>NW_028327171.1:214941986-216220790 GCF_987537825.1 Furipterus horrens
CTGGGGAGAGACTTTTTGGAGAAAGGGCAGGAACAAAGCAAGGAAATGATTGCCTGGCTCTTGAGGGAAGCCGAGTTGGCTGTTTGTGACTGGTTCCACTTAGAATTTGGGCTTTGTGAGCTTGAGGTCCACAAGCCTAACACCGACCACCATGGTGTTACAGCCAGCCCCAATTAATGGGTTCCGTGTTTAATTAGCTTAACAGCATAGGTATGAGCTTGTGCCTTTCAGGTTCTTGCAGGCAGTGACGCTAGATTCCCAAGAGCAGGACAGAAACGGGTATTGCCTGTTTATAAGAAACCTAAGGAAAATGCTGCTCCTTTTCTCGTATGTTCTGGAATCTGTAGGAAAGGCCATTTCTTCAAGAACATCTGGCACTCCTGCAGCCCACAGTGCGTCGGGTTGTCAGAACACACGGTGGGTGGACGTGGCTTTCATATCGCTTGCGTGGAAGCTTATTTGTGGGATAAATAGATCCTCCCTAAAAGAAGTCATGGAGGAAATTTCACCTTGGCGTCAAGAGGGCCTCCTCTGAAGAGCCTGGTATATTACACTTAATGGGCGTTATGAATCCTGCAAACTAGTGCGTCCCTATCTCGGCTCCAGCGACTAGGGAGCTCGCACATTTGCGGCTCATCTCTTGCAAGTTAATTAGAATCACTTTGTTGAAAAACAAAATTCAACTGAATAAATGTTAGAGATCTGACTGACTTCATTCAAGGATTCATGAAACAGGCAGCATCCCACCTAGCAGAGAGAAAGGAGCTCCCAGGAGCTGCCCACTGTGGAGACTTTTATAGGCAGGAGGGGAGGGGACCAGAAGTTAAACCGGCGAAACGGCAGGACGGTTCTTGCACGTTTACTTCCCTTTAGGGTGTGGAAGGGTCTCATAGGTGACCTCGCTCACATCAATCAGGCCATTCCTGATGGACTGGCCCAAGATTCCATTTCTGGGAAAGTCGAAACTATAATGAAATCTCATGGGGCTTAACATAAGCGACTCCATTCGGGGCCTGTTGTCTTTAACAGTTTGTTATATACTTACCTGTTACTCTCACCTTGGCTGCTATTTACAGTGACGTTTAAAGGGTTTTCAATGAGTGGGGAGAGAGCAGAACGCAACAGTGGACCCTCTATAAAACAGCATTAAAAAAGGACTGGGGAGAAACGTGTCTGAAGTTAAAAGTGGGTGTCTTGGGGTATGGGATATGGGGGCTAAAAATATATATATTTTTTATATATAAAAATATATAATATAATATAAAAAATATATAATATAATAAAAATATATCATATAAATAAATAAATAAATATATATATATATATATATATATATATATATAAAATACTGTCTCTCCCATCTTCTAAATTCTTCTGGCTGGGCTACTTGTCAAATTAACAGAAGAAAATCAGATTCCAAACGTGCATATGCAGTATTCCGCATAAGCATGAAATTTCCCAAGACAGTGGAACAACGTGAAGTAGGTAAACCATTTTGGACAAAGAAGAAAAGTGGGGGTGGGGGAGGGGGCCTTAGACTTCAGAAGCGAGAGCGGGCCATTGAAGAAGAGCAGACACACGTGGCAGGGACATTTCTCCGGGTGACTCAGACAGTTAAGCGCCCTAGCTTACCGCACTTAGTTCAGACCAGGCTGAGGCAGCACCCTAAGTTCCCCTCCCTGAAGCAGGTTTCCCTGTCTGAATCTCCCGGGCAGGAAAGCTGGGAGGATCAAAGGTTCTTTCTGAGTCTTTTGTTTCTTAATAAACAGCTTAAAATCAATATCCTGCAAAGGCAGCTTCAGGGTTGCCAAACACGGGTCCCTTCCGGGATTATAGATAACATTTTCCGAGGTGGTTTTTCTGTGGCGTTTTGGGGAACGTTGTACCTTTTCAGTAATGAGTGTGCATTCCTTTTATAAAGCTAATGGGAAAAGCCACGGGGTTTGGAAACCAGAATGGAAATGCAGCCCCGCTTAATGGCATCCGGAAGCTGGAGACAGAAACACGGGCACTTACGCAATTAACTGCTTTGCTGATCGCTGCCTCGCCTTAGACTTTAATGGTTTTGTCTACAAAGCGTGAGAGCATTGGCACTTCTTTACGCAGCTAAGGCAGCTGCGGGACACGTTCACACGACGTCTATCCTCCCAGGGCCCGTACGTCTTCATTCCTTCACCTCCAGAGCTCACACAGCCACCCCAGGTCCTGCAGGTGAGGCTGCCGTGGGTGGGTAGGGGAGACGGCCTGCTTTGTGGGTGCACCCAAAGCCAGGACAGCCCCAGGGCAGAGAAGTCTGCCCAGCTGTGTGTCTTCCCCCTTTCCTCTCTGCTCCTGCCTTGGCAAGGTGCTTCTTGGGTGCTGAGTCCTTTCCTTATTTTGACAGCACTAACTGCATTTGGAAGCTGCCATGTCCCCAGGCTTCCCTAACGACCCCCTTGGGTGCTGTAATAGCAATGTCTTCAATAGGAAGACGCTTTCCACCTGGTATTTTCAGGATGGTTAATTCACGGAAAGTGAATTCAAAAGATTTAAGGAGGGGTTTCCCTTCAAACAGGTGGGTGTTGGAACATGATCAGTGCTGAGTTGGCAAGTCTCCCCTTTAGGAAAAATAGTCCCGTGAAATTATACCTCAATTATGATATGAACTACCCTTCTTATGCCTGTTTTAGGAAGGCCAGGTAAAATAAAGGACGTCCAGTTAAATTTGAATTTCAGGTAAACAATAAACATTTTTTTTTTTTTTTTAGTATTATGACTTAAATACAGCTCCCCGCTCTCTCCACTGAATGAAGCAATCTTGTCCCTCCAGTTGGATCAGCCAATCTCTGGCAAGGAAAGCTGGGTCAGGGCCTTATTGCTGAATTGATGTAGCACAGAATGGACTTGGCACTTTGGACAAAATCACCCCTTTGATGCTTTTGTAATGGGGTGCAGAGAGGGGGTCCCCTGAAAATAGCAGGGCATATTTCCCACAGCCCTTGATTGGGGGTAGGGGGAAGGGGATGACATCACATTCAAGATACTTGGCCTCACAATGGCAAGTTAACAGCCATGACTTTCTGGAAGGCTAGAGGACCGTGGCCCAGGGCAAAAGGTGTTGTGACCTTAAGAGCACAGAGTGACTCATGATACAGCCAGGGGAGGTGGATGCCCACCTCAGATGCTCCTGTGTCACTGGGAACTCTTGCCCGGACGAAAGATGGCAGCTGAAAGAAGATAAAAGATATGGGGAAACTGGCAAAAGTGGCAGGTCATAGGAGGGGCTGGAGATGAGGTCACGTAGGAAGTTCTGGGCCAAGCATTTTAACTGAGGGTGGGCTGAGGGAGAGCAAGGAGGAGCCCTGCAGTCTGAAGGGGTGTAGACAGGAGTCTGCTACGAGGTCTGGTGTGTAAGGGGGATGCCGCGTGGTCTGGAGTAGGAGCAGACCACAGGGTCTGGGGTAAGGCAGGGACATGGCGGTGGAGCCGCTGGAGCTGCGGGGACCTGCCTAACCCAGCACGTTTTCATGGGGGACGCTGGGAGCTGCGCTGTGACCGGGAACGCTGAGCTGCAGGCTTCTGCTTCTGACGGACGGACAGAGAGGCCACCGTCTTGGGACGTGTGCCTCCCATGACTCCACCATGATCTAGTGCAACACGGCACATGTTTCCCTGAACCCCTACATGGAGGCAGAGGACAGCGCACCCCAGATCCTGACGGGGAGAGCTGCTGCGAGAGGAGGGCAGCTCTGGAACCCACAAAGACACGTTCTGGGGAGGTGGGAGATCTGTTTGCACGGCCGGCTTAAGAACAGATAAGCATCTGGGGAATGTCTGGGCTTGGTTTTGACCTACAGCGTTTTGGAGAATAAGGGAAGTGCTGGGTCTCCTGGGGGATGAGGGCCCTGAGCAGGAGGGCTCCCAGCCAGCCCCCGCTCCCAAGGTTGGGGCCCTGTTAATAAAACCCCGTTTCCTTCAACGCGAATTGTGGGGTCATGTGTCAAGGGCCGAGCCCGGTTCGCTCCGTTACACTTTCCTCCGTACCAGCGGGATGATATTCTCTAGGTTGAGGCTGTTTGGGAGCCCACGGAGAGGAAGCTCACCTGTGTCCCGCAGCTCACCTTCGTTCCACGGCTCTCCCCATGGTCAGCGCTGGAGGACAGAGGGGAGGAGAGAGCCTCAGAGATCTGAGGGCCCTGATGCAGGCCCTCGGTTCTCCTGTTAGTCTAGTTACCGTGGGGGAAATAGAAACTTTCCTCGACCTTCAAAGTTCAGTCACCTGCTCTAATAATCAAATAGACATGAGACAGGAGAAAGTAAGCAGATTTAATACATGCCTACAGGAGGTCCGCCTACAGGAGAGAGTCACAGGCTCCGCATCCACCAGAGGTTCCGAGGCCGGCAGGGGACATGGGTACATGAGACATTCTGAGCTAGGGATGTGGTAAGGTGCCCTGGGGGCTTCCAAAGGTCATCGCTTGATGATTAGAAGAGCAGACCTTTAGGAAATAGAACTTTGTCTTGCTCTACAGACAGGTCAAAAAAAGTTATCTCTGAGAATCTCACCTGAGGAGGAAGGCCCCTGGCCCCTAATCCAAGTTATTCCAGATAGTCAAGGGAGGGGCAAAAGTTTCTCCTGAGCTTGCAGCTGAAGTTGCCCTTAGCTCATGAGAGGACCCAAATTCTGCCACCCTGAAGTGGTCCTTTCAGGGTATTGATTTTAAGCCATGGATAAAGAAACAAAAGACTCAGAAGGAGCATTTGACCCTCCCCCCTTTCCTGCCCAAGAGATTCAGACAGGGAAACCTTAGGTATGGGGAATAGCGGCTTCAGGCAGGGGCCTGTTAGCTAGACACCGCCCCACCCTCATCCCAGTGTCTCATGGTTGCTGAGTTGCCTTGCAAGGATTTTCCCAGCTGTGTGTTCCGTTCTTCCTCAACTACCTGTAAATCGCCCATGTTCCCTTCTGAAATCTAATGTCCATTCCCCCACTTTCTACTTTGTCCAAAAATGTCTTAGATACCCAAGGTTGCCTCCCTGTCTTTGGGATTTTCACGCCTGTGTGAATTCCCCACGCACATGAATTACAGCTTTGATGTTCTGTTAATCTGTTTCTGTTAATCTGGTTCCTAACCCAGCCAGAAGAACTTAGAAGGTGGGAGGAAACGTATTAATGTATTTTTAGCCTCAAAACAATCCACCTACCACAGAAGCATGTTTTTGGGTGACTATCTCTTGTCAACCTAAGAAGCATCCAAACTTGTAGAGAATTCTTGTGAGTTTATTTGAGCCAAACTGACAACGATTGCCGGGAAGCACAACCTCAATGAGTTAAGATAACGCCCTGGAGAAGGGCAGTTTTGCATCTTATATGTTACAGTCAAAAGAGGAGACGAGAGCCCTGGCTGCTGTGGCTCAGTGGATTGAGCGTCGGCCTGCGAGCCAAGTGTCGCTGGTTCAATTCCCAGTCAGGGCACATTACTAGGCTGCACGTCAGGTCCCCAGTTGGGGGCATAAGTGAGAGGCAACTGCACATTGTTGTTTCTCTCCCTCTCTTTCTCCTTTCCCCTCTCTCTAAAAATAAATAAACAAATAAATAAATTTTTAAAAAAGGGGGAGACACAAGTGGGTGACATGATGTCCGTTGGTGATAGATTAGGGAGGCGGGACGAAGCAAGGCGGAGAGGCCTCTGAGATTGGATAGAAAGTGAGATGATAGCCGCTTTTACCCAGCTGGGTGCCATAGTCAACAATGAACAGGGTCACAGCAACAACGAGAGGACTCGTGGTCCCCCCTCCCTGTCCAGTGCCTGTGCTTTGCGGGGTCCGGAAAAGGAAATCTGACCTTCCAAAAATATGGCGATGTGGGTGCAAAAAGACATGGGCAGGCTCAGTTAAGGTGAAGACTGGCCTTTGTTAGGGACAAACACCGGCCTAGCACGTGACTACCCACCATGAACTGCTTTTACAATAGTTAGAAAGCTTTTAATTCCAGACCATCTTATGTGGTCACTTAGGTCTCTGAGTTAGTAAGGCCACCACGCAGGTTTCCCCGCGAGCTTTCATCAGGCTCAGTATGTGGCCCCTTTTCTTCTACTCTCTGGGCCCCCACATTACGAAAGCCCGGAACACTCGGCGTGGGTAAATGTCTTACCCGAATGAAGGGGCTGCCCTTCCTCGGTGTGTCTGAGGGATGGAACAGAGGCAGCGCACATGGACTCCCAGGCAGCAGAGAACATACAGCGGGAGGATGGGCTGGGAACGGGCAGGAATGGCAGAGGACTAGATGGTCCTCGCTTTAGAGTAGACAGAGCTCTGCCTTCAAGGCCAGTATCTAACGCCTCCTAGCTGTGCAATCTCAGACAAATAACTGAGCCTCTCTGACCCTCGAATTCCACGTGTTTACAAAGAAGAATGTGGACACCCGCCTCTATTAGCAGCGATGCGGACTCTCAGTTCTTGAGTTTGGCAAAGAGAGAATTCAGAGCCAAGAACCCTAGCACAAGAGAAGACATATTTAGCACACAGAGCTGAAGTACACTTGGAAGGAAGAGTGCAGCGGGCTGCTCAGAGAGCTGCCTCGGCCTTTGAGAAAGAAAGTCACAGGCAGAAGAAGGGGGTCAGCTGGTGGCATGGACCCAGGGACACGTTACAGAGGCAGAGGAGGGGGAGAAAGGCAAGGGTACTGCATTCTTTGCCTTCAGGGTTTTTATCAGGCATTTTAGGGGAGGTCTCAGGGGGGGATCTCAATAGAATATCCATCAGCTTTCCAGGCGTCTCCTTCCAGAGGCCTGGTCTCCACGGATTGTTCTACGCCAGGGTCGGGGGTCATCGGTCATTGCCTCTGGCCCTGATGTCAGCCCTGGCTTCACTGCGTCTGGTTTTGCTGCTCTTCTGGGCCTGGAGCTGACATGCAACTGAGGCCTAAACATTATCTTTGCTTTGATCCGAACTCTGTCTCTGTGGTCAACAGCCCCCAGGCTTTGTTCCTCAGATGATTTGAGACTCGTCAGAACCTCCGTGTTGCAATGCGTAAGGGCTGGTCGTGCAGGGGAGGGGGAGGCCGGTGAGTCAGCGTGTTCCACGGGGACCGCTGGGACCCGCCAAGGGATTTTCTTTGCTTCTCACTGTCCTGCCTCACGCCTAGGCCTCTGGGATGCGCCCAGGGTGCTGTGTTTCTCTAAGTTTGTTCTTTTCTCTTATCCCCACCGTTTCTAGGAGATGATATACTAGCACAAAGTTCATCAAATTTAACACACACTTCAGGGAGCAATCCCTTCTGGTTTCCATCACTTTTAGGCTAAAGATAATTGGGGCAGGAGAGCTAGCTGAAGCCCAAAGAGCAGGTTTAGCTACCTATGTGGGCAAGTGATGCCGTTTCCTGTGTGCTCGTGTGTCCGCATGCACACACACAGACACACAGACACACACAGACACACAGACACAGACACACACACAGACACACACGCCCCTGGTTCATCCATCCTCCCGCCAATGTATCTTTTAATAGGCCAGTAGTTTGAAATAATTCATAACAAATTTTTTTCTCTATTTCTGGCATAATTAAATAATTCAGCTACTTTATAAAGAGGGACTTGGTATTTTTGGCTTCCTCCGAACTTGGGGGAAGAAAAGCCTTCTTCCTACACTTCTAGGTTCTGTGGTTCTGTGGCTGATCTAAGAATTAAATGGACATGACAGATTCACAGGAGAAGAAAACAACTTTGGCTATGTGAATTCACGTGGACTTCACAAAAACGAGACGCTCAGGATGATCCTCAGATGACTGAGTGTCATACACCATCCTAGACTAAGGAAAGGGCCAGGGTGGGGGCTTCTGGGACTGAAAGGGGGCCCTTTGGGGGCAGGAGAGGGAGGAATGGATGGTAATTATAGGTCTCCTTGCACAGATAAGCTCTCTCCTGTGAAAGAGGCCATCCCTGGAGTAGCTCTCTTCCAGGTACATTTACTAATGGAAATGTCCTTTATAAATGGAAACTTCCTGTTCAAAAGGGGACATTTTTACTTTATTGCAGGTAGCTGGCAGGGGGAGCTTTGCCTTTAGCTCAAAATAATCCATATGCCAAAGTGGCATATTTTGGGGGGACATGTCTGAACCCCTTCAGATGTCCCCAAACAACACCAAATGTATAACCTGTACCAGACTTCACCCAGAACTATCAGTGTGCTCACAGTACGTCTTCCTTAGGGCCACCAGATGCGGTCACTGTCACCAAACCGTGTTGTGCAAAACCCGGAGACCCAAGGACAGAGACTCGGTCCTCACGTGGGTGTCAGGGCGGGTGGAGAGGCCCGGAAAAAGCCCTCCGACAAGCCCCAATCCCAATGAGCAGCCACAGGAACTCGGACCTCCTGCCCCGGTGAGGTGCTGCGTTGCCAACAGGCTGACAAGTGCAGACGGAACTCCTGGCTGCCTGGCTGCCTGGCTGAGGCACTGATGGGCCGCTCCCAGGGAGGGGAGGGTTAGGGCCGCCCACGTTCCAGGTGTGTCCCAGGTGCGGAGAGATGGGGGAGGGTTTGGGGTGAGCTCGGGACCGGGGCCGTGGCCTCTGGGGAGGAGGGCAGAGGGCCTCCTGTGGCTGTGGACATGGGCCGTCCCCGCCTCCCTCCTCTGGAAACTAGGAAGAGGATGCATCCTGTCCTCTGCACCATCTTGCAGGAGGCCGTGGGAGCACGTCCTCACGCCCTAAGGGATGCTGTTGACTCAGTCTTGTGCAACTGGATGCTTGGGCAGTGGGGTAGGACATCTTATCGAGTCTAAGAGCAGCCTTCCAGGCTTCCTTCAGATAGGAGCACCCCAGTCACGAAGCCATCACCACAAATTAGGAACCCAGGCAGCTGACTACGTCCCTAGAGGCTCTGGCCAGAAACAATTACCCCCTTGGCTCATTAAAACCAGTAACAAATGCTAATTGTCCCCAGAATCAGCCAGGCCCTGGTGCAGCTCCTTGTGCCTGCCCGCCCAGCTCTGGGTTAGGGAGAGGGCGGGCAACGGCAGGAGTTAAAATCCAGCCCCCACAGAGCACCCGGGAACCATGTTGTCTCTATTCTCCTCCTTTCTGTGGGGTATGCGGGGTGCAGGGTATGAAAGGGGGAGTCGGACAAGGTGATCTCCATGCTAGTTTCTCAGGTGCAGAGATTCGTGGTGACAAAAAATGTGTGGAATCAGAGAGGACCCGTGATCTACAGCAGCAAGTGCCCTGGAGGGGGGCAGGGACAGGAGAGAAGAGGGGCGCTCGGGAGAGGCAGTGCTTATGCAATGCAATACTCCCCGCTGTTCTGGAAGCTTCCTGGGGTCCTGCCTGCTTCTGCGTGGGGTAGAGGAGACCCCGGGTGGGTTGTGATAGGACAGGATGAGCGCCCACGCCTCTTTAGTCCCTTGTGTAGACCTGTCCTTTCTGATGCTACCCCTGGGGCCAGCGTTCCCAGGCCACCACTTCTTAGCATGCGTGGCAGGGAGGAATCATTCTTCTTCTCTTGGGAAGGATTTCTAAGACCAAACGCCAAGGCGCTCCAGCGGGCCCCGGACCACCGGCTCTTTCAGCCGAACGTGGCACCTGTCACCTCGCCCAGCAGAGCCCCGTCTGCCGGGATCTCCCCGGAATGTGATGAGGGGCGCGTCTTGGCAGAGCAGGTGGTGTTTCAAAGCAGGTGGCAGCCGACCGTTTCTCATTGGAAAAGCCAGATGGAGACGTCGTCTGGTCGGACGCTGGGAAGGAATCACAGGTAGAAGATATTTTCCTTGAACTTAATACAGAGAAATAGAGTTTATTAGCCGCTCTTTTCGTGGGACAACAGCCAAATTCTGTTCTTTGAGTGAGGTCTCCTCGTGAGAGGCTTTTGTCATGTTTTTTGCAAAACCACGTCTTTCCTGCATCACGTGAAGTTCTTGGATGTGATTTCTCTGAAGTGGGGCAGGAAGTGGGAAATGCAAAGCCGCGTGAGGGGAGAAGCCTAGGTGTTCGCTCTCTGCTTTGCAGCCCCAAACCTGACCCCTCCTCTCGGCCACGCGTCTTTCAAAACATTTTTTAAAAGAGACTCGTCCTGGTCCAGTCTTTCCAGAGCATGAGTCAGTTTTCATTAAAACAGTAGCTCTTCCCTTAAGTACACATATTTCATAGATTCACGGAGCACGTAGTTCAATTGCATAATTACAGTCACTAACACGATGAGCATAAGCATGCTTCGTGGAAACCAGGCGCTCCCACGGGGTCACAAGCAAAGCATTTCACGGAGCCACGCACGAGCGATTGCGGCGTGGCCACGGTCCCTCGGGTGGAAATCTGCCCCGGGTTTCCCACGTCCCATCTCCATCTGTCTCACCAAGAAAAAAGTCCCAATCGTGTCCTCGGCAAGGTCAACACAAAGGACGGTGTCCAGAGATTCTGTTGCATGTTAAAGCGGAGTCCTTCAGAGGTCACGCCATCTGCCACCAGCCCCATTGCTGCCAGGCCCACAAGGTCCCACGCTCCCGGGTGAGAGGGCCCGCTCACACGGGGGGCGCAAAGGTCACCGAGGGGGGTGCTCCTTTGTTCCCCTGGGATTGTATGTCTTGGGCTTGGAAAACACCAGAAGCTTTTTCTAAATAACCAATCCACTTCCCACACTCTTGCGGGCTTAGGATGGGCCCACCCCCTAGTTAGACTGACAGGCCTCTATGGTTAAGCAAGTCCACCTGCGCCCCCCAACAATCAGGACTGGAGGGCGGGCAGTGCTCCTGGGGAGGTTTCCCGTGCTCCTGGGGTGAAGTCCCATCAGCAGCAGCCCCCTGGATTGTGAACGAGCCTGTAAATGCTGTCGCTCCCTGGCCAAGCAAGCAGGCTTATACTCCCCAGTTTATTAAGCTCAACATCAGAGCCCCTCCGCCCTCTTGTTAATAACTAGCTAACTGCCTACGTAACACTGGGAGGGCTTACCAGAGAGCGACCCAGCAGCCTCGGGCTGAGGCCACACTGACGTGCTTGCAGAGGGCATGAAGGCTGGTCCCTCTCACGAAGGTGGTTCAGCGGGGCTTGGGGGAGACCGTCCGCTGCAGGGAGCACAGGCGACCCAACGTGAGACTCTCCCCGCGCCCTGCCCCTCGGGTATGTGGGCTGCAACCCACGCCGCTGGCTGTGAGCGTCACAGGTTGGACTCAGAGCTGACTCCCTCCCCTAGATATTGCAGGGGGTGCCCTGGGGCTCCTGAGGACACCTCAGGACTGTGGCCCACCCCCTGTCTCCCCTGGGTGCTCTCTGAACAGCCAGAACATCCAGATATCTGAGCCGTGCATTCTGGGCACATCCTCGTTGAGGCCACCCCGGTGCCTTGCTATCGCTACACTTCTTCACTTTATTTATTTCAAACAAGAATGGAGTCACTGGATAAACTTGGGAACTCAGTTTCCCCGGTTAAACTTAGGTGACAGCCAAACTCCATTTGCATTAAATATTATTTTCCAACGTCACTTAAATGCTTGCTTATAATCTTAACCCATAAAAATATAGAGATGAATTAATCATTGTCTCTTTCATTCTTTTACTTTCTTTTTCTTTTGCTATATACATGTGATTGCTTTAGTCAACATGCTTCTGAAAGTTCTAGTCAATTTGATAAGAAAGATCTAATTGCTGGGAAGAAATGATCCTCATAATATCACGGTTGTGGTGCGGCTGAACAGGTACAACGAACACGGACAGTGGGGTTGTGTTACACCAAATTAAAAACTAAAAATATACGTATATGTGTGTGTGTTTATGTGTGTATGTATGTATGTATATATACAAATACAAAATACATGTGCAAAGCAATGACCACTTGAAGCACAATAAATTCCACTTCTGGATGCTTAGCTGAAGAAAACGAAACACTAATTTGAAAAGATACAGGCAAGCCTGTGTTCAATGCAGCATTATTTATAATAGCTACGATATGAGACCAACCTAGGTGTCCATCAATACGTGAATGAATAAAGAGGTAGATTTATGTGTGTGTACACACACACACACACACACACACACACTGGACTATTGCTCAGCCATGCAAAAGAATAAAATCTTGCCCCTTGTGACAACATGGATAAACCTAGAGGATATTATTCTAAGTGAAACAGGTCAGAGAAAAACAAATACTGTATCATTTTACTTACAAGTGAATGCTAAAAAAATAAACAAATAAAACAGACTCATAGATACAGAAAAACTGATAGTTGCCAGAGTGTTGGGCTATGGGGGGATGGGCAAAAAGGGAAAAGGGGTTAGGAGGTACAAACTTATCAATGAGTCCCAAGGATGTAAAGTACAGCGTGAAGAACTCAGTCGATAATGTCACAGTAACTCTGCATGGTGACAGCTGGGGAGTGGGCTTCTTGTGGTGGTCACTTTGTGAGGTATGTAAATGTGAAATCTTACCATGCTGTACCCTGAAACTATTATAATATTTATAATATTGTATGTCAGCTGTGCTTTAATTCAAAAGAGCTTTACATTCCAGAATGAAAATTAGGGAAGGAAAGGAATGCTATCTCAAAGAGCAGTAAAATTATAAATACCTAAGATACAGCTGAAATAAAAAAATGCTAGGTCTTATAAGAAGGACATAAAACTTTGCTGAAGGACACGAAACGGTTTGGATAATGATTTGAAATTAATACTATAATTTTAATATGAATGCATTGAAACTCTTCTTCATGTTCTCCTTTGGAACTTTAAACACGATGTAAAAGTTCGTCAGGAAAAGTCCATGGAGAAGTCTGGACAGGCCGACTCCGGTTCCCACACTGGCCCTGCCCCCAGATTTGTTGAGGCCTAATTGACAAATGAGAATGCATATATTTAAAGGGTACGATGTGAGTGGTTGCTGTACATATATGCTGTGATGATTACCACGGTCAGGTTTAACACATCCACCCGCTCCCACAGGTATGTGTCTTTTCCTCTTACGGTTGCAAGAACACTTAAGATCTACTATTCTAGCAAACTCCACGCACACATTACGGTATAATTAACTATAGTCACCATGTGGTACATCCGAGATCCGTAGCTTGTCCTGTAACTGAAAGCTGGTACCATGTGGCCCACACCTCCACCCCCTGCCCCCATCCAGACCCTGGTCACCTCCATTCAGCTACCTGTTCCTATGAGATGGGC
The DNA here is from genome assembly GCF_987537825.1 of Furipterus horrens. Taxonomy (NCBI): domain Eukaryota; kingdom Metazoa; phylum Chordata; class Mammalia; order Chiroptera; family Furipteridae; genus Furipterus; species Furipterus horrens. The sequence goes on from NW_028327171.1 coordinate 214,955,114, forward strand.
TACTTTTTTTAGATTCCACATAGAAGGGAGGTCATACAATATTTGTCTTTCTCTGACTTAGTTCCCTTGACATAGTGACCTCCAAATCCATTTATGCTGTTGCAGATGGTAAGATTGCCTTCTTTCTCATGGCTGAATAATATCTATCATGTTAGATTTTATTTGTTCATCTGCTGGTGAACGCTGAGATCGTTTCCATGTCTTGGCTATTGTGCATAATGCTGAAATGAACGCGAGAATGTAGTTATCTCTTTGAGACCCCGATTTTATTTCCTTTGGGTATATACCCAGAGGTGGGATTGCGGGGCCACATGGTAGCTCTGTTTAATTTTTGAGAAACCCCCATATTATATTCCACAGGGGCTGCACCAATCCATATTGCCACCAACAGTGCACAAGGGTTCCCTTTCCTCACGTTCTCACCAATGCTTGTTATCACCACCCTGACAGGTGTGAGATGATATCTCATCGTGGTTTTCGTTTCCCTGATGATTACTGATGCTGAGCGCCTGTTCATGCACCTGTTGGCCATCAGTCTGTCTTCTCTGGAAAACTGTCTATTCAATCCCTTTGGCCATTTTTAAATTAGAGCTTTTTTGGTAATAAATTACATACCTTCTTTATATATTTTGGATAGTAACCCCTTATCAGATATATGATTCACAAATATGTTTTCCCATTCTGTAGGTTCCCTCTTCATTTTGCTGTTTCTTTCCTTTGCTGTGCAGAAGCTTTTAGTCGGATGTCGCCTCACTTCTTTATTTGTGCTTTTTTGGCGGTGCTTTTGGTGTCAAATCCAAAGAATCATTGTCAAGACTGATGTCAAGAAGCTTACCCACTAAGTCTTTTCGTTTCTTTTTTAAAAGTATATTTTATTGATGTTATAGTAGTTCCAATTGTTTTCCCTTTGCTCCCCTCTGCCCAATACCCCCCTTCCCTCCAGCAATCCCACCCCCCTTAGTTCGTGTCCATGGGTCGTGCATATAAGTTCTATGGCTTCACCCTTTCCTATATTATTCTTTACTTCCTTCTGTCTACTTTGTACCAACTGATTATGCTTCTTAGTCCCTGCACCGTTTCTCCATTTCTCCCTCTTCCCCCTCCCAGTTGACAAGCCTCCAAATGACCCCCATACCTATGATTCTGTTCCTGTTCTGGTTTGCTTAGTTGGATTCTGTTTTTATTTTTTAGATTCAGTTGTTGATAGTTGAGAGTTTGTTGTCATTTTAGTGTTCATAGTTTTGATCTTCTTTTTCTTAAATAAGTCTCTTTAACATTTCATATAATAATGGCTTGGTGATCATGAACTCCTTTAGCTTTACCTTGTCTCTGGGAAGCACTTGATCTGCCCTTCCATTCTAAATGATAGCTTTGCTGGATGGAGTAATCCTGGTTGCTGGTCCTTGCTTTTCATCAATTTGAATACTTCTTGCCAGTCCCTTCTCACCTGCAAAATTTCTTTGGAGAAATCAACTGATAGTCTTATAGGCACCCCATTGTAGGTAACTCTCTGCTTTTCTCTGGCTGCTTTTAAGATTCTCTCTTTATCTTTAACTTTTGGCATTTTAATGATGATGTGTCTTGGTGTGGTCCTCTTTGGGTCTAGCTTGTTTGGGACTCTGTACTTTCTGGACTTGTATGTCTATTTCCTTTGCCAAATTTGAGGAGTTTCCCTTCGTTATTTTTTTCATATAAGTTTTCAATTTCTTGCTCTTCCTTTTCTCCTTCTGGCACTCCTATGGTTCAGATGTTGGCATGTTTGAAGTTGTCCCTGAGGTTCCTAAACCTCTCCTCATTTCTTTCAATTATTGCTTCCTCATTCTGCACTGGTTGGCTGTTTTTTTCTTCCTTATGTTCCAAATCATTGATTTTAACCCCGGTTTACTTCCCTTCACCATTGGTTTTGTGTGGATTTTCCTTCGTTTTATTTAGCATAGCCTTCACTTCTTCCCTTATGCATCTGCTGTACTCAAGTGTATCTGTCAAGCCTGTGAGCATCTTTATCACCAGTGTTTTGAACTGTGTGTCTGTTAGGTTGGCTATCTCCTTGTCTCTTCGTTCTCCCACTGGAACCTTGATCTGTTCCCTCTTTTGGGCCATACTTCTCTGTCTCCTCATCTTGATAGGTTCCTGCGTTTGTTTGCCTCTGTGTCTTAGGTAGAGCTATCACTCCTGTTACATTGTAAGGGGCAGAGCCTTAGGTATTTGTCAATACAGGGTGACCCATTTCACCACTTTGTGGTGCTGTATGTGGGGGAGGGGTCTGAGAGGGAAAAATGCTGCTTGCTCAGCACTTGCCCCTTTTCCAGGCACTTCTCCCACTTCCATATGGGACTGGTGCCTCTCTAGCTGTTGCTCTGGCTATCATTCCCAGAGTGGGTGGGTCTGTGAACATTTCAGGACCATGGGGGCCCTTTAAACAAGCGGACTCTGCTGAGAGACCGGCAGTTTCTTCCTCCACCCCAACCCCCACTGGTCGGCACAGTCAGAAGCAATGAGGCTTGATTTTCCCCGGCGCTGAGACCGTGAGCTGTGTGGTCTGGTCTGGTGCTGGGAACGCTCCCCAGGTGTCCCTCTCGGCTTTTTAAAATGTGTGACTGCTCTTTCTGCTGGCCTGCCATTGCCACTGCTGCTGCCACCACACCACGTCCTCTCCACCCTGGCTCCGCCCCTCCTACCTGTCTGGATGAGTATTTCTTCTTTATATCTTTGGTTGTTGGACTTCCATGCAGCTCAGTTTTCTGGGACTTCTGGTTGTCTCTAGTTTTGAGGTAGTTGCATTCTTTCTTAGTTGTGGAGGGAGATGCAGTGTGTCTGTCTAGGCCTCCATCTTGGCTGGAAGTTCCCCACTAAATTTTCTTCTAAGAGTTTTAAGGTTTCAGATCTCACATTGAAGTCTTTAATCCATTTTGAGTTGATTTTTTGCATGAAGCTGCCCAGTTTCCCCAACACCATGTATTGAAGATACTATCCTTTCCCCATGTATATTAGTGGCTCCTTTGCCATTAGTTAATACAATATGTAATAATACACCACATTGTAAATTGCATCATTATTTAGAGTAGCAGGGAACAAGGAGTAAAATAAATGCTTAATAATTCCTGAAGTAGTAAAATGTTGGTAAAAACTGAAGTATATTCAACTGATAGACATGATGCAGCCATTAAAATGATGTAAAATTTAGTTGTAGTGGTGTGGGATGTCCTTGTGTGTATTTGAAAGATGTGATTTCCGTTTTCAGATGTTGGCAAGTTCGTATGGGTTCACCCTCACGTGCTCTGCTTCTCGGTGGTTTGCAACATGCCCGGGAGGGAGGGGGACAGCGGTGGTCCCTGCATCCTCTCTGGGTGTCGACTTCCTCCCGGGCTTTGATCCTCTTCCCCGTGGATTTCAAGGATAACCTAAAATTTCTATAGTAAGCTGTATCATTTTGTAATCAGAAAAAAATACCAACACTTGCCCCCCGACAAAAAACCCTGTTCCCAGAAGAAATAAGAACTGCTATATATATATATAGAGAGAGAGAGAGAGAAAAGAACGTCCCCTCGTGAGTTTTTAGATACTCAGAAGAGTAGAGAGAACAGTGTAACATTCACCTATAAATCTTGATTTAACAATTGCTCACATTTGCCGTTTAAAAACAATCTGTAATTTTTGCTGAAGTACTTTCAAGTCAGACACCGTATTTTTCCCCTACATACTTCAGCCTGCGTCTGAGAAAGACGCAGGTGCTAAACTTTAGTCCTCTTCCCCTGAGAAACGAACAGTCACATTTGTGCATTTAAAATCTCAAGGGATTATTTGGTAGCAGCTCTCTGATTTCTGGTGCGTTTCACCATCCCAACATGACATAACTGAAGTTCCCTTTTTGCTTTTCTTCCGGGTGGGAGGCACCTGGTGAGAGCGGGAGGGAGCGCGTGCTGGTGTCTGGTGTCGATCGGCGTGCGCCGGCGCCCTGACCTCATTGAGCAGAACACAGTTCCCCGAACCCCGAGCAGGAAGGTCCCGTCTCTGCGGTGGCTTCAGGCGGGAACCCGGGCATCCCGCTGCTCGGGACTTGGGCAGCTCAGCATCTGCCTATAAATAAGCTCATTTCAAATGTTGTGTTCTTTCAGACTAAGCACACAGCGAGCGGTTGAGGCAGGGTTTGGGGGTCACGTGCTGACACAGCGACCACGGGGCATGGTGTCTTGCATGGAACATATATGTCCAGTGCTTATTAGGAGCTGAAGTAAATTAGCAATGCCCTTGCTATCTCACACGGCTGAAAATCACAGGCATGGGAACAAGGGCACCGCCGTTTATGTCATCCTGGTGATGCTGGGGGTGGGCGCCATGTTCCTCCTTCTTCCTCCTTCAGCTCCTCCTCCTGATAGCACTCTACGAAAGGTCCAGCCTCCCCGCTTAGGGAATCACCTGTCAGATGAAGGTACTTCGCTACCACTAGCTGAAAATGCACGCTCCAGGGAGACTTGTGATCGATGCGGAACCCGACCCACCGTGCCCGGTGCCCAAGGAGGGCAGCCTACACGGCACGGTAGATGGCCCACGGCCTTCGCCCAGGTCAGCAGCCATCCTTTCGTTGATTTTATTTATTTATTTTTAGAGAGAGGGGAAAGGAGGGAGAGAGGGAGGGAGAGAGACACCAGTGAGTGGTTGCCTTTCACGTGCCCCCAACTGGGGACCTGGCCTGCAACCCAGGCCTGTGCCCTGACTGGGAATCGAACTTGGGATCCTTTGGGTCACAGGGCTGCACTCAAGCCACTGAGCCACACCAGCCAGGGCCCTTTTGTTGATTTTAAATGGATGCTGGCCAGGCCCTAAATAGATGGGTTACGGCCTTGGGAGTGCTGGTGCCTGGAATCAGGGCGGGCACTTCCTCTACGGGACGCAGTATGATCTGCGCGTGTTTGGGATTTGCGCCAAGGCAAGCCTGGCTCCTAGAGGTGGGGAGGCAGCTCTCTTGGCCCCAGGAGTGAGGAAACAGCTTTTATGGCCACACTGGGGAGAGAGGGCACCCTGCCATCTGTCACAGCACCATCAAAGGGGATGTGATCAGGCAGCAGGAGGGGCAGGAAGTGGCCGGACCCGATGCCAGGCACACGTGTGGGATTCTGAGCTGGCCCTCCGCGGGGGTCACGGGAGCGGCCTCACCGTGGAGAGGTGGGTGAGCAGGAGCCAGCGAGCGCCAGTCCTGTGCAGGGGCTGTGAGTGCACAGTGCCCGACCCCCACTAGAGTGTCAAGGGGGCTGAGACGCAATCCTGGACATAGGGTGTGACATGCGTGGGCAGGGGAAGGCTGCGGGGGGTACCCAGCCTCACCCCGAGCACACAGGGGCCGGGCCACGGCAGCTGGGCCTCTCTGAACCTGACAGGCCAGAGCAGGCGGGGCCCCCACTCTGTTCCCCGTCCTGATCCCCGTGAGAACAGCTATTGGGGGCCACGGAGTGAGACGTTTCTGAACACCTGTTTCCGCAGCTGTGCCCGCAGGAGACTCCTTGGCCTTACCAGGCAGTGAAACACCCAAGGCGGGCCCCCCTCAGGGCGCTTGCCCATGCCCGTCCTCACAGCTCCGCCCCCTGGAGTAAGACCGCCACTGACCCCTGGTACGCCGTGACATACCTGAACCCGCAGTCTGGAGCCAGCCTGCCCCGGTTCCAGGCCCTACGCTGGGACACAGCGGCTGTGGGTGAATGTCACAAAGGACAGATCTGCTGTCAATAGCTGGGAAAAAAATACTCCTTATTGAAAAACCCAAATGACACAAAACCAGGTTTTTCAGAAGTAGCTGGAAAGACTCGTTAAAGCTAACTCAGGCAGCAGTGATGTGCGCCGATGCTTCTTATCTCGGACATATTTCCTTTCGCACACGTGCCCAGGCGATGGTACATGGCTGACAAGTCTCCACGTCCTCAGAATGCCAGCGAGGGTCAGTGTCATGGGCAGGGCAGCTTGTTGGCTCGGCCCATGGGGACCAGCTCACCACCCAGCTGAGCTCTATTCCTCAGCTCGCTAGGTTTGGGGTCCTTTGTTACACCCGTGAGTAGGAAGGAAACCCCTCTTCCGTGCCATCCAGGGTCAGCCAACGCCCTGATCCTGGAAGGGGGGTGGATATGCTGACTTAGAGTACAGCAGTCCCCCTCTATATCGCGGTTCCCTTATCGCAGCCTCACTGTAGCGCGGGATTTTAAAAACATTATATTTAATTATCTGTCGCGGATTTTTCGCTGTATCGTGGGACTTTGCGGTCCTGTGCACGTATGTTGTTAAAGTGATGTAGGTCTAAGAGTGTAGAATAAATGTCAGGTTCCTACTCAGTGGGGGGGTCTGGAATGTAATACCCGCGATAAGTGAGGGAGCGCTGTATTTCATTTTCTGCATCATGATTGACTGGGCAACACAAATCTATGGTTTATTATCTGAGGTACAGTCGCATCCCCTAAACTGCTCTCTAGGAGTTCCGCTCACCCTGGGAATAGAGAGAACAAGCAAACCAGGCAACTGTGCAAACACATGTAGTAAACATGCACCAGTCTGTCCCGCCGTCCTCTCCATCTGGACTCATTTTTGAAGGATGTTTTGGGGGAGAGCAGGGTTTTCCAGGTGGTCTCAGAATTCCTGCGTGCTGGTTACAGGCACATTCTGAGCTGCACCCCAGCCCAGCTCAGTTGGGATCTCTGCATGGAGACCTAAGGATCGTTCCGTATTTTCATACCCAAAGCCAAGATGGAGAAATAATTACAGTTCTTGGTTTTTTTCCTGATACAAAAATGGTGCAGAGAGGCTGGTCCTGAGTGGGGGGTAGTGTCAGGCAGTGGGGACAGGGCGAGTAGGAGAGGGTGGTGAGTCAGGATCTTCAGGCTGTCCCTCCAGACCCATGTGACAGGCTAAGCACTGGTGTCCCCATCAAAGTAACCAGAGCTGGTTCCTTCTCTTCCCTGGATCCCACCTACAGACGACAGTAGTATAAAGAAAGTAAAAAACTCAGGTCATTGAGTGTTTCTTAAGAGTTGGGGCCATGGGCTTCCCTAATTTGTCCCCCTGGACACCCCCACCCCCCACCCCCAGCTTTCTTATCCTGGCTTCGCAGATGAAGAACCTGAAGCTGTAACTGGTTCAAGGTCACCCAAAATGGCCTTGGGCCCATGAAACCACCCAGCGTTCTAACCCAAGCAGCCCTTTTTCGCCGCTCCCCAAGAATTTCGGCCACACCTAAAAAGGCAAACACTGCCTAGTAAGGGCGAGGGCAAGCTCCTAAACATGACAGTGAGCTGGGCCAGACATTGTCCTTCTTACGTTACGACCAGAGCAGAACCCAGTGACCTCCTGTCTTACACCGAGTCTGTCTGGGAGCCAGGCCCTGGACGGCAGTTATCGTTTTTGTAAATTCTCACAACACTCCCGAGAGGGAGGTGCTAGCATCGTGCACCCTGTACAGATGAGAAAACTGGGGCTCAGGGGAGTTCATCACCCCTGCAGGATATGGAACCAGCGAGACGTGGACAGACACTCAGGCGGTTTACTGGGCGTCTGCCTGGGCTCAGCCGTAAAGTTAGCGCGGGTAACTCGCTAGTATCAATAAAGAAAGGGACACGGGATCAGGCAGGAAGCCTAATAAACGAGGACGCTGAATCGGTCATTAAGACTCATTCACTAGGAGAGCAATGGGGGGTAAGTTGGGACAACTGTAATAGAACAACAATAGAAACTTAAAATAAAATAAATATAACTTTAAAAATTAAAAAACAAAAACCTGACTCATTCACTAGGAAACCATAGCATTCATAGGCTCCCCAAGGGGCAGCCACAGCCTCAGCCGAGGGGACCTCACCCCCAAAGTGGGCAGGAAGGATCAGTTGGCGGTCATTAGCTGGGACGACCGAGGGAGGGACAACACAGCAGGGAAGGTTCCTCTGCGAGGCCCCCGCAGTGGGCGTCACGCAGGCTCAGGGCGAGAGCAGCAGGAGCGTGGTGGAGACCAGGCGGCCCAGCAGAGCTGCGGGGCATGTGCGGTGGGAGCCCAGATGGAAGCCATCAAGGGGCAGAGTCTCGCCTGGGAGAAAGACGGGCTTGGCTGAGGGCACGGAGCCCTGGAAGACCCAGGAAAGGAATACGTTAAGGGGAGGGTTCCGCACAAGCCCGCCAAGAGAAAGGAAAGAGATTGGCTAGTTTGAAAGCGAGCTTACCCCTTCCCAAACCCAGGGAGACGTAATTAAAGCTTAACAAAGGCCCTCTCGGGAGCATGTGTTCGCCCATTCGCTCCCATGGTCACACGCTCTCTCCCCTAGCAGCCATGTGGGCCCAAGCATGGCTCCAAGTGGGGACCCACGGGCAAGCCTGGGCACAGCAGTGCAGCGCCATGCAAGGGCAGCGGGAACAGACAAGCCAGCTGGATGGGGAAACAGAGACTAAGCGGGACTAAGATCTGTCACGGACTAAACGGCACTGCGGCAGCTTCAGACGCCCTGCTGAGCCCAGGCCAACGGCGCGGAATTGCCGGGCCCTGGCCCTGCCTCTGGGTGTGCTGAAGACCAGGCAGGACTTGTCCTAGGACTAGATGGGGCTAAGCCACCTGGTCACGGATGAGGCGCCGGATCCCTGGAAACGGTCCTTGGTTTTTCCCTCAAAAACCTCACCACTGCACCTCTGGGTCCCTGAAATGCTTTTCTTGCGATGCCAGGGAAGAGCCCTGTTTCCACGGGCAACGTAGAAGCATGCTTCTCTCAGGACATTGAGACAGTCACAGTCTTCGATTTGTCCTTGATCCCAAACGAACACAAACCGAACAAAAATGCAGGAAGCGAAGTCCCTTTGCTCGTCTTTCTGGCCACTTGCCCCTCTGAAGGCCCCGAAAAGCTTGGGCTGCAGGGAAGACACATGTGAGTCTCCCCAGTTCTGCTCCCTGGGCTACCACCAAGGCGGTTTCAGTCCCTACGTGTGTTCATGGGGCCTCGGGGGATGGCAAGTGGGTGAAAGTAGGTCAGCCACCAGGTAGGCGGGGCTTGTCCAGATGCCACAGCAGGGACAGATTAGGACCCCTGGTTCCCCAGAAGACGACTCTGCCAAGGAGAAGGGACCTGGCCCAGGATGTCTCCCTCAGAAACCTCACTCTCCTGTTGGAAGGGAGTGAGAGACGCAGAGTGACGTCGGGGTTAGGAAGCGAGGCCACGAAGTCAGCTGGGCTGGGGTAAGCGCCCTCATCTTCTGTTTGATGGGTCAGTGGCTGCGTGGCCTTAGGCTGTCTCAACCTCTTCCTCACCCGCGTCTCTAAAATTTCAGGAGGGAGGGTAATAAAAATAAAATCACTTGATTGTGTGAGTGTTAAAAGCCAAGCCCAGGGCGTAGCATGTTAGGAGAAACTCCTAAAATTTGCCTGTTTTTGGAGGCAGAGTCAGGAGGGACTGACTCTGAGAGAGAGACGCTGTGATGCAATGTCTTAGGCCTTCGTGAACGGCATCTTCCCAGAGGAAACGGCAAATGTCTGCTTCGTGATCTGCTCCGTCTCCCTGGGCTTTCACCCTCTGAGAACTGAAGACCCCTGCGGGCGGTCTGATCGCTGAAGACCAGGGTTGTGACCCTGGAGGCTCCACCCCCAGGCCATCATGAGAGACGGGCCCATCAGCGGATGTCCCTGAGAAACAGGGTACTCTGTGACTTGAGATGTCTCTCCTTCATGGTCAGGTCTGAGGAATATCTATTTGGAAAGTATGTTGGTTGATGGGACGACTTGTTTCACATGCAAAAGCATTCCAACCAGAAGGCAAACATGGGGGGGGGGTCATTTTGTTGCTTCGAAAGACACCTCAGGGACTGATTTCATACCGACGAAGCTGAACATTTATAACGTAAAGATCAGCACGGCATATGGAGGCCACTTTGGGAACGGCCTCCTTTCCCTGCCACCGTTCATGGTTTCCTTATTTTGTCCCTGCCATCCGTGGCTTCCCTCTAGGGTCTGAGGTGCACGGTTTGAGGATGTAGCTTCCACCTGCAGAAACAAAGTCCAATAAATTGTGCAGGTGTTTATTGAGAAGCTAATATATGAATAGATGTTTTCCACCTGTCAGTACTGCACAGGGTCCAATACGCTCTTTCCAAAGATTGAGTGCACAGCGAAGGCAGGAAAATAAGCCCGAGGTCCCTCCCATGTGGACACTGACCCAGTGAAATTCCCCCACAGGGAGAGGACCCACCTGATGACAGCCTCTCCCTTCTTGGGCTGGGTGTCCACAGTGACAGCAGCTGGCAGAGGAGGGAGGAGGCCAGTGTGGAGGCACAGGGACCACAGACGCAGCTGGAGGGATTTTTCTCCCCTCCCAGAACGGCCTTTTAAACATGTCACCCCGTGTGGATCTCTGCTGGGATTCTCCCCAAGATCTTGGCAGGTCCCCAAATGTTCAGATGCTGCCATGCCCTTCGCGTGGGCAAAGGGAAAGGCTGGGTTTGATGGAGGTGGCATCTGGGTGGTTGGCTCAGCTCACTCAGGCGCCGGAGACCCCTCGGCCCCGGCTGTCTGTCTCCGCGGAGACCCTTTCCCTGGAAGTCACACGCTGCTCCTCCTTCCCCTTCCCTCACTCGCATGTCAACCATCTCTCAGGAGACCCCTTGCCACGGCGACCGTCCTGCTGGTCACTGACGGACGCTCACTGCCTGAAGCCACTGGCCGGCCTGGGCCGAGCAGCGATGGGACGGCTGACCGAGCGCACACAATGTGGCTTTGGAAAAGCAGCTGAACCTCTCTGTGCCTCAGTTTCCTGCCATGTGACACCTGACTCCTGGGGTCCCCGTGGGGATTCAGTGGAGTAACAACACACAGGAAGGGACAGCAAAGACCAGCCGCCCCAGCTCCAGGCTGAGCAGAACGTACCTCTGCCCCTCCCCCACACCAGAGCCCTCGCGGGTCTCTTTCCTCGCCTCTGGCCCGTTCTTTCTCTCTGTGAAGCAACACAGGCTGTGAGATAGAGCAAGACCCAGACCATCTCCCCAGCTCAGTCCCTGCAGCCCTGCGATGGGAACAATAGCCGTTCGACGCAATGAGCATCTCAGAAGTACCTACCCCTGGCGATGACGGCTTCTCACGTTCAAAGACACAGCGAATCTGACAATCGCAGGCTCCTATTTGGTGGGTACAGTAAGCTGGTATTACTTTGTTGTTTAAAAGCAAATCTCTGCTTTTTAGGTGAAACAGGATATAATATGACACTTCCATAAAGCTCTTAAAAATGTTGAGAACTCACCCTTAATATCTCTGTAAATGTCTAGGTACATTTTCATTGCCTTCTGCATTTAATTTCACTGGGGCGCACGTTTAAATTGCATACTTCCTAGGGGTGCGGCTGCGTCGCTTACTACATTTTTCATCAGAATGGTCTCTTCTTTGGGGGCATGTGAGACACACTTTTGTGGACCTCATGGCTGAAACGGGAGCAGCGGGCGTCCACGCTGCCTGTCACCACCAGAACCAACAAGCAGAGACAGGGTCTGACTCTCTGTGGGCACTTTATCCAGATGGCCGGTGCGCTGAGAAGACAGCGGGTTAGGGACCGTAACAGTCTTATGTTTCCTTTCAAGCCAGCCTTTCTTATAAATAGAAAAAAGTGTAGGTGAAGGATTTGGAATTCAGGAAAGAGGCTCAGCTGCCGTCTGGCAATTTCCCTAACGGCCTTTCCTCCGCTGACCAGTGGTGTTCTGTCTGGGTCCTGTGTCCTGTGTCCTGGGTGACTGATTTTCTTTACCTGTGTCCTGGGCAGGGCGGGGGTAGGGTGTGTGTCTCTCCCTGGGACACAGGGCTCAGATACCATCTTGATTGCTGATGGGCTTTTCTGGAGACAAAGGTCTCCTGGAGTCTGGGTGAGCTGTACCTTCAGTTCTGAAACAACAGCTTCTTACACACGTTAACTATTACCTAAAACTAAAAATTTCCAACTCTTGAGCTCCGCTATCACAACTACTATAAAAAAAGAACCTTCTGATTTCCAGATAAATCAATTAGCAAAGGAACCTTCAGAACCCCACCCTTCTGAAAACTTCCCCCATGTAAGGAATTCAAATTAAATTTATTCTCTGAAGTCCTATCAACCCTTTTAATCACCTGGATGGCTTGAGGTGATTTCTCACAGGAAAATGACCAGCAATCATCTCTAGGAACAGCACGGTAGATTCCAGAAGATGTTAGGGGACAGTGACATTGCTCGTGGCCTGTGGCAGTCCTTCAGTTGCACTTTCTGGTCCCTTCGGAGACTTGCATGAGGCTCCTGAGCTTAGCTCTGTTGGAGGCTGGGAAGGTTCCTTCTAACATTCACTCTGAAGGTTTGAGCAGCCGGGAAAGCCAGGAAAAATCAAGGGCTGGCCCGGAAATAGGGGAATCCCTACACAAAAGAAGGAAGTGTGAACACAATAAGAAACAAAATGGAATCACACAAGGAGGAAACAGGGAGCTGTTAGAGAGCCTGGAAAAGACGGGGCTCTGGATTTGTCCCCAACGGTGGAAGTCTGTGCAGTCTCCAGTCAGTGAGGGTGACAAGGGTGCCTGCCCCGCCCCCAGGCAGGGTCAGGCCCCACAGGTGTGCGCTCTGGTGACGTTTGAGGGGATCGGGTCACCTGGCAGGTCTAAGCTGACAACATTAGGGTGCAGGCTCCACCAACAAACCCTTCACGAATGGGATGCTTGACTTTCATCCCAGCAGCGTTGCCGCCCGATGGACGGCAAGCATTCAGTCCTGGCTGGACCACTTCTTGTCTCTGTCACCTGGACAGGAGTAAAGGAGCGGGCAGGACAAAACTCCCCCTGAGGGCTGGAGGGAGGCCCGGGCTCTGGGCAGAGCATCCAGATGTCTGAGATAAGGAGAGCATGTGGGGAACCCATGTGGAGCCCAGTGGAGTCTGGCTGTCCGGGTGCGGTGGGCACATGGGACATTTTCAGAGATGCAGCAGAAGCCGGAACAGAAAGATCCCCAGAAGACCGTGTGAGGAGGCGGATTTCAATGGAGTCATCCAACATCTCTCTGCCCTTGGCCTGGGCCAGTGACTGAGAGAGGGTCCTTCCCAGCACATCATGGGCATGCGGTGACTCCTACTGTCTCATCCACCTGGCCGCAATGACAGTCTCCCTGACTCAGTTTACCTCCCTCAGAAAGAAAACCCTGGCCTTTGATTTATCCCCACGGGAGACCTTCGGGGCAAACATATCTTCAGCGGGGCCTCGCCACCGCATTTAGATTTCAGAATAATAAGTTAGACTCTTCTAAGCATTTTTAGTGGCAGACGGAGACAACCCGGAGACCAGGCTGGGTTCTGCTCGGACACTGACCGAGCCACCAGCTCTGCATCTTAGGTGGTGGGCACTGACCACTTCCAAGCAGCAAAGTCCACTGTTGTGTAAATCTGAGTGATTGTCTGTGAAGCTCCCCAGGAAGGTGGCGGCGACAAGGGGGAGGTGCTGAGTGATGGGAGCCCCCTCCCCCCAGGGCTGGCCAGCTGCTGGCTGGGATCCTGGCCTCAGCTGGAAACTGGCCCTTACACTCTTTGAAGTTCTCTGATAGCCATCATGTTTGTCTTCTGCTTTCAAAGCTCCGCTTGCTTGCAGGGATGTCTCCTTCTGACCCCCAGGTCGAGGCTAAGAGGTGCATGCATTCCTGGCCCGCCCCTTGCATAGCTGGCATTCTTTCAATGAAGCGCCTGCTCTAGAAAAAACATCATCAACGCTGCCAGAGCACATCTAATAAAACCCGGGTTTTAAAAATCAGACTCTGTGTTGCTATGGCCGATGGATAAATACAAAACTTCAACCCACAGATTCTCAGGTGTGTCCTCCACATTGAAGTTTTACTTTTCGATTAAGCCTGATCATCTTTTTAATAATTGGCTCAACTCTTATTATCTGTATGTTTTGGGTATGGCTCATGCTGACTCCAAGAAGAAAAAAACCTCGATTACACAACATGAGAAATCCATGCATTGCCAATCACAGTGAAAATTGTGTTCTCAAACACCCAAGTGCCTTCTAAAAATGGTTGTCCCCCACCAGGAAGACAAAAGCGAAGAAGAGCTCATGCTTTCCCCTCTTATTGGAATGCCTTTCCAGTCAACCTAAAATATTCAGCAAGTGCCGGTGTGTGCCGAATCTCTCACTAGGGTTATCAGCTCTGCGAGCCTTTTGTTTTTCCTTCAGCCATTGTGTATATTTCAAATAGGTTTCACTGTCTCCGGCCCAGGTTTTCAAAGGAAAGCTCTGGGACCAAAATGAAAAGTAAATAATTACGCTATCCCTCAGACGGGCAGCGAAGGCACGAAGGCACAGATTTCAACCTCACACTCACCTGGGCTGTGGGAGTACCCAGGAAGTCGTAATTGACGAGCTACGTGCTCACGGTCTGAAAGAAGTGGCCTCTTCAAATGCAGTTGTTAGGAAATTTAAACCTTGCTGATGCGCGTTTTCCAAAGATGTCACAGACCCTCCTGTCTTCCTTAAATGCGTGTGCTCGGCATAACTGAACGATTCTCTCTGTGTTTGAGCAAAGCCATTGCCTAGCCCTGCGGCCTGGGGCCTCTGTTTTCCTTCGGACGCCTGAGCTAACTAATCTCTGCAGCGTTACAGATGTAGGGTGCAGAAATTCTCTGAGGTTCCCCAATATGACTGATGACCAAGACACCTTGGAGGCTTTCAGAGAAGACATTTCTGCATCTGACAACAAGCTACTGAATTTGGGTCTCTGGGTGGAGGCCCGGGAATTGTGTGCATGACGTTCCGAGTGCTGCTGGCCTTCCCACGGCTTGGGAGGCAGAGGTTTGGGGTGCCAAGCATTCTGCAGCGGGCCACCTTGACGGCTTTGATTCTAAATGGACGGATAGACATTAACAAAGCCGACAAGGAGATCCGTGTAACCAAGACAATGCGCAGTTCTCTCTCCGTACTGTGGCAGGCGCTCTGTCTGTGGGAAGAGATGCCTGTAGCCCTCTGTTGGTTCATTCTCATTGTGACGGCCCCTGAACAAAGCTGATGAGATGTTTCCATTGTCACCACTTTGGGGGTGAGGGGAGAGGGAGGTAGATTAATTCAATTCTTCATATATCTATAATAAGAAGTAAAAGCAGAGAGGAAGCCCTATCGTATAAAACTAACTCTAAAAGCTTTTGTTCTCTGAGGGGAGGGAAGGAAGTGAGTGGAGGTGAGGCACGTTCCAGAAAACTGTAGAAGGAGAATCAGTTTATAAACCCCTGATGGGAGCGCATCATCTTCTGAAAGGGAGGCATGCCCCAAACCCTAGACGGAGGCCAGAGAACTCATTGGGCATAAACACCATCTAAACTGCTGGCTTCCTGTGTGTAGTGCGATCTCATGCCAAGTCCAAGGACGGCCTCCTACAGGTCTCTCTGGCATCATGTGCAGAGATGAGCAGTTTGGAGTGAGAATCATGAGGTGAGGCCACAGCAGGTAACACTGGACCACGCAGGGCCATCCCAGCATGTCCACGGGCTCCCGAAGCCCGCCCGAAGCTGCAGGTCAAAAAGTCGGTGAGTCAGAGTAGACGAAGAAGGATCTTCCGTCTCAGAGAAATAGTGCCTGCAAAAGAGACAGATGGGAAATGGCTGGCATCATCCGTGGGTTAATTAGTCCCGTACATCGGACCCCAGTCACATACATGGAAGGCTGCCGAGATGTCACATCAGTCCTGTGCAGCTATGTGCCAAATGGCTTAAACGGTCCTCCACGCGTGCGCACGTGGATGACTGACTTGTTCTGCTCCTGCCCACTGATCCCTGGGATGACTTAATTTAGGATCACAATGGAAGAAAACAGAAACCCGTTGAGGTTTCACAAAGCTCTGGGCGTTGCAGGCACAAGAACTTCAAAGTGGAGATGTAATTGGCTTTTGCACCAAATGAGACGTGCATGCGGCCACGCTGTCCTCCGCTGCCCAGACAGCCTCAGGCGTTCAAAGGCTCAAATAATGAAGTTCTGGAGAGCCTCTCCAAGCGAATGATCAAAGAAGACTCAGAAATAAGAATGGAAGACTGGGGAAGAGGTCGTTTTAGGAGACTGGCCCTGAGTTGATGCCCATAAACATCAGTAATTATTGTACTTTGATTACAAGACGTAACAGGAAAAGTCTTCGGTACAGGTTGCCTGTAGTAATAAAGAAATGAAACTTATTCAGGCCAACAAGACAAAAGCACTTTTTAAAAGCAAGCGATGATCCCAGTTTCAATAATGGGGTGGGCGTGTTACTTAATTTCCTAAGGAGCCTCCCAAGGATTATGTTATCCGTGAATCTGACAAATGGAAATCTACGGGCGCGCGTCTGATGGGCATGAGCAAGTCCCGCAGACTCTGTCCGTCGCAGGAGAGTGTGCAGCAAAGGAAGCCCAGTTTGTACCGTAAGCGCGGAGACAGGGCCCTGGAGCCCCAGAGGACAGACCAAAGAGAGGCGTGTGGAAAACTGGCACGGACGCCAAATCCTGACGTCCTGCAAAGGATGAGTGTCAGAACTAAGAACTTTTCTAAACCAGAGTAGATCTTGCCGCCCCTCGTGATACGATTTCCGCCCGACACTGGGGGCCATGGAGCATGTGGCTGAAATTGCCCACAACCCTCCCCCGTCTTAGCCACATGAGAGCCCACAGCAAGCACCGGTGCCCCTCTTCCTCTCTGTCCCACGTGACAGACACACCCTTCCATGACGGAGGAGACGAGGGCAGATGAGGGCAGCGCCCGTTATGAACGTTTCTGCAAACACCGAGACGCGAACCGTGCTTACGAAGCCGTTCATTGATGTCACCCCTTACTTTGTGAGGACATTGGCTTCTAGAAATACTCAGCTCCATTTGAACAAGCCTTATTTGCCACAACACAGTCCCTAACCAAGCCACTGACCAAGCAATAAGACTACCAGACAGGGAGGGCCCTGACCGGTGAGGCGCAGCGGGTCGGGCGTCGTCCTGCGAAGTGAAAGGTCACCGCCTCAATTCCCGGTGGGGCACAGACCTGGGTTGTGGGTTCAGTCTCCTAGTTGGGGTGCATCCAAGAGGCAACCAATGGGTGTTTCTCTCCTTCTCTCCCTCCCTTTTCCTCTCTCTAAAAATAAATATATACAAAAAAAATAAAAGGAATACCAGACAGAGGGCTACAAAGAGACCCCAAAAGAGGCGCTGCAATCAAGTGTTAGCCCAGATGGGTGGTGAAGGAGGAATTCTGAGGTGATGGGAAGGAGCCAGGGAGGGAGGGAGCCTGCCGTCGAGGCCCCGGGAAGGACTGAGACTCGGGCCCAGGGCCTGGCTGGCAGAGTACGATGAGCCCAGAGTGGGAGGCAGGAGCCGGGCCTGGGTGGGTTTTGGAGGCTGCATGGGAGACGGGGTCGTGTCTGCTGTGCAGATCCATGGGAAAGGTTCATGCAGAGGATGGTCAAGATCTAAGTCCAGTGTTTAGGAAACTTGCTACAATGTGGAGACCACATTTTGTGGACCGTGAGAGGCAGCAAGAGGAGGAAGGAGGCCAGATGGGAAGGAGACGCCTCACCAGGACCAGAGCAAAGGTGGGAGAAGCAGGTGAGGCTTGGGGACGTTTTGAAGAGAAGCCAGTAGGCCTTGGGGGTGAACCGGGCACGGGGAGTGAGAACAAGGGGGTGATCTGACCCAGAGGAGGGCAGGCTTGGGGGTGGCCGTTTTGGCCAGTTTGAGGTTAGGATCGCGTGTCCAGGGGAGAAGCCGAGTGTGTGGTCAGACAGGTGGGCCTGAAGTTGAGGGGACACGTTAGAGCTGGAGATAAGACATTGGGGGGCACGTGCCTGTGGGTGCATGTCAGTCCTGGCACTGGGCGAGCTCACCTAGATAAGGGTGTAGCCGTGAGGCCCAGACAGAACTCCAAACAGGGGAACATTCCGAGGGGGACCTGAGAGCCGGGGCTCAGTGTGGGAAGCAGGAGGGAGCAGCTGGCGAGAGACAGAGAGAGGAGAGCGCGGTGACCAGGAAACCAAGCCCAGGAGGCCTTTCGAGAAGTGAAGGCGGCCTGTGGAGAGCTGCTCCTTCGAATGAGCGGAAAACCTGGGACCCGTGGTTCGCAACGTGATCATCGCGTGAGTCGATACCCACTCGGTCTCTGAAAGAACATGTACCTGCTTATTAATTTTACCTGCCAGGCGGGGATTTGCAAAGACAGGAAAAGCGCTTCAAGTGGAAAGAAAATACTTCCTTTAAAAGTTCCCTTTAAAAAGCTGGAAAAGCCCAGTTGCTTCCCCCAATCGTTCACACACACACACACACACACACACACACACACACACACACACACACACACCCTTTGAAACAGATGTTCTAATTACTCAGATGTTCATAGGAACTACATGCTGTGACTTACCTGCATGTAAATTGGGAATGGATGTTATAAGAAAATTCCAGTAGACACACAGGGACGTGTTCCCATGGCCCGTGTGTACATGTCACGCGGATAGCTGGGGCGGCTGCTTCGGGCCACAACTGCGGCCCCCGCAGACCACCCTGCACCGGTCCCGCTGCGCCAGAAGCGGGCAAGACCTCCTGCGGGGCGGCCGTGCCTGCAGGGTGGACGCTTTTGCTGGGAGTGTTTTTCTTACCGATCTGACCTGCTGTAGCTTTCAGACAGCTGGTCAACCCAGTCGAGGAATGGTTCGGGTTTCCACATCCAGCATCATTCACGACATTAATGTCAAATACAGGGCGATGCTGCCATAGCTGCCATCCCTGGTGGTTGACAAAGCCTTTCCCCCTTGTCCCCGCCTGCGCTGTCCACGTCCCACCCACGGCCATCTGCCCACGGCGCCGACGCCTGAAGGAATCACAGCGGTGGGATCTCGGCTGGCTGTTTTAGTGGAGGTGCCAAAATGGACAAACTTGCTTTTCCATAAATGAAATAGCAAATAGCAAAATGAGAAAGGGAGACATGGAAGCAGAAGTGAAGACCATTAGAAGTAAGCGGGCATTTTTCTTCTGTGGGAAATGTCACCGTCCTTCGCCAGCATTACAAAGGACGTCCACAGCGCCTCGCATTTCCCCGGGGAGCTCTGCTCCCGGCCGTATGCCATCACTCACGGGGCTTCACTGTGGCTGTGCGGACACAGCTCAAGAAATGGGATTTGGGGACCTAAGCAAAAAGCCAGTCCAGTTGTCAAGGGCTGGCTGTTGGCACCTTTCGATGCACATCAAAAAACGTATTTCCAAGAATTTCATCAGGCAGAGCTCCCAGGGACCCTAAGAAAGTTTTCAAAGACAGAAGAGCTTTACAGACAAGGAGGCTCAAGTAATGCCCATTGTAATGGCAAAAACAAAAGAAAACTCTACAAATAAGGGACTGGCTGAGGACACTGTGGCGTAGCTATGTATTGGGACAGTGTGCAGACGGATGGCTTTGTGGGCTATTTAGGTTATGGGACACACTCTTTATATGACATACCCATATATATAGAGAGATCTATGTTAGAGGACTGGCCCACGTGATTGTGGGGGCTGGGAACTGTAACATCTGCAAGGCCGGCCAGCAGGCTGGGGACGTAGGGAAGAGTTGGAGCTCGGCCTGGGTCCCTTCTTCCTCGGGGACCTGTCTTTTCCTCTTAAGGCTTTCAGCTGATCAGATGCTGCCCACCCGAAGTCGGGGGTGATCCGCTTGACACAGAGTTTGCTGACGTAAATGTTAATCCCATCTCAACAAAACTGCCTTCATAACAGCATCTAGACTGGTGTTTGGCCAACCTCTGAACACCGTGGCCTAACCAAACTGGAACAGCCAACTGACCTCCCAGAGAGAAACGCTCGGTTGCCTCGGATAGCGTGGCCCCCAGCAGCTGGGCCCCAAACCGGGGAAAAAGCAGGGGCCGTGGGCTCAGAGGAAGGTCCAGCAGGAGCGCTGCCTCCTCGCCGTTAAGCTCGGAACTCCATGGCTGCGGGCCCCTGTCACACTGCTCTTGGCTAACTGCGAACCAAACATGGCTTTAGCCTGCTGGCAATATAGAGCCTGCAAGAAGATCATTTAAAAAAAAATTTTTTCCCCCCTTGGGAAACGGTCAGCAGCAGAGTCGATGGAAATATAACGTCTGAATATGTACACTCTTTAGCTGAAGGGGAAGAATGCCAAGGAAGGTTTCAGCGTGAAGCCTGGGAGACCCCGGGACTGTCCTGTAAGGGGTGTGTAATTTCACAAGGAGCGAATCATCCAGCACTTTTTGATTATTTCCCGAGCAGTCCGCAAGCTTCTCTCCCTTCGGGGACTCTTCCGTAGCGATAGCCACCTAGCCTGGCATTAATGTTGAACACGTGAGCTTCCAAATGGCTTTTGCAAGCACAGTTCCACTCTGCTTTTTACAGAATCTCCCCAGGAGCTCACACTCAGGTTCTCCCGACTTAGAAAGGCTTAGCACCAAAACGAATATTATACCGGCAGGATGAGGTTGCTTGCACATAAGAGCAGACCCCAGCGTGAAATGGCTTAAGCAATAGGACATTAACGTGTTTCTCTTCATATGGAGCCCAGAGATGGAGTGCACCAGAGGTCCCAGCAGGACTGGTCTCCCAGTTAAACAGCCCGGGCAAGGTCCTGGGGAGAAAGCTCTGCCCAGCATGGATACAGCGCTCTGGCTGACGACCCATGGAACCACGCAGGGCCCACGTGAACTTGAGACGTCTGGGCCTATTGGTCATTAGTGGCCAGGAGAGGGGAAAGCACAGGAGGGGAGCAGGAAGCAGAAGGCACGAGGTAGAGAAACCAGATGATGTTTCGTAGAAGGCGGGATGCCCAGAGAGCAGACCGGGGAGTGCAGAGTGGTCAAAATGGAAGCAGGGAGGAGACCTGGATTTGCCTGGCGTTTCATGAGAACTAGGTGCCAAGAGCCACTTTTGAGCCCACATGTCAATAAGGGGCCCAATGGCTTTCATCCGGGTGCAGCCCCTATGGAAGCCTATGTGCACTGTGTTCCTTTTCCTTTCTCCCTGCAGACGTCTTCAAGATGGACAGGTGGAATGCCAGGACCACAGTAACTGAAGCCTTGCTGCCTCTAGTCCTTGAAATCAGGGAGCGCAGCCAGCACCCCAGCCCCTGGTCTTGACGCTGACAAACAAACAGGCTGACAACTGCCACCGGTATTTGTAGAGCGGACGAGTAAGTACCGATACGCTACTTCTCCAGGCTGCAGCGGGGTGTGGTTTTCACGTCAGCGTTACCTGTAACGTATAAGGGCCAAGGATGCCGGGAAGGAAAGGCTTTTTGTCACTGATGCCTATGACACTCAGGTAACGCTTCCCCGAGCTTCAGCAGAGAATGGCTTGCATGCAGTCATGGCCAAGGCCACACCTGCTCATGAGTGTTGCCATGACAGGAAGGTGGAGATCGTATGTGCGAATTATACGTGTTTGTGCACTTCCTCAATCTTTTTGAATCCGAGCTTGGGAATTCTAGAACACGTCCCTCTCGGCAGGCCGCTGAGTGTGTGACTCCCCTTAGGGCAGGAGGGCATTTCTGGCTCCTGATGGGTTCCCTGTACTCGTTTAAAGAGTTTTACATATATGTGAGCACTTATCTACTTATTCAAAATTCAGGAGTTCCAAGAAGTATAAAGATGGCTGAAGAGTGGCAAGAGATTTGGAAACCACAAAAACCACAGGAGAAAAAGCTAACAGGTCCCGGTGGTGGAGATCAAGGTTCCCACGGATGATGCTGGCCGAGGGCCCGGGGGAGAGAACGGCGCTCTCAGCAAGGGAGGAACAGTGACCTGGGTCGCGTCTGACAGAAGGACTGAACGCTGGGGCCCATACGGATCAATGTTCTCCGTTTAAGTGTAGAACATGGGAGGGGACAAGCAGTCAACACGTCAAATAATTACGCCTGTGTCACCGTGGGAGGCAGAATGAGGGCAGCCCTCTCTCCACGTCTGAATCCTGGGCAGCTGCGAATCTGTTATATCACGTGATACGGGGAATTAAGGGCACTAAGCAGTTGGTGGTGAAATACAGAGATTATCTTGGGTTATCCGAGTAAGGGTGCCAATGCACGCCCAAGAATCCTTAAGCGGGAGGCAGAAAGCAGGTCCTGACATCAGCATTACCCCCTCCTTACACCCCTTACACAAATGAGAAGAGAGCATTGTTCTGGAAGAAGAGTGCCTTCAGAATTAGGGAAGGGGACCCCCCCTCATGCAGACGGGAGCATCACGCGCTCCCAAACAAGTGAACTGCACATGAACAGCAGAGGTCAGGGTCCTAGAAGCGCTTGGTGCCGATCCCCCGCCCCAGGCAGTGCCCTGGGATGCTGGGGACGCATGTCCCGTTGCACTGGGAGGGGAGCGCTCCTTCCCACTTGCAGGCGAGTGGGCTTCTGGGCTGCGGGGCTGGCGGCGGGTGGTGGAAGGGGCTCGGGTCACTCCTGGCCCACGTCTCACTGGTCATGGTGGGGAGGGTGGCAGGGAAACTGTGGGAGACTCCAGGTGCGTGCAAGGGCAGCCAGTGCAGCCCCCGGGGTGGCCTTGGACTGCGGAGCATGGCCAGAGCGGGGAACTCAGAGCCTCAGAACCTGAACCCCGCGTCTGGCGCACGCCCAGGGGAAGCGCGGTGAGGGGCTGATCTGCTGCCTGGACGGACCCACGGTGCCCTTCACATCCAGGGCCCAGGTCCTCCCGAGCGCTCCCTGCCCTTGGGCCCTCACTCCCTGGAGCTGAGTTTCCAGAACTCTGCTCTTCCTCTGGGATCTTCCCAGGCTTTCCTGGACCTTCGCATTTCTACCTCAAGGCAGGACGCAGCCTGGGCCACCTGCCTGTTGCCAAGGAAGGTGTCGTTGTGCACAGAGGCAGGATCTACTCATGTTAGGCAGGAAAGCTCACTCCACAGGGAGTTTCCATCGTGAACGTGAGCACAGGGAGGGGCGGGGGAGCCTCACGTCCCTCTCCCCAGGCTTTGCAGCACAGGCCTCGCCTGCCTCATGTGGGTCCCACCCAGCTTCTCACTTTTCCGGAGTAGGGCAATCCATGCACCCACAGCACCCACTTCCTGGGGAAGTGCTCTCGGGTGGGGGAGGGAGGCTAGGGCTGAAAAGGGGGGAGACACACCCTCTCTGAGGATTCTTTTCTACCTGAGGATGTTTATTGATGGAGAGAGAGAGAGAGAGAGAGAGACTTTGGGGTGAGGCATAGGGATCAGGTACCTCTCATACGCACCGCCCTGACCGGGGATCAAACCCTCAACCTGAGTATGTGCCCTGACTGGGAACTGAACCTGTGACCCTTTGGTGCATAGGACGATGCTCCCACCAACCGAGCCACATGGCCGGTGCTGAGGTTGCCTGTCAAGGTGACCCCGAAGATACTGGAGGAAAAATGAAAAGGATGAAGATTTCAAAGAGAAAACGATAGATTGCGAGTGGATCACAAATCTTCCTCCCCTAAGAGGGGTCTCCTTGTCTAGTTAAAACAAGTCACACAAGTAAATAGAGAAAGGAAGAGCTTTGACTTTCAAGCCCTGGAGCCCCTCAGCCCCGGACTGAAGGCTGTTTCCTGTTCTGTCTGGCTGCTGGGACGGGAGTCCCCGCAGAACAGCACTTTGGAAAGGGAAGCTTCTCTTCCTCCCGGAGACATGGAGTTGCAGAATGCACGCCAGGACTCTGGGCTCAGGAAGTCACCTGCCATGTGGGGTCCTCTGGCAGGCGAAGTGTGGCCTCAACCCTGTGGGACTCTGCCTTTACCCATCACAGAAGCTCCTGTGCCCCTGCCCCCCCGGAAGTCCCCAGAAGTGGCAAGAGGTGGGGAGGGGCCGGCCTCTCTCACCCTCCGCAGGGGCAAGGATGCTCCTTCAATTTCCATAGGAAACACTGGCCGTGGAGGCAGATTAGGGAAGAGGGGGCAGAGGAAAGATGCTGGAGGCTAGCCGCCCTGCCCCTCTGCAGGGGCCGAATTCAGTGAGCACCGGTCCCTAAAGAGCAGAGATGAGTCCCGAAAGCGAGCTCCTTCTCCTGCTGTAGCAGAGCGGGAGCGATGTTGATCCCCTCGAGCTTCGGTGCGTGTTTAACACCCACGGCCGGAGCCGGGAGGACTGAGCCGTCCATCTCAATAACCGAAGACTTGATTATTGACAGCACAGCTGAGCTGGTGCCCTGCGGAGCGGAAGCCAGGCATCGACCCACCGTCTGTGTCGCGGGTCACACCCGGTCACGTGGCAAACCCTCCCCAACGCTTCTAGACCCTTCGAGCCGCCATTTCTCCCACCCACCAGGCAGCCGGTCCCCTGAACCTCCCTCTGTCCCTGTGGTGCCTCTTGGACTTCGATGCACATGGATCACCCAAGACTCGATAGGACGCAGGTCCTGGTGCCCCAGAGGGATTTACATTCTTCTGTGAGATGAGGAGATGCCCAGGGTGTAGCCTGAGTGACGCAGGATGCGGGCCGGGCACCGCGGGGCTTCCAGTGCACGAACCAGGGCACAGGAGAGCGTGGGGGTGACGTGAACGGCTCATGCCCGCCCCGCGTGCTGGGCCCGGAACAGGGGTGGGCGCGTGCGCATTTCTTTCTCTCCCGTTATATTTCTCTCTACGTCCAGCGTTTCCAAGAGTGAGCATATGCCTCAGGATGGTAGGCACGTGAACATGCCCGTAGGGAGCGAGCGGGACTCTGTCCGACAGGAAGAGGCTGGGGAACAGGTAAGAAGAGGTGCATCCTGGGGGGCGTGAGAGGTGGGATCAAGGTCCCCGCGGAGGTGGGAGCCACGGCACGTGCCGGAACCAGAGTGCTCCTTCCTGGAGAGCAGAGCACGGGATGTGTCCCGTCAGGGCAGGCAGCGGAGCGCACGACGCCCTTGTTTTCTCCCTGTGATTGTGGGTGACCTGCCGTGACAGGGGCGGCGAGGGCAGCGGGACAGCTAGAAGGCCTGAGGACAGAGCGAGTTGGTGACGGAGAGGGCTCCCAGGGACAGGAGGCGTGTTGTGGATCCATGAGCCCTGGAGACCGTAATTCACACCGGAGAGCATTCGTGTGGTGGTGTGATTTCCAGGGCACCCCAAAGGCATTGGGGTCCGCGGGGCACAAGGGTCTCTGTGCTCGTGCACAGCTGCGGGGCCCACGCTGCCCGGCCCGGCAGGAAAGGCTCCTGAGCTGGGACGCAGGTTGTAGCGGCCGAGGGGTGCTGCTGGGTTACCCCTGTTCCCTCTCCCCCGGCACTGAGCCGGCTGCTCCAAGAGGCATGACACGAAGGCAGCCTGGACTGAAATGAAGGCGTCGTTGTGGTGAAACATGAATGGAACCTGCGTGCTCCCTCCACCCCTGCCTTGGAACCTCATAGGGTTGGAATAAAATCAGCCAGAAACTCAAATGAGTGTGTCAGCCTTGTGCCAGAAACTACGCGGGACTCTGTCTGCCACCCGGGGGCTCGTGGGTGCCACGTGTGATTCCCCCCAAATGTCCTTCTGTATCAGAGCGAGTGAAGGTCAGGCTCCGTCCCTGCTCTTCTGTCGGGAGATCCCCAATGGCCCAATGCAATGAGATGAAAACCCGTCTGGGGAGCAGGAGCCGCCGGGCTCTGCTCCCCACCTGCTTGCACAGCCCCCTGTCTGATTGCCATCCTCCCTGGGTCTGTGCCTTCTCCCTCTGCCCAGGGCGGCCCTGGGGCCGGTCCAAGTGTGGCACTCCCTTTGGGCTGCCCCAAAGGACCCCTCAGACATGGCCACAGAGCAAGGGAGCCCTGAGTGACCTGGTGGTGGGAGGAGCTAGCTGTCCTGGACCAAGACCTGGATACGGACATGGAGTGGGACAGACCTGTTGGCAGCATGTCCCTCCCCTGTGCGACGGAGGCCCCCCTCCTCTCTCTTCCTGCCTCAGCCACTTTGTTTTCTTCACAGCGCCTGTCACTGCCTGGTATTCTAGCTCAGGTTTGTCTGTCGCTTTGATTTTTACTGGTTTCCTCCTACCAGCGTGTAAGACCAGGAAGGCAAAGACGTATTGGTGTTCGTGATGACGGTCCCTCATGGCACACAGTAGGTGCTCAATAAATGTTTGTGGTGGGAGGGAGGGAGGCATGGAGGGAGATGAGTAGCTTTCTCATGGCATCGCCCACCTGGGAGAGAGACTGCTGTGTCCCTTCACCGTCATGGAGGACATCGATGCCACGGCCATCTGACCCCAGCTGTGCCCTCCCCCCACCCCCCGCCCTGTGGGCGTCAGCCTTGGCCGGGAGCCTCGGCCTGGCTCTCTGCCCCTGGGGGGTGCCCCCGATCGAGGTCTTCTCTGAACAGGGAGACTAAGAACATTCTAGCGCAGCTTCAGAGAGCACAAGAAGCAGGAGCAATTGGGGAGCTTCCAGCCTGAGCAAACCCAGATCCCCAGGGCTGCTTCTAGACAGAGGAGGGGAGGAGCGCAGGGTCCCCTCCTGATGTGCCCGCACTGGGGAAGGGCCTCAGACGTGCTGCTGAGCCACCGTCCTCCCAGGTCCGTCTCTGTAGGGGACCTGCTCCCTGCGGTTTCGGGAACTGTAGCCCAAGCCATGAGCCAGGCCACCCCGGGAGGCCTTAAGACTCAACGGAAAACCGGAAGGCTAAGAGGCAGACAGGACTGAAAGCCACTCAGAGGGTTCCCATGGGAATTGGGTTTAAAGGGTGCATATTATGCTTTAGAGCTTGCTTTTCTTACCTCTTAGTAAACTATAAACAACCTGTAGCTAAAAATGTATGAAGCGTGACATCAAGATGTTTAATAGACCCTGACATGGAATGGTCCCTGTGTTCTCTATATTGATATCTGTAATCAGTAACTGTCAACTGTAACCCAAGCATCTGAAAGTTTATTTATGATTCAGACATCTTGACCTTGTATCTCCTGAATCCCCTCCTTAATAAAAGGCATGGGACACGGGAATTCTGTGCTCTTCTCCTCTAGATAGGTTAGCCACCTCCCATCCCCCAGACACAATACAGAGTCCTGGGTAAATCTGTCCTGCCGTGGCCCTGACACCTCTGTGGGGCAGGAAGTCTCCCACCGAGCCGGGGCGCTGGAGGCAGACAGCCTCACTTCTCCTGTTTCAGACACTTCTCATTTAGGACCGGAAGCAGCTTCACCCAGCATCTCTCACCACAGGGACAGTGGCTGTCTGGTTTGGACTCTTTGCTCGGCCCCATAGGACAGTGACCTGGGCCACGGGCCCGATGGCCAGGCCTCTGCTCCCTGCACAGGATGGGAGCTGCTCCCTGCCCACATGGCGGCTGTTTGTGGGTTGAAGCAGATCAGAGAACAATAGCCTGGCCCACCAAGAAGCCCTCCATAGCCTCCTTGCAGTGACCTTGCCCCTGGGTGTCATGCTTCCATTCACAACCAAGTGTCCCAATGGGACTCCCTAGGGGTTCTCCTTAGAACAAAGGCCATTCTCTCCACTCCTGGGTTCCTCCCTCCTTGGCGTGCCCAGGCTCTCAGCCAGGCTTCTGCACCCTGAACGGGAATTGCTCTATTAATGCCTGTGTGTGTCCGCAGTGTGCCCGGCACCTGCTTTTCTGGGACAATTGCCATCTGGAATCAGGCGACTTCCTCTTCATGTGCCTATTTCTGGACAGAGGAGAGGAGAATTGGATGAAGCGCCCCCCCCCCCCGCCCCGCCCCATCCTCCAGCTGCCTGGCAGACTCGATTAAGATGTCCCATCCTGCTTGGCTGGGTGGCTTGGCCGTCGGGAGCAGAGCAGGCATAGTTCCACCCCAGCGTCCTGCTCAGCAGCATCAGTCAGTCGGGCCGGGCAGAGAGCATGTCCTAAAAGAAACCCTGGTGGCTGCCCCCTCCTCGGAGTGTCGTGTTGGTGTTGGGCTGGTGCCTCTCTGGGCAGCTCAGTGGTGGCACTGCATCCAGGGCTCCCACTTGTCCCCAGACCTCCCGGAGCAGAGGAGCCCCTCTGGAGCCCTCAGGGACCAGAAGGGAAGCTGAAATGCCAGTCCCAGCAGCCGAGGTCCCCATCTCCCACATCTCTGTGGCCCGCACCGGCCCCAGCCCCTCTCTGGACAGCAGACGCAGGAGTGGGACAGTGTTTCTCGGGACGGGGACAGGATCTATGTGCTGCAAGAGTATCACCTGTGTTCACCTGGGGAAGACGTTTACTGATTATTAGAACACTTAATTTTTTTAAAAACTAAGAATAAGTAATGTGCTTAAACTAGAAAAGTAAAATTTAAAACAACCCCTAGGAACAAGAAGTGTAAGATTTAGATCTGACCCAGACCCAGGCCTTCTACGGGGGGCTGGTTTCGGGGCAGAAGAAAAACAGACGTCTCTGCGGGGGAGGAAATGAAGGAGGAGTGAGGGGCTGTCCTAGGAAAACCTGTGCCCACTAGGGACCGGGGTCCGATGCAGAGAGCTCCAGGCTGGTGCCCGGCGCACGCCGGCCGGGAGGACCACCCGAGGTGGTGGGTGGCGTGTGTCCTCACCTGCACTGGTGTGCAGTGACTGCTGAGCCGACCCGCTACAAGGCGCCCGTGCCGAGAAGGCTGCAGAAGGACGTGACCTGGCCCCAGTGGAGCCAGCTGTGACGTGGTGACCTGCAGCGTGGCGATTTTCTCCCACTCATGGTCCCAGGCAATGGCACGGCCGTGTTTCCCACTGACACACAAGCCAGACTCAGAACCCCCTCTTGACAACAGCCCCCTCCCTCACCCCCGCCCCCTCCCGCCTCATCGGTAGGATGACCGCACGGTTTGCTGTCCAAACCAGGTCACTGCAGGTAGTAAAGAAGGGACCAGGCATACACTAGAACTGTCCCAGCAAATGGAGAATTACAGCCACCCAACTCAGGGCCAGCCCGACCCCTGGGCCTGTGGGCTTGACCCTGGAAATGTCTCTCACATCCCCCCTTCCCATCTCCATCACCAGCCTGGCCCCCGGCACCATCATCTTTTCCCCAGGCTGAGGTCCCCCGACATTCACAGCAGTTCCAGCCAAGGGAGCCTCTCCGGTGCAGATCTCACGGTGGCAGGTTACGCTGCGATGTTCTGGGTCCTCCCAAGGTCTGCTTTGCACTGAGGGTGAATTGCGAAGACCCTGAAAGTCCTTAATGTCTGTCTCCTCCCCAAGGACGGCTCCCAGGGGATGCAGGGATCCTGCCTGTTTGCTACCCGCTAGGTGCTCATCGGACATCAGCTGCATGAATGAACGAATGAATCAGATTTCCTGAGCCCGCAGGCCCTACCGGGATGGGAAAGGCCGCCTGGTTACCTGCACACCTGTGACACCTGGGGACGAACAACTCCCTGCACCTGTGGCTCCGGCTCGAAGGCCGGGCACTGCCACACCTGCCGTGCTTTGGCCCTGAGCCGCCGGCACCAGCCTGGCTACTTGCTGGTATCTCTCCTTTCTCCACCCCCAAATCTGTTGTCAGTCCTATCACCGTGGGGGTTATTCAAATGGAAACTAAACAATAAACAACTCTTATTTTTTGTTTCACTCCTTGAAAAACAAATTCTCAGATTCCACTGGAGAAAAGAGTCTCAGAAGTCTTTCTAAGGGGAGACTCAGCGTGAAGTGGAGGGACTGCAAATTGCCAGCATTGTTCCATTTTTGTTGGGCAAATGTCCCACAGCCATGGCAGCGTTCTAACAGAAACAGTCACTGCCGGGCCTCACTCAGCAGAGGTTAACGAGAGAAGGCATTATTACCAGACAGTGTCTGCAAACCCTCGGGAAGAAATAAAAAGCAGTTCCTGCACCGAAACCCACGCTTTGATAATGGCGGTGTTTTACAGGACAGGCTGAAGACATGCCCTGTGGCTGAGGTGCTCATCCGTGTTCTTAAATACCAAGTACATCCCCAACATTTATGGTGCATGTGGTGGTGGTGGGGGGGGGGGGCTTGTTTCTGGCCTCCCTGTGAAACATGCTGTCATTAAACTGTTGGAGGATCACTTAAACATTCTGGAAAGGGAAGTTTCCGGGCACTATTTCTTAACCCACTGTGCGCAACTTCACTGTGCAGAAAAACCAACACTCCCCGGGTGTCTGCCCTTCGCGGGAGCCAAAGCTCTTCTCATCAGAAGCATATGAGCTGTGCCCTGGCCGGGTGGCTTATTGCTCGGAGCATCACCCTGCACACCAAGAGGTCGCTGGTTCGATTCCCAATCCGGGCACATACCTAGGTTGCGAGTGCCATCCTTGGTCTGGGGCTCTTACAAGGAGGCAACCCATTGACATTTCTCTCGTTCTCCCTCCCTCTCCCTCTCTCAAGTCAGTAAACGTATCCTCAGGTGAGAATTTAGAAAAAGAGACGTGTACGAGCTGCCTGTACCTCTGGTTACAGCTTCAGCAAGGCAGGGGTCCCTGGACAGCCCAGCGTGCCGTGAGGCCATGCAGAGGCCCGCCACCCAGGCTTCCCAGCGACCTGGTGGTGCTTCCTGTCCCAGTGTAGGGGACATGGTACATGCAGCCCCCCACTCCCCGCTGGTGGGTTCAGTGAGCTTCATAAGCTTCATTGGAAAACAGAATGAAACCACCAAGACAACTAGGGTGGCAGAATCACGGCTCCTACAGATATCAGGTCCTGATCCCCATCATACGTGAAGGTGGCATTATTCGGAAAGGGGGTCTTTTGAAATTTGATTAAGTTAAGGATATTATTGGGGACATTATTCTGGATTATGTGGGAGGGCCTCAAATGGAATCCCAAAGGCCCTTATGAGAGAGGGCAGGGGGAGATTTCGCCCACAGACGAGGAGAAAACCATGCGACCGCACAGGCACGGACTGGCGTGATGTGGCCACAAGCCAAGCAGAGCGGGCCGCCCCCCGAAGCTGAAGGCAGTCAGGAGCAGGTGCGCCCCGCAGCCTCCCAGGGGGTGCAGGCCGGCCGACAGGGTTTTGGCCCAGTGAGGCTGATTTTCCACTTCGGGCCTCCAGAACTATGAGAAAATAAACGTCTGTTTTCTTAAGCCACCAAATTGTGGGTGACGTGTTACAACAACCACAAGAAAGAACTACAGCTGACTTTCTCAGGCCAGGTTCTTCGGTCCTGGGCCAGGGCAACTCCCTCTGGCTCCCGCCACCAGGAAAGTAACTCAGAGGACATCCATGGAGCTCCAAGGATCGGGATGGATAGGAAGGCACGTCTGGGCATCTGGGCAGAAGGGGCCACCGACGTGCCTTACAGAGCCCACCCGGGAATGAAAAAGCGCCAGCACTGAGTTCTCTGCCGAAGCGGACCGAAGTCTGACCTTCTGGGATGTCGAATTTAAAGTGGTTATTAAGAAACAAGACTCACAAAGGACCTTGGACTCTTCTTTCCTGCTGAGAGATTCACAGGGAAACTCCATCTCCCGGAAGGAAATCTCAGCACGATTACCTGTACCTGATTTGACTTGAGTAAGGTGGATGGGAAGGGCCTCACGCCCCAGCGTGTCTCCCCCTGTTTCTGGGCTGCTGAGCGGAAATTTACTTGCCAAGTAGGTTCCTCAACCACTTGTAAATTACCTCCTTCCTTTGAAATCGCGGACCCTTACCTCCTGTTTCTCCTTTGTCCCAAACCACACAAATACCCAATTTTACCATGTTGTCTTTGGGATTTTCATACTTACGTGAATTCCCTGTGCGCGCATATGAACATTTTGATTTTCTCCCAGGAGTCTCTCTGTTCCTTTGCTTACTGACCCAGCCAGAAGAACATAGAAGATGGGAGGGGAAAATACAGTGTTTTTTAGTCCCCACCGTGTTTATCAGACATGTTCCATGGACCAGGTACCGGGCGAGGGCCTTCACATGCCTCACAGACGCCTGGGCAGCCCGGCTGAGCCGCCATCTAAGGGGGCGGGGGGTGTAGGTAGTGGCTGAAGAAACCCTAGGACTCAGGCTCTTCCTGCTTCAGGCCTTTTCCATGTGCGGCCTGCCTCCTCTTAGACGTGCAAATGAGATCCGTTCCACACGGACACCAAGGGCAGTGAGCCAAGGTTTCATGGAATTTCTTAAAGCCCAGTTCTCTATATTAAGATGCCCCCAACCGTGGAGGGTCCCCGTAAGCTGAGGAGCTTTTAGCCTGGCGGTCACTCACTCAGTACCTTACACCAGGGCCGTACACCTTTGGGAAGAGTCGGGCTTCCTCGGCAGCCTTGAGAATGTTAGGGTTAGCGCCACCCTAAAGGGAGCCTGTCCTGTACTTCAGTCCTTGACCTGCACGTGCTTCCTGGTTTTCCTGTCTCCTCCTTCTATCCAAACATAAACTCCATGGCTGTAGGAAAGCACCCTCTTCAATGAAGACTGATTGTGGGAGTTTAGATTCAGATGTATCAGCTTCAAACTTACTTCATCCCAGTCAGAACGCCCAGCTGCCATCCCTGCCCACCCCCACCCCCTCACCCTGCCTGCAAGTCAGCAGCCCCGGGGCCGTGAATCACCCCACCGATGGTTTATGCCACCCTACTGCTGCAAACTAAACAAATTCTTTCCACGTTAGCCTGGGGGTTAAAAAAAGAAGCTGTGCTCTAAAGAAGAGAGATATAATTTTGAAATGAGCACTAAGGAGAAAATAAAAAGGAAATGAGACCTCAGTTGACCATGTACTGATGGGCCTGGCCAACTTCCTTCCTCCGAGACTTCTGATGTGACGGCCTCCAAGCAGGGGCTTTCCACGGAAAGCTGGGGGTGCAGGCCGGGGGGCGGGAGGTACGGAACTCACCGGCATGTGGCCAAGAACAGGAGCTCATGGTAACAGCGCCTTGTCCTAAAGAGAGCTTCCCAGTCTGCACTAAAATGCCCCCTAAGGGGGGCGGGGAAGGCCGGACGGGCCCACCCCCCACCCCTTTGTCCTTATAGTTACGGTGCCATCGAATGAGGCTTCACACAGCTGCCAAGTGACGTGAGATGCCCTGGTGGCCCAGAATGGCTGTCATCTGACCCTCTTCAGGCTGAGGCTGGGGAAGAAGGAAGTGGGACTGGTCTCACCGGGGTGGGGGCGGGGGAGGAGAGTCTGTGGCATGGAGTCCCTACTGCTGTCTTGAGGGGTTCCTCTCTCCACCCCAACTCGTGCACCCCCCCAGCAAAAGGACAGCCCTGCATAGCAGCGCCTGTCCTCCTTGGGAGGTGACACAGTAGCTGTGGGCTCCATGGCCTTGGGGCGTGATGGTCTTGTCCCCAGAGGTCCCAGCCTCCTCACAACCCCAAGGGCCTCTGAGCTCGGGTCCTCTGCTTCCTCATGACCCCGGCTGGCTCTCTTCCTCCTCCTCCTCCTCCTCTTCCTCTCACCCAGAACAGGCAGAGGTCAACTCCCTTCCCTCTCGGTCCCCCGGGCTCCCACCCGCCCCGCCCAGGCCTGCCCGGCTGGGTCACACAGCACTCCTACGTGCCCTCTGAGCCGCAGGCAATACCTTTGCACTGCAGTGAGGAGGTTATCAGAGCAGCTATCCTGTCCAGAGGACCGCATTTGCAGTGATCAACACAGCCGTTAGCAGGTGGGGAAAACTCCATCTCAGAACAGAAGAATTACAGTGGACCAGGCTGAAGGGTGTCCCCCTACTGTAGCACACCTGCTCACCTGGGACCCCGGAATGAGACCTTATTTGAGTCTTTGCGGATGCCATTAGTTAGGCTAAGGTCATCCCAGGTTTAGGGTAGGATGACTGGTGTCCTTATAAGAAGACCACGTGGAGACACAGAGACCCACAAAGGAAACACAATGGACACTGGGGTGATGTGTCTACAAGCCAAGGAACCCCAAGGACTGCTGCAACCACCAGAAGCTAGAAGAAGGCTGGAGTCAGCTCTTCCTCTGAGCTCCAGGAGGAACGGAGACCTCCAACACTTTGGTTTTCGATTCCCAGACTCCAGAACTGTGAGAGGAGGATTTCTGTGGTCCCACAGCACCATTTTGTAGGCATTTGTAATGGCAGCCCTGGGGCACTCCCACGCGGGGCCATCAGAGACTCGGGCTACATCCCACAGCACCGTGGGTCTTTCCCCCTCTCTCTCTCTCCTTCCTCCCTCCCTCCCTCCCTCCCTCCCTCCCTCCCTTCCTTCCTTCCTTCCTTCCTCCCTTCCTCCCTTCCTCCCTCCCTCCCTCCCTCCCTCCCTTCCTTCCTTCCTTCCTTCCTCCCTTCCTCCCTTCCTCCCTCCCTTCCTCCCTCCCTCCCTTCCTTCCTTCCTTCCTTCCTTCCTTCCTTCCTTCCTTCCTTCCTTCTTTCCTTTATTTTGAAAGACTTTATTTATTTTTAGAGAGAGGAGAAGGAAAAGAGAAAGAGAGGGAGAGAAACATCGATGGGAGAGAGAAACAGTCACTTGCCTTTCATACATGCCCCACCCAGGGACGGAACCTGCACCCCGGGCACGTGCCCTGACTGGGAATCGAACCTGCAACCCTTCGCTTTGTGGGATGACACCCAACCCACTGAACCACTGCGGTCAGGGCTGGATTTCTTACTTTACCTCCTACAACAACAGAGCCCACAACCACAGGAAGGGACCCCCCCACCCCCACCCTCGCCCAGTGGCTCTTGTTCCTGAGCGTTGGTCACGTAGGGCAGGATGCAGCATCGTCTACCCAAACTGCACAACCTAAAGCACATTCCAGTCTGGAACACGACTCAGCAAGCATTTTCGTGCCCAGGATCCCAGGGTCTTAGAGATCCTTTTCCTTAAGGCCACCCATCGGGCGGCTGAAGATTCTTTGCAGCAGAAAGCATAGGTGGCAGCCTGCCCCTGCGGAATGGGAGAGTAAAAGAAAGCCCCAGGGGAGAAGAGCGGTAGGATTGCTCATGGGGGGAGCTGCGACCTGCCCCTGACCCCCCGTCCTCTCTCAGAGATGCCTTCCAGCTGCTGTAAGGACCAGAATATCTCAGGCAACGACCACCAGAGTCAGCCTGGAAACACACCTCTGCCGCTAACTGGGCCCCATTTCTACCTCGTTCTTTTTCATCTATTATACAAAATAAGAGCATTGAGCAAAATGCCTCCCCAGCTCCGAGCGCTCGCATAATCTGTAAAGCTTTGGGGAGGGGGGAGCTGGGGTTCCAGAGGCCCAGGCAGTCTGGCAGCCACGCTGAGGCTCTGCCGGGCGTCCGTGGCCGCGTCCCTGTTCCTGACACCAGGCGGGTGCGCGACCCCTCCCAGGCCTTGGTCCTTGCGTCTCATCTGTGGGACAAGGGGAGTCACCGTACAGCTGACCTGCGTCTGCCAGTCAGTGGCCCCCCACCCCGCCCCAGCCGCCGGTCCCTGCCGAGCCATCTCCTTGCAGGTAGCTCCTCCCAGGGTGTGACAAGGTGGTGAGGGCTCAGTGGGGAGGACAGGCTTCCTTTCCAAAACTGGTTGAGCTCCCCTGGAATCCGGCCTTCCCGAGGCGGCTCTGCTCAGCCCCGCTAATCCTCCACTGAGCCCGATCACGCGGTGTTATTTTTAGGCGCATAAAAGGAGCAGTCCCTTTTATTTGCATTCCTCTTATTGTGGCCTCTGGGGTCTATGCCCATGAAAGCGTCATGGCTCCTCACATTGGTTTTCACCATTAATAATGGACTTTTCTCGGCCCCGAACAGGGAGCGTCTCCCCTCTGACAACCGAGTGTGCTCTGGAGAGAAGCAGAGCCCCCCACGCTGCCTGTCTTCCACTCTTTGTGTCCCCAGCCAAGGACTCGAAGCAAACCCCGCGGCTCCTGCTGAGCTCAGCGGCACGTCCCGCTCTGTGGGCCGGTGTCCGGCTCTCATCCTGATCACACAGGATGGGCAGGCGGGCCCAGAATGCTGGACTGAGGTTGTTGTTTGTTTGTGTGTGTGTTTTTAATCTTTTCAAAATTCCTTTGAGGCAAGGAAGGGTAAACATGTTTTACCCTCCACTCACGGAGGAGGCCAATGTAGTTAAAGAGGATTAGCGGAAAAGGGGACCACAGATGGATGGACGGATAGGTGCAGACGGCCTCGAGGCCTGTCTGGCTTCCTTAAAATGTCCCCAAACCCTCTGTGTCCTCTGCCTCCTGAGGGGCCCATCCTGGAGGACTTCTCGTTGGAGTCACCAGCTCTGCCCTGTCCATGAGCTGCAGGTGGCAGCTGAGCACCTGAAACACGGCTGCTGTGAACTCCGTTTTCCTGTCAGCGCCAAAGGGATACCAGGCTTTAAAGACTTAGGACACAGATATGTAAAATGCCTAATGAATAATATTTTTGAATGGAATGCCACCCAGCACATGACGCATCTGTCTTTGCTTTGTGTGGATTATCTGTTGCAGGGGCTTAAAAATTTGGACACTTTTCCTCCCACCTTCTGAGTTCTTCTAGCTGGGTTGATAACCAAATCACGAGAGACAGCTTAGCAGGAGAAAATAAAAATTTTAATACGTGTGCCCAGGGACGGGGAATTCGCAGGCGCCTGGAAACCCTGAAGGCAGGGAGGCAACATGGGGCACACAGACATTTGGAACCACGGAGAAAGGGAACGGGGCCTGGGTCCTAGGTTTCAGAGGTGAGAACGGACACCTGGCAGGTAGCTGAGGGGAACGGAACACACGGGGCAGGAGAGTCCTTGCTGGGTGGCTCAGAGACAGGGGACACGGGGCATCTGGCTAGCAGGCCCCTGCCTGAAACCCTGGATGGACCTCACTTCATTCGGATCGGGCTGAGGCAGCACCCCAAGGTCTCTCTCCTGAAGCAGTTTCTCCCTCTGAATCTCTTGGGCAGGAGGAGGAGGTTGGGTCCCAGGTTCTTTCTGAGTCGCTACCCCAAACCGTAGCTTCAGGCGGCAACACTCGGGTCGCTCACTGACTTCAGATGCCGGGAGAGCAGAGCTCCCAGAGGGGAGCAAGGAACGCAGGTCCCCGGAGACTCTGCGCCCGGGGTGGGGGTGGGGGTGGCTGCAGCACAGCCCCCCATTGGGGGTGTGAAGAGAGGCGAGCAGAGAGATGGCCTCGGTCCCTACGTTCCATTGGCCTCACACCAGTGACCGTCTCAGGCGACTGCTACTCCGCGGGCCAGCCGCACGAGTGCGTAAGGACTTGGAGAGCTGCATGCGACACAGGGGCCCCCAGCGGAAAAGTGGAGCAAAGCTTGGGACCCACAGTCCAACAGTGAGAGCTCCCTTTGGGGACCCATGTCTGGGGCTGCGGAGGCCTTTCCTTCTACCAGCGTGGCAGTGCCCAGGGCCCCCGCTGCAGAGACGGGTGCCCTCCTTCCCTGCGCATCCCGCCCGGGGTTCCTACAGCCTCCATTTAAGCAACCGAACACCAATAAAATAAGCATCTTAACAACCAAAACACGGAGGGAAAACGGGGCGTCTGCGTTTACGATCTGGCTGGCTGGCCCCCCCAGCAGCAGCCGGTAGCCGGTGCACGTACGATAAACATCTCTGCTTCAGAATGGCTCTTACGCCGACCCTCTGCGGGTCCCAGTGACCGGGCTTGAAGGATGGGGCCCCTTCCACCGCCAGTGCAGAGGGGGAGGGGAGGCAAGGGCGCAGCTGGGAGGACTGGGTTGAAATGGGCGGGTCTGCTCCGGCTCGGGTAAGAAGAATGATTTATAAGCCGGGGAGGGCGCTCTGCGGACATTTCAAATATCCCCAGAGAGACCTGATGGCCACAATCCTTCCTCTCCAGGCCGGGTTAAGAGGGCGGTGGGCCGGGGGGAAGAGTCCGTGCATTTGGGGCGGAAGAAGGAGAAAGCATTCTGTTCAAATTCTTTCTTCCCTTCCTGGTGTTTGCTTGTATTTTGAAAATAAAAATTAAAAAAACAAAACCGAAACCACACTTGATTTTACACTTGGTAAGTGGAACGGTTGCCATAGGTCGGATACCAACCCTATTTCACGGGATTGATACTTTTACCTTTCTAACGCATGTAAAGAAATATTTTTAAATTTCTGTAGGTGACTTTTTACCCAAGATCTGAATAGAATTAAAAGATAAAAGGACGCATGGCTCTGCGATCAGCCCCGTGCTTCTCTGTGACAAACGGGAACGTGGCTGACCTCACCCCGTCCTCCCAGCTGAGTCATTCTGCTCCGTGGCTTTGGGCGTCAGATCACAGATGTGTGGCTCTCAAAGTCCTCAAGAGCGAGTCTGGGTCTCTTACTCACATGGAGGCTCTCTCGGGGGGCGAGTGAAGTGGCACAGGCCTCTTGTCCCCGTGCAGGCTGTCCTCGGGCGCTGGGCGGTGCCTGGCGTCACGTCCGGCTGTGGCACGAGGCAGCAGCTGGCCCGTCTACCTCGGTGGCACCGTCTGTCTGATGTGTCTGCGCCTTCACGTAGCCAAGACCTGGGTGCCGGATGATCTCCCAACTTCCCCTTCCTTTCCTCAGCAAGGGTCCTCAAGGAGCAGTTCTGGATGGAGGTGACCCAGCAGAACACCGTCTCATGGGTCCTCAGCCTCCTGGCTCCTGCTTCCTTCTCTTCACGTGATTTCAGCCACCCCGGAGATGACCAAACCGTGGAACTCATGATGGGCCCAACTGCCCCAACTGCAGTGACCTGCTCACTCCCCCCAGGTCCCACCAACCAGAGAAGCGGAGTCTAATTCGCCCTGAGGAGGTGAGAGAGGGCGGAGCTGTGGCCGTCCCTGCGTGGGTCTGTCCCTGCACCTGCGAGGAAGAGCAGAGAACACATGCAGGGAGCGTGGCTCACACTGCTCTCCTGAAAGGCGCTGTATTCTGAAACCTCTTGGAGAGCAGGGGTCTTGTCTTGCATTGCATCCCTGTGCTCATTTGGGCACCTGGCGTGGGTCTGGGTGCCCTGGGAGTTCATGGCTGCGGCTTGATGCAAAACCTTAGACTAGGGGCCCAGAAGAAAGGTCTTTGGCTACTTCTCTCCCGGGATCCTGTTCCCAGATAAACAGAGACCGAGCGGAGTGGGGACTGAGGACTAAAACTGTCATGGGGTACACTTTGGGTTCATCTGCCTGGGAACAAAGGAGTCTGTGCCAGAGGAGCAGACTTGGAATTTTCATTAGAGGGCTTAAAAATGCAAACATGCGAACCCCAAATCCAAAAAGGCACAGGACTTAAGAAAACTGGTTCCTTGAATCTGAATTCACAAGGAAATTATTTTTATCAGGTTGAAGATGAGTTTATCTGTGGTGGTGGGTAGAATGTGCCCGAGAACGGGGCCAGCCCCTGGGCTGGGTGGCATTCAAACATCAGGTTACAGACGGAGGCTCCTGGCTGGTTACGGGCTCCAGGCCCATGATCCGTAACATTCCCCAGGGGCATGTTAATCCCCATAACGGATCCATTCCTCTTCTTCTCCTTGAGGGATTTTCCTACACCAACAGCCTCGTCCGCTCCTCACCTACAATCAGAACCTCTCCCTTTGGCCAAGCTGGTGACCTAGTCTTACTGTGACATTTTCTTCAGACTCAGCATCAAGTCTTGCTTATTTCCGCCTGTAAGTCAGAGAATGTGTGTTGTGTGCACACAGCTTAATTGAGATGTAATTTACATATCAGAACGCAGTTGATATTTCACATATCCACAAGAATGTAAGCCAAAGGAATTTCATAAATTTATGAAATGGTGCAATTATCATCACGACCCAGTTTCTGTTTCCTCTCCCTGTAGACTTGTCTTTTCTGGGTATTAAATGTAATGGAACCATACAATCTGTACTTTGGGTGTCTTCTTTCATTTCGCATAATGTTTCTGAGGTTATAGCATATAACATTCTTGTTTATTGCTGAATAGTATTTCATACCTGTCTTACCTTTTGTTTTTTTTTAAAGGCGTGTGCTTTGAGGGATAAACTGTTTGGCCCTGGGATAGATGGGCTAGGGGGTTCAGAGGACGTTTGAGGTCCAGTGGCTCCTCTGCAGGTTCTTTACATTTCATTGAAGAGGCAGCAGAAAGACACACGGAGCAATAAAAAGTTTTCTAACTCATGGTGATGCATATCAGATGGACTTACTGTGGGGATCATTGTACAATCTCTATGGATATCAAGTCATTATATTGCACACCCGAAACTAATAATATGTCGATTACATCTTCATAAAACATGAAAAAGTACCTTGAAGAAAAAGGTAACATTGGGACTTTCGGCCAAGATGGAGGCTTAGACGGACACGCTAGGTCTCCCTCTACAACTATAGTGGAATACAACTACTTTAAAACAAAGGATAACTAGAAATTCCAGAAAATAAAGCTACATGGAAGCCCAACATATGAAGTTATAAACCAGCGGTGCCATTTGGGCAGGTAAGAGTTAAAGAAGGCAAAGCTGTTTGCGAGCGGCGGGCGGGGCGGCGAAAAATCCTGGAGGCAATCAAGCCCCTGGCGTGCGCGACTCCAATCAAGCCCCTGGCTTGCGCGACTCCGGGCGCTGGGGAGCAGCCGCAGCATCGCCTTGAACAGTGAGGCCCAGGGGGGCGGGAGGACGGATCCCGGTCTCCTAGCTGAATAACTGTGTGAATCCATCTTGGACCCCCGCCCCCACAGAAAGCACCACAGGGCTGCGAAATAGGTCGCGGACAGGCAGGCGCCGGCGGTCGCTGATTTGTGACGCGTACGCAGGCACTGCCCCCTGCCCCCGACAGCCGGCCCAGGAAAACAAAACGCATCTGTCAAAATGAGGCAGACAACTATAGAAATCCCGGTGGCACAGCTCACCAGGCAACAGATAGAGAACCTGACAGATGAACAGATAAGAAACCTGTCAGATGATCAGTTCTGGGCCATTGTCATCAGGTGGCTTACAGAATTCACAAAAGAGCAGGAAAAAGATATGAAAGAAGCGAAAAACTTTCATAACGAAAGGAACAAAACCACATACGAGACAGATGGTGAGGAATCCAGAGTCCATTTCAACAAACTGGAATATGGAGAAGGAACAAGCAGTCAACCAATGCAGCGAGAGGAAATGGCAAGCAACAATGAGAGGATCAGAAACCTCTGGGACAGCTATAAAAGGCCCAACATAAGAATCATTGGTTTGCCAGAGAATGAGGAAGATGAACTAGAACTTGAAAAATTGAGTGAAAATATAATAAAGGAGAACTTCCCAGACTTGGGGAAGGGAATAGACTTGCAGATCCAGGAAGCAAGGAGAGTTCCCAAGAGACTGGACCCAGGGAGAACCACTCCAAGACACATTATAATCAAAATGTCAAAAATTAAAGATAAAGAGAGAATCTTAAAAGCAGAAAGAGAGAAGAAAAGAATTATGTACAAAGGGGTCCCAATTAGACTATCAGCTGACTTCTCAAGGGAAACCCTACAGACAAGAAGGGACTGGCAAGAAATATTCAAAGTAATGAAAATCCAAAACCTACAACCACGAATATTCTATCCAGCGAAATTGTCATTCAGAATAGAAGGACAGAGAAAGTGTTTCCAGGACAAAATAAAACTGAAAGAGTTCATTAGATCCAAACCACTGTTATATGAGAAGTTAAAGGGACTGGTTTAAAAAACAGAAGCTAGGGAGATGAAACAAAGGCAAACGAAACAGGCAACGAGAATGGAAAAGGAACTGTGGGTAAGGGAAACATAGTGGGGGGAGGCCAACAGGGAGGGGGAGTGGGGAGAGGGAGGGAGATGATATAGGAATTGGGGATCATGGTAGGAGGGAATGGAATAGACGGAGAGAGGTTGGGAGGAACTGTAAGCACAACTAATGGACATAATCTAAAAGGGGGGGACAACTGGAGGGAGGGGGCCACCGGGTGGAGGGGAGCAGAGGGAAGGGAAAGGGGCACAAATGTAATATTTTAATCAATAAAACACATTAAATCTGAAAAAAAAAATGTAAAAAAAAAAAAAAAAAAAAGGGTAATATTGAAAGTAGTGTCTAAGGAATGTAAAATGGCAGAGCTAGGGAGCAGGCTTTGGACTTGGGGAAGCCTGAGGTCAGAGGCACCCGTCGGATGGTTCCAGGCAGATTCTGGTGAGAGACTGAGGGAGACGGGCTCCCATGGGCCCCTCTGCCCCAGGCTGACCCCAGGCCCCACGACATACCAGACTCTCCATCCTCAGGTCTGCACTTGTTGCTGGATCTCTCTGGATCTTAACAGAACCGGCTCTTTCTCGGTCCGGAGCCCTGTCTGGAGGTTCCCGGAGGAGGCGACCCAATCCTTCACCTTGTCATTCACGTCATTCACTCTTTCAGGCCCTCCTTTCCTTCCAGACCACTTCTCACATGGCCCACGTCAGGGTTATCCTGTTCGCCTGCTTCTTTTCTGCCTTGGACTTCAGGGTTCTGCCTTCCTTATTCTGTATTTTATCTCCCTGTCCAGGAGTGTGCCTGGCCTGACTCAGAAACTATTTGTTGAATGCACCCAATTTGCATATGAAAAGGGGCTAGAACTTGGAAAATGAAAAGGTTGGCTTAATTAAAATTCCCACTAAGCATGGCATTGTCATCAAAGACAGGGGCGTGGGA
This sequence comes from Furipterus horrens, assembly GCF_987537825.1. Lineage (NCBI taxonomy): Eukaryota > Metazoa > Chordata > Mammalia > Chiroptera > Furipteridae > Furipterus > Furipterus horrens. The sequence goes on from NW_028327171.1 coordinate 214,997,396, forward strand.
GAAGGAGGGGTTCTGCAGGAATGTGGGGAACTCTGCATGTATACATGGCGTCTCTGCCAGCGTCGGGGACAGCGTAGTGGACAGCATCCAGGAATAGCCCAGTACGAGGGGACACGCAGAGAGAAGACAGGCAGGCACATTTCCCAGGGACAGAGGGGAAAACGGTGGGGACAGCCAAGACTGCAGGTGAACTCCAAGTGAGCCCCAAATGGGAGAGGTGAGGACACAGGCCTGGGGGGTTCTGCACCCACCCGATGCTCCTCTGCAAGATGGGCCTGTCCGAGCCTCTGCGTGGCTTCCAAGCCGCCTAGGAACTCTGGCCCCCAAACCTTTACAAATTAAGAAGAGCTAGAAGGAGCTTGTGAGACATTTTGTCCAATGCTCTCATTTAGTAGATGAAAAAGTGTGAAATAGAAATGGTGCTCACTTAGTGCGGAGGCGGGTCCACCTACAACCCGACTCTGGTAGAAACGGTCACCTGGTTAGCGCGGAGGCGGGTCCGCCTACAACCCGGCTTCCTGATAGAAACGGTCACCTGGTTAGTGCGGAGGTGCATCCACAATCTGACCCCTTGACTTCTCAGTACAGTCACTTCTGTTCCCGATATTTTTCAAACTGTGGGTTAAAGCAGCCATATTCTGAATATGCCAAACATCTGTCTAATGTCTGTTGCATTCATCCCTCCTGGATTTCCTAGCAATCCCTGGAGAGAGGCAATAATGAAAACAGAATGACATGCAATTATTTCAATATCGGAACCATGTTTTGAGAAGTCCGCTGAGCTGAGTGAAGAAGAGCCTAAGCTGGTCATGAGCTATAATTAGACATCACACCTGAAAGCCAGGACCTGTTCTGCATGACGGGCTCGGAACCCAGCGTGGACAGGGAGCCGGCATCCCAGAGAGCTCATTAGCTTGGTTTTAATAAACCCCAGAAACTGGGCCTCCAGCATTGCCTCCTTGGCAGAGTCAGTGAGACGCCCCCACCTAAAAATATCTGAAACTGTTAGATCAAATATGTCCAAGTTTATTAAAAATACATACCTGAGGTAACAAACGAGAAAGAGAGACCCTAGGTGCTAGTAACAGAGGAAACCCAAACTGGAGCAATACAGCTTGGGGCCTAGCTGCGGTCACCAGGGCTGGGAGGAAGGAGTCATCAGACTCGGGAATAGACCCGACACCTCCACCTTTGTTAGCACCTCCTGAGACAGACGCTGGGGTGCGGGCAGAGAGTGGGAGGCTGAGACCGCTCCATAAAGCCGAGACTCTTGAAACTGAAGAGGACACAAAAAACTGTACCTACTGCCACACAGGGTTCTGGCAGGGGAAAAAGATCAGTCTGAATAGATGTTATTGGTGTGGTTCAGCGATCCCTCAGGTTAGCCTGAAACGTATAAATTGATCCTGCATTGATAGTACCCCCCTAGTCATGCAAGGTCTTGAGAAAACAGAATTCTCCGAAACGACCAAAATATTAGTATGTTCGGGACTATGAAAGCGCTGTTTTAGAAGAAGTAGGAAATGTTAGAAAGAATGCTGAGTACTGGAAACAGAGCAAGCATGATTAAAGAAACGAAGGAAAGCAAGAGGGATCGCTGAACTAAGAGTTGTGGGAAAACTAGATTCGATTAAGCTCTCTATTCTTAATTTATGACTAAATATGCCTTTGATCTTTTAGTTTTATAAAATGTTTTGTTTAAAAAACCATTCAAATGTGCCGTGGCCAGCGTGACTCAATGGGATGGGCATCGTTCTGCAAAGCGAAAGGTCGCTGGTTCGATTCCCAGTCAGGGCATGTGCCTGGATTGTGGGTTCAGTCCCCGGTCAGAGAGCATACAAGCCTCAGATGATTGACGTTCCTCTCTCATGCTGATGTTTCTCTCCCTCTCCTTCCCCTTCTCTCTTAAAAAAATTATTCAAATGTGTAACATTGTACTGGATCGTGTAACGTTCTCGCTAAATTCATGTCTCTCTGGAACCTCTGAATGTGACCTTATTTGGAAGTAGGGTCTCTGCAGATGGGATTAGCTGAGATGAAGGTGGGCGCTCCCCTCGTGGCTGTGCCGTGTAAGGAAGCCGCATGAAGAAGACACAGAGGAGCAGAGGGGAACGGCAGAGACAGAGCCTGGAGCGGGGCAGGTGCTGATGGAGAAGCAGCAGGGACCGCCAGCAGCCACGGTGCGCGGAGACGGTGAGGCAGGGTCGGTCGTTCCCAGGCGCTCCAGAGGGGGCGCGGCCGTGCCGGCACCCCGACCTCAGGCGTCTGGCCCCCAGGGCTGTGAGAGGACACTCGGGCTGGTCTGAGCCCCTGGTTTTGTCACGGTGGCCCTAGCAAACGCATACAAAGCTAGCTAAGTAGGAATTCAGACGAGGGGAACAGAGAGGTTAGGGGCAAGTGATCTTTGAAGAACTTATGCCTGAGGGTTTTCCAGGTTAGTTAAAAGATGAGAGTCCTCAAATTTCAGGTTGCCAAATTTAGCAAATAAAAATACAAGATTCTTAGAAAGTATCCACCCATGTACTATGAAAAATGGAGACATCTGTTGAAGAAGATAGAAGACACAAGAAACAATGTACATAGGACAGTGACGCCTCAGTCCCCTTCAATGTGGGCCCCTTGGGGCCTCACACAGTTCTCCCAATTGCCATCAGCTGACCCATCATATTTTCCTGAATCTCATTGACGGTCTGAAACCCCTTCCCTTTCCAAGGTGATTTTAGTTTTGGGAAAAGACGTAAGTCACAGAGTCCCAAATCTGGGCTGTAGGGGGGCTGAGTCATCTGGGTGATTTGTTTCACAAAAAAACTGCACAAGACGGGATGTATGAGCAGGCGTGTTGTGATGAGGCTGCCAGTCACCAGGTGCCCACAGCTGCGGCCTTCTGAGTGATCTGAATAGTTTCTGCAGAGGAGTGTTCAAGCTTAATGCAAAATCTGATGCAGATTCGTTGCTCTGCTTGCTCGGTCATTTTGAATGTGACGGCCACACAGTGCACAAGCTCACTTGATGGTGTCTACCAACCCCACTGACTCGTGCAGTGAAGTCGTCATTGTTCACACACGCTCATTTCAGTCCACTCTCCTTGTCTGCCAGGTTACATGAATGTCATGCAAACTGTTCTCATTATATTAACAATGGCTGGACTTTTTCTGGACAGACCTCAAATATATATATATTTAGTAGGAGTACGCCCCATGCAATATTTGGGTCATACTGACCTGAAACTCAAATTAACTAAAATTTAACTGAGGTTCCTGTATTTTATCTGGCATCTCCACTTTAATTATAAATTCAAAGAACATCCTGAACAGAATAAATACAAATCAATTTATGCCTAAGTGACTCACCGTGAAACCGCTGAGCGCCAATAACAGAGAAAAATCTTACAAACAGTTATAATATAGTCAAAACAACGGGGTGACGGCAGATTTCTCTTTAGCTACAACAGAAGCCAAAAATAATGGAATTAGATCTTCAAAGGGCTGAGGAAAAACTGCCAACTTAAATAAATTGAGATAAATTCTCATCCGAGAGTGAGGACAAAATAAATATTGATGACCCAGGGAGCGTGCTTTCCATGCACAGACCTTTCTCTGAAGGATGATTAACTGATGTACTAAGAAGTCACGGTGAGTAGTGGAGCAGGTACTTCCATTTAAATACCAAGTAAGCCCTTAGGATGACCCCCCCACTATGGTCTCCACCTAAGTTATACGGTTTAGACTATATAATTTAGTTGTGCATCACCAGGGGCTAAACACTAATCTCTGGTGTTTTTCTGTCTCGGCGTTAGCAGTTAAATGTATATACCACCCCGGCCATCACAGGCTCCCTTAGGACGAGTTCAAAGTCAAATTCCACCTGGAGCTCTTTGTGCCACACATCGACAGCAGCATGCAGCGCTCGGCTCTGTGGGCTGGTCGTGGGTCTCTGACTTATTCATCATTTGCTAATCTGTCCCCAGAGCATGCGGAAGCTCCAGGTAGGCCAGGGATGAGGAGGTCAGTGTAGGAAGGCCCGTTCACCCTCTGAGCACACAGGTCACATCCCCGCAGACCCTGTCCCTCCTCTGAGGGCGTCCGGGGGCCAGGAAGTGGGGAGCTCCTCCCTCGTACACCCTGGTGTCTGTGTTTCAGGTTGGGCGAAAGTTCATCAAAGCTGCGGAAGCTGGAATAGCTTGTTCATCCGCAGGTGTGAGCCCGGTACATCCTGAATGCTCGTAAAGGTTTTTTTCCCCTGCTCTGGTGCGGTTCCCCCGAGAGTTTACCAAGACGAACGTGTTCGACAGCTTTCCTCGCCACACAGCCTGAAGCAACCTCTATCTCCCCATCAGCGCTCCAGGTTTTATTATTAATAAGCCAACCCTGCCTTCTGAACCATATCAATGAGCAGCGTCAGCCGGCGCCTGTCCACGCAGCGGGACCCTTTTCCTAGCTGGAGTGGCCTTTCTAGAAGGAATCGGGGGCGGTGAATCTCAAAAAGCTCAGATACTGAGTTAGGGTAAATTGCTTAAAACTGAGATTCTATCTCAGGCTTATGCAAATTTTTTAAGTCTGCGACGTTGGCTAGACCTAGCAGCAAAGCCTTATGTAAGGAAGTGATGGTCCAGGAACGCTTTAGTTACAGACTGTGAAGGAAAAGAGACAGCAGTTTCAGCTTCATAAAAGCTCCCTCTTAGGTTCCTGCAAAGTTTAAATGAGTCCCCAGACACACGCTCCAGTGCCCGCTGTGAGTACCGTGGACTCGCCACTTATAAGTATCTCCTAAAACCACTGTACATGTGAAACCACACACATGCACACACGCACACACATGTGCCTCCTTTTTCTTCGCTTTTCATCAAATTTGCAACTTGCTTATAAACCCCAAGTGCCTCCATTTTGAAGGAAATTCTACCTTTTAGAGAACTTATGATTTGAACTTTTTGTTTCTTTAAAAATGATTTAATCCCATTACTTAAGGGCATCCTCTTTCATGGTGATTTTAAATTTATAATAGCAGAACTATAACTCCCCTAATTCATATCTGGGTAGATATGTTAGCACTGATAGTTAAGGGTTGAATTCCCTTCTAGGGCTCCTCTAGAACTGAGAAGCCCAAATTTCCGATTTCAGAGTTAAACTTTAGAATCATTACTGATGGCTTGGGGCAGAGACGTAATCACCTTGAAGGCTGAGCCAGCCAGAAGTCGCTGTCCCTTCAAAGCCTCCGGTGGCAAACCCCCTGCTCAGATGGTCCGCCCCCGAAACGCCGCATGAGGGAACGCATTGGTCAGGCTGACGCGGGTTCCCAACCCATCTGCCAGCTGTTGTTCCTCTTGCAAACCAGGCCATTGGCACCATGATGTTGATCGGGGCTGGGCCCCTGACGAGACAGTTTCCAAGCCTGCAGACCCAGAAGTCAGACTCTTGGCTGCAGTTGAGAAGACCCGCTGCAGGGGTTGTTTATGTGACACTGTCTTGCGGTTTTTCTGGTTTTCTGCCTGTAGCCTCTCCCAGCCCATCGGGGCCCCGGGGCCTGTGCCCGGCTCGTTCTTCTGTCTCAGCTCCCGAGTAGAATGTCCAGAACACAGTGCTGCCCATCGAAATTCTACTCGATGGAATGGAATCTCTTTCTCAGCGTGATATCCCAGGGAGGATCTTCTATTTATTTATTTTTTTAAAAAAATTTAAATTCATTTTAAAGAAAGAGAGGAAGGAAGAGAGAGGGTGGGGGAGAGAAATATAGGTTTGTTGTTCCACTCATTGGTTGCTTCTTGCCTGTGCCCTGACCGGGGATGGAACCCACAACCGTGGCGTATCAGGACGACACTAACCAACAGAGCCACCCGGCCAGGGCTCCTGTTTCTTCCTTTAGACTCTCTGCCAGCCCAACGCCCACATGACCCTTTCCTCACTGTCCCTGACTGCCTCGCCTCCTGGAAGGAGCTCAGGGAGGGACAGGGAACTCATTCTCACGTTTGTCAGCGTCACACAAGCAGTGGGTCTGGAAGTGCCACCCAGCTGTCCCCCTGAGAAGGTACTCTTGGGCTCAACCTCTTGGCTCTTAACTTTTACCTTCCCTGAGTTTTAGCCTGTAGGTAAGGTGTTCTCCATTTGGACTGAATTTCTACAGCCTACTCTTCAAAAGCATCACTTCTGGGTGCCCAGACGATGAGGCAACCACGTGTCCCCAGGAGCCACCACCTCTAAGAAAAGGTCTCCTGAAGCGTTGTTAAAAATCTGCTCCTTGGTGAGCAATGTCTGCTTTTTCCTTCCCCTTCTCCTCATCACTCCCGCATGTGGAACGCTGGCCCAAGACCCCGCAGGAGCCGTTCCTCACCCAGGAGGTCTGAGGTTCACCTGCATTTCCCATCACGCAGTGGAAAACTGATGGTCTCAGGGCAGCGATCCCGCTGCGGTTTCTGGATGAGGGAACTGAGCTGGTGAAAGGGCCCCGCCGGACTCACCAAAGCAGATCCCGGCAAACGCAGCCCCTGGGCGATCGTGGACAGTCTCCTCGGCCAGGGCCCGCCCGCACTCCGGGGGCCACGCTGCCACCCCAGGGGTCCCGGCCACTGGACCTCCAGACTTTGACTACGCGCTTCAAAGATGCCACCTGAAGAGGAGCAGAGGCTGACGTGGCAGTGGGTGACAGGAGCTGTGCATGTCCCTGCACTTGCGGGGTGATGGGGTCCCTAAGTCACTGGCCAGAGCCCCTCGGGACTCCCTTCCCTTTCTGCACTACAGTCCTGTCCCTCCTACAGTCACAGAGGGACCGAGTGCGATGGGCCATCACTTCTTTCTGGACCAGAATGGTTTCTCCTAAAGATCCCTGATGAGTCTCATGAGGAAACCCATGAAAAAGAACCATCAAAGGAGCCTCTGTTCCCAGGCCCCAACCCAGACCGACTGCAAAGGTCCACTCATCGGCACATCTCAGAAGCCTCTGGAAGTCCCTTTAAGCTGGAAAGTTCTGGGAACACCGAAATGGGGTGCCTCCCCATGGGTGTGGCCCCTTTCACCCAGCCCCTCTTATTCCACGCAGAGCAGACCAGAGGCCATGGTCCAAGCCAGGCCCGACTTCCTAGGGGCGAGCAGGCCGGGCCGGAGGAGCTGGGGCGTGTCTTCTTGCTCTTGATCTCTGCACTCCCCGGGATTCGAGAGATCCCCAAATCTGCCTGTGGCCCCTTTGGTCCCCTGGCAACCGGCCCACCTGCTAGGAGTTTGGTTCTGCTTCCTCTCACCCTCCCGCCTGCGAATTTACTCCCCGGCCGCCACCCCCGTTTGGTGGCCAACACTGAGGACAGATGCCTCTCCTGGGCACTGTGGTCACCAGGAGGAGGAGCGGTGACCCCTGACCTCTAGCCACTCCAGGAGAGGCAGGCACAGGCCCACGTGCTCTGGCTCTACGTGATGGTCTCTGTTGTCAGCAGTGTGGGACGAGGCCAGGTGCGCATAGAAACTAGCAATGCAGCTGGGAAGGGCAGGGGTCGGGAAGGCCCAGGGGCCAACGTGGAAGCCCTTTGGGGGACCGTCACGGAGGCCCTTTCACGATTCTGAACTTCAGCCGAGCACCGTGCAATGGGGTGCGTGTGTACCCTTTGCCCCGCTGTGAGGCGGGTATCGCACAGACAAAGACAGAGGAGATTCATCCGTGAGGGGCCCCGGACTAGAGCGGGAGAGAGACACAGGCGGAGAGCCTTGGGGAGATGGGGTCAGCCCCCCGCGGGCACCCTGAGGGGCCGCACTGAGGGGCTGCCTTGGCTCCTCCCTACGAGGGGGCTCCTTCAGGAAAGACCACCTCTCATCCGTCACCCCAGAGCCAATGCCCGCGCCCAAAGTAGATGCTGAAGGAACTCATTAAATATGGCACTTACCTGAGACAGTTAAAAAGGAATTGGGAGAAAACATGCATCTTGCCATGTGAATTATTGACTCCTGGAGCTTGAGTATCCTCAGACTTATTGGAACATGGATTCTGCACGCCAGGCTCAAAACAAATTAGCTTTAGACGGGAGCCTTCAGGGCCCGGCTGTAACACAGTAATGAGGGAGAGGAGTTCAAACCGGTTTGTCAGGTCATAAATATTTTCCTCTCTAGGCTCAGCAAGCTGCGGGTAGACACTTGCCCTGATAAGTAAGTATTGATTACACCCTAGTCTGCAATCAGGGCAGATCACTGGCCATTTAAAGAGTGAGGAACCATGTGTCACCGTCGAAGATAGAAATGACTTGGGTCACAACTTCAGACGGCACAGTCCGGGGTAAACAGCGTGGCCATGTGAGTCAGTTAGAATCCAAGGTCACGTGTGACAGGTGAGCCACAAGTTGGGGAGTGTGGGTCCCCAAGACTGCACGGACGCATAGAACTGGAGAAGCGGAAGGTTCCTGGGGTGCATCCCATCTGGCTTCACCCTAAGACACGTGTCATTCACTAACACCCCACGTATAATCACCCATTGGTGAGCACGTCCGCCCTCCGGATGCTCATTTCTCTGCAGGACAACAGAATGCAGACCGTGAACGCACCATGTCAGGGGGAGATGTCCCAGCCTGGGGCCCTGGCCCAGCCCCTCCCCTGGAGAAAACCACCTCAGAAGAAAGTCATCACTGTGAGTGTCAGTGACCCAGCACGTGAAAGCCGATCCGTCAGACCCTCGTAGAGTGCACATCCGGGAGACGTCAGGACTGACAATCCTTTCATGGGTCTAGAAGAAAATGGCCTATCTTCTCGGTCTCCTTTTTGGTTTGGGTTTCACAAAATTGGAGGTTTGAGGAGACCTGGTCTGGAGTCTTTGCTGGTCAGAGCTTCACCAAGCTGCCGGCCGCATGGGTGGGGAGGAGTCTGTCTTGGCATCGCAGGTGCCGTGACACACGCAGGGAACTGGACCACACAGGGCCACGCGTGGCCAAGTACTGGCTGCCTGTGGCCTCCTAGGCCATCTGGGGCTTGTGTCTCGGCTGAGCACTTATAACATTTTTGTTCTCTTTACATTGGTGGCACCAGGAATCCTTCTCTTAAGGCGTCTTAAACTTGGAGGGAGAGCACAGTGTCACCTCAATGACCACGTGGGGCAGGATGGGGACAGGTAGAGAGGCTGCTGTGGTAGGAACAGGCCACAGATCATGGCAAGTTCCTGAACAGAACTCAGAAAAAGCCACCATGTTCAGAAGCCAAGTTCCAACGAACGGAAGATGAGTCATTTTGAAAACTGGCCCTCACACAGAGGTTTTCGAGCGCTCTCAATTACAGGAAGAAAATAGACTGTTCTCACCTTTCATGTGAAAAATAACTCGCCTCATTGGAACCGTTGCTTTCAGTCCTGCCAGGGGGACGAGAGTGGGGAAGGGACATCCTCTTGGAACGGCCACGTTGTCACTCAGGTTACAGTGGGGGGAGTTGGTGGCCCCGTGTCAACCCAGCCCATGAGTACGCAGGGCACAGAGCCGTTCTGCCTCAGTGGGAGCAGAGGGAACAGGGCAAGTGGGCAGCAGAAGGTCGTCCCAGCCTCGGCCTCTCTTGAGAGTTTGCAAGGCCCACTCTCTGGCCAACAGCTGTCTCAGGGCCAGCCACGTGCCTCATTTTTTTTCTTTTTTCTTTCTTTATTTATTCATTTTACTTTATTTTTGTTCATGGCCATGGGTCTTAATGTTCTGTAAATTATATGGATCCTCTTGTACCCCAGGAAGATCGTGGTACTGAGGGGTGTCCTAGAAACGTGATAGATTGAATTTCAGGCCACATGTTAAGTCTCCTAAAACTGCCTGGGGCCATGCCAGCTACCAGCAGGTGTCACTGGGCCCCGCCTGGCACTGTGTGCCGGGAGGGGCCCCTGTGATGTTCACTCCATGGAGGCGGCTCCGTGCCTTTCCTGGGGCCTCTCCCGCACACGCACACCTTCCGTTCCGTGCAGGCCGCCATCTACGCGGACCCAGCAGCCGTCATCCTATATGTCACGTTCCTTCTCCCATGATGCTGGAACCATGGCTTCCGTCCTCGCTGCTCAAGCGTGGTCTGCAGAGCAGCAGAATCAGCACCGCCGGGGTGCTGGTGGAAATGCAGGGGCTGGTGCCCCGCCCAGGCCTGGGAAGGGAGATTCCGCATTTTGGGAAGCCCCCGGGGAGCCCTCTGCACATCACGGTTCGAGAAGCTGTGATCTAGAGAATCTGCTGATGCCAGAGCACATTGACAGAAGAGTGGGTAACTGGCTAAGCTGCACGGTCTTTGTCCTGATCTTAAAGGGGCAGGAGACAGACAGACAGGAGCGCAATGGCCTTGGAAGGGCGGAGGCACAAAGGCCCAGGAGCACAGGGAAGGACCGCTCAGAAACTCACGGCTCAGAATCCTTTCTACAGGCTCTTGGGTCCTTGAATAAGTTATTGCAACGTGGTCCCGCCTGGGTGTGTGAAAGCGTAAAATGCACTCATGTGCGGATATTCAAACCCTTACATTTAAGCCAAAGCCCGAGATTAGGATGAAGGCCCTGAGTTTACCGTCAGGCTGGTGGCAAAGCAGGAAACAGTGGCAGTGAAACGTTGTTCTGGAAGCAATTCATACTTCTGGGGCGTGGAAACCGAAAGCCTGCAAGACGGAGGAGGAAGGGCGAGGAGACGTCGCGGCTGACAGCTTCAGGCTGCTGCTTGCTCCCAGACCCGCTCAGCCCTGAGTTTCACCAAAGCAGAGCTCAGGTGGGCTGCCGTCCCCAGAGCCCAGCCGCGGCTGTGGACGCGAACATGGTAGCTCAGACAAGGCCCATTAATAACTCAATTAAAAGTGCTCGGGGCACAGTTTGCCTGGACCGTTCCCGTCTGGCAGTGTAAGAATAGGACTCGGCTGGGTATAAAAATGGGAACTGCTACTACTTATTATTTTATCAGCCGAAGAGAAACCAATGTGTTAATAAGGGTCCTTGAGGATGGCGCCAACTACCAATTGGATAAGGTATCAATTTGGGTGCTGGTATTTTTGCAACTTTTTTGCATCTGTGAAATGAAAGTAATGACAAAAAGAGCCCCTGTCCCATAATGTGCATTATAACGTATATACAGGCTAGGCAGCTAATGGATTTAGTTCCATGCGTGGCCCTCCACAAGTGGTCACCAATTATGAGGATGATCTATCTATCGTCTCTCTATCTAACTACCTATCTACCTGTCTATGGAAGGTGCAGGCAGGATGGCAGGATGAACATGCCTACCTCAGAGCCTTTCAGAGAGGATTAAATGAAATGACTGTAAAGTGTTTAGTTTATTGTCAAGCACAAAACGAACACTGCAGGAGAGGTACCAATTAATATTACCTTCATTATTTCTTTTGAGAAAACGAGTGGTGGACAAGGGCTTACCAATGAGTGACGTTTTAAGCTGCTTATTCTGAGCTGCACTGCAGGTGGGCCACACCCTCTGGGTCAGAATGTCCCTGGCTCCCTGGTGGTCATCGTTCAACCAGGAGCCAAGGGGCCGGTCCTTCCCGGCCAGGGCCAACTGAGGCACATTTCCATCTGCCTGATGGCCTCTCTCTCAGTTTTCGTGGTGAGACTAAACGTTCTGTCCTATCAAGGGTTGGTTATGGTGTCTAAGGGGCCCTGTCAGCTGAAATCCCAAGCAAAGAGGGGTTTATTTTCTCACCTAACCCCAAGCTCTGAGATCAGACAGTCCCAGGGCTGGTTCTTACAGCCGTTTAATAACAGCATCTAAGACCCGGCTTTCTCCCGTATTTCCCTTCCGCCATCTTCACTGTAAGGACTGACATTCCTCGTGGTGCCCAAATGGCTGCAGCCACTCCAGACATCACATCTTTATTCATTGAAATCCAGAGACGCAAAGGAGAGTTTCCCGGTCCCGTGTCTAATTCTGACAACTAAGAAAAAATTTCCAAAGCCCATCCACTTACTCCTCTCCAGGAAGCTTTTCTCTGCAGTCACGGGTCAGAATCATGCGATGACCTGAGCGGCTGCCCCTGGGGCACTTCCTTTTTGAGACTCTCTTGGGTGTCTCGGCATTCTTCCCAGGGGACGTCTCAACTGGTTAGTCATCCTGAGATGAATATGTTTCAGTGCAGACCCCTGTGGACCTGAAAGGGGATGTGCGATCTGTTTTAAAATCAGATAGTCCCCGGGCTCTCGGGTGTCTGAGTCCCTTACACGTGGAGGAGACAGAACCATATGCCCCTGGACCTGGCCACCACACTGAGCCAAGTTTCCTAAAGGACTGGGAAGCAGACGCCATTCCAAGCGGTCAGGGGAGGAAAGGAGAAAACGGATGAGGCAGTGGATATTGGCACAAGGGATCCCCCCAAGGAAACCTCGGAAAGGGCTGGAGATGGTATCAAAGGAGGCCTAGAGGTGTTCAAAGGGCATGCACCGGGGCACACGGTGGCACGCCCCCGGGGCTAGTGTGGTAGGGAAAGCATGAGCTTGGTGGGGTTAATGGTGCCCTTTCTGGTACCATCGCGGGACACGTCACACTGGCACCAGGCCCATCACTTGGGGGTTTAGCCCTGATTCACCGGGTAGAATACCAGCCCTCTGAGGAGAGGACGGAGCTCTACCTCTTCCTGGCACCTCTGCCTGGGGGAGTGTTCCCAGTAGAATGGCTGTCACAGTTGATTGTGGGTCATGTGTTTAACGCCATTTTTTATTTTGCGTGCTGAGGTGGCATCCCAGCACATGTCAAACTGCACAGCAATGCAAAGTGCCGCCCTTCAGACACATATTTGCCAAGTAAGCTGCCGCGATGGCCATGACTTACCGTGACGACTGTTCAATTATCTGCGGAAACTACATCAGCTTTTACGAGACATGGGCAGTTGCGATTAATTGCCCAGGGAGCTGGAGCTGAAGGAAACGAAAGCGATCCTGAGGTCGTCATTGGGAGAATGAGAATTCTGTAAATGACAGAAATGAGGAGGCCGATGGGCCCCCACAGGCTCCTGAGGGAAACGCCCCCGCGGCCCTACGCCCTCCACCCCACCTCACAACGAGAGAGGGTTTCCTTAGCCACGTCTTCTTCGGCTTCCCCTTTGTGAGGTGGAAGCGTCCTGATGTGGGCACAGGACGAGGGACAGTGAGGCCGAGAGGCTTGTCTGTCACTGGGGAAGCAGAGCAGGCCTGCGGGCAGGAGCTGGCATCGCAGGGAGAAGGGGCGCTGTCCGGACAGGACACGCGACCTTCCCGGGGGCCCAGACCCGCCTGGCTGGCTGGCTGCATGGTGCTTTCTCATCACTGATCCCATTTTATCCTCGGAATCGCCAGAGGGACAGGCAGGAGATGAGGCATCGGGCTGAGAAAGGTCAGATGACTCTGTCAGGATTGTGCCCCAAGGCAGGCACCCTGACTCGCCGGGTACCACCTACTGGGGAATGTAAATGTCCTCACCAGGGAGCCATTGTCCCGAGTACAGGGTCTCCGGAACAGACTATTGGAAATAAAATGCTTCCAGGACAGAAGCAGGTACAGAGGGATTGTGCTTTTTAGGCCCCGGGATGTGTTCTCCAAGGAAGATTTGGGACCAGTGCTTTCGGCCGCCACGCGGATCCCAGCTTCCCGAGGGACTAGGAAACAGACAGACGGTCTCCAAGCGGTCAGGGCAGGAAAGGAGCAAACAGATGCAGCAAAGCCCAGCACTTGGGGTCAGGCTGTCAGGGAGTGTGAGTTCTCGGCAGGGAAGGGGTGAGAAAAGGCGACCCCTGGGTTAGGATGGAGGCAGTGCCCACAGGTGACGTGGCTCCATCATCCCCTTCTCCCTGGATTCTGAGTCCCGGCTTTCTTCATCTGCCGCTTCCCTCTCCACGGGCGGCAGGCTGGGAGGGCTCCGGGCTCAGCCTCTGGGTCTCAGGGACCTGGGGCTTCCCCCAGCAGGGACTGACCTCAGAGGAGGGGAGGATCTGATCTTCTCTGCTCAGTTTCCTCACTGGCCCATGCGGATACAGCAGTCAATTAATTTATTGGGCGAATGAATTGATCTCTTGGGGCTCTGGGGACGCACAGAGACCAGGCAGACCAAGCCCTTAGCACGGTGCCTAGCATCTATGAAGAGCCCCATAAAGGTTAGCATTGGCTATTACCATAATTACACAGGGCCAAGCCAATCCCTAGAGGTGTACTTACCATGACTATGTTAATTTTAATTAGCACATGCAAAAGGGGTGCTTGTCCTCTTGAACTCTGGCGATAAACACACGTGGAACATTGCTTTGGTGCTGTCTCTCCTGTGGCACCGTCCCGTGCCCTCACCGTGACATTCGGGAGGAGGCGAGGCCCCGAGGGGCCCACCAGGGCCTCCCGTTCCAGGAAAGCCAGCCCACACTCTGCGAAGCGCGGGGCTGAAACCACAGGGCCCTCCCTTCTCGCTTCTTGCCTGGGTGGAGGCACGGGGTGCCTGCCTCTCAGAAAGCCTCCGTGTGCAATTTCCTCTCGGAAACCGAAGCGCCCCGCTCGCGGCTAGAGGTCGTGCAAAGCAAGCGCACGCAGCGCCCCGGCACCTGTGCCAACCCTGAGCGAAACCGCTGTCAGCTGAGCCCGGGGAGCCAGAGGGAGGGGCCATTTTAGGGCTAAGTGAACATGAATAAGCCCTGATTCTGAGGGCAGAGATGCCTCGTGACCTGGACGGCAGATTTGGTTCCTGGCGGGCAAACGCCAAGTCGTTGGCATCGGGTGTCAGGGGAGGGCCGTGCCATCAGGGAGGGGCAAGCTCGGGGCCGAGTTCTTTGCTCGCCCTTCCTCATGTCAGGCCTGAGATCTGCTCTTGGCCCGTCATTCGTCATTCCCTGCTGCCACACGAATATGACCTCAAAACCGTCTACGACGTTGGTAACGAGATTGTTCCCGGTACGCAAGCTCTGGAGACGAATGTGAACACACAGAGCTGCAAGGCAAGATGGCCGTGGTCTGGCACAGAAACTCACAAATGAAGAACTAAAACCGTGGGGGTGGTGGGTAGGGGAGGAGTTCCGATGATTGGGGAAAATAAGGCCATTGCTTAGGACTAAAATTAGCACCCCTCTCTCCGCAGTTATTAGAGGTCACAGTGATGGGGCTACTTGGGGTTACTTTCCTGGAAAACAGAGAATGAACAGGACTGTCTCAGTGCCAAGTGGAACCTGGCTCCCCAAGGACCGGTCTGTTAAACCCACGCTGAACTCGATTGCCCCGAGGAGCAAGGCTTTCAGTCGCTGCTTCCCTTGAGTTCCAATGTGTTTACTCGTGAGGGTCGCGATGGTTTTTCTCAACGGCTTTTGAAGCATTTTTCAGGTTTCAGTTCTTAGAAATGGCACCTGTGCCCTTTTGACGTCATCAAGCTCCTACACAGGTGCTTCTGTAGCAACGTGAATGATGTCGTGATTTTTTTAAAGAAATCACTAAGCTCACCGATGTTTTACGACGTGTAAACATTTCAGCGTCCTCCAAAGTCATTGCAGCCGTTCCTCTCACAAGAGTGACCTTAAAAAACAACATGACCTTGTATATTTTCATCTTAATCAAAATGTTTAATGGGAAATAATCATTTATAGAATGTCCATGTTAATTAAAGTTTACAACCCAAATGAACTGATAGGAAGTCATTCCACCATTGTTTACTGAGCACGTACTCTGTGCTCAATGCCACGCTAGGATCTGCTGTCACAGACCCGCCCCTTCCCTCGAGGAGGCTCCCAGCCCAGAGAGGTGGCTGTTTGAGGACACAGGGACGTGGGGAGGCTCCCAGCCCAGAGGGGTAGCTAGCTGTTTGAGGGCTCACGGACACACGAGTCTGGGGATCTCAGTTTAGCGCCTAGTTCCACCCCTCCCAGCTCCGGATGAGAAGATGGTCTGGGCTGCTCGTCCGACACCCCTCTGGCCTGGGCGTGGAGTCAGCAGCCCAGTTTGAGCAGGACAAGGGGACCACACAGACGTGAAGAAAAGGAAGATTAAGGCCCTGCGGGAAGGTCAAGTTCTCACGCATCCTCCACACTCAGCAGCCCGTAGGAACCAAAGCTCAGAGGTACTGAGCGCCTGCTCTGCGCCAGGGACCGGATAAGCACGTCCCGTTCATTACCGTTTCATCCTTTCAGCCACCGTCATGACTCCATGTTACATAAGGGAACACTCAGGCTCAAGGCATCAGCAGAATCACAGGCCCTGAGCATTTGAATCAGAATTTGAAACTGGATCCTTCTGGCTCCAGTGAAGACCCAGCCATGACTTAGTTTTGTTGCTCAGTGCCTGTCTCGGTGCGCAACGCACTGAACCCATCAGGGCTTCCGTTCTTCCCACCCGACCTCTTTTCCCACGGGCACGGACAGAGCGTGGGTCTTACCGCACCTGCTACCTAAAGGGACTCGAGTCCCAGAGGCCTCATGGGTTCAAGAGTAGAACTCAAGCCAGTTACCAGCAGAGAGGCAGCTGAGACCCTGAGCAGCTTCGTAATGACCAACAGCGTCATGTTGGCACGTAGATATTCCCAGTTTTTCAGAATCAGATATTTTTGAAGGAATTAACAATCATGACCTTCTCCAGAACTGAGAAGCTGGGGATGGGCTAGGCATGGAGGCCGCTTTCCCAAGGATTTGTGAAAACCACTGACAGGCACCCAAAGGGGGAGAGGTCCCTCTGAATCTACCACTCAGGGTGGAACAGGCACTCGGACCACAAAAGCTAGGACGATGGACCCAGCCCTGGGGACCACCTTGGGGCCGTCGTCCACTCAGCAAAGGAGGCCTAGAGAATAAGCAGCATAAACTGTCCACAGACCATTTCCCCAAACATTTGCTTGTATAAATAATTTATTTCTGTTCACAGCATCATATATGCATAAAAAAGGGAGCAGGGACAGAAGAGGAGGATGATCAAGACAGAATTGTAGCAGGAGGAACGAAAACAAACCAGCAGACATCGTCCCAACACCGCGGCAGAGAGTGGGTGAAGCGAATCGTCCCGAAACAGAGCTGGCCTCCCTGTGTCTGCCAGAAAACACTGCAAACGCGCCCGTGGGGAGGCCCCCTTCCCGCGTGCGACATCCATTCACGCTCCCAAGGGCAGGAGGCATCCCAAGTCACCGACTGCTGCACTGGAGAGGACCCCCGGCTAACCACCCCAAGGTGGTATTGGGATCTATGCTTCCTGGGTGGTCAGAGATGAAATGGGCTATTATTAGGTCAAACATCACAGAAATCAACTCACTATTCGTTAAGACACCACAGGGTTTTACTTTACTAGACAGTTAGTAACAGCCGACTGCACCCTTTCAGCACTGAGAATGCAAACACAAAAAACAAACCAGAAACAAACAAAAGACGCACACAAAGTCATTTCGCGTCACTTGTAAAGCACGGCAGGATTGGAACACTGATCTTGAACTTAAGAGCTGGGAGCACGAGAAGGTTACAATATTTGGCATCTGCAATGTCACAAAATAAATATATTATTCTCTCAATAGTGTGGAACTACCAAAATGTCAAAGTGCTTAAGAAATTGTTGCCTGTGAGGAAAATAAAGAAGATGGATTTTTTTTTTTTTTTTAATAATTCTATATAGAATCTTCAGGTGATGGGGCCAGCCCATTTTAGAAATCAGTGACTATGCTGTCGATAAGTGAGCTGAAACCTTGCAGGCTTTTCAACACTGGTTAGCTATATTTTCTCTACTGAGTTTCTACAAAAAGACCACCGTTCGAGGGGTACCAAATACACAGACAAAAGAGAAAGGAGGATGGGCTCCTTTAGGTTCCTTCTTCTAAAATATCTCGTATAAGAATTGGGTTTCAAGCAAGAAGCCAGGAACTCTACCTCTGGTTCATAAATTAACTCTCTGAGTGCGGTGGACAGTAAGCATGAATTTGTAATTCGACTAACGCACATGCTGAAGCCTGATCATGCCCAGTTTCTATAGACCTCCTCCATGAATTAACTTATAACAGTGGGGGGTGGGGGAGGGGACATAGTTCTACCTGTAAACATGGATTCAAAGAGGAAATAAAAATCAGACAGTGAGCTTAAGTTTCCCTTTTGATACAGTGTTTTGGAATAAAATGACAGCTGCTGCAAACCAAGACCCAGTCCTGATTATAAAGCATTTATTTAAATTACATTATTAAAAATATCTATTCTTTCCCTTTATTTTCCAAAGCCTCTTTCAAGTACACCGTCAAGTGCCTGAGTACAGGCGACCATGACGTCACACGCTTGCTTTTTTGCTCAGGCACTCACTGTGGTTTGCATTTGCTGCACAGGCCCGTCCCACGAGAATGAATTAGGAAGGACTGCATCCTGGCGCCTTTCCTTCGCTTTTAAATCCATGCGACAAGGTCAGCTTTGACAACAAGGTGGAGTTTTATTTTTTTGGTGCATGACATGAAATACTCTAGTGCGATATTCCTCATGAAATACTTAAACCAGACAGGCCACAATGAACCCAATTAGAAATTGGAACATGTCACCACTTGCCGGGTAAAAGGATACAAAAAGGCAGAGCAACGTCTTTTTTTCCCTACAGTGAATATTTCTAAGGTGAGTATTCATTTGTAGAAGGTTTAAAAAAAAAAAAAAAAGTCTGAAAAGCAAAACCCATCATCAAGCAGTTAGTATTTTCCCTTGGAAAAAGCCGCCTTGCAGTTCAGCACACAACGGCACACACCTGCAGCTGGTGCCCACCCAAACCAATCAGCAGGCCAAGAGAATTCCAGGTTCCACACACATGGGTCTGGATATTTACGCCCATGACACGGTACTGAGGCAAGTCCCGTGCCCACACACACAGCCGCCCAGCATTTACATCCAGAGCCTTACTCTTTAAACACCTTAGCTCTCCTGCAAACAGTAAATGCATCGCTTGCCACCAGCTCCAACAGTTTTTTATTTTTTTTTATTTTTATTGGTCTCTTTGTGTGATAATGACCTACACACGGACAGGGTCCAAACCATCTGGATGACGTCTGATTCCAGGCTGAAAAGCAGTTCTCGACAAAACCCGGTTGGGTGGCCACCACAAATCACCAGGAAAGGGGCGTCTTCAGGCCAATCCCCAGCAGAGGCCGGCGCGGCGCCCCAGCCCCTGGGGCTGTGCATTGTCCCAGGCAGTCCTCGGTAGCCCGACCACCACCTCTCCGGGCCCAGAGCAGAACAAATGACATTTCAACAGGGGCCGGCCCTGTAGCATAAGATTATCCAGCTTCCACGGCCCGTGACAGCAAGGGGGGGCTGTTCCCCCAGCGCCTCCCACTGCCAACAAGCCCCGCCAAGGGGACTCCCAGGGTTCTGGGAGGTGCATACCTCAGGTAGCTCACAGGTGAGGGCGGGGCAGCCTGAACTTCTGGCCCTGCTGGCGCGGGAAGAACTCGCTTTTGTCTCTGATATCTGAGCCTTCCACCCGGGCCCGGAGGGCGGACGGCGGCCCGTGGCGCGTCCACTCCCCAGGGCGGGCTCCCACCCCATTCGGGAGCTCTGGCGTCCAGACAAAAGGTCCCCTGAGCGCGGGGAGGGCGCAGGCCGAGGGCAGTCAGCCCACACACCCGGGGAAAGCCACCAGCCAGCCCTGCCTCTGCGCGCAGAGGTTCCGCTGTGAAAACCCGAGGCGTCGCTTTGGTTCGCGGTCTTTGTTCGCGGGCGCGGGCGCGGGCTCTTCCATTCATTCCCGCGCGGCTCCCTCGCTCCCCGCCCGCTCGCTCCCGAGCGCGGCCCAGCGCATTACCGCTTCTTCTTCTGCTTGAGCGACTTCCTGCGTTTCAGGATCATCTCGTAGAGCTTGTCCATGCCCTCCGTGAGGCCCTCGCCGATGATGGCGCACGCCGGCTGGACGTGGTAGGTGGTGGCCGGGATGAGCTCGTGCAGCGCCAGCTGCTTCTCGATCTCGGCCACCGGCAGCGACCTGGGCAGGTCCTGCTTGTTGGCGATGACCAGCAGCGGCGTGCCCTGGTTCTCGGCGAACTTGGTCACCTTGTGCAGCTCCGTCTTGGCCTCCTCCAGCCGATCCACGTCCACCGAGTCCACCACGTAGATGATGCCGTCCGTGCAGCGGCTGTAGGACTTCCACAGCGGCCGCAGCTTCTCCTGGCCGCCCACGTCCCAGAAGTGGCAGCTGATGCCCTTGGCCGTGCCGTTGCTCAGCTTGATCTTCTCCGTGTTGAAGCCGATGGTGGGCACGGTGTTCACGAACTCGTTGAACTTGAGCCGGTAGAGCACCGTGGTCTTGCCGGCCGAGTCCAAGCCCAGCATGACGATGTGCAGGGACTGGAAGGCCGAGATGTTGGAGGAGATGTTGCCCATGGTTCCGGGCTGCGGCGCGGGCCACTGCGGCTGCGGCGGGAGGGCGCTGCCCCCCGAGCGGTGACGGGCCCGCCGCGACCTGCCCGGCCTCCGCGGCCCCGGGACGCACGGGTCCGCGCGCTCAGACGCCGCGGCCCCCACGCCCGCGCCGGCCGGGCATCGCGTCCCTCCGGCAGGCTTTTGTCTCCTGCGAAGCCGCCTCCGCCGCCGCGACGCGGGGTGCTCGCGCCCCGAGCCCTGCTCCGGCACCGGCTCGCTCTGCGGCTTCCCCGGGCCTCGCCCCCCGAGCTCCGGGCGCTCCCCCGGCTCCCCCGGGCCGGCGGCGTGGGGCTACGGCGCTCGCCTCTGCCCTGGGCGGCGCTGCGGAGCCGCTCCCGGGGCGCGCCTCGGAGGCGCAGGCGGGGACGCGGGCTTCCCCGGGCGTCTCTGCCGCTTCTGTGCCCGCAGTCCCCGCGCCGCCGCCGCCGCCTCTACCCACCTCGGCCCCGGGCGCCCGGCCCCGCCCCCTCGGCCTCGCCCCGCCCCCGGCCCCGCCCCCGAGGCCCCGCCCCGCCCCCGCGCGGTCCCGGGTCGGGTGTGCCTTCTCCGCCCTGCCCGCCGTTTTCGCGCCCTTCGCAGCGCTGGGAATCGCCCTCGGTGTCCCCCTCCCGGGCCGCGCCCAGACAATGGGCCCGGGAGCCGGCTCTTCCTCCCAGGCGGCTGACTCATCGTACGAAAATAGCTCCCGGCTCCGGAACTCTCCACCGCCCCAGCCCCGGCCACCGACTGCCCCGCGGCTCAGCCCGCCCCGGGGCGCGGGGTCGGGGTCCCCGCTCTGCAGGCGAGGGCGCGGCCCGGAGTCCGGAGCGAGGCGGCCCGGGGGCTGGGGAGCGCCCGAGTGCGGGGTGAGCGCGCCCCGCTGGGGGGAGAGGGCGGTTGGGGCAGGTCCCCAGACCCCGAGGGGAGGGAAGAGAGGGTACCGGCTTCAGTGAACCGCCAGCTTGCACCCCGAGCCGCCCCCCTGTACCCAGCCCGCGCCCTGGCCCCTGGCCCTCCGCGATGCCCTGGCTCGCTTTCCTGCCCGAGTTCCAGGGGGCTGCACTGGGGGCCCAGGTGGCCCCGCTTTTCCTGCCTGGTGGCGGCGACGCGTGCAGGGGTCCGGCATTTCCAATCTAGGCAGTGATGGGGCGGAGCGGAGGCCGGGGGATAAGGGCAGTTTAACTCCGGATAACTCAGTCGGCTCACCATTCCCAGACGGCCCTTTCGGCTGCGCCAACACCCCGGGTCAGGCATTAGCATCTCAGGAGAGCACCGCCTGCCACCCTGCTTTGAGAACCGAGAGCCACTGCCCGCAGGTGAACCCTTCTTCCTGCAGCCGGGGATCTAGCCGCGCTTGGGTGCTGAACAAAATAGGTCCATAGTTTGGAGTCGGTGGCACCAGAAGTCACAAACACCAATGTGGGTCCCTGGTTTCCATCTCCCCTCCCGCCGGTGGTTTTATTCCAGTTTGTAAACCCAGAGCAAACTCACATTCTCTCTGGGGGCAGAGGACACAGTGCCGTATGGAGAACACGCAGAGACCAGCTCTGGAGGAGAGGCCGCCGGCGGGGAAACGGACTGGCACATCCGTCCAACTCCCCGTTCTGACGGAGAAGGTAGAAATGGGGTCAAGGAAGATGGAAATGAAAATGATAATCGTTAAGGAATAACCCCCCAAATTTTATGGGCATACTTTCCTTTTCCGCCTTCCTTTCACGAGCTGTGGTAAACTACATTTCCTTGGTACTGAAACATGTAAGAAGAGCACATCTGTAGAAGCAGGACAAGCCACCGTACCCCTGGAGTTCCCGTGGTGACAGCCGCCATTGCCCTTATCTGCCCTCCCGAGGGGGTCCAGGGACACTCTTCACTTAATGGGGGATGAAGTTGTAAGCAGCCTGAAATCAGTTGCCAACGACAGAAATTCCACTCATAGGGAGTTGGACAAAAATGAAAATATATTCAGTGGCATCATGGAAAGGTTCATGCATGATTCGGGTCTGGCTAGATCCAGGAGCTCAAATAAAGTCTTTCGACCAGGTGGCTCTTCATATCTTCTCTGTGGCCCTCTATCTTGATTCATTTTCCTAGTGGCATTCCTGGGCTCCCATCCTCGGTTTACATCCTAGAGAAAAAAAGTTGCATCTCCTTCCCATTAACTGACAAACCCCGGAGGACACACTGCTTCGGCCTGTCTGGTCTACCCCTGCATCGGGCATTACTGTCCAGAAGGATGGAACACCTGACGGCTGTGGCCTAGGGGCTCACCCCGGGGAGAGGTGGCTCCCAAAGAAGGTGCGGGCCTCTGTTCCCCCAGGGCAAAAGGTAGCGAGCAAGCAAGATGGGGAACTGTTGGCGTCATTTCTAACGAGGTCATTTTTGTTCTTGGGGCCCCTGGGAAGACAGAATTCTGTGTTTTGGGAGTGATTTTGGCTTTCTTCAAGGCCTGCCCCAGAGGTAGCCAGCTTCTCGGGGGCCTGTTTCTTCTCTCTCCTTCCTCTACACCACGGGTAGGCCCGCGGCTGGGTGTCAGCCCGAGATGGACTTTGGTTAGGAGCCTGGAACCTGGACACTTGGGACACCACAGACCAAACTGGAGCCCTCAGGATCTGGCTCCCACAAATGATCATAATACAGGACTTAGTTCCGTTGCCTGCATCCATCCTGTCAGGTCTTGATCTTATTTTAAGGACAGGAGGAGGGAAATGTTGTCGTTAAACGCCCGATGTCTGTTGTTGGTGATGTACTGATTACTGCCAACAGCGGCCCCCACCCTCTGCACCCCCACTGCAGGGTTTAGCAGTCAAGGGCTATCTGTTGTCCGGCAGAAAGAGTGGAGTAATAGACATCCATAGAACCTTCCAGAACAGAGTCGTCTCACAGCAACTCACTGTGATTCGATGGCAGCCGCAATGCGTTCTAATTGCACCGCCCAGGTGATCAGTTGATTTTGCAATCGATGATAAAAAGGTCCTTTGGCTCAGTCAGCTTTCAGATACGAATTGCAGTTGAGAAACTCCAGAACGATGAAAAGGAAGGTTGTGTTCACCATGGTGTCAGGAACACGAGGCTCACGCAGGCCCCGTTTCCCCCGGGGTGATGGGCTGGGCTCCGTCCACAGGCTGGCTGGGTGCCACAGCTTTCCCCCCGTGATCCAGCCGCGGGGCAAGACCCAGCTCACCACTTCTCAAGCTACCCCTCTCTAACATGCATCTCACACATGTGGTGGTTGTGGGACATAAGCGACACAGTACATGTGACATGTTGGGCGCAGTGCCTGGCACATGGTAAATGCTCAATAAATGTTGGCTTTGGTAACTGCAAAGAAATCACTTTTATAATGTGGTACGTGGTCTTTTGAGTAGAGACGCCCCATCCCCCACCATTGGCAAGTATTTCGCTGAGTAGAAATATTGGCTGCGTGGGCTACTTTCTTCATTTTAATTAATCAGAACAAGACCTTTCTCAGAGTGTAACATGCACTTGCGTCTTGCCTGAGATGAATTTCACTTCCGACAGCAGCCATGTTTCAGGCCCCTCCCTTCTCTTCTGCAGCAAGACGGCTTTACCCCCAGGAAGGGACTCAATGAGTTCGAGGTAAATAGAATGTAATGACCTGGCTGTGCTTTTGAAATTGGATCCTAACGTGTTATTCTTGTTTCCCTTTAGGAGCGTAGAAATAGTGTGGCACCTATGAAGGTGACTTTTGAGGGGACCTGGTGAATAGAGCAATGCCCTGCACCATTGTTATCTGAGCTTTAGGCTGCTAAGCTGCAAAGGTGAACACCCCGTCCATACCCGAGTGTGGATAAGCGCGCAGATCAGAACTCGGCGTGTGTGCCCACCAGCACCCACATAAGCTGTGTGCTTATTTGCATTTTCTGGCTGGCTGCCTGGGTTCAGGTTCGTCAGCCGTGCGCTCCTCTGTGATAATACAGCAGTGCCCTCTACTGAGCTTCTTGTATAATGGACGGAGGCCTCCGCGGGGGTGAATGTGCCCAGGGCCTCGTAGGAAGGGTTCAATCCACAGTTACTGAACAGACGAACAGAGAAGGGACTCCCTGACCTGGTTCTGAGTTCTCTTAGGGCCACGCCTGTCAAGCTGAGAACGGGCTGCTGTCGGGGCTCAGAGCGGGGAGACGTGGACTCTCAGAGGAGGCCTGGGTCTTGTCTGTGAGACCTGTGCAGACCAGCAGGGGTGGTTTGCCGGGTGAGGGAACCGGAAAGCCTGGCAGAGCATGAAGGGGTTTGACCAGGAAAGCCATTCAAAGAATCACTAACTGATTGGAAGAGAGAGAGGCTCAGAATCCAGGAAACCCAGCTGAGGTTAGGGATCAGGAGAAATCAGTTTCTGTGTCTTAGTCAGTGGGCAGGCCAGGCAGCCCAAAGGAAGAAGGACCAGGAGCGGGGAAGAAAGCAGGCTGATTGGACAGAAAGCAAGGAGGCCTGAAGCAGCGGGAGCCGGCCCGTCCAGGACTAGAGTTCTTTGGCTGGTGGGAGGTTTCCTTAATGAGGACGCCACCCCTGCTCCCAGAAGTCTTGGGGAGTGGAGGGCCGAGATGCCTCCATCCCTGGAGAGTCTCTTCATTCCAGGTGAAATGCCAGCCCCTGGCTACACGTGGGAGCGTCTCAAAGACCCTGCACCCAAAGGGAGTTTTGTGAACAGGGCCGTAGATTTTGCAGGAGACAGAGCTGAGTCTATGAGGCCTGTGTGGCCTTTTGCTTTATTCAAATATCCCGAAGGCTGGAAACAAGAAGGATCCACTACTCTGTTGTCCATTCGAGTTTATGATTTTAATGAAAAAACAAAACAAAACAGAAAAACCCCAAACAGGTCCGAGGGCCTTATTTTTTATTTTTTGGTGATGCATTGAGGCTGGAACAATTTCAGTTCTCATTTTCTCCAACAACCACCACTGGGATCATTTGGTAGTGGTTGTTCTGATGTTGGTAAAAAAAAAAAAAAAAAGCTAAAAGATTTTATTCCCCATTCACATCTTAATTTATCAACTGCTGACCTCGGTTACGTGCCCAAGATCGGTATGAAAGTTTAGAAGTCATTATCTTTCCCATCAATAGTATTTCCAGATAAGATTCTTTTCTAAGATTGTTTTCGACCTCTCCTTCATACTTAAATTTCATCTCTTGAGTGAATGTTTATCAAAGACATTAAAAGCTCAGGTCTACTGGAATGGCACGACAATTTCATATCTGCGCCAGGGCCCTG
The DNA here is from genome assembly GCF_987537825.1 of Furipterus horrens. Taxonomy (NCBI): domain Eukaryota; kingdom Metazoa; phylum Chordata; class Mammalia; order Chiroptera; family Furipteridae; genus Furipterus; species Furipterus horrens. Next base: position 215,022,863 of record NW_028327171.1, read on the forward strand.
GCGGGTGGAGGAGGAGGAGTTTGGTGTGCAGAAGTTATTTCTGATTCCTCTGACAGTTCAGTCCCAGTGGTTAAATTTCTCCTGTAAGAGCTACAGCGAGGAAAGAGGAAGAAAGAAAAAAAAAAGAAAAACACGGGAGTAAACACTGGTGATTAGAGCGCTCACCCTGCCCCGAAAAGTATTTGATGGAAACGGATTACTTTGGTTTCTCCTCCCTCCTCCCCAGGTGGACTGGGACGCCTATTATTTTTATTTAATTAAAACCTCCTTGGCTGCACCCGAGAGAGAGCGGAACAATCGCGCTTTTGTGCTTCCCGGGGTGTGCTGCCAGCACCCCGTTTGTCTGCTGTGCGGGCGGCGGGAGGTCACGCGGGGGCGAGGGCCGCCTCTTGCGAAGCGCCCGTCCCCGTGAAAACGCCCGGCCTCTGAAGAGCGCTCTTGGGCCGTGGCTGCTTTCGTTAGAGCTGCGGCCACCTGAGGATGCTTATTTCCTCGGGAGCTACACTGTGCGTAGGTGACCCTCACTTTTCTCCCGTCGATCATAGAAAATCCCTTTTGCTGTCCTGCTCCTGTGCCCCTGCCCCCAAATCCTAAACCTGCTCCCCTAAGGCCATTGGGGACCAAAGGAAAAACCCAAAGGCCCCTTGCTTGCCTTCTTACCTGGCCTTCCACGGACTCTGTAGATGGCTCCGTCCTTCTTACAATGTCTCCCTAGGAAAACCACCGGCCGGGCTGTGGTTGGCAGGGCTTCCCTCCTCCTTTACTGCTCACGTGCTGCCTGAGACGCAGGCGGCCGCCATGCTAACCACTGCCTGGGTTCAAAGGCACATCGCCCGCCGCACCTCCAAATGCATAGCTACAGCCCTGTGCTCCCCGGCCCGGCTCCCGTTAGTGACGGATCCCTGGCGGCCCCCGGAGGCTGGTCTTGGACCTCGGCCTCCTCGGGTCTCTCAGTAATCAAGCCCTCCCACCTCTCACGATCTCTCACCCTATCACTGCCAAGGGCGGCTGGGTGCTGGGTGCTGCGGCCTTCCCAACGGGCACCCGCCGGACCTGCAGGAGACGGGGCCTCGGCGCTGCCCCCATCAGCTGTTGCCCCGGCACCTGCCAGGCATTTGGAACTGCCTGTCCCTGACTCCTGAGTTGGGACCTGCAGCCACTGGTAGCATCTCCTCTGACCGACGCAGCCCTGGTTCCCCTGAGTTATGACGGCCTGGCTCAGACCGGAGAAGCCGGAGGACAGAAATGGCCGCTCCAGCTGCGCCCCAGTCTGTACTGGCTTAGGAGGAAAAGATAAAGAAAAACAAAAGCAAAGAAATGGGAATAAATTTAATTTCTGTGGTGGAAGAAGTTCTCTATCTCTTATTGAATTCTAGTTTATTTATCTAGTTTCTTAACTTAATTTCCAGCCTGCTGCTCATGGACCATGTCTTTGTTATGATTTTATCTGGTGCAAAATGGGCAAAACGACTACCTAAAAACAACCCTAGGTTTTTCCTGGTTAAAGAAGTTGTCAATTCAAGTATAAAAATTAGGCCTAGACTTTGGGGCAGAGAGCTGATTTGAGAAGCCAGAATTACAATCATGTGTAGTCGTAGGAGCAGAGAGGGGCTACAGATGGGCGTCTCCCATGAGAAGCTATGTGTATGGGCCAAAAATGGGAATGCCCCTCCACAGCGAAATTATTAAATAATCTAAGATGCGTCCAGGCAATCAAACACTCCAGAGCTATTACAAGGAGTGAGATGAATCTGTGTGTGTTGTAACGGTTAAGACTACCAGACAGTGGTAAGTAAAATAAGTACAGTACACAAATACACCCCTCTCAATGGAAATCTGAATAGATATATGTTCAAATGTGTGGGTATGTTAGGTAGATAGATAGATATGGAGATACATGGTGTACATGGGGATTTTCTAAAAAGAAACACAAGAACACGAAGCTAGTGGTAGTAGTCATCTCTGGACAATGGAACTGAGGATGTGGGATGGAAAGTGGACGGTGTTACATTGTATACCCTGTACTGTTTGAATTTTTTTTTCATGTGCATGAAAATACCCTTTTCATAATAACGACGGAAGTCCAGAAAACCCATTTGGCTAATGAATGCGTGCACAGAAAGAAAAAATGCCTGCATACCTATGCAGATTTAAAAAGCCCTAAATTCTGCACTGCATTCTAGAAAGCGGGAAAATGAAGATAACAAATGTCCAGAGAGTGAATTACCACACAGCGAAGGCCAGATACCCATGAATAAGTAAGTGATTCCTGCCCAGCGGCATTCAAGCAGCCGTCACGCGTGACTGCGGTGGGGCTGGGGGACCCTTCCCGGGCCAATGGACGGAGAGCATCGTTTTGTCCCAGAGCCGCTCCTGGGCTACCCCAAGGTCAGGCTGACAAGGTTAAACCTAACTAGCACTTAGATACGCTTTCCTGCGGAGGTGAAGAGGCAAAGAGGTTTAGCTCTTCTGAAACCTTTAACCTTTCCGGAAGGTGTGTACGGCCAACATCCCAGGCTTCCCGCAGGTTTCCAGGTGATTCTCTCCAGGGTCAACCCCAAATATAAAACAGTGGACTGACATATGCCCCTGATGCCCAAGACGTTTTGTGCTGTTACTTATAAATTTAAAATTCTCACTTCTGCTGTGCGTGCATGCAAACTGGCTTTCACAATGACATTTAATCTGCATATCATTAACACCTGATGGCAGGAAAGTGGGGGAAAGGAGCTTCCCTGCAGAGTTTCCCTGGGTCGTGAGGAGACTGGCTGTGCAAAAGGTTTCTTCGCAATCTGATCGCCGGGGCAAAACGAAGCGCAGGGATGTGAAGGGAGGGGCAAGCCAGGGGGACGAGGTGGGTCTTTTCTGGTGTGTGTGTGGCTTGTATACATCCAGGCAGAGCTTCTGGAAGGAAAAAAGGATTCCGTTCAGTTTTAAAGGATGCATGTTATTTACTTATCAATGCTTGCTGCCCAAGTCGTAGTTGTTCTCCATGTTGCTAAAGGTGTGTAACACCAACGGTGCTCTTCTCCCTTTGACCTCAGTGCCTCTTGCAGAAGTAGCATTTTCCTGAAAAAAGAAAATCATCCTTCCAGACCATTTTTAATTTTGACATCTTAACGGAATTGTATGAGAAACTGAAACGTGTAGAATAAAACATTGTCCTTCAGGGAACAATTGAGTCTGGCCTGGGTCATCGACCATGTATGTCATTGCGCCTGATATCGATCATGTCTGCTCACGCCAATTTGACCTTTGCCCTCTCCACAATAATTTCAGTAAACTCATTACTTTTTATTCCTTTTCAGGACGCTGTAAAGAGCCAACATGAAGAACTTAGTCAGCAAGTTTGATTTATCCAGGATCCGAATACAGTGCTTTGCCTCCGCTCCCCATTCTGGAAACTTCTCTCACTGTCAACAATACATGGGGTTGGAAATGATGTGACAAAGTCCGAGCCACAGGCTCTGCTTCTCCAGTGTCTTGCTTCAGATGGGTCCCTGCATCCCATCTGTTTCCTTCATACCAAACAGATTGCGATTTCTTTCAAAAAATAATAGCAAGAGACTGGTAGTAGTCTAGGGAAGAAGGGAGGGAAAGGGGAGCTCCAGTGGACACAGAGAGGTGGTGAGCCCAGAGGGGAGGGGAGGCGGGCAGGGGGGAAGCACGTGCAGAAGGACCAGAGAGCACCAGGCGAGAGAGAGAAAGTATCTGGGTGGGCGGAGAAGCACCTTCCCGAACGTGCCCCCCCCCCCCCCCCCCCCCCCGCAGACTGAAGGCAGGAAGGATCCTGTGGTGCTGATACAAAGCTGATGCCCTAAAATCCTCTCGTGCTCACTGTTAACGTGGGCTCTCCCGCTAGGCAGTAACTGCCTGGAACTAGAAGGTAAGGATCCTGTATCATCCTCATTTCGAGTCCCTCCCCCCAGGGACTTGACGGAAGGCTGCTTGCCCAATGAGCACCTGCAGATTCTCATCCAGTATCGAGAAGAACCTACCGGTGAACGGGGTCACCTTTGCCTTCATATCAACGACCAGGGTCCAGGACAGAAGGACTCGGGCATCCATCGAATGATTTCCAGTCTCACTGCAAACACCCTTCGTGAATGGATCATCACTGCGTGCAGCATCAGCGGTGCCCTGGTGCATAAAAAGAGGCTAACTCCCATAGAAATTGATCACACCCATGAACAACGCAGTTTAGCGGTGACGGCCATATTAATAGATCCCACAGCGGAGTCTCTCAAGCAGTTATAACGTGCAAGGGCAGAAGAAGGTGCCTGTTCATGCCGTGGGTGAGACAAGGTGGCCTCGCAGCCAGGAGGGGCCCAGGCTTCCCCTGAGCAAGGCCACTGTGAACAAGACGTCCAGATGCTCTTAAAACGAAGGCCCTAACCCATGCTGGGTTTGAGGGTGAGTGTAATCGGCACCCAAAGGGCTGGAAAATACACTGGCGATTCATGTGTGGGCTTTGTTATCCGTCCTAAAGTATTGGCTGAGCACCGACTGCCTGTCTGGCTCTGTTGTCGGAGCTGTGGGGCTGCTGCGGAGAACGAAGGTGACCGGGTCCTGCCTGCTTGGGCTTCATCAGCCAAGAACAAGGTGCGAGGAGCTACGGTACTGGGCGATTGCTCCGGCCAGAATGTGGCTGGATGTAACTGTAACAGTGAACAGGTACACAGGAGGGGTGTAGGGAAAATGTATTTTAAAATGTACATAAACAGACTGGACTTAAGGTCTGAGTTCTGAAACGGGACCCTGAAACGTATGTCTGGAAGGGTCAAGTCTGAGGTCATGGGGAGCATCTTCATGGAGCATCCACTGTACTTGGAAATGTGAGGGGGAACCCATGGATTTTGAGTATAGATAAATTATACTGAAGAAGGCAAAACTTTCCATCGTTTTTATGGTGACACAGTAGACTTGAAAGACATTCTCCACGAGTGGCAGTCCCTGGGGGTCCCCGTCCTTGGGGCGCGTGCTGATTGTACCCTGATGCTAGGCGGCCCCAAGGAAAAGGTCGCAGAGTCCTGCTTCAGTCCTTTCTCTCCGCCTAAGTATTCTGGTGAACTGTTCCATTTAAAGTAAGCTCTGAATGCCACCCTTACCACAGAACGGACATGCTTTAGAAGGTAACAGTGTTTCCGGTTGAAGAAATGGCAGCTCCCCGCACTGCGCTGGGAGCTTAATTCCCTTTTTTTGGATCATGAAAGCTACTCCCAGGAACACTGAGCAAATGGCAAGTTTCAGGAGCAAGACCTCAGCACTAAGAGGTGACGTTAAAATACATGCACGTCCCTGCCTTGGAGGACAGTGAAGACAAAATGTTGGATGGTCTGCCTTCTCCATCCAGAGATGATGTCCTGAATGTACTGACTGGGGAGATATCACGAGGCCTGTGGAGACCAGCTGAGAGGAATTTGGAGACTTTTGGAAATCAGCAGATTGGTGCAGGGATTGGGGGTAGTGGGGTTTGTGCTTCTCAATGTCCACGATGCAGAGAGATTAGCCAGATGCTTAGGAAACACACAGATTCCCGGCAAACATCCCAAAGATCCTGATTCCGTGGGTCTTCACCTTGTTTTCACCAGGACCTCAGGGGCTGCTGATACAAATTGTTATCCTACAGCATCTTGACAAAACCAGGCCCTGGGTGGTCCATGGGAGGCTTTGCTCTAATTCCATGGAGCCCTGGGAGAGAATGACAATTCAGTTTTGTGTGCTCCCATTCCTGGAGAGAGGACCCAGCCCTTCTTTCAGACTCTCAAAGAGGTTCGGGCCCAATAGCATTTTGGGGACCTAGGAAGGGGATGCTCTACCATTGGCAAGGTAAGGAAAGGGAGTAGAAAAAGCTCTGTAAATTGGCGTGACTGTTTAACTCATGGATCTAAAGAAATGTTTTGACTTTAAAATGAATTAAAACATTGATTTTTAAAAAGGAGAGAAGATATCTTGTCGCTGGCTCGGGGCATGGGCCACCTATGATGTCTTCAGGACCTTCTCTCTGTCTCCTTGCCAACGGATGCACTGTTGTTATGACGGCGGAGGAGGGGCTGTGTGGCAGCTGCTGGAACGGTTCCAGGCAGGTAGAATGTGTCCCCAGACGGTCACATTATCTCTAGTCCCCCTGGGAGCCTGACCAGGAGGTCCGGAGCGCTGGAGTGATTCTAATTCTGGGAAAAGAGACCTGGGTTTCTGAGGTTTAGCTGTTTCTTCCAGCCACCGGCGCTCTCGCGTGCTTCACAAATAGATGTCCAGAAAGGTTAAAGACTGAAGATGACAAAATCTAATCAGAAAATAAATAAATAAATAAATAAATAAATAAATAAAGCAAAGAAGCAAGAGGTGAAACAAGGAGGAAGGGGAGGGGAAAGCACCTTCGTTCCCGCAAAATGGATTTCTCCTACAGAGAAATTGTTTTATCTACGCGATGAGACTCTGAATTACGCTTCCCGTCTACGTTGCTATGAGGTTGCTAAGCACAAAGAAGAATCCTGGGGACCGGAGCCTTAGGTGAGGAGTCAAGAGATGTACTCCCGCCCTGCCAGGGGGATGAGTTTTGTGTTAAAGGGGCAGCCTCTGTACCCGGCCCTCTGGTCGGAGCCCTTCATCTGGGACCGTTCCTGCTCTGGGCGCCCTGCCTGTGGATTGGACGGGCAAGGCAGCCCACCTGACGTGTGCATTTCTGTTCACTTGGGGCCTCCCCACAGAGAGGGACCACTATGCTCCCTGCCACCCCAGCCCAGCTCCTGTAGGAGCCGGGACCCTCACCGACTTCAGATGTGGATCCGACGGGAGGGCTTGGACTTCCCTTCCACGTGGCTGCCCTAGTGCCGGAACCCCGAGGCGGGTTCTGACTGTGCTCCGCAGAGCAAGTGAGCGTGGGTCGCAGGGCTGCCGCTATGAGGCTGGAGTCAGAAGTCTGACTGCACCTTCTCCGGTGCCGGGCTTCCCACCGCTGACCAGCTGCAGCTCGGAGCCCCCCGGGGGCCCTAAGGAAAGGCCAAGGAGCAGGGGAGCCTCCCGAGGGGCAGCCCCTTCGAAAGTGGACGGCTCACAGACACGTGAGCAGAGACGGGGGATCCCTCGTGATGTGGAGCTGGAGGAGGAATTTGGTAGGAACTGAGCTCCCACAGGGTCATGGTCAACAGGGAACGTGGAGGGTCACACACGCCCTAGCCTGTCTCCAGCCCTCCGGGGACCTCACCAGTGGCTCGGAACCTCTCTCTTGGGCCCTCTGATTTGGGGCTTATATTTGAAATAGTGTTAATTTGAACTATTCATGGTGTCTTGGCAACATGGCAGATTTCTTCTGACCCACGGTCACTGAGATGTCTTATTTTTACCTCTGTTTCCAGTACTCTGGAGACAATACTCTTTTGTTTTCTTTCAATATTTAAAAAATTATATTGGACATACAATAAATATTACATTAGTTTCCGGCATGCAGCATAGTGATCAGACATTTATATACCCGATGAAGTGATCCTCCCGATAAGGCTAGGACCCGCCCGGCACCATACATAGTTATTTGCAATATCACCGATTATATTCCATTTGCTGTACTGTACATCCCCGTGACTGTTCTGTAACTGGCGATTTCTACTTCTTAATCCCTTCAATTTTCTTTCCCCAACCTCCAGACCAGCCTATTTTCTTGAAGCACCCCTGGTAACCCACAGTTAATCATGCCTGCGCCCCATGACCAGATATTCCAATACAGCCTCTGACTTAAATGAAAAAAGAAATGACAACTATTTTCACATGATGTAATGATGAAAGGGTACTGTTTTTTTAAGTATATTTTATTGATTATGCTGTTACAGTAGTCCCAATTTCTTTTTCTTTTGCTCCCTTCCACCCAGTACCTCCCTCTCCTCCAGCAATCCCACCCCCCCTTAGTTTATGTCCACGGGTCGTGCACATAAGTTTTTTTGCTTCTCCATTTCCTATATTATTCTTAACTTCCCCCTGTCTATTTTGTACCAACCGATTAGGCTTCTTAGTCCCTGCACCATTTCCCCATTTCTCCTCCTTCCCCCTCCCAGCTGATAACCCTCCAGATGATCCCCACACCTATGATTCTGTTCCTATTCTGGTCATTTGCTTAGCTGGGTTTTGTTTTTATTTTTTAGATTCAGTTGTTGATACTTGTGAGTTTGTTGTCGTTTTAATGTTCATAATTTTGATCTTCTTTTTCTCAAAAAAAATCCCTTTAACATTTCCTGTAATAATGGCTTGGTGATGGTGAACTCCTTTAGCTTTGCTTTGTCTGGGAAGCACTTCATCTGCCCTTCCATTCTAAATGATAGCCTTGCTGGATGGAGTAATCTTGACTGATGCTTTTCATCAGTATGAGTACTTCTTGCCAGTCCCTTCTTGCCTTCAAAGTTTCTTTTGAGAAATCAGCTGATAGTCTTATAGGCACCCCTTTGTAGGTAACTCTCTGCTTTTCTCTTGTTGCTTTAAGATTCTCTCTTTATCTTTAATCTTTGGCATTTTAATGATGATGTGTCTTGATTTGGTCCTCTTTGGGTCTAGCTTGTTTGGGACTCTCTGTGCTTCTTGGACTTGTATGTCTATTTCTTTTGCCAAATTAAGGAAGTTTTCCTTCATTATTTTTTCATATAAGTTTTCAATTTCTTGCTCTTCCTCTCTCCTTCTGGCACCCTTGTGATTTGGATGTTGGTATGTTTAAAGTTTTCCCAGAGGTTCCTAAGCCTCTCCTCATTTTATACAATTCTTGTTTCCCCCTTCTGTACTGATTAACTGTTTACTTCTTTCTTATGTTCTAAATCACCACTGGTTCCATGTGGATTTTCCTTAATTTCACTTAGCATAGTCCTCACTTCTTCTCTTATGCGTTTGCCATACTCAAGCATATCTGTCAAGCCTGTGAGCATCTTTATCACCAGTTTTTTGAATTCTACATCTGTCAGGTTGTCTATCTCCTCATCTGTGAGTTTGGCTCTCTCCTCGTCACTTAGTTCTCCCACTAGAACCTTGATCTGTTTCTCCTTTTGGGCCATACTTCTCTGTCTCCTCATATTGACAGGCTCCTGTGTTTGTTTGCTTCTGCATAACAGGTAGAGCTGTTACACCTGTTATGTTGTAAAAGGCAGAGCCTTAGGTATTCATCAGTACAGGGCGACCTGTTTCACCATGTTGTGGCGCTGTGTGTTGGGGAGGGGTCTGAGAGGGAACAATGCCACTTGCTCAGCACTTGCCCCTTTTCCAGGTACTTCTCCCACTTCCCATATGGGCCTGGTGCCTCTTTAGCTGTTGCCCAGTGTGGTCCCTAGAGTGGGTGGGTCTGTGGACGTTCTAGGACCATGGAGGCCTCTAAGCAAATGGCCTCTCCTGAGAGATGAGCAGTTTCTTCCTCCACCCCAACCCCCACTGGTCTGCACAGTCAGAAGCAATGAGGCTTGATTTTCCCTGGTGCTGAGACTGTGAGCTGTGAGGTCTGGTCTGGGGCTGGGAGCGCTCCCCAGGTGTCCCTCCTGACTTTTTAAAACATGTGACTGGGCTTTCCACCGGCCTAATGCTGCTGCTGCTGCCACCACCACACCGCATCCTCTCTACCCCGGCTCTGCCCCTCCTACCTGTCTGGATGAGTATTTCTTCTTCATATCTTTGTTTGTTGGACATCCTTTCAGTTCAATTTTCAGGAACTTTGAGTTGGTTTTGTAGTTTTAAGGTAGTTGTATTCCTTCTTAGTTGTAAAAGGAGACGTAGCATGTCCACCTATGCCTCCATCTTGGCTGGAACTCAGCAAAAGGGTAGTATTAACTTTATTCATATGAATTCCCTATGGTAAAATTCCCACAATAAATTCTACTTGGTTTGGATGTGTTTTTGTTTTAATACACAGCTTAATTCTTTCTGCTAGGACTTTAGTTAGGACTTCTGCTTCTATATTTGTGAAAGTGATGAGTGTAAACTTTCCCCCTTTTGCATTGTCTTAGTAAGCAGTTGGTACTAGAATTTTGCTGGCTTTGTAAAATGCACTGACCTACATGAAGAAAACTCTAAGACCTTACTGAGATATAAAAAGGAGAGATTTTAAAAATAGACCCAGATATCCTATACTGGATGGGAAGAAAATTAATTTTTAATGTCCATTCTTTCCTAATTAATTTTTAGATTTCATACAGTCTTCACCCTCCCATTGGAATCACATATTCGAATTTGATAAAATTCCTGTAAAGCTCAACTGGAAGGAAAAGTACAGACGATAATCTTGGGATCTAGGGTTTTAATGTGTGTTTTCTAGATGGTGCAGGATATGGATTTACTTATTTTTTTTTTAGGATGTGATCTTTTTGTTTAACCTTTGTTACTGACCTCAACACACACACACATATAATGATTACTCTGGTCAGGAAACGTGACCTACGTGATTCCTGCTTTGGGGGTTCAATGATATTCTCCTTGTAGCCAGCCCATAGCCTCGTTTTATACAAGTTTCTTTGTACATTCTTTGTAGGTAAAGAGTCTGAGGTGTAGCCACACAGGTAGTTTACTTTATTGTTTACATTTTTAACCAGCTGCGGTCTTAGGCATGTTGTTTCCTGCTGTCACACCAGAAAACCACAGTTGTGTGGGAACAGCTTCACCACATTCCTGGCTTCCATCAAATTTTCCTTACGGTTGTAAAATCTTCACTACTTGAACTATGACTTCCTCTGAAGTGAAGATCCATTACCAGCTAACACAGCAGAGATTCCAGAATTGGAGCCCAAATCACGCAGGAGTTTAGCGCCCGACAACGTGGGCCCGCCAGTTAGCGTGGGCACAAGGGAGAGGAGGGAAGGGGTCTTATCTGTGTTTGGGGAGAAGGATGTCCTTACTCTTCCCCACGAAATAAATTCCAGGTGCCTCCAAGATCTAAGTGTAGAATAGCAAAAGCTAGAACGATTGGAAGGAAGCAAGGACTCTATGAGGAGGGACCCCCCCCCCTCCCAGAATGTATCTACAAGAAGTTGTGTGTTTATTCTTACACGTTTAAGCCACAGTCACCCTCAAAGTGCTCTCCATCGGATGCCACACACCTACGGAGGCTTTTTTCCCAGGGCTCGGGACAGTTTTGATCTTGTCAATGTTGATGCTTTTCAGTGCTTCTGCTGTGTTTTGTTTCACCTCTTCCATGTCGGCAAAATGCTTCCCTTTGAGGACTTTTTTCATCCAGGGAAACAAAGAAACAAACAAAAAGTCTCTCAGGCTGAGTAGGGACAGTGGGGAACTGGGGTCGTGACGTTTTTGGTCAAAAATGGCGGACGCTTCAGTGCGGTGTGGGCAGGTGCATGTGTAAATCACCCATCATGAAATGTGATCCCCCGAACTTCATGCTGTGGGATCCCCCAAACAAAGGAGAAGAGTTCAGCAGGGGACACAAACATCCCCTGTAGCTCAGGGACAGTGAAGAAGGAGGGGAGACAGCTGGATCACAGACCAGAGTCCCCACTTCATGAGCGACGCACCGGGCCCTTGAATCACCACGGGGGACAGTGACTTCCACCTGGGTGAAGACACGCATCCTTAACGGTTCTCTGCTCGCCTCACGGGTCACCCGACATGACAAATGGCTTCGGGAGGACTGCTGGAGACCCGTCCAACAGAAGCACTTCCTTCCTCAGGGACTGTCTATTTGGGAGCTGACCCAGTGTGGCCTCCGGGTGCTGGGCGGGAGCCTGGACCCAGTGCTGACAGCCAGCTGCATGTCAAAGGGCCGCCCAGGCTGCGCGGCCGTGGGCGGAGCGTCCTGCAGGGCAGAATGCGTGGCGGAGCACGCCTGTCCCTCCCAGGGCATTGCACCTGCACTTATAAACTCTGTCCCCTCTGTGTTCCTACAGTCAGGCCTCAGGGATCCAGCCAACCACAGGCAGAGGGAGACGGTGCAAGGGGCGTCCCTGAAGGGCCAGCCAGCTCCCGGGGGGAGGGGAGGAACCCATCCATCCAGAGCCTGACCTGCTGGCTGTGCGCAGGGGCCGTTATGGGGTGCAGGCCGGCAGCAGGGCCACGGGTCCCTCACAGGTGTAAAGGGCTTCATCTTCAGACTCTTGTCCTTTCTGCCAGTTACAATGTGGCCGCAGAGGGGACGAGGCCGGGCACCGTGCCCACAAGGCTGGCAGCCTGTCCCTGGCCCACACGGCCTTACGAGCAGGGTGTTTCCTATTTTTAAATAAAGTCTGTATTTACCATGTGAACAAAGTAATTGATTTTTTTTGTTAAAAGCATTCATTTGTTCACTGTGAGCTTTTAAAATCTGCAAGTGTGGTCGCCCTCCTTGGGCATTTTTTGTCTTTCCTCAGTTTTCCGGGGCTCGGACCCTGGAAGGGGTTGGGTCTGCGCGGGGCCCCGGCCCAGGTGGGGAGGGCAGCTGGGGGAGCACTTAGCCTTCCCCGCAGCTGGCCAGGTCACCATGTCCCTGACAACTGGGGCACTTAGGCCCCCAGGGCTCCCGGGAATTTTAGGTCTGAGGTCGGCTGCTGCTACCCCAGGATGGAAGCATCTTTAGGTTTTGAGTATATTGGAAGGGGTCTTTGAGATGTGGTGAAACAGGTGTTTTTTAATTGGTGAGGACCCCCTCTGCAGCCATGCACAGACCAGTGGGCTGAGATGGGGGCGGGGGGGACGCTGGCAGGAGCGTCCTGCTATCAACACCACCATCCGCACTCCCAAGGGTCCGCCTGCTTCTGCGCTTCCCTGGGGGGGGGGGGGGCGGGGCTCCGCGTGGCCAACATTGCCCAGTGGGACATGCCGAGGCTGGGCTGGGGGCAGACACGTAATTTGGATCCAGGACACACAGAAGACGGGGCGGTGGCTTGGAGGAGCCTGCTGAGCCGTGAGCAGCCCGGGGTTCACGTCCAGACGCCAGCTCTCAGGGCTGTGAGAGAACAGAATGAGCCCTGAAGACACCTCAGTTCTATGAATGCCCTATTCTGTAGGCCTTTATTGGAGTGTTGAAGCATTGTTTTCTGGAGGGCTGGAGGGACAATAAGACGGTCTTTTCTCTCCTGGAAGACAGGGGAGAGAGAGGGAGGGGGGGGGGGAGGGAGGGAGGAACCCACTCACGCAAGACAAGGGCAGGTGCAGAATGGATCCACAGCGGCAGAAACATGTCTGTAAAGCAGTGAAGCACAATTTATCCGATTATAGGATTTGGTTCAGCCCCGGGGGGTATGTGTCTGGGCGGTTAAGGAAGGAGCGTAGAAGCGTCTCAGAGGCCCGGCCACCTAACCTCCGGGGCGCTTTCATGGGGATGGCTCACTCCATTCCCAGCCCAGCGTTGCCTTGACAACGGAGCAGGCAGGCTTGGACGGTGAGGAGGGAAGATGGTCCCCAGTGCCGTGGGGCGCTCCGGTGAGATTTGTCACGGGGCCAGGCAGGGGCTGGCAGGAGCGGGACTGAGTGGGCTGCCCGACCACGTTGGCGGCAGCCCCAGCCCCCACCCCCTGCCCTGCCGCTGAGGGCAGCCTGGCCGGGCCAGCCAGGGGGAGCACTGGCTGCGTGGCCTCAGGGTGGGTTTTCAAAGGCAGTCTCCAGAAGGGGAAGTTCCCACCGCACCCTTCGGCTGAGGAGGCCTATCTCCGGGGCGCCCGCTTTCTCCGTTGGTCAGAACGCCACTTTTTTGTTTGCCACGCAGCCAGGTAACAAATGCTCACAGAAAAGAAAACTCTATAAATACACTAACACATGCTCGTGTGGACAAGAATAAAAAGACCATGGACACATTGACTGTGAAGAGAAAAGCTTCCTTAGCGGCCCTCTGCCACCCGCCCAAGGACACGGCAGCCAATCCATCTCCGGTCCCTCTCCTGTGCTCACAGGCATGTCACATGCAGGCTGAGCTCCAGCTCTGTCCCCACCCCCCACCCCCCGCTCCCTGCTCTGCAGAGCTGAGCTCGGAGCTCGGACACCATCCGTCAGGGCTCCTAGCGGGACACTGGGAAGCAGGAAGAGGGACAGGGCTTCTGTCCTCCGGTGACTTTCTGCAGTGACACGGCTCCTCAACCTGGCAGCTGCTGGCTTCCACTTTCAGCTTCGTCCAGCACAACCAGAGACACCTGCGCCAGCCGGCCAGAGTCCCTGCCCCTCCGGGGACTGGGTCACAGCTCCGGGAGGCCCCTCCGAGCACTGGGGGTCTCACTGCAGCCTGGTACCTGTGTGCTCAAAGGCCAGGGTCCTAGCATGGACCAGGGGCTCCCCCAAACTTCTGGCTTTCCCTTGTTTCTGCAGCCTGAGGGGAGTTAGCTGTCTTCTCTGTTCCCTCAGTTTTCTCTTATCATCTTAGTTCTCCAATAACTTTTCAGCTAGCTCCCTGTATTAAATTCTCTCTCTGCAGCTTCTCTCTTCCTAGCGACCCCCCGCCACGATTCCCTGGTCTGCTGTAGCCCCTCGGCCACACACAGGGTGCTGCTCCCTACTGCTGCCCGTAACCCTTCCTCGCTCGTACTTCCACGTGCCTGTCCCTCTGGGATGAAGGTCCCCTTCCACTGACGGGCGTTTGTGCCACCACAGCCAGGACAGCTGTGAGCGCGGCACACGGGGACCTCCGTGGACAAGGATTTCTGCAGGAGGAAGCAGCTGCGTCCCTTCCCTGCCCCCGTGCACAGGGACCTGAAGAGCAGCACTGTCTTCGGAGTCTGAGCCCAGGGGGACCTCTCTCCCCTGGCGTGTCACACTCTGGCCACACTCCATTCCTCTCTCTGCTGAGTTTGCTTCCAAATATTTCCGTGACGGGTCCCATGCCAGCCTCTAGTTCATGTCCCCATCGCTTCTTCTGGGGACTCCTGCGACCACCTCCTCACTGGCTTCTTTGTCCCTGTCTTGTGCCTCTGTGACCCTTGACCCAGTCTCCATGCTGCTCCAGTCACCCCCCCACCCCCCGGAACGTGCGTCAGCCTCACACTGCCTTGGGCACGCCTGTCACAGGCTGGACTGAGCCGCTCTCTTAGCGTGAGCTGGGCAAACCCGGAGCTGTCTTCTCCGCCCCAGGACACGGCCCCTGCCTTCGGGGCAAAGCCCATCCTTGTGCTTTGCCTTCCCAGACAGTGGCCCCTGTCTGCGTCCCTCATGCTGCGATTTGTCACCAGGGTGGAGTGGGACCTCTGCCTCTCGCTGTCAATCTCTGGGTCAATCAGAAATGAAGTGACTCTGGTTGGCTGTGAATGGCGAGGTCCCCTCTGAGGTCTCCTACGCATTTTCCTCCCACTGTGGTAGCATATGAAAGACGCAGCCAGCAAGGCCTGAGACGGCAGGTGTCCCCGGCGCCACTCCGGGACCTTCTCCCCGTGACCAAGTCCAAGCTGATGCCTAAATCACCTCTGGCGGTGATCCCCACAGACCCCCTGAGTTTCCTTTCCTTGTACAAACCAGAAAGCACAGGGGTTGCCCTGACTTGGCTCCGCCCCCGGGGAAGCGGAATAAAACCATCCAGTCTGGCGTCACTGACTATCATTGTGACTTTATTGAAAGGAGTGCTTACCATTTATAATACGCTTTTACCCCTCAGATACAGAATTTCAGTGCATCTTCATAACAGTTCTGGGGAGCACGGTGCCCGGGCTTGTATTTCTCGGGCGTGTAGAAGAGCGAACAGAGGCTCAAAGCAGGTGAGCGTGGCTTGCTCGATGCCGCCCTGCCGGTAAGAAGCAGGCGTCCTGTGCAGTTTGCCAGCCTCAAACGCCACGGTGCTCCAGCCACATCGCCGGCCTCGTCTCAGACCTGCGGCGGGTGAGGAGGAAACCACAGTCGCAACTTTACGGGACTCACCCTCTGGCAGCCCCATCTTTCAGAAGGCCCCCGAGACCAGGTGGCAGAAGGGGGTCTGTGAACAGAGCTGGCCCAGGGGCGGCTGCACCTTCTCTGAGGTCACCAGCTCTGGTGATGGCCAAGGGATGACTGGGCTTCTGTTCTGGGAGGAAGTGAAGACGAAAGTTTGGTAGAAGACCCACTGGAGGCAGAGGACAAGAGGCGAACTCAGGCTTAAAGCTCAATGAGACCCTGTCCCCAGGGTGTGTCTGGGGACCAAGGGCAGGAGGGGAGCTAGACACCTATTGCCGGCTGGAGCTGGTGGTCGGAACAGAACCAGATGAGCATGCCTGGATGATGTGCTGGGGACAGACATGCATGTCTGAGGGGTCTCAGCTTTCTATGGGCCCGGAGTGCGTGGCATGTGAGGGGTTAGACCGGGCAGGCCAGACAAGCCTGAGCGAAAAGACAGAAAGGCTAGGAAGGCGTCCAGCCTCGGCGCAGGACGGAGATGCAGAGAACTGGGTAAGGACAGAGGGACAGACTCGACCTGGAAATCGGAAGAAAATAGTGTGGGCGCAGGAGAGTGCCAGAAAATTCTCTGAGCTTCTAGTTGTCACTAGATACCCTACCCCAAAGACTACGTGGTCTCAGGGCCCTGCTGCAGCCAGGCCTGGGCCCGGGGTTCCGGAGCTGAGCTCGCAGCTTGCGTTCAGCAGGGCCAAGACTGAGAAAGGTTCTGGAAAGTTCCATCCCACCCCCTCCCTACCCAGTACTCCCTCCCTGCCTGTCTCTCAGGCCTCCCTCCCTGCAGCCTCCTCCTCTCCTTGGGCTGCTCTTCCAGAACCGG
Organism: Furipterus horrens; assembly: GCF_987537825.1. Classification (NCBI taxonomy): domain Eukaryota; kingdom Metazoa; phylum Chordata; class Mammalia; order Chiroptera; family Furipteridae; genus Furipterus; species Furipterus horrens. The sequence continues at coordinate 215,039,469 of NW_028327171.1, forward strand.
GTCCCAGCTTTTGCTTCTCGATGGTAAACTCCTTCACCCAGGAACAAGCCCCTCCCTTTCCCCTTGGCCCTACGAATACGTACAGACTCATTGTGGCCGAGAACATGGAGTCACGGTCCTTGCTCGGCCTGGGGTCCTCTGCTGAGAGTAGGCTGCACGGCTGCAGAACTAAGGGGATTTCACTGACCGATGGCACCTGGCAGGCTTGCGACTTTGCTCTAAAGGTAAACGTGCTGAGGACACCTACAAAAGAATCCCTTCCCCTTGGAAAAAAGTCACTGATCTCTTCTGGCTTCAGCCACCGGACAACTGAGGCCCCATCAGCGCGGGTCCACAGGGGCAGGGCCTGCGCCTTGCGCTCGCATCCTGAGCCCCTGGGCGCAGAAGCACCGCAAGGGTGCCAGGCATCTGGGTGCTGGTGGTGTCCCCAGGGCCCTCCCACATCCTGCATCAGGCGAAGAAACAAACATTCGAATTACGTGGGTGCACCTTAGCAGCTGGGGGGGGAGTGCAGACTCAACTTACCGAGAGAGTGAAGATTTCAGCCCAGCACCGAGTGGTTCCACAGACCAGAGAGGGAAAAATGGGGGTGACAGAGCCTGTCACTCCCGTTACACGGGACGGCGGACGACCGGGATGTGGCTTAACCCACAGAGAGCTCTGCCGGGAGGCCGCTCCCGGAGGCCCGTCTCACGGAGGAAGCTAGCCAACGGCAACAAAACGTCCTGCCAGTTCATTTCACACCCCGGAAGCCTCCGTGACCTTCAGCGCAGAGTGACCGAGACGGCCATCAGTCACTTTGATCCCCCAGCGTGTCAGGCCCCCCAGCCTGGGATGAGCCAGGAATACTTTCTGCAGCTGCAATATTTTCAGGGCCATGAGCTGGGTCCACACATCATTGGCAAGAAATGCAAATGAGGTGCCAATTCATAACGTCTAGAAAATTTCCATTTAAATTGCTAATCAAGCTGAGCCACTTGCAAACGTAGACATCAACATGTACGTAAATTATCGGGACGCCTGCGAGGCCCTGGTAGTGAGGGTACGCGGAGCAGAGAAGCAGCAATGTAGCTGCACAGACAACCTCCCGGATCACCCACGCATGGGGCCGTTGAGCTCTTTCGAAAGCCTTGGGGCCGGTGCTTCCAAATGCCTTTCTCAGAACAAAATTGTCCCCTGAGACGGGTTTTAATACGCGCTACACACGCGTACACAGAGTGAAGTAAATGGGGCAGACACAGCATCCGGTGTCTCCTCCAGGGGAGCCAGAACACACATGGGTGCGCTCCAGGGCCTCCCAGGTGCCGGGCGCAGGCTTAACGCAGCCGATCAGAGAAGGCTCCTTTCTGCGGGGCGCCCACCCCCAGCTCGGGGGAGCCCACGCGCGAGCCCTGCCTCGCCAGCTGTGAGGGCAGCCTTCACCATCCAACGGCTTCCTCCTTCCTGGGGAGACGGCTCCCACACCGGTGAGAAAGGAAACACGGCCCAACTGCTTCCCTCTCAGCCAACACCCCGCTCCAAACAAGCAACTGCGTAGCAAGCTTCCCATCTGTTCCGTCGGCTGGTGTCTAACCAAACCCCCGGGGCTGGAGTAAAACACGGGGGATCGGTGTTAGCCTTTCCAATAATTGTGCTGAGTCAGCAGCCAACATCACCTCCTCGCTGCTCCACCACCTGCCATGGCTCCCCACGGCCTCACGCTCTGCCCCTTAAAGCTTCCTCTGCCCGGAGCCCGCGGAGCTCGTCCTGCCCCCTCTCCTGCCTCCCCCCGGCCCCTGTTCGTGCTTCAGTCTGACTGAACTGCTCAGTGTCCCCTCAGCACCGTGTCCCCCTTCCCTGCCCCCACCGCACGCTGCCCCCTCTCTGCTCACCCAAAGTAGGGGGTCAGCAGACACTCTCCGAAAGACAGGACAGTAAGTATTTGAGGCTTGGAGAGCCATACAGTCCCTGTCACAACTCAGCTGTGCCATTGTGCACGACAGCAGCGAGTAACCAGTAGGGGAATGGGTGAGCGCCAATAAAGCTTTATTTACGAAAGCAGCGGTGGGCCGGATTTGGCCTGTGGGCTGTGGTTTGCCAGCCCCGATCTACATGACTGCCCGTTTTTAAAGGAACATTTCTTCTCTCATTCCATGAATCATCCATCACTTTGGCAAACACCCCTCATTTCCCTCCCTCGCTGGTCCTAAGGGAGGGTCAGGGACTGAACACGAAGCACCTATGGATGTCCTGGGTTTTACAGACAATATTTCATTGAATTCAACAGTTATTATTCCTGCTGAATGCGTCCCACAGTGAGTGGGAACCAGACTCGGGCTCCACTGGTTCTGCGTGACTCCACACCGCAGAGGGGTCCCCTCCCCGTCCTCGAAGCCCCAGATGGTGCGGGGTCCATACGTGCAGTCACCAACCCTGGCCTGTCTGAAACGCAAGCCCCCGGTGGGGGAGGGCACCGCCTTTATCCCCGTTTGCAGGTGTGGGAGCCGAGGCTTGAGATAATCAGCAGGTGCCCCAGGTCACACAGAGGGTCGCCCAAGAGGCCGAGACCCAAACTCACATCTTCAGGCTCCAAAGTCTGTTTCACTATGTCACGTGTTCTCATTCCAGGACATTCCTCCCCGGGAAACCCGGAGGTCGGCGGAGCTTACGGAAGCGGATCAGGACGTTCCGGGCACGTCATTCACGGCTCCACTCCGATGGGAAGGGAGGTCATATACATGCATGTCAATAAAACCTAGATAAAAATATATATAAATAAAAAATACATAAACAAATAAACGCAGAGGAGGTTTATGTGCATTTTGACCCTCACTTAGGAAGACCACAAAGAGAATTTTTGAGAAAAAGTAAACCCGGGCTTTGACTGTTGGCGGACGCTGCCTTCTTGACCACCCCCCTTCTCCCCAGGTTTGAAACTGATGGCAAATGGACACGGGAACCGGACCGTTGGGTTCACGCTTTCGGTGATGCTGCATCAGAGAACTCCCACACGGCTTTTCAGTCTGGAACTTGAGCCCACGTGACCCAGGCCGAGTCCTCACACAGACAGAGAAGCAGGACTCAGGACGGAGAAGATCGGACGGAGCTGGACAGAGGCACGTCCCGTCGGGCCTGTCTACCGCGGTGCCCTCTGTGTCACGGCTAACACTCCCAGGGGACACCGGCTCTCCCCAAGCTTGTCCGGACTTGTCCCTGGGCCTTCCTTGTGTGTGTGTGTGTGTAGGGGGTAGTGAGAGAGAGAGAGAGAGACTGAGAGACAGCCAGTGTGTGTGCCCTCTCTGAACTTGTCGAGGGAAGTTTCCTCATGGAAACAGGAAGCCAGAGGGCTGGGCACTCCCTTGTAGCAGTTACCCGTCACTTGGTGACAAACACCCCTCACACTGTGTGACTTCCAGCCACAAGGGTTTGTTTCTCACTTGGTCACACAGCGATTGTCTGTAGAGCTGTGGCCCCAGTGCACACATCTTTCCCCCCCGAGAGGCCCAAGGAGGCAGCTTCACGCTGACGTGTTGGTAGAAGGAAAAGCACCAAGAGGTCCGGCAGAAAGCATGCAGACGTCCTGTCCCATGTGCCACTGATCAAAGCAAGTCCCACGGCCAACCCCGTCCTTGGGGGCAGGGGCTGTGCAGGCTTCTCCCAGGAAGCTAAACACTTGGGAGCTTAGCGTTTACCCCGCTGCCTCCAGGGGCAACCACGCATCAGAGCGGACGAGAGAGCGCCCTTCCTCTACAGAAGGGCAAATGGCTGTCCAGCCTTCCCTCACCCAGGGGCACGGGTCAGTGACCCACGTCCGACATTTCAGAAACGGATGATATATGTGCTGTGTGTGTTATAAATTTAGGATGCCTTCTAGAATGCTCTTAAATCTGTCTACTTCCATTTATTTTAACGTCCCCATCTTGGTCCATGTCACTAGAATGCCTCCTGGGTCTCCTTCCTTTAGCTTGGATCGTCCCAATCCATCCTTGAAACTGCACCAGAGTGAGGTTTCCGGAGAGTCATCTAGATTTCCCCTTCTCTGTGTGAATTCTCTTTGTACCTGCAGTAGGAACTAAAAAAATATGGCTACTATTTTTTGCTCACTTACCATGTTCCAGACATGTTCCTGAGATAATAGATGTATTATTTTATTTAGTGCTCACCGAGATGCCATTAAATGCTACTATGATACTAGCACTTACAAGATGAGGCCCAGATCCAGAAAGATTAAGTAACTCTCCCCTTTGAGTCTGGGCTTTGAACCCGGGAACAGTGACTCTGTCATAGTCAGCCTACAGGACGGTGCCCCATCCCTCCTGCCTCAGAACGTGCGTGTCATTGTGTGGTCCTTTCCCACCCTCTGTCAGGTGGGCAGATGTGACAGCGTGTGACTTCCCAGGCTCGGCCATAGAAGACGTTGTGGCTTCTGCCTCGTCCGTCTCTGGGATCACTCTCTCTGGAGACGGGCAGCGGCCACGGTAGGAGGAAGCTCAGCACCTCTGCAGGGAGACCGCATGCCGAGGCACGGGGGGCCCCTGCCGACAGCCGAGAGGAACGGACGCCTGCCCGGCCGTGGGGCTGAGCCACCTTGGAACCAGATCCTCAAGCCTCTGCAGGAACTCAGCCCTGGCAGCCCCTTGACCCACATCCAGAATCATCTAGCTAAGCTTCCCTCAGTCTTGAGACACAGAAATTGTGGGATGATAGTGGCATGTTGTCCTAAGCCTCAATGTTTTGGGGTGCTGTGATATACTACAACAGGTAACTAATATACCCTACACTAAACCCAGCTCTCCGGACCACTGGGCAGCCCCGCATGGGATCCCGCCACCATGGAGCATGACGCATAACGAAACTTCCCATGGAGGAAATTCAGGCTAGAAGAGGGAGGTAAGAAATGTGATATAATTGCGAATAGAATGGCCGAGAAAAGACTCACAGAGAAAGTGGCACTGGATGGAAGACCGGGGGCTGGGGAGGAGCTGAGGCCCTGGCTGCACGGGGGAAGAGCATTCCGGCGGGGGCAGGACAGCGGCACGTGCAAAGGCCCCGAGGCAAGCGTGCACCTGGCGTGTTCAAGGACACAAAGGAAGGTCACGGGGCTGGAAGAGGTGAGTGCGGGGATGTGCAGTAGGAGACAAGGTCTGAAAGGGGCCAGAACCAGCCGTGACCTTGGGGGTGATATTCAGTCTGAGTGAGAAGGAGAGCCACCGGAGGGCTTTGATCAGAAGGGCAACACCAGCTGACACATGTTTAGTACCCCCCACATCCCTGACAGTAACTGAATAGGATTAAATAATACTAGCTAATATTAGTTAAGGACTGTCACGTGCCTGGCACTAGATAACATACTTTACCTGAGTTCAGGGTGTTCACAGGGTACATGAACATACCCATTTCACAGGTGGGAAAGCTGAGTCCCGGGGGGCTAGAATGGCCCCCACACGGTCACACAGTTGGTGAGGGCTGCGGCTGGGATCTGAACCCGGGCAGTTGGACTTCCTGACTAAGCAGTCATTGTTAATATGACTAAAAGTCAAATATGGGCTGATGACCAGTAACACTGAAGTATCCCTCCTCAAAATAATACTAAGTTTGGCTGGACCAACCCCTGCCATGCATTCATTGTCCTGGGAGGGGTTGGTTGCATGGGCCAGTGGAGGGAGCACCGCCTGGGGTCCAGATGGACTTGAACTTGACACGAGCTTCCTCATTGCCCCTTAGGTGAAATTTCTCTGACCTCAGTTTTTAGGACTGTAGGGCTTGTTATATGACCCTGTAGCATGCGATAAATACTCAATATAATTAGCTATGATGTCATTTTAATCATTATTTGGGGGAAATCTAAAACCTGGGCCCACCCTTATTGCTTTTTAGGTGGCTTATTGCAGTATTCTATAAGGCAAAATCAGTTTTAAGGGTTCTGCAGTATCTGAGTAAGAGAAATTAGGGTTTTTTTCTGATCTAATATCAGCTCACATGCTGTTGGTTTTCACCCCAGCCACGTGACCGCCCTGAATAATGGTGGACATCACAGCAGCTGTTTATAAACGCAGGTTCTTTCTGTCCAGACCATTAACATTTCACGTCCTTACCCCTCCACAGCCAGAGAGAGAGAGAGGATAATGGAGGTTTTAAAAATGGTCTTGTCCCCAAACAAATCAGTGATACGCATCTTGCTGCAGAGGCTCACCGTCTAATGGGGCTCCCCCGGCGCTGCTGATGCTCTTTTCTCAAAATGGACTGACTATAGTCACATGTGAGGGTCAGTAACTGGCACAATCCATCAGGGCTTGGTCCCGCTTCTTTGAAACACCCCCACGATGGTGCTACGGTCCACCAAGCACCACGTTCTGCCGTTTTCCAATCGGCCGCGGGTTGCCCAGATCATCCTGCGTAGCTTTCACGGAACAACGTTTGTGCAGAGAAGCCATTGCACCTACAAACATGGAGAGATTCCAAGTCCAGAAACACGTGACGATGGGAGACAGATGCCAGGGACTATTTAAGGACTCGGTCATCGCCTGACACTTTGCAGACGTTTTCTTAGAAAGAATGGAGGAAGTCTCTTTGTCACCGCTTAGCAGAGGAAAATTCCTCTGAGCGATGTAACTCAAGGAGAGCCTTTGAGAGTCAACCTTTAAAAATAATAATAACAATAAATCACGTGGTCTGCATTGCAGGGAGCTGTGGGATTTTAGTGCCTTCCCTGCCGCCCTGTCCTTATAAATAACCTCCAGTTAGGGGGCCAGGCCACACTTTTCACTTCCAGGCCTTTCTGTTCTTCCTGACCCCGTGCACCCCGCATGGGGGCCTCTGAACATTGAGGTTCAGGCACAGAGTCTGACACAGGAGAATCGTGATGAGGAGGGAGGGAAGGAGGGAGGTCCCGGCCCTGAAGCTGAGGACGAAGGCTGTGGGCAGGGCAGGACTCTTCAGAGCAGAAACCAGGGCCAAAGGCTATGCACGGCCGGCCGTGCGTCCTCGGAAAAGCCACGTCGGGGAGAAAACAGAAAATGGGCCCCTAAGGAGGTGTCAACCAAGCCCACTGGCAGCGCTTGAGAAGCAGGGACAGGTCGCCCTGAAATCCCGTGCCCCCACCCTGGGTGGGGAGCGTGTGCTGGGGTGGGTGGCCTGCGGTGGCCCTTTAGAGACATCTCCCCAGACTCAGCACCACCCTGGGCCTCTGCGGCACCCGCCCCCACTCCCCTCCTGTTCCCAGGGGGTCATCCATGACCTTCGCACGTTCCAGGCTGTTCTACACCCCTCTGCCTGGGCTGATTCCACCCTCTTGGGGCTTGTACGACAATCTTAACAGCCACGTATCGGCACTCACCGTCTGCCGGGGAAGGGTCCGGATTCTGGACACGCGGCCCCTCCGCGTGTGATCAGGGTGCCGGGCACGCCTCACAGGGGGCCCCTGGTCCCAGGAGAACGCCCTGTTGCTTGACATGCACGGAGAATGAATGCGTGGATGGAAGGGGAACCTCCACGCCTCCCGACGAGTCGGAATTTGGGGCTCCGGACGTGACGTTTGGGGCGGTGGGGCTGCCTCGCTAGCTGGAAGAACCAGAAACGTCCTGTTCCGCAAGGATTCCTCCAGGGGCCCCGGGTTCTCCCCAGCAAGCCCGTGTCACACGGGACCCTGCGGAGGCTCGTGCAGCGGGGCGGCCCGCCCCCTGGTGGGGAAGAGGGGGAGGCGGCGTGTTGGCTGCAGGGGACCTGCCCGGGCCATTGGCACTGCATTGCTGCGACGGTCGCTTGTCCCCCCACCCGCAGCTCTGTTCCTGCTCTCCGGTGCCACCCCAGCGGGCTGCTCCCCTGCCTCATTCGTGTGGGCGCAGAGTGCAAACTCCTTTTAACGCACGGGTGCTCAAAACTGGAATTGGGAACGGGAACGAGCGGGGATGCGCAGGGTGCTGGGTGGGTCCCAGCGGGCGCTCAGTATTGACACCGCACGCCGGCTGTCGCCCGCACACAGGACGGGCTGTGTGCTGATGGCACGCTAAGGGGTGGGGCATCACGGCAGCTGAATCCGGGAAGTCGGGGGAAGGGCAAAAGGAGCTTGTGCCACCGTGACAATGACATGAAGAAGAAAATGACCCCCCAGGAAAGGGGTCCATGAGCCTGCAGGCATCATGGCTTCTCAGGACAGTTGGCCCCAGGCTTCCCGTCTCCTCTAGGCCAGTCTGAGGTGGTCACAAAGGAATCAGGCAGTTGCATGTCCCCGTTGTCACTATTCTAACCATCAGCCTATATTCTGGGACAGATGGCGGCTTCTCTCCTGGGCCCCAGGGTGCGCTGGCCTGGGTCCCCAGCACAGGCAACAGCTGGCTGCTTACCTGGCTTGTCTGCCTGTCCCCTTGTGGACCCCAATGCAGAGACGGGACAGAGCTGGCAGGTCCCCTCACTGGTGGTCAGACAGTTTGGTTTCATTGCTGCCACTCTGACTGACTGGGTTGAGGGTTAGAACTGCTGTCTGTCAGGGAGGCTATCGACTGTAAGATTGTACTCTTTTCTTAGTACAATTCAACATCATACAGATTTTCCCCCCAAAGCAGGTGTGGCATTCCTTGAAAGACGCAGTCCTAATCATTTTTTTCTTCACAAGCATGTTGGAGACAAAAAGATACAGGGCACTTGAACCTGAACCGCTGCCCGTCCTGTCGCTGGCGGGACGGCCACCGTGGGGGCAGGAGGGAGGATGAGAAACGCTCCTTCCCATACGCCCCAGAGACTCACGCCACCGCTTACAAAGGCCCATCCAAGCTGATGTCTTGAGGGTTTATTTGGTGGCACAAAGAAATTATTCTCACTTTCCTAGGTTAAAATGCAGCCATGAATCGGAGAAAATATGATTTCGTACTCAACTTTTACGTTTGAGCAAATGACGCCAGGTATGGTTGTTTTTAACAAGATTATGAGAGGAACCAGAGCAATGCCAGTGGAGGATATCCAAGTTCAAAGGCAAGGGTAATACTCTTTCAAACGGACGGATAAATGGTGTGGAACAGGGCCATGGAAAATTAACCGAGCTTTACGGCCAAAGACACATGCCGAAGTGTGTAATCCACAAATCCTTTCTCGTCAGACTCTTTCCAACCAAGTCTTTGAGGCGACCACCTCCGATGTGGGTTCATTCTTCAGGGTCTCCCCGTGTGGAGGGTGCAGACAAGGTCCCCAGCAGGACGCGGCTCGGACAGGGACGGTGCTCAGCCACACCACTAGAGGGAGCTCGCTGCACGTAACATAATCGCAATTAGGGCAGGGAGGGCAGGGAGGGGAGACGGGACAGAAACGCACAAAGAGACAGAAAGACAGACGCGGTGACAAAGAGGGACAGAGAGGAACGCTCAGAGGGAAAGACAGAGAGACACACACACACACACAGAAACGCGGAGAGAGAGAGACTCGCAGAAGCGGGGAAGGGAAAAGAACAGAAGACCCTCGGGCAGGAAGGGGGCCCCGCGGCGCCGTTAATGGAGTTGGACGGAGGCCCAGTGATGATCATGGTCCTGCTGCCAGTCTGAGCAGGGAGGCCCTCGTTATTTTCGGCAAAGGATTTCTATGGCAAATAAGCGACAGTGGCGTTTAAGAATACTGTGTTTACAACCTCAGGTGACATGAACAAGGTCGGGGCAGGGGAGTGGGGATGGCCGTTCTTCCCACGGCTCCGTCGCAGTCGGACGTCGGATTTGCTCACTCTGGTAACTAGGGGAAGAGGGGTGTCAACGCACGTTTACAAACCTACAAGTATAGGCTCACTGAGCGGAGGACAGAATGACCCTCGCCAGGGCCCCAAGTGGCGCCCTAAACCGCTTCCTACCCTGTACTAGTGTTGCTGAAAGCCCCTCATTGCTCCAAGGAGAAACCTCAAATCGCCAACTTGGAATCTTCTTCCGGAGTCGTTGGGAAGGACCTGCCCCGCCCCCAGCTCCAGGCTCTGCTCCCTGAGACCGCCAGGCTTGCTGTGCCCTTGGGTGGGCCACGTGCCCTCTTCCTCTGTTCCCACAGCCTCTCAGCCCTCCCTGCTGAGACACACATGCACACACTCACACATGCATGCAACACACACATGCACACACATGTATGTACACAACCCACCCGTGCACACACACATACGCATGCACACAACTGATGCTCACATGTGCAATGTGTGCACACAACTCACATGTACACACACACACAACTCATGCATGTACACACATGCATACAAAACGCATACATCACACATGCACACACTCACACACACCTGCTTCTTCCTTCCCATTCAGCTTAAATATCTTCGCTCTAGAGAAGACTTCTCTGACCACCCCTTCCCAACGATTTAAATCAGACTGCCTTTTGCATGCTTTTATAACATCTTAGACTTTCCCTTCACAGGAGCCAGGTAGTTTACCACTGTGTGTGGGAGTGCGTGTGTGCAACGGGCACACGTGTGCGTGTCTGTCTCTGCCGAGAGGTCGGCTGCGGGAGATGGGCGCACGTGCACCTTGCTCGCCCCTGAATCCTTGGTGCCGAGCGCGGTGCCCGGTGTGGAGCTGCGCCCGGTGTCTGCAGAGAAAACAGGTGAAATATGGGGCTGAGCAAGGACAGCCCCCCAGATGCTCCGAAGCAGGGAAGGAAGGGGGTCGTCGTGTGCCCGGCAATGCAGTAAAAGCAACCAGTAAAGGCCCCTCACGGATGGCTCTCGCTGACATGGGCAAGTGCCAACCCTAAAACGTGAAGTAGATATAAGACACAGTTGGGACACAGGCGTGTCTGCGGTACCTGAAGACAGTTATTTACCCAGAAACTCAGTACTGACTGAGAAGTAATGTCACCCAGTAGGTGACACAGACACAGTTTTGTAAAAGATAAATTGTTTGTAATCCTTCTTGCTGCCCTTGCTGTGAGTCAGCGTCAGACAAAGAGGAAGTGGGCAAGTGGCCCATGTCAGACGCTCTGAGGGGACGCTCTCGCAGCCTCTCGGCCAGACCCTGAGCAGGCACCCTTCACCCCAAATGCCACCCCACGCCCCTGTCCACCTAAATTCACCACTGCGGGAGGGAGGCCCGGGGACAGTTCAGATCTGTCACGTGTGATCACGGAGCTGCTGTAGAACTGTTTGGATTGAGAAAGAGCAACATGGTGTCCCGGTGGCCGACTTCTTGCATCAGCTGGGGCTGCAGTGCCCTTAGTCAGCCACGCAAGTGACGGGAAATGTCTGGAATTGATCATCGGCCTGCGTCAAAATGTACACCCTGCCCCGCACCCTGGGTGGGGCAGAGGTCACTGTGAGTGGAGCGCCGGCCTGGCCACAGAGAGGAAGCTGACGTAAGGAGCAGGGAAGGGACCCGTCTACGGCAGGGTCCGTCTGCCCGGGGCGTGGGCGTGGGTCGGGGCAGGAGATGGATTCCTCCCCACACTCACGAGCCTTTTGGGGGTTTTCTGGACTCTGCTCCCCATATGAACACAGACTCCCTGACTAGCTTTTCAAGAGCAGCAGGGAATTCTCTCTACCTTCCTGTAGAGAATTCCCTGTGCCCCAGGGTACGGTCAGCCGTCCTAGGAAGATTTCTGGAAGCTTCTGAGCCAAGCTGAACATGCCACTGAACGTCTCCGAGGGGCGCAGCCCGCTCCCAAACCAGGGAAAGCCCCACCCGCTGAAATGAAGTCCATCGTCAGGACTACCAGGGATGCTCAGACCCCTTTGTTCCACGAAAACTGTCCCGATCCACGGGCAGCCTGAGTCACAGGCATCAGTTACGGGGCGTGGCTTCGCCGGCTCTGGGGGTCCCGTTTTCAGGGTTACAAGAGGGTCTCCTTTGAACCATGAATTCGCCCATTGGCCACCTTGGGTCTGTCACCCCGTCTCCAAGGTTTAAAGGTTCCCCCCCTTTAAAACTGGAATAAGGGTTCCTACGCCACAGAGCTGGTTTAAAGGTGAAGTGGATACTGGAAGTAAACAGTTAGCGCAGCCCTGCTGCCTGTGAACACCCCACGTGTGTTTCCAAGGAACTTCGCCGTCCAGGGTGCGTGGGCCTCAAGTGCACCCGTGTGAAAAAAACGCCTGAGTCCCGGGTCCGGCTCACATGGCACAGGCTGACCGTCCGGGCCTTCCCATGAGCCTGTTCTTCAGGGAACGGTGCCTTAGACTGGATGGGACCTTCCGGGGGCCACGTCACCTGGGCAGCCACTCTGAGCCTTCAGAGGACCTCAGGAGGCGTTGCTGGGAAGTAGTGGGGTGGGGGGGACCCCCGGCTCCAGTCAATGTCCGGGAGTCAAGAGCGAAAGAAGACCAGTAAAGCGTAAGTGAGTGGCACTCAGAGCCATGAGCAGGGCTGAGCAGTGGACCCACAGGGGCCAAGGGGGAAGTATGGAGGGTCCAGCCTGCATGCTGGGGGTGGGGTGGGGTCTAATGACCCCCTGTGAGGCCGGAAGTCAGAGCGGCATTCCCCGCGAGATCGAGGGCTGTGATCACATCTCCTCGCCCATGAGAGGGGTTTCGAGAGCTCCGCCTACCTGGGCCTGCAGCTGCCTTCCCAGCGGGAAGGGAGCGGCCGGGGTCTGCACACCAGCGCTGCTCACAGGCCCAGTTCGCAGGGGCAGCGCCCTCGTGGGTGAGAACCCGCGGCCCCCTCCAGGCTGTGGTCTTTGAGAGCCCTGCCTCAGGGCACCATGAACTTGAAAGGCAGAGAAAAAGGAATCCCCTTTATTCTGGAGTAAAGAAAGACCGTGTAACCCCTCTGCCAAGTGGGTAAGCGTTATGAAGTGCATACAGGAATCAAGGGCCGAAGAAGAAGGAGGACGTCAACCACCTGGAGAATAGACACCTGAAAAAAGTAAAAAAAGAGAGAAAATTGATGAATGATAGTTAAGAATCGAAGTCAATACGGAGAAAGAACCAATCTCAAATTTGGAAAAATATTATAGCTATTGAAATAAAAGTCTAATTCAATGAAATAAACAGTGAGTTGAAAAAATTGGTGAGAGCATTGAAAGATTCGTGAAATAGAATGGAGATGACCCATCACAATGTAGCGTCGAGTGATACAGAGGGAGAAGCACGGAAGAGATGGAGGGAAGGCATTTAGCAGCTCCATGTATATCAAACAGAACGGGGAGGAGAGTTGAATAGAACCATGGCTACTTATTTCCAGAAGGGAACGAAAGTATCGGCTCTTCAGACTGAAAGGACCCATTGAGCACCTAATTGGAGAAACATACAAACAAAATTCCCTGTTTGGAGGCATCGCAGTGAAATCACCGATTAGAGATGATGATGTTTTCAAACTACGGGAAAGAAAAGATATTTTATGTGCAGGCATGACCCTCAGGGAGGCAGCTGACGGCGTCTTCAACAGCAGGTAAGATGCCAGCACGGAGGGGAAATTGCCTGCGAGGCTGTATCCCCCACCCAGCCGACATGTCTTCTAAGGGTTATGGCTCTAGATACATATTTCTAGACACACAAACGGTATAGTCTGAGGATCTGGTCAACATGGCAGAATGAGCAGCTGTCACACAACAGTGACGTGAGAAACCAGAGAGGAGACTTCGGGTGGAAGGAAGAACACTCTTGAGATTGATCTGCGTGGTGAATTCAACATTATTCACATTTACGGAAGGGATTATTTACGTATGTATTTTATGGCTCCCGAGAAAGAGGCTTGCTTTGTAAACCTTGCAAGTTCGGTTCCGTGTCTTGTTCAGGAGAGTCTGATTACATTTGGACTTGGACCTTAGGGAGCGTATAATTCCCAATGTGACCGAGTCTGCATGATGTGGGCTGAGCGGCCCCTGGAAAACTGTTGAGAAGAACAATTCAGCAGATGACCGTGGTTAGGTTACCCACAGGCGGGCTCTCCTGATGCTCCGGACTCACGAAGACCAGCTGGGGCCGACGTAGGAGGGCATCGCTGGCGGAAAACGGACCGAACCTTCTCAGTTTAAACAACATTCCGATCAATGACGATTCAGCCGCGGGCCACGCCGGATCCAAATTCAACCTCACTTTCGGCGCTGTCCTGTTTATAACAGCCCACAAAGACACCTCGTACAGAAGAACAGGTGTTTTCCAGTAAACCAATGGTCTGAAAGCAAGTGGAATCATTTCAATACGAAGGCCAGGACCAACCACCTGGTTTTTGGAATATTTCATTGCCCAGTCCTGCTTTGGCTTAAATGGTTTGTTAACTGAGGAACAAGTGCCTGAGAAGATAAGAACTGGTATACACACACACACACAGAATTCTTTTATATAGATACACACTTTGATCTCTCTTTCTCTCTCTCCCCTTCTCATTTGCCAACAGAGCGACTAATAACCAAAACTACTACTGAGTTCCAAGGGTCTCCTCAAGCACAGCCTCATATATCTTGAGTTCTGAAACCACAGGAAAATAAACCCCAGAAAGAGAAGGGTTCCATCCAACATTCCGTTTATCACAGGGAAGCTGAGTTGAAGAACGCAATCTGGATCCCATGTAAGAGTCTTTTATCCCTCTAACCCACCAGGGCCCTTCCTACCCTAGCAAGGGCTGAGCAGGGGGCTCTGCAGACTTCCACCCACGTTTGTGGGGAGAACCCTGGGCTTAGCTGGCAAACAGGCTGAGAGCAGCAGCTGGTGCCCGGGGCAGGCAAGGACGGCTGCCCCCTCAGTTCGCCGTGCTGGGGAGCCCCTCCAGAGGCTGGAGAGAAGGGAGGGAGGCGCCTGTCTGAGGCGTCCTCAGCTGAGCAGCAGTGCCATTAACAGTCCCAATTTAGGGGATCCAGGAAGGACGAAGAGGGCTCTGTTCTTACTGTCTATAGATGAGGCGGACAACTCACCTACAGTATCCTGATGCTTTAGCTATGGCAAATAATTGCTCCTTTGGATGAAACCAGTTTTCTTAGTCCGAACGCATTTCACTCCTGCCCCGTGACTGAACACAGCCAGCCACAGTGTGCACGTCCTCACCACCCTCCACAGTGACCCAGGGGAGCAGACGTGTGTATTGCTCTTCCCCTCCATTTTTTATTTCCTGGCATTTCCACGCCATTGTTAATAGTGAGAGAGGCCAAGAAAGGAGAGCAGAGAAGTCAGAAGAAATGGTCAGCCCTCCCTTCGGCCCCACTCAACCGGGGCTGAACGGAAGCACGGTACCAGCGACAGGCGACCTAGGTGATGACGACAGCTGGGGAGCGTGGGGGGGTGCAGAATCCCCGAGGCTGGGAGGGGGCGTGGCTGCTGTGCAGGGGACACCAGGCTCCTCTGGGTCAGCAACATCGCCACCCACGCTGCGTCGGGAGCGAGGAAGCCCTCGGGGGACGCCTCCGCGTGGCCTTCTGCAGGTCTTGCTCTGTTCTCTTTTCAAATACGCCACTTCTTACCTTAAAAAACGTTTTTCTTCAGGAACAAGGATAGATTCAGAGACAGTTTCCAGAAGCCGTGCAGAGAGGGGCCGCGTGCTTGTCGGCCCGTCTTCCCCGACGCTCACCCCAGTATGTGCGCTTTACCCCGGCGCCATTTCACAACCAGGGAGTCGGCCTGGAACAATCCACAGACCGCATTCCCGTTTTATACACGATGGTGTGTGTCTCGTTTACGGTTATATCCCGTGTGTACGTCCGTGTAACCATGACCACAATGAACCTCCAGGGCCGCTTCATCAGCACAGAGCGCTCCCTCCTGCTACCGAGTTTCCCAGTCTTCCAACGCTCCCCCAGTCTAGAAATAAGGTGGGTTTCTTACTGAAATGATATGCTAAGTATGGAACGCATTGAACGTCTACAGACCCCAGATAAGATCTTTTGCCTTCAGACCAGTATGCCTTTTCTTAGCTGGAAGCACTGTCCTCTCAATGCCAGACAAAAATTAAAAGAAGGGAATAATCAATCCTGGGCCTTTGGTTTTTCTACATAAAATAATACATACGGTCAATTCATTTGTTTCATCCTTTTCACCTGAAGCGATGCTGCTTGGTTAACGGTCACTGGACGTCAGGGACATCGATTTGTTGTTCCACTCACTGATGCATTCACTGGTTGCTTCTTGCATGTGCCCTGAGCGGGGATTGAACCTGCAACCTTGGCGTGTCAGGATGGAGCTCTAACCCACTGAGCTACCTGGCCAAGGAAAGGTTGAGATTCCTTAAGCTTCTTTGTTCCTTGCTCTTCTGATGCCTGGCCTTCACATCATTCTGTAAGACTCCACGTTTCCTTCCTCTTTCTTGTTTCTGTTCATCTGCGTCTATTGCAGCCTAGGAGCTGCCATGATAACACTTCTGCCCTTGGGTGGGTCCAAGCTTCTATTTGCTGTTCCATTCATCGGGACCCACTCAATTGCTGGTCACAGAAACCAACTCAACCCAGCTTAGTCACGAGAAGACAATAGTTGGTTCATATAATTATAAAGTCTGCTCATATCCCCCAAATAAGCCACCACGTTTCTGTGCCTCATCCATCTCTCTGACAGCTGTCTTCAGTGGATGGGCTGATGTCACTGAAAGCCCCAGACTCACGTCCTGTCAGTTTAGTGGCCTGACCCGACCCTGACCCTGACCCTGACCCTGATAAATAGAGAGCATTTGTCTCTAGAGATCTGGCAGTAAGGTCTCAGGGAGAACCTTAGTCAGGGAGACGCCTGTCCCTAAGCCAGTCAACGTAACCAGAGCAATGGGGTATCCTGCTGGGTCAGGCCTGGGCTTTGTCCCTTCTCTGTGACTGGATGGCAGGACATGTAGCTCGTTCCAAGCAGGGAAATGGGCTTCCCCCAGGAAGGAGCTTTTCCTTACCAGAAAAAGGGGAAAGGGATGCTCGGTGGGCACCGCCCATCAGACCTACAGACTCTGTCCACCTGTGGGGTCACTGCCCGAGAGACAGCTGGGTAAGCCAAGGAGGTTCCCAGGAGGACCTCCCAAAGGGCGAAGGAGCTCAGTCTGCGCCCAGTGGGGACAAGCTGTGGAAGGAGGGCTGGTGGCCTGGGACGTTTCCTTGGGGAAGAGACTTGACTTGTGTTTGGTCTCAAGAAGTAACACAATGAGCCAGGTCCTGGGAAAACCTACAGGGGATCCGAAGTTGCTTCTAGAAAAGGAAGCACTTTCTAGCCGAAGGCCATCCTGGAAAGGAATCTGACATTCGGGGGAAACTCCTTTTCCCCGGACAGAATGTGTTTCAGGGCAGGCTGACGGCTGATTGTCAGAGATTAATGATTAAAACGTTGGCTCGCGAGGAGGTTGGAAGGATGCAATCTGGAAGAGCGTTGAGACAGCAAGAAAATCGCAAGGAATCTGCAAAATGTTGTAGAACCAGAAAGTGAGTTCAACAGGGTCACAGGACACCAAATCAACACACGCAATACAATCCCATTTCTACGTGTTATCAGCGAATGCACGGAAAAAGAAATAACAACCACAACAGCATTTATAATGATTTCAAGGAAAATAAAATGCTGAGGCCTGCACCTAGCAAAACATGCACAGAATCTGTGTGCTGAGAATTACAAAATATTGATGGAAAAAATCAAAGAACACCTGCATAAATGGAGACTCGTGTTCTGGGGATGGAAGACTCAATATAGTAAAGATGTCAGTTCCTTCGAGGTTGCTGCATGGATTCAAGGTGATTCTTATCAAAAAACTCAGCTGAGATGTTTGTGGGCAGACAAAATTATCTTTAAATGTACATTGAAAGTTACAGGCTCTGGGAGAGCTAAACCAATCTTGATAAACCATAATGAAATCCAAGGGATGACTGAAACCCAGGATTGAGCCACAGGAGTCAGGAGAGCGTGGTACCAACACAGGACCAGGCACATAGGCCAATGGAACGGCACAGAGACTCCGAGATAGATCAGCACAAATATGCTCGGCTGATTTCTGAAAAGCTGCAAAAGCAATTCAACAGGAAGTGACAGTCTTTTCAGCCAACAGTACATATTAGGGCAATCAAATATCTGGCAACCGAAAGACTAACCGCAACTTAACATTACACCTTATACAAAAATTAACTCAAGATGGATCTTGGGCGTAAGTTAAAAATGTAAAACTGTAGAACTTTCAGAAAGAAAATCATAGAAAAAGACCTTCAGATTACAGAGAGGCCAAGGTTTCTTCTGACACCCAAAGTGCAAAGCATAAGAGAAAATATTGATAAATTGGAGAGCTTTAAAATTAAAAATGTTTCCTCTTCTAAATCCCATACAAAGAAGATGAAAAGATAAGCTACAGACTGGAAGAAAATATTTGCAAACCTCATGTCCGACAAAGGACTAGTTTCTCGAACATACGAAGAACTCCCAGCACGCATCATATAACGTTAATAGTCCGATTAGAAAATGAAGAAAAGATACAAAAAACATGTTACTGAGGAGGAGCCACAGACGACAATAAGGCCAAGAAAATGTGTTCAACATCACGAGCCATCAGGAAAAGGCAAAATAAAACCACAGCGAGGTATCACTGCACAACCATTAGAACGGCTAAAATGGAAAAACTGACAGCACCGAACGGTGGTGAGGGTGCTGAGAAACTGGATTACCCCCGCATTGCTGCTGGGAATGCAAAATGGTGCAGTCACTCTGGGAAACAGTTTGACATTTATAAGAAAAAATCTAAACATTCACATACATATAACCCAGCAATGACCCTCTTGGGCATTTGTCCTGGAGAAATAAAATCTTGTGTTTACATGAAAACCTTTACATGACTGTTCACAGCAACTTTATCTGTAAGAGCCCAAAGCTGGAAGCTTCCCAGATAACCAGTCACCCAGGTGACTGCTTAATGTCCACTCCACAGGACACCGCCCAGCAAGGAAGGGTACAAACTGCAGACACACACCCCAACCTGGATGAGTCTCCAGGGAGTGATGCAGAGTAAAGAAAGCCAATCTCCAAGGCTACACCCTACCTGACTCCCTTTACATGACAGGTTTGCAATGACAAAATTTTAGAAATGGAGGACGGACGTGCGGTTGCCAGGAGCAACGGGCAGGTGAGGTGGGGAGTGGGCATGGTCGTTACGGTGCACCTGCCTTGTGACGGCGGCTGCACCTGGGCACGCAGTCACGGGAGGGACTAAGGACACATGCAGGTGGCAGAAGTCACACTGCGGCTCTGAAGCGGACGGGTGGGTTGCCTGTGAGTTTGTACCCTGGTTCTGAAAAACGTTACTATGGACGGACACTCGGTGAGAGTCTTCATGTGAACTCTCTGGGTTATCTTTAATGCTGCCTAAGCTACATGGTCTCAGGAAAGTGTGAATACAAGCGCGTGCTGCCTCTCCAGCAGGGCACCCCATTCTGAACAGGGGGCCCACCGGATGTGGAGGCACCAGCAGGCAGGGACTGGGTGGGAAACACAGATTGCTGATGCGTTATCTTGAGCCATGTGACGACACGTATTCTCACCAGCCGTTCCCCACGCTCGTTCTCCTGTGCCCTCCGTCACGCCTGCTGGGCCCCGGCGTCCCCAACACCAGCTGCATTGCTGGAGGAAAGACTGGGGAGAGAGTCAGGAAAAAAAGGAAGGACAAATGAGGAGCAGACAGCAAACTATGGCTTTTGTTACAGCTGGAAAGTACTGGAACACTGACACCCCGCTTTGTCGAGCCTTCAATAACAGGCACCCACAGGTGCCGACTGACACACGCAGAAGAGGCAAAGCAACCCTGAGCTGCGTGGACCCCAGTTCCCCGTCGCACACAGCGGGGAGACCCCCCTACACCAGCAAATCTCTCCTAACGCGCTCCGACCCACCGCTCCGTGGGCCAGCAGCGCGAGCCTCACCTGGGAGCTTGTTAGAAATGCACCTGTCGGGCCTCACCTAGACCTGCTGGGTCGGGCCCTGCCCCGGAAAAGAGCCCACCCTCAGTCCTGCGGTGCGCGGGCTCCATAGCAGGTCCTGACACTCTAACTAACCCACAGCGGCCTCCCGCTGCTTCCAGCTGGCGATCCAGGACAATCGAGGCACGGCCCTTAAAGACCACCGAAGGCAACACATTAGCAAAAACCATCTATAAAATATCCATTTTAATTCCCCTCCTGGCTCTTCGGGACATGTCAAGAATCTGAGAGGGACCTGGCAGCCTGGCCGCCTCACCTGGCCCTGTTCTTAAGGCAATTCACTGGGCCCTCCAGGCGGCTCTCTTGTCTGGTTATTTAAAGAATCCTGAGTTCAGTTGAAGGGAATGTCATTCCTGCATGGAGGCTGGGTCTTGGGACAAGGACATACAATTATTACCAAGGCTAATCAGCCAAATGTGTGTAGTAATTCTGCCTAATTTCCAGAGATTTCTGATGTTCTATAACATCCTGCTTCTGGTATAATTAACACACACTCTGGTTTATTCATTCTCCCTGTCTCACCTCCGTATCAGAATGATTCATCCCCATCCTTCTCGTTAAATCTCAAGAGAGAGAGGGTATTAGGTTTTTTTAAAGGTGTTCTGGATAACGCTCTTCAAAGCTCCCGGTTCCTTAATTTGACCCTCTACCATCTGCTTTAAAATCAGGTTTCCGTCGTCAGAGATGTAATACTGAAGAAAAAGAAAGAGCTGGTGCTTCTTCCCCAACAAGAGGCTTACCTCTCACAAGGAGAATGCCGTGGTGAGTGTGAGGAATCCACGTGGCAGAAGAGCTCCATGGCTCTTGTAGTTTGGAAAGGAGCTGGAAAAAGTGACCAGCCAGTGAGAAGGATAGAGACGGCCCAGGGATGCGAAGCCAGTGTGCCTTCCTGGTGGGCACAGAACACGGAATAAAGAGAGCCCGGGCAGGAGGAGGAAGAGCGCGCCTTGCCTCAGTGGCTGGAGCCCAGGAATTGCAGGGAGCGCTCCAGCCAGTCCCTGCCCACAGCCCTGGGTTTCTTTCAGGGAGAAGTCTGCCTGAGCAGTCTTCCCTGGGAACCCTCCCACCCCGAGCACCTTGGTCTCACCACCGCAAGCAAGAACAATCTTTAGAGCTGCTATTTCACGGACTTCAGACACGGAGGCTTTGAGCCCTCTGACCACATGACCTGTGTGACCCTCCAGGGCTTTTTCCCTTTTGAAAAAACCCCCAGCAGCACGCAGATGACTTAGCCTGAGTCCCAGAGTCTCTGAGTCACCATAACAGAGACGCTTGTCAACATGTTCTGTGAGCGAGAAACACCCCGGGCTGTGTTCCGTGGCTGAGTGCGGGGACTGTTTGTTACAGCGGACTCACCGAGCGTATTCTAACTGATGATGTGCCCAGAGCTGGAGACCAGGGCAGAGGGCCAGGCGTGAGGTCCTGCAGAATGGGGAGCAGGGGCAAGGGTACGGGACAGGTGACAGCCATCAGTCTAGGCGACAGGGATGGGGTGGGCTGCATGTGTAGCAGGCAGGCGGCCATGGGAACTCAGGAGCCTTGTTGGCACAAGGGGACCCCTGTTTCCAGACAACCGGCTCTGCCACCAAGCCACTGCTGAGGCCTGACCCAGCACTACAAACCTGCCCCGTCCTCCCCGGCGGCCCCTGCAGACAGCCCTACCCCACAGAGCCCTTCAAAGACCCGTGTTGGGCAGAACCCCCTGACAGGTCACTCCTGAGGGGACTGGAAACAGTGAGCAACCCCAGAGGCTGAAATGTCGATGTCTTTGTGCTCTACCTGTCCTGTTACCTGGCGGCACGAGGGCCCACTGCAGGCAGGACGAGTGGCCGTGGGAGGCGCTCAGCTGCCCTGACCCTCCTGGCCCCCGGGGGCTTCTCTCTTTCCCCACTTGTCCTGCCCGACCTTTGACCTTTGACCTTCCCCCCGGTCACCAGGGTACCCATTTTCTCCTCCTTTTCACTCTCTCAAGGCCTGTCAGGCGCTGCATCACCTCTCCAGGCCTTGCCCTGCTCCGGGGCCAGCGTGTCTCGCTCCCAGTCCCTGCAGCCACGCTCCTTCCAGAAAGCACCAGGACTCAGAACCTACAAGGCCTCCTGCCTCCTGAAGGAGCCCTGACATCTTCCCCTGAGGGTGAGGGACACAGGGCCCTGTGGGTCCCCTTGGGCGCTGCAGGCATGGTGAGCAACGTCTAGAAACTCACCTCCTTCATTTCACCGGGTCACGGCCAAGACCCGAGCGTGAAGCGGGCCCTCTCAGTAATTTGCTAGAACCAAGTTCAGAGCAGACGCATCAGAAGCTACTAGAAAGGTTTCTTTTTCGCCCTTTGAAGAAAGAGACAGGAAATCCACAGCTAAGCCTGCCTGCTGCTAGTGACCGGTTGATACACGTGTGTCGTGGCCCCGGGGAGGAGCTGGCTCGCTCGCTTCTCCGCTCACTCGGCCCAGCCTCAGGGCCGGGCACGGCCCGGAGATGCCCAGACCCACGAGGCAGGGACACGGTTCTCTTCCTAAAACTTGTGGTTTTTCCCCTTGTGTTATGCAGTGGCTTTGAAAATCCTATGCAACCATCGCTTTTCATTACAACTATTCCTCTTTAGAGACGAAGAAATCGCAGCTCATCATCTCGCCTAATTTGCACGCCTCCCGATTATTTACATGCCTAGCAGTGTAACACGCAGGCGTACACACAGTCAGCGGCCAGCGGTGATTTGTCCACAATAAACAATTGCGTTTATTTCCATCACCAACATCTTCCGTTTCAATCAAGGCTACACTCACAGGGAACAGGAGTTAAGACCTGAACATATATTGGGGGCGGGGGGGAGGGGAGCGCAGAATGGGCACAATTCCACCCGCTATAAAAGATGTCTAATATTTAGAAGGACTTCACAGCTTTTAGCTTTCTTTTTAAGAAGTCCTATCTGGTCCCCAGATCATCTGCATTTTCTTCTCTAAAGGAAAAACCATTAAATATGTAATTCTCAACCTCCCCTCCCCCACCCACATCCCCTTGCTCCCCACACCTGTGTCACAGGGGCACCCCCTGCATTTCCAAGGCTATAGCAGTCCATGTTCGTCTCTCCTTTAGGGAAGTTCCATGATGTTACTGACCATCGCTGACGTACCGGTCCTTCTCTGTAAGCCAGCCTCCTCCCCCAGGCACTCGGAAGTTCACAGCACCTTGTTACCATGACGGCAAACTGCTGTGAAGGTCCAAGGCCATTTCCCAGCTCTCGGCAACTGTGCAGAAGAACCACTTCTCCTTGGAGAAGCCCTGCCTGCGGCTGGTTTTCCGGGTCATGCCGCCTCTTTGGTGATTTCTCTGGGAACCATTCACTATCACACCCTTGAGTGGCCAGCCTTTCCAAGCGTCTGATGGGTCTGCCCCATATTTCACAAGCATTTAGGCTACTGTTAATGGAGATCTGTGTCAGATGGTCACGTAACTCTTAGGTTCCCGAGGCCATGAAAGCGCCCCATGAGAATGGATCGCACAGGTGGTCAGTAAATGGGTTCAGATGGACCACGGAGCAGGAGGTGTCTTCGTGGCATTGCAGAGACCAGAGGTAAAAGGGGCTGCCGTGGGTAACTGTCATTTTTGTTTTCCCCAACAAGGTACATAGAATGGGTTCCTGCCAACTACAGCTCAATAATCTCGACATTGAGCCCAGAAACAATTCTAGGAATTCTAGGAAGACATAGTCAGTGAATCCCCAGTAAAGAATCCAGGAGAGGCTCTCTCAGCCACACTCATTTCCTTCTGTGAGGAGGTTTTAAAATAGGGAGACAAAGCAACCCTCGACCGTGGCTTTTACCCAGGGGTGTCCTGTGATTTGTCCTTCCAAGTGCATCGGGCCTCCAGCTGAGCAACTTCAGTGGTGGGAACTCCTAACCTCCTGAGGCAGGTCAGCTCACCCTGTAGCTGCTGTGATTGCAGGGAGATGCCTTCTTTCCTTCCTTTGAGCTCAAACGGGGCACCCGGAGGCTCCCACGGGTCGCCGTGAATTACATCACCACCCGCATTATTTGGGGTTGCACCCCAAATACTGGAGGTCCCAGGACAGAGGGCAGGGTGGGCCTGAGAAATCCAGTTTTATTGCTGCCACGCTAACGCAATCATCACTGCGTTCCTGAAAAGCACGGGGCATTGGAATGAAAGGGCAGGTGATAAGGAAGGAACAATATTTGAAACAGCCGTACACAACAAAGAGCTAATATTTTAACCCACCCTGAGTTCATAAATGTCAGCAAGAAGACATGCCGCAGGTCAGCGTGCTAATGATACCAACAGATACCAACAGAATGAGGGATGCAACAAGGTCACCCCCTGCGTGACGATCAAAGGAACGCAGGTGTCCACAACACGGCGGGGGGGAGGGTCTTCAGAGATGCCTCCTGTTGTCTGACGCTCCCCAGAGCACAGGGAAGGAGGCTCGCACTGAGTGGGCCAGCAACCACTTCCACATCGGGGAATCCACCATAAGCAAGTAGGCCAATGTTCCCAAAATAGGGGTGCCCCACATAGTAACTTTAATATCATTGAATCGTCTTTTCAATGGGGGGAATTGGAACTGAGTTAGATGCCCACAAGATGAATGTGGGTCCCCTGAGGCTTTCTGCACAAACTAGAGTGACCTCCTGCAGGGAGCTGCTTCTGTTCCCACCTCCCCCGAGAGCACTCAGGACTTCTTATCCACGGGAAAGTGGAAACCTGTCTTAGAACCCACTCAGAGGGTCCCGCAGCAGAGGTATTACAAAGGCCCCGTCAACTGGCCAGAGCTGGGCTGCCCGGCAGGAAGCTCGCCCACACACGCGGGTCACCTGCAGGACTCTGGCAGCAGGACCAAGAGAAAATTCTAGCTAGTCACTTACCCAGAAGTCACAAAGTCGAGAAAGAAGCTATTTAAAGGCCGGAGCACGTGGCAGGGTTGCTGTATAGTTGATGTTGCGTTTATTTTCATGACATTGGGTACGCAGGGCTGGCGGTGTCTTTATGTGGCCAGGTGAGACATGAGCATTCTGCAGGTGAGTTCACAGAAGGGACTTGGGGACAGCTGAGAGTTCCAGCGTATTTTCAAGTTGTCAGGCCAGACAAGGATGGGTTAGCAGGCCACAGAGGGGGCTGACTTAAGGCAGATTTCCTGTCCTGGGCACGGCATCCTTGGACTCTTCTCTGACGCTGCGAATTGGGGGGTCCGTGATCTGCCTTTTGGATGGCATCACGCCAAGGAGTTGAGTTCAAGGTCAGGCCAACAGGCACAGCTGCACACGGCTCCGGGGTGGCCAGGCAGCTATTGAGCGTGACGTACGTAGTCCTGTCGGTATTTCATTGTAAAGCATCATTAATTTCACGTTGAAGCCAATGAAACAGTTCCCGGGGACAGGCTGGTGGTTTCCCGCCCCGCGCTGCTGGCCGCGGAGAGGCTCGTTTTCCCAGCCGGAGACGCTGATTGCATAACCAGGTGTCGGTCACGAAGATTGCCACGCGACTTATGGCTGGTGTGAAAGCATTTTGCAAAAGCCTACTTGAGTTTTACCAAAAGGTGATAAATGGCCCCTGAGTCTTTTTTAAACACCGAGGATTCTCAGTGGAACAGTGAGAGTAAGTGCTGTTGTTTCAAGCAAAGAGAAATGAACGGTCTCCCAGAGCGCACCAGGCGCTTTCATGAGGCGTGGGGCCCGGTAGGGGGGGGACAGAGAGCTTCATGACCCTCGTGTATTTTGTGAATGTTAAATACTAAGATCTGGAGGGGAAGAAAAGACAGGGTTAAAGCAGGGCAGTGGGAAGACGCAGTTCTCCAGCACCTGGGTCTTCCCTCATAGGACCACTAACCTGCCGTGGGCACGGAGAAGGCGAGTGGGAACAGCTGCGGGTCTCCTTCTTGGCCGATCAAAGCGCAGTGGCTGCCTAAACCTGTCGCTCCCCTTCCTCACACAAATGGCTGTTTGAAACCTCTTCTAAGCCCACTTCTACTTGGTTCTCATGACCACAGAACCACACTCTCCATCCCGTTCCTTCCCGTGCTCCGCGTCCTGCCCCCAGTCACAGGACGTGCCTATCTGCTGAACACCAGGGACACGCGTGGGGCCCCGACACACCACATACAGCCCCGAGAGCTGCAGGGGGCAGAGCGGCCTTTGTTTGGCCCCACACGGGATGTCCTGCGGCTGGTCTCCTGATCGGTTCCTAGCGTGTGATTCCAGCACACTGACCCACTACGCTTTAAAACTAAGTCAGAGCTATTTATATGCCCAGAGCCCGTTTTCTCTAATTAGCTTTCTTGTCCCACTAGAATTTTTTAAAGGAAACATTTAAAGTTATTGCAAAAAGATATGACTTTTCTTCTCTTTCAACAGGCATGGCCAGAATAGTCACATGACCCATGACCCGTGATGGCTGGGCACCATTTTTTAGTGCACAGAGATCAATATGCATCTTCAAGCATCAAAAATTAGTCTTTCTCAAAATTATATAGATCCTGGGTTTTTGCGACTGTTGTTTTTATTTTAACCTTTACAAACCCTGGGCAATAAAAAGATTCTGATTAAAATAAAATTACAGGTAGCCATTTTCTGTTTATGTTTTTTCTGAGTATTTTCCACATCCCTCTCCAGCCCTACCCCCCTCCACGCAGCTCTGTAGCCTTAATTAAAGAGGGGCAATGTAAAAGGGCAAACATTAAAAGTAAACAAAACAAATTGAATAAAAATAAAGCATCTCTTCAGAAGTCCAAGCCCTTTGAACACTAAGAAAGGGATTAGAATACGGACCAAGCATTTGAGAAATGTGAACAGGGTTTCCTCGGGAGCCAGGAAGGTTCTTCCCAGACCGGGAGCAAGCAGAGGGAAAAGGAGGTGCACGTCTCAGAAAGAGTGGCGGGCCCCTGGCCCTTAGGTGGTGTTGGGAGGGGCCGAGAGGGGGTCAGCCCAGCTAGGGCAGCCGTGGAGGTACCTGTACCCCAGGTAGCTCTGGTGGGGCCGAGACCTAGCCTTGAAGGAGCCAGGTGGAGAGACAGGTAGATCCTGGCAGCCGTGTCAACACCCTCCGGCCACACCCCCGGAGAACACCTGTCCTACATACAGTTGTGTTTATTGATGCATTTCCATGAACGGGAACAACGGGGCACCTCGGGAGGAAGTGTCCGAAAGGATTTATCTAGTTCAGAACTGTGTTGCGTGATTTGGGAAGGGCTCAAGGCAGGGGGACTCCAACCGGGATTGGGTGCTTCCCGGAAATGGCTGTTGGGTATTTGGGGACGGCCTCCTTTCACCCTGTAACACTGGGACCCTGCGTCACGGACAATATGCTCTGTTGGCCCTCCCAAGGGAAGGAAAGCCAGGTATCTCCCCACAACTCTCACCTGTGTTGTGGAGGGTATATCCCAGGGCATTCGATGCCCCGCATTTCTGGGCTCCCTGAGCTTGGAAATGTGAGTAGAACCGTGCCAGGCAGCTTCACAGGCAGGGCAGCAGCCGGCACAGGTGGGAAGCTGTCACGGGTGGGGACCTGTCTACTGAAGCTCAGGGACGCTCTGATGTGTGAGAGGGTGGAGGAGCGGGGAGGCCATCAGCAGCACCTGCCCAGCTACTTGGCGTAAGTTCAAGTGGGTCCTTGGTTACCTATTTATGCAGAACTCCTATGCTGGACACATTGAGAATCACAGAGAAAGGGTCTCTTGGGTGGATTGGGAAAACAAATCCCTCTGGGATAAAAAAAATAAAGAGAGAGAGAGAGAAATAAGGCTCTTTTCACACACACCCCGCACTTTAAACTTGAACTCAGAGACGCGCTGCCACGTGGGATGCTGTGGGCGGAAGACTTCAGCCTTGCTCCAGCCCCCAGCCCCTCAAAAAGATGAGCCGAAGGGAGAAACTGCTCAGCACCGTGGAAGTGTTTTTCCTGTTGTTTTTCCCTGAGTAGAACATCTTTCTGCCTGGCTCCCAAAGAGAGGGGCAGGCAGGGTTGGAATTAACATGAAAACAGAGAAGATCTAAAGAAAGGAGAGTAATTTCAGCTGATGAAATTCAAAACAGGACCAGCACATTAGCAGGAGCGTGATTGAGGGAGGATTAGCATACTCCGCTGGGCCTCAAAGACTGTCTCCCACCTCCTGCAGAGGAGCACCCTCCCCCCCATCTGCCTGGGGACAGGGAAAGGCACAGGTTTTAGAGAATCAGAAAGAGAGACTTAATCCCAGAAGACAGAGCCCCTCCTAAAGGGATTCTTGAAGAGCTTGAATCAAATTAACGGTAAGTCTAAAGCCGTATGAGACATTTAGTTCAGTTCAGTTGAATGTTTTTCCCAGCTCAAGGCTCTGAATTGAGTGTTGTCAGGAAGTGGGGACGTGGGGGCACTCCTGTAGTTGAACGTTCTAAGAAGTCGTCTCTAGACAGAGGACAGACGAGAGCGAGGCTAAAGCAGTGAATGGTAGAGACCGCAGTCACGCCTGTTAGCCGGGACGGGAGCGGGTGTTGGTCATTTTTGCGGTCTGGACAACATGGTTGCCCTCTCTCTGTCCAGATGTGAGCGTGGCGGGGTCTTGGTCCTGCTCCATCCTGGTCACAGAGTGGCTGTGTCCTCCACGGAGAGCCCCCAGGCCTGGCCCGCGGGTCGCCACCCTCAGGGCTGCGGACCTCTTTTCGGGAAAAGCCCACAGGAAAGGTGCAGGAATACCTACCTTAGCTTGGGATGGGCAGGCGTGTCAGCGTCGTGGGGGAGACGGCTCACAAGCCAACCTGACGTCGTAAGACAATGTGGCTTCTTAGGAGAAGGACCGATGAACCAGGTAGGAATGGAACCCTCAACCATCCAGGGACTCATGGTGATTTATAAAAAGAGCAAGTCAGATCCAGACTTGAGCAACGTGCAGCACAATAAATTCCAGTAGGTGTGGGAAATATGCGCTTAAAAAGTCCAAGTGCTAACATTAGCATATTCCTCAGATCCATGATTATCACAGGATTTTCCAAGTTTAAATGCTAACGTTTATTCCAAAGACAGTGGTTAATATATTAAACCCATCAAGTGTTTAGAGAGTATGTGCCAAACCATAGCATACATCCAATTTTAAAAAGTGTTTCAAGCAAATATGAAGAATGCAAATATCATTACTATTTAAATAGCTCATACGCATCAATAAAAAGGCATCACAACGTCAACAGAATGGACAAATGCTTAATCAAATATAGGTACAAGAGGCTAACCAGCATCTGGACAAATATTGGAACTAGCGTTGCTAATAACCAAAAAAGAAACAGGTTAAATAATAACAATGCACTGTTGTAAACAACCGTGTAAATAATAATGAAGTACGACTCTATGGGCTAAACCATGAACAATCTTTAGAAATTGAAAATGCCAAACGATCGTGAGTGTTTGTTCAAACGAGCCGTCTCTGATACCGGTGACTGGGTTGTAAATTGTTCCCACCAGTCCTTGAAATTAACTTGGCATTAGGCATGCCCACGCCTTTGGAACTGCTCCTTTTATTTCTAGAACTCTAACCCGAGAAAGTGTTTCAAAACACAAAACTTTCTGCCTGAAATGGTCACAGCCACAATACTTACAAAGGAAGAAGAATTGGAACCAGCTCCAAGACTGAGGCTGAAACGGGTCATGCCTGTCTATAAAAAGTCCCGTTACGGGTCATATTTGACAGAAAGTTCAGAATGCCTTGGAAAAAGCTTTCTCTTCAATATCTATTTGCAAAAACATGCAGCGTTGTCTTGTTACGGCTGACTTCTCAGATAGTAACTGTTTTTAGAGAACAGTGGCTACTTTTTATCAGGAAAGTGATGAGTCAACTTTCATTTCTTATCTAATATGGTGAACCAATTGCTGGTTTAAAGACAGGAAAGTTTTGATTTTGAGGATGTTTCCCCCCCAGCATTTGAGCTGAGTGATTGAGCCCTGCCTGTCTTAAGCAACGAGACTCCAGATTGGAACACATATCAGAACAGTTTAAAATAATTACACGTTTTTCACTGTGTGAAGCAGCTTGTATTTTTATCACCCTGACATATGTGGAAATCCTCCTTTTTCTGGGGAAAAATAATTTGGTCTTTATTATTCCAACACAGTGTGGGTGTCTGTCGTGAGTGAAAATGTCAATGTATTTTAATAACCAACTCTCCCTTTTGGTATTGGCGAAGAAATCAATTATTCATGGCACCCAGCCACAAGGAGACGGTCCCGTCCCGTGTAAGGTGGGGCCTCCGCATTGCGACATTAATGTTCCTGATTCACAGGCAGGCACGCAAGTCAGAAAGCCACAGCCCGTGAAATTGCTGTGTGTTTTCCCTTATTCATTCAGAACGGTTTGGGGACACACGACTGGATTATTATTATGGTAATGTTACAACGTTTTTGTGGTATTTTAGAAATAATCACGTAAAATTTGGTGACACAGTGAATCATGAACCCAGGTGTTTAAAAATTACCCCCAACTCCTGTGAGCCAAAGACAGAGGACTGTGTTCCAGAGGCCACCCGTGGGGCTGGGAAGTCCTTGCAGGACAAGGATGCCTCTGTTTCTTTCTTTGTTTGCTTCCTACAGAAGTTCTGCTGTGCCGCTGGGCAGCCCCATGTACCTGCACCTCCATCGTCCCCCCAGTGTGGCCCTAGCCTAGC
This sequence comes from Furipterus horrens, assembly GCF_987537825.1. Lineage (NCBI taxonomy): Eukaryota > Metazoa > Chordata > Mammalia > Chiroptera > Furipteridae > Furipterus > Furipterus horrens. The sequence goes on from NW_028327171.1 coordinate 215,069,885, forward strand.
CCCCCACATGATTGCCTACCCCCCTGGGCCAATCAGATTCTCTGTCCAAGGAGTTTGAAGCTGGAGACTTGGAGACACCCTGGCTTGCCCTACAGAACACGGGGAGCTCATCTTGATTTTCAATCACGTTCATGTAGGATGAGCACGTGAGCCTGCAATCCTGCCCAGAAGAACTCAAACACATGCTCACACCAGTGTCTGTTCATAACAGCATTAGCCACAGTAGCGAAACAGTGGGAACAACCCAAACGTCCATCATCAGGTGGACACACAACCCACAGTGGCCGCAAAAACTAATCAGCCCCGAGGCCTCCTCGTCCATCTGGAAACGCTTCTTTATCTTTGAGCCCTCCGCTCAGACAGTCTTCTTATGAGAAACGTCCCAGGTATCACGAGTTGCCCTCGGGGACGAGCACCCCATATGCTAACTGGCCCCTGGTCTCCCCTCTGTCGCGACATTTGTCACTTGGCAGCATGATTTTGTGCCCCTGCCCACCTCGTCCACCAGATGGGTTGGCCAGACGGAAGTGCTTGAGGGGAGACAAGGGGTCTTATTTATCTCTGTGTCCTACGGAACCGAGGAGCGATCTGTGTGGCGTGTGACGGCCTGCAGGCTCCGCCTTTGAGCCCCTCGTTCTAGGATCCCAAGCTTCACCCAGGCATGTCTTCCCTCCCGGCCCTCTTCCCTCCCTTTGCCTTCTCTTTGTCCCTCCCTCCTTCCTGCCTTTCTTCCTTCCTTCCTTCCTTCCTTCACCTTCCCTTCCTTCCTGCCTTCCATCCTTCCAACGAAAATGCAGAAGCCCAAGAAATATGTCTTTACGTGGCCCAGCTACCGACACTTCCGTCACGATGGGGTAGGAGCTGTATTCAGAACGAACGGAGGACGCTGACGGTGGCCGGTGCAGGGAGGGCAGCGGAGAACGCCAGCGCGTGTCGCGGCCCGCAGGGTTTTCCAGCCTCTCCCCAGTGGCGAGCAGGCTGGCCGTTATGTTGCCTAGCCGTGTGCATTTCCGAGTGTGAGGACAAAGCCCAGGAACTCAAACAAAACACGCGCAGGTGACATAAGGCTTGCTGCTCATGCTGGGGCCCCTTGAGCAGACTGGACGGCGAGCATCTTGAGGACAGAGACTCTGCCTTAGACACCCGGACGCCCTTGGCATCCAACCTAGTGCCCAGCTCAGAAGACAGCCACAGGGCTGCCCATCTGCGTGTGAGACACGTGGGCACGTGGTCCCAGCTCGAGTCCAGCCCTCCGCGTGCCCCCCGGCAACCCTCCCAACCTGCGCTGCAGGTGCAGCGTCTATGACGTGAAGGGAGGCGGCCAGGGAGCAGCCTCGTCCCCTCCAAGGTCACACTCCATGGAAGGCGCTGCCACAAAGGCCACAATTATGAGCACCTTTGGTCTGCTTGCTTCTGCCCGAAGTGTGGATGGCGTGGCTGGAAGCTCACGTGGAGCAGTGGGATATGAAATTTTGCCAAATGAAGAACGAGAATGATCACCGATAACTGTTGTCCCGACCACTCGGGGCTCATCACGATCACTTCGTAAGCGCCAGAGGAGAGCCGCTACAGAGAGGAAAACAGAAAAGATCTCATCGAGTATACCATCCAGCAATGCAGGGAGATATGTGTTCTAATCTCTAAGAGTGTCCCACAAGAGCCTCTTCTAACTAATCCAGTTAATAATAAAGCCACCGGCTCCAGAGCCCAAAGGGGGCCCAAACCTGGTTATGCTGCAAACATAGCTAGGAAGGTTTCTTTTTTCTTTTTAGAATACCATCCCATGCTAAGTGTCAGCCAATGCACACAGAATCTTTGTGTGTGTGTGCGTGCGTGTGTATGTGTGTGTGACAAACCCTAAAACGTATCCCTCTCTCTGGCTGGCTCAGCCCCGGAGCCAAGGCACAGGGCGGCGAGCAGACTGGGGCCTGGGTCTCCGCCCCTCTTGCTCTCCCAGACGGAGCCTCTGTGGGGTGTGCAAACTTCACAGCCCGGTGGGACTTCCCACAGATCCTGGGTTCAGGCATTTGGGGGAAGCTTCGATGGATGATTTTAGCAAGTTCTCCAAGTGAGTCGACGCCCAGAGCCTCGGCTTCGTCATACGTGTGCTCGGCACTCCTGCGCCTGCGCACGCCTTCATGGCCGTTCCCGTGGCTCCCTAGCAGTTCAGACACGTGGGAAGGATGTGAGCGCCTCTTGGTTGAAGGTATGACCTGAGAATGCCCTTCCATCTTGTACAAAATACCTCTCGAGTTATTGCTACGGCCGAGAGCTCCCACGTGGGTCCCACGGGCCCCGGACTCTGGGAGGAGCTCGCGGGGCTCTGTGCACGCCCACCAAGCCCAGGGCCCGTGTCCCCCTGGGCAGGAGCCCCTCCCGGCCCGGCCAGCGCAGCTCCTGCAGCACCCGCTCTGCCCCGTCTCCCAGCACCAGCGGTCACCTGGTGAACAGGTGAAGAGCCATCTCCCGAGCACAAACCCTCCCTAAGCAGAAGAACACAGAAGGGGCCTCTCTGCCTCCGTACTTGTGGCCCATAAAAGAAAGTTCCGCGACCCGCTGTGGCCTACTCTGCCGGCAGAAGTGCAGCAGCCAAGCCCTCGCCCCGGGCCCCCACCCGCTGTGAACCCAGCAGGCCCCGCTGCTTGTCAGCGGGAGTGTGGACCCAGGGGCCTCGGTCAGAGGCCCACGAGGCCGCAGTTAGAGGGCGGGGCTGAGGCCTGCGTGTGTCCTGCTGCCCTTGTGCATCTAACTCTCTGGCAAAGTAGTCTGGGAGCTGTCACGAGGACCGCTGTCAGTTGTTTTCTGTTCTGAGGGTCTCATAATACTTTCCTCCAAAAGGGGCCTCAAACACTCTGGGAAGGAAGTTTTACTTTGCTTGGGGAGTAGTGTTTTGATGCCAATTTAAATCGCATTTGCTCCAGAATATGAAGCATCGTTCATTAAAAGCAAAGCTGAAGACGCTAAATGCACGTGGACCCCGTTACCCGGGCGGACAGAGGTTGGCCACGTGAAGGCCGCGACTCCGCCCTGAAGCGGGGAGCAGCTGGTGGATGCCAGACTCGTCTTCCTGTTTGAGGGGTGTGCCCACCCGGGTGGGGGAGAGGCGTAGCCCGCAGACCCTTGGCTCTACCCATCAGGCTTTCGTACCCAGACTAAACCTGAAGTATATTTTTAAACATAGATGTTCCTTAATAAGCTAAACACAGAATTACTATATGTCTCAGTATTTCCACTTCTAGGTATATTGTGGATCTAAGAAAAATGAAAACACGCGTCCACGAGAAACCTGTACACGAATGTCGGCAGCAGCGTTATTCACAACAGCCCACAGGCGGAAACCACCCGAAGGCCCATCCGTGAATGAACGCACACATGAAATGTGGTCTATCCATACGATGGAATATTACGCAGCCATAAAAAGGAACGCAGCACTGACACATGCTACCACGTGGATGGACCTTGGAAACATTGTGCTCAGAGAAAGGAAGAAGCCAGACACAGGAGACCACAGGCTCTATGGTTCCGGCTACATGGAGTGTCCAGGAGAGGCACACGCGTGGAGACGGAAGGTAGATGGTTGGGTGGTTCCTGGGGCTGGGGAGGGGGTCATGGGGAGCGACTGCTCTGGGTATGGGGTTTGGGGGTGATGAGGACGTTCTGGAGCTAGTAATAGGGATTGTTGTGCAACATTGTGAGCGTATAAAACGCCACTTAATTGTACGCTTTAAATTGGTTAAAATGGTGAATGTTATGTCCAGTGAATTTTATTGCCCAAAACGAACAAGCGAGTGGTGCTCGGGCCCCGGGGAGCTGGGCGCTCTGCCTGGTGGCTGAGGCCCCCGGCGGCGGCAGGGGCGGCCGAGGGACGCTGGGCGGAGGGGTGCCCTGCACCGACTTCCAGGTTAGCCCTGGTTCTTTCCCATTTTCAAGCCTGGCTCTCTCCAGCCCTCTTCTGATTCTTTAGCCTTTTTACTGCTTTCTAGTAAATTCTTTCCTGTGCAATATACTTGGAGGTTATTTTTGTTATATGCAACCAAAAGCCCTGAATGACACCCTTGGGCACAGCACTGCAATGTTATGTTTTTAAAATAGTTATGAAGACTCTTTTTAGTTTGGAATCTATCTAACAATCTGTCTGCCTGTAAGTCTGTGCCTCCCCTCCCCTCCTTTTCCCTCCCTCCCCTCCCCTCCCTCCCCTCCCCTCCTTTTCCCTCCCTCCCCTCCCCTCCCTCCCCTCCCCTCCCCTCCGCTCTCTCTCTTTCCCTTTCCTACCCTCCCTCCCTCCTTCCTTCCATCCTTCCTTCCTTCCTTCCTTCTTTCCTTCCCTCCTTCCATCTCCCAACCATTCACCTACTCATCCATCCCCCTTCCACTGACCCTCCCACCTACCCACCCCCCCATCTCAGGGCTCCTCTCCACAGGAATGATAACCAGCTTGGCTTTAACGCGCTCCCACACCTTCCCGCAAACCCCTCGGCCCGAGCATCCCCTTGCGGCGGTCACGTGTTTGATCACCTGTCTTTCCTGACAGGCTGGGGACGTCCCATGAGTAGAGACCAAGTCCACCTTCATCCTTGCCTCACCCTGGCCCCTGGCGGAGCGTCCAGCGTGTTGAACAGACCGATGACTGGGTGACCGGATGATGCACGGGCCACCCACCAGCAGGCACCAGGGGTCTGCCCTCCCTCTCATGGGGGGGGGCACACTGCCCACCTCTGCGCGGTCGGCCTCTTCCTTCCCTGCCCCCTGCCCACCCCCCAGGCCCCTCGGCTGCACAGCCCTCCTCCCGACTGGCCAGTTAAACTTCAGGTACGGAGTTACCTTCTCATTTCCGAACTTTCCACCCAGGCCGGGATCACCTCGGTTAGCAGTTTGGACGCTGGCAGGAATGCTCCACACAGGTTTAACAGCGCGCTCCTTTCTCTTCTGCATGGCGTTGAGAAAAGAGAAAGAAAGAAAAGACAGGAAGCACAATTCTGCTTTCTTATGTCGAAGTGAGCATTCTCCTTTAATGCATCGGTGCTCCGTGTAGGGCCACCAGGGGAGCAGAAGCACCCCGGAAATTGTTGGGAATGTCAGTTTTCAGGCCCCGCCCTGGGTCTGCTGAGTCAGAAAAGCGGAGACTAGGACCCCACCTCCTGGGTTTTGGGAAGCCCTCACATCCACTCTGACACCAGGTTTGGGAATTGCCGCTTTAAGGCAGTGGTTCCCGATTCTACACGCTTGTGGAATCGCACGAGGAATTCCGAAACGTGCCAGCCTCTGGGCCTCAGGAGATGCCGGTGTGGCCCAGGATCCAGACCCCCCACTTTGTAGGGAAGAGCCTTGCCCACGGTTTGCACTGTTGTGAGGGAAGGGCCACCACGCAGCTGGGCCACAGAGTCAAAATGGGGGTCACTGAATCAGCAGAGAATCAAAAAACTCTCCTACACCCAATCTGCAGATGAGGAAACTGAGGCCCAGAAAGGTTTATCCACCTAAAGTCGCATTGCTGGTGTGCGGGAGACCTGGGCCTGGCCCCCAGGGCGGTGTCCCCTGCCCCCAAGGCCCTGCTCTCTTCAGTGTGGCGAGGTGATACATTTCCCCCCTGGGCCGCTCTGAGTCTCCCCCTTTGCCCTTTACCTCGAGGACAGATGACCTTTGGGGATTGGCTGTCACTGGGCCCCCATGCTGGGTGGACTCAGTTCCAGGAGCCTCCCCCGGGTACCTGAGCTGACCGCTCTGCATCCCGGGATCCCGCACATGGAACTCGGGGTCCCCTCCTTGCCTCACCCGCGTGCGTCTGTGCAGGTGAGTCCCCCCGGGAGCTCTCGGAAGGCCCCCCTCGCCCTGACTGACCTGACTCCCTGTTTGCCCTTCCCTCTTGTCCTCTGTCACCTCGTCATATCACCTCCCGGCTCGCCCTTTCTGCCACCAAGATGCCTTCTGCTTGTCTCTTTTTCTCTGGGGTCTAAGCAAAGGCAGTGGCCTCAGGCAGGCAGAGGGCCGCAGAAGCTGGGCACGGGGACAACACGACCCGTCACCCGCTTGCCTCTGGAGGTGACCGGCCCCACGCCACCTCCTGCCCAGCGCAGCTTCTGAGCAGCTGCCTCGTCCCGGCAGCACGTTTAGGTGTTTACGGACAAGGGCTTCTCTGGGCCTGTCTTTCAGACATGCGCTTACCTTACCAGATGCCCCTGCTGCGCCCCACCAGCCCCCGAACTGCCCCGTCCTTCCTCCTCTCCCAGCAGCACCGTCTGACTGCACTGTCCTCCCCTCCGGGTGTCACAGGAAGGCCCCCCTGGGCAAGTGGCCAGATCATATGCGCCTCAGGAGACCCTTCCTTAAATTCCCTTCATGCCGAGTTCACGGTCACTTTGCTGGCAGCAAACGGCACTCTTCACGTCTCAGAACCAAGAGGAGTCGTGGTGACTGTTAACCGTTATCAAGCAGCTCTTACCAGACCTGCGTCTTTCTCACACAAATAAATCTCACGTTACTGCAACAGAAAGAGCAAGGAATAGCTACCGAGTCCCAGCAGGAAATCCTCAAAGGGCTCCAAACGGTGGCAGCTCGCTGTGTACTGTGGCTGCTGAAAAAGAAAGGATCCGCAGCCTTTCGGGCCCTAAAACTAAATGGAGAGTTCTGATTGGAGGCCATTACTGTCCATCACTTTGTCCCAGGACGGGTCATAAAAGTGGCAGAAGAGCAACACATGTCGCCCCGGACGCCCGTGCCCCGCATCGGCCCTCAGGGCCAGGAGAAGGAACCAGGGGCATCCTGTAGGGCCCGACAGCAAGGAGGTGGTTTACGGAAACCGACTCATGCCCACGGGCGCAGAGCCAATGGGAGGGACCCCCAAACCCAAAGCTGGAACGATCCAGGCAACTAGATAAAGGAGCCGTTTGGGATTTTAAGCCAGAGAGGCGGGATCGCCCGCTGTGTCCGGGTTGTGCCTGCAGCTGCCACGCACGTGCGGTGCTGGTAACAGCCACGAACTGATGAGGTACCGGAGGCCTACTGCGTGTCACACGCCTCGTGGGGGGCTTCAGAATGCAGGAGATGGGCTACACGGTGCCCACGGTCCGCCGGGACCCCAAGCAGTGCTGCGGGCTGTGCCGACATCATCGTCACCATCATCGCCACCACCTCTGTGATTTCACAAGCAGCGTCTTTACTAAACAAACCGCGAGGAACCTTCACTCCCAGGCAGATGGATGGGGAGCGGGGATGACCTGAGCATCCCGCCCCCTGTCGTGGGGGCTGGGCAAGCCTTCTTCACTCCAGGATGAGTCGGCAGGAACCCCACGGAACCTCACGGAAAGTTCTGCCCCATGGGAGGTGACCTTTCTGAGGAACACTGGAGCCCCGGGGCAGACACAGGCCAGGAAGTGCCCGGGTTTGGAGCGCACTGAGTTGGCCTAACATCCGCCAGTGAAGACGGTTCACCTGGCAGCAGGGACCTTCAGCTTCTGTGGGCACATCGGATGAGCAGCTCTGGGGGGCCCCCACCCCAGTGGCTCCACACACTTCTTGCCGTTCAGGTTTCCAAGCCCTGAACCCGGCTCCCTGCCCCCAGGAGAAAACATCTCCCACCAAACAGACACCCTCCGCTGAGGAGAGGGAACTTTTCTAGAACACCTGCCCAGTGTCCCCACGTGACTCAAGCAGACACGGCTCTCATTTCCTTCTCCATGGTGTAAAAGGAGAGTGGTCGTGGGAATAAGTTTCTAGGCAACGCGTGGAGGCAGATATTAAATTCACACTGGGAAGAAAAAAATCAAGTTCATTATTAAAGGAAATCAAATCAGTAAAGCTAAAGACGAACTTGAACAACCTTGTAAGATCACAGAGGAAATGAACAGAGATTTAAAAGATGAGGAAAGGGAGATGAGAGGAGCGGGGAACTAATAAAGGCCGTCCAACCTCTGAATAAGATCCACTCCCGACCAAGAACACCCTGGAAACAAGTTTGATGTGATTGTCATCCAAGGTGTCAGAGAAACCTTCCCCGACCTGGAAACGGACGTGTCCGCCAGAGGAGGGAAGACACACGGTTTCCAGGCAACACTAATTAAAAGAGATGGTGCCAGGGCAATGCTGGCAATTTTTAAAAAGTTTCAAAAACAATAAAAACACCGCTTTGAGCTTACCTGCAGAGACACAAATGTCAAGTCGGCTGTCAGGATTTCTCCCCTGCCTCCCTGAATGCCAAGAGACAATGGAGATGCATGGGCAGAGCGGAAGCCAACAGCCTGGGCCAGGAACCACGGACCACGCAGCCCACAGCTCATTTGTCAGCTGCCCCAGGGCTGAGGGGCGACGGGGAGGCAGTTCATCAACATGCCACTAAATTTGGCCACTGATCCAGGGAACACCCCACCAGGGACCGAACCTGCAACCCAGGCGTGTGTCCCAATCAGGAATCGAACCCATGACCTTTTGTTTTGTGGGAGGATGCCTAACCAACCAGGCCACACAGGTCAGGACAAGTTATTCACAATTTTCTATCACCGGGACCTGGGATGCAGCTCCAAGGGTGAGACTCGGGAGCCTTGAAAGAGGGCAGGCTTCCCCGTCGGTGGCCTGACCTCCTTTTGACCGGTGTTAGGACCTGATGGCACCTGGCCACCAGCTCAGCACGGTCCCCGGGGTGAGAAACGCACAGTGGCAGATCTGTGTCCCTGGGAGCAGGGATGAGTTCCCACTAATCCCGTGGGTGTGAGCTTGCTGGTCTGTCCTGATGAACCAGACACGGGGCGGGGAGGTTTCTTCTGGGGGCTCCCCACAGGCTGCGACCAAATGCCAACCCCTGCCAACACTGGGGACCAGGCCCCCACACACTCAACATGTTGGCCCGCCTGAACCTCTTTCCAGGATCTAAACACGGCTTTTGAACCCCAGATCCATCCCAGAGCCCCAATATCCTTGGGTCTTTGTTCTCCAGGAGCCAGGAGGCAACAGGGGTCTGCAGAGAACCAGCTAGACTACCTGTCCCGGTGCCCATTGAATAGACAGCCCACCTTCTACCTGCCCTTCCAGACCCCGGGAAGAGGCTACCCACTTGGCGTGTGGCCGAAGGCAGCCGAGGCCCTTCGGACTGGTCCAGGGGGAAAAACTTAACTGTCAGACCCTGAAATGGGGGCTGTCGCTCAACTCTCCACCAGCGGAGTGTGGCTTCTGAAGCCCGCCATACTGGATCCTGCCCGTGGGCGACTACCGTGTCTCCAGGCTCCCCCTTAACCGCAGCGTCACCCGCCCGCCCGTCAGTCATCCTTTTCAACAGCACTCCGGGTGACCGTCTTTCTGTAATGAAATCTTCAACTCCTCAGTTGTATTTTGGAGAGAGAGGAAACAGTTTGGCGTTTGATATCATCCCGCTGTGGCCCATCAATTGACCCACAGTGTCAAGTACATCTCCCATCTTCCCATTTACCATCTTAGTTCCTATCAGTCCTTTCTTAACCGGGTATTTATTGACTTCACAACAGCAGCCATTCCAAAGAACCTAGAGGCCCACCCAAATGTGAGCCAAACTGAGCTAAGTTATTCAAAAATTTTCAGAAGATTTTACTTATTTATTTTTAGAGAGAGGGGAAGGGAGGGAGAAAGAGAGGGAGAGAAGCATCGATCGGTTGCCTCTCCTGTGCACCCTGACTGGGGAGCAAACCTGCAACCCAGGCTTGTGCCCCAACCGGGAATCAAACCCACGACTTTTGCTTTGTGGGATGATGTGAGCCCAACCTACCAAGCCACACAGGTCAGGACAAGTTATTCACAATTTGATGTCACCTGGATGTTGTGTTTCCTGCTATCCCCATGAAAAGAATTAGAATTCGAGAAAAGAACCAGGTTCTGGCTTTCAACACACCTGTTAGAAATGGTCCTTCCAACACGACCGGGTCTCTCCTGACATCTAACACTCAAGGCCAACACACCGTGTGGTGTTTAATGAGCAAACTTCTGCTCTTTCATGAAGCCATGACGCCCGCCATCTGAAGCACAGTTCTGTCACCAGAATCAGGGCAGGAAATGCTCCTGACATAACAGTCCCCATGGCAACTGCTGGAGAAATGCAGCTGAGGAAACGGCCTCGTGCCTCTGGCCCATTCCCTGTCTCTGTCAAAGGGAAGAGATTTGGAGAGGCAGCTTTGCGTCTCCGTTTGGGCGTCAGGTGTATGTATAGTCCCAGCGGTGCTGGAGGGAGGGTCCCACAGAGTGAGCCCGGACAGTGAAAGGGGACGCCTAGCGGAGGGAGTATCCCGAATCTCTCACTGCCTTCTTCCTCCTCCGGCTGCCCAGGCCCAGAGCTGCCGGCTGGCTGCGGGGGGCTGTGAAGGCAGGAGCGCCCCGTTCCTGGGGTAACCCGACATTGGAGGGCTCAGGGGGCTGCAGGGATACCTGGCGGTCCTCCGTTAGAAAGCTTGGCATCCGTCTGCTCTGGGATCGGGGTGTGACTGGGGGCGGGGGATGTGCAGCGGGGCTGTCCCTGCCTGTCCTGACGCTGCTCTTACTGGTATGCCTGGAAGCAGGGGGTTCCAGGGTACCCCATCCCCCTCGCTGTGTGTGCTGAGTGTGTCTGACTGCCAGGTGTGCTTCTACGGAGGAGAATCCGTACTTCCACGTGAATGAGCTACTTCTCCGTCACGAGCTGACGTCCGCTTCCCCCTTCTGGGGCATCCGCCTTAGACGAGGCTGACTGTGTCCGTGGCACTCCTCACCCCTGGGCGTCAGCGGAGACGGTTAAACCGCCTCCCGGTTTACGGGCGCATAAAAGGGGGGCCTCAGCGAAGTGAGGACTTTGTTTCCCTCCCCGCCCCGTGCCGGAAACAACAGTGTGATTGATCTGCCATTGCCCTGGAGTTCCTGATTTCTTTATTGGCTCATAAAGAGACCCCGTCTTGTGTGCCACTGGTCTGGGGAATCCCCACGGGGCCCCTGTGGGAAGTACATTGCTGGCGCAGGGACAGTCCCTGAGCACCGTTTGGCCTCCCGCCCCAAACCAAAGCCGTCTGGCATTTTGTCTGTGCTGTTCAGAGGCCTTGCACACGTTTCTACATCCTAAGCGGAGCTGGACGTGCCACGGGCGCCTTTCCCCACCTTCCCCAAAGCCACACCCGCTGCCCGCGTGCCCGGCTTTGCTGCTGCGACCTGAAGCACCGCCATTCCGTTCGGAGGCCTTTGGTGTTTTCCCGTTGTTGTGGAGGAGGATTTGGACTTCTCCACCTTGGCAAAATCACAGGACGCTCTCTCGTCGGGTGTCGCATATCCCAGAATGTGTACGAGGGTCAATGTAACGGGTTCCACGTGGGTTTTAGTCAGGAAAATGTTTCTTTTAAAAAACCGCGTGGGCTTTGCCTGACCACGTAATGAGCCACACAAAACCTGCCACCACTTTCTTAGTTCCTCGGCTGTCATGGGACTAAATTTAGCTTTTAATTGCCTGAACTAACTGGTCGTACGTTTCTGTCGTATTTATTTCTCTTCTTCCAAAAGATTTGTAATTTTTAAATTAAAATGTTATTTTTCTGAAAAAGAAAGTTGTAACACAAAGATGTATATAGTATGATATCAAACATTGGTCCTTTAAATAACTACCATGTAAATTATTTTAAAATTACAAGAATTTTAAAACAAAATTACATAAAACTATTGTTGTCAGTTGAAATTAGGCTCGTCTATGGGGTGGTGAGGAGAGCACTCCCAGCACCCACGCACGGAGACAGGGAGGTGGCAAGGTGGTTTATGTGGGTGGGAACCAGCCCCCGGGTTTCCGAAGTCCCAGCTCCCTCCGTCCCGCTGTGGGACAAGTTCAGCTGTGTCCTCAGCAATGCCAGAGCAAAGCCAGTGTCCAGAGTCTCCGCTTCATATTAAAGCTCAGTCCTTCTGGAGCCTGCCGTCTGCCGTGGCCCTGTTAGCTGCTGGACACACATGGTCACGTGCTCCCATGTGAGAGAGGGCACACACATGCATGGCATGCGTGGTGCTGGCGGGCGAGAGAGAGAACGAGAGAGAGAGAGAGAGACCCTCTGTTTCTCTGAGGTCGTAACTAGGAGCTGGTGTTTGGGACGGACCAGGTGCTTTTTCAAAACGACCAATCACTCGCCCAAGTTTCCCCGGGCTTTGGATGGGCGGGCCCACAGCCCCCTGGGTAACTGACAGGCCTCTTAGGTTCAGCACCTCCCCCTGTGCTCCCCCAATCTGGTCCTGGAGGAGGCGGGGGGAGCGCTAGTCCCCTTGGCAGAGCGATGCTGTGATCCCCTGGGGTGTGAAGCGGCGGCTTCCCGGTGAAGCAAGCAGACCTTTGCTCCCAGTTCATGAAGCTCAATGTCTCCTTCCCTTTGCTTCTCTTTCCTTATTAATAATCAGTGATACCTATGGCAACACCATCATGGACATGTTTCACATCAGCACATACAGAACTCACTTCCCTGCAAATGTCCTCGAGAAGCCTGTGACAGATTACAGTGAAGTGGATTAAATGTGCACTATGGCAATTAAAGTGTCACACTGGCTGTGAACATGACCTGTAAGGGTGCATGAGGACCGTGGACAGCCGTTCCCATTCTTCTCCTTTAGACTTCTCTACTGTTCACACGTGTGAGCATGTTTTAATTTCGTTATAATAAGAGAATACATGAGCAAGGAAAGGAAAACACAATGCACATATGTAAATAAGAAAAATTGAAAGTATAACTAGCTCAGAGAGCTCGGAAACGTACCCCTGAAATCAAACAGCAGCGCTGAAGCCCCTCCCCCCCGCAGCTGCAGACCCCGTTTTCTCTGAGTGGTCCCTCCTGTCCCTGGAGACACCAGAGATCCGCCCCATAATCCCTTCTGTCAAGCGTCCAGGCGAGGGCTCGCGGCGTGCAGGGGCGGGTTGCAGGCGACTGTGATAAACGAGCTTTAAGGGGCTCGCCAAATCTAAGATTCTGGGCCCAATTTCTACTCCCCTGACGATTTCAGACTTGTCCTCTGGACCCGGACATAACAGATCAACATCAAGACAGATTCAATACACAAGGTTTCTTATAAACAATGTCTCTGCATGAGAGGAGCCTGGGCTTTCACTCTACTGCTTAAATTTCATTAAAGACATCCTCTAAGGAGAGAAGTTATGGTGGGGATGGGTAAAGATGAACAATATTTTTAAAGGCAGGTCAGAGAGATATCAATTCTTTTATTTTTTTAAGTTAAAATTGCAGACATCTTAATTTTGACTATATTTATAGCATTCGCCATAAATCTGCCCTTGAATTGCTTCTCTTAGTTCCTAAGCGCTCTGGAGCCCTTTTTGATGAATTCCTTTCTGAAAAATGCTTCGGCTCGGTCGAGTGAGCATGTTTCAACAGTTGACAAATGCACTCAAACAGCATTGCGGCTTTTCACTCTGGAATATTCCGTTAGTGTCCAAAGGTACCCTTCCACCTCGTGTTACGAAAGGGGGTCTTTTGTGTTTTGAATCCTTGTTTGTATTCATGTACGATATAATTCAGGGCTGTCTGCCTACCAGGTTTCCCAGAGGGACAGAGAATGGGGGATGGGGGCTAGGGTTTGGAAGTGAATCTCAATCTCAATATTTTAAAGTGGATTATATAATGGATGGGGCAACGGGAGCTCAACAAAATATCTTCGTGAAGGCCTGGTGTGAGCTCGCTGTATGAGATTCCAAGGACGCTTGCAGGAGTACGGTTAATGGGAAACCTCAGGGCACCTGCCACCCCCTACGTGGGAGATGAAGTCAAGGTTACCCCTCAGGCGGCACGGTCTGCCCTACAACAGGTGTTTTCTTATTATTTAAGAACTTAAGAGGCCATGTGCTCAGCTTAGTAAGTTTCTATGATGCAGCCACCCTAAGGCAAGAGATGTACTTTATAGTTTTCACAAAACAACGGCTCATGAATAAACAATGGAAGTAAAGCAACCCCCTCTGGCTGGAGATACAATTTCTAGCCAACGCCCCCACCCCCTTCCAGAAGCATATTCAGAAAAAGTGAACCCCTTCAGCATTTGGCCTTTCAGCCAGGAGCTTGAAATGCTTCTTTTGTTGTTTTTAGAAGCAAGTCAACCATAAAACCCCAAGAAGAGTGAAACCAAGGGTCCTTATGACTTTATTAACTTTAGCTTTAAATCCTAGCTCTAGAAATCCTCTCTCTCTCTCTCTCTCTCTCTCTCTCTCTCTCTCTCTCTCCCTCCACCCCACCACCATAATCAGCAACCTCCAAGACCCAGGAGGCAGCAGAAGACAGTAGCCTGGCCGGACTGATGGTCACAGGTCAGGATCTCTGCAGGCTAAAGGTCACATCTTGACCTAAGTTCGGTTTCAGCTCCTGAGCCCTAAGGTGGAGCGACCCCCTGGCTACTTTCCCACGAGAGCAGACAGAGGGACCCGGGGACGGACCTCAGAGCCGTCTGTCCTCCACACCTGTCTGTCCTCCACACCTGGGGGATGACACGTCACCCTGACCTCACCTCCGACCAATCAGCTCCCAGCTCGACCCCCAGCCCCAAACCCCGTGCTTGTGCCTCTGCCCCGTGGACTCTGTCACCCACGCGCCCCCGGGGAGTTCGGGCTGTGGAGCACTGGCTTCTGCTCTCCCGGGTGGCGCCCTTCCCGACCAGGTGGCCACGTTTCTGTGCCGCTGTTCTCGGTGACTAGTGCTTGGGCTCTGCAGCGCCGGGCGGACCGGCTCTTTCTGTCCCGTGACAAGAGAGGGAAAACAATGCCCGGGTGGTAAAGTCATAACTGAGACAAAATAATAATAAATACAGCTTCTCTAAGCTCTTCTTTCCCTCCCATCACTGCTTTCACATTCCAGCGCCCGGGGCCAGCCAGCTCCAAGGGTCTGTGGTCTTACAGAGGCTCGCAGGTGTCTCCCCACCCCCAGCAGAGGACGTCTGTTCCGAAGACTGCGTGACGCCTTGGTCAGAATTCCACGAGGTGCAGGCCTGAGCCCCGCTGTGTGTCTGCACGTGGCACCTGCTTTCCCCCCGGACAGTTGTTGCTGTGCACCCGCACCCGGATAAGCTGAGGCACATACGTCAGTCTCCCCAAAGACCTCCTAGTCCTCTTATTGATTATCATTGTTATTAGTAGTAGTATCTTACTGTGGATAAAAAGTGTTCATTTCCCAATCTGAGGTGGAGTTCCTGGGACACGTTGCTTCAGAAGCAGGAGCAGGTCACCCCGAATCCACCCTCACGCTGAAGTGTACCTGAAGGCCTCACACTTCCTCACCCCGAGAATCTAAGCGTCTTGAGGCTGAAGTCACCTTCCCGAAGGGGTCTCCAGCAGAGGCGGCCTGGAGCCGGGGCCGACCGGCACCCAGCCCGCACGAGCAGACTGGGGGACTCTCCAGGATTTGGGGAGCTCCTTGTTCAACACAGCCATTATCATAAATGAAATAACATCAACTTATGGCTAAATAAATTGTATTAAGAGCAAAGGTAACAAGTATTCAAAACTCATCTCTGCCTAGATATGTTGCTGTAGGAGGTTGGTCTGCCGTTTGTAGCTGTCAGACGTAAGTACGCGGCCGGACAGCGGGCTGCGTGCCACCGCCTCTCGCCAGCCCTGCCTGCGGTGACGTCAGGGTGGGAGGTTTAAAGCGGCCTCATCAGGAATGTTTACACCACAGGAGCCAGCAGACGCTACAAACGGGGCTCTCTCCTTCCCCTCGGAAGATCCGGTGGTTAAACTTTTCCTAGCGCACCGCCGGCCTTGAACCAGAGCGTGAGAGTCATGAGTGAATGGAGAGGCCCGTGTTCTGAGGCCGGATGTCCGGGTGGCACACACGGACCGTCCCGCAGCTCGGGTGTCAGCGTGGCGCTCTTGGTTTCCAGCTGACCGACAGGCGTGCGGACTGACAGCTTAGAGTCCCATCGCGACACACTGGACTGGCCAAGGCGGGCCCCCTGAGCGGTCAGAATGGCCAGGGATTAAACCATCCGCAGAGCCGGGTGCCGAGGGACTGTGGGCTCTGCTTTTACACCGTGGCTTATTCAAAGCCAAGTTGGTGAACCCCTTTTAGCCTCTGAAACTTAAAAAAAGTGGTTTTGCTTTTTGCTTTTGCAGCGGTCCGATGTACGAAGCGAGGTCTGTGAGGAAGGAGCGTACCGCCTCCTCCCCGCTCTCGCCCCCGCAGGACCAGAAAGGGGACACCTCGGCCTCAGGGCACAGAGCCAGGAGCCTTCCTCACACACAGTGACAGCCGAACAGACGCGTGTTGACGTGACCAGGCACACAGTAGCCTCACTTCCCTCCAGGGGCGGGTCCCCCAGGCACTGCTTACCGAGGCGGCTGGTTTCTCCTGATAACCTGCGGTTCCCCACAATGAGCATCTGTTTCACACACAAAGAAGGGTTTTGTTTCATGACGTCTCGGCCCAGGCAGGCAGCCCAGTTCCCACACTGGGGATGAGGAAGAGGCTCACCGAGGTCCACTCTGACCCTCGGCGTAGCTTCTTCCAGGGCAGGGCGCGGAGTGTGCCCGAGAACCCAGGGGAGAGCATGGGGTGCTTGAACGTCTCAGAAATGTCTTGGTCAGTGTGTCGCCAGCCCCTTGAGAGAAAAACCCCAGCCTGGCTCATCCTCCCAGTGAAAGAAGTAAGATCACGGAAGAGCCTTCCTTGGGGGCTTCTCGAAAATGAACCGGGACTCTCCGGGGAGCCGGCGGGTGTGCAGGTGGAGTGAGGTTGACCACAGATCTGTCTGCAGAGGGAAAGTCACCACGCACGGGTGTGGGCTACCACCAAGCCCTGGCACATCTGTGCCCCTGACAGTCCTCGGAAAAGCCGCGTACCTGGCTGATTGGTGTGCTTTCTGGGTTTTCCTCAGTACTGTAGGAGTCTCTAATTCTGTACCTTTAAAGCTATAAATAGAGTCACAGGGTACCCTGTGTTTGCAGTTAACGTGCGCACATAAATTCTTGCCATAGCTTTCCTCCAATCCTAAAGCCTTGCGGCATATGGCATTGACCCCAGCTGAACGTCACGGGTGTGCTTCTTTCCTTAGCTTCCTGCACCACGTCTGCGTGCGTTTCTCAGTGAACAGTATGTCCTGCTGCTGCTGAAGCTTTGATCCCGCCTCTTCATAAACACGTCACCATCATGGAGGCCGAATCCCCTCTCCCACCAGCAACCCAATCACCCCTAATTCCTGTGCTCCCGCCTCACTGCTACTGCTGCTGGTACCAGCTCCTACTGGGACGAAGGATGGAACGGGCTGGGGTAAGAAGAGGCTGTGAAGAGTCAGTCAGGTTCCACCCAACTTTTCTGTTATGAATTTAGAAAGAATCCGTCTGGTTTTATACATCTGTCTCTCGTGAGTTGAGATAGCATGCATCGCTTTACTCTGTCCGCTCTCTTTAATAAAAATCATTCTTTCTAGGGGAACTGAATTGAGAGCCTCTCATTGAGGCAAATTCTGAATTTATTTTATTCCCTCTTTACAGGCAAATTTAGCCTCTAGAGGGAGCAGAAAACTCTGCTTCAGTCTATAGCCCCAAGGTGACTTCTCTATTCCAGTAATTCCCAAAAAAGCCCGAGCTGAGCCGCTGACCAGGTACCGGCCCGGCCACCAGCAGCCGGGGCTTGCGTGTGCAGGGGGCCAGGCCCTGAGATGGGCCCCCAGCTGGACGCGGAAGTGTTCCAGCCTGAACCCTGGATCCTTCACAGACACATCCAATTCCAATTTAAACAGAAACTAAACGGAGAAAAACACTTTCCCCCTGAGGACAGGAACATGCAAACAGGCTGAATTAAAACAAAGAGAACCTGTTTGCCTTGTCTTCAACAACCAGGGCTCTTTATTTACCTTCCCCATCGTTCATGACGTCTCTGGGCAGGTATTTCCCCGGGAGGCTGCCTGCGATGACTCACGCCCGCCTTCCTCCATGGCGGAGGACAGATGTTACCTTCTTTGTTCCATCCAGGTTCTGCCTCCTGATGGGAGGCTGCCGCCCACAGGGTGACCTGCCCCCCCAAGGGTGAGCCTGGAGCTGAGAACCTGCCCAATTTCCCCTCGGGAAGAAAAACCAATTTCCCAAGAAGCTGACACAGAGCAGGGCGCCATCGGGTCTGGGAGACTTTTTCATCTCTATAAGCTGAGTTCACAGGGTCCTAGCTGATGAAAACCTCACTCCAGGTGTACAGGTGTCTGCTCTGTCTCTTGGTGGCTGAAACGTACAAGGTCTAAGAAAATATGGAAATTTAAATCCTCTTAAAATTGTAAACCAGTTGAATACATTTTTACCAATTCTACACAATAACTCCAAGTGGGTGGTTCAGAAATGCCAGGTTTGGTAAATGGTCCTTTACAGAATAAAGAGGCGGGACAGGGTGGGGGAGGGTAGAATTACTGACCGAAGAAGGAAAGCAGGTGGAAAACCAGATGCTGGTGATAGGGTGGAAAGCATAAATTTGTCACTACCCTCCACACAAACTGTCTCCTTGCTAAGGCTCCTCGTCTTGCGCCTCCTCTTCCGCCATGGTTTCTGCGAAAGCCTGTTCCCTTTCAATTCCCCTGCGTTCAGCTCGATCTCATTTAGAAGAGAAGACAACCATAGTTATTATTTATTGAGTGTGCAGGCAACTGCACCCCGATGACTTCATTAATTCCTCAAACCAGCCCCGCAAGGGAGGGGTGTGAGCCCCGAGGCCACATGGCGGGGCGACTCCCCGCTGGCAGGTGATGGAGCCCAAGGACACGTGGGCCACGTGGCTCAGCCTGGGCTGCTTTGGTGTGACGCTCTGAGGAAAGGCTCAGGAGTCTCTCTTTTTCCCGGATGTCTCGTCTTTGACTAAGAAAAAAAGGGGGGTTCCCCTGAGTTGAGAATAAAGGAAGGCGCAGCACTGAGTTTATGGCCAGTGTGGCTTGAATTCAATGACTCCCAACACCAGAAAGACACAGGGCACATGTTCTTGGCTAGGAACTCCCGAGGTCTCTGAAGAAAACGTGCCTCTTCCTGTAGACGTTGGCGAGATTCAGGTGATGGGTTAGGCCGACTCTGTGGCCAGGATGCAATGTGCGTCAGTCAGTGGGGGCATCATGGCTGAGTACCAGTTTTAGTCGTCTGTCCAATGGGCATGTCATTGTAAGCTGCTCCCCAAATGCAGGGCCCCTGAGCGCCTGGCCGCTGTGGATGACAGCCATGCTTGGCCGGCCTTTTCATCTGGACACTCTTGGATGTCATTAGAGTCACAGAAGACCCGCCAGAGCCGGGCATTGTGGGTACAATGTGTTTGTCTGCGTGGTCCTCCATGCGCTAGCAACCCAGATGAGCAACATCACTTGTTTAGACAATTTGGGCAATTATCTGTCGGCATCTTACCCACATTGCAGCTTATGTTTAATTGTAATGTACTGCAAAGGAGGCATGCATGCATGTGTGTTTTTAACAAATAGATCTGTGTACCTACTGTGTGTCAGGCATGATGTTAGGTATTAGCAAACAAACCTACATGGCCTCCTGCTTCCGTGGATCTCACAGGCGTTTGTCTAGAATGTGGAACTCCTGTGCCCTGGGGCAGTAAACCTTGCTCCGCCCCAAGCCAAGAGCAAACAAGGAAGGCCAGTAACTTATAAAACAGCACGTGAGGAAGAGTTTATGGCAAACAGAACGCTTTCGGAGGCTCATACTGTGTGTCACCTCCACAGACGGGCTGTCCGCTGCCGGGGGATGAGGAGGCAGGTGGCCGCAGACAGGATGGGGAGCCCTTTGCAGCCACGTTTCATGAGATGGGGGACAGTGTGTCTGCATGAGCCCAATGCTAGTTTTTGCCAGTGAGCGCGAGACTCTGACGCAGGTGAGCAGCTCTTCTGATGCCCTGGGTGAAGGGGTCGGCTCCCGCCCGCCGCCTCTGGCTCATGAGCGCTGGCCAGCTCTGTCGTTGGCACCGTGTGAATGTTTGTACGTGTCTGGGCCTGGCTCCCCAAAAAGGCCAGACCAGTTGTGTGGGTGTGGGCGTGGGTGGGGGTATTGTCTGCAGACGCAGAGATCTGTGTGCGGAAGACAAAAAGGCCTTGTAGGCCGGCCGCCCGCGCAGCCCCCCGGGCCGGGGCTTGGCTGCACCCGCTGTGGCCTCCATGTTGGAATATGAAGATATTCCCATTGGGCGGAAGTTTTACCGCTCGGTTCGGCAGTCAGCAGTTAGTGCTCTCAGCCACACCAGCTGTTTGCAGGTTTGTGTACGTGATGACAGGTGAGCAGCGCACGGAGCTTGCTTGGTGACTCTTCACCCTCATGGCGTTTTCTGGACAAGCGCACCCCGAAACGGCACGAGACACTCCTCACTCCTTTGGCCCGGGCGCCTCCGCTGGGCCTGGTGTTAGCGCGCACCCCGGAGCTCCCACTCCTCCACGGCAAGTTCCCGGGTCTCTGTGAGTGCCCGCGGGGCAGGCCTCTCGAAACTCACGCCACGGGAGGGCTGGTGCGTGCTGGTGGTGTGTTCGCTGGTCACGACCTCGTTGATGGCGGGACAGCCCTTCCTCTTCTCACTTCCCTGCTCTGCGGGGGCCACCATGCTGGGCCCGAGCTGGAAGGAGAGGACGCAAGGTGTTCTGGGGTAGGGAGATGGAGTTCTTCACGTTCGTTTTCAAACAAGGGGCCCACGTCATCCTCATGGAGCCCTTCCCAAGGGGGGGGGGCGTCATGGTGAGAGTGTACAGGGGAGTCTCTGAGCAGGAGCTGGTTGGTGAAGAGCCTGCTAACATAGCCTCTTAAATATATATGAGGGATGTTGTGTTTTGATCAGTTTAAGAATTCTTTAAAGGGGTGACAGCCATATTTATATTAAATGTCAACCCTATTTATATTAAATATTGTTTGGCCTTGCTCTTTTTAATACTTTACTTAGAGTTATCCTGTTCCCTGCCTTTCCTGTGTGACCTCGGCCTCCTTATTTGATCGTTGCTGCTCTCGACAATATATTTTACACAAATCTGGTAATGAAGACAATGGAACTATCTTTAAGTCATTGGAATAGAAGTGATAGATGAGCTTATGGGAATATATGATTTTCTGAGAATGTAAAAGAAGAAAAATAAAAGCAGAGGCCGTGGGCCAGTCCTTGGATCCTTGGGGACTGTGTCTGCTAGACAGAGGAATGGAGCTGTAACAGACGTGCTGGGGGAGCCCAGAGAACACAGACTATAAATGCAACTGGAGAGAGGCTTCCAGAAGGCACATCTGGTCACTGTCTCCAAGGTTTCAAGGGGGCCAAGCAGGCTTTAGTTAAGATCACTGGGTTCAGCAAGTAAGACACCACTAGGGGACCTGGAAAAGCGTCTTTAGCTAAGTGGTAGAGCCAAGGCCAAGGCTAACAGAGTGCCGAGAAGTCATTGTACCTGAGCTAGACACTGAGCAGGAGAGGGGAGAAGCAGGCTTACAGCTCCGGGACGGCCGGCACCGGGCCACGGAAGAGACCAGGATGTGAGTATTAGCGCTGGAGACAAGACGGACGAGGCAGCGTGGAGCACAGTCTCCAAAGACAAATGATAATAGCTTCCGAATCGCACCGAAGAATGAGACTGTTCTCCCTGCACTCCTAACCTGAGGGCGAGCAGTAAGCACAGAATACGTAACAGGCCGGACGCCATTAAGCTTCCCGGGCCGATGCCACGGCCTCATTGCAGGGGCCGCCAGAGCAACCTCAGAAAAAGCCAGTTACCCACACGGGAGGGAATGGGGGTCATCTTCAAGTCCATGGCTGCCACACCTACATCCATTAATTCAGGAAGTGTACCGGAGATGTCTAAGGGTGAATGCATGCAGCATTTGGGGGTGATATGCCCCACGGCTCTACCCCATTGTGCCTCACCGTCAATCGTAGACTTTCAATTTAACCCGCTTTAAAGCGTAGGGAACCTGCCTCGGGAGACAGAGTTGGGGCGGCAGGAGCAACACCCCAAACCCCGTCGCTTGGCTTGGAGTTCAATAACTTTCTTCACACCGTGACGCCCTTCCTTTCAGCATCCATCCCAACAGCAGCCAAGCCACATACAGGTGACAGAGCTCAAGTGTCAACACAACAAAACATAAAAGTGACACCGTGGTGGGGTTTTTTCACTCTTTGGCACTCCATCCTCTCCAGTGCACCCCCTGGGTCCCCGGAGACAGGGTTCTTCTCGCCAGAATGCTGCCTCCTTTTCTGCAAGTAGACAACTGAGTGGGACACCCTGCATCATCCTGACATCTAACCGTGCCCTTCCTGGAGGCCAAAGGCAGCCCTCAGATCCTACCCTTCAGCCACCCTCGCCCCCTACCCCAGGGCTCCTCCGCTAGAAACTTGCCAGCAGAAACCATCCCAGGTGCAAGGAAGGAGGACTTGGACGAGGGCAATGGGGTGAGAGGATGACCTGCAAAGCCAGAGCCACCCCTCCAGCAGAGCCATGGGGGATGCACAAACTCAGCTGGTGGCTCCTAAAACATTCGCAAGCACGGCCTCCTGCTAAGAAACAGCTTTAAATGCAAGAGCACCTCCAATTCAAGTGTCTCTAAATTCAAATAGAAAGCATATAAACGTAAGTTAGAGCCCCACACAGTTCAGCTCGGTTGAAAACGTATTTAAATATCTTAATAACTAAAAAGAAATAGAGAACCTTGGGTGAAAGCTGCTGACACATGGCATCTGAGTGAGCAATGAGCGCGTCTTAACTCCAGGTTCAAGGGCGCTGTGACTGCCTCCTGCCCAGGAGCTCTGGGCAGCTGCCCTCTCGGCGCCATGAGCGGGCGTCTGAAGCAGTAAGTTTCTTACACAAATGACATCTCTGGCTCTAAATGGTTTCAGTTTACTGGGATGCTTAGGGGACCAAGTTTCTTGGGTGGTTTTCATGATCGGCGCCAGAAGTAGTTAGACTCAAGCAACCTCAGTTAACATGGATCTTCACCGTCTTCTTCAGAGGATAGACGTCTTTTAACTCCAGAAAGATTTAGAATGAAATAGAAAAAGGTTGAAGAAAGTCAGATTCAAATTTGCACACAACGTAACTTCATACACCCTGTAACTCCTGAGAAATGTGGTCTATTCTTGTGATCACCCGCTTTCTCTTAGTGTAGACCCTTCGTTTTAGTTTGAAACCTAAAGGAATGTAGCCACAGATTTAGGACACTTACCAGAACAGAATGGTGGGCAATTTCAGACACCAGCTGGGTGTCCTACAATCAACTCAGCTTTAACGCTCAACCCCAGACAGCCTCAGGTTCTGCAGATGAAAGGCTCAGTCCCACAAGACTGTGCCCCACCCCCCACTTCAGAGGCCAGTCTCTAGTCCAAGGTCATCACTGTGCTCCTGACCTACTGGCTCTAGACTGGCGATTCCGATGCCCCCCTCCTAGGTTTGCATTAACAGCGACTAGAGGGCTGCTGGAGCCAGGAAACATTTCACTTACTAGCTTGCTGTTCTGTCCCACAAGAGAAAGGCACGGGGGAAGGAGTGGGGAGCTTCCACGCGCTCTCCAAGGACGCCATTCTTCCCACATCTCCACCCACATGCACCACCCGGAAGGCTCTCCAACACCATCCTTAGCTTGTCATGGCGACCTCGGTACACAGACAGAATGGATTAAATCCCTGGCCAGGGGCGGTTGATCCAATGTCCCAGCCTCTCTCTCCAGGTGGTTAGGGGGTGGGATTGAAATCACACGGCTGGTTCTCCTGGCAACCAGCCCCACCCTTGGGTGCTTCCCGAAGTCATGTCCCTAACAACGGAAGCCATCTTTATTGCTCTCATCACTTACGAAACACCAAGGGCTTTAGAAGCTCTGTGCCAAAATGGGACAAAGACCTAATGCGTATTTCTTATTATAAATCACAATATTACAGTTTAAGCCTAAAAGCACCTATGGAACCTCCCATTAATAGGACCGTTCAGCCCTAGCCAAGAGCAGGTCATGGGAAGGAGGAGCTTCTGTTGACCCCAGAAGGTCAGCAAACTTTCCTCTCGTCCTTCACTGTTCCATGTCCAGGCGCCTTGTTTCTCAATGGCCTCTAGAGCAACCTGAAGAAACTGCTTGGAGGTCTCGAAATTGGCATTTCCAATTCAATTCCAAATGCTCCTACTGGATCTCAAGCTGGTGCATGGCACGTGTAAGCGCAATCTGTCACTGCCCAGTCTAGCAAGTCAGGGTCACTAGCTGTGATCATTCTTGTCTCGAAAGAGGGAAAGCAAGTGGCCCCAGAATGGACATCAGCAGCCCTTCAGTCACGGCTCTCACTGGCAGCAAGAGGCCATCTGACCTGGACTCTCTCAGTTCCTATATCTTCTTACAGACCTAGGATTCTGTGGCATGGAATCAAGGAGCCCCAAGGGCACCTGTGTGATATAGGAACCATAAAAACGTCAAAGGGTTGGAAGCCAATTCTGAGCTGGGTTAGATTTATGTGCTGGTTTCCATGGGCCAACCAATTTCCAGTGGGGTCAGTGGGCTGGGTTTATATGTACGGGAACCAGGGATGAGGCAAGACCGGGGTTCCGGCGAGCCGGCAAGTCACACCCATTTGCACGTCCCAGCATAGCATTTGGAGATGTCTCACTCTAAAGGGGGTGGCCCAACCCTTGTCCCCCTTCTCCCGGTAAAGAAGCCTTGTTGCGGGCAAACCACGCCGTACAGATTGTGAGGCTGATCCCATTCTTCTTGGTCATAAAAGTAGCCTGACCCCGGCCTGCCCAGCAGAATGGCTCATTTCCCTGGTCACAGCGGTCAGGAAAGGGAACGTGACCACAGCTGGGCCAGCCAAAGTCTTTTCTAAGTACTCCGATGGGAACCTGAGTGAGGGACTGAGACCCTTACGCTGTCGATGCCTGCGATCCGCCGTGAACAGAGCCCCCCTGAGGATGCGTCCCCGACAGAGGGAAAGGCTGAGTGAGGGCCTGGTGGCTTCCTGTGGACACCATGGTTGTGTGAGTTTCTAGAGGATCCCTTACATCTCTTCTAATGCTGCGATTTCTTGTTCACAGGAAGCTTAGAAGGAGTGACCTATTAATGGTGAGCTTGCTAGAAAAAGCTGACCGAAGACTCCATTTACAAGTTCCTCTGGGCAACTATCAAGAACAGACCTGTCCCCTGAGGCCAAGGCTTAATTGTGCAGCCCAAGCACCAAGTCCCTGAAAGCCTTTCATCTGTGCGGAGAACCTACAGCTCCTTCTGCAAATCACCTTGTCACAGGCCTGGGGGTTCAGTCCCCCGAGTGCCAATTCAACCTCAAGGGGGAAAGAGCTTCCAGAATCTGTGCGTTCCTGGGAGGAGACCCCATAGCCAGTCACACTCAAACTCTACCCAGATTAACCCCTTGAATGCCTCACTCCCAAGAACTGCAAGGTTCTATTTATTTTACGAGGCAAGCGCTTTCAAGAAAGGCGAGCCAAGGGGGATTTTATAGAGAGCGGTTTTCATGAAAGAGAAACGTACTATAAGTTTATGTCCTGGAGTGAGACTGGTCGCTCTCAGTAATTCCAGGGTCACACTAAAAGTTTAAGCAGGCGTTAATGAACGGGATCCCTGCCCTGGGGGGCGGACCGGCTCTGCGGGGGCCAGAAGATCTCCGGCTTTATCTTCTGTAAGATGAGTTGATTGAACCACGTAAGGATGACCAGGAGGTTCCAATTCTTGCATCAACCCTGGAAAGCTGGTCAGGGCTGTTGCATGAAACAAGAAGGAGTGGCATGTTCTGTGTACTGTCTACAAGTTCAGACATAAATATGTAGTAAGAATGGGAAGGAAGTTTGACGAAAAGTAAAAGAGGGCTATCTTGGGACTTACGGTGTCTTTTCTTGACGAGGGCTTGGGAATTTTCCTTTCTGTGCTTCTCACAGGGAACAGCCGGGCACGCTGAGAGGGATTGACTGTTCTTGGACCCAGAAGAGAAGTGAGGGTGTAGGGCAAACGGCGACCCCAAAGCTTGGAGAGACAGGGGACCCCGAGGGACCCAACCGAGCTCTGCTTCTCCTTGGCAGAAGCCACTGAAGCCACCGACTGACCGGACACCCAAACAGGAATTTGGACGAGCTGCCTGAGTCTGAGTACGTCCCACATGGGGCTGAGATGCCCGGAGGCTGCCGGCCGAGGCTCTCACACTTGCGTGGTCTGACCTGCAGGAAGCCCACCCGGTTCTCGTGGGGAAGATGTGAGAAAGATCCGCCCCCCCAGCTCTGGCAAGGAGAGGCAAGTGTAAGCAGTGAAATATACTGAGACACTTCACATCAGAGGCGGGCTCGCCACCCACCAAGGACCGCGGCTTCTGAAACACTCTCCCAGTTGGAGAAAAGGATTCCTCCCACTGAAGCCCCCCACCCCACCCTTAGCTCGGCTGTCTCACACCCAAGGTGGGGAAGAAAACACAGGCGATCGGGTCCAGACTTCAAGCGTATAGACCAAGAAGGCACCAGCCAGGGACGGGAGCAGGGGTGGCAGGGCGGGGTGAAGCCAGACCACAGGGGTGACACCCGTGAACGTCGCAGGCCCACTAAGAGATTGAGCCCTAAAGTTATAGAACGATCCTCCTTCCCACACTGACCAGCCTCTGGTATGACAGTAGATGGTGGAGGAAAGAGCTACAGGACACCCGCTGTCATGGAGGAGGAGTCCTGGCGGAAGCCCAAGGTCAAGAAGAAGACAGAGGCCGTTACATCATGGCAGATAGTGTCTGACTATATCTATAATCCTTTAGTTTTTTTAAGTATATTTTATTGATTATGCTGTTACAGCTGTCTCAATTTCTTTCCCCTTTGCTCCCCTCTGCCCAGTACCCCCTTCCTTCCAGCAATCCCACCCCCCTTAGTTCATGTCCACGGGTCGTGCATATAAGTTCTTTGGCTTCACCCTTTCCTATATTATTCTTAACTTCTCTCTATTTTGTACCAACCACCTATGCTTCTTAGTCCCTGCACCATTTCCCCATTTCTCCCCCTTCCCCCTCCCAGCTGATAACCCTCCAAATGATCCCCATACCTATGATTCTGCTCCTGTTCTGGTTTGCTTAGTTAGATTTTCTTTTTCTTTTTAGATTCAGTTGTTGATAGTTGTGAGTTTGTTGTCATTCTAACGTTCATAATTTTGATCTTTTTCTTGAGTAAGTCCCTTTGACATTTCATATAACGATGGCTTGGTGATGATGAACTCCTTTAGCTTTACCCTGTCTGGGAAGCACTTCATCTGCCCTTCCATTCTAAATGAGAGCTTTGCTGGATAGAGTAATCCTGGTTGTAAGTCCTTGCTTTTCATCACCTTAAATACTTCTTGCCAGTCCCTTCTTGCCTGCAAAGTTTCTTTTGCAAAATCAGCCGATAGTCTCATAGATACTCCTTTATAGGAAACTCTGCTTTTTTCTTGCTGCTTTTAAGATTCTCTCTTTATCTTGAACACTTGGAATTTTAATTATTAATGTGTCTTGGTGTGGTTCTCTTTGGGTCTAGCTTGTTTGGGACTCTCTGTACTTCCTGGACTGGTACATCTATTTCTTTTGCCAAATTTGGGGAGTTTTTCTTCATTATTTTCTCACATAAGCTTTCTATTTCTTGCTCTTCCTCTTCTCCTTCTGGCACCTCCATGATTCGGATGTTGGCATGTTTAAAGTTGTTCCAGAGGTTTGTAAGCCTTTCCTCATTTTTTTCAATTCTTATTTCCTCATTCTGCACTGGTTGACTGTTTTTTCATTCCTTATGTTCCAAATCATTGATTTGAACCCTGGTTTCCTTCCCTTCACCATTGGTTTTGTGTGGATTTTCCTTTGTTTCATTTAGCATAGCCTTCACTTCTTCTCTTATGCATCTGCCATACTCAAGCATATCTGTCAAGCCTGTGAGCATCTTCATCACCAGGGTTTTGAAATCTGCATCTGTTAGGTTCGCTATCTCCTCATCTGTTAGGTTGGCTATCTCCTCATTGCTTAGTTCTCCCATTGGAACCTTGATCCATTCCCCTTTTGGGCCATACTTCTCTGTCTCCTCATCTTGACAGGCTCCTGTGTTTGTTTGCCTCTGTGTCTTAGGTAGAGCTGTCACTCCTGTTACGTTGTAAGAGGCAGAGCCTTAGGTATTCCTGAGTATAGGGTGATCCGTTTCACCGGGTTGTGGCGCTGTAGGTGGGGGAGGGGTCAGAGAGGGAACAATGCCACTTGTCCAGCACTTGCCCCTTTTCCAGGCACTTCTCCCACTTCCATATGGGATTGGTGCCCCTCTAGCTGTTGTCCCGGCCGTCGTTCCCAGAGTGGGTGGGTCTGCAGATGTTCTAGGACCCTGGGGGTCCTTTAAACAAGCGGACTCTGCTGAGAGACCTGCAGTTTCTGCCTCCGCCCCAACCCCCACTGGTCTGCACAGTCAGAAGCAATGAGGCTTGATTTTCCCGGTGCTGGGACTGTGAGCTGTATAGTCTTGTCTGGTGCTGGGAGCGCTCCCCAGGTGTCCCTCCTGACCTTTTAAAAATGTGTGGCTGTGCTTTCTGCCAGCCTGCTGCTGCCGCTGCTGCCACTACTGCTGCCACCACACCGCGTCCTCTCCGCCCCGGCTCTGCCCCTCCTGCCTGTCTGGATGAGTATTTCTTCTTTATGCTTGTTTGCTGAACTTCAATGCAGGTCGATTTTCTGGAACTTCTGGTGGTCTCTAGTTCTGAGGTAGTTGTATTCCTTCTTAGTTGTGGAGGGAGACACAGCATGTCTGTCTAGGCCTCCATTTTGGCCAGAAGTCTCAATAATTTTATTAAATGTCAGTGGTCTAAATACAGCAATTAGGAGACATTGTCACAATGGGCAATAAAGCCAGACTTGACTAAATGCTGTCTGTAAGAAACCAACTTTAAGTATCACAAACACTCAGGTTAAAAGTAAGGCGATGGAGACAGACAGCCCACACTAACAGCAGTCACAGGAAGCTGGGGCAGCAGCACCAGTTCCAGAGAGAGTGGGCTTCAGACCCAGGAACGTATTTATCATGGATCAGGAGGGACATGACATACTGAGAAGGGGTGAATTCTCCAGGAAGACAGACCCCAAAGCATGTCTGCCCCTCACCACAAACCTGTAGGCCTTCTCTGGTTGGTGGGATTGTGAGTCATTTATATTCTTCTGTGGCGATTCTCCAGTAAACGCACATTAGAAAATGCTTCCCTGGCTGCCCACCTGTCCCTCCCGGTGATGGGACAGGGAGGAAGGTCGGAATAGCCGTGGCCACTGAGCCCAGGTGGACACACGTCCACACAAAGCTATCTTAATAGCTAGTCTCTGCTCTGGCACACTCACCTTGTCCAGGAGGGAAAAGAGCTAGAGCTCAGCCTGAACCGATGGCCTCGTGGAGGGTTCTCATCACTGCAGAAACCTCAAAATAGCACCGTTTAAAAACCAAGTCTGCATCCCTGGTTTCCCTGACAGTTTAGACCAAGGGCCTTTGGTCACTGAAGGTCCTGAAATGTGTCCACCTGCACGCATCTAACCTTCAGAAGGATGTCAAGGACTAACACAAGGATGGTGTTCCGTCTTCAGGTGGGGGAGAGGGACCCGTGGCCAATGGCTTGGACAG
Source organism: Furipterus horrens (assembly GCF_987537825.1). NCBI lineage: Eukaryota > Metazoa > Chordata > Mammalia > Chiroptera > Furipteridae > Furipterus > Furipterus horrens. The sequence continues at coordinate 215,099,372 of NW_028327171.1, forward strand.
TGGGGTCCTGAGCGGCCCCCGCCGGGGAGCTAGCTAGCTCACTACACAGCCCAAGCTGTTTCCGGGCTCTCTGTAAGCCCTGAGCAGTCATAATCCTGGCTCAGGTGAAAAACTGCAAAGGCTTGTCCTCAAACCATGCCGTGTGATGCTCTCTCTTACGGCATCAGAAAACTGGCCTTTTTCTTTGGGGATATAGATCTCATCCACTGAAGTCTGGGTTAATAAGAAAACTTGAGAAAGATGTGTTTCCGGCCGATGGAGAGTCGATCGGAAGGATTCTGCTGGTCAGGAAACCACCCCTGCCTCTCTGGCCGACACTGCTCAGCACGAATCTTCTGCTGTTGCTCCTGAGGAGTGAAGTGCTTGCCGGGACGCGTCCCTGGGATGGCCGCCCTAGACGATCATCTCTCATCATACTCCCCAGTCAGCGAGACTGAGGGAGAGGTAAGTGGAGTCATACTAATCCCAGGATTTACCACGAATTTAAAAAATGCCTTACGTCAGTATATTCCGTTATAATTCCTCTTTATCCTACAGGCAGGTTGCAAATATTTCCAAACCAGCGACGGCACTTGTTCTTCCATGGCCGATGGAGCCTTTTCATCACAATGTGCCCAACAGCCTTAGGCTTGGAGCTGACATCACGCCTTCACCCTCTGTCCACGGGGCAGCTGCTGTGGCAGCTGAGGGCCCAGACCGCTCCCCCCTCCCCCCCGCCACCGAGGGCAAGTGTGGACCAGAAGCCAGAAGTACCTGCCCTCCACACACACAGGTGTGCACACCCCTAGAGCGTCTCTTCTTGCCGATACCTGCCTGCCATAAAATCATTATCTGCTCTGGCTTGGAGCCTCGGTCCTCAAAGAGTTCAAAACCGTTCCTCCATTTAGCAGACCTGCGGGCAGCCTCAGCGGGACGGGCAAGGTTTGGGGACCTGAAGGCGTGTGGCTAGGGCTGTGCAGGCCTCTGCTTTGTGGCACTTCCACTCTGGGCAGAGAAAGCCGGTGATGGTCAATTAAATGATGGAGGCAAAGACCTTCGGTACAATGGCGAGCACTGCAAAGGAAATTATGAAGCGTTGGGACGGGGACACCAGGGGTGTCATGAAGAAGACCCCCAATAACTAAACGGCCTCTTTTTCAGCCAACTCGTTTTAGGACGTAGGTCGTCACCTGAACAGAAGGCAGCAAGAGGCCATAGGAGGCTCGAGCAGGCTATAGAAGCTATTTTCATAAGCGGGCACTAGCACACGTATAAAATCAGGAGCCCAGGTACCTTACAAGTCAGATTTTGAGGGGGACAGGCTACTTTCCTGTTGTTGAAGCCGCCACGGGTCCATGAAACCACGCGTGACCCAGCAGACCAAGCCAGACGCGCCTTTCTGATTAATCCCAGGATTCTGGGGGCCTTGGCCAAAGAGCGCAGCTCCTGATTCCCCAGAAATCAGACCACGTCATGACGGTCACTTGGACAACGACCTTTAGAGCGGGTGTGATAGCACCATTCCATAATGCTGTATTTTAGCGCCTAGGAGAGGAAAAAGCCTTCAGAAGCCTTGCGAGCAAGCCGCAGCGCTGGCCCGTCAGCATTTCTGAATCTGTCTACGTGTGTATTTATAATTGCCCCGTGCCACCGGATGTCGGCCGAGTGTGATGGTGATTAAGGTGGCAGGGAAATCACGCAGAACCGTAGAGGTAGAGGAAATCAAAGCGCCGTGCCCTCGGCAGACAGAAAATGGAAAACTAAATGGGTCTGATCCTCACTCTGGCCATTCGAGGGGGAATTTTTTGAAGTAATGAAGCGAGCTACAACGAGATAGGATGAGAAATTGGCTCACGGACGGAAAGGTATCCATCTGGGTCCTGAGTAACAGGAAACTCCAGACGTTGGTTGGAGAATTCACATCTCAGTAGAGTCTTCAAATGTTTATCCTGTAAAGGTTTTATAGGTAATACGTAGTCGCAGAACAGAGCGCTGAGTTATAACAAAAACAAGAACAACACTGTTACAGGTACACGGTGTGTCCCGCGCTGCCCCGAACATCTTGCTTTGGCCGTGTCATTGAATTCCCTCGGCAGCTCTGTGGTCACCAACGAGGAACACGAGGCTCAAGAGTGAAGCTCCTCCTTCAAGATCATACAGCTAGTAACTGGCAAAGCGGGGTTCCGAAGCAAAGACCCCCAAGATCAGGCGCTTTTCCACGTGGCCCTACCTTCCCAAACATCCTTAGCTCGCTTTGCTCACGTACCAGCTGTGTCTCCTCTATTCTCGTCCCAGTGTTCTGTGCACCTGCCATGAGCTGGTCACAGCTGGATGTGAAGTGAGCACCGAACAAGCTGCCCCCTCTCGTGACGAGATTGGGAGCTGGACGTACGCAACCAATCACCCACGAAGCTGTTAGGAATGGAATTACCAGGGTCCTGCTCCCAGCCAGAGGAATTGATCGGATTTGGGGGGTGGGGTCTGAAAGGCGTCCTTTGGAAACTCTTCCTCAGACAACCTGAATCAAACCTGTATTTTAAGCACCACTAGAAATGCTGACTTCAGATTCCTTCCCAGCACTCACAGTCTAGTTTTATCTTTAGAAGGTCTTTAAATACCTCCCTGTTACCCGGCATTTACACTTGCGTGCTGGCAGAAACCGCCTCCTGGCACTGCACTAGCAGGCGCTGGAGTACCTCTGACCTGGAGGGTGGCTGGCATCCCTGGGGAGGGTAGGCATGATGATGCTCCCCACTGAGCAGAAACACAGTGAACGAGAGCCTCCCGTGGCAGGCAAGGAAACCAAGGCATCGGGGACCCAGGCTCACAGTTAAGGCCATCCGCAATTTGTTCCCCCCAGCACCACATCAGGCACTGGGACCCGCGACCAACCCAACGAGTCCCTGGGGCAAGGTCTCTCAACCAAAGTAATTCCAGTTTCAAAGGCACTGCTGGTGGTTGGGTTTCTTCCAAGTAACAAAATGGAGCATTTGGCCCAGGATGAGGGGGGAAAAAGATTAGGAATTTGAAGAAATCACCAGGCAAGGAGCGCACTGCTTCAGACCATGCAATTAGGTGTGAGTCCAGCTGTACCGGCTCCTGGAAAGGCAGAGAAGCCGCCAACATCACCCAGATTCCGTGTGTGTAAAATGTGCCACTTTAGGAAATGTTTGCAAAAGGAGGTGACTTCAAACCAAAGCCACTATTCCTGAGTGCTTTACAAGCATCCGTGGAATTTGTGGTAGAGAAGGAAACCAAATCCAACGAACACAGAATCTCATCTACACACAAAAACTTGTAGAAAATAAACCTCAAAATAAGAGAAAATGCAACAAGAGCAGGTTATAATTCAAATAAGCACCAGATCAATTTGTTTCTCTTTTTCTATTATTTTTAACTCCTTCTCTGCTTCCATAAGCTGAGCCTGCAGGAATAGGGACGACTTTCCATTGATACCCATGTCAAAACTGGCACATGGGACAGTCCCAAGGTCAACTGGGGTGAGGGAAGTACATGATGTTTGTAGAAATTATGCCTGTTTGTTTCCTGGCGACAGCTCAGGAAGCCTTGCTTTATGCAAATAAGATACATCGCTCTCCCAGGGACTGGCCGACCAGACGCCCAGAGAGAAATCCCTCAGAGGAGAGTTGACCCACGAATCCACGTGAAAGCTGGCCTTGTGCCTGCTGGCTTGTTCACAGGAGGCCATTAATAAATGGCCTTGTTGACGGTGGTGTTGGTGGAAATCAGGCTCTTCCACGGGATGGCGAGGAAAGCATCCCAGGGACCCACGCACGGAGACACTGATGGGGCAAGACGGTTTATTCAGGTGGAAATCGTCCCTGGGTTTCCAGCATCCTGTCTGCCTCCATCCCGCCGTGGAAAAAAAGCCAACCGTGTCCTCAGCAAGACCCAGACAAAGCCAGTGTCTGGAGTTTCTGCTGCACATTAAAGCTTAGTCTTTTCCTGGGCTTGGTAACTGCTAGATCTGCATGGCTCCGTGCTCCTGCATGAGAGGAAACGTGCCAATGCACAGGTGAACGTGTTACTGGGTGGGTGAGAGGGACAGAGAGAGAGAGACAGACAGAGAGAGCGCTTCTTTGTTCCCCTGGGATTGTATTAGCTTTTGTTTGGATGGACCAGATACTTTTTCAAAAGAACCAATCACCTTCCCAAGCTTTTACAAGCTTTCGATAGGTCTACACCCTCTACTTAGACTGACAGGCCTCCATGGTCCAGCCCCGCCCCCTGCACCCCAACAATTCAATACAGGAGTAAAGGGGGGAGTGTTCATCCATCCCCCTGGCAGAGCGATGCTGTGGTCCCCTGGGATGTGAAGCAAACCAGCTCATGCTCCCCAGTGTATTAAGCTCAATGTCTCATTCCCTTTGCCGCCCTTTCTGATTAATAATTAGCTAACTACCTATGATAACAATGGCCTGACCATCCTCATCAATGTGTGGAGCGGGCAGCTGCCCAACCGGTCCCACCCCCTATCCCCGAGTCTCGCCTTTTGTAATCAAAGGGAGTTTATCCCCTTGATACACTGAGCTTGGTTTTTGCAGAAAGTCGATTCTCTCACACTTTGCCGCGGGCTGTAAGGCAAGCACCTTCTAAGGAGGTAAGGTAAGCAGCAAGCCTGCGAAGGGAACCAGCTGGTGTCCCAAAGTAGCAGCCCTCTCTGCGCCGAGGGCTGGGGTAGGACCGCCCGTGCATGCGCGCACGCGGGGCAGGTTGGGGGAAGCTCTCACATCCCAGCTCTAAGGAGTAACGAGCAGAGGCAGGAATAGGAGGCCAGGGGACCTCAGCCAATCAGTAACGTTCTAATCAGGAGTCTTCCAGATGAAGAACCTCTTCAAGCTGCATTTCGCTAGGATGGTGTGATTGCTTTTGGAATGTTAATCGAGTTTTGTTTTGAGCATGCATTCCATAAAACAGGGGTGTGTTTTAACCTACACTTTTTTTTTTTTAATTAGCCCTGTGTATTTTTATGGGCAACAGAGGATTTCACACTCTGCCCTGCCGAGCCCCCCTAGACCTGCTCTTTGGGGGGCCCTGGCACCCACCCCCGCTCGGCTCCAGGCCTCTTTCCTGCACTGAGCCTCGGACCCTGCGTTTACATATAAGATTCCTTTGAAATGGAGGCTGTCCTGCTGAAATGCTGAAGGCCCTGGGGACATCACGAAGCCCCTGTTAGTAACCGATACACAGGCCAGAGCCCTTGTCTCTACAGTAACACGGCCACTCGCTTCAGCCTGGCCTTCCTGTCACGTGGCCTTTCCTCTGTCAGCCGTCAGCCGGGGACCTAAGAAGCTGCAGATTCTGAGACTCACGTGAAAAGTGAGCAGCGGCTGGTGCTCCTGATGGTTCTTGCAAAGCCTGAGGGCAAACCAGAGACCTGGGTCCCAGGCTGCCTCCTCTCGGAGCGCTGATGACCAAACCGCGTCACAAAGACCCGATGCGCCCAGTCGGCCCCCGCCGTGGGGCTCGTGGGCAAGCAAAGGCGTGTCTGTGGAAGGCTGGTGACATTGTTTTTGTCAAAGCTTCGGCGCTGAAGGTTTGGGAAAGCAGACAGCTCTTCCCGTGGTCGTGATCGTCTGCTGTGCATGTCCTCCCCTCTCCCCCCTGCCCCCTGCAAAATTCAGAAACGAAAGGACAGCGACCATGAGTGAGGCACCCTCACCTGGGCCTTCAGGTTCCCAAACACCTGGCAAGAACTGAGTGCGGGACAAGGCCCGGAGTCCTCCATCGGTTCCCATATGTTCCAGATGATGCACCCCAAATCCTAGGAGGAATCCAGGAAGCCCGGCCTCCCCCTCAGGTCGCAGGGGGTTGAAGTGGCTGAAGAGTGAGGGCCTGGGGTGAGGGGCACATCTGTGACAGAGCGGGGGTCAGTCCACTCTTAAGATCCAGTGCCAGGGAGTCTTTCTCGCTCCAGGTTACAGACCCAGCCTGACTTTGGGCCAGTCTCCCACCTGGAGCCCGTCCAGGAGAGCGTGTGCGGGAGGGAGCGCTCCCGGCCTGGGAGCGTGGGTGCTGCCCCGGGCGAGCTTCTTCACGAGCTTTGTTTGCAATCTTCCCATCCTGCACGGGGCTGAGGCTCAAGGCAGATGGCTGCTCGGGGCCGGGGGGTCACCGGGGTTCCTGCTGGAACAGACAACTGCAGCTGCTGTGCCCACCACTGAAACGTCCTGTCAGTGGCTGCTGGCGTCACCCCTGGCTGGGGAAGTGGGGCCTGGCCATCCGCACACAGGAGGGAGCAAGACCGAGCACCAGGCAGGTCCCCAGGGGCCAAGGAGAAGCTTTGGTTCTGGTTATCGGGGATAATTGGGTCCTACCAAATACCACCTGCAGGATCCATGAAGATTCTTGGTTACGACGAACAGAAATTCCGTTCATACTCGTTAGAGCAAACAGGGGGACTTAGGAGAAGGAAACTGTCTCATCTAATGAAATCACCTTTGGGTGGCCTGGGATGGGCTTCTGGGTCAGCCGCAACTGGGCAACGGACGGCTCACGGGGCTCCGCTCCCCCTCTCCTGCCCCCATGCGGCTCTGGCAGGGCCTCCTGTTCCCCTCATGCCACACAGGCTTTCTCCACGTGGTGGAGACCACGGTGGCCACCAGGGACTTGGATTCATGGCTCATGGCTCCCACCATCTTTTCCAACCGCTCCCGGAGAACCCCCCATTGGCTGAGTTTGGGTCAGGCTCATCTCTGGCCCAAACAGTCAAGGCCAAGTGTGAGGGCCCAGATCAGGAGAGAGGCTGCCAGAGGAGAAGGAATGTGGGGTCTGGGCGGACCCAGCGGGAGGGGGCCCAGCCCCTGGGGTCCGCCAATGCATGCTGGGCAGCGACTGGTCAAGGGCAGCCCCTCCCTCCGCCTCCCCCCACAGCCAAACCCGCTGACCGCCTGTTTCTGTAAATAAAGTCTAACCGGAACAAAGCCCCACGTCGCTGCTTTCAGGGCAGAGTTGAGTAGACATTCCTGTCCGTGTGCTAAAGGTTAAGACACCCTGGGAGGGAGCCCAGTGGTATTTCCCCGGGGCTAGAACAGGAGGCAAGACTTGAAGGTCAAGCGGAAGGTGTGGATTTCTGCTTTGGGAGGTTTCCGTTCTGGTAGCTGGGCTGGATCCCCAGACCCCCTCTCCTTGGCTCTTCTCTCCCCTTTGTCTTCCTCTCCTCATGCAGCTGAGGTTACAGGGTCACATGTGAGTGTCCTTGACTGTGAGGGGCCCGGGAGGGACACCAGGGCCACGTACGTCTCGGCCTCAGGCTGAGAGGATCTCTCTGGCCTGATCTTCTGGGGCCAAGGTTGGTTCACTATGGGGTCCCCCCTTCTCAGCTCCAAAGACCATGCGGAGCCCCAGCTGTGGGTACACTGAGCAGCTGAGATTGGCCTCTGAGCACATGGCTGCCTCTGAGACCCCACGGGAGGGGAGACGAGCTGACGTGAAACTGGGTGCTTCTGGGTCCATGGGCCCGATATTACTTATAATCCCACCTCCTTCCCCAGAGTACCACTCTGACCCCTCAGCCTGGAGTCGAGGCAGCCCTGACCCCGACCGGCTGCCCACTTCTTTCTAGGCACGAGGGCGAGGTGCCGGCCCAGGCAGGCCCTGTTCCGAAGCTGCGAGTGTCTTCTCTTCCGGCCGCTCACGGGCTCCATCGTAAAAAGACATGCAACGTTGAGGATGTTGTGGGGCGAAGCCAAGGTGTGTTTCAGGCTCATTTTCTGAGCCGAGAAGACCTTTCTGAGCCAAGCTCCGTGCCTTCGAGTTTATGATCACGAGACTTTTCTGTGCGCTCACCCCTGTCCTTAGCCATGCACACAAGGACCGAACAAGCAAACTGGATAAGCTCCGTGAGGACGCAAACCCAACGCGCCGTACGCACAAGGCAGCCTTCGTCCCCAGGTGCTGTCACCCTGCAGTTCCCTGGGACACTCGACAACCTCTGAAGGATGCTTCCAGGTGTCAGAATACAGCTGGCCCCCCGCTAGGGTCTCTGTGAGACCCCTCTGAGAGGGCTGGATGGGCTCGTGAACCCCCGAGTCCTCTTGGAGGGGAAGTTCCCACATCTGGACGCCTCAGGAGGAGGGAGGTTCAGCTGGCTCTCCCAAACGTTCCTGCACAGGCCCTTTAGTTTATCAGTCCGTCCTGGGGTCAGGGTGCAGGAGAACACTTCTAGTGTTCCTCTTTCTTCTGTGATAAAGAGTGCCAAGATGAAGTTTCTTTTGTTCATCGAAGTGGGTACAAAAGCAGTGTGCCTGCAGCAAGAAATATCTTCCGGACAGTGAAGCAGAAACTGACCCCTTTCCGTTCCTTGGGCGGGGGGATCACGAGCCTCCTGCATCAGGCCCCAAAACAGGGCAGGGGGCGTCTCTGAGCCTCCTGCATCAGCTCTCAAAAGCAGGACCTGCCACGCCTGTTCCTCTCCTGATAGAATTTTGTCTGTGCCTCCTGGGTGGGAACTAAGAAAATAACTAGGACTGCTGCCTTCCAGCCCCCAAATAAAATAAGACTCAATGCCAGCAAGCTTCCACCTCCGTCAGGCAGACGGACAAAGAGAACGGAGCTGTCAAAATGCGAACAGGCCGCCTGCCTTTGTCAGTGCGTCTGCTCCTTGTATTGTCATTGTTCTACTGCAGCTGGGGTTTGCTCTTCCCTGAGGACCAAGCCGGCAGGAAAGCTGGAGGGAGGGGATGCCGGGCGCCTCACCTGAGAGCTTGTTGTTTTCGTGCCTGTTTGCTGTGTTTCTTTCCCGGGCCAAATACCGAGATACCTGCGTCTGAAAGAAAAGACAGGGACTACTTACCCAGCAGAAGAAGCAGGCTTTCCTCCTGCTGCTCCGAACGGACGGCTTGTTCTTGCATGCAGAAGCAGGCTGCTCCAGCTTGCTTTCTAAACAAAGGCCACCCACTCGTCCCTACATCTGACCACCCCTGGGAAACACCTGGGGGGTTGTTATCAATGCAGATTCCCAGGCTCCGCCCCCTGGACCGGGTCCCGTTGGTCAGCCTGGGGCCCGGGAACCTGAATGCTGAATCGGCATGTCTGGTGACGGGGAGTGCTGGTCTGGGTACAGCTAGGTCACGCCGTAGTCTCAGGTCCCGCATTCGCCATCCAGAGCAGAAAACAGGAGCCCGGAGATCATCTAACTCAGCCTCTTTGTTTTGCAGAGAAATAACAGTGAATCTGCCAGCTAAAACCCGGGTTGATCCAGCAGGACTGACACTGAGCGCTCAGTGTCTCTGCAGAGCATCCGCTGCCTCTCCACTGAATGTCGCATGAACCCTGTGGATTAAGACTCTTTCTGTAAAAGGTTAGAAACAAATATCCATACAGGGGGAGAGGGGTTGCTGGGAGCCCTCTGTGTAGAAAGGAGTCTTTGTTCGGGGACCATGGCTTTGGAAAAGCAAACGTTAGTGAAAGATGCACTGTGAGAGGAAGGCCCGGATGAATCCGGCTCGGGGCACAAGGACCCTTCTTTGTCCGGCCATCTGCAGCCTGGGCCTGAATGTCCCTTGAAGAAGCAGGAGCTCCCGTGGCTAATGGTTTTTGGATTCCAAATACAAGAAAAACAAAGCAGCTCTTCCACAAAAGGGCTGCCGCCTGAAAGCAAGTCTGGATGAGAAAGAGCTCTATTGATGCGTGTTCCTCCCAAAGGGACCTTCGTCAGGCCTCGCACGGCGATGCGTGTGGGGGGAAACCCCCAGACCCGAGTGCGGTCTTCATGTCTAGTCCGAGGAGCAAGCCCGGGTCACACCAGGTTGCCTCTGTAGCTCCACGTGGAAAATAATTATGTTGTCCTCGGAGTGACCCATGACGGCAAGCAAGCTCATCACCAAACAACTCTGGGTGAGCTGTGCCCGTCCTTCACCACAATCGTTATTGGGACAGACGGACCTTCCTGTGCCCCTCACTTGTGGGCCTGTCAGCAGTGATGCGCTCACTGGGCTCAGCGAGCACTGATGGAGACTCAGTCAACGGCGAATAGACTTATTTCCGTAAATCTGGGCCTTTCCGCGTCCATCCCACTGCGTCACACCCTGTAACAGGGGACTTCTCGGTAGACGTGAAACGGGACAGAGCAGGGCTTCCCCGGGCACTCCCCTGTCCCACAGTTTCAATGATTTGTAGACTGAGATTCTTGGAGGTCACTATTTTAACCATTTAAAAATGTCTGCAATGCACTTATTCATGAATTTCTAACCATGTGGCCCACCACACAGAGCTGAGGAAATTGAGGCCCAGAAACAGAGCAGGACAGGACCCGGGTGTCCCAATACACACTCCTCCCACATCAATGTCCAGTCTTGATAACGCATCTTCTATCAACGTGAACTCCAGAGCGGAGTTCCTGAGTGAAACGTGATATCTCATCTTCCATGTCTGTGTGGAATCTTCTGGGAAACTTAGTACACCTTTGTAGCAAACACACCTTCGTAAGACCCCTAGTGGGCCAAGCCCCTCCCACCTTGCGTGTGGGTGGAACCTTGTCTCTCTGACTTGCTTCTAAGCAACAGAATGTCAAGAGCGATGGGCTGTTTCTCCTTTGAGCAGGTATGTGACTTGGGATGGCTGCTCCCATGGTTAGGTGAGGCTACGAGACCCTCTCCTAGGCAAGGGTATCAAAGGTTCCCCTGCTGGTCTGAGGCAGGGAGCTGCCAGGCTGCGTGATGGCCAAGTGACCAAGACTTGTTGGTGGCCCCAGCTGACAGCCAGCCAGAAAGCAGGACTTCAGTCCTGCAGCCACAAGGAACTGAACGCTGACAACAGCCACGTGAGTGTGGAGAGGCCCCCAGGCTCCCGAGGGAAGGCAGGGTGGCCGACAGCTGAGCAGGGCTGCCGGGCGAACCTTGCCCAGACTCCTGACCCGCAGAAACTGCCGATTCTCCTCATTCACTTAGCTATGCTCCACGAAGTCCCTGTGATAAATGAATTAGAGTCTTTGCTCCTCAGGGAAATAGAGAGTTAGGTTCTTGGGGGCGTCTGGTCACAACATTTTTGTCAGCCGATAGATACATAACTGTCTTATGTGTGTTTCTGTTTAAAGACACTGTATTTAATGCATTGTTGACTCATTTACCCTGGATGCCACGGCCGGCGGCCCTCTCACTCACTCGCAGACATGGCCTGCGTGTGGCCATGGTCACGGGCTGCAAGTGACACTGAACCCCCACACTGATTGAGTTTGGGGGTCATCGGTGGACTTCAGGTACAGAACCTGTTCAGAATGAGGACAGACTGGAGGCTCCCGGCTGCTGGCGGTGGCCACGTGTGGGACAGCAGCAGCTCAAGCACGCGGTCTCTAACCAGCTCAGTCATGCCTGGAACACGGTCTTCCGCTGCCTGGGCCACTCGCCTTGCCGCGACTGTGCCTCGTGTTCTGTGCGCATGGGGACACCAATGAATTCTGTTCTTCTGATGTAACCTGCCAGCTCCCTGTGCGTGTTACGGAACATGCAGACCCTCTCAGCCTGGGAAAAGGACATGGAGTTCCAAGGCCGTGCTCTGCTTAATTAAGATATGGTTTCTGCACCAGACACGGTTCATTCCCCAAGCCTGGCTTGACCATTAGGTCAAATCACCTTTTCGCTTAAAATCCAATGGCCCATGCCTTCTTCTTATCGGGGAGACCATCTTTTTTCTTTTCTTTTTTTTTTCTTTTCTGGGCTCCCCACCCCCGTTCCCTGAGAGGGTCAAAGAATCCAAGAGCTTACTCACCGTGACTCGTCCACGCACCAGTCAAGTTCCCCAGAGTAGAGAGAAGACCAGGACCGCTGTCCTGTTCCCCAGCCAGCCCAGCCCTCTGTTGCTGCTGCTGCGGTCATTGCCCTTCTGTGTAGCTTTTCAACCCCCGGCTCACTGGCCACCAGCCCTTTCCCTGCCACACGTCTGCAGCAAACCAGATTTACTTCTAATAAGCCTGAAGCAGGGCCCCCCTTTCCACGCCTGGTCCCTCAGTGCAGACAAGCCTGGCATCGGACATGGCCTGGGACACGTGGCAAGCCAGATGTGCCCCTGCTTTATTCTACAGACTTCCGCTCAGGGACCCCAGGTGCATGTCCCAGTAGCCCAGCCTCGGTCAGGCTGGGCTACATCTCAGGCATAAAGCCAGTGCTTTTCTGACGCTCACGCAGAGGACGGGGCTCTGGGTCTGAAGGGCCTTCACCCAACTCTCCACCTGGGCACATAGGTGCCACCCCACCATCCCCACCTGCCCCTTCTCCGTCACCCTCAAACCCAGCCTGCCCTCAGAACCACCCCCAGTTGCATATCTTCCAAAGATGATGAGAAGGGAGCTTGGGGGGAGGGGACAGACATTCCTCTGTCACACTGCACCACTGCAGCAAGGGACTTTAATAAATGAAGGGTGCAGGGTCACCTGTATAAAAATGGAAGAGAGATTGGGCTGTCCCCGCACAGCGAGCTGGGTCTCCCCATCCCCAGGGCTGACCGGCATGGCTTCGCCATTTGCCCGTGTTTCTGGGTTAACCATCGTCCGGTCCACTGCAGCAAAATCGGAGGGGGGCGCAGGACCCTTTCCATCAGTACTCACTGCCACTCAGCACTGGCTTCCGGAATAGCCTCAAAAAATAAATAAATTCCACGGACCTGCTGGACGCCTGCAGCGTGGAGGGACGGTCCAATGAAGCCATAATTTCCCCTTCTTTTAAGTCTCTGCATAAAATACATGGTTTTCCTCTTCAGTTGATTTCCTGAGGGCTTCCCGTCGGTGGTGACGGGTTTTCTTTTCATTGTTATCAGCCGGCGCTCCGTTCTCCGCTCACTGAGCATCAGCCACGCTGCAGTCCCACCCACAGGAAGCCGTATGAAATCAAATTTGGAAAAGGAGGGACGACCCACTGGAAGCCTCCTACAGCATGTTAGCACTTCTGCCTGAAATATGAAGACACTTCCAATAATTTATAACATAATTCTGCTTAAGATTTTATTATGCTGTGACTTGGAGATTTCTTTTTTCCGAGTTTATATCTGAAATAAATCTTAAGGCCATCAAAGGCATCAGAGAATAAAAGCAGAGGACAATCCTTGCTATAAATATATACACATATCCATGGACACTTTCAGGAGAAAAAAGGACAAATCCGTGCCCCAGCGAATACTCTGAACTTGATCTTTAACTCATTTGCATGACTTCCTGATGTCTCACCCCCGTGCAACACGCCCCCTGCTCCCTGCCCCAGGATCCCTCCTCTCCCCAAGGCTGGAGTGACTTGACTTTATTCTGCTTTGACACCTTTCTAGAATTCTCCTTAATGGCCACCTTCCAAACTGTTGTGAAGAACTGTGTCACCTGACGTCATTCTAAACATCATCTGGACCCCTGTGCAAATCAAACGGGGGCAAGTAGCCTTCTCTGAAATATTCCGTTAGTATTCTCATTCATACCTCACGTTGTCTCCACAAACGTTGGAGACCTCTCACTGTTAGACATGGAATGAGACACGATGGTTTTAAAGTAAGAAAACAGTGAGAAGAGTGGGAAAAGCAGATAGAAGAGACAGAGTGTGTGTGTGTCTGCGTTCACCCACCAGGCCACAGAAGTGCTGGCTGAGCCATGAGAAGGTCTCGGGGGCGTCCCAGTTTAAACGTCACTGTTGCTCTGTGCGTGCGTCAGCCAGGCGGCCTGGCGCCTCGTGTCTCTCAGGCTCCTTCTTGGCCCGGGGCCCCGTGGGGCACAGTCTTCTCATGGCGATGATGAAGCACAGGCAGGCAAACGGGAACACATGATGCCTTTTGAGGCATCAGAGCTGGCAGTGATTGCTTTTACTTTCCAATCTTGCAAGAGTTCTTCTCATGAACAAACTTTATAACTGTATGAGGAAAGGGGTCCTGGGGAATGCAGTTCCCAGTCTTAGACACACATGGCAGTGGTGGTAATGGTGGTGGAGATGGTGATGATGTTGATGGTGATGGTGGTGATGGTGGTGGTGATGGTGGTGGTGGTGATGATGATGGTGATGGTAGTGATGGAGGGGGTGGTGGTGATGGTGGTGATGGTGATGGTGGTGATGGTGATGATGGTGGTGGTGGTGGTGATGATGGTGGTAATGATGATGGTGGTGGTGCTGGTGATGATGGTGATGATGGTAATGGTGGAGGGGGTTAGTGATGGTGGTGATGGTGGTGGTGGTGATGATGATGGTGGTGGTGGTGGTGATGATGGTGGTTATAATGGTGGTGGTGGTGGTGATAGTGGAGGGGGTGGTGGTGATGATGGTGGTGATGGTGATGATGGAGGAGGTGGTAATGGTGGCAGTGGTGAGCTGACAATAGATAGTCTGGCATGGTATACAAAACATTTAATTACTGACTACTTTTGTAGAAATGAGCTGAAAACTTATCTTGGCAATTCTTAGAAATCAGTGCAAAGAGAAAACTTCAATTACATGATCAAAGAGGCCATCAGAGTTGCCTTAGGGTGAAGTTGTTCTAACTCATCAGGGAGCAGCTCCTTTCATCTGATACTTCATAGCCTTCATTTTGAAACACTCCTATGTTTTATTTGCTAATTCCATTTTTTCCCTGTTCTTTCTTTCTATGACCCTTCTATCTCATCATTTCCCTCATATTTTTCATCTTTTTATCTTTGTGGGAGATTTTCCTGACTTCACCTTTATTCTTTTGATCTCTAAAAGCTGTCCTTGTTTTGTACTTCTTTTTTTTTTTCTTTTTTAATATCATCTTGCCCTGCATTTAGGAACCCCAAATCTTGTCTCTGAATTACCTGGAGTATTGTCCTTAGTTTCCCCATTTCTTCTGGTATCAGGATGGCCAGTAATGAGCTGTGACATCTCCATTATCCTTTGGCAGCTGTGAACCCCACGTAGGGCCTCACAGTCCTGCCAGTAATGGTTCAAGCTGGGTTGAGAAACCTGTCCCAGTTGCCGCTTCCGAGAGGGCAAGATAATTGGGCCTCTGTCATGGGATTACGGGAGGATTAAACAGATAGTCAACATAAGGCACCTGACACAGAGAGTTCTAGAAAGGAGGGCGGCTCCCGTCCGTTTCTTTGATAGAGGCCCTCATCTCCTAACTCAAGGTCACAGCACAGGCCAACTGACCTTCAGCAGATCAAGTAGGTGAGCCACAGCTAAACTCTGCATCTCTAAACCTTTGAACAGGAAACCTGAGACGGGAGAATGTTTGAGTTGGCTCGTGCAGAAAAACAATATTTGCTCGAGGTTGGCTCCTGCCTTATGAATTCTTAACCTCACATAAATCAAACTGTAGAAATGGACAAAGGCTGAATTTCCTGTGCTGGGACCAAAATAGAAGCTGCCTGTGTCTCTTAAACAATTCCGATTATGTTTCCGTAACCAAGTAATGCTGAGGTGAGGAGCAAAGCACTTCTCTCTGGGTTCTAAAGTGTAATGGAAAACAAATGGAACAGTCTGTCTTCTCAGCCTTGACCTTGGCCTCTCTCTCCCAATTGCAAAGATGACTGACTCAAAGACCAGGCCGTGCAAAGGCCACAGAGGGCCTGGGGCAGAACTCGGCTTTTTCCCTGCCCTCACCAGCTCCCCACCAGTAAATGATTAATGGAGAGCCCTGGCAGAATTAGTCCATAGGTTTAGAGTGAGTCCCTTTGCGGAAGCTTTATACAAAAAATATACCCACTTCAAACAAGCCAGGAGCCAGAATCTTATAACACAGAGGACAATACTTTAAATGGTGCTTTTATTAACTCAGCAAGCGCACCTTTAGCAACATTTACGAGCCACAAACTTTAAAGAAAATTAAAAAAAAAAAAAAAAAAAACCCGAAGAGGTTTTTCTTCTTTCAGTCTAGTGGGAAAGGAAGGTATAAAAGAAGGAGGAGCTTATTGCAAGCAAATGTCAGGGACTTCTACACACAAGAAAGACGTCACCTCAGAAGACGGAATTGGAGCTGAACTTTAAAAACGATAAAGGTTTTTTATCAGAAAAATAGAACTACAGAGGCCCAGAAAACTGTGGCAAGGCTGAGTGAAGCTGGCAATGGGGGGAAGGGTAAGGGGTGGTGGGGGGAGGGACTGTGATATGAGGCTGGAGAAAGAGGAGCAAAAGCAGCTTGGATTCCAGGCTCACGTCCGAGCCGTATGAGACCCGGAGGCTTTTAAAGGCCTTGGACAAGGTTGATATGATGTCAGCAGTGTGAAGATTCATTTGTTTGCTCATTCATTCATTCATTCATTCATTCACTTTCATATTTACTGAGACCCCCACTGAGGGGTGAGGTGTGGGTCACAAATCCGACAGGACGCCGGCCCCGTGGGCCTCTCTGTCTTGAGGGTGACAAGCATTGACAAACAAACAGTGAGGACTGGAGTCATTACAAGCAGAAGGGGGCACTGGGTAAAGAGGCGCAGGGGTTCCCAGGTTTCCCCCGGGGTGGGCAAGGGAGGGACAGCCTCAGGAGGGCCTGCCGCTCATGCTGGGTCCTTAGGGATCAAAGGGAACGGGAGGCAAGATGCTGGGTGAGGCCCGTGTGCTAGTTGGGAGCATATCAAGCACAGAAGGTCGGAAGACCTTCTGGGAGATGAGGTTGAAATTTCAAGAAATCCAAGGAAAAGGGAGTAACAGTGGCTACTCTGGAGGACGGGGGGTGTCCGCAGGGGCCGGCAGGGGTTTGAAGTGAGGTCAAGGGGAAGTCACTGACGGGTCTGCAGCAGTAGCATCTGGTGTGTTCTATCGGCACCAGGGTGCTGTGAGGAGAGTGGACCTGAGGGGACAAGTTTGGAAGCTGTCATCATGGTCCCACAGAGACATGTGGGCAGGCCTGGTGGCCCAGAGAAAAGGACCACATGGGCCACTCCAGAGGCAGAACTGAGGGAGAGGCACGAAGGAGCTGTAGAAGCACAGGAAGGGTCTCAAGGAAAGGAAAGCTGGGCCAGGGGGCCACCGAGTGATGGGACAGGGGCTCTGTCCTCCACGGGCCTCTGCATCGCCTGAGACAGGGCCTCCCTCCCAGGGACGGGATAGCTCAGCACCAACGGGGGACAGTGATGGAGGGAGCCCCAGAGACACTGGACAGCACCCCGGGATGAGGGAAGAGCACATGCAAAGCAGGGCCCCCTGGGAAAGGACAGGAGCGAGGCCAGTAGCGAGGGAACACAGCGCGTGATGGGAAAACGGTGGGAGGTGGCCTTGCGGTCAGAGGTGTGGCTGTGGACGGGCCATGAGGCACGTGGGAGGTCTGGTGCCTGCCCCAGGCCCAGTGCTTTGCCTGCAGTGGCACCCGGCCCGCCCGCCAGCACCTTCTGTGACCGCCCGGCCCGCGGAGGCCCGGGTGGGAGAGCGCGTGTGCGCGGGTGCCGGGCAGGCCACCCTAGGAACGATCCGATGGCCAAGGTCACCCGCAGCAGCTGGGCACGCTCACTGGCCGCCAGCCTTGCCCCCGTGCGCATGTGTTTGCGGGTATCTGACTGTGTGGGCGCATGGGGTGTGCACGTGTGAGTGGGTGTGGGTGTGAGTGTGAGTGCACACGTGAGTGAACGTCTGTGAGCACACCCTCGAGCACACATGCTTGCACACGCACTCCCACGCACACACTCATGCCCCTGCACACTGACCCGAACATATCTGCACTAACATGCTTTCACGCCCTCACACACTTGTTCCTCCTCGCACACCCTCGGGCTCACACGCGCTCACAAACACTGCGGAGTCCCCATCCCGCTGCAGTCAGAGGGGCCCGCGTGCGGAACCCTCACCCCGGCAGGACGGCCTCACAGACACCCGCCGGGAGGCCCCTCCCCGTGGATGTCCCTGGAGGACCACATGCTCCTTCCCGAAGCCCTTGTTTGAGTCCCACGCGCACCGTGGTCTGTGGGATCGCTGGACGGGTTCCTGACTCGCTCCTTTGGGCGAAGGGGAGCTGCGTTCACTCCCCGTTTGGTGCCCGATGTCCGGCACGGGGCCGCCCCGTGGGGCTGGATAAGCCTGGAAGGGCTGCATGGCAGATGGAGGGGACTGGGGAAGCGGGGAAACGGGGAAACGGTTGTCCTCTGGAGGTCTGGCAGGAAGGGCCTCAGAGGGCCGGGCTTCCCCTGGCTCGGGATCTCTTGCAGTGGGTGGGTGGGATCCCCTGAGGGCTGCCTGCGGGTGGGCGCCCTGCTCCGGGGTAGCGAAAGCGGCCCCATCTGGGAAGCAGGGAGAGTGAGGAGGGAGCAGTGGGGAGGATGGGAAATGAGGAGTCCAGACCAGGCAAGGACAGAGGCGTCCCAGGGCCTGCAGAGCACCGGCCTCGTCCGTAGGTCCATTTTCTGCACCAGCGCCTGGCTGACCTCATCTTGGCAGTGGAGCGGGGGAGTGACAAGTGGGAGAGATGGAGAAGGGACTGGGTTTCACGTACTTGCATTTCTGCACAAAGGCCCGATGGCCAGAGTGACCTTTGCCGTAGACGAGCAATAAAAAATGCCAGTTCGTAGAATCCCATGGAAACCCGTGGGAGTATCTTCCGGGCAACTCGGGCAAACTAGCCCCCAAAATAAATTCGCTGCAAGGGAACGTAGGCAGTAGAATGCAAATTATTTTTAACTTTCTTATCATTGTACAATGCTTCTCCCTCTTAGCCGAGATTCTCCAGTATAAGCTTATTTTGATTTTCCAAATGATCAAGGATGATAGATCCTCATCATCTACCTGAAAAATTGCATCTTCTGCTTCGCAAATTCCCCACTCCTCCCTGTGCATCTGCAGCCCGGGAGAAGTTTTCAAAAAGCTGCAGGAACCCAGGCTTCATCTCCGGAGATTCAGGGTCAGCTCGTGGGGCCGGGGCAGCTGCGCTTTTGAGAAGCTCCTGAATGCTCCGATCGCGCAGAGGGGTGAGAACCGTGGCGGCTAGGTATTCAAGCTGATGCCGCTTCCCTCAAAGCCTCACTGTGGCTACTGTGCCCCACCCGTCTGCGGAGAACCAGCTCCCAGCAGACGAACACTCAAACCCCTCCACGGAGCTACAAGGGCGGGCCACGTGGTTCGAGCCCATCAGCATTTCCACCCAATGACTTTGGAGATGTTTCTATTTGCGAACCACGTGTCACAGCCTCTAATGTGCATGCTGTGATGACAGAGAGGGGCCCGGTGTTCAGTTCAGTAACAGAGCATAGAAATGAGGACAGAAATGCTGACGAGGCGCGTGTCCGTGATTATGATAATTATTTATAAGTGTGTCTATATAAATTTGAAGAGCTCAAATTGGTTTTCTCATTGAAATCCAATGAGATAAAAGCTGGGAATCCTTTGAAATATGAAGTGCTGTTCTTCCACCTTCTAAAGCATTCTGTCCTCTATTTGGATATAAGCTGTAGGCACAGGCTTCATAAATATAATCACATGATATTTATTTATATTCAAAAAAATTGAACTTCCTTATAAGAGACCATGCCACAAAGAATTCAGTTTCTGCAGGAAAAAAAGGAAAAGGAAAAAAGGTTTTCTGCTTAGTCTCCAATTGCTTGGGCCACGATTAGATTTCATTGTGAAAAATTGGGGCAGCGTGTGCGGGTGAGACAGGCAAGTAAGACGCAGAGCCACTGGGAACAAGTGACAGTGAGTCACTCATCAAATACTCCCAGGCCCGGAGTCTCAGCTCTACTCCCCAGGGGTGGGGGGCAGAGAGGTGGCTCCCTGGTGCTGACCAGACCTTCCCCCTGCCTCTCCCACGGTCTCAGCATGTGAGGGACCTGGGCCCCAGATGGGTGTGCCTGGGGACAGGGTCCCGTCCCCACATCTCATCCATGTGATCCTATACGATTGTCCCGAGAAGAATGGCAGGTGACAGCGTTTGGGGGAAGTGAGCCCCATTTCCGTCATCACCACTACCTTCCCTCTAGCCCTCCCTTTTAGGGTTTTCGTGAGTGCTAGTTAATGCAAGTGGTAATTAAATATTCATGAGTGCATTTCTTGCCTGTCCACACTAGAGTGCACACACCCCTGGGGAGGGGCTGGGGCGGTCCTAGTCATGAGTTTGTCCTCTAAGCCTAGCAGGATGCTTGGCCCATAGAGCGCTCACCCGCTGAATGCATCCCTCTTCATGCAGATACCTGTGTCTGCACATAACGCGCAAATCTTTGAGGGGTGCTGGCTGGACGCATTGGCAGCCAGCCCGCTCTCACTCTCTTCAGAGGCCCTGCGTACAAGAAGAAATGGTTGAGCATTCCCTCCAGTCCCCACTATGTTGGCTCTGGTTTAAGAGAAATAAGATCTCAGAAGAAAAGTGGCCTAAGTGAGAACTTTTTGTATTTTGCTTTGGGCTTCCCCCACTCCCCCATCCCCCCCACCCCCACGCCCAACAAAGCCTCCCAGGAAATTCAATCTTCTAGCGGATTTAAGGACTCTGTTTTCTGTGTTCATCTGGGTGGGTTTCCATCACTTTCCCCATAGACCTGTCTCCAAGGGCTTTCACTCAACATCCAGTTTGGAATGGCCATCAGCGCTTTTTCCTACAGCCAATACGACAGGCCCATCCACTAATGATCTTATCAATGTTATTTTCCCCTGCTGAGCACAGTAGGTCGCAGTGAGCCAGATGTCGGGGTCCTCATGCCCCGAGCCCGCCAGTGTGTTACCATGTCCGGCAAAGGGCCTCTGCAGATGTGATCAGTTAAGGACTCTGAGGGAGGGAGATTATGTCGGGGTATAGTCTGAGAACAGGGTGCTAGCGTGGTTGGGTTCGCGCTGGGGGCCCTCTTTTGGATCCATCCCCGCATGGCCTTTCCTTGGGGAGTGCACTCAAAGACAGAGGGACATCTGCTGTCTCTTCTTACGAGGGCACTAACCCATCAGGGGCCCCACCCTCAGGACCTCATCTAAAACCCTAATTACCTCCTAAAGGTCCCACCACCAACACCCTCCCATGGGGGATTAGTTCTTCCACATGTGTATTTGGAGGGGTCCGCATATCCAGGCCGTAGTCCCTCCCCCGTTAATGCTGGCACCCACGGGCACTCTCGTACCTGGGAAGAACCCTGCTCTCTCACTCTGGACGCCCTGTGACGTGAAGGGTATCAAGGACACCCCTCAGCTCTACGGCCACAGCCACCCGGGAGGACACCACCACCCTCCCTGGGGAGCCCCTCATACGGCCCCGAGGACAAATGGGACCACGTCCTCCCCAGGCCGCACTCAGCCACGGACCTGGTCTGTGCTCCTTGAGGGAAGAGAGAAAGGTCCTTTATCCCAATTTCTTTTGCACTTTGTTGTCTGTCTTTGGGAAAAATAGCCCCATCCATTTTGGCCTGCACTGCTCCTTCCCCAGGGCCTTGCCAATTACTCAGGCACAGAGACACGAGACAGTTGGGGACAGGACATCACTAACCCCAAGGTCCATCTCAACGTGGCTCAGAATCAAGCTCATGTGTGTGTGTGGGTGTGTGTGGGTGTGTGTGGGTGTGTGCACGTTTGTGCATGTTACATGATTACAATTGTACACTGAGCACAGTTTTCTGTATTTGCTGCTTCATGTCACTTAAGATCACATTATGAAGTTTCCTGCATGATACAGTTTCGAAATATTTTTACTTCTGCATTTATTGCAGGCACTGACATGCCATGACTGGTTTCTCCTTACTGAGCACTTGCGTGCTTTGCGTATTTCCCCATTTTCAATAGTCCTCTGAGGGCCGTCCTTCCACATCAACTGTTGGCATTGGCCTTGGCCTAATGGCACTGGGTCACAGGGCATTTACATTTTGTGGTATCACTCTGATCATAGAAGAACATGCTTACCCACCACAGGGGATGAATACCAGGAAGTACAGGGAAGGAGGGCGGGGGCGGGGCATTCAGAGGAAAGGGGGTGGTTGCTGCTTGAATAAAAGGGGCACGAACCGGCACTCCTCTAAGTGGCAACCTCCATCTTCACTAGAACCCCCCTCCCCCACAGGCATGTCACCTGAGACCAAAGTCTTGGACACACATGATCACCATGAGCAGCGACCCAGAGCCCCGCCCTGGGCAGACACAGGCCCCCCGGGTTAGCATGGAGTTCAAGGGAGACACCATTCTGATGAATTAAAACAAAGCTGCCCTGACAAGTGGATTCACTACAAGCAGCAGTAAAGAATGCTCTCCAAATTGTTATTTTTATTTTTTTTTAATACACAATTTTACTCTCAGTGTGATTGGAGAGACAGGCAGTTCCAGAAAGAAACCATCACCCAGAGGTCAGTGAAAATTGTTTTCAGTGGAAAAGCTATTATCGAATTTAAAAACACAATAAACGTGTTTAATAAGGTGTCCAGTTTACAAAATAAACCTATAAAAATCAATAGCTTTGTTTTACACCAATTATTACCTGGCAGAGCAAGTAATAGGAGGAAAAGCTCTGCACACAGTCGTGACAATGAACGTGAAATACCCGGGAACAATCCTTCTGAGGCAAACGCTTTAAAATGTACCTGCAGAGAGAAGACAGGGCATGTTTCTTAAAGGGAATGGTTGCTGCAGAGGTTTGGGTTTTCCGTGTTGACACTCCCATTATCCTTGCAGTAAATTTGCTCTGGGGTCCATACTCTCCTCTGTGCTGTAACCTCGAGGCCACCAAGACTCTCTGCCCCAGTCCCCAGCACCCATCCATGTCCCCAGTTCGGAGCAGGTGCTCAGGAAACACCAGCGGGGGGTTCTTCACAAACTGGCACTGAGCAAGGTGTTTTCTAGCTGCCTCCGGTGCAACAAGGGGTCACGGGAAGTGGCATCAGAATCGGTGACCCCAGACTGTGCCAACAGAGGTCACAAGGAGAGCACTGGTTTCGGCCACCATGCTGGGAGGTGTGACAAAGCCAGGTCCCATCACCTGGAGGGACCACCCAGGGACCGTGGGACCAGGAGCAGGAAACCTGGAGTCCAGATTTCACAGAGCCGTTTTCAAGGTCATGGTCAACAGCAGAGCACCCTCAGCCTCGACCTAAAGAAGAAATGGACTCTGGCACAGAGATTCCAAAACGTCACAAAGACGCCTGTTAAAAACTATTGCTCTGACCTTTCTGCGCGGCTCACGCCCTTGGCTTTACCTTACCCGTCCTCCACCTGCTCCCGTTCTCGCAAACTGAGTTATATAACATTTGAGCTTCGTGAAATGTCTACGCTCCGTGTTCAGACTGAAACTAGGCTCTCAGATACCCAAGGCAAAGAGGAATCAGACAGCTAAGGAGGATTTGGATGTTCCGGAGAGGAGACCGGTGACAGTATTTAGGACGCTGCCACATCCGATTTCTCCGCCCTTGGATACGACGTCCAGGGAAAATGGGGCGCGTGTCGCTGAGCGCCGCTCAGGTGGGGATGTGAAGAGGACGGACTTAGAATTTACTGACTGAATTAAACAGGGGTGAGCTGAAAAAGTCCAGAAAGAACGTAATTAATGTAATTTGCTCTTATTGCCCCAACTATTACACGGAGAGTGACATGTTTATTTCTATTTTAATAAAGGTTAGAAGCTGAAATTCTGTCAAGCACAAAACAGCTGGGGGCGGAGGGGTCCGTTGCTGGAGCAGGGGAGCACTTCACACCGCCCTCCGCCGCTCGGCTGGGCCGGAGCGCGGCTCAGGAGCGCGCTGGGATGTGGTCAGGAAAACGCCATTTCCCCCAAAACGGGGGGCGCTGGGGCAGGAGAGACCGGCGCCAGGAGCAGACCTGTCATCTTTACGTTGGCCAGGGTTCTCTCGTGACACAGACATGAACCCGCTACAAGAGAGAGCTAACACTGCCCTTCTCAGTCTGCAGTAAAGGCCATCGTTATCTCTGCAACCCTCGCAGCCCTGGGGAGGGGGCGGGGCTTTCTGGAGAAGATCGGGGGGCCCCTCCAAGTGCGGCGCCCCGAGAAACCGCTACGCCGCCAGCCCCGCCTTGCTGAGCTTTGCAAACATGAGTCAATGCAAGCCCAGACCTTGCAACGGACAACAACCAACTCTAATTTAAGTGGGAAAGGAACCTTGGCGGCCCACAAGCGCGCAGGACGGCGAGGCCGGCAACGGTCCCACCGCCTTCTGGTCCTCTCTCTGCCTCTCCGTCTCTCCCTGTCCATCTCTGTCCCTGGGGCACACACGCATATGCACATGGACACACGCAGCCACTCCTCTCTGAGTTGGCCTCCCCCGCTCCCCGCGGCTGGCCCTGGAGGCCCAGCGCCCGCCTCTGACCACGCTGTGTGACGTTCCCATTGCGGCCTCGCCACCTCCTCACCAGACAAGACCGTTCCTCCCCAGTTTCAGTTTTCAGAATCCCAGGAAAGGGCTCGAACTTGGCCGCTGAGGTCCCAAGGTCACCTCTGTACCCATCACCAAGGCCAGGCACGTGGGACTCTATGCGGCTGCTTCCACCAGCACCACCCGACTGGAGGGGTGGGCAGAGAAGGCCGCTAAAGGAGGGGGGTGGTCTGAGAAGACAAAACACTGCCGCCTGGTGCCGGCGAATCCTTCCTCACGCTTCCTTCTGGGAGCTCAGACGCGGAGGACGCCGAAGCCAAGGCGGTTCAAGCCGACCCTTGACATGTGCACGGGACGTGCTGTGAGCACACGGGATTTTGAGGACAAAAAGTAAAAGTATCTCATAAATAATAATGATTTCCCTGGACCACATATTGAAATGATCATCTTTTGGATATATTAGGTTAAATATAAACATAGCACTGACATTCGTTTTAACTGTTTTTTGTTTGTTTGTTTTTACTTTTTAATATGGCTATTAGGAAACTTAAAATTTCATCAGTGAGTGGCTTGTATTTTATTTCAATTGGGGGTGGATCCTCTAGGATTGAGGGTCGTGAAGGCCTTTGCATCTAACAAATGGTGGGAAAATGGGAGGGAGAGCAAGACGGGGCTGACCCTCCTCCGTACACAAGCATCCCCTCAGTCTCAGCGTGTTTGGTCCGGTGATG
Source organism: Furipterus horrens (assembly GCF_987537825.1). NCBI lineage: Eukaryota > Metazoa > Chordata > Mammalia > Chiroptera > Furipteridae > Furipterus > Furipterus horrens. The sequence goes on from NW_028327171.1 coordinate 215,124,233, forward strand.
TGAGCTTTTTCCTGCTCTATCGGGAGTCCTCGCTTTGGTGGCTACAGACCACGTCCTTATTAGAGTGACATCAAAGACCAGCATCCATTTCTTAATCAAAGCGGAGCTTATCCTGGGAAGCCCTAACCTAATCAAGTAAAATTCCTCATAAGAGGCTCTTCATTAGGTTAGAGATTCTCTTTGCTACTGGATTTGAAGAAGCAAACAGCCGTGATTTCATAGCCGCAAGGAGATAAAGTCAGCCATGAGCTCAGGGAGCCTGGAAGCAGGCCCCGACCCAGTCAAGCTTCTGATGAGAACGCAGCCTGGTGAACACGTTGGGGCCACTTTGTGGGACACTGTCCTGAGATCCTAGCTAAGCCACACCCAGACTTCTGACCCACAGATCACAAATATATAATTTGTTATGCAACCTAGAAAACTAATATGCCTGTTGTATGAAGCCTGCCGTCACTTACGTAAGAAAGGGAGAAAGGAATAATAATATATGTGAACATACACTTAAATTTTCATAAAGAAACACTGAAAAGATAAACGGGGAACTGATATAAATACCCATAAAGTGAGGGAGAAATGGACGGGTCTGGGGGGGCGGGGGGCAGGGAGCAAGACTTCCCAAGCCATCACTCTTTGTGTCGTTTGAATCCTTAAACCCCTAAAACGGTACCTATTCAAAAAGTTAAATTACATTTTTAAACACTTTCTGCTTTTCCAGTTAGCAATCCAAGACTAGTTTTCAGATTCGTGACGTCCTTATTTCACAGTTACTATTCATGGTACTTGTTACCGTGACTTCTCCCTGTATCAGCGTCCTTGATGGAACCTGTTCTGTTCCTTCGGAACGTCTTCCTTTAACCGCAGACTGCCTTTGTCAACAGAATTCGGGACGCTCCTCGCTGTTGAGCGCTCAGCACCCCACAGAGAGACCGGCGTGGGGGCCGCCCCAATCAGCGCCCATTGGAGGGGTGGGTGAGCCTGGGCGCGCCTCACCTTGGTGCCCCTGCCCGCGCGCACCCGGTCCCGGCAGGTCCCGACCCCACTCTCCGCGTGAAACAGCGCGTCTCCTCCGCGGGACGAGCCGCCTCGCCGCCTCCCGCCCGCCCACCCGCCGTCAGGACGTGGAAGAAACGCGGTTCCGAAGCGCCTTAAACATCTTCGAGGGGATAGATGACGCCGAGAGAGCAGGCAGAGTGATGGCAACAGCGAAACACGGGCATCTGTTCCCCCCCGGCTCCTGTTCGGAAAACAACTTCGTTTTTCCCGCGGGCTCGCTCTCAGCTGGGACGGCTTGTCGTGGTCACGGCACCAGGGACAGAGCTGGGGTGGGGGGCCCAGCCTCCCTGCCCGTCCCCCGCGCCGGGCTCAGCCCTGCCCCGCCGGGGCTCCCTCCAGGAGGAGCGGGTCTCTATTCTGCGGGTGCCACCGTCCCTGGTCTAAGGGCAGGGTCCCCGACGCACACGCGTTCCTGCAACGGAGCATCCCCACGTTCTCCCTTCTGTTCCCTTCCCAGAGGAGGGCGCTGGGGGCAGGAGGGAGAGACGAAGGAGGGCACAGGGCGGGTTGAGCAAGACCAGCAGGAACCCTAAAAGGAATCCTGGCGTGTGGACGCAAGTTGAGGGGTCAGGCCGGGAAGAGAGAGACGGGGGACTCTTTTAGGCCTCGCAGTACCTACCTTTTAAACTATGCGCACACTCCTGTACGCATGTTACTTTGATAAAAATTTGAATACAAAGTCACGATGACGATCACCATGCCAATCCAAATGTCAAAAATAACTTCAATTTTATAAAAATGAAGGACAGAGGGCAAGGTTAAAATCAACAAGAATAAGGAAATGAACATACGACAGACTGTTTTACTGTGTTCTAACTTATTTTCACCTCAGCGAACAGGTTTTGCTGCCACTGATTTGTTTTGCTTCTTTTCTGTCAATCCTTAGACATCATCATGCAAATCTAGAGGCTTTACCTAAATCACGCGTGTATGTGACTCAGTGCTTTGCCTACTACCTGGCACAGAGCTGGCATCTAGTGTCTTCTCAAGGCACATCTGTGGGTCTGAGTCAGAGTAACCCCCTTGGAGTGTGAATTTCCTTGGATTTCCTCAGGGGTTCCTTTCAGACCCATCTCCATGAAAAATATTTCTCAATTTTCCGTACAACTTTACAAAGACGTTAGTTATTAGTTTGCTTCTTGGTCCTTTCGGAAGGATCCACAAGATAAATCTTCCTTTAAATTTTAAACCCTCACAGAGCCAGTCTTCTGAGGAAGTATCATCGAGCCATGAAAACCTGTCCCCACAGGTTTGCCGCAGCTCTTAGAGCCACGAGCCTCTGTCTCACCAGGCAGGCGAGGAATTTGGGGCACCTTCAAACTGGTGGAGGGTCTAGTTGTTTTTGTTAATGCTAATTTAGGAGATAGTCCTGGTGGATTGAGCGTCGGCCTGCGAGCTAAGTGTCGCTGGTTCGATCTTCCAGTCAGGGCACATCAGAGAAGGAAAACTCTGACTCCAAAAAACCTCCGCTGCCTTGCGGCATACCTCTTCAGGGGAAAGGCTAAGGGAGTAAACCCCGACAGAAAATCCGGAGCCGGAGTCCCTAAGGCGGTTTGACGTTGTAGTCAACACCGGCAACTCCTGCGGCGCACCTGAAGCCAAGCTGTATTGACTCCGTCTTTCCCTTGGACCCTTCAGCTGCGAAGAGAGGGGGTGTCTGCTGCATGGGCAACAGCAGACCCTCCATATCACCCTGCCCAGGCTCTGTAGCTTCAGCTTCACTGGAGAGGACACTTCAGCGTCATCACAAGATGTCGATCCAACACGGGAGGAGACAGATACCGTGTCACTCCCGAGTCGGACTGCACAGCCATTCTCGGTGGTGCAGATAGACTCTTAAGAAGCTACACCATTGTCTCTTGAGACAGACGGCTGCCGACGACGGAATTTAGGAGATGGAGAAAATCTGACTTTCTTCCTTTTCAAAGGTGCTGATTTTAACTAGATAATAACACATTCACCATCACAGTGTGAGACTTTAACATACTTCTCCCATAACTAATAGCCCGACCGTTACAAACAGCTGACTCCGGGCCTGGGGCAGGAGAAGTTTAAATATCTAAAATACCTTATAGTGTTAATGTATATATATATGGATGTGCCAATCACTGATCCCCAAATAATGGGGTTAAATTGCCCAAGGTGGTGAATCCCCTTAACCGTATACAAGAGTACACATAAGTCTGATCTGGGGCACCTACCATCAGCCAGGTCTCAAAGAGCTCTTAAAATACACCAAGTTCACCTTCATATATCACAAGGCACAAATGGGAGCCAAGAGATGACCCCAAGAAAGCAGAAACCTCAACAAGTTGAGTCAGACCTGCAAAGACTTCAGCCACTGAATCGCCTGACATAGGGGAAATATTAGTAGTTTAATCATTTCAAGGAAATAAAAGAAAATTAAAGCTTTGAAGTAGGTGCAAAAGGCTATCCACAGGAACAATACTGTTTAAAAAGCAAAATTAGACTTTTGTAAATAAAAACACAATTCGACATAGCTGAAGAGAGAACCTGTGAGCTAAGAGACAGGTTGTAAGAAACCCTTAGGATAGAGACGTTACAGATTAGAGAAGAGAGGGTAGGACGCGTGGAGATGCAGCGAGAAGGTCAAACGTGCAGGTTACATGTGCAGGCGATTGCAGCGGTATAAACAAAAATGTCTGGGAAGGTAAGAGCTGAATCGATTCTGACCCAGGATGGATCAAAGAAACCCACACCTGACACATTAGAGGGCAGTCTCCAGCACCCCAAGGACAAAGAAGTAAAAGCCACTTCCTTTCCAAAGGTGACAATTGGAGTGACGGTTGATTTCTCACCCGCAATAAAAAAGCTCGAAGGCAGTAGAGTGACACCATCCATAACCTGGGGGACAATAGCAGCTGAGCAAAATTTTATACCCCGTGGGAAGCAAAGAATAGCTTTCAAGAATGAGGACAACCTACGGTCGTTTTCAGATCATGAAAAGCTGAGAAGGTTTCCTACCAACAGACGTTTGCTGAAGGAAGACGTAGAGAATGTACTCCAGACAGGAGGGAAGCAGTGGCACGTTGATCATGTGAAATTTAAAAAAGCACAGGCAAACCCACAGACGAAGCGAACAGAACTGACTGCACAAAGGAATAATAATAATTGCCTGGGAAAGTACATGTTTTAAAAGATACAACTGATATGCACAATACGTCATTTGGGAAGAAAATAAGTAGGACCAAACTGTTCTAGTGCCCTTACGATGCTTTAGACTTGGAAAGAGTAGCTATTTATATTAAAATGAACTTCCAGAGTAAAGACAACATAAGAAAATTAAGTGTATAACTAACAAACCAGAAGAGGGAGAGCAATGAAGAAAGAGAAACTACTCAATGGTAATTTCAAAGAAAGCAAGAAAGGAAGGTAAAAACAGAAAAAATATGAATAAAGAGAAAACACAAATAAAGATGTTAGAAATAAATCCAGATCTATCAATGACTACAATTTAAAGAGAGGATCGGATATGTCGGGTTTAAAGAAGATACCAAATTATATTTTTAGAGCAGACTAAATTTTTCAAAAATGCAGCTCCCTCTTTTTTATGAGACACACTAAATTATATGACTATAAAATAAAGTAAAAGTTTGAAAATAAAAGGTTGAAGAAGAGCTACCAGGAAAATATTAATCAACCCATAGACTAGGATATGTAACTGATAGCAGATAAACTAAACCTCAAGGTGAAAATGTGTTACTGGTAACTAGGTTACTATCAAATTCTACAGGTACAACTCACAGGGCAGACGGACCTATTAGCAGAGCTTAAAAATATAGAGAACAAAAACTGACAGACCTACAAAAAAAAAAAGAAAGAAAATATTCGCCCTCTCAAAGGCACTAGTATAAATGACCCACGGAGGTGGACACCGAGGTGGGGACTGACTGTGGGCATAGGGGTGGGCTGGGGGGTGGGGAGAAATGGGGGGAAAAGTGGGACAATTATCGTAGAAAATAAGTAAATAAATAAATAAAATTTTTAAAGGAAAGAAAGAAACTATTCGCCCTCGTATTTGGAGACTTTAACGCACCTCTCCCATCTTTAACAATGGTTGACTTCAGGACCGTGGCCAGGGGAACAGAAGGTTAAGTGCGAATGTCTTATTGCGCCCCAAAACGTGGACGCGCTGAAGGAATGATGAGGCCATGTCAACAGAACAGAAGAGTCGCTTTGCAGGGGTTCCCATTGGCCAGGTCTGGGCCAATCTGAGCACCAAAAAGTGACCATGACGGAGTATAGTCCCACCTCGTACGCACCAGCTGCAGAGCTCCTCAAACCCGGTACTGGGCGCATTTCGATCAGAAACAAGCGTTTCAGCCCTCGGCGCTCGGGCCCGCTGCCCCGGCTAGAACCTGCCGGAGTCGCCACGCCGCCCCGCAAGAGCAAAGGCTTCCTCGCTCAGTACGCCTCGGTTTCCAGTTCCGGAACAAATTGACAGCGGGAACTAAGGCACCGCTGTCTAATTCTGAGTTAAATGGGAATCCATATAAATTAGTTAGCAATTAATTAATTACATAGTAAAGGAGGAGGAAAAACTCTCTTACAATGGAGGGTTAACTGACAAATCCAAAAGAAATAACAGAACGAGAAAAATCTGTGTGGCAACCAAGGCAGTTAAATATCACAGGCAGAGTGCCTGGCACATGCTCAGTGCTCCATAAATTACACCTGTTTTTATCCTCGTTTTGTTATTTGGCTATATTGTTGTTTTCCCCGAATCATTGGGGGGGTTGTCTAAGGTGCTAAGGTTTTTATCCAGCCTCTTATGCCGTCTTATAAACTGTCACTAAGATTAAATTGAAGAAAGAAATGATGTTCTGGATGAAACCAATGCCGTTCGGTCATGCTGCTCCCAGAACAGGCCTGGGTCTCCTTGTTGGTTTTTATTCTTTATTTTATAAATTATACATTCACCGGACATCAAACAAATGCTCAGCAACACTGCTGCGCCCTCCTGGGGCAGACCCACCGAGACCCCCGTGTCCTGCGCGCGCTGTGTAGGCGCCTGTCCACCTGGGAGGTCACCCAGGGCTCCGAGGACAGCCATGGCCTCTGGCAGAGGAGTGGCGGAGGACAGGCAGGGGAGGAGACTCGCTCTTCCCCCCTCCCCCTCCCATCTTTGGAATTTATACCAGATGAATTTCCACGCTTACTTGAAATAAGTAAAATTAATTTTTAAAGACAAGATCTTCACCCGAATCCTGACAACCGTGAGAGCCGCTTCGCCACCCACGGACTTGAGTCATAAGTTGAGACATTAGACTTCATCTTTATCCAAGCGTGGGTAAATGTAGAATGTTTTTAAATTTCACATTTCTGAGTTGGCAGGCAATAAAAGTAAAAAAGCAACATGTGAGCCCTACATGTGGACATGCATCTTAAGAAAAATAATACTAACATTCTTTTGAGACTGAGAATGTAGAACAGAGTCTGAGGAACACTGGGGGAGTGAAGAGGCTCAGGCCGAAGTCCAAGGGCCAATGTAGATATTGACGTGCTATTAAAATGTAAAGTAAATCCACAAATATTTGATTTTTGGTTGAAGGGTTTATGGTGGGAGAAGGATCACAGCACAATAGCACTCTACGGGGCAATAATTAAGGTGTTCTCTGCTGCGCTACAGTCTTGTCAGGACTTGTGACGGCGGGTCCCAGCTGCACCAGCCGTGGGCGGCTCACAGGTGCACACGGGTGCGCAGAGTTTGGAACCAGACCGAGGGCCTCCAAACCCATCAGCGCCGTCTGGTCTTTCTGAGCACAGAGCACAGTCTAAAAAGAGAGGAAGAGGTGACGCACCACGGGAAGGGCAGTGTTTGTCACTGATGTATTATTTTCTTCACGTTTTTGAGCTCATTTTGAAAAGTCACATTATAGCTTTGATCTGTGTACTTTTAGCATATTTTTCTGTTACACGAGGATGTTCTTCAGTTACTCGTTCTTTTTTTTTCTTACAGTAAGTTTGTATGGAATTGGACTTTGACGCTTTTTTGTCATTTCTCTCTGTGAATATGGTTGTCCTGAAATTTTAGAACTGTTATCATTTATATTAAATACAGGGGTGGGCAAAAGTAGGTTTATAATTGAGTATGCAAAACACAGAACTAATAAAGCTATTGGAGAACTTCTGGCCAAGAAGGAGGCATAGATAGACACGCTGCATCTCCCTCCACAACTAAGAAGGAACACAACTACCTCAGAACTAGAGGCAACCAGAAGTTCCAGAAAATTGAGCTGCCTGGAAGTCCAACAAACAAAGATATAAAGAAGAAATACTCACCCAGACAGGCAGGAGGGGCGAAGCTGGGGCAGAGAGGACGAGATGTGGTGGTGGCAGCAGTAGCAGGCTGGTGGAAAGCACAGTTACACCTGGGGAGTGCTCCCAGCTCCCCACCAGACCTAGCAGCTCACGGTCCCAGCACTGGGGAAAATCAAGCCTCATTGCTTCTGACTGTGCAGACCAGTGGGGGTTGGGGCAGAGGCAGAAACTGCCAGTCTCTCAGCAGAGTCCGCTTGTTTAAGGGCCCCCACGGTCCTAGAACATCTGCAGACCCACCCACTCTGGGAACGGCGGCCAGAGCAACAGCTAGAGAGGCGCCAGTCCCATACAGAAGTGGGATAAATGCCTGAAAAAGGGGTGAGTGCTGGGTAAGCAGCCTTGTTCCCTCTCAGACCCCTCCCCACCACACAGCGCCACAACATGGTAAAATAGGTCACCTGTACTGACGAATATCTAAGCTCCGCCCCTTACAACGTAACAGGAGCAACAGCTCTACCTGGGACGCGGAGGCAAACAAACACAGGAGCCTGTTAGAATGAGGAGACAGAGAAGTATGGCCCAAAAGGGGAAACAGATCAAGGTTCCATTGGGAGAACTAAGCGACGAGGAGATAGCCAACCTAATAGATGAGGAGATAGACAACCTAACAGATGCAGAATTCAAAACACTGGTGATAAAGATGCTCACAGGCTTGACAGATATGCTTTAGTACGGCAACCACATAAGAGAAGAAGTGAAGGCTCTGCTAAGTGAAACGAAGGAAAATCCACATAAAACCAATGGTGAAGAGAAGGAAACTGGAGGTCAAATTAATGATTTGGAACATAAGGAAGAAATAAAAAGTCAACTGGTGAAAAATGAGAAAACAAGAATTGAAAAAAAATGAGTAGAGGCTTGGGAACCTCTGGGACAACTTTAAACGTGTCAACATTCGAACCATTGGGGTTCCAGAAGGAGAAGAGGAAGAGCAAGAAACTGAAAACTTATGTGAGAAAATAATGAAGGAAAACTCTCCAAATTTGGTGAAGGAAATAGACATACAAGTCCAGGAAGCACAGAGAGTCCCAAACAAGCTAGACTCTAGGAGGACCACACTTAGACTCATCATAATGAAAATGCCAAAGGTTCAAGATAAAGAGAGAATCTTAAAAGCAGCAAGAGAAAAGCAGAGAGTTCCCTACAAAGGGGTGCCTATAAGACTATCAGCTGATTTCTCAAAAGAAACTTTGCAGGCAAGAAGGGACTGGCAAGAAGTATTCAAAGTGATGAAAAGCAAGGACTTATAACCAGATTTCTCTATCCAGCAAAGCTCTCATTTAGAATGGAAGGGCAGATGAAGTGCTTCCCAGACAAGGTAAAGCTGAAGGAATTCATCATCACCAAGCCGTTATTACATGGAATGTCAAAAGGAATTACTTAAGAAAAAGCTCAAAATTATGAACATTAAAATGACAACAAACTCACAACTATCAACAACTGAATCTAAAACATAAAAACAAAATCCAATTAAGCAAACCAGAATAGGAACAGAATCCTAGGTATGGGGATCATTTGGAGGGTTATCAGCTGGGAGTGGGGAGGGGGAGAAATGGGGAAATGGTGCAGGGACTAAGAAGTATAATTGGCTGGTACAAAACAGACAGGGGGAAGTTAAGAATAACATAGGAAAGGGTGAAGCCAAAGAACTTATGTGCACGACCCATGGACATGAACTAAGCGGGGTGGGATTGCTGGAAGGAAGAGGGGTACTGGGCAGAGGGGAGCAAAGGGAAAAAATTGGGACAGCTGTAACAACATAATAAAATATAGTTTTAAAAACAGCTATTGGAGTAATCATAAGCTGCAGGTCTTTTTCCATATGAACAACTGTAAACCTACTTTTGGCCTCTGCAGCTCGCTTTCTGAGATTTTCTCGTTCTGTTTCCTTTCCCCGTTTTTATCTAAACAGCCTTTCCCCTTCATCTCTGCATCTTTATCCTCCTCAATGTTGATTCTGCTCCAGCAGCGTCTCCCCACTGGGGGGCCCGACCCTGAAAGGGAGCTCCGGGGGCCCAGCTTCAAGCCCTCGCGAAGACCGCACCCAGTGGATCCGACGCTGCCGAGGGCCCTGCTGTGATGGTGGGGAGGTGCCCAGGGGGGTCCGCTCTTCTCAGATCGGCCCAGCATGCTCCCCGGTAAGCACCTGTGGGCTACTTGGCGGGTTCTCCTTGTCTGAGGTCCATGGGACCCCCTGTTCCTCCACTCGGCTTCATACTGCTGACAATGCCTCAGTCCTGGAGCTGTTGGTAATGTGTCCCCGTCAACTGAATTTCGGAGGTTAGAGGAATACCTTGTCACCTAGCTGCGTGGTGAACGTTGTCCAGCCACTTTGGTTTTGCTATTCAGACGCCCTGTCTGTTTATATGGGGGACCCAGGAGGATAAAAACTGTGCTGCCCCCATTTGAGAACCATCTATTTGCTTTTAAAAAGATGAGTGTTTGCGCTGGCTGGTGTGGCTCAGTGGATTGAGCGCTGGCCTGCAAACCAAGGGGTCGCCGGTTTGATTCCCCATCAGGACACAGGCCTGGGTTGCGGGCCAGGTCCCCAGTCGGGGGGGTGTGAGAGGCAACCACACACTGATGTTTCTCTCCCTCTCTTTCTCCCTCCCTTCCACTGTTTCTAAAAATAAACCAATAAAGTTTTTTAAAAAGATAATTAAAATAAATAAATAAAATAAAAAGATGAATGTTTCACCAAACTGGAAATTGGTAGAATACATTTGTTATGTTATGTTATAGTATCTTATGCCACATTATGTTGTCTTCTATTACGTATAATACATTCTCAGGGACACGTCTATGTTTCTATAAGCCAACAAAATGCTCCGTGTCCTCTCCCCTCCCCAGGAGTCAGGGGGAGAATTTCTTCGTTTGAATGTGCACCCGATTCCCCTGGGAACGTTATTCGAGGGCAGGCCCTGGACCCGTGTGTCTGGGGTCGGACCCGTGATTCCGCATGTCCGCCTGCTCCAAGGTCGCATCGGGGCCGGTGGTCTACAGACCACACCTGGGGCAGCGAAGGTCTGGGCGTGGGCAACTCGTCAACACACACACGTGACTCTAAGAGAGGCTTGCTCTTGGCAATTTCCAGAAACGCGCGCTAGCTCGTGCTTTCGAACAATCATAGAAACTGAAATGCAAGACAGACTCCTCTGAGACCGGCAGCCCGCTGCACGGTGTCACGTTTGCTCACTCAGTCCTCCCTGGTCCCGTTTCTACAAGAGCGAAAATAATGCTCAGATTCACTTGCGCTTCGGCAGGAATGGGACGTGAACCTGAGCTTTTTACTCCCAACGCCTGTCTTTTTCTGCTCCATCGCACGACACCGTCCCCCGGTGTGCACCGCTTCCTGTTTGGTCTTTGTCACCCTTCCCCGATCTCTTCCTCACTTGGATGCAAAACAGTCATTATTGGGTTGGAAACACTTTCTCTCCCTTGTTGCCAAGGGACATCAGCTTTCAATGGCCGCCTCCAACCTGAGCTCCATCTCGCCCAGAGCAATGCAGCTCCGTTACCATGGCGTCTGCTCGGAAAGTCGGAAAACCAATATGTGGCATGAAAACAGCATTCCCTGGTTAAATGACTCTTCTCCAGGTATCACAGCGCTGCTTCTCATTACGGGAAGCTGAAGCAAAGGTGATTTAAAACACGGCGTGCGGGAGGGCTGATTTATTCCGTTGCCATCCAGATTCCCATTAAATAAATCACGTTCACTGGCCCGGCAGAGAATTTAGGAACGCACAGAGAAAGACAGGACCTCCTAATTGGAGAGAAAAGGAAACATGCCCGTCTTATGAAAGACCACATGGAGGCCGTCCCCTCTCGGAGCTCACTGCCCCGGAGCTGCGGCTTCTCTGACGGAGCGAGGTTGAGCCCCGCTCCCTGGAGAACGGGGGACCCTGTTCGTGCATGTCTTAGCCAGCGCCCCGGAGAGCAGCTGGTTACAGGCTCATTCCGGCCTCACTCTCTGGGGTCTGTTTGTGTCCAGCTGCTGGGCAGCCGGGAACTGCATTTTGGACAAGCACCCGATGATTCTGATCCTCAGCAGGGTGGGAAGTGGCAGAGCGGGTCCCCACCCCCACCCTGTGCAGAGCTCACCCAGGACACCAGGCCCCAGGAAGCGAGCCTCACTGGCCTGGGGGGGCCACACTGCAACGGGGTGTGACCAAAACGCATCTTCACATGCATCTCCCACCTGCCCGCCCAGCTTTGCTCCGGGGGGCACGTTTCTTGCCCCTGACGGTAAACTCCAGCAGGTCCATACTCTTCCTCCTCTCTCTTACATAATCAATAGCTCCGTCCTGCAACTCTTATAGTTTTCCAGCCCAGTTATAGGGATGTTGGGCTTTGGGAATTCAAATCTTGAGATAACCCATGTACGTGTGTTAGCTGCCATGCTGACCTCACAGAGCGCCACAGCCTGGGAGGCTTAAAAGACAGACAGCTATTGTCTCAGTTCTAGAGGGCAGAGTCTGAGGTCCAGGGTTGGCAGGGTTGGTACCTCCTGAGGGCTGCGGGGGAAGGAGCTACTCCCGGCCTCTCTCTTAGGCTGGTAGGCACCCAGCTGCCCCCCCGCCCCGCCACCATCTTCCCTGTATGCCTGTCTGTCTCTGCATCCAAGTTTCCCCTCTTTATAAGGACACCAGTCATCTTGAATTAGGGCCCAGCCTCATGACCTCATCTTACTTCGAACATCTGCAAAGACCCTGTTTCCAAATAAGGTCGCATTTGCAGGCATGGGGGTCAGGCCCTCAACATCTTCTGGGGACTCCAATCAACCCAGAAGGACCCACCTGGCCACTGTGACAGAAAAGACCATTGCGACCCTAGGAGCAAATCAGACTTTAGAAAATGGGACTAGAAGCCGTTTAAATGAGTCTCATGGAATCGGATGCATTTACAATTCAGGCATAATCGCATTACCTGGCCCCTGCTTCCTGCTCCGAAGGCTGGGCTTGATAAGTTTATGACTATCCCCCTTGTTCACTAAGTGATGAATTTGGAAATACCTCTTACCCAGAACAAGGGAACATTCTCTTCCCAGACACAATATCTTGCAAGCACCCGAGGGCACGCTGTTATTGGGAAAGCTAATTAATGCAGGACTTGTATATCGGTGTAAAATCAGCATTTGGCAGGTGAATCAGGCAGGTTCCCAATCTTGAGAGTGTCCATCTGCATGAAGCTCTCGGCCTGGGGCTTGGCTCCTGATGAATGAAGCTGAGAGGAGCAGCCCCTGCCCAACCCTCCTGCTGTGCCCTGTGCCCTCTGACCTCTGCCCCTGCCCCCTGCTTGGTGCCCCAGGGACTGGGTCAGATGCTTGCTCTCCCACCGCATAACCCCTGAGTGCTGGCCCTTCCAGCCCCCCCGCTCCCCGAAGTCTGCAGAGGCCCCGGAGGGCATTCAGGGGCCCAGGGGCTGGCCAAGGAGGAGGAGGAGGAGTGGGGAGCCCCAGCAGGCCGGCTTGAGTGACAGAGGGACAGAGCAGAGACACTTCTCAGAATGTTGGCGCACACAGCCACGGTGGGTGTTTGAACTGCGTTGGGTTGATCGTAACGGCGGGCACTGGCCACCCCCCCCCCCCCCCCGGGCCTCCTCCGCGTCCCGAGCGTCTCCCCGTTGGCTCAGTAACAGCCCCACCGCCGCCTGTCCGCAGGGCCAGTGGCCACGCTCTCCTCTCCTCACACCCGCCACGCACCGGCCTTCTAGTCTGCGCTGTGAGCCCCCTGACCCTCACCTCCTATTTGCACTCCCCCACCTTCATTCAGCCCGTTCCCTGCTCCCCTCGAACCACAGCCTGCACCCCTGAGTACAGCACAGGAGTCTGCTCACCGCCCTGTTCCCCAGCGGGGGCAAGTCCTGGGCAGTTCTCGGGACTGGAGGGCAGGCTCCTTCCGCACCTGTTAGGTCTTGGGCAGGGTGTTCCCCCCCGCTGAGCCTCGTTCTCGTCTCCTCTGCGCAAAGAAGGTGATAATACTACCCTGTTTCTCCAAAAACAAGACAGCCCCGAAAATAAGACCTAGCGGCAGTCATGGCTACAGCTCCCCCCAAATTCTTGGTGGAATTCAGAGTTCGGCTGGTTATGACTACAGTATATTAATGAATGTTGATTTTTTTTGTTCAACAATAAATGTGAATTCTTGTTCATGGAAAAATAAGACATCCCCTGAAAATAAGACCTAGCGCGTCTTTAGGAGCAAAAATTAATATAAGACCCTGTCTTATTTTCGGGGAAACATGGTATCACACCCACATCCCAGGGCTACTGGGAGGATGAAATGAGATCATGTGCCAACCACTCACCAGGAGAAGCGCTCAGTTCCATGGGCTGCTATCGGATGCTTTCCCAATTGCCCCCCGAGAATCACCACATATTTCCATCACGGTACTTTTCACACGCAGAAACATGACTTTCCTACCCGTCTATCCCCTCTTACAGCCTCCTGAAGGCAGCATCTCCCTTACTCATGTTGCACATGTGGAAGTTAGCAGAGAGCCTGGAATGTACCAGCTCCTCAAATACCTGAAGGATGCAGGTGCGGAGCAAAGAATCCATGGGCGAAGGAAGGAAGGAAGAAACCGGCCTTCCGTGCTAATATCTGAAGTGTCGAGACATTGTGTCTGATTTGTGTAGCTGTAAAAGCTCACGAGTATTGTGTAAAAGTGGGACAGCAATCACCTACAAACGTTGACAGACAGAAGGAGACGGGCTCTGCAGGTTCATGTGTGAGCACAGCAGGAAGGTCGGCCCTGCGGGAACTTCGCTCCGTGATCCCAGCGGGCGCCGTCCCCCCTGCTCTGATACCAGCGCTCTCCCCAAGGAAGGCCTCTTAGGACGTGTGTAGATCAAGGCCCGTGAGGAAAATAAACTTGCATTCTTTATTACAACATTGTCATCTCTTCACCCCCGTCCTGTCTTTTTAATAACGAGGCCTGCAGCTCACGTGTAAAATACAAGGACCACAGTTTTCGTAGGGAGGCAAAAATGATCTCGATGACCTTCAAACTAATCCCAACAAAGGAAAGGCATCTCTGAAGATGGAAACAGCGCGAAGGCCTTCATTTTTACGGAGGGTTCATTTAGGTGTAAACTTGCCTGGACCGTGGTTCCCAGTGTTGGGTCCCACGGAGTCTAGGTATTGCTGCAAAGTTACTTTTCAGACGTGATTAACATTTCGATCAGAGAGGACTCTGAGTAAGCACGGGACCCTCCAGCTCGTGGGTGGGGCTGACCGATCACTTGGAGGTCTTCAGAGGAAAGGCTGAGGTCCCCTGAAGAGGAAGGACTTCTGTCCCCAGGTGGATTTCGAACTTGAGCTGTGACCTCTTCCCTCGCCCTGAGTGCTCAGTCGCAGGTCTGCACTTCAGACCCTGGACCCGGGAGCCCCCGCAATCACATGAGCCAATTCCCTGAGATAAATTAAATCTCTCTTTCTCCCCCGCCCCCACGTACACACACACACACACACACACACACACACACACACACACCTGGGCATCTATTGTCTGTTTCTCTGACTAATACATTATCTTCTGTAAAGTTTTAAACAGGGGACTTTTTCTTTTCAAATGCATAAATATTAAAACTTAATTTGACGATACCCTTACTTAATGCATAAAAGTAGAGGAGGAGCATGGAGCGAGGCGGAGGGCCCGACACAGTGGGGGGCCCCCCGGTAGCTGGTCTGACTCATGTCTACTGACAGCCTCCCCCGCAGGCATGCCACTGCCCTCGAGCCTGTCTGCTGGCCGATTCCATCAAAATCCCCCAAGTGGCAACCAGTGAGGGACCAGAGTCATCGTTAGGAGGAGTGCGGAGCGCGGTGAAGGCAGTGACGACATGCCCTGCACCCACCTGTCCGCACCACAGAGGGAGGGGAGACCTCAGCTCTCTCCGGGGGGCGCCATCCATCTGTCCGCCCCTCTGAGAACATGGCTCCAGCCACGTGGTCCTAACGGACGGAGGCCGGCATCTTCCCACTGAGCCCCCGGCCTGGCCGCGGTGCCGGCCCCTGGCCACGGTGCCGGTCTGGGGCACAGCGGCCCCATTTGTCTGACCACAGAGCTCCATCCCTGGTCACAGGGCACAGGTGCAGGACCGGGAACATGGCTCAAGCAGTTTTCCTCCGGGATTTTTTAGGAATGGAGGGGAAAGGGTCAGGGTCTCCCAGGCGGCCCAAATGGGAAGAGGTGAGCCTCCAGGGTACCTGCGGGGGGTAGGGTGGGGGGCAGAGTGGTTCACTCGGAGACATGGAGGAAGGAGGAGGCATGAAGGCAGAGCCCAAGTTCAACCCTCCCCGAGGCCAGCTTAGCTTCCCCGCCTGGGGTCGGGCATGGGGGTCACCTGCCCCTCGGGCTGGTTGGAGTTGGTTCCATCGCTGAAATCAGAGCAGTGGCACTACGCTCTCAGGAGGCACCAGTCCTCTGCGCCTCTGTGTGAACGGGGGCCACCCTCTCCGTCCACCTCTCGGCACGCAGGGTGGGCGCCCTGAGCGGGCCCCAACGGCCCCTGGGCCGGTTCCTCAGCCTCATGTTTATTCCTGAGACCCCCAAACCTACTTGTGCCTCAACCTATTCAATAGGACGCCTGCCCCGTCCCCTTGCATGTCACTGCTGTTGAGGAGAGGGACCCCAGAGGGCGGGCGCTGCAGGCGGACACTCTACCCCAATACTAGGTGAGGGCGCCATCTGCCAGGGACGGTCCCCACCCCCGCCACGCTCCCCCTCCTGCTGTCACCTGCCCCATGGGACACAGGTGCTGCAAATACTTCAGGCAGGATACATTTACATTCATTTAAATTAATTAACAATAACTTTGCTCATCTCCTTAGAATTCAGTTAATTAAGTAGGACATGACTTTTTTTTTTTAAGCCAAGAGAAGACGTGAACAAGGCTCCTTTTCTTTCTCCCACTTGAAAGTGCCCCCAAGTCCCCACCCTCACAGCTGCTCCCCGACCCGGGCAGATGCTCCCAAGGGCCCTGTGTGGGATGCAGGCTTTGGCTTCACACAGGACTTCCCGGGAACTCTTTGCAAAGGACCTTGCCGAGAATCAGCTGCTCTTTCTTACATTTTGCTTTTCCTCCCCCTTCCTCTGCACTAATTCTGACCTAGGCTCCCAGCAGAACAGTCTGGAAGGAGAACGGAGTTAGCAAAGGAGGATGCGCAGGGTGGGGAGGGGCACCTGCACCCCCGTGGGCCCTGCTGGTGCGCTGGCTGGGGGCTGAGCCCCGGCTCCGGGGGGAGAGAGAGGTGCGCTCGGACCCCGCGCTCGCACGGCCCGCAGGACCCAGACGCTTCCCGCGGCCCAGAGACCCCGGGCAGCTGCAGCGCTGGGAGCACAGCCAGCCTTGTGGGACCCAGAAAATGCATGAGTCCCAGGAGTGGGACCAAAGCCTGCGTCTTGGCTGATGTGGGTCAGGGACTGGGGGGCAGGGGGGATGCCCACAGGCAGCTGGATCCTGTCCGGGGACCGGAGCTCCCAGAAGGGTAGGGCTGCGGAGGTGGACGCAGGGGCCTCCCAAGAGTTACTCAAATGGGTCCTTCACCCCATTTGGTTTCCATCGCTGAAGGGGTGCGATTGCGGCCTGGGTGCGGGCCAGGTGAACTCCCAGAATGCTGTGCCTGCCGTTGACTTTTTTCTAAATACAGCAGGTGGCCTCTTGTCCTTCCCTCCCCTTGAATACACGATGCAAACTGCCCTCTAGAAACGCTGGGCTCTGGCGTCCAGCAATGAACAGGACAGTGGGGACACTGAGGAGGGAGAGGGGAGGGGCAGGGTCATGGGGAGAGAGGACAAGAGCAAATGTCCTCCGACGCTGGGCCCTCTGCCCGCCACGTGGACGTTGGAAGGGACTTATCCCCAGAGAGGCATGGCCAGTCCTGCAGTGCCCTTGGGTGCACAGGGAGAGCAGTGACTGGCAGTTCCTGGGACTCTGCCAATGTGCCCGGGATCCTGGAACGGTACCCAGTCAGTCTCGAGGAAGTGGCTTCCTTGACCTTGCAACAAAGCCTGACAATGACCGTGGCTGGGTCCCTGAGACAGCCCCATGGCCTCCACCGCATGGAGGACCCCTGGGCACCCACCAAATCCCCTGTCCTCTCACGTGCGGCCTCCGGGGCAAGAAAGGCAAGGGGTGGCTCTGTCACGACCGGGGCCTCATTGCTTAGTTAATGACCTTTGCAAGGGGAAATAGCTCAAGCTTGTCTCTCTCCTACAACGTTTCCTGCGTTTGTTGGTGACGTCACTCGGCCTTATTCATTCCAAGACAGGCAGCCAGGGGAGTGGGGAAGAGTGAGCATGAACATCAGGGCCGGACGCGGTCCCTTGTTGAAGCTTCACATAACCAGCCCTTCCACATGGTGTTACCTGAGTTACTGAAAATGAGGTTTGAAGCAGTTGTATAAGCTGTTCAAGTTAAAGTAATGGGGGGAAAACTCTCACCCCTGGGTCTTCTGTACACGGGGGCCACTTCGCTGCTGCCCTAATGGTTCTGGGGAGCTGTCACTGTGACCGTGACCATGTGACAAAGCCCCACTTTGGGAGCCGTGACTCAAGAACTGCTGGCCACGGGTAAAACGTCTGGTGACTAATCGCAGCCCGTCTTGGGCAGTTCGATGGCCGTGAGAAAGTCACAGGTGTCCACCTCAGCGGCTGCCACCCTGCCGCAAGATCAGTGGTGGTGGCAGGATTTGTGTTGGGGATGCCACGTCCTTACCACGTCACTTCAGCCAGCCAGCTCTGCTCAGTCCTACCTCGTCTCGCTTGGACAGTGTCCCGATGGCGAGGCCCAGAAAGACTTAAGTAACCCCATCAGCTCTGCTGTTGGTCCCCCGGTTGGGGAGCCGCTGCCTCAGCAAAGGAGACGGGGACCAGCAGCAGAGGTTGCTGAGACTGGCCAACTTTCCGCCACCAAGGAAAACGGAAGGGAAATCAACTCACGGTCGCTGACAAGGTGGAGAAAGCCGTCAACAACCTCTGACTCCAATGACGACCACAGATCAACTCTCATCCAGGTAAAGTGCAAAAGTACATCCGTCACTCTTGGTTCGGAATCAAGGCAAAGTTTTCTCTGTGGTATCTGCAATGTGTTTTTTTTTCTTTCTTTTTTTTCTCTTTCTTTTTTTATTAAGTGAACATCATTGTTAGATCAATTTTTAAATTTTATTTAACAAACACATCCATACCAGATACTGTTCTAAGTGACTTACAAATATCAACTCCAGAATCCTCATAGTGGAATTGTAAGGTAGGTGCTTCTGCTATTTACCTATTGCAGGCAAGGAAACATGGGCAGAGAACCAACCAAGTTCACCAGCACTAGGCAGTGTTGCCAAGATCCAAACTCAGGGCCTGATGGACTTCATTACTTTCCCCAACCCCAGTCCAGCATCTTCCTTCTTCCTGCAACCCACGCCCATGAAGCACACAGCTCTGCCTTCAGGGCTAACAGCCACCAAATCCTTATCTTGGGTTCTGAAGAATATTCCATAGCTTATTAATAAATATGCCTCCCTTTTAGATTAAATTATTACTCATAGCATGCTGAGCAAAATGGACCCGTTTGATCTTTGGCGAATAGTATCTCTGTTCAGATATCAGAGTGACAAGATCATTTTCTGGTGGATGAAAACAACTCAGGGCAAGGATAGGCTGTCATAAATTAGGAGGCAGACTCCTTTTTTTATTCCGAGAACTCTGATCGGTACTGAGAGTAGATTAAAAGCATTCCTTCAAGGAAGAGATATGATATGAAAAATTTTTGCTTTCAAGCCTGATGAATTGGTATTTATCAGAATGCAAGTGGAGATGGTTCTCCATGTTAGGAGAGTTCCTCCTGAGTTATTAATATCCACGTATTACACTACATTTCATATCTGAAGCCTTAGACTATGTGTCCTGTGACCATCTGATACATTTACCTTCTCCCCCAGAAAGCTTTCTCCCTCGCCCGCTTTACTTAGCCCGAATCCCACTGTGGGGCAAGAAGCGAACAAACAAAATGATCACTCCATGAAAGCTCCTCCCAGGACCCCTGTCCTTCTGCTGTCCTCCCAGCAAAATGCCACACCCTGGCCTAGTTCCACGGTTGTCCAACTTAGTCCCTTTATTTCAATTCTTGAATGTACCAGGCTCAGACCACAACCAGCTCATGGTCTCCAGCCTCAGCTGAGTCTGAGTGTTCTTCTCAGTTCTTTTACTTGTTCTTGGTCATCTACTGTGGGGGCACAATAATAGTCCCCAAAGATGTCCCCACCCTAATCTGCGAAACCTGGAATAGTGCGCTTTACATGGCAAAAGGGATTGTGCAGAAGTGACTAAGTAAAGGAACTAGAGATGGGGAGGTCATCCTGAATGCTTCTGTGTGCTAATGTGATCACAAGGGTCCTTATACGTGGGAGGCAAGAGGACGAGAGAGGGAGAGAGAGAAGAAGAAGAAAGGAGGAGGAGGAGGAGGAGGAGGAGGAGGAGGAGGAGGAGGAGGAGGAAGAAGAGGGAGGAAGAAGGGGAAAGAGAGAGAGAATAGAGATGCTACGCTGCTGGCTGAGGCCATGAGCTAAGGAATGTGGGGGCCTCTAGAGGCTAGAAATGTCTAGAAAACAGATTCTCCCCTAGAGCCTCCGGAAAGACCACAGCCCTACTGACACCTTGATTTGACCCCAGCAGATCACACTTGCGATTTTTAAATATCTCTAGAACTGCAAGACAATAATTTGGGTTGTTGAACTCATTAAATTAATGGTGATTTGTTACGGCAGCAATAATGTTCAAATCTAAGTAATTCAGAAATGGTTTTAAATTTAAAAAACGTTATTACAATGCGACGACGTGCCTGCAGAAGGGGACTGCGGGGGCTGCTCCGGGGGCTGACTTGGGCTCTGTAAAGACACCCCAGCTCTCAGCTCTGGCTCCTTGGAGCCGTCAGCCGCCGCTGCAGGCCGCCCCGCTTTCTCCTGGCCCTCCTCTCACTGCCCTGTGGGGTGAGGTCCGTCCTAGTCTCCCTGCCTCCTCACTTGTTCAGCTGTAAGGACGTCAGCAAGAAATTACTCATTTTGAATATCCAGATTTCCCTCTGAAGAACTTTCTTTAATACGTTCTTTTGTTCAAATAAGAAAGAAAACAAACAAACAAACAAACAAGCTTACCCAGAAAAGGTGCCAGGGAGGAGCCTCAAGGAAACAGAGGCAGGTGAGACATGGGGGTGCCTGGGGGCTGTCCTGGCTTCACCGCTCCTTTTTTGCCCTTTGGGGGAAGAAAGGAGGGACACACCCTTGCGCATTTGACTTGGACCCCCTTGGAAGACTTCACTCCGTGGGGTGGGACCAGTAGAGTTCTCGGCTTCCATCTCTGCAAATGAGCTCCTTTCTTGTCATTCCCCCGCTTCCTGGGGGAGAAGTAGAGGCAGGGGACTCTGCGTGTCGCTCCCGTAGTTGACAGGCAGTGAGTGCAAAGTCCGAGCTCAGGGGCAATGCTGTCGGGGGCAGAGGCAAAGGTGAGGCCGTCGGGAAGGAGGAGAGACCACGAAGAGGCTGGCTTTCGGGAGTCGGGCAGGGAGAGTCTCAGGGGAAGCAAGCGGTGGGTGTTGAGGGTGGTGGTGGGCACAGCGGGGGCACCGTCCTGGGCTACTCGTCTGCCTGGGAGGAGGGGACGTGTTGGTTAGACCTGGTTTGCCTGTAACTTTCTATGTTGTCCACAGGAGGCACTTTTATCATCCTTTGTCATTTTGTCTTCCTTCATCTATTCAACAGGGGGCCGGTCTTCTCTTTTCTCTGACCTGGGGTGTTTCCCCTTCAGAGCTTTGATCTTATTTCATCACAGGAAAGCAACCTCACCTGCTCATGAGCCGGCCAGCCCACCTGCATCAAAGCCGCTCTGACTTTGCACCAGTTCCTCGGGCTGCCGGAGCACAGCATGACCTCCTTCTTCTGGAAGGCCCCCCCTCACTCGGCTGCAATTAACACCCCGCCTCTAAGTCTGCTGCTCTGCAGCCCAGGCTGTGGTTGCTATGGGGACGAGATGCTGAAACCGGGAGAGGATGTATGACGTGGGGCTGAGGGGCACATTGTTGGTGCTTTTCAGCTACATCACTCCGGATTCTTGGTTAGGAGCAGGGTCCTTGGCTATTTTAGGCGAAAGGATGATGGTTAAAAAGCTGGAAGTGCTTCTGAAGCCAACAGAATTCAGAGGCACAGGCTTGGGCAAGTAGAAACAAATCAAAGGGGCTCAGAAGCGAAGTAAATGGGAAGGAAGAAGGGGAGGTAGCAAGTATAAAAGGACGTTGGAGAATAGTAGCTATGACCATGTAGGATCAAAGGATAGGCTTTTTTTTTTTTTTTTTTTTTTTTTTTTGAGGCATGAGTACATTTATTGACAGACCAAAAAAGAAAAGAAAAACAGCCTGAAAAAGAAGAGTTACTTTGATTAAAATGGAATTAAACTAGAAATCATTAACAGAAAATATTGGGAAAATCTTAAATATTTGCAAGTTAAATAAAAGGCATCTAAATAACCATGAGTCAAAAGGAAGTCACAAGGGGTATTAGGGAATAGTCTTACTTGATTGACAATGAAAACATGACATACCAGGACTTGTGGGATGCAGCTAAAGCTGTGCTTACAGGGCAATTAATAGCTTTAAAGTGCTTTATTAGAAAAGAAGAAAAGTCTCAAACCAATAATCTATGTTTTCACTTTAAGAAATGTAATTAATTGGGGGGAAATGGCCAAATCAATCCCATAGGAAGCAGAAGAAAAGAATTAGTGAAGGTAAGAGCTGAACTGCCCTGGCTGGTGTGGCTCAATGGATTGAGCGCCAGATTGCAAATCAAAGGGTCGCTGGTTCAATTCTTAGTCAGGGCACATGCCTGGGTTGTGGGTCAGGTCCCAGTTGTTGGGGACATGTAAGAGGCAACCACACACTGATGTTTCTCTCCTTCTCTTAACCCCCTTTCTGTCTCTCTAAAAATAAATAAGTGAAATCTTAAATTAAAAAAAAAAAAAAGAAGGAACAGAACAGGCGAAATTGAAAACAGAGAAACTGCAGAGAGTGATTCATAAAACCAAATTATGGTTCTTTACAAGAGTCAGAGTAACAAACAGGTGTGTGTATATGTGTGTGTGGTGGGGGTTAGGGGGATCGTTGACTAGCTGGTAAAGACATATATGACTTATTCTTTTCCTGTGAAACTGTAGGTGGGGTAGTCTTCTGAGAGGCACTTGAGGCTCTAGGACCAGTGAGGAGAGAGGGGATGTTATGGTGCATTTCTCAGGGAAGGAGAGAGGAGCACCTGTATTAGTTTCCTACTGACCTGGAAATTTGGGGTTTTCATTTCTCTTGAATTATTGAACTACCTGGCAAAATGGGGCCACAATCCCACATGGCGTCGGCAGGTTGGAGCTCAGTAGCCACCGTGCCCCCGAGCCAGGACACACCCTTGTCCCCATTCCACACCTGCCCATCTCTACTGCCTCCCTGAGGTGCCTTTGGCCCTCACACTCACCTGATGGTTTCCTTAGATGCTCCCACCTTCTCTGCAGGTGTCTGAGTTCACACTCCTGTTACAGCCTCACCCCAGGGATTTCCGACCAGCTGACCGGCCCTGGGACACAGCCGGCATCAGCGAGAGAAAGTCCCCAGACCCTTTGCACTGCTCACAGCTGACTCCCTGGACCATTTTGTCTTAGCTCATGGCTGTCACCTGATGCCCACCTGCCCTAGTCCCCAGGCCTCCTGTCCTGTGTCATCCCTTATAGAGGCTCCTACTCACCCCTGACCTTGTCTCTGGTCCCTCACCCAGGCCCGAGGCTCCCCTTTGGGTTGCGGCCACACTGACATCACACCCACCCCCGCTGCTTTGCTCTCGGTACCCAGCCCGAGGGCCAGTCTGGGACAGAGTTCGCTCACCCCTGGCACTTCTGCGGCAGGGCTGACCCATATGCACCTATGACGTTCCGGGCTTGCATCTTATAGGCGTTTTAAAATCCTGTAACACGTGTCTTGTTCCAAGGTGGCCTCAGAGCCAGCAGAGCCAGACAGGAGGGGAGGCCGCTCCCCCCAAGCTCCCAGCTTTGGAAGTAACTGACTCAAGCTGTCCGCCTGTCACACTCTCTCCCACTCATGGGCATTTTTGTCTAATCTAATGATTTCATCATGTCACTTGGCTACAGGCAAGCCAGCTTTCCGGTTAGTGCCGTTGCTTATAAGGTGCCCGTTATCTACCACTGCAGCTAAGTTACCAGTTCCCACAGGCCATCTGTGTGTGTGTGTGGGGGGGGTCACACACGAGGTCTCGGGGGCTCTGCAGGGCTGGCCCTGCTCCAGCCTCACCCCTCGAGGCCCAGGGAGACAGGAGCAGCACCCAGGAGTGCAGAGAACACCGCTCTGTGCCTGCCCCCTGCCTGCTGTCGCTGCTGCGGTGGACCCCGGCCGGGGCCGTTTTGCTGGATGCTTGGGTGAAACACTCCAAAATGCAACGTCACACCTCAGAGCTAATGGCAGGTGTGTCAGGGACTGAACACCGTGCCTGGGGGTCTGAGTTTGAAGAGTATCCATCTTGTCACTCCCAGCACAGAGCCCTAGACCCAGAAATGGACAGGCATGCAGGCGTGAGGGTGTGTGTGCATGTGTGCAGATGTGAGTGCATGTGTGAGGGTGTGTGTGCAGGTGTGAGGGTGGGTGTATAAGTGTGAGAGCAAGTGTGAGGGTGTGAGAGCAGGTGTGAGGGTGTGTGTGCGTGTGTGCAGGTGTGAGGGTGTGTGTACAGGTGTGAGGGTGAGTGTATAAGTGTGAGAGCAGATGTGAGAGTGTGAGAGCAGGTGTGAGGGTGTGTGTGCGTGTGTGCAGGTGTGAGTGCAGGTGTGAGGGTGTGTGTGCAGGTGTGAGGGTGGGTGTATAAGTGTGAGAGCAGGTGTGAGGGTGTGAGAGTGTGAGAGCAGGTGTGAGGGTGTGTGTGCGTGTGTGCAGGTGTGAGTGCAGGTGTGAGGGTGTGTGTACAGGTGTGAGGGTGAGTGTATAAGTGTGAGAGCAGATGTAAGGGTGTGTGTGCGTGTGTGCAGGTGTGTGTGCAGGTGTGAGGGTGTGAGTCAGGTGTGAGGGCGCGAGTGCAGGTGTGAGGGTGTGCGTGCATGTGTGCAGGTGTGTGTGCAGGTGTGAGGGTGAGTGTGTAAGTGTGAGAGCAGGTGTGAGGGTGTGAGAGCAGATGTGAGGGTGTGTGTGCATGTGTGCAGGTGTGTGTGCAGGTGTGAGGGTGAGTGTATAAGTGTGAGAGCAGGTGTGAGGGTGTGCGTGCATGTGTGCAGGTGTGTGTGCAGGTGTGAGGGTGAGTGTATAAGTGTGAGAGCAGGTGTGAGGGTGTGCGTGCGTGTGTGCAGGTGTGTGTGCAGGTGTGAGGGTGAGTGTATAAGTGTGAGAGCAGGTGTGAGGGTGTGAGAGCAGGTGTGAGGGTGTGTGTGCATGTGTGCAGGTGTGTGTGCAGGTGTGAGGGTGTGAGTCAGGTGTGAGGGCGCGAGTGCAGGTGTGAGGGTGTGTGTACAGGTGTGAGGGTGAGTGTGTAAGTGTGAGAGCAGGTGTGAGGGTGTGAGGGTGTGTGTGCGTGTGTGCAGGTGTGTGTGCAGGTGTGAGGGTGTGAGTCAGGTGTGAGGGCGCAAGTGCAGGTGTGAGAGTGTGTGTACAGATGTGAGGGTGAGTGTGTAAGTGTGAGAGCAGGTGTGAGAGTGTGAGAGCAGGTGTGAGGGTGTGTGTGCGTGTGTGCAGGTGTGAGTGCAGTGTGAGGGTGTGTCTGCAGGTGTGAGGGTGGGTGTATAAGTGTGAGAGCAGGTGTGAGGGTGTGAGAGTGTGAGAGCAGGTGTGAGGGTGTGTGTGCGTGTGTGCAGGTGTGAGTGCAGGTGTGAGGGTGTGTGTACAGGTGTGAGGGTGAGTGTATAAGTGTGAGAGCAGATGTAAGGGTGTGTGTGCATGTGTGCAGGTGTGTGTGCAGGTGTGAGGGTGAGTGTATAAGTGTGAGAGCAGATGTGAGGGTGTGCGTGCATGTGTGCAGGTGTGTGTGCAGGTGTGAGGCTGTATTACAGGTGTGAGGGTGTGTGTGCATGTGTGCAGGTGTGTGTGCAGGTGTGAGGGTGTGAGTCAGGTGTGAGGGCGCAAGTGCAGGTGTGAGGGTGTGTGTGCATGTGTGCAGGTGTGAGTGCAGTGTGAGGGTGAGTGTATAAGTGTGAGAGCAGGTGTGAGGGTGTGCGTGCATGTGTGCAGGTGTGTGTGCAGGTGTGAGGCTGTATTACAGGTGTGAGGGTGAGTGTGTAAGTGTGAGAGCAGATGTAAGGGTGTGTGTGCATGTGTGCAGGTGTGTGTGCAGGTGTGAGGGTGAGTGTGTAAGTGTGAGAGCAGGTGTGAGGGTGTGAGAGCAGATGTGAGGGTGTGCGTGCATGTGTGTAGGTGTGTGTGCAGGTGTGAGGGTGAGTGTATAAGGGTGAGAGCAGATGTGAGGGTGTGCGTGCATGTGTGCAGGTGTGTGTGCAGGTGTGAGGCTGTATTACAGGTGTGAGGGTGAGTGTGTAAGTGTGAGAGCAGGTGTGAGGGTGTGAGAGCAGGTGTGAGGGTGTGTGTGCATGTGTGCAGGTGTGTGTGCAGGTGTGAGGGTGTGAGTCAGGTGTGAGGGCGCGAGTGCAGGTGTGAGGGTGTGTGCGCCCCCACAGTCAATCCAGACCCCATTGTCCATGCCCACGCCCATGGGGCACTTATACCAGGTCCTTGACGAGGCCCTTCCAGGCCCGTTCTCTGCTTTATTTTTCCCTTTGCCTTCACTCCTGTTGGACAGTTTGTACAACGTGCTCACACTTTTCTCTACTGTCCCTCCCCCATCGCGCTCCAGGAGGGCAAGGACTTTTGTCTCTCCCATTCTCTGCTGGGTCCTAGAGGCTTACACCAGCGGCAGGTGCCCAGTGAGTAGTTAGCGAATGGGTGAGTGACCGTCTGGGACCTGCCGGCTGGTACGTGAACCCACGGGGCCCAGACAGGGCCAGACAGCAATGTCACCTGCTGCCTTGGATGTGAATATTGTCCCGACTCACAGGCAGGGCCTGGATGTCCATTGTTCGCCAGCCCAACGCTGGTGACAAATCAAGGGTGGAAAGGGGCAGAAGTGGCCCTTACTGGTCTCCTCTAAGAGAGGGGGGACACATTTCTTGGCATTTCTGTAGAGCACACCATCTGGGACAGATTGGATCAGAAAACCCTGATCTTCAGGAGAAGACCAGCCGGGCAGGTAAGGGCGGTTGATGGCAGGATGGGGGCAGACTGAGGACCCCAGACGGAGCAGGTGTGGAGCCCCCACCCCCACCACACCGGCACCTGCAGCTCTCCTGCCCTTAAATGGTTCCACTGGCCCCCTGGCCAGGCCAGGCCGCCTGCCGTGAGGATCAGCCCAGCTCTTTCGGGGGGTTCTGCCTAGATCATCACCAAACCGCCTGCTCAGGGCAGAATCATCACAGGTCGCTGGTCCAGCAGCTCAAACTCTTCTGCACTCTCAGCATCTCTCACCGTTTGTGATGTTATGGTTTTATTTCGGTTTGGTCGGATTTTTAGAGTTTATGCCATCCTAGCTTAATTAGGTCAGCCTTGGTGTCATGCTAAGAGGGACTCTTCTCAACCCAGATTAAAAATGAGCTTTGTTTTGCTTCCTTCCAGTGTGAGAGGTGCATTATTTGTTTGTTTTCCTTGGGAAGGAGGAGGCTATTTGTGGTTAATTTACTCTTTAAGTCAAAAGCAAGAACCATTGCCCTTAGGGAAAGACGGAAACTCAGACAATTACATGGCTCGGGCCTTATGTGAATAAAGGTCACCCTTGCTCTTTAGTGGGGGACCCTGGATCAGTGGAGTGATTGGGGCAAGATCCGTGTCCAGTGACAGCAAGGGGTCAGGACTCAGCCCACTGCTTCCCGGTTCTGAATTATTCTCGCTCCACCACCCCCGTGGGTCTGCCTTACGGGCTTCCTCTACCCTGCTCCCCCACCCAGCCGGGCTTAAGGTCTCCTGGCCGTGATGGGCTCACCGTCAGCCAAGTGGGTGAAGGAACACCTGTCACACGTCCGCAGGGTCCCACCAGACCCTCCTCTGGAGAGCCCAGGAGGTGGTGACAACACACGTCCCTCCCTTCCTGCCCCCCCAGGGTGGGGCCTACTCACCCCCTCCTTCTGATATTCTAAAAATCCATTCCCAAGGCTCCATCCTTAAGACGGCCAGTGCTAAGATTGTGTTGACACTTATAAACAGCCGAGGTTAGGCTGCAATACAGCAAACCCCAGAAGACTTTCCCAATCATTTCATTGTTGATTACAGGAGTTTTGTTTCCCTGAACGTTGCTTAAATAAGATAGATTCAAAAAATATTCCAGTACACAAAGATTTTCAGTTCCATGGCATTTGAACTATAATGGAGTTCCGAAGGACTCCTCAAAAACGCTTAATAATTCTCTCCACTGCCCAATGAGAAAAATTCAATCATCTGTTCAAAAACAAAATCAGGCCCACCTCTTCTGAACAGGTGCTCCCAATCGCAAACCGTGGCCAGTCTATGCAGATTTGGTCTAAGCGTCCACGTCCTTTGTAATATGGCTTGGCAGTCCCTCCCATAAAACTGGGGCCTAGTCTCTTGTCCCCAAATTGGAGCTGACCTTGTCACTAGCTTTGGTCAGCAGAATATGTCAGAGAGGGGACATGGGGCCAGTTCCCAGCGGCCTGTGCGAATTTCTCCATCTCTGGAAGCCCCGCTGACGTGGTGGAGCGGAGGGAGCCCAGTCACAATTCAAGAGAAGCCCCGGTGACAGCAAACTGCTCAGCCTTACTCGAGGTCAGGACAGCGCTGGGTTCTATGCACTTTGGTGTGTGTGAGCATGACTGTCACTTGCCAGTGTCCCAAGTGAGCCGTCACCAATTAGCACAGCCTGGGGGGGCATCAAAGTTCACCATCACTGGGATTCCGGTTCGTGCTAAGGGGAAAAGATCTCTCATTACACAATGTATTTGCTTTTTTCTCCCGCTCTCGTGACTTCTGAGAAATGGGGCAGTTCCACGACTCGGAGGCAGCCCCGAAGCTCCCTTCCCCACCCAGGTCCTGGTGTCAGGAATGATGGATGGGGAGGAACGCAGAGAAGCCGCTGTTTACTTGATTCAAGGCTCCAAGTTCCTAAGCAACCAGGAGAACAGGCTGATAAAATACTCCTCAATCTGCCGAGGGCAGGACCCTTGGCGGACAGGTGGCCTCCCCGCCCATATTAATGAAACCGTCAGACACGGGCCCAATACTCACAGAGAAGCTCCACGCAAAGCTTCAGAGCCAGCTAAGCACGCTTCGGATACGGCATGGCACCGAAACTGAGGATCGAACACGTCATACGTTTGCAACACTTGAGCTGAAACGGAACAGCATGGGCGTTTTTGAAACGCGAATTCATCACAGACCATTTCTGATGCGTGACGCACACGATGAGCCTCAGCAGCCAAGGCGCGTCGGACTCGGGAAGGAATGAGGGCTTCCTGCTCGCCGGAGTTTGCTACCCAGCGTGGGGAGACCCCCACGTGCCCGGCGTCGGGTTTTCTTGTCCCTTCACGGTAACTATGGGCAACGGAGAATGAAATCGGGAACCCGCGTGGGTGCTGGCTGAGCCTCCCACCGCCCCACCAATGGGCACCGCGCGCCGTCAAGCACAGAGCACACCAGCCTCGGACGCCACCAGCTCCATCTTTTGTGATTGTCACAGGCAGTGAAATAGGCCGCTTTCACCAATGTCAGGATTGAGACAGGTCTCAGGTTTGCAGCCCACGCTTCTTGAGAAATGCTGGTCTGACTAACCAAACAAGAAGGCGGGTCATCGCTCTGCTTGAAGCGTAGTTCTGTTCCAGAAACTTCCAGGCGCGGGGCATGCACACAGTAGGCTCGCTGTTTGGCGTCAACAGATCAAGCGTTTATGTCTGTGGACTTCAAAGCTGTGTTCCAGGGTCAATCCAGACGGACGTGGTTCATTTTCGATGGCTTACGGGACAAATCACCGGGACTTATGGGCGTAAGTCAATACAAACGCATTTATTCTTACCTTCCGGTCTGTAGGTGAGAAGCCCGCCCTGGCCTCGCTGGATAAAACTGTGCTGTCCCCGGTGCTGGGGTCCTTTCTGGGGCCTCTCTGGGGAACACGCTCCTCGCCAACTCCCGCTTCTGGAGGCGGCCTGTGTTTCTCGGCCTGCGGCCCCTTGGGCCTGCTTCTGTGCCATGTCTCCAACCGGACTTCTCCCTTGTCTCCTTCTCCCACTGTTAAGAATCCCTGTGATCATTTAGAAAAATCTCCCTATTTTAAGGGCGGCTGATTAGCAACTTAAGTCCCATACACGACCTTGATTCCTGTTTGCCACGTAATGTCGCAGGGTCGTAGGTCAGGGTTGGGGACATGAACATCTTTGGGGGTCTTTATTCTGCCTACTACATTAATCCAAGTAGCTATAAAAGTACCCCATGCCCAGAAGGTTATTACACACGTACCCAACCTGCACACACACACACACACACACACACACACCCTACACACACAATCTCAGGCCTAAATCCCAGGACGAGGTGGTAGCCAGAGCTGCCCAACACAAGCTCACCCTCCAGCCACGCCTCGGCCACTGCTCACCCACCCTGCGTATTTGTGTCTTAATCACAGCAAATGATCCATCCTTCACTGAGCCTTGGAAACGTCAAAAGAGCAAGGTTTAAAAATATCAAAAATATGCAAGTTTTGTATATTTGGACAGAGGCCCCACCTTCTCCAGAGAGCCCTGTGAAAGTCTCTGAGAGCCCAGGAGAGGGACATATTCCCAAACAGGAAGGTGACGAGCACCCCATGATCCCTTGGTCCCTTGCATGCAGGTCCGGTCAGTGGGATGGAGGAGAAATCTACCACGGGCTAAAGGAAAAAAGCTTCCTTGCTCTTCAAAAGAGACCCACGGGAGAAACAGACAGGGTCCATCCATATAGGGGGCTAGTACTTGGCCATAAGAAGGAAGCACACACGCTATAACAGGGATGAACTTGAAAACCTCACGCTAAGCGAAAGAAGCCAGGCACAAAAGCCCTCCTCCTGCATAATTCCATTCACAGGAAACACCCAGACCGAAGCAGGTCTGTGGTTCCCAGGCCCGGAGGGGAGGGGAACGAGGGGTGACTGCTAATGGGGGCTGAGCACCGAAAACGTTCCAGGACTAAATAGAGCAGATTGCACAGCGCTGTGATTGTTCTAAATGCTGCCGACTTGTACACCTTAAAATGGCCAACACGGTGAATTTTGTGTTGTGTGCATTTTATTGCAGGAGGGAGAGAGAGAGCAAACCAAGGAGGAGGAGCTGCTCTCTGCGACTCCACAAGGCAGTGAAGGGCGGTCATGCTGCAGCTGTCCTGTGACCCGGGGACAGGCTGGGCTCCCACCCAGCAGCCCAGGGTGGCCGAGCGCGGAGGCACGGGGCCTGACATCTGCCGCGCCTGCCACGTCACTTCTGGCACGTCCTGACCTCCGGGCTCCTTGCTACGGAAGGCCTTTGTGAGGTGCCCTGTGGCAGCTGGACTCCTTGGGAGCATCATTGTCACCTTCCATTGCTTTCTCAACTCACTGCTGCCCTTAGAAAACACCGTTTGCAAAAAAACATTCCTTTGAATTCCCAAAGGACAAGATACTTCTTTCCTGTCCCCTTGAGAAAGTCTCTACCCGAGAGCAGAACTGGAAAACAAATCTGGTTGCAGCCCCACTCCCGATGGGATCAAACTCATCTTGTTTGGGGGCGGGGGCAGGTACAGGAGCGGGGCGCCCCTGGATGCCTTGGGGTGCTTTCTGTTTGCTTCCTGTGCCGTTGGGACCTCGGGGCGGCACAGGGTGTGAGCACCTCCTGCAGGAAGCATGGCGTGAACAGTGTGGCTGCACTGCTGCCCGGTGAGGCATGAGCACAGGTGGGGCATGAACACGGGTGAGGCATGAACACGGGTGAGGCATATAGACAGGTGAGGCATGAACACGGGTGAGGTATGAACACAGGTGGGGCATGAACACGGGTGAGGCATATAGACAGGTGAGGCATGAACATGGGTGGGGCATGAACACGGGTGAGGCATGAACACAGGTGAGGCATATAGACAGGTGAGGCATGAACACGGGTGAGGTATGAACACGGGTGGGGCATGAACATGGGTGAGGCATATAGACAGGTGAGGCATGAACACGAGTGGGGCATGAACACGGGTGGGGCATGAACACGGGTCAGGCATGAACATGGGTGAGGCATGACCATGGGTGAGGCATGAACATGGGTGGGGCATGAACACGGGTGAGGCATGACCATGGGTGAGGCATGAACATGGGTGGGGCATGAACACGGGTGAGGTATGAACACGGGTGAGGCATGAACACGGGTGAGGCATGACAATGTGTGAGGCATGAACACGGGTGGGGCATGAACACGGGTGGGGCATGAACACGGGCGGGGCATGACCATGGGGGAGGCATGACCACGGGGGAGGCATGACTCACTCCTGCCCAGGCCCGGAGGCTGCCGCCGAGGTCTGGTGCTCCTTGCCTGCATCTTACATCCGTCTCTTCCGCCAGCCCTCTAGTCACCGACCCGAGGACAATCAACGTTATGGCGTTTAAATTTAGAAATCAAAATTAGGTTTGTGACGTAGGGGGACACAGGAAAGATCCGGTCCCCTGGGAATTCCCAGGAACTGGCTCTGGGATGACGGGACGGTGTGGAAGACCAGCAGCGAGGAGGAGTGAAAGGCTGCTGGGTCTGGAGCCCCAGGGCGCTGCTCTGGCCGGTAAATCCGATAAACCCACCCGCGGGGGACTTGGAGCAGGCCCCTGGAAGGGCCTAGAAGTCAGCCGCACCAGGAAGCACACTTTCCCAGGGACTGAAATTCCTGCTGACATCATTCTCTTCCTGACGCCTTCATTCTGATCTGCCGACATTTCCCTCCGTACACGCGGGTTGCGTTCAGATGTTTTTAAAATCTTACTTTCTAACATGTTTTTAATTCCCACAATGCACAAGGCAATGCAGACATGTTTGGAAGGGCATTTGTGAAAAGGGCAATTTCTTCTATATCTTCAAGCATTTTCCAAAATTTTTAGCGCGTTTTAAGACCTGTTAATTGTGGGCATGTTTTTCTGGGCACATGCGAGGTCCTGACATTACGCTCCTGGTCTCCTCTTCTCTGGGGACAATGACCGGCTCACCCAGGTAGCTCTGTCCTTGGCTCGCCCCCGAGAGCCTTCCTGATGTGGCTGTAAAACTGTCACTTTATCTGAAGTCACTGGTCGCAGCCCATTCAGCCGAATTCAGGGAAACATATGTCTTGCAAACTGATGTTTAAATGCAACCCTAAAGGCACGGGGTGGAGATGGCGGTGTTACTTTGCATTTTGCATCCGGAGTGCCTGAACTAGGGGGTCTTTCCTGTGATAAACAGTGCCACCGCCCTTCTGGGTGGGCAGAGAACCACAGCCCCATTAGGGCTTCTCCATCAGTCACAAAGCCGAGGGGGGACCGCAGAGTGACTGACTCCTTCCTCGGAGACGGTTATGCTTCGCGTGTGTCTTGGCCAGAGAAGGCCTCTCTAAACTTTACTGTAAACAAAGCGGTAGCCACACCCCGCAGCGAGACTCCGCCTGCCCCCCAGCCTGCCTGCCTCTGCTCCCCGCATTAGGAAGAGAAAGTCCCTCTCTCTCCGCCAAGCACTGAGCGTTGGCTGTAAAACTTGGAACCGTGCAGATTTTACCAGATGTCCAAAGCACCCCCATGAAGAAAGCACTTTTCACATAAGGAAACTAACCACATTAATAAAGGTGATGATAACCACGATAAGCTAAAATATAAGATGAAGAGCAGAACTAGCCTATCTGTGCTCATCTGCTCCTGGGACGGCTTCATGCAGGAACTGGCAGGGCCTGGCCACCCACCGAGTCACCCACAGGCAACCTGGATTAGCAGAGTGGGGCGTGAGTGTGTGTGTGTGTAAAGTATTAAAGTTTATTTTAATTCCAAGAGTCCCGATGCTCCCCCACCAGGCGCTGCGTCTTCATGGACCAGTTTCCAAAGCAGGAGAAGGAGGCAGGAGGTCCCTGCCGGGCACCTCTGAGCCAGCTCTTCCCGCTACGTGTGTTCCCCCTTGTCACCCACCCCTTTTGGAGGGAAGTGTGAAGTCCCTTACCCGCTCTAGTGGATTGAATTGTGTCCCTGAAAAGACATGTCCGCGTCCTTACTCCCAGTGCCTGTGAATGGGACCTAACTTGGAAATAGTGTCTTTGTAGGTGTAATCGAGTTAAGGATCGGAAAGTGAACCCAGACTTGACTGAGGTCGAGCCCTAATCCCTATGGCTGGCGTCCTTGTGAGAGAAAGGAGAAGATTGGAGACAGAGAGACAGAGGAGAAATGCAGGGAGCATCACTGGGTCGCACTGAGGCCACCACCCCTGATCCTCTACCTAGCCTTCGCCACTGTTGATGATGGTGATGGTGTTGCGATGAGGGTGTTGGGGTGGTGATGATGATGATGGGGCTGGTGACGATGACACTGTTGGTGGTGGTGATGACGAGGGCGAGAGTGATATGGTCGTGACGGTGTGGTGATGATGGTGTTGGGGTGGCCGGTCTGTGCATAGAAAGCTGTCAGACCGCCACGGCGGGGCCTCCGTGACTCCTTGTAAGGAAAGTCTTCAGTAACTGTTTTTGTGACTGAGTGGATGTACAAGTGGCCTGGGAGTTCTTTTCTTCCACCACATTTTATCACCATATTAAATTCCACAGGCTCAATGATGCGTAACAGTATCGGAGTCCACACTACATTAAAATAAATATAAAGCCAAGGCTTTCCGGGGCCTGATTTTCCCACTAGATAACAATCGCTTTGACTGAAGTCTGCCTTCGAATGGCGGGGAGTTGGAACAGCTGGCCTTAGACTCTTTTGCTTTTGCCCGGGCGTGGCCTTGCCTGTGGCGCCCTTCAGAGGACTTCCCCTGCGGATCCGGCAAAGGGGACCCTGGCTGCTCCTGAGTGTGACCAGAGAGCTGGGCGCGAAGAACCCCTGCCTGTCCCTGGAGTGCCACTTCGGAGCGGTGACCAGAAGACAGAACAAACCTCAGTTCCAGAATTAGAATTAGCTGCGTTTAATTAACTCTAGATTTTGGCCAAGAAGTCATTTGACCGCAGAGTTGAACCGTGTGACCCTCCTTGGCCAGACAGCAGGGGTCACCACCCATGGCTGTGAATCAGAGGCAGTCCCCTTGCTCAGCCAGCTGGTTTTTCCCAACGAAACCCCCAGAGCACAGTTAATGATTAGCCATGTTTCTTCCTTTCCTCTTCTTCAAGCCAGCCCTTTCCAACAAGGTCCAGACTCATTCCGCAGACACTGATGTGGGAGCAAATCTCCATTAACTCCAGGTGAGAAAATATGCCCCAAAGAGAAGGAAATGGTTCATCGCACCTTAAAGACTTAAATGCATAGACGCCCTCAAATTCTCTTATACCCATGACACCTACACAGGAATTGTGCCCAAGAGGTCGCTCAGCTGGAGCACGGGGCCACAGGACAGTGTCACGACTGCCCCCCAGCACAGAGTACGCATGTTTGTACGACATTTGCACATAAGGGCTTATCGATAATGGCATCTCGTTTCATACGTGTGAGATTTGTGTTGTCAGCTGACCGCCTCAAAAATGCTCGGATTGGCATTATTTAAATCAAGACCAGCAACCTGGGCTGCAGAGTCCAGCGTTCCAGCTGAGGGAGAGAGACACCCTCCGTGAAGAACCAAAGACACCATAGCACGGTGACTTAATTAAAAGTCGCTCTTCGACTTGAGACGTGATTTGATTTGGGGTCACATTTGTCATTTACTCACTCAGTAATTAGTTCCTGAGAGCCAATCCGTTCCGAGGGATCTGGGAACTTCGCCCATGGAGGCTGGAACCCACACTATTGCGACGGAGAGCCTCACGTGTGCATCTTCTCCGGGGGAGCAAAATCCCCAGCACCTGACCCCTTCAGCAGCCGCGAGGGCGCATGTCCGTGGCCCTGCCGCTGAGGTGGGGCCGGCGGGGTGACCGCGGGGAGGCCGGTTCCCCTCGTCAGCATCTACCCCGGCTCCTCGGCTACAAATTATCAGCCGCAAACACGCTGCGCAGAGCCCACTCAGCGCAAGTACGCACACAGCTTACGCGGCACCTCAAGATTCTCTTGTTATTTTTACCTCTTCGTCTGCGGATTTTCAGTAGGTAAGATACAGAGTTGCTCGCTCCAATAGGGGCGGTGTGGAGACTATTTGGGGAACCAGATTAGCAAATTTTCTCATTTGGTATCTCACAAAAGTGGACAGCCTCGCAGATCGGTGAAAACACTTGTTTAGATATACAATGGATTTTCTTAGAGACTACGGAAGTCACTTACATACCACACCGAGGGCCGTAACCATCCTGGGATTAAACACTTCACCGCCAAATTAGTCATGGGAACAACAAAAGATGAAGACGATCCAAGAGGAAGGAGTGCACATTCTGTTCCACGCCACGCTGTGGGAAGGGCCCCACCGC
Organism: Furipterus horrens; assembly: GCF_987537825.1. Taxonomy (NCBI): domain Eukaryota; kingdom Metazoa; phylum Chordata; class Mammalia; order Chiroptera; family Furipteridae; genus Furipterus; species Furipterus horrens. The sequence continues at coordinate 215,160,225 of NW_028327171.1, forward strand.
AGAGCTCTGGAGGAACCGTCGGGGACAAGGTCAGCCGGGAGCAAAGATGAAGACAAGGAATGTCCCATGGGGCCAACTCAGGAACAAGGACTAAAGCCGTTGCCTGGACGAATGCTGTAAGCAAGGGCGTCAGTCAAAGGAAGCGTGATTCAGTGACAGAGGTAAGAAGAGGACAGATTGTGAATGGCCTTGAATGCCAACCTAAGGATTTAAACTTATTTGGGGCATAGGGGTCATTGGAGATGTTGGGGCCGGGTCTAATGTGTGAAGGTGTGTCCCTTCATATAATTCATGCACGTTTCGTCTGGTCTTGTCATCTGACACATTAAAAATTATTTCATTTCTATTTAGACATTATAAATACCCACACAATATTAACACATTATCAAAAATGTCCAGGTTAAAAAAGTAAGGACCATGCAGGAGTGATGGTAGCTAACCATCCTTGAGCCCACAGCCAGGACCCCCGTAAGTGACTTCCTACATGCATCTGTTCAAAACTCGCAACGTGCTCGGGGGTAGGTGCTCCTGGTATCCCCCGTCTACCAATGAGGAGACTGAGGCAGGGAGAGGCTGGGAGATCTGCCCAGAGTCCCACAGCAGGTGATGGAGAAGCCAAGACTTGAGCTAAGGGAGGCACTCCCCACCCCGACGCAGCCCCGACACAGAACCTGGCTCTGTGCCCGGTTCACCTACTTCCTTCCAGCCTTTCGGTGACCCACGTGTTTGGTGCTCAGCCTACATGATTTGCACATTGCAAAGACCCTTCAAGCATTGTCATGACCTCCATATCTTTTGGGTCAATTACTTAGGATTTTCTATCACTTATTGTGCTCCAATGGACCGCCATTCTGAAAGAGAACGAGGACTTCTCTGCTTGGAGCCAGGGCCCGCCCCCCTGCCACGTGGTACGTGTCCAGTAAAACGTTGCTCAACGCTCTTCATCGTCATCACAGCCCGTGAGATTGCACGCCTTGCTTTTCATGCACAGGATACACAGGCGCTCGCCCAGTGGCTCCATAGCCTTCCGAACTATTGGTTCATTGACTGCGGAAGAGACCATGACTACTAAACACCAGCATTTAATTCATCGTTCCGGCATTGCTGGACATTCAGAGCCTCTAATGCTTTGCCACTATAAGTGACGATGTGAGGGGTGTTGCCCTGTATCAGCTTCGCCCGTGACAATCAGATTCAGAACGACCCGTGATCAGAGACAGGGAAAGCAACCCACGTGAGCGCATCTCCTCTCTCACTGAGTGACGGGGCAGCGGGGGGCCCACGTCCCCCGCTGAGCCCGCCCTCCCCTCCGCCTGCCGCTGCTGCTCCCAAACAGGACGCTGCCAGCCTTCCTGCCCCGTCTGCTTTGCTCTGCAGTGCACCTGCTCCCCCTTGTCCCCCAAGGCAGCCAGCGCAGGGCGGCAAACAGCCTCATGGTAAACGCCAGGCCCGACCTGGAAATGACGTCCCTAGACCCTCACTCAGGACACGGCTTGCGGCTGCTGTTTCCTGTTAGGTCCTGGCCTCTGCCAAGTGCCTCTGCGCCTCAGCCTCTCTCTCCCTTTGCTGCCACCCCTGGTCAGCCCCCCACCTCCTAGATTTCTGTTGGCACAGTTTAACCACACGAGCACGTGTGTGCACACACACACACAAACACCCCCTGCCCCCCCAGATTGCTTTACCTTTGCATTTCTCCAAAACTCCTACAGATGTGGGGGAAGATCTAGCAGCCGTAGCAGCGGCGAGCTCTTCATCGTGAGCAAATGGAGGGCGTGCCTCTCCGACCAGCGCAATCCCTGGCCTGGCACCTTGTCATGGTGCGTCCGAGGTTACTGTAGATCGCAGGCCACACAGCGTGTCCCAGGAAGGAAGAGCAGCTGAGAGTCTGCGGTGCTGGGGCCTGGGGTCAGCACGTGGCTGTCACACCGCGGCTCACACGGCGCCTTTACAGGAAGGTACCTGCAGCACTTTGTTTAGGTAACAATCCCCTGGAGAGTCTTGCTTCCTGTTGCATCGGAAATGCTTTATAGCAGCGTCATAGCAGCCTGAGAAAGTCAGAGGGGAAGAGAGGGAGGGATGTTTATAAGGCAAGTTCCCCCCCCCCCCCTTTCTTCTTCACTCGTCTGGGACATCAGAAGCCAACATTTACTCAATGTTCTCAAGGTCCCCAGCGCTGTGTCGGGCACTCCCCCACACTGGTTTCCTGGGCCGAGGCCGGCGCCCGGTGTGGGATCGTTTGTCGAATGAGCATGTGAAGGAATTCTCAGAGCAGGAGGTAAAGCCCCAGGGCCATCGGCACTTTACAGGGGCCACGGTCACAGAGCTGGTGAGCAGAGCGGCCGGGGCCCAGCCCCTCACCTCCTGCCTCCCAATACTGTGGTGTTTTACTGATTCTAGGCAAACCTTTATAAGAAGATTTATCCTTCAACTGCAATATACAATCACATATTTAGCCGAGGAACTTATATTTAAGTTAATTCCAAGCTAAATAATTAAAGGCGAATCCTTAAGCTGTATCCCCCAGAGGTGCTGTTCTTTGATTAACACACACACACATGCATGCATACACTCACTGAATATTATTGATGGAAGAAAGGAGGAACTGGGAATTCTGCGAATAAACAGCGTGCCTCTGGAGTCTGACATCTGGGAAGCTAAACAATCACTTAAAGAATGTTTTCTGGTATCTGCCTTCACGCTGGTCTCTGAGACCCCGCTAGGATTGCAGATGCAAGCGGTTGCTGACTCTGTGGTCTCCTCCGTGAGCTGCGTTTACATCTATTCTAGAATTTTGTTCATCGAAATGACCTTCGGAAGATGACGTCCCAGTGACGGCCAAAGGAAAGACAGTTGTACGACCTTCTGAAACACGTTCATGTTCAGTGACCCTACCCTGGACGGTTATTTTAAAACACACAGCAGAGCTGCCCATCAGTGCCCTGTCCCCCTCAGCATCCTCTGATAGGAGAAGCCCGCAGGGGGTTAGACCAGGAGGGGCCAGGACCTCAGGGAACGCGTGGGTATCCATGGGCAGAAACCAAAACCTGTTTCTCTTAAACTCATGAGGTCGTCCGATCACTGATACGGGTCAACGTTTCCCTGAAATACACGCCGGAACCGCTTAGGCAACACAGTCTCTGATTTTATAACAAAGCCCCAACTCTGCCACTCGTCTGGCAGAAAGCAGGCTGACACAGCACCAGGCTGTGTCCCCGAGTGTGTTCTTCAAGAAGGGCCGTAACGGTGGACAGCGCCGTGGTTGAGTGTGACATGGTGGCCTGATGGATGCTAGGTCCCCTTCAAGTCCTGACCAGCCCCCCGGGCGGGCAGGGCGAGCGGCAGCCCAGTGGGGACAGGGTAGCTCAGGGTAAACAAGTCCCTCTCGGGTGACCCAGGTCGCCAGCTCCGGCAGCGGGCGCCGTGGAAGCCTTGGGCAGATATGGGAGTTGCTCATCAGGTCCATAATCCGCACGAAGATAAACGAGCATGCTTTGCAGAAAACCCTTTCCTGCTTTTGTGCAGCCTGGTTGGTAGCTGAGCTTTTCCCTAATTCTCTGTTCCCCCGAACAGGCTCAGCCAGAAAACGGAGGCAAATCCTTCGGGCTACCCAGTCAAACGAGATCCCGGAAACTGTAACATGACTCCGCTCTCAGAGCAAATTTTCACATGCCAAGGCCTGCGAGGATCTGCAGGGAAGAGACCCAACTCTGCCGTGTCCTAAATTCCGCCCGAAGGTTTCCGGCGCTGCTGAATGCGGTTTGGCAAGACCACCCAAGACGGAAGACTTGGGTGGGAATTCCAGGAGCCCTTGGCCTTTATTCCTGATTGGCCTCAACTGACAGTGGCTGTGACATTGTCAGCTTTTCTGGCCTTACAAGCAGTCAGTGGATTGGAAGCAAACACTCAAAAACCCTGTGTGATTCTATATACAGAATCCCTTGGCAAAGCAAAGAAGCCTTTCGTAATGTACATATTCACCTCTTAAATTACAGATTTGCTCTAAAACCAACTGGCAGAGCTACTGCGTGGTGACCACAGAGAGCAGTCACTTGCTTACAACTCAGAAGGAAGACGTGTCCTTGAAAGGAGCTCTTTTTACCAGCAGGGCTTATTGTCCTCCAGGGACTCAGAGCCAGAATTTCCTCGTTTCCCCCGTGGGAGTCCTGTTTCTGGAACCTCTGGACTGGCCTGCAGAGAGAAGGCCAGGGGTCACCACAGCTGATGCTGTACCCCTGAGCCGCATGTCCTGTTAGGGACGTGACCCTCAGCCTGGGACCCCTGAGGAAAGCAGAGGAGCTGACGCCTCCTGCCATCCCCAGGCTCTGCATGGCTGCTTCTGCATGCGGTCCCATGACCTTCAGCCTGACTTAGGAAATGATCACTCCCATGGAAGGACAGTGGGCAGGGCCTCTCAGAGCCACGGAGCCTGGTCTGGCCCTCCTCTCCCTTTCGTCTTCCCCCGGAGGCCCCGGCCATGGTCCGGCCAGCAGTCAGGGCAGATGACTCCCGCTCCCCAGGAAGCCCTCCCTTGGCTCGAAGGACCGCGAGCTGAAGAACGGGAACCCTGTGCATGCGGCGTCCTCCTGGGGGCTGTGGGGGAACACAGCGCACTCTCCCAGGCTGGGAGGGGCCGGAGCATCATTCTTTCACACAGTGCCCGTGTATCTGTTTCCTGGGGTGGCTGCTTCTCTCCCGAAGGCTGAAAATACTGGGTGAGAAGCAAGTTTAATTTCACCCAGAAATATGGCTAATGTGGATTCTTGGCGGGAAGGACAGTCAACAAGAAATGGTCCTCAGTGTTCAGTTCCAAAGACGGGGTTTCTTTCAAAGAAATCAACAAAGTTTCAGTTCACTGATAACAGGACATGGGCAGGAGTGTCCGAAAGAAGAATCTGTGATGGTTGCAAATACCTATGAATGTCAAGAGGCACGACTCTCTCTTCTATATCCAGAAAAATAAATAAAAACAGTGTAGTTCTAGAAAGCCGCCCCAGGCGTCCTATTGCTCACCCACAAACTGGCGCGCTCACCCAGCCAAGGGGGGCTCTGGCAGACACGGAAGAACCATCTGCGTGCATGACGGCGGGGATGCCAGTTCAAGAGATCCTCACCCAACACCCAAACCGTGGTTCTGAAACCCAAGCCAGGCGGCATGGCCGCGGAGACTGCACTGCTACGCGAGCTCACTGCTGGCTATTTTCTTGCTTATCACCATCACGCCCAGGACCAAAGGCTCCTGGAAATACAACTTAAGAGCAGATAACCAAATACACACGGATTTGGCAAGCTTGTTGCCTTCTCGGTGCCCTGAAATAGACCACAGCGGGAGTATTTACACCACAGCAATCGGCAAAGGCCACAGCATGCTTCCCGTGGATTTAACATAGTTTCCTTCCCCCGGGGGTATTGGAATTAGGCTCCAAGCTGTTCACGCTCTAGGTTAAGTGCGTGGCTGTGGGCAGGAAAGCACATCATTGGCCCCAGTGGTATGAGCCGGGCAGCTCACTTCCCCTCCGTGAACCTCGGCTTCCATGGCCAGAGAAAGGCAACTCCTCCACCGAGTGAGACAGCGTGCAGCGCCAGGTCTCGTCAGCTCCAGCAGGTCGGCCCGGGTGTCACCTGGAAGGCCCCGGGGTGAGCCCGTTCAAGGCCCGCAGGACGTTGTCCCCTTCCCTGCCCGAGGCTCTGCTCTGAGGCCTGATGAAGACCTGAGCATCCTCAGAAGCAGGAAAGGGGGACGAGTAAGGGTCTGAAAGGCCCTGTAGACACCCCTTAGGGACGCAGGCCGGAAAAGGGCTGACCTCAGGCTCAGCTGAGTGGAGTGTCCTCCCTGAAACCCGGACGTGCCCAGGAAAACTGGAAGATTCCCAGCGTGGAAACTCTGAAATGGAACGTGACCTCTAAGCACTCGCTCCTGCCCTGCACGGCGGCAGGTGCCGGGAGCGGCCCCACCACAGCCGGCCCGGCCTCGGCCTCGGCCCCGGCTCCCGCCTTCTCCTCCGCCACCTCCCCCACAGCGATGCTGGCCTCTCCCGCGTGGGGCTCTCCCACGGGCTGTGAGGCCCATTGCCATAAACACCGCTTGCTCGTCACGCTCACCGTCCCCGGAGCGCCCCTGTGGCAGAGCCGGTATATGGAGGCCAAGCTGGCTGAGGGACCCCATCAAAGCTGAGTTCGGCCCCGAGCCTCCAGATTTCTAGTTCAGTGTCAACGCCCCCACCCCCCGCCCCGCCTTCCTCTGTAGGCCTCCCAGCAGACCCCAGGGGCCCCCTCTTCACCACGTGACTCAGACTGTGCCCATAACCCTGTCTGTGACAACGGGGGAGAGGCCCCTTTCTCTGAACTGCACCCAGTGCTGGCCGGGGTGGCCAGGTCCGGGGCCAAGAGGGGCCCAACGTCACCTGCGTCTCCAGCCACATCCGTCCTGAGGACGGGCCCCGACAGGAGATGGTCTCCCTGACTCGGCCCGATGGTTGGAAGGACAGGATGAGACGGGCTGTTGGTGCCCTTCACTTGCCCTTTCCTCCCTCTCATCGTTACAGAGAAACCACGTCCACGGCCTCCTCTGCAGAGCGGGGATCCCAGGTCTCACTCGGGTCGGCTTGTGTGGGGCCTGGAGGAAATGAGGGCGACTCTATAAATAACTCGAGCTACTCCAACGCTGCCATAAAGGCAGAGCTGGGACGCTCGGGAGCCCCTGGGGGCTGGACAGGAAGACAGAAGTGAGCCAGGCAGGCTGTGTGAGCGGTGGGGGACCAGCCCGTCTCAAGGATGCCCTGGCTGGCTGCTCCCCAGGGACCCACCATGACCCAACTGTTCAGCTTCCCAGGACAAGCTAGAAACCGGAGAAACTTGGTCTTTCCGTTAAATGAGCTGCTGTTAAGTGTAATTAAAGTCTTTAATGAGAGACTGCATGGGCGGACAGCCTCTGACCTCCTCCGACCAGCCCCCCTTCCTGACCCTAATAAGGAAGACAAGGCTCACGGGAAAGCCAAGAGGTCCGTGCACAGCCGGGACATGCCAGCTCCGCCATCGTGGCCACTGACCCCTGTCCTTCCCAAGCTTTCGTAGCAGGAGAGGCAGGGAAAAGCACCCTTGGGGGAAGGAACACAGAGTGAGGGGCATTGGGGGTCTGAGATCCCCAAAACAAAAGGGCAAGGGGCCTGACACAGTGTTTCAGCTGTGGGCACCTCTAACCTTCCAGCTTCCTTCGCCCTCCCCGTCCAGGACGCGACCTGCAGGCAGGCCTGGGACAAGCTGAGGGCGGGTGGGGGCTGGGGGGTCGCTGCAGCATCCTTGAGTTGAGGGGACCGAGGGCTTTCCCTGAAGTTGAACATCTTCTCTACTGTTCTTCAGAAAGCTCAGGAAACTCTGGAAGGATTTCCGGCCACCATGCTGTGTATTTGAATTCAGAAGACCTTGTCGCAATGGGGCCAGTGGGCTGGGCGGGGAATTAATCTAGTTCCCCAGTACAAATGCTTTTTGCTCTAGGAATGGAGGGTGAGGCGTGCCCACCATGACCTGCAAGTTTAGGGGCATTTTTCTGTAGCATTTAAGCCTCTGCAACTTGCCCAGCAGTCCCTTCTGCTGACTGTCGTATTAACGACAGTGTCATTCAGGATCACGGAGGCCATGTGGGCGGTAGGAGAGGAAGTCCTGAATCGTTTGAGGGCAGATGCCTAGTGCGGGAGGGAGAAGGGGGCCAGGCACGGTGGTGGGTCAGGGTTATCTGCAGAACAGGGGGGACCCGCCAGAAGAAGCCCATTCTGAGCAGGGATGGACAGAGGAGCCTCTTGGGAGAGTAGGCACCACAGAGAGCCAGGAAGCAACATCAGGCAGGAGTAGAGGTTTGGTCGTCAGAGGACGACAGACTCTGCACCCTGGTCTAGCCCATAGGTGTGAGTGGAAATCCAGGGAGAGGAGGCTCGGAGCCAAGACCGAAGGAGGGGTCCTCATCACCAGCCAGCCAGACCTGGGGGCACCAGAAGAGGAGTGGGCTTCATCCACTCTTGTCCCCAAAGTGGCCCCAGCTGTGCACCCACTGGGGACAGTCCCCCTGGGAAGGAGCCGCAGGGTCAGCTGGAGGGACCAGCAGAGCAGTCGGGCAGGAACTGGGTCCCTGAGGAGGAGCCACAGCGACACATTGTTCTTAAGTACAAATGGGACATGTAGATATTCCCAGAGTCACTGGGGGGAGGGACGGCCATGCCATCAGAGAACGTCCAGGGACAAGAAAGTACGTGTCTGAGTGTGAGCCTCACACACGTTTTAGCTTCAGTCCTGGGGACCGAGAAAGCTCAGGAAGCAGAAGCATCCCGACCCCCCCCACGGTCATCAGGAGCCTAACACTCCGCTTCATGGAGGCTGTAAGTCGTTGAGGGCGGGCGCACGTGCTACTTTTATTTCAGCCCCCTGCCCAGTGGTTAGAAGAGCGCCTGGTTATCATCCTGCCGGCCCGTCCTTCCTGAGTAAGTTTCCCATCACGTCTCCCCACCATGGACCTTGGCTTCCACAGCTTCAAGCCTTCTGTAGCAGCAGGCCACGTCCTTGAAATACAAGGTCAGGTGACAGTGAAAATACACCACGGGTAGGCACGGGGTTGCTCTGATGGAAGAGTAGGTGGCGGGAGGGTCCGGGCACAGCCCAACCCAAGTCCTCTTGGCTGATCCGAACAACGCGGTGTGAAACACAGAGAGGTCATGGTATAAACAGGGAGGGCAACAAGGGAGCCAAGGTGACCTTTCCCTCCAGGGGCACTGAAAAAGCTCAGGGTACAGACAAAACCCAAGTGCCCAACCATGGACAAATGGGTCAAAGAGCAGTGGTGCATGTATGCGATGGAATACTCCGTCGTCGTCGGCAGCCGTCCGTCTCGAGAGACGATGGCGTAGCTTCTTGAGAGTCTATCTGCACCGCCGAGAATGGCTGTGCAGTCCGACTCGGGAGTGACAATCCCTGCCGCACTTGGTACAGGTGAAGGCAGATGGCTGTTGTTGCTGCTGCTGACGCTGCTTCCGCCTCGATCTTTTCTGGACCGCCTCCTCGTTGCGCGCAGCCTCCGCGCGTGACGTACCTTGCCTGACCGCGAGCCTCCAGGCTAGGCGGTCGTCTGCTTGAACTTCCCATGTGTTGAGATTGATGGAGCATTGTGTCATGTCCTTTTTGCAGATGTCTTTGAACCGCAGTTTTGGGCGCCCTGTCATCCTCTTGCCTTCTGCTAGCTCGCCGTAGAGGAGGTCTTTGGGGATACGGCCTGCATCCATTCTTTTGACATGGCCGAGCCACCTGAGGCGTCTCTCACTAAGAACTGCATGCAAACTGCTCATATTGGCTCGCTTCAGCACCTCGGTGTTGGGAACCTTATCCTGCCAGGTGACATGCAGGACGCGTCGCAGGCACCTCATGTGGAAGCTGTTGAGTTTCCTTTCGTGCCTTGCGTAGGTGGTCCACGTCTCGCTGCCATAGAGGAGAGTGCTGAGTACGCAGGCTTGGTAGATGCGCAGTCTGGTTTTCTCAGTGAGGCTGGAATTGTTCCACGCTCGCCGGTTCAGTCTGGCCATAACTGTGGCTGCCCTGGCGATTCTCCGGTTGACCTCCAAGTCGACTGACAGAGAGCTCGAGATGGTGGACCCGAGGTAAGTGAAGTCGTTGACAACCTCCAGGGTGTATCCGTCGATGGTGATGCATGGGGGAGTCCCCGTGCCTTGAGCCATAACATTCGTCTTCGTCAGGCTGATGGCTAGTCCGAACTCCTTGCATGCGTGGGAAAGGCAAGTGACTAGCTGCTGGAGTCCCTCTTCGGAGTGTGATGTCAAAGCTGCGTCGTCGGCGAAGAGCATCTCACGGATGAGCACCTCTTTGACTTTGGTCTTGGCTCGTAGACGGGCCAGGTTGTAGAGCTTGCCATCGGATCTGGTGTGAATGAAGACACCCTTGCTGCAGTCCTTAAAGGCGTATTGGAGGAGCATGGAGAAGAAGATTCCGAACAGCGTAGGTGCGAGGACGCAGCCCTGCTTTACTCCGCTGCTGACTGGGAAGGCCTCAGAGGTTGCGCCGTTGTAGGACACCGTGCTGTGCATGTTGTCGTGAAAGGACATGACCACAGCAAGCAGATGTGGTGGACAGCCAATCTTCCGTAGCAAGCTGAAGAGTCCGCTTCGACTGACCAGATCAAACGCCTTCGTAAGGTCGATAAAGGCGAGGTAGAGTGGTTTATGCTGCTCGTGACACTTCTCCTGCAGCTGGCGTAGGGAGAAGATCATGTCCACTGTTGATCGGCCAGCTCTGAAGCCACACTGGGACTCTGGGTAGACGCGGGAAGCAAGGGTCTGCAGGCGGGCAAGAGCGACCCGGGCGAATACTTTGCCGACGACGCTGAGGAGAGAGATGCCCCGGTAGTTGTTGCAGTCGCTGCGGTCTCCTTTGTTCTTGTACATGGTGATAATGTTGGCGTCTCTCATATCCTGGGGGATGTAACCCTCCTTCCAGATGGAATACTACTTGCCCATAAAAAAGAATGAACTCTTACCCCTTGAAATAGTGTGGATGGACATAGAGGATATTAGGCTAAGTGAAATCTCTCCGTCAGGGGAAGACAAATAGCACAGCATTTCAATTCTATGTGAAATCTAAAGAATGAATTAAGCAGACACACAAAACAGAAACAGACTGATGGTTGCCAGAAAGGAGGGGCGTCGGGGGGCTGGGTGAAGAAGGTGATAGGATTGAGAAGTACAAATCGGGGGGTCACAAAACTGTCCCAGGGACGTAAAGTACAGCACAGGGAAGATAGTCAATAACATTGCAATCACTGTGCGTGGTGCCAGGCGGGAACTTGAATTATCAGAGGGAACACCTGGTCACCTACACGAATGTCTACAGGCTGCGCTGGACACCGGTACTGACACAAAATAATGCTGAGTGCAAACTGTAATAAAAGAATGGAACTATTTAAAAATAAAAGAACAAGAAGCCAAGTTTGAAGAAAAGAAAAGAAAGAAAAACCTCAGGAGAAGCGCAGAGATCCCCCTGGGGAAAGTGAGTGATGGCCCGGCAGATGGCTGGTGGAGACAGCCAAGTCCGGGCAGCCTTCAGGTGGCGGCGCGGTGACAGCGGGCCCAAACCTGAACGTCACATGCCTCCAGCTGACCAGGGGGCACCCCTCTGTCTCCTCATGAATATTAATGACCACTGGCTCAGCAGTTTTTGAATATTCCTAATTTCACGTTCTGCCTCAAAGCTTCCTGGGACAAGGAGTCAGGTTGAATCAAGATGCAGCCCTTGCAGTTTTCGGAAATGCTGAGTTTAATTCTATTATTACTTTATGCTTCCCACCAAAACCTCCGATTTTGCATTTGTATTGAGTTACTCCTGACGAGGTGAGTGGCAATGTCACGCTGTCCCTGCCTGTCAGGCACATCCCACGCAGCTGAGACGGCTCTCTCTTTCCTTCACGCTGATGTCTCTAACATTCGCTGGCTCCGATGGCAGAGATTCCCTTATTCACGCACACGCTTTCCTGCGGGAGAGCCTGCCCCCCCCTACAGCAGGTCCGCCCCGACTCTGCAGTTGGCCGGCCTGGGACCGAGGTTCAGCGGTCACCGCTGCCTGTGAATGTCGCTGATGCGGACAAGTCCCTTTGTTTCCCCAAGTCTCCGTTCCACATCTCTAACGTGCAGGAAATGATACTGTCTCCGTCCCCACTCCCTACGGTAATGAATGATCACAAATGTGAGGGGTTCAAAGTTAATATCTCACAGTTCTGGGGGACAGATGTCTAGAATGGGTCTCACACGGTTAAAATCAAAGTATCAGCAGGGCTGGGTTTCTTCTCCTGAAGACCCTGGAGGAGAAATGCTTCTGGGCCTTTTCCAGCTTCCAGAAGCTGCTCACGACCTTGGGCTGCCAGCTCCTGCCTCCATCCGCAAAGCCCGCGGTGGCTGGCCCAGCCTGCGTCACACTGCGTGGCTGACTTCTAACGGCCACCTCTACTTCTGGGGACCTTTGTGATTGCACAGAGTCCCGCTGGACCATCCAGGACGAACTCCCTATCTTAAGGTTAGTGATTTTCATCCCGTTTCTCCACAGAAGGTAACATAACCAGCCACAAGCTCTGGGGGTTAAGACATGGCCGTCCTGAGGGCTCATTTTCTGCTAAACGTCAGCCCCTCTCTTAGAGTGCGGTGCTGAGGGCAAGCCGCACAGTGCTCACGACATAACTGAGGGGCCTTTTCCAGAAGCTGGATACCTGGGCCCATCAAGGCCCATAAGCTGGGCGACAGGCACCACCTTGCATTGTCCCTTAGGACCTGCCAGTCCCAATAAGGCCACCATCCAACTTTGTCCACCGAGCCTGTCAATCTCAGGACAAGGCCATGATCTATCAAGGTTCAGTCCACCTCCCTGTGGCCTTGGTTTGCCTGGAAGCAGGATGGCAAACGCACTCTTTCATTTTCCATCCTACTTGCCAGTGGCCATGGCCCTGAGCAGGGTCCCCATTGGAATTCTGGGACACATGGAACCACCCAGCCCCGAACCTGCCCTTTCGACACAGGGAACCAAGCCAGCCCTAGGATCTGTCCTGGAGCCGACACCCCGCTCTTGGAGCAGCTCCCCCTCCCTCTCAGGAGACAGGCGCATGCCAGTCTCTTCCGCGGCACAGTGGGGACCCAGGAGGCTCTCATGTGGACACGAGTCAGCCAGGCTGTACAATCATTCCCGGTTCGGCCTCTCTGAGTCCTTCCCCGCGATGGCTGCTCCCCGCCATCCTCGGAGCTTTCCCTCAAGCCACCCTTGTCCTTTAAACCCGAACAGTTCCTACCTGACACACTCATTTCCAGATGACCCACTCATTTCCAGGTGACCGCGCTGCTTGGTGCCAGCTCCCAGCCTGTGCGGTCCTCCTGTCGCTAAGGCTTCTGCCGCGGCTCTCCACCGAGGGGCCCGTGGACGTGGGCGTCTACGGGGTCCTTAGTGATCAGCCCCACAGCTCGGGGGACGTGAACAGCAGGAAGAGGCCTCTTCAGCGTCGCCTAAGTGACCGAGTTAGAAGCTGCTGGCCGCGTGGAGGCAGTGGGGGGTGGGGAGACCGGAGTTTGGACACCGTCAGTGCCGGGTTGGAGTCACTAGGCCACCACCTTAGGACGGTGAGACTCAGAGCGAGTTACACTCAAACCTCGGTGTCCTCACCCGGAACTTGCTGACCGTAACCCACCTCACAGTGTGATAGTTAGAAAGGAAAGTGAGAACACCTGTGGAAGTCACAACACCTGGTCCCTAGCTCTGCTCTGAGTACCTGCCGCTGCGTCTCCAACGCCCCCAAACCATGGTGGGCTCAACAGCAGCCATTTGATCGTACCTCAGAGACCTGTGCGCCGGGAGTCGGGCAGGGCGTGGCCAGGGGACCCCTCTGCCCCTCGGGTTGGTGGCTGATGTGTCCCAGCAGTTCTCAGCTGCGGGCTGGCCTCGGGGGGCAGGACACCACGGATGAGCAGTCGGTCCCCATTGTCCATGCAGTTCCGTTCTGTAAACCCGCTGTGGGCCTGGGGAGTGGGTGCCAAAGCCGGCCTCCAGGGGGAAAGGCCGGTGGGCCGGGGAGCACCCCTCACGTCTCTGGTCACAGCATTTCTGCCCACTGACCCATCATTTGGTGGGCGCTTCTGTTTGAAGACACCTTATTTACTATTTCTTTCACAATGAATTAGATTCGTCGGCAGCCGTCCGTCTCGAGAGACGATGGTGTAGCTTCTTAAGAGTCTATCTGCACTGCCGAGAATGGTTGTGCAGTCCGACTCGGGAGTGACACGGTATCTGTCTCCTTCCGTGTTGAATCGACATCTTGCGATGACGCTGGAGTGTCCTCTCCAGTGAAGCTGAAGCTACAGAGCCTGGGCAGGGTGATATGGAGGGTCTGCTGTTGCCCATGCAGCAGACACCCCCTCTCTTCGCAGCTGAAGGATCCAAGGGAAAGACGGAGTCAATACAGCTTGGCTTCAGGTGCGCCGCAGGAGTTGCCGGTGTTGACTACAACGTCAAACCGCCTTAGGGACTCCGGCTCCGGATTTTCTGTCGGGGTTTACTCCCTTAGCCTTTCCCCTGAAGAGGTATGCCGCAAGGCAGCGGAGGTTTTTGGAGTCAGAGTTTTCCTTCTCTGATGTGCCCTGACTGGAAGATCGAACCAGCGACACTTAGCTCGCAGGCCGACGCTCAATCCACTGAGCCAAACCAGCCAGGTGCTAATGAATTAGATTAACTATAATGATTAATTAGAATTAGAAGTATCGTGTTTCTTTATTCTAAAACGCTCGCTGGGAAGGGTTCGGCATCCTCCTTCCCTGAGTAACGGGACCGTGGGTGTCTCTGGGCTTCGAATTCCCACAGTGCTGTCCTCTCACCTTTTCTTAAAGAAAAGGTGGGTTGGGGACCAGAATGGCCTCGGGGACAGATGGGCGGGCTAGGGACCAGAATGGCCTCGGGGACAGATGGGCGATTTCCTCTTCCTCCCTCTCGCTGGCCCATTGCTGACCCGTTGACAGTGAACTCACAGGCCACAGCACCGCCTCAATGACGCCCATTGGATGCACGTGTTTTCCCCACAAGACACGTCACCGCCTGCTCGAGCTTAGGAACACCAGACAGTCCTTCAGCGCAGCACTCGGGGGTCACCTGAATCTGCAAAATCACCAAGAAAAACACAACAGTGTGAAGAACTCGGCCCTAAGTAGACTGTGACAGGGACACCTGTTTGCTACGTGAGCTGGAACAAGGAGGCAGAGTGGCACCTCGCTGGCCCTCAGATGAGAACATGCCTGTCAGGCACTTGGACTTTTCTGCCACTCTGCACACATGCAAGGATGACCACAAGGAGGGGGCAGGCCTTGACTTTGGAGCCGTGACTCCATGTTAGCAAGCAGGAGCCTCACAAAGGCGGGGTGCGGGAGTCAAGAGCAGCGACCTGGCCGGCCTTTTTGCAGGAAAGGCTGGCGGCTGTACTCGGCCATGGCCATCCATCGGGGTGTGTGCGTGTGGCCTCTCCAGCGTGATGGCCTTGGGGTAGCTGGACCTCCTGGGTGGTGGCTGGCCTCCCCGAGAGTGAAGACCCTCAGGGACCAAGCTGCATGGCCTTTCCTGACCCAGCTTTGGAGGTGACACAGCCACCTCTGCCCCATTCTGCGGGTGACAAGCGAGCCCAGGTTCGAGAACGAGCCTCCCCAGCTTGGTAGGGGAGACGGGGGGCGGATCTCTGGAAAGCACAGCCGGCCAGAGTGTGGGACGAAGCGCTAGCTATCACTCGACACCAAGCAACAACGGAAGCTGTTTCCACCAGGCGCCCACACACGTAGAAGTAATCACTCCGCGGGGCTGCTTTCGTCACTGCCATCTGACTCGGACTCTGAGAGCCAGTGAGGGTGCACGCTCTCATATAATCCAGGACTCTAACTCCAGTTAGGACACAGGCTGGTCCCCACCAGGTGTCAGGGATTCACATCAGGACCACGGCGACCTAGCACGCTGGTTTACTCAAAAGCAAGCACCTGGAGAGCTCACAAAAAAATAATAATAATAACAACACCAGATTTGTCAAACCCCGCGTTAGCCACATGGCTCTGTAGGTCTGCAGTGTTTCTGATAAGTACTCCAGGTTATCCTGGTACAGGCAATCGAACGGGCAGCCTTCTGCAACCTAGAAACTGGGAGGAAGCCGCGGGCCACATCATCGCCCCTCTCAGCCCCCAGAGAGCATACCGAGGTGCTTCTAGGCCCACCTATGTACCCAGGGCCTCTTGAAGAGGACCTGGGTGATGGGTAATGTCAGCTAGCTGCCCAGCCACCGTGAAGGGCCCCGGGCCTCTGGGCTCTGGGACAGAAAGCTGGGGAAGAAGATGGCCTATGCCCCAACGGGGCTTTGTAAATCCTCCCTTAAACGCACCAGAGGATCCCAGGACTGTGGTCAGGAGAACGATGCTCCTCGCAGGAGATGTCCACGTTCTACTGCCTGGACCTGGTGGCTGTGAAGGTCACAGATGAAAGGAATACACGCTCCGTATTTCATCGTCGTTAATTTATCATGCTGAAAAAAAGACGGAACGACATTCGGCACATAGTAGGGGCTCAATAAACGGTAGAATGAATGAATGACCGGCATGCTTCCCTATTTCGCTTTGCTTGTCTCTCCCGATGATCTAAAGCCAGCACTCGGTTTTACTTCAGTAAAATAGCAGCTAACACAAGAGAACTTGGGAGCAATCACGGAGCGAGGAAAGGAGCACAGGCTCTGAGGGGCTGACACGGAGCCGGGGATGAACACCAGACCAGCGTCCACGTGGAATTCATCCAGTTCCTATAATCGCTTCCATTTTTTACAATCAAAGGCAAGGGAAACGCATTCCAATGTACAACAGATATTTACAAGTCAAATCACAGGCAAAAGGCCAACCTCCCTAATATAGAGAGAGCTCCTGGAAAGTATTAAAAAGAAAACTTAAAAAAGAAAAAAAAAACCCACTGAAACAAGGACAAATGACATGAAGGATATGAATAGACACTCGGCGGAAAAGGAAATGCAAAGGGCTGTTGATGTCATGGAAATACATGAGGCTCACGTGTAATGAGAGCAAAGCGAGTCACAGCTACGCTGGAGCGGAAACATGTAATAACAACCCCTTGGCAAGTGTCTTGGGGAACAAGTGCTTTTTGTCCACAGCTGATGGGAGTGGAGGTCTGGACAGTGTGCACTAGAGAATAATTTGACAATCTCAATCGAAATAATAAATCAGTCCCCTTTGTCCATCCGTGCTACTTGGGGAATTCATCTGACAGACCTCCCCGCGGGGAAATGAAATGATACATTGCAGGTTTGTTTGTGATGCACAATATTGGAAAGAACCCCAGCACCCTCAGTGGGGGGCTGGCGTACTCACCCATTTTGTGGACTAGTGCTCAGTGGTGAAAAAGGAATGATAAAGCCTCTAGGTGGGACACAGAAACACCTCCAAGATCCGTTGTTAAGTGAAAAAGATCAAGAAGAAAGATAATGCGCACACATGCCACCGTTTGGGGAAAGAAGAGGGGACAGGAAATGTCACTCAGTATTAATGGTTGCCTGCGTGTGTGCACGGATCCTCGCTACACGGGTGTGTGGGATCTGGCAGTGATGTAGGGACCAGGCTCCACGTGTGGCAGGAACTGGCGGTGTTCTCACGGACCGCCAATGTTCACCAATGCTTTGCGCTCGCTCGATTTTAAGTAAATAACAAGTATTATGTAGCAATTAAAATGTTTAATGTTCCAAGCTGCAAGGACAAGAAGCAGGACGGAAAGGTCGGCAGAGACGTGTTTTCCTCCTCACGTACAATATTGCGAGGTTTCCTGTCCCACAGTTCCCCTGGCGCGGATAATGAACCGACTCAGAAACGGGTTGTCTGGGGAGAGAGAAGGGTGAGTGTCTCTCACAGAAGATCACTGATCACTCCTGTCTCCGTCCGGGTTTTTATTGCGTTTGCTACATGCAGAAACGCACGGGGTGAGCATGCAGGCCTCCCCCAAATGGTCGGGAGTAGCAACAGAGGGAAGCCTCGGTCAGCGTATGGAGAGACGCAGCAAGACCGCGAGGCGCCACGGCATATCATAGGAGTCCAGAAGCCTCTTCTCACTTAAACACTTTGTTTTCACATCCTGCTGATAAGGAGTTGGGGTGACGCAGAGCAGGCAGGCTTCATCAGCTTCGGAGAGCACATGGCCTTCTGACTCTACTTCTAAAATCCCCTGTGGTGCGGAACCAGCAGCAGAGCATGTGGGGCGCGTTGGCCAGCCAATGAACGCTTACAGGCCCGTACCTCTGGCCCAGGCTCCGCACAGTGGTGGCAGCCCTTTGGGCCGCACGTCCCGGTCCCCCACACAGTGTTGGCCGCAAACGCCCTCCGAGAGGGAACCGGCTGGAGGTGCCGTTTCAATGATGTCAGTGTGACTTCTGTTCGAAGGGAGACACATTGCAGGGGTGGCGTTGAGACAGAACCCAGCCGTAATGTTGGTTTTCTGTGTTTATTATTTGTCTGAGCGTCTTATGACAGAGAGAGAGAGGGCGTCATCCTGATGTCTGAGTAATGCGCTGCGTTACCGTGTATTCGTTATTCACGCGTGTTAAAGGCAGAGCTCTGGGGCATGTTTGGTAGAAAAAGCTTACCAGAGAAGGATTCATTTGGTATAAACTATGCCTCTTCTCAGGTGCTTCTAACTGTACTATGTTTCGGGCATCAGCAATCTGATAGCAAAAAAAAAAGCATAGATGTTATAATCGGGTCAAAATGCATTAACGGTGCCAGTTCTTGGATATTATTATTCTCTATCGATCCCTTCAGAAACGGCCAAGCTTGATATATTTAGAACATGAATTTATCACCAAATGATAGTTGCACAAATCCCTTTTAGTTATACTTCCTACCCATTTAGAAATAGTCTTTCTTACTTAACTTAAAAAGCCACATCATTTATCATCCCCTGGGACTCTCTTCAGAGCAAACAGGACACGATTCAGAGTGATTTAGGGACAGAGGCCAAGGCCAGGCTGCCAAGGCAAAGAAACACACTACCTGTCGTGGGATTTATAATTATATGTAAACCGCAGAGCCGTCGTAAGGCTGGTCTGGTTGTAATGGATTATAATACAAATTGCTTCCAAGGGGCGCCGATTGAGCTCTTTTCAGTAAAGGCACATGGACCAGAGCTGGGTCATTTCACTACCCCTTGCAAACCATCGAAGAGTCCTACCCACGTAACCGCCTCGTTCTTGACACGACTGATATGGCCGCAGTGACTGATGACTAATGGCACATTCCAAAAGCCAGTCTTGCTGTCCTTTATTTCGATTGCCTGCACCTCATTCTTCTCCTAACGTAAAGTCCAGTCGTGCAGTTTCTGGTACGGCTACTGTGCGTTCCAGGAAGAGAGCTTTCAATCCTGATTTCCTTCCAGTCAAGACGTAACTGACCTCAGCGAGTGCGTCAGGGTGGCCGCGGTCCAGAGGCTCCACCCTGGGACACGTCTCCAGAGCCAGGTCAGCCCCTGCCGAGAAGGACTGAGCCCAGCCTGCGTCAGACGTGTGGATGTCGTTATTTTAATTATTTCATGGGTTTGTCACTTCACCTCTTCATGCTAACATGCCCCCAATCCTCCCGCTCCGTTCGCCACCTGGGCACGATCCTGTCATCACACTGTTGTTGGTCACCTTCACACGGGCCCTGGAAGCGCTTGACGGTGTACGTGAACCCACTGAATTGTCTGAGATAAGTCTTGTGCGTGTGCATCAAGCACTGTGACCTCCACATCTGCCTTTGAGTTGGGTGGATTAGAGAATCAAAGCTCGGCGAAGGATGCCCCTTGTGGCACCCTTCCACAGGAAGTCACTCCCTTTTCAGTCAATAACTTTGCCTTTGCCAGCTTTACCTAGTCTTCTTCAAAAAAAAAAAAAAAGAAAGGAAGGAAGAAAGAAATCAAACTATAATCAGAGCAGGGGTGGGGGAGGCTAATTGGACCCGAAACCCCCTTGGAGCTGTTGGTCAAGAGCCAGGCACGTCTCCGTAGGAGTTCAGTCAATATCCGAGGGCCCGACCTCACTCTGAAGACAGCCTGCAGGGTTTGACAGCTGTTATCTAATAGGAGGCTACGAAGAGCTGTCTCCTGGAGTCTAAAGGAAGCTGTTCTCTTTGTTTCCAGTTCAAATGGACCATCTTCTGACTGCAGGGAGCTGAGAGGCAGATACCCAGCCTCATTTGCATAGATGGCCACCTATTTCCTCTCCAGGATATTTCGCAAACGTTCTGGTTCCCTGCCTCTTAACGATCATCCGTGTGCCGTCCCATTAAATATCTCCGGCTTCTGTGTCTTCCTTCACTGCAGAATGCTTCAAAATCAATAAACCTCACAACATCCCATTTCAATGGTATAAAAGGCCGCAGTAGAGTGTGTTGGCCTTCTCAGTCTGATTACACAAAATTCTCAGCTAGCCAATTCTCAATTTGGGATTACCCATGATGGCGCTCATGGTATGTTTCAGGAATGCAAAAATGATAATATTGGCCAAACACACTAAGGTAACTATTCCTGCCTTGCACGTAACGCTATTTTACAAATATAAAACAGCTTCACCTCCAAGCTGATCTGACTGTGTTTCCCGATCAAGGCTGGTATCTCTGGGTCCCCGTCTGAAGGGTCAGATGTGGGCATCTGCCGCGTGGTAAGGAAAGTAAGAGAAGCGATAGTTACTGAGTCTGTCCTGCCTTATTACACTTACTTACTCCATATTTAATTCTCACAGCAGCCCCGGAAGTTAGCATTGTTATTTTCCTATTATAAGTGATTAAGCTGGGGCTCAGAGAACTTCCATCCCTGGCCCACGGTCACCCCAGCTAGCAGAGTCCAGACTCAAACCCAGATTTAGCTCCCTGTGAGTCTGTGTCCCCAGGTGAGGGATGAAGTGTGTAGTCCCTCGAGAACCGTAACCTGGAGCCGTATGCCAACTTCCTGCTGAACAGGCTAGCATGTGGCCTAGAAATTGGAGTATGAAGTGGTCAGAAAGGAAAAGAGCAATCCAGGAAACAGTGGCAAAGAATTATCTTCATGTAAGAACTAAACTCTGTTCTCAGAGGACATCTCCATAGGCTTTGGTGACCCTATTGGACAGACAGGAGGCACGGGGACTTGAAGACTTATCCAGGGTGGGAGAGAAAGAGTCACACGGGAGTGGGGAGCTGACTTACCTGCAGGCTGATCTGCACTGAGCTGTGGGGTCGCACTGGATCCATGGGCAGGACATGGCAGGAGGCCTCTCTGGGAGGTTGCAGAGAAAGGGGGTCAGAGAGCCCTGACTGGTGTCGCTCAGTGGATTGAGCGTCAGCCTGCGAGCCAAGTGTCGCCGGTTCGATTCCCAGTCAGGGCATATGACTCGGTCACACATCAGGTCCCTCGTTGGGGGCACGAGTGAGACGCAACCACACAGTGGAAAAAAAAAAAAAAAAGAAAGGGGGTCAGAGGAGAGTCCTAGACTCTGGGGAAAACTAACTACAGGAGGAAGATCAGAGCTCAGAGGTGGCCTGGACAGACCCGGTGGGACTAAGTGGTGCCCAGTTGCTGGGGTGAGATGGGAGGATGGGTGGGGCCCTGTGTCCCAGGTCCTCCAGCATGGCCAGTGTCGCCTGGAAACTTAGTAGGACAAAGTCCTCAGGGGCTGCACCCCAGCCACTGCCAGCATCCGGCTCTAAGGACATGGACGGAGGGGGGAAGGTGAAGAAGACTCCCTTATCCGTGGGATGGCAAATCAGCTAAAAAACCGACCGGGAGTCTCTAGAAAAGATGTCCCAGCACCGGCCTGGTTCCATGACCAACAGCCAGCGGAAGGCCGGGGAGGACCTGCTTCCCGCAGGGGCCCCGTGCAGCGCAGCTACGACACACGGGCTGAAGTGTGCATACGATGGTGATACCGCGGATAGAGAGGACGGAGCGGGTTCCAGGTGTGGGAAGAAAATGAACTGGAGAGGAAAGGTTGGAAAACACCGTGGGTGTTCAGGTAACATGGAGCCAAATGGCTTTTCAGGTGCAGGCCACACGTTCGGAGGGCGGAAGAGGGGGGCACATCTGGAGGACAGGAGGGGGCACAGAGAGGGCCGGAGAGCAGGGCTGGGCCAGATGCCTCATCTGCGCAGCTGCGGGACAGCATCATCAGCAAGGTGAGCCACATAGGGGTTTTCACTCTGACAAGGAGACGGCCGCTTCCCAATTAAGCTTTGTATCTGCTGACTCATCAGGTCAGCTCCCCTCCCAGCAACACCTAGTGCCAGGAACTTTGGGCGGGGGGTGGCGCACTGGGTGCTTCCTGAGACGGCTTCTGAACAGGACACAGACCATCTGTGGTCCCGTTCAACGACTGGGCGAGCCTGCTTCTGGGATGTCTGGAAAGAGACCTTCCCTGAGCTGCTCTCCAGGAGAACACCTGACTCTCTCTGCTGTCTGAGACACACACACTATTATCTTCATTTTGTCATGCGTTTCTCTCTCCTGATACTTATGGTGAAGATGAACCTTTCAGAGCTGAGATGTGACCACCCACGATGGCCTGCCCCGTTAGAAATGTATGATCAGATCCTCCTCGGAGGCTACTTTCGGTTAGATTTCTTACAGATGCCCTTTTCATCCACAGGATCAGGAGACTTAGAAAGAAAAATCACATGATGGTGTCAACAGACGCAGAAAAGGCATCTGACAAATTCCAATACGCATTCATGATTTAAATAAAAACTCTCAGTAAACTAGAAATAGAGGGGAACTGTCTCAACTTAATAAATACTACCCACAAAAAACCTCAGCTAACAGCGCACTTAATGGTTAGAAACTAGGCGCTTTCCAGCTCAGAGTCCAACAAGGCAAGTATGTCCTCTTTCACCCCCTCTTTCCAACACCACACTGAAGGTCCTTGCTCGTGCAATAAGGCGAGAAAAGGAAATAAAAGATACACAGGCTGGGAGAGAAGACGTAAAACTGTCTTGGTTTATAGATGATGTGATTATTTGTGCGGAATATCTGAAAGATAGACCAAAAAATAACTCCCAGAACTAATAGTCAAGCATTGCAAGTTTGCAGGATAGGAAGTTAAGTCGTCGTCGGCAGCCGTCCGTCTCGAGAGATGATGGTGTAGCTTCTTAAGAGTCTATCTGCACCGCCGAGAATGGCTGTGCAGTCCGACTCGGGAGTGACACGGTATCTGTCTCCTCCCGTGTTGAATCGACATCTTGCGATGACGCTGGAGTGTCCTCTCCAGTGAAGCTGAAGCTACAGAGCCTGGGCAGGGTGATATGGAGGGTCTGCTGTTGCCCATGCAGCAGACCCCCCCTCTCTTCGCAGCTGAAGGGTCCAAGGGAAAGATGGAGTCAATACAGCTTGGCTTCAGGTGCGCCGCAGGAGTTGCCGGTGTTGACTACAACGTCAAACCGCCTTAGGGACTCCGGCTCCGGATTTTCTGTCGGGGTTTACTCCCTTAGCCTTTCCCCTGAAGAGGTATGCCGCAAGGCAGCGGAGGTTTTTTGGAGTCAGAGTTTTCCTTCTCTGATGTGCCCTGACTGGAAGATCGAACCAGCGACACTTAGCTCGCAGGCCGACGCTTAATCCACTGAGCCAAACCAGCCAGGGCATAGGAAGTTAAGTAATAACGTAGTATACAATACTAGATCAACACACTGAAAAAGGATAAATCATGCATATTGTTTTATAACTTGTTTTTTTTACATAATGGCATATCTCAGACATCTTTTAAATTCAGGGCATGGAGGTCTTCTTCGTTCTTTTTTAGGCGTGTAGAGTATTCCATTAGATGATATCAAGTTCACTTACCTAGTCCATATAGAGGGCATTCAGTGGCTTCAGGGGTCGTTGGTTAGTTGGTTGGTTGGTGTTTGCTTGCAGTACGATTTCATGGGTCCCCTTATTATTTCATTATTCTCTGAAATCTTTTCAAAACACAAATTAGGGCTTTTACAAAAATGCATCCAATATATTCATTTATGTAAAAAAAAAAAGTAGGATAATGCTGTTAACAGTGGTTACCTCTGAGTAGCTCAGAGAAGAAGGTCACGTGGCAGGAATGTGCTAATACACCAGTACTTCACTTTATGTCTTTTTCTACTACCAGAGTTTTTACCACTAAATGCAATGCATTTCCAGGGTTAAGGAAAACATGAGAATACATGATGCAGCCCCACACACTGGTTTTTTCCTTAGCGCTCGTCCCAGGGCGGGGGGGCGGGGTGTAGAAGTTAGGTAACAG
Organism: Furipterus horrens; assembly: GCF_987537825.1. Classification (NCBI taxonomy): domain Eukaryota; kingdom Metazoa; phylum Chordata; class Mammalia; order Chiroptera; family Furipteridae; genus Furipterus; species Furipterus horrens. The sequence goes on from NW_028327171.1 coordinate 215,184,034, forward strand.
GCTACATGGTATGCTCTCGAAATCGCTGTCATGGTCTGGGGTGATTCTCAGGGGGCAGCATCCTGCAGATGGCTCCTGCCATCAGGGGAGAAGAAAATGAACTGCAGGGTTCACTCATGCAGCAGGTGGGGAGGACTTGGTCTGAAAAATCCCTGAGAAAGGGTTCAGCTGGAGAATTGCTGGAAGGGGTCCTGCATGGCGCAGCCCCACTCCGCCTGGCTGAAGTTCTGGATCGAAACCCCACGGTGAGCCCAGATGACTTCCTCATCCTGACGCAGGCCCGGCGAGCTAGTTGGTGCATTGAGGGGCGGCGGAATGGGAAGTCCGGCTCAGGCGTTGGAAACCCAGGCTCCTGCCCCACCTTTTTCTATCTCTGGCTTTGCACTCCAGCGGGCTGGCTTCTTCTGGCTCCCACAGCTCCGAGGGCCCCAGCTGCTTTGCCCACACTCAGAGGCTGGAAAATAAATCACTGGGCTTTGAGCTGAAGGGGCCACCCCTGAACAAATCCTCATGGCCAGGGAACGGACACACGCGACGGGGCACTGGGCAACCTTTTTCAGAGCCAATCACACTGGAAGGGGGAGGAACAGGTGACTGTCATTGGCTGAGATCAATCAGCCTCGTGCCTAGAGCCCGAGAGGCATCGATCTCAGCCAAGGCTGGCTGCTGCCCACCGGAGAGGTGGCCAGGCTTGGCCGCGAGAAGCCTCCTCCGTCTCTCGCAGGAGGACTCCCCGCGGTGGGGAAGGAGAAAGAGGCCACCGCGCGCTGAGCCAGACAGGGCACGGGGCACTGAGTAAGGAGCCTTTATTCTTTATTTGAACCCTCGCAGCAGCGTCTGAGCGAGGCGCTGCTGTCCTTAAGGAGACTGAGTCTCAGAGGCTGAGTCATTTGCCTAACGTGCGCCGAAGCTTCTTCCGCCGAGTCTATATGCTTCTCGGTGCGTGTGCTCATGACCCTGAAGTGCACCTGGGTTCGGCGTGATGATTATAGGTTAGATTCTTTTCCCCTGAGGGTTTGGGGAGGGGCTGGTTTTGTTTGGCTTTTGTTGTCGTTTTATTATTGTTGTTTCAAAGCCATGTGGAGTATTTAGAATGTGTGTGTGTGTGCGTGCGTGTGTGTGCGTGCATGTGTGATTAAGACTGAAGTCAGAAGGAAAAGCAAAGATTTGTTTTTTTCCACTTAAGCATCTTAATGAAGTATTATACTTGGTTGGTGTTATCAGATGCTGGCCTGGAACCAGGTCAGAGGGATGAGTCAGCTGAGGTGACGTGCACCTCAGGAGAGCCGTTGAGTGGCACCCCGGTGCGGTGCACCGTATGACACACCGTCAGCTACCTGCCTGCATCTGGGTGCTTAGATGCAGTTCAAAGAGCCGAGGACCAGTTATGAAAACCAGGGAAAGCCAGCAAACCTCGGGATTCCCGGAAGCCCCCCAGTCTCACCCGCCCCCCGCCCACAAAGCTGCTGATGTAAACTCTCAGGACCCTGCTGGAGAAAATCATGGGTCCGGGTTTTCATTCACACCCCCCACCCCCCGGGGGAGAAGGGAGATGGCCCACAGCTATGGAGCCTCTGGGAAGGGGAATCTTCCAGAAACTCCGTGCCGGAGGGCTTCGCGGAGGAGGAAGCCCCACGTTCCCTGCCAGCTTTGGGTGTTGAGGCCTGTTACAAGCCTTAGAGGCTGGGCCAGCCGCTCTGGGTGAGCGGAGGCAGGTGAGCGGGCGGGCAGGCGGGGGATGGGCGGATGCACAGCCTTACACGGCCCGGCGCGGGGGCTGGGGCTGCGCGGGTGGGGCACCTTCTGGGGCAGCAGCACCGCGAACACAGCCAGAGGGGCGCGGCCCCCCCCACCCCCCGCGGCGCTCCGGGCCCTGGAAGTCCTCCGCGGAGACCCTGCGGGACACGAAAGAGGGGTTCCTTCACGGACAGGCGCGTCCACATGGTCAGAGAGGAAAACGGGGCCAGTATTTCAGTGAAGTTGGGTTTTCTCCAGCGACCACACGGAACTTCTGTCGGACGAATTGCGCGGAGCCTCCATATCTTCAAACCATTTCATTTTCTGCCTCGACTCGAACTGATCGCTTAGTTTCTGATCAGTGGGAACCCTGGTGGGTGAAAAGTGTCGTCCAGCCCGTCACAGGGCGGGGACACCACGTGGGCCGTTTCTCAGAAGCGGTTTAAAAATGACGCTCCAGTGCAGGAGGCCGAGGCCACACGGGGCCCCAAACTTATCGCGACACTGTTTCAAACGCAGCAGTGCGCCCGTGGGTGAAGAGGTGGGGGATTCACAGAAATAGCGCTGCTTCCTAAGGAAAAGCACCCAGAGACGTTGCCCCCGGTTCCTGCAGAGACGGCCATGTCGGCCACGTGACCCCTCAGCCCACAAAATGATTGGACCAGAGGTGGCTGCCCGCCCCGCCCCTCGCCCCGCCCCTCCCCAGAAACTGATGAGAAATCTGATGGAGTCGGGGAAGGGCTACACAATTTTCACTCAAAATTAAAATGTGGCTTCTCTTCTTCAGAAGCAGTGAAAGTGCCATTAACTGTATTAGCACATAAAGCTTTTCTCTTTCTTCCAGTCTCTGGAGGCGTTTTATTTGCCATTTAATGTCATTTTAAGCAAGAAAAAAATAAAATGTAAACCTTTTCACCATGAATATTATTCTTCCTCTTCCTATTGTGTAATTCCTGTTTAAATGCAAATGCAAGAGCATTTGACTCACGCTGAGTAGCCAAAATTACGCGATGTATGTTTTGTATCTCCTACGCGCAGATATTATATTTCCTTCTTACCAGAACATTTGCCGACGCTGCAAATCATTAACCCAACTGTTTTCATGTCGCTTCATGATACGCGCATTTTCTGCGAGCTCTCTGCTTGGGGCTCATGGACGAGTAAGGAAGGACTGGAAAAGAAAAGGCTTGCAACGTATGTCCTTTCCCTCTTTGTCATCCTTGGGGCATAAGCAGTTGGCTGATACAGAAAAGTCACGCTCTTGGTAACAATCAGGCTCTTCCACGGGATGACAAGGAAAGCTTTCCAAGGACCCACACATGGGAGACAGTGATGTGGCAAGGTGGTTTATGCGGGTGGGAACCTGCCCCTGGGTTTCCAATTTCCTGTCTGCCTCTAACCCACCGTGGAAAAAGTCCAACCATGTCCTCAGCAAGGCCGAGACAAAAGCCAGCGTCTAGCGTTTCTTCTTCATGTTAAAGCTCAGTCCTTCGGAGCCCACACCGCCTGCTGCAGGGCCCTCGTAGCTGCTAAATCTGCATGGTCACATGCTCCTGGGCCAGAGAGAGCACACACCCATGTGGGCTGGGTGCAGGTCATGAGCGAGTGAGAGAGACAGAGACAGAGACACACACACAGAGAGAGAGAGAGAGAGAGAGAGAGAGAGAGAGAGAGATTATATTAGCTTGAGTTTGGGATAGACCAGGTGCTTTTACAAAATAGCCAATCACCTTCCCAACCCTTTTCAGGCTTTTTGATGGGCCCACCCCCCTCGTTAGACGGCCAGGCCTCTATGGTTCGGCACCTCCCCCTGCACCCCCCAACCATCTGGTAGGGACCGGGAGGGATGAGGCTAATCCTCCTGGCAGAGCAAGGCTGTGGTCCCCTGGGGTGTGAGGCTGTAAATTCCTGGTGAAGCAAACAGACTCGTGTTCCCCAGTTTATTAAACTCAACACCTAATTTCCTTTGCTCTCCTTTGTGCTGATAATTAGCTAGCTGCCTACAGTAACATTCCCTCCCACGCCACTATGACCTCTAATTCTGTAATCTCACAAGGGCCAACGGACGAGGGTCTCGTTCTCGGTAGTTGCTTCTTGCTGTCAAAGGGGCAGAGTCCTGCCCATCCCAGGCCCAGAGGGTCTTCTTATCGGCTAAAGGAAGAAAGGGGCAGAAAGCGAAGGCAGTCTTCAAGCCTGGAAGAGGGATTTTGCAAAGTCCAGGTCCGTTGGCTGTGCCCGGGAGGCGGCATGTGTGAGGTCTAGAGGACAGTGTTGTCCAGAGGGTGCCATTGCTGGACAAGCTGCCGCCACCCTTGGTGTATTCTCGAGGTGACGAATTGACAGGAAGTTTAAAAAGGCATAGTCTAAAAATGAGGAGAATTATAGCAACTAAAGGTCTGTTGAGATGTAAAACCCAGGGGAGGGAGGGAGGGAGGGAGGGACTAACTCTACAGAGTCCCAGACTAAGTTGGGCGAGGGGCTTCCCTGGAGGAAGGTGTGTCACACCTGTCTGAAGTCCTCTTGTCCACTACACCTAACTCGCATGATACTGAGGGGGACATTCTATGTCTTTGCTCCTGAAGAACTGTGGGCCGTTTTTGTCTGAACCATGGAGGTAGAAAAGGGAAAGCCATCTCAAGAAAAGGCGACAGACTTCACCGACTCAGCCCTCTGGCCCTTTCTATCAGGAAGTCCATCCAGCTGAGGCTCATGTTAGCGGGGGGCAATGCAGAAGAGCTCCTGAAGCGAGGCCACGCCGTGTGGACAAGCAGCCAGGTGAAGGAGGTCGCAGGTACGCGCCTACAAAACCAGGAGGAGGAACACACAGGGTAACGCACACAGCAAATCGTAACGGTCTCTGAGCCTGCAAGACCGTCAGCGGAAAAGACCTCCAAATGCGAGGCTTCTGCTGGAATGACATTGAACAGTGTCTCCATGTGACAGATCCTCCTCGTCTGCAGTTCGAACATGTGTGACGACGTCATCAGGTGCGGAGGTAAATTCTGTCTGGCATATACGTAATGAGCAAGAAAGTGTACGGTCAGATTCCCTGGTCATTGGTGTTTGTCACACCGCCATGGGCTTCTCCCCATGTTTGGAGCAAGATGCGGACCGGATGGGAAGTTTGGCCTGTGGGGGCACCTGTGTCTCCCTCCTCTTCCTCACCTTTGCCTCTGAGTCTCGCAGGACTCCCACCTACCACAAGTCCACGGAGTTTTGCACTTGGGCATCACAGAGGCACTATGTGAATGGGGGCACACGTGTCACGTGTATCTCCTCAGCTCACCCACATGATCCATCATCCCATCACGTTCATTTACAAAACACAAGTTCAGACAAAATTGTTAACAACTGTGAGTAGCAAAGCTTTACACCCAGCCCAGGGACCTTGGAGCACAGGACGCCTGTAAGACTGCACAGGTCACACCTTCGGGACAGGGACTCTGCTACTCAGTAACAGGGGTCAGGTTAGCTCAGCCAATCAGGTGCTCCTTGTTGAAAATGGAAACAGCGACGTAACACGGAGAGAAGCAGCAGTCACTCCCTCGGTACCAGGAGGGGAAGCCGAGAAAGACAGTCTCTCAGCCACCGGCCGAGTCTAGGAAAGTCTCCCCAGCCACTGGCGGCCCCATTCCATATCTGTGCGGGCTGAGCTCTTCCACACTTGCGGCATTTCACATGGCGTCTGGGCACGTGGCTGAGATTTTTCTTACCCCCCCACTTGCCCTGGCACTGCCTGGCTCATCCCTGCACGTAAGCACCGTGCCTCTCTGTCCCCTGCAGCTTGAAGCCTGACAAACAGTTAAGGTAAATGGTTGCTAGCGGTGCAATCGCTTTGGAGCGACAGAAGGAAAGACAGCTGGGGTTTAGATAAATGAACCCCAAGATAGAATATGTTACCGCCCTTAGCACTTTTAGGTGAGGCGGGACCCGTTCAAATAGCAAATGGTCTTCTTAGGCAAACAGAGATGAAACGGCATGCGTACAGATGAGGATGTTCTTTCGGAGTTATTTAAAGCAGCACAAAATCACAAACAAATGCCCAACAATACAGACTTGGCTAACTAGACTGTGTCGTTTGGATGCTATTTTTCAGGCAGTAAAAAGTATGTTTTTAAAATATTGCAGCTGTGTGCATGTCAAGATGATCACACATATGTGCACACGTGACTAACTGACAATGGGGGTCATGGCAAAAATCAGTCCAGTGTCGTTTTATTTTTCCACACCTTTTGCTGACATTTGTGCATATATGACATGTGAAAGCGACCACCATCTTTGAAGACCTTCAACTTCTTTTTATTAAAAGACCTTAATGTCGTTCCATCCCGCCAAGAATTCACCGTATTGTCTTCAAGCTTTGATTGTGCTGAAGACCTGTGTTGACATCAGAAGCGATAGTGTCTCTATTTGACCATGTTGAAATTGGGTTTGTTTATTTAATGTGAATAAGCAACTGATTTCCTCTGCTTCAAACTTAAGTAATTAAAAAATGAAATAGAGGCAAATTCTCCCTTCTTCTGCCTTCTCTCCAAATCCCACCACTTTTTACAAATGCATAAGCACTATTGTTAATCCCTTTGGTAATATATATTTATAGTTAATTAAATGGTGGCCCCCCAAATATGTCCAAGTCCCACCTCACCCACAGTACCTGCAAATGTGACCTTATTTGAAAAAAAGAGTGTTTGCCATGTAATTAAGTGAAGCATCTCGCGATGAGATTATCCTAGATTTAGGGTGACCCCTAAGTCCAGCAACAGATGGACTTTTAAGAGAAGAAAAAGGCAGAGGAAGGTTTGAAACAGGGAGACACAGGGAAAGTGGCCGTGAGAAGACACAGGCAGAGACCGGAGCGATGCAGCCTCCTACCTGCCGAGGGTCACCCGGAGCCACCAGGAGGGGACGAGGCAGGAAGGATCTTCTCCGACCCCATGCCAGCAACTTGACTGTGACCTTCTGACCTCCCAAACTGCAAAATAATGAATTTCTGTTGTTGATAAGCCACCAAGTTTTTGGGAATTTGTTACAGCAACCCTAGGAAACTAATAACAACACAGAAGCAAAATAAGAATAGTTGTTAAAATTTTCCACAATTTTACGGTTGTTCTTAGAGTTTTGATGAGTTACCTACACTGCTGCCAGAAGTCAAAACCCTCAATAGTTCTTAAACCGTAGGGAAGTTGGAAGAGAAATATTTTTGACGCCTTGATAATACCGGGGCTTAATTACAGTTTCTTGAATTGCAGCCTCGGGAAATTTCAGAACATGTCATTTCGCCTTCCTCTACCATAAACGTAATCTGTCGGAGCAAAGAAGGTCAGCGCTCCTCCATTCCATTCATCTTACCCTGAAGGTAGAAGCGGTAGTTTGTACTTTCAGAGAAGGAGAGAGAATTTGTTCATGTAGCCAATTTTAATTTCTGCGTTTCCTAATTTTTAATATTGGGGGTTACTCTAGTTAAAGCTGAAAATAAATGTATGTTGCTTGAAGCCAAAGGCAGAAAAACACCATGAGTCTCAGGACCAGTGTGAAGCATTGACCCTTTCCTTGCTGGACGGTAGAGTTGGGTAGGGAGGGGGAGAGGGGAGGGGGAGACAGTCAGGGCAGAGAGCCCCAGGTCCTCGGGAGGAGGGCTCTGCACACCGGTCCCCAAGTCCTCCACCATCTGGCCAACCCATACAGCCTCCGGGTGCAGGTGAGCGGGGACGCAGCTCCAAGGACATCAGATGAACGAGGCACCTTGCTAACACTCCCCCCCTCCCACCTCCTGTCCGAGTCCCCCCTAAGACAGAGGTAACTGCCATCCCATTTCACAGACGCCACCACGGAGGGCCCTGGACTATAAACAGACCCCGCCCTGGCTGTGCTCACCAGCCCCGAGCGTGGGGTCAGCCCTTTTCATCATGCTCCCGTTGCTCCTGAGATGACAGCAAGTTCCCCAGCACCACACACCTCCCACCACGTGGACAGAACAAGGAAAGCCGCCCCAGGCCCGAGAACGGGCCCGGGTCTCCGAGGACGCGTGGAGCTGTTGTGAGTGCCAGCTTCTCAAAGGAAGAACTTGGTGGCTGTGTTACTGACGAGACGCAAAAATCGGGACAGGCGTGGGTAAGGCGGGCCTCACGCACTCCCCGGCGAATTTACCTGGCGGAGGACAGGTCACGTGTCTGCTTTACCCGATGAGCAGCAGAAGGTGATACCCAAAATGTTGAAGAATTGCAAAGGGGGCCTCTCCTAAGGCATGGATGATGGCCAGCCGTAAGAGCCATTTGACAGAGACTGGGGTTCAGAAGGGCACGTCCTTACACTTGAAACTGACCTCAAAGAGCAGTTTACCTCTTTCGGGGGGAGCTCCAGGCTGGGATGAGACATGTCTGAGATTGTACTGCCTACGTTTTCTTCCAGGCTTCTTATGGCTTCGAGTCTAACATGTATCATTCCTGTTTTGAGGCTGAATAAAGAATTCAGGTTCTGAGCAGTAGAAACTCTACGTTCATGGTTGGCCGGGCTGGGCTCCGCTTCTGCTGCTGTTGGCTTTCGAGAACGAAGCCAAGGCACACGCCCCTCTGAGCTCTGAGACCTGGGAGTGTGGGGGGGCTGGGGGGCTGCTCTCAAGTACAGGATGTTTCTCCCCACGGCCAAGGGACGCCGGGTCTACGGAGTGTCAGACAGCGCAGGAGGCCGGCATCACCAACCCTGAGCGTGTGTTTGAGGCTGCCGTGTGCTGGGAAGAATGGCCTGTCAGTGTCACGTGACACTAGGGGACTGAATGGCCCCACGAAGCACCCAGCCAGCTAGCTCAGAGATATAATCGTCACAGCGAGGGACAATTTTCTATTTGACCAACCGAGAATTAATGACGTACCTTGTGCTCTGGCTCAGGACTGCAGAGATCGAAGGAAAAGAGTTTCCGCCTAAAAAAGCAAAATGAATTACTTACGTGCTCTTAAAACTAATAAGAAAAGTAAATATCTTGTCAGCCCCCAAATCAATATGAAAAAGTCAATGGTGAAAATGATATGAAACCCAGGATTTACCTCAAAGTAATTGGGCGGGAGGGGCGATCAGGTGAGGTAGGGAGAAAGGGAGACCAGTTAGTTATGAGTCGATAATTGTGGACGTCTGCGTTTCGGTCAGTGAGGGACCCTTACGCTGAAAGGGTTTTTGTTGTTGTTCTTTTTTTTTTTCTTAAGTATCCCATTTAAAACAACAGAAACCATCAAACACATTAAATTAAACCTTCCAAGAAAAGTGTCGTTCCTATATAAAGAAATCCCTAACACCTAACTGAAAAATCTGAGGACCCAAACAGACAAACAGAGTGTTCCTGGCTGGGAATCCTTTTTATCATAATGACATCCACTTTTACACTAAACCATCTCTAAATTCAATGTAATTCCAATAATAATTTCAGCAGAAACTCATCGGAACTTGCTTCTCAGCTTCAAAGAAAAAGAAAATATTCAAGGATGGCAACGAAATTTTAAAAACAAAATGAATGAGAAGAAAATTTTCTTACCTAGTACCAAAACATGTTACAACGCTGTAATTAAAATAGTATGATAGTGGCATAAGACAGGACATGTATTCATAGAACAGAACAGAGAATTCAGAAATAGACACACGCATGCGTGGAAATCTGGTTTAACATAGAGACAGCATTTCAAATCCTTCCTGTCTTGATCTGGGACAAACGCAGTTTTTCATTTGTAAAAAATGTAGTTGTGGGTATTTACTTCTGTGTATGACAGACATTTTTTATTGGTATGTCTCTATCCATTCTATTTCTATATTTATGTAGTCATACCAAATCATGCATTTATTTTAAGTACCTATTTTATATTTGTATACATTTGCATTTGAAAAATATTTAATTAACATTTGTTTATATATTGCATGTAGATAAGTTTTATGAAGACCCAGCCTCTAAATACAGTTGCAGTCTGAGCTACTGCGGGTTGAATTTGCGGGGAACACAAGTCGGCTGTCACAGCGTTTTGCTGACGGTGGACAAATTAAGCCAGAAGGCAGCTTTGTCCCCTTGAGAGCCCTGAAGGGAACAGCTGTCAACGGGCCCCATCTGATCAACAGCTGGTGACACCCTAACCTGGGGGCTCTTGCAGGATGTCCTCATGGGTGTTGACCCCCCTGCCGGACAGGAGGTGGACAGGAAAGAAAGCTCCGATGACTCTGGACACGGGGAGAAGAAAGAACACCATCTGAGCCCCAGCTGGCGCGGCTCAGCGGACTGAGCGCCGGCCTGTGAACCGAAAGGTCACTGACTCTATTCCCGGTCAGGGCACGTGCCTGGGTTGCCGGCCAGGTCCCCAGTTGGGGGTGTGAGAGGCAACCAATCAATGTTTCTCTCCCTCTCCTTCTCCCTCCCTTCCCCTTCTAAAAATAAATAGATAAAATCTAAGAACGGAAGAATACGTTTTCATTTCCTTCAATTCCTCTCCCATGGAGTGTTGCCTGGGTGCCAGGCAGAGGCCCCTCAGTACAATCTCACGTCACCCTCACAGCAGCCAGCATGCGATGGGTCTGCCATCATGGTCTTCGTTTCTACGATACAAAACAGAGGTCACTGAGTGGGGCCATGGCCTTGGCCGCGGAGCCCGTGCCTTTCACCCCCACACTGCGCTGCTCTTCCTCCAGTTTCTTACACCCCGCTTTGCTTAGAGACGTCCCTCGCAGAACGGAACGGTCTCACAGGGGTCTCAGATGAAGGAAGTCAGGGTCCGTCAACGTTTTCCCCGAGTTTGCTCTGCCCGTGACTCTGTGAGCCCTTGGCCATGTTATGGGCGTGACAGCCGGGGGCTGCCCAATTCTGGACGTTCTCTGGGCGTCCTTAGAGCGAGAACATCTGTGGTCTTCTGAGGTGGCCCAACAAGGGGACAGAGAAAGGAGAGGAGAGAGGGAGGGACCAGCGGCGGCAAGGAAGAGGCGGCCATGCCCCGCGCAGGGCGTTCTGATTCCATCCCCCAGCAGCACACGGCGGGGGGCAGGGGGGTCCAGAGAATGAGCGGGGCTGAGTCGGGGGTGTGACCCGGGGCCCCTACGCGGCCATGGCTCCTGGCGCTTGGGCAGGTGCTGCGGGGCAGAGAAGTCCCCCTGGACGTCACAGTGTGAGCACCGGCAGGGCAGATGCCAGGACCCACTTCTGCGTCCCCCTCAGCGGCAGGTGTCACAGCCTGCTGGAAGATGAGAGGTTTGCCAACTTCATATAAGAAACGCCACTATCATTCCATAAGAACCCTCTCCGTCTTCCACAAGGAGAGGCATTCAACCAGTCTATGCCCCCCAATGAATTTCAAGAACAAAAATTAGCCCTGGCCGGGCGGCTCCGTTGTTTGGAACACTGTCCCATCCACCAAACTGTCGGGGGTTCGATCCCTGGTTGGGGCCCTTACAGGAGACAACAGATCTATCAGTGTCTCTCTCTCTCTGTGTTCCCCTTCCTCTCTCTCTTAAAAAAAAAATTATTAAAAAATATATCCTCGGATCAGAATAAAAAAATTATACAGAAATTGGTGCTGCCCACACTGGGCCTTGTAAGCTAATGATGTGTACGGAGCGTCCGCGGAGGGGACTGGCACTCCTGAACTGCGGGTCTGGTCCGTCGACGTGGAAGAGCCTACAGCCTGTTAAGCTATTTGCTGAGAAAAGGTTATGTTAAATACAGTCATTTTCTGCACACACTTCTCATCTCCGGTGTGTAATCAGATGAAAAGTGCCGGGGTTCTCTGCAAATCATCCGCACTGGACACATTTGGGGATCGTGAAGAGTTGAATGAATTCACTAGGGAGAAAATTACCTTGTTTTTTTATAGATTGTCCAACCAGCACCAGTACACTCAAGGAAAATAAATTTTCTTTCAGTGGCTGCCACAAGGCGCTATAAAAAAAATGTCGGCACTGTCATAACAGAAATAAATTTGCTTTTAAGGCTAAAAAATATGAGTTGGAAAGAGCGATCTTTATTCCTTAACAGATAGGCTCCTAGTATGCCCCTGAGGGACGTCCTTTGTGGGTATTTCCTCGACTTTGTGGATAGGCCGTGGCCAAATTGTAACCCACTGAGAACTTTCCCTGGCCACCCTGCACAGTGAGGCCAAGTACAAGTTCGGCTTCCGTGGGCAGATGGACAGGGCTGAGAAGGACGAGGAGGCGGGCACAGCGGGGCCCCCATCCGGCACGACTGCGGGGCAGGGGGCAGGTGTGTGACTCTGGGGCCATCACAAATCACGGTGAACTCGCCTCTGGTGACATAGCCCACGCCTTTGCAAATGGAACGAGTGACTAAGACACATAACAGACGCTATAAATATGTATAAACCTCCGTTCTCTGGAATTTCAAATATTCTAATAGGACGAAAATGGATCTATTTTCCTCATTAGTCATTCAACTGTATTCTCTTCCTTTGGTTCAATAATTAATTTCTTACCCACCCTGTGCTGACTCATTCTGCTTCCTGGAATATTTCTTCTTTCTCCTTCTGGAAGGCCCCGGACAGAGCCTGGGGCAGGAGACAGCTGCAGCGAGAAGAGGCTGGACAGCTAGAAACCACCATTCCAGGCAACATTCCACCATGACGTCTGGGTCTCCCGCCACCGACACAGGCCCTAGTGACCCAGAGACCGCGTGTCCTATCTCCTGCTCTGCATCTGTCCTGGTACCGTGTTTGGGACCTTCTCACTAATGCTGGGAAGTTTGAGATTCTGAGATGAATAATAACTAACCAAGACTTAATGTTTGGAATTTCCCAGTTGAATCAGCTCAGGTGGGACCCATAAAGGGGTCGCAAGGAGAAGGCACCCCAGGGAAGACAGCAGTGGATACTCACGCAGGCGGACGCAGGAGGGACTGGGGGTCTGGGCCCTGCCAGAGCAGACGGGCCAAGAACGGTGTGTCTTAACCTGCTGTTTAGCCGATAACACCTGACGTTTCAGTTGGACCCTCTGCGGCGTGCTGACCAGAGGCCTGCCAGAGAGCTATTACTTAATAATTATTTTCATGATTGATGTTATAATATCATTATAATAGTATCAATTTTCCCCATATGACCAATGAGGCAAAAGAGGATGAGAAGTTTGGGGAACCTTCTGGAAGTCACTTAGGTGAGAAGAGGGGAAGCTGGGGTGTGGACCCAGCTTTAGTCCACAATGTGCCGGGGCTGCTCAGCCTGCTTTCTGAAAACACCTTCCCGGAGAGTGGTCCATCCCTCCAACCGGTGGGTGCCCCCCGACACCCAGTCAGCGCTCAATAAATGGCACTGAACAAGCTGCCATCTGTACCAACGCTCACATGGTCCAGGTTCCATGAAGTCTCAGTCCAGGGACAAAACACTGAAGAGAATTCTGGTCTTCGTTGTCTCAAAAATGCCAAAGCGAAAACAGACAAACACCAAGAAGCAGCTTCCTTCCCCCTTCCTGTCCTTCTTCTCACTTCACACCAGACACCGGCTTCCAGAAATGCCTGCATCTCTCCAAAGAGCCCCTTGAAAAGCTTTCTTTTCCCAGCTCGTTAGACAAATGTTTCTCTTTCAAAATCTCAACTCGATGCTCCAGGCTGTGAACATGCGTGCATGCACACCCATGCTCATGTGCACGCACACACACACACAGACACACTAGCCAAGCTGAAGAGAAGGAAGTGGCAGGCACAGAATTTTCCCACACAGAGTGCGGGGCGTGTGCCCTGACATGATGACATTAGTTTGTCCCAGGTCAGCCCACTCCCAGCAGCAACTTCGGGGTGGGGGGGGCAGTCTCAGCCTGAAGAAGGTGCTTTAGGGTGTTAGATACACCCACTGTTTGACTTACTTGTTTTGTTTTCCAGCAATGTTGCGTTTCTGTTTGTTGTTTTGCTCCCGTAAAGGATTCCTATTGAACATCCTAATTTGGAAAGTCTTATCTTTGCCCGTTGCAGCGTAGTCTACGTTTATGAAACGAAGCTCTTTACTGTCCTGGTTTTACCTTTATCTTGTTTATCATTGTTACAGGTTGAATGCCCCCTCCCCTGAGATCCACGTGTTGAAGTTCCGGCTCCAAGAGTGTCAGAACGGGACCTTACTTGGAAATAGGGTGATCACAGATGTCATCGGTGAGGATGAGGTTGTACTGGAGTGAGGTGGGCCCGAATTCAACATGACAGACGTCCTTGTGGAAAGGGGACACACAGCAGGGGAACACATGTGACAATGAAGACCGAGATCTGGATGATGTGTCTACAAGCCAAGGAACCCCAAGGATGGCCAGCAAACCAGCAGAATCCGGGAGAGGCCGGGACAGAGTCGCCCTCGGAGCCTCAGAAGGAACCGGCCCTGCCGCCACCTCTGCTCTGGCTTCCAGCCTCCAGAACCAAGGACAGTAAGTTTCTGGTTTTGACGCCCGATGTGTGGTTCTTTGTTACAGCAGTGCGAGCAGACTAATCCAGTCATGGAAAAATATTTTATATTGCTTTCCTTTTGAATTTTACTTGATTTTACTATTACGTTGAGTCTTGCCATTATTATATCTCTTGTCTTTCTTAAAGGTAGACTTTTATTGGAGCATTTGAATCTCTCATTATTTCAAACTTTGGTCCTCTTGCTCCCTTACTTTTGTTTATTTTATTCTTTGGGTCATGTATCATCTTTGGCCTCTGGCCCCGTCACTCATTTACCGGGCTGGTTTTCCTAACTTTGTCACTGTCATCAACATGGCTTCTTCTCCCGTGGCCGTCTGCGCCACGGCCCACAAGGACGGCGGCCGGTGTGGTGTGCCCGCACGGCACCCAGCGCTGCGCGTGTCTGCCCCGCTCTCTCTGCCCTCCGGGTCCCCTCCGCAGATCTCTCCCCTCCTTCAGCGATGGTTCGCTAAATCGTTTCAACTCCTTTACCTTGCAACCCTCAAGCCAAAAGCATTTCCCCTAAGACGATTATGATTTACCTGGCACCAGTGAGCCATCTCATGATTAGACTGCGGTGTTTTTGTACGTGGTCCACCTGCAGGTCCCTTTCCACCTTGCGGGCCTGTGACCCTTGCAGTGACAAGGGGCCTGGTGGGCAGACGCTGGGCTGGGTCTAACGCGCTGCTCTCGGCCTCGCAGGTTACATAGCTAGCTCTGCAGGGGAGCGGGGGGGCGTATTCTAAAACCCACACCCTCGTGTCTCCAACCACTGGGTGTGGGGACAGTTGCGTGCACTTTGCGCTACGCGATGGCAGGCCCACCAAGAAGGGGTGCCCACGTGAGGCTCTGGCAGGTGTCGCTGAACTTCCCCCCAGTTTTTATGGAAGGAAGCCCAGGACAGCCTGTCATCGGTCCCTGACAGCGTTTCCAGGCAGCCTGCCTCACAAGGGCTGTTTCCAGGAGGCCCGGAACGCATCAGTATGCAAAAATATGTTGTTTTAGTTTCCGATGCCGAAGGGAGAAGGCCGAACAAGAAGGAATTCTCTAGGGGGTTGCTGGGTGCCATTTGAGCTCTTACTGGAGACTCAGAAAGATTCACTAGGTCTGTAGACATGGTGAACTCCAGGCCCAGTCCCCGTGGCTGCCCGGTCCCCTGTGCGCCCCACATGGCAGTGCTCCCCCAGCATTTCTGCCCATAGACACAGTCTGGGGCCCACCTTGGCTTACCTCCTGCTCTAAGAGCCCCCCCAAGGATTGGGGCCCATCTTGACCCTCTGGTTGGATTGCACCTTCCCCGCCCCTCTCGAGACCCCTTCCCTCTGTGCCCCGGCCGCAGCAGGACAGATGCCCGAAACAGAGCACCATCCACTTTTGTGGGCATTTCTCCAAGACTCTCTCCTTGCTCTGCGAGGGCTGTTGCGCTGGCTCTCCCAGCTGATGAGGGTCCCTGGGCCCCCTGCACGGGGCTCGGCCCCTGCCACGCCTGCCTGCCACGCCCAGCAGCTTCTTCGGGAAAGCAAAGCAGAACAGAATTCATCCATTTGCAAGAATGTGCTTTCAGCGTCTCCAGAGCCTGAAAGAACAAACATTTTTAAGTCATGCTATAATAGATGACTTGACTCTCTCTTCTGTCCCTATAACATTATAAATATTTTGTTGGTTTTAACAAAGAAGAAGACTGTATTTTACTTGCCCAATATTGTAAAGTTCATCTGGAAAATAAATTCTTAAGAATACCAAATACATTTTTCAAATATAAAGATAATCAAGTGAGAATAAAAACTATTCTAAAGTTAAAAAAAAAAAAAAAGCGAAGACAAAAACATGAAAACAGCGTGGTGGGGCCCCCCGAACGGCCCAACCAGGCAGAAATAACAGCCCCCCCCCCAAAGCTGTAAGTAAATGGGGCATATTATGTATGAGGGTAAAATTCCAAATTAGTGAGGAAGAGAAAGATACTTTCTTCTGGCAAATCATTTGTATACAATTGGTTAAAAATTTGGGAGACAGAATTAAGTCCTTACTTTTCATCTTAAACCGTGAACATCTTCTTGGCCGCCACAGGTGATCGCTAAGTCCCACGAATCTGAAAAGACCTCTAGATTCACAAATGTGTACACAGAGGAGCAAGAACGTGGGCCCTCGTTCCGACCAAGGAAATGTACCTGAATGTGCCAGAGGGTAAGTAGGTCAGACCGCCCAAGAGGTAGGGTTGGACCGGCCTGCATTCTCACCCCCCAAAAGCACGGGGTCACCAGCTCTTCCTGACCTCATCGTCAGCACGACACACACGCCCTCCTCGTGGGGGACACTGTCACCTCTTGTTTGGAGGACACAGGCGAGAAGTGAGATGTCTCTTCTGGGACGCTGCTGTTACACAGGTGCTCTTTAGGGTGTGACTCTCAGCCGTGGGGCATAGGCTGTGACATTCAGACCTCACCTTCAAACAGATGGAATGAAGCAAAAATCCACGAATAAAATAAAAAGCCAGCTAGAATATACCTGGGTAATACACACGACAAACCAAGGACTGATATCATTGCTATGTAAAAACACAAAAACTTTCACAAATACTGTTTGTTACAAGCACCCCCCAAGTAAAATGTGTGGAGATAATGATACCAAAAATTTACAAAAAATACTGCAGATGACCAAACACACACACAGATGCACATACATTACATATACATCTGTCATTCGAACTCATTACTAGGCCTCCCCTTGCAGGTAAAGGGTCCGTGCTGATCCTGGGTGGGCTGGCTGGTTACAAGTTTAGGAGGAGACCTGCTTTTTGAGAGAAGCGGGAGGAGCACCCACAGGCAGGAACTGTGAGGGACCAGGGGTGTCACTGCAGGAAACAGGCCGGGGGCGGTCAGAGGCCGCAGGGAGGGGCAGGAGGGGTCTTACCTCACATCTGGAGTCAGGAGAAGAAGCAGAGAGGCTGCGCTTTTCCTCCCTGGTGTTGGTCATGGGAACAGATGACAGATGACAGAGCATAACCACTGTCACCTGGCTCTGAGGATCCATTATATGTGTAGTACTGCACTCCACACTTTTGGGGGGCACCTGTTTGAAATCTGACAGCCTTTTTCTCGTTTGCCCAGGGACAGAGCGTGTCCATGGCTCTCGGGAGGTGACCAGGGACGGGGAGCGGGGGGAGTGGGTCACTGAGCCGATGGCTTTGCCGAGGGCAGGTGAGCAGGCCAGAAACCTGGTGCCTGATTAATCAGCCACATCCCCTCCTAGCACAGAAATGAAAATCACCGGCTTTTGCACCGTTACTGGACTCTATACCTAAACCATCACTTCCTCTTTTATAAAATCGTTTGCTGCTGTTATTAATTTAAACTAGCGATAAACATTTAACTCGATTTTAGGACAAACAACCAGTGAACCTAAAAATAACATTTTTATTTGCCATTAACTGGGCTAAGCGCCTTTATGTTTAACAAGGGACTTCCTCAGTCCTCATTAAGGGGAAACAGCTTGGAAGCCACCCCCGCTTGCCACCGTCCCATAGGCTTATATATTAAATACTAGAGGCCCAGACAAAATTATAGGACAGTTTTTTCTAAGCCGCCCTTTTCAAAGTCACTCAGAGGAATATGATGCTAAAGAAAGGGGTGCTAATTTTACCCCAGCTTTAACTAAACTGAGATCGTCACCACCCTGGATTTTAGGGTTGTTGCTTTTCTAACTGTTAATTTTTTAAAAAAGATTGTTTAGTGTTTTGGTTTTTCTTTTCAAAGACTGTTCTCAGTCGGCCTAGGAGATCACTGCAGTCTGCCGCTGTTCCGGGCCTCCCACCCGCAGAGCATAGAGAAACTTCGCGGAAATAACTCCTGGCCTCGGAAAGAGCAGACAACTTGCAGACAACAGCAGTGATCACTTGCCCCCCTCAAAGGTGGTCTCCAAAGTAGACTTTCTGGATTACAGCTCACGTGGGCTAAGCAAATGCTCTCTAGGAGGGCCAGGAAGGCTGCCAACGCTCCTCTTCTTGCGTCAGGGGGTTCATTCCAAAGACCCCTCAGAGCCACTAACCTGGCCAAGGGCATTTTCTTCTGTCTCCAGAAGTCGTCACTGAGAGAGCGTCAGTGTCCCCTTCGAAGCCAGGCAGGTTCCAGGGCGTTCAAAGTGCAGCCTTCAGGCCTCTCTTGCCCTGCTCTGACGACCCATCTCAAGGCTTTCTCGCTAATATTGTTGGTGGTGTGGTTACTATGGCGACCGTGTGCGCTGTGCTGTTCTGCCTTTGGGCTGGAGCAGCGATTTTCCAACCTTTCTCATCCCACGGCAAAAAAACATAGTTTTTGCCAGCCTGACTAAAACATAGTATGATTTTGACTCATTCACACCAGATGGCTATCGCTGTGCTGGCTGCTGTCATTTTTCAATGTGACCGTCTCAGGCAGCGGTTCTCAACCTGTGGGTCGCGACCCCTTTGGGGGTCGAACGACACTTTCACAGGAGTCACCTAAGACCATCGGAAAACACACATAATTACATATTGTTTTTGTGATTAATCACTATGCTTTAATCATGTTCAATCTGTAACAGTGAAAATCCATCCTGCATATCAGATGTTTACATTACGATTCATAACAGCAGCAAAATTAAAATTATGAAGTAGCCACAAAAAGAGCTTTATGGTTGGGGGTCCCCACAACATGGGGAACTGTACGGAAGGGTCGCGGCGTGAGGAAGGTGGAGAACCGCCGTGCTAAGGAAAAAGAGGGCAGTGCCCCTGACTAAATAGTCAGGTGTTGCATTTTTTAAAATGACTCATGTAGCACACTGGTAGAAAACTGCTTAGAGAGAAGGACTGAAGAATTTTTACAAAAAGAGCTGACACTGTACAGAAATAGCCAGACTACCAATTCTCTAGACAAGTGAGTAATTTTAATTACATAACTTTCACTAAAAGGACCTCAGCCCTTGGTCTAAATTCCCATCACCCTCGACCTGTCTGTGTTCTGAGGGTTCAGGAGGACAACCCTGGGGGTGCAGGCGCGTAGTAGGTGCTTGTGAAAGATCTGCGTAACGAGAACCGAAAGAAACGTGTCCCGGACCTCTGCGCTCGTGACTTTCGGACAGATGGTGCCATCGATCTGTGAGAGCTTGAACTGCTCACGTCCCAATGCCACTTCTGCGGGGGGAGGGGGCTTGGCGTGGGCACTAGACCCTGTGCTGGGGGCAGCTGCTGGGTGAATGTATGAGGTGCTCCATCTGCGGGGAACCACCATGTCTAAGGCATGCAAACTGCCCAGACAGGACTCAGGAAATCTACGGCAAGGTCACCGAGGAAGGCTTGGTGGTGCAGGACGGGAAATGCTCAGACATCAGGCAGGAAAGGGACACTGGTCTGCTTGGAGGGAACTGAGCACAGGGATGTGTTCAATTTTGGTCCCTAGGAGGGACACACCCAGTCCCAGCAGGGCAGGGCTGGGCATGCAGATGGGGCAAACACCAGATTCCTCCCAGGGACGGAAATAAGGACCAAAGCCAAGGTCCAGGCAGACTCGCTCAGACCTGCGGCATGAGTGTCAGGGGGCTCAGAATAAAGGGGGACCCACCTCGTCAGAGCTGGGCTAGTTGCAGAGGGGGAACCTCGCTCAGCCCCCCAGGGTTGGTCTGGCTAAGCTTACATATTGGTCCAACATGGAAGAAGGAGGAAGGCATGTCCCTGAGACCCCAGCTGAAAGAAAAAGAGAATCCTCGAGATGGGGTGGCAGAAGAGGTGGGAACAACCCAGGAAATATGGCTGGACTGAAGTCATTCCCCCAAGGCTAGAAAATCATTTGATTTGACCCAACACAACTATAAAAAACCTCCTGTTGTAAAAAAAAAATAAATAAATAAACAGGGAGAAATGGATTTGTTCCCACACTTAACTGCATTTCAAATCAGATTTCTGGTAGGTAAGCAAATGGTGCATACACCAAGAGGAGGCAATCACAGAGAGACTTTTGTTTAGAACCCTGATACTGTAGACTCTCAGTTCTTAAATTACACCATCAGTTCCTACTACTTTTAGGAAAAATTGTGAAAGACTTCAAAGTGGGAAAACATAAAATAAAATAGAAACATGACTGTGTTTTGTCTAGCAAACCTTTCCAGGGTCCCTGACCACTGTCTTTGAGCTATTTTATGATTCTGGAAGTTGTACTAAATTGATACCATTGCAAATTATTTTTACGCATAAAAATGGCGGGATGAGCAAGAAGGCTTTGGTCATTTAACCCTTTGAGCACCAATACCGCTGTGAGCGACGCTGACAAATTTTCCCAAAAGTGCCAGTGTCCTTCCCAGCGACTCTTTTTTTTGATGGCTATAAATGTAAATAACAATGGAATAATTTGTATTTTATGTTTTGTTCTCTTTTTTTGTACCTCAGGTTACATATTGATATAATGTTTTTCTCATGTTGATCCAAATATCAAATTACACAGGGCACTCAAAGGGTTAAAGGGGACCCAAGGGAAGGAGGGGTGTGGCTGATAGACCGGGTTTCAGTGGTCAGCAGTGACAATGTCCAGAAGAGAGGTTTTAATGTAATTATCCTAGAGTAGAGAGAACAGCAGTCCTGTCCCAAAATTATTATTAGTTAATCAGATGAGCAACAGATATGACAGCCCTTGCAAATTTTAATTTGAAATAAAGGAGAAGGTATAACCAAATTGATAAACTGAAGTCCATTCCTTTTGATTACATAGCTATGTATATATGAGCATATATATATTCAGGATGTATTTATTATATCTGTGTATAAATAAATACTCAGAACAGTTAAGAGTGAAATGTTCCAAATAGCTATGGAATTTTTAAAAGTCAGTCATTTGTAAATCTTGTTGAGTATTTCGTAGGCCCAGATTCAGCTCAGCAGGGAAGGGGGCGTGTAAGTGTAATGAATGTGTTACCAGCTGGCCACCATTTGGGGACAAGCTGACTCTTGTCTTGCAGGACAGCTTCAGAGAGACTCAGAAGTGATGGCAAATCTCAGCCATCCACCCACCCAGAGGGACTGGTGGAGAAGAAGGGACCCTCTGGCTCCCACTCCTGTTCATCCAAGGTCGCTCACCGGAGCACCAGGGCCCTGAACTTTTGAGTAGGGTGTGCCCGGGCCTGGTGGCGCCAGCCAGGTCCATCCTTGGTGACAACAGGGATGCCCCAAGGCAAGAGACAAGAGACCAGTGCTGTGGATGAGAGGAAGGGCTCCGTGTAGTCCTGCGCTTGCGCCACACAGACTGGAACAGCCCTCTCAGTGTGTCCCTGAGGTGACAGTGGCTTGGATCCCCATCCCTGCCAGGGCCACTCTGGTCAGAAACTGAGGCAAGCACACAGCCTTGGGGAGGAGCACAAACAAGTCCCTAAACCACACTAACGTCCCCATGGTCTTTACACATAATTCTATCTCAGCTTTTTTCATTGTTTTTCCATGAAAAGAATGTTCAATTGCTTCTATGCTCATGGTTCAGATGAGAAGCCTGCATTTTTTATTCCTCTCACTCCGCTTCATGAATCAACATGAAATATATTTTAAACGGCTCTTCCAGGAGAGTCACATTTTCAGCACATTCACTAGCCTCAGAAAAATCACTTCTTCTATGGGAACGTTCACTGTCATCAGTTTAAATGGTCCCCCGAGCCCAAAACAATTCTGATCCCAGGACCTGTAAATATTTTACAACCCACTTCCTGTTCACAGATCCTAAATCTCCTGTAAGGAAGGAGTCATTAAGTGGAGGAACACGCAGATGGGTCTCATTTTTCTAGCATCCGGTGGCACGCGTATTTCTACTTGGATTAATGGCGAACCCTCTCACTCAGGAGCTCTCTTCCAAGTTCCATGTGAAATAAGTCAACAGCCACATCCAGCGGAAGCCTGGCCTTGACTTCCAAGTTGTTCCCTTTCAGCAACACGTTCCTACTTCCTTTGAAGTTGTTTCTGGTCTCTGATTTAGGCCTCATACTTACGGTGCTCTTTGTTGATGCAAAAATGTCTCGAGCCAACGCGCTTTCTGGCACGTGTTCGTGATGGCACAGCTGATGACTCAGTGTGACAAATGGGAAGTACCTTGTAAACCTGAAGAGCTACATGCATGTGGTAAGTGGTCCAGAGAGCACCGCCCTGGAGGTAAGTTCCCGACCACAGTGATGGTCATTCACAGAATTTTCGTTTGTTGTTTCAGCCACCATCTGCTATGTCAGCTACCAGCCCTTCCGCCCACCCATGTTAGCCCGCCCCCACCCCCGTCATATCTGGGAATCCCCCAGGGAAATCTCAGGAAGCCCTCATACAGATTCTGGTTTCTCTGGTGACCTGTAACTGAGTCTCCCACTCTGAGCCAACAAAACTCAGATTCAGACTGAAGAGCTATCTGTATCAAGCAAAACCTTGCCATCTTTGCAAATGTTTATCGCCTTGCCCAGGATCCTTTGTTGCCTGGAGGGGTGGGCTGATGAGCAGGCCGTCTTTGGGGTGCTCCTCAGTAGCCCTGCTGGCCTTGGCTCCCAGGTTGCCTAACTCTTGAACTAGGCTTGGCTGAGAGATGTCGCCGGAGCTAGAAGTCCTCTTGCATAAGCCACGCTATGTATAGAAAGCTGGCCCCTTATCACAGAGCTCAACTCCGTCCTGTGGTAAAGAACTTCAGGTGTGGAATGTCCTGGGTCACACCCAGGTGGTCAACAGGTTGAGGACTGCCGGGGGGGACTGAGCCTCCAGTCAGTACCCCAGTTCTTGGAAGTCCTTCATCTGTTTCCACCACTCAGAGTCTAGCAGCATCTCTGTAGCCTCCACTGCTGCTCCTTACCCTGCCCCTTTCCCTGTATTATTTCTTTAAATAGAGCAGATCAGCTCCCTTTCTATTTCTTTGCACAGTCAGGGGTTCAGATTTTTATCCAGTAGCTCATCACAGTATTTTCTCCCATAGCTCCCTTTCTAAGAAAAATTCTCGTTTTAGTCATTAAGTGAATGAAGTTAGGACAGATAGATAGGCAGGTGTTCCTTAAGAATACTACATGATCAGGTTTCCAGGAGAACGTGATGCTGATGATCTTACTCTCTGTTAGTCGGAAGCTTCTGGTTTCCATGGCAATGTCATACCTCCAGCCATACCTGCCTTTTCCGGGATCCCTTAGAATTGGACTCTGACGTTTCATATCAGATCCTAGATACGTAGCTGAGTGAACAGTACATCGTCCTGACAACGCCTTTCAGTGAAGTACGTCCAGCACACTTGCGGTGTTTTAAATATTCAGGAACGGGACCGTGCGTCAACCCTCCTCACGGCTCCCTCAGAGCCACCCACGGAGCGCAGGGTGGGGCTCTGCAGCCTTGCCCCTCCAAGTCTGCCTCAGAGGCAGATTCCTGGAAGCATCAACGGACCCGTATTTAAAGCCTGCTTCTCAGCAATATTTAAAACTTGCTTCTGAACAGAATCCCGATCATAATGTCTGTCGCTAAAAAAGCACTACTCCAGTGTGTATAGCTTTATACTCAGCCTATTTTAGGGACACGAAGAAGGACTTGCGAGCCCTTTGTAATTTGTGCCTGCTTTGCGTTTCCTCTGGGAAAGGCGCTCATGTGGGTGACCTTTATCGCTGGGCAAAGCAGGCCACGTGGGTCTCCGGCGTCTGCGGGCAGCCTCGTGAGTTCTCCGGCCCCAGGGCTGAGCTGGGCACTGAGGAACGGGTTTGAGAGTCTCATGCCAGATCTGGGAGACAATTCTGGGGAAAAAAAAAGTGCTCAACATTATTTGCCCGTCTCTGCAGAAACTGCTATGCAGCCCAGGGACGCATGAGGCCGCAGAAGGGCCCACGCTGGAAAATCCAGCCCTTGCATCAGTGACCAGGGCCAAGAGCTGGCCCATCTTGCTGGGCCTGGTCGTGGCAAACCTAGATGCACAGCCGAGCGAACAGACCGGCACTGCAGCAATGCGGTCCACAGTGAACACACATGTCCCCTCCCCCTCTGCCCCCTGTTCAGAGGCAAACCAGCGACGAAGAACAGGGCCACAGCAGGTGCCGCGTGGTGGTGCTTGGCCACCCGCCCCCACTCCGCAGGGCCCCTGGGGCGTCCAGGCTCCTCCGCAGCCCCGTGCAAGGAGCTGCAGCTGAAAACAACGGCAGTGACAACGCATCTCCATCAACCCAGCCCCGTCCGGGGGCGGTCGTCCCCTTGTGAGGTGACATTTTCAAAGCCCAGGTCCAGGGTGAGCTCCCTCTGCATAAAGGCAGAGATGGCAGTTAGTGTCAGCCGAACGCTCTCCACGTGCCAGGGAGCGTCCCATGCTCCGTTCCCGGATGGACTGTGTCCCTCTCGAGATTCACGTATTAAAGTCCCCATCTCCCAACCTCAGAATGGGAGGGTGACCCCCATGAGGTCCAGGAACACGTGGCCTTCTAATCTACTGGGTGGTTCTGACCGGAGGGAAGCAAATCAGATTAACATTTACTGGAGTTCTGCCCTGCATAGACGCGGTCCCCGGCACGCCAGAGCGTTCCAGGTGGTCACAGACAGAGTCCCTACGATGAAACGGATGAAAGATAAGCCTGCAGGAATGAGCGGTTAAAATTCTACATACCATTGAGCGGTAACCATCGGCAGCTCAAGGATCATTGCCGGGTGACTTTTAAAGATGAAACGGCTGTTGGTGGAATATTGAGTTGTAGACAAACGCCCCCAAACACTCCGAAAACATTCTTTGCGGCAGGATGAGTAGCAATGAGGACCAATTTGGGCAGGGGTCAGCTTCACTAAATCTCGGCGACCTCACTCGTTATTAGGGGTAAGTTATTAAATTTCTGTTTATTTCAACACCACATTGGTTTCTGCTTGTTTTAAATCAACGCCCAGCTAAGGAAATATAGGTTATCCCATCTGTGCATTTCCAGAATAAATAATAAATTGCTTCTACTGTCTTCCTGGAAGCATTTCCCGTGAAGAGCTGGGGCTGGCTCACCACTCATGGCAGCGTGTTCTCGGGGAGATACCGGCCTGAGGGCGCGCTCGCCAGGACGATCGATTGGGGGCACGGAGGCACACTCTCAGCTAGAAATAAACGCCATTAGGTTTTGTGTCCGTTTTGCATTGTCTTCTCATGGCCTCCTCCATTAGCACAAATAATTTAGTTTCATAAAGTACATGGAAACTGGATGCAAGTGTGGACCTTGTAATAAACTCTTTCCCTAGCTTGGTTTCAAGGATTGCATTTCTAATTAGATGTTAGGTGCCTTTCCCAGAACAGCCTCCTTCACCTTCGAGACAAAAAGAGCCGGGAGCATTTTTGGAAAACAGCAGCATAATGCAGACATTCTCAGGCTTGACTCCCCTGAGTTCCGCGTGACCGATGATGCTCACAGGCGTGACACTGTCCTGGGCCTTGGGGCTGGCCCCTGGTTACTGCAGGTCACTCCAACCCATCTTCAGTAAGGCAAAACAGATATCAGGGAGTGAGGAGGCCGTGCTGATTTATTTCAAAGTAATCCAGTTACCAGCATTGGTCCTTTACCTGTTGCTGGTCACAGATTCCTCTGAGTGCACCAAGTATGGAGGAGACCCTTGTGTGTTCTGGCACCCCCCCCCCAAAAAAAAAGCTAAAACAGAGAAGAGAATAAAACCAGCCCTATCATTTTAAATGACACACTCTAAGGGGAAAAGTGGCATTTGTTTTGCCAGCAACTGAATACGACAAACTTAAGCCCAAAGCCTCCTCTAGGGTCGGGTGGGTGTGGGCTGAAGAAAACTCATTCTCTCTAAGCAGGTCAAGTGCAGAAAGGCCCCCAGTTGTGGAGGACCGCACTTTCTGAGCCCCACAGCAGAACACACCTGCTACATGCAGCCGGAAAACGGAGCGAACTTGAAATTCAAGATGGCCAGGTACGATCTAAGAGATGACACAGAGTCAGGCAAGGGGAGCCTGTCCTGCTCAGCCCGGACAGAGACGGAGGTGGTCAGTAGGAATGGGGGACTCTCTGGAGAGGCAGAGAGGAGCCTGAGAAGCTGCCCTACCTGGTGAGCAGGAGCTGGGTGGGTCACGTGTCTCCCGGCACTGAGTCAGGTGGCATTGGGCTGCGTCTTCCAGCTTTCGATACTGTGGACCGAAATTGGGATTGCCTCTCCTGATCCTCCACTCTCACCCTTCCTTGGAGACTGAGGGAGGAGCTCCTCCTGCAGAGACTTTGCATGCGTCTCTAAACATGTATTTCTAAACATGACAGAGCCAGATCTATTCATAAAATAGTGGCAAAGCCAACAGCCAAACAATCCTTCAGGGTTGTTGCTGAAATCACTCTCGCCCTGTGAAGCACTAGCCGCTCTCACTTTCTCCAGGCAGTTTCATCCCCAGAACTTTGCCAGAGAATTCCTTAGAAATAAATATTTAGGAGGCATGTTTGCCGATAAAAATATTTCATTAATAAATATTTAGGGAAGCCGAAGTGTTTCTGTAAATGGTACCAAGATGAGCAATTCTTACACCATGAGGCGAAACCTCTTCGGTGAGTAATAAATGGTGAATCTATTTTAACTCTTTATTTGTGGAAGGCAAACTTACTCAACAAAGTTGCAGAAATTGCAGCATCTTTGGAAACTGACGTGCAGGCAGAAGCAACCAAAGGGGTCACAGACCACGTACAACGGTCAAGGGTTTGAGGAGATGAAAGTGTTCTTGAAGGAGTTCTGTGAGAGGGCAGGGCTGAAAGGAACGCACACACATGCACACACATGCAGTTACGCTTCATTTTGCGCTTTTTAAAACATGTATTTAAATGGGCAAGTTATTTGCAGTTGCCCCGCGTACCCTGACGCCGTCGTTCATGTAGACGCGCGTTCAACCGATCCTGACCGAGCGCCTGCCGCCGTGGGACCGGGCACGGCCCTGCGCCTGTGTCCTCCCCTTCTCTCCCACAGCCACAGCCCTCGTCCCAGCCCCAAGGGCAGGCTGGGCCCTCCTGTCTTTGGTGGCGCAGGAGACAGAAACGAGCCTGGAATTGCAATCTGGGATGCGCACCCTGGGGGAACAGCTGGGCCTTCCTGGGCAAACGCCCTGTAGGACTGAGACTGTCCCACCTTAGTTCCAAAAGTCTCTGAAAACCAGCAGTGCAGGGCACACTGGGATGGCTGGTACTAGGCAGGGGAGGTCAGCAGACCCCTGCAGTGGGGCGTGGAGAGGACACAACAGAAGGACAGATGGATGGACGGAGGGACGGAGGGACGGAGGGACGGAGAGGCAAGAGGTGTAGACTGGGATCATTAGTGGGTCCCTGGTAATGAAGGATAATTAATGGTGGGCGCACCTTGGGGGAGTGCCTGACGCCTCTCTTCTCACGGTGAACTGAGCTCCGTGTTCCTGGGGATGCTTTCGCTTTGAATTCTTTTTTATTTTTTAAGTATATTTTATTGATTATGCTGTTACAGTAGTCCCAACTTTTTTCCCTTGGCTCCCCTCCGCCAAGTACCCCCCTTCCCTCTAGCAATCCCACCCCCCTTAGTTCATGTCTATGGGTCGTGCATGTAAGTTCTTTGGCTTCTCCCTTTCCTATATTATTCTTAACATCCCCCCGGTCTAGTTTGTACCAACTGATTATGCTTCTTAGTCCCTGCACCGTTTCCCCATTTCTTCCCCTTCCCCCTCCCAGCTGATAACCCTCCAAATGAGCCCCATACCTATGACTCTGTTCATGTTCTGGTTGTTTGCTTAGTTTGTTTTTAGCTTCTGCTGGTGACAGTTGTGGGTTTGTTGACCCACTTCCGTAAGGGACGAGCGCCCCACTAGCTGCTGCCCTGGTTGTGGTTCCTAGAGTGGGTGGGTCTGTGGACGTTCTAAAGGGGGGCAGGCTCTGCCTCTGCTGAGGTGAGAGACCGGCAGTTACGGCCTCCACCCCAGCCCCCACTGGTTTGCACAGTTGGAAGCAACGAGGCTTGATTTTCCCAGGTGCTGGGACCGTGAGGTGCTGGGAGCGCTCCCCAGGTGTCCCTCCCGACTTTTTAAAATGTGTGACTATGCTTTCCCCTGGCCTGCTGCTGCCACCACCACACCGCGTCCTCTCTGCCCTGGCTCCGCCCCTCCTACCTGTCTGGGTGAGTATTTCTTCTTTATATCTTTGTTTGCTGGACTTCCATGCAGCTCGATTTCCTGGAACTTCTGGTTGTCTCTAGTTTTGAGGTCGTTGTGTTCCTTCTTAGTGGTGGAGGGAGACGTGGTGTGTCTACCTTGGCTTCGGACTCTTGACACCAATACAGCACCTCCTCCCTCCCTTCCTTTTAGTTCTCCTTCGTCACCTGACGTGTGTCTGCCTCTGACTGCCTTACCTTTGTCATCGGGTCTGAGGCCTGACTTCTATAAGCAGTGTAGCACTAGCGTTTGCTTCTTTAATTCAATCTCATTCCTTTTACGTGAAGAATTGACCCACTCATACTTGTCTTGTCATTTATGGTCCAGCGGCATCTTCTTTATTGTCCTTGGTTTGCTTTCTGCTCTATTTTGTTTGGAGCCCACCCCACCCCCACCTTTACTTTTGTAGCGACTTGCGGAGCAAAACACCTTTTATTATTTTTTTCCTTTAAAATTCTTTTCCTTTTCTTTTTTTTAATTGTATTTTTTTCTATTACCGTTTAGTCTCCTTATACCCCACTCCCTGCCCCGGCGACCGCCACACTGCTGTCTATGCAAAACAACTTTGAATTCTATTATTACATCAAAGATTTTTAAAATGCATTTAATATGCACATCCAAACTCGTGGGAACCCAGCCATCCAGGCCGGTAGGAAAGCAGGCACTGGAATATGCTTTGAGGAATTGGGGGCAGGGGGGGCGTTCCCTGGGGACATCCCTTTGTGCCTTCTCCTCCTCTCTCCCTGGCTCCGCCCCCACAGCCCATGTCAAATCAATCTGGACCCTTAAACACCATCCTTTTTATGCTTCCCTATAGACCATTGCTTTCAATAGCAAAATAATAATAATAATTTTAAAATATATAGTGTCTTAAAAATTTTACAGCATTACCCCAGTATATTTTGTCTGCTCACCCGCTGCTCTTTCCAGCCCTATTTTCCTCAGTTTTTAGTTCTATTTTAGGGATGATTCGTATTTTATGACACTACCTTGGTCATTACCAGTTTTGTTCCTTCCCCGTTTTAGACGCTCTTTCTGGAGCGCAGTCGCGGGTGGTCTTTAGAGCGGGGCTCTGCGTCGTCTCCCTTCCTCTGTGCGTCTCAGTCGGCTCAGGCTGCGTAACACACAGCACAGACGGGCCGCCGAGTCCGCCGGCGGGAGCTGGGGTATCGCTCCAGGCTCCTCCCCACCCGTCCCCTCCTTGTGGCCCCCGACATCTCCCGGCGCTGCCTCCCGAGCAGCCGCTCTCTCCGCCTGTGTCCCCGGTTCCTTCCCCCATCACAGTCCTGGTCCCAACCCTCCGCGCTTCTTGTCCCGACTTCTGCAACAGCCGGTTAACTGTCCTCCCTGGCCTGAGTCTTGTCCCCTCGCGGCCCACTCTCCATACTCCTGACGCGGGACTTCCAAGAGCAGACGTCACTGAGTTCCTGTTCTGCTTGCAATCTAGAGTCTTCGGTCCAAACCATGTGGAAGAGGGATCTGTCCACCATCTGACTCTACAGGGCGCTGTTGCCTGTCACACCCACACGCACACACCTGCACACGCACACTCTTCCATCCACCCTGAGTCATCACGGTTAGCCTTTCAATGTCTCTTCTCGCTCCGTGTCCCCATGCCTCTTCACCTGCCTGTCTCCCTGCTTGTAATGTCCAGAACCCCAATTAATTTATACCTGTTGCCCTTCAAAACACAACTGCAGCTGGTTAGGTCAGGCCTGGTGCAGCCACACAGCGAGACGCTCCGTCCCCTGGGAAGGAGGCAGCTCTGGGAGGTGCTGCGGAGCCGTCACCAGGGCGTCCTGCTGGTGCAAAAGCCAGGAGTGAGCTGCAGAGTTGTGTGTGTGTCTATGTGTGTGGGGGGGGGGGGGTATGGGAGGGGAATGGTAACATTCGTATAAATAGACAATGGTGGAAGTTAAAAACTCAGTACAAAACTTGGAAAATATAATGGCAGAAGTAAAAAAACTCAGAAATTTTTGATACAGTCGTCCCTCTCTATATCGCGGCTCACTTATCGCGGCCTCACTGTATTGCAGGATTTTATAAAATATTATATTTAATTATTGCGAATTTTTCACTATATCGTGGGATTTTGTGGTACTGTATACGTATGCTGTTAAAGTTACGTAGGTTTAAGGGTGTAGAATATGTTTAAGGACATAAGTAGTGTTTATAAAAGTGTGGAAAAGGTTAATAAGGGACTGGGAACGGTTTATAAGTGTATGGAAAGGGTTTATAAAGCCTTAAAATACATATAAATACTAAAGTAAATGTAAGGTTCCTACTTCATGGGTTTTCACCTATCGCGGGGGCATCTAGAACGTAATACCCGCGATAAGTGAGGGGCCACTGTACCTCAAAAAGCAGAGCGAAAGCACAGAGAGCCAAAGGGTGAGGAAACCAACCAGGAAAACATCCGAGAGATGAAATGGGCAAATAACAGAAGTTTCAGGAAGAGAAAATGGAGGGACAGTGTATGTTTCAAGTTATTTTTTAAAATGTCAGGAAAATTTTCCACCATTTCAAGAGAGGTGCTTCCAGATGGCAAGGGCTGTTAAATTATCCATCACTAATTATAATAAATGGAAATAGAACCATATCAAGAGATAGATACCTTCAGAAACGTCCTGACCCTGGCAACCAAGGGAAGTTCTCTGAACACTGAGAGGGACACGCTGTGCCCATCACATGGGGACAAGCTGGTCCTCTGGATGAAGTGATAAAGTCCCTGAGAGTAGATGATACATTTATTCATAGCTTATTTTGTTTTCCCCTTCTCGTTGGCTGCCAGGTAGCTCAGGGTTCAAGTCCACGGCCCTCTGATCAGTCCAGTCTCTCCAGGATAAAAACACTCCCTCCATCCTTAATCCCTGTCGTGAGGCTCTTCACCATTTACTTTCCCTATAATGGCTTCATGGCTGTTAACTGTCTAAATCCTTGTAGAACCACATGGGCATGAAAAACGAGCCTGGAGGAAGAGCTCCCTTCGTCCTGGCACGCCTTTCCAGGTGTGTCTCGCCTGTCGCTGGAGCTTACCTGTGGCCCGGGGTGTCTCTTCTTATGGTCTCAGCCCCCTCTCCTGAACAGCTCTGTCTTCTCTCTGAGCCATGCCGGGGTGGTTCTTTTGCGTGGCTGTCACGTTTGTGAGATGTCGAAAGGAAAATGACTAATCTGGCCATTTTTTTATACTTCATGTCTGTGTCTCCTACCAGATTTTAAATGCTGCTGGAGAATGCCCACTGCTATGTTTCTTATGGCTACCACACTCCAGACACAGTAGTTTTCTGGGGCTACCTGGGAGCTTCAACAACACACAGTGATCCTCTCACAGTTCCAGAGGTTGTAAGTCCAAGACCGAGGTACCAGAACATTTGGGTCCCGGCCAGAGCTCTTTTCCTGGCTTGCAGACAGAACCCTCTCACTGCGTCCCCAGGTGGCCCTTCCTCTGTGGCTGTGGAAACAGCTCTCTGGCGTCACTTCCTTTTATAAGGATGCCAATCCCATTGGATTAGGGCCACATCCTTGTGACCTCATTTAACCTTACCTGCCTCTCCAAAGGCCCACCTCCAAATGCAGTCACCCTGAAGGGTAGGGCCGCAACACAGGAACGGGGCAGGGGGGTGGACGTGACCCGGTCCCTACCAGCTCTTACGTAATATTTGTTAAATGAATCAGTGGATCTGGAATCTTGGGGGCGGGAGAGGGCTTCATGCTTCATAGATGATCTAGTCCACCTGCTCATTTGACCCAAACTGAGCTCTTCCTTTTCTCTTAGCTGCGCTTTGTATCTTTCTTCTTCTTTCCCCCCCGCCCCCCGACGTGGGCATTTTGGCCATGACTGATTTTCCTTCACCAAAGGAACATTTTTCTTTTTCTTTTCTTGTTGAGAATGCCCTTGTACATGGAGAGATCCTTTTACGAGAAGCCCACATGGGGTTTCTGAGTAGTTACTTCCTGCTGTGAAATGTATCTTGTAGGTGTCTAAGCCACAATAACATATTAAAAGCTTTGGATAGTATACATCCATGCAGAGTTATTCCTGGGTGAGCTACTGTTTCTGGGAGTGTTGCGCCTGTTTTGAGAAGCCTCTAGAATGAGTCCTGAGTGGCTATGAGTGGTGTGGATTAAACTCCAACGACTGAGGATTTTTATCACAGAGGTAACGAATTGACGGTCCAAACCGCCCCCCACCTCCTCTGGCCTCCCTACAACTTTCCTTCCTGTGCACAGGGACTTCCTAAAATGCCATTTCTTTTTTCTATGCGTTGAGCAGAGCCATGAGAGGAGCCCACGCTAATCGCGAGATGGGACAAGTGAAACCCGTGATGTCTGAAGTTCACGTTCTTGAACTGCCTCGTCCACCCCTTTCCCTTGGGGCCACGTGCGACAGTGGCTTGCAGAAAAGCATTTTTGGGTTTAGCTGATGTAAAACTAGCACCGTCCTCTTGAGCTTCATGTGAACCAAAGAGGAACTTAGAAGTGTGTGTGTGTATAAGCAATAATGACAACAGTTTCTATTTATAAATGAGGTAGGACTGCGTGCCCGGCACTACACGGAACAATCCGCATGCATTAGCTCATCCCAGCCTTGCAAATACCACACCCACCTCAAGGTGGGAAAACACCAGCCTTCAGTGGCGGAGCCAGCCCGGAACCCAGGCAGTCTGATTTCAGACTCCACCACGCTCGGTCTGTCTTTATTCATTTGTCAATGTGTATGGACATATGTGTATATGTAACTCATGTCACACATATGTCATATACGCCGGCACACATACGCTAAATACAGACCCACAGCACGCTGTTACCCACAGACTCCTGCCAGAGGGTATGAAACGGCAGGGCGCCGCCTATTCACCCCTCTCCACGGTTCTCTCCTCATTTGAATCACTTGAGACAAACTGGCATTATTTTTGTACCTACAAATAAAAACCAAGTTACTGATTTCGCTGTCCTTGCCACCCCACCCCCAGGCATGCTTCCTGAGTAATTGAATGTTACGAATGTTATGAGTAGCTCCTGTTTTTCTTTTCTTTTGTCTTCGGGAGGGTAAGTCATAAAAACTGGGGGAATGAGAAAGTGGAAATTCACCAGGGAGCAGCACCCCGAGGCCTCCTCGCCTTCCAGAACACAGAAGACAACAGAGCCCGTGCGCAACCTTCCCCTGCGCGGGACGGGCTGTGCCCCAGCTCTCACGGCCCCGAGTGCACCGGGGCCGTCCTAGTAAGCGTGTAAGATGCATGTTTATGCCCTTTTCTGCTGCTCCCTTGAAACATTCTGGCCCTCCCAACTTCCTCTGCTAGGAGGAGGGTCTGCGGCACCACATTACCCAGGACTGTTCACATGACTGTGGACACTGTAGGGCACGCTCTCTGCCCCTCCCCCGCCCGGGCAAATGGGCCAGAGCTTCGTGCATTCACTCTGTCCTGCACTTTCACAGCACTTCGTTCTTTGTGATTTAAATGTCTCTTCCTCCCTCGCTCCCTGGACTCAGCTTTTCCCGGGCTGGACTCCGTCTTTGTCGGACCATTTCTGTGCTTTGCCCTGGCTCTCTGCAGCATGTGCTACGGAGCGTCTTGCGCGCTGGGCGAGATCCGCGGTGGCCCTGGGGACTGTTTTTCCACACCTTGTCCATTTTCTACCAGTTTGTCTTCTGCAATGTTTTAGTGGCAATTTTTAAAAAGAACTACACAGTGAGGACGTTGGTCATTTGAAACGGCAGCAACGCTAGTGGCTAAAACTTATCGGCCGCCAGCCTGGGCCCGGCCCTCCGCAAACCACTCAACGTGCCGCGTTCATGTTTCATACTCGGGTAGGAAACCGAGTCACAGGGAGGCAAGATAACTGGCCGGAGATCCCAGTCCAGCAGGCTGGCTCCCACCACGGTGCTCCTCATGGGTCCCAGCGCCAGCGAGGGCCCCCGGGCCCCCACGAGTCCCTGGACACCCTCCTCCACTCTGATGCTTCTCTACCGGCCCCTCAAGGGGTCCTACCTCCTTTTAAAGTCTGCAGCACACATTTCAAGGCTGTGCAAATAGGATAATCAGAGCCATTATAAACTGGAGCGGAGCTGCCGGGCCAGAGGAACTGCTTTGCACATCTTATGTTTGAGATCTTCAGATGTTAAAACAGGGTACGATGACCTTTCACTGGGCCTAAAGCAACACCATGTCCCAATGAACCGTTTGCAAAGATAAGAAGGAAGTAGTTATTATGACTCTTGGGCTGGTGGCCACTGTACTGAAAAGTCTTTAAAAATTGTTTAGAATTAACATCACGATGTTCCGTATGTGCACCAACAGAAAGGCCCTCCTCCGTCGATGTCATTGTCCCCGTCCCCGTTTTCATAAATACCCTTTGCCTTTGTCTCCTAAACAGAACGCGATCGGGGCTTCTGTCTGCATCAGCTGAGCCCCCCAACTAGCTGTTCTAATTGATCTCAAATAAATGCGTTTGCCCCTCACTTTGAAAGGCCCTTTTAGTTTTAGGTCAGCGGGGCTAATTATCTCCATTTTCAGGAATTCAATGGTCCACACAGAGATGACACCAAAATCAGAACACCAGTCTCCACCCTTCTAGCCCTGCATCTCCATGTGTCCCCTGAAAACTACACGGACTTCAGTTCCTGGGGTAGGAACCAGATTCCTCAAGTAAAGGATGGTCTGTCTCCAACGCAGAGGGAGCCCAAAACACGGGTTTGAATTTAGATTCACACGTCCCCTGCAATCCTGATACAGTACCTAAGGTCTAAAGTCACCTATAAAGTGCGAATAATATCTGCACCACAAAGTGACCGTGAGGAATGAATGACTCAAAGGGCATCTAGCTCTGGATCCAAAATATTGAAAGTTAGCTTTTCTTCCCCCTAGAGACCTGTGCTTCTGCCTGGTTTCTGCTCACAGGGGTCCCCAGTCCTACGTGGGTGGGGGTGGGGGGGCGCTCAGTGTTGCAGTGGTTAGAGCTCAGCCTCTGGGGTGACCTCCAGTCAAGTTCTGTCCACCACTTGGCTGTTCTCAAATCAGCCCTCCAAGTTTCAGTCTCCTCATGTGTGAACGGACTAACGGGACTGAGCACTTATTGAGCGCCTACTACGTGCTAAGCAAGTTCTTGGCAGGGACCCAGCAATGCACCGGCCACACTAAGTGTAAAGGGGGCTCTATGCTATCTATGCCATTCGAATCTTGCTCCGCAGAAGTTCTTTGTAATTTTCAATGTCTGCCATTTTTCCTGTTCTGACTTTTTAACTTTGCGTTTTGCCTTCCACCGTCCTCAGCAAGTGTTGAAAGAGTTCTTAGAATTAGGTTCCACTCTCCGGGGCCTGACCGACGCCTGCTCGGAGATCCGAACCTCACCCAGGGGACCCCGGAGAAGAGGTGAAAGGATGAGGATGCCGTAGGCCCCGGAGCGTGGCCCGAAGGTCTCCGCGAAACCGCCGCATCTAAACGCGCCCAGTACCGGGACCACGATCCCTGGGGCGCCCTGCGTCCCGGAGCCCGCTCCCTGGCCGGCCGGGAACAGGAAAAGAACGATGCGCCGAGGCAGGATCCCGCGGGACTCTGGAGACCTGGCGCCCCCGCCTCCACCTCCCCGCAGAAAAGTGCCACAGCCTCGCCCTTGGTAACACGCTCCGCCTCCGGCTTCCCGGGGACAGCAGCTCGACCCCGCCCCGGGCCTCCGGGCAGCCACGGCTCGGCCCGCCCCTCTGCGATCACCCCGCCCCCTGCTCGCTTTGTCCACACCCTGCTCCTGCGTGGCCGTGGCCGCCGCTCCATCCCGCCCCTTAGACCCGCCCCTGCGTGGAGACCACCCCTGCCGCTGGCTCCGCTATTCCCTCCCCGTCACCGCCTCGCGCCCTGCGCCCGCCCCCGAACCGCGCCCCGCCCCGACTGGGGGACCTCCTTCCACCCACGGAGGCGGGGGTGAGTGCGCCCTGCACGGCACTCTCGGCGTCCCGGCCCCTCGCCGCCACCGCGCGGTGATTCCCGCGGAGCCGCGCGCGTACCCGGCCGGGCGAGTTCCCAGACCGCGAGGAAAGTCGCAGGAGCCGGCGGGACGCGATGCGAGCCAGGTAGGTAGTCGGTGCGCCGGGCGGCCCCCTGCGGGCGCTCCAGCCCCGCGCCCGGCCTCGCTCCCGCGGTGCCTGCTCGGGCTCGGCGGGTTTGCGCCCCTTTCGAGCGCCGATCGTTCCCCCGCCGCCTGAGTTCGGGGAGCCTCGGCGCGGCGGGCGGGCGGGCGGCCGGCGGCTCCTGGAAGCCTCGCGCGCCCCTTGCTACTTCCCCCGGCCGGTAGGGGTTCCGGTGCTGAGCCGCACTCGGTGCCCTAGCCTGCTCGGCAGATCCCCGTTCTCCCGGTGCCGGCGCTTCCCGGGGCGTCCATGCGGGGTGGCCCACACCGACAGCTGGGCACGCATATGGGGGGAGCTCACTCGCCTCGCGCGGCTGTGGGGCCCCCCGAGGGCTGGATGGTCCGGGGCGTCCCCTCGCGCGGCCGCTGGGTGGAGGGAAGGGCTCGTAGTCCCGGGTTAAACTTGTTGGTGACAATGCATATTTCAACTTAGGAGATCGCTCATTTTAGGATGGAAAAGAAGACCCGGGTTTCTGGCTTAGTCGTGCGGTGACCGAGCAGTGGCGAGGTGACAGCGCCGGCGCCTGGCGGGTGGGGACAGCTGGGAGAGGCTCGTTGTTCTCTCAGGGATGTTTCCAGGGAAGCCGGCTCCGCGCCCGGATGGGTGGTCAGTGGGACCCCAGCCTTGGAATCCGGGGGCTCCTAGCCCAGCGCTGGCCCCGCAGCCGGGGATCCGGGCCGCTCTCGCCCTTCTCCGGGTGTTGTTTGACTGGAGGAGCGGCCGGGCTCTCTGCGTGCACACTGGGCTGGATTTAATGCATGCGATTCCTTCCAAGTTAGTCCAGCAGCTCGGTCCTGTGCTTCTCCATAGTAATAAGTTCGCGTAACTTTTGTCCTGATCACAAAAACAATAACAGATGCTTTGGGTGGAAAACATGGAAATTAAGGCATATCGAACAGAAGCCCTCACTGATCCTGCAGTTCCTACAGCCTTTAATATTTATTCATCTTTCTTGGGGGTCACACGCTTGCAGATTTCAATAAGCGGCAACTGGATCATCACCAGCCTAAATCAAAAGTAATCTCTTTATGCAGCTCTCCCCTCCCTGCCCACCAAAATGGGATCGTCTCTGAGCGCCTAAGTTGGGTTGTAAGGGCCTGGTTTCCTTCCCAGCGGGGCCAGCCCCCTTCCCAGCGGGTGTTTTCCACGCCTTCTGTAGGCCTGAGATGGAGAGAGAGGGGAGTGGTCAGCTTGGAACAGGGCTCAGACAAGACTGGGCCCTTGCCTGTCCACCCTCCCCTGTGGTTTTGGTTCCTTGCCTTGTAAAAATGAAGGTAATGGTTCTCAATCTGCCTCTCAGGCTGCCATAAAAATTAATGGGTGGTTTGCAAAGCGTATTGCCATCCTTGGATGGGCAGCGGCTATACTTTTAGGAGCTAGGGAGCATTGGCTGGCTGTTCTGTGTTGCTGTCGTCAATAAATAAAACAACCTGCCTCCCACCTGGCCACCGTGACCAGGAGCCAGGCTCTGGGAATGTCTGGCAGAGCCTGGAGAACCGTCCCGGTCCCCCTGCTCGGGGCAGTCTGTCCAGGCCAAGTCCCCCAGAAAATGGCCTTGGAAATAGCACGCCCAAATCCTCCTCCTCTCTGCCTTCTGCTTCTGGGCAAAGCGGGCGAGGGTCAAGGAGCGTCAGTATTAACGCAGGCCCCCATTGCACAGGCCCGACGCGTGTCCGTCTGTGGACGGCCGAGGCCACCCTGACCCGAAAGGGAACAACAGTTAGTCCTGGGAGAGGGACTCAGAAAGTGCACAGACCTGGCTTCCCAGGGGTCCGCTTTATGGCTCCCTTGTTTACCAAATGGACAATGACCAGCTCCGGTGGGCCTTGCTGGGGACGCTTCTGTGAGCTCTCGTGTTTCTCCTGCGGTTCCACGTCTCAGGCACCACAGCTCGGAGACCTTTTAAAACCGTCAGGAGGGACTCGTACCAGGAGTTGATTTCAGCTGTGAAAAGCCGAGTGCGGGGCCCTGCCGCACAGATTGCCTTTTGTTTCCCTAAACAGAAACCACCGTGGAAGATCCTCTTTCTGTGAACGTCTCACGGGCTCCAGTTTGTCATCTGATAGTTTCATTTTTTCATTGTCACTCCCACCGACACTTTCATCTGCCCAAGGTCTGGTGGCTGATCCCAGCCCAGACACGGGGGGTTTCCGGAAGGACCCAGAGAGGGGGCTGAACAAGTTGCTGATAAGGGTTCTTCGCCAGGCCCATTGTCTGGTTAACGTGCTCTTCCTAATCTGGGTGGAGGGAGGAGGGGGCGGCTGGCGGGATTCTTCTCCTTGGCAGCTGTTTGTGAACTTGCTTTCTGGTTACCTGGCAGCCTGGGTTTCCTGCAGGCCGTTGGAACAGGCCCCTTTCTTATTCTAATGTTGGTTTCTCTTCTGATAATAAGAGTGGGGCTTTCATCCTGGGATCCCGGCCAGTTAGGTGTGGGACGTGTGGGTGCTTCCTCTTCTTCCTGGGGAGCAGGCTCCTGGCTTCCACCAGCTTCTTAGGGAGTCCTTGACCCAAACAAGCGGAGAAGCCACGGGTTCACCCCTGGTGACCTCACCCTGCTCGGGCTCCCTGGCTCCCCCGTTGGAGGTGCTAGCCTTGTTTTGACAGCATAGAGGCGGCTGTTGAGCAAGTGGGCCTTGGGCCAGCCATGTGGGTTTCCCTTAGCTTTGTTATTTTCAAACTCGACACCTCAATTGGGCCCCATTGCCATTTTCCTCCTGAGAACTGGAGTCAGGCCACTGGGATATTTTATTTCCTAAGGCCCTGGAGATGGGCACTAGGACTTCTTTGTCGCCAGACCCCTGCCTGACAACCAGGGACTGGGAAAGGTCTCTCTGAGCAGGGAAATAGGCTTTGCAGACCGTGCATAGGTCAGCTGAGCTCCCGGACGCTCGGCGGCCAGAGCCAGGTCTCCTGGCTCCCCGACTATTTACACCAGAGAAGCCCCATGTCTGCCACTGCCCTCTGGAGGAGTGACAGAAAAGTAATTCAAGTCCCCCCACACCCCGGGAACGATCCAGCTGGTTGCTCAGGATCTCTGAGGGCGTCCCTATTACCTGCACGGCAGCACCTGGTGTGGGCAGGGCCAGCAGCCCCGGGAAAGCATGTCATGCTTCAGCCTTTCGAAGAAGGCAAGAGGATGCGGAAGCTGAGAAACTCAGCGTGTGCGTGGTATGCTTCAAGGAGGGAAGGGGGAAGCCCCGTACCGTGTGCACGGCCCAGGGTCATCAGGGGAGCAGACACCTTCCCAAACCAGCAGTAGGCACCTGTGGGTGGGGAGAGAACGGTGGACTGAGCGAGCCTACTTTAAATCGAGATTTGGGGTGCTTTAAGGGGGAAGAAATAGGTGTCACTTGCCGAGCACTTACAATGGACCGGGCCCTGCGTGCACCCTTTAAAATCCTCACCAAAACTGGGAGAATTGACGTCGCTTCTCTGACATAATAGTTCCTTCACTAAGTGCTTGAGCTGAGACTCGAACCCGGATCTGCCCGAGCCCAGCATGACCTTCCAGCGGACGTCTCCCAGTGAGCCGAAATTCAACCAATGGCTGGCCGCCTCAAATTTTGGTCACATTAAGGCAAGAAACTGCAAGAGTGCCTGCCTCCCGTGCACCATGATACAAAAGCTTGAGGAAGTCTTTCAAATCCAGGAAATCTTTTCAGCCTGACCGGACAACCGCCAGTTTGCACCTCTGCACACAGCGGTTGGTACCGTCACCCTGTCTGCGGGGGGAAAGGTGACTTTTTTTGGAAGACTGTGATTTTGAAGTTGAAATAACTCAGCACCTGGCACCCCGAAGAGAAGGTATTCTGAGTAGATAAGGTCACGAGAATAAGATTAAGATTCTGGGAAGGCAGTCAGCAAAGGTAAGATAAGGTTCCCACGTTCCCGCCACAATCTCAGAAATGTCACCGAGATTCTTCTTATCTCCTCCGTGAAAGCTAGCGTCCCGGAGCTCGGCTGGAGCTGGTTATCCCAACTGTTCCGAACAGATCCAAAAGGATGCTTTCTGCAAAAAAGATTTTGTGGTTCCCAATTCTTATAAACCTTTGTTTCCCCTCTCTCCCTATTCCCCCTGCCCCCAGCCAGTGCCGTTTAGGAAAAGCCT
Organism: Furipterus horrens; assembly: GCF_987537825.1. Lineage (NCBI taxonomy): Eukaryota > Metazoa > Chordata > Mammalia > Chiroptera > Furipteridae > Furipterus > Furipterus horrens. The sequence goes on from NW_028327171.1 coordinate 215,224,509, forward strand.
GCCCCCTCCCCTCAGACCTAGGGAGCCAACTGGAGTCTGCAGGCCTGAACGGAATACAGATGTGCCTTTTCTCGCTTCTGCAATGTAGCAGGTCCTGAGCCTGCAGGGGACCACTGCAGAGAAACCTGCTCTCCCAGGAAAAAGACAGAGTGCCTTGCTTGTCGCATCTGCCAATTACCGGGGTGTAAACACCTCCCACCGTGGCTGATATGGACCGATCTGTGGGAGCCACTGAGAGCTACTCCGCCTACCTTTTGGGCTGAGCCCACCCGCCCAGCCCCCTCCTTCATGGATGCGGTGGTCGCCCGGCTGTGCGAGAGGACAGAGGATGGCCTGCAAGCACCGAGTGCTGCCTCAAAACTCGGACCATGCATCCAAACCACCTGGGAGCTTAAAGCATTTTTTTAAAAACCTTGGCTGCCCCCTTCTCCTGGTGAATCAGAATTTCGGAGGGAGGGGTTCAGCCATGAATAGCGTTTAAAAGCTCCCCAGTAGAATCACCGTTCTGACACCCCTCCGGGGAGCTTGTGTCGAAGAAGCAAGCCGGAAAGTGTCCATGTAAGAAGCATCCAAAACGTAGAGAGTTTTTATGAGTTTGTTGGCGCCAGAGCAGTGACATTGCCAGGGACCAAGCTCTCACGCGCTCTGCAGAATAGGCTTGCAGTTTCTTTGACACACTCGGAATGGCTGAGGGACTGGAAGGAAGTTGACGTGAGGCGGGAGGAAGCAAGGCGGGGACTGGATTACAGGAGAGTTCATGCGATCGTGTGCTCTGGGGGGGGGGGGGGGCGTGGTTATGCTCCCCGGGGTCTGAAGAACAGGCGTTTCAAAGGTGTTGTGCCCTAAAGGGGGGCGGGGAAGACACCTACTAAGAAGGGCTCCTGGGCTCTCATTTTAAAAAGCAGCCATTTCTGCACAGGGGCCGCTCACGCAGACTGTGCTTGGCGGAGAAGCCTGCACAGAGCTGCCTGCCTGCCTGCCCTGTGTTCCTGCCGGCTGAGCCGCCCTTGGAAAAGTTTCCTGGAGTCCTGTTTCACCCAACAGGACTGGGGCTTTGTAAGTTTCCTTCTTCACCGCACCCCAGGTTGGAGATTCCTGCTGACACTGACTTGGCGCTGACGACCATCGGGCTGGCAGCGTGGTGACCGAGCTGCACAGAGACCATGGACAGGGCTTGCTGAAGACAAAGGTGGCCCTTGCTGTAGGCCTGGCGCGTGACCGCTTCCCATCACCTGGCCCGTTCGTGACTACCCGCCCTGGCCCGCTCAGTTAGAAATTTATGATCAGAGCACCCTGTGAGGTTACATCTTGGCCAGGTTTATTACAGAGCTCCTTTTTAGGACCCTAGGAGGCCATTTGGGGCCGGGCATGGCAGACCCAGTATTTGATACCGAGAAGTTGGCGCTTTCCCCACGGAGCCCAGGAAGGTTTTCCAGCAGAAAGCTCTGAGCGGGGACTAGGCGGGCAGAGACCCCGTCTTCCCAGTTGCCAGCTGTGGGTCTCACCCCCCGGCTGTGGGTCTCGCCCCCGCGACCCTTCCCTTCCGTGGCGCTGGTGCACGTCCTTGTTTCACCTCGGTTGCTTCCGCCGGTCTAGCACGGAGAAGGGGCTTGCCGGGAGAAGGGGCGTGGGTGCAGGCAGGAGATGGCTCCTTGGACGGGCTTGGCTGGTCTTGGGTGTGAGAGCAGGGAGCGGGAGCCTTGAGCAGCTTCCCGGGACCCCCGGGCGAGGAGAGGAGGACCTTGGAAGCCAAGGGCTCTGTAAGGGCCACTGAGCATGAGCCGGTTATTTTTGCTACGGCATGATCAGCGACAACGTTACTTGAGAGCGTGAGTGCGGTCTTCGGAGGCAGCACACGCGTGGGGCACCAGGGCCTTCTGGGTCCATCCTGTTGGCAGGTCTGGGACTGGGAGGAGGCCCACGGGGCCCCGGGATGTAGAGTTTCGGAAGGCGCTGTGCACGTGTGGGACTGCCCGCTGGTCAGCGAAGGGCCGATGTGGAGAGGCTGCACCCAGGGCTCCTTCCCAGAGCTGGGCCCATGAGCGTGGAAGAGCTCGGTGGAGGTTTGGGTGTGGACAGGGGGGCCTGGGAGCACACCCTGGGTCAGCCCCTGCACCCGGGGCAGGAAGGCCAAGGGGTGTGAGGGAGGAAGCTGCTGGAGGGGTGTCCCTGAGGCCCAGGAGGAGAAGGTTGGGGGTGGGAGCCCCCCCGCAGGCAGACCTGGGTAGCGAATGATCAGATACTGGGGACCGTTGGGTTAGAGCCATATGGTTGAGGTAGTGGGAAGCTTCTAGAAGAAAATAGAGAACACAGAGCATAGGCCACGGAGAAGAATGTTAGTGATAAAATAAGTAAGATTGTCCTTTGAGGGTGTCAGGAGAGGAGGGTCCCGGGTTGGGGGGTTGGGGCCAAGGAGGTCTGGTGGGAGTGACAGGGAGTGGACAGTAGGGTGGGAGGGATGGTGGGTGACCCCAGAGATGGGTCACCAGGAAGAACCGGTGTAAAGGCTTCCTGAAATGCCTCTTCAGGTCGTCCATCTGCCACGAGACTCCCCTGGCCGTGGTGAGGGCTGGCTGGGGCCCTGTCTCCCCCAGACCCAGTTCCTCAAGGCTCACCTTTCCAGGAAACCTTTCCAGAGCCCCAGGTCAGGAGCTGACCGCTGCTTCCTTCCACGACCGTGGGGCGCTGGTGGGTGGGGCAGGGGGTTACATTCCATTTATCGCCGGGTCCCGTCCTCCATGTACAGACGGCACGTCTCATGCATGGAGGCACTGACAGGCGAAGGGGGGCTAGCCAGGGTGACCACTGAGGGGGGCCGCTGCCCACAGGACCGGACGGCGACGGCTCTGATACTCTAACGGTTCAAGACTTACAACGTGTGATGGGCGTGATTTGGGGCTCACTTAGGACCGCTGTCCAGGGGCCGCCCCGCATTCTGTGCAATTTAATTTCTCATTCAGCCGGGCTTACCCGGCTTTGTCACCCATTTTCTGCGATTGCGCTTTTTAAAAGGATTTAAATTTTAAGGGCTTTAGGATACAAAGAAGTAAATGGAATATCTAAAAATACACACACATTTAAACCTTTTTAAACCACCCTGTGGCATCAGACATTGGTGTGTGTCCCGGGCATGGACGGAAAAGGAGGGGACCTAACCGCTGGAGCCGACGTGGTCCCTGAAGGTCATTTCTGTGAAGCGTTGGGCCCGTGGCCTGTGTCCGGAGCACCTCGGGAGCGCGTGCGGACGGCGGTGGCGGGAGGGCAGACCACGGTGGCCTGCTCTGGGCTGCTGTGGTCCGGCCTCACTCCCCTCCCCGTTAGCGCCGTCCAAGAGAGCCCCTGCAAAGCTGTGTGTTTGCTGCGTTTTGGTTCCCTTGTGGTTGCAGAAGTCAGGGTTCCCGGGGTCGGAAGGAGGCTCTGGCCTGCTCTCGGGCTGGTCGGCAGCCTCTGGGGAGCTCACCTGTACGGTGCTGGCATTTCGAATTTTGGTCACATTTCAGGACACTGGGTGACATGTCAGACCTGTCACTTGCTGGACATTGAAAATGAATTCCCTGGAGTTACTAAGCATGTTATTTTATTTTATTAGAACCACGCATGATTTCAGCACTGTTCACAGGGACAGGTCGGGGACCTGGTTAGTGTAGAACCTTCTGGCCTCCACAGTCAGGGCTGCAGCCGTCGGTCCCAGGGAAGGGACGGCCACCAGGAGTTCCTTTTCATCAGGTGAGAGCTGGGGGCTGTCTGTCTCCTCACTCACACATTTTATCCTTAAATATCGAAAGAGTCTGAGAAATTCATGTTTCAGGCCATCTGACCTTTAGATAGATGCTGATCTCTCAAATCGGGTTACTACTCGAGGACACACACACACACACACTTGGAATCCTTAAATTCACCTTTTAACGGGGCTTTCCTGTGGTTTCAGGGGTCTGCTGGGCTCTTGGTCTTTGTCATGCGCCTGGGTTTTCCAGAAGTGGCTCTTTCTTTTTGGTCCATCAGAGGTGGAGCAGCCCAGGGTGCCCGCCGCACATCTTCCTGTTTGATTCGAGGAAGGCCCTCATTCAGAAGGAAGCGACTCGTCCTTTATCATGTCATCCTAACCTCGTGTTTCATATCCAGGCCGTGGGCGGGGAACGGAAATGGCTGAATCAAAGTCCTCACGGGCCGGACCGCGGGACCTTCCCCATCCTAGTGGGGTCCCCAGTGGCCTGTCGTTAGGGCCTGTTTCCGTTCCGGTGACATCTGGTCTCCTCAATGCCATACACCTGTCTGCGTGGAATCCTGGGCTTCTGTTTACAAATGGCTTTGACCTTGGGTGAGGATTTGGACTTCCTCCAAGCTCACTTTCTGATCTGTCAAAGGGTGACGGTGCTGCTTGCCCCCCTGGGGCTGGGGGTGGACATGGGGAGACAGTGCCCCCCTCTCTCCACTGCCACCTGTCCTTTCTGGGGATCCCTCGTCCCCCTGGCCCCTGCTACCCCGTGTGCACTGTAGATTATCCTTATGTGTTGAGTAAATAGAGATTTTTCTTTTTTACGTTGCAGCATCTGAATCAGATAAGAGTGCAGGACTCAGACGTCAGGGTTTGCACCCGACCTTTAGAAAGCGTGTGGGTGGGCGCTCGCTGGCAGCGTGATGCGTGAGTGTCCACACAGGAGTAGGACCCCCGACCCTTTGGGTGTGGGAGCGGCGAGGTGCCCCCAGCCCCGGCGTGGCGTGTGGCTCTGGCTGGTAGCGTGGGGGACCAGCAGCCCCTAGCGGGAGGCCTGGCCTGCCCTGAGGACCTGGGGGGCGGGGGAGGGAGGGGAGAGGCACCCTGAGTTCAGCCAATCCAAGTACTTTCTAGAGAGATGAAAGGTTTGGGGACTAGTTTCCTGTGGCTCTTCTTCTTTTCTTTAAACCCTGTCCACTTACGTTTCTTTTAAAGTATTCAAGTCATGTTCATTTTAGAAACTTTAGAAAATGCAAAAGGAGAAAGAGTTTGCCTCAGAGGGAGACGGCCACCCAGGATAACCACTCTGGCCGCTGGACATGTAAACCCAGACCCTCAGACACGGCAGATCTGGCCCGTCGTGATTCTTCAAGCGGTGTTTGTCCAGGGACGACTGCGCTTTTTAAAAAGGGCTTTTTTATCTCCAGTTGTTGCTGACGTATATGCAGATGAGTAAGTGCAGATTTGGGTCTTCAGACTTCCGGTCGGGTTTGCAGGGGGACGGATGCACCCTCCTTATTGAATAAGTTCTTGTTCTGAGGCCGTTTCCAGTTGCTGTGGGATTAGGAGCAGCGCTCGCCGTGACTGGCAGGAGGGATCTCAGCTGCTTTGTCCTTGGGATGGTTTCCCTTTGCTTTCATTGGGGTTAAAACCTACATAGGCCTGATGATATGAATTGTTGGGCAAATGTATACTGGCTGCGCAGAAGAGCACCCCAAAGGGAGACTCGGGGGAGAGCTTCCTCGTCTCATGAATAAAGTTCGGTGAACTTGTACATCAGCGTTAGACTTGCCGGCACCCATTTTGGGGGAATTCATTTCTGATTGTGCAAACCCTAACATGTTCTGCACAGCGAGGTTTTGGGTGGGGTTGGAAGAGTACCCCTCAATTTTAGGATGCACACATACACGCCCGTTTCAGGAACATTAGAAGACTTGGGAAACCGTGTGTTTCAGAACACGAGAAATAGTTCTGTTGGGAGGTCTTCAGGGCCCGCTGCCTCCTGGAAAGGCATGAGTGACTTCTGGGCTTCAAAAACGGTCACTGCAAACTCCCCGGGGTCATGTCACGGTGATCGGCTGTGACAAGATGGACCACAGGCCGATCGGGCACGAGGGAGTGGCAGGGACTTGATTTTCAGAACCAGGTTCATGAAGACGAAGTGCTCAGTGCCTTCCCCTGACGATGAAGCTGTGATTTTTATTTCTGCCTGCGGTCTGGTGCCACAGGACCTCTTCCTGCTGGCAGGAGAGGAAAACTGAATTACGGGCAGAAGACTTTTTGGCCTGCCTCCTGAGCGTGGATTTGCAGAGGGGCCTGGCCGGCTCTGGTCTTGGCACCTGTGTGTCCTGAGTCATCGTCCCCAAGTGGGACCTGAGGCAGCACTTTGGAGGCTGTCGGGAAGCCAGGAGCTCTGCTCACTCACTCTGGTTATTTATCCCGGGGAGCCCGGAGTCTGGGGGGCCAGAGCCCCTCGACCAGGCTTGATTGCTGGGCCCCTTTGTAACTCCCTGGGACACTATCCTGGCCCACCTCCCCTCCTTCTGATGAGCTCTTGTGTGACAGGAACTCTTTCATTCCGTCACCTGCGGGGATGGAGAAACCCCCTGAGACGGCCTCTGTCTGCAGAGGTCAGGGTTCACAAGGTGTACTTGGGGGGGTGGCAGGACAGTCTCCCCAAAGAAGCCCCACTAAGTTGGGGGACGTGAAGGAATTGTGTGGGTAGGTGCAGGGAACCGAAAGATGTGGCCGCTTTCTGGGCGCGCCCGCGGGCGATGGGGAGTCGGGCGTGCGGATGGAAGGGTCGTCCGGGCTGCAGGCAGCTCTGCCCTGTCCCTCAGGGCCCTGAGGAGCCTTGATGAAATGTGCCTGCAAGATTGGAAAGGGACCAGGAAGGGGACCCCACATGCCATACCTCATGGGGGGGTCCCCTCCACACAGGCTCCCGGGACCCCGCTCGGTGACTCCCAGCGGCACCTCTCCCTCGTGGGTTGTTGCGAGACCATCGGATTAAACGACCCTCTGTGCAGTTTTAAGAGCCCCCTTTATTAAAAAAATGAAACTTTGGAAATGAAGCCGCCTTCCAGTTATTAAGGGAGTCACAGCATGTTTATATTCCAGACGGGAAAAGGTGTTATGAAGACCTGGAGATTTCCAGTTAAACTGCATCGGAGGGACCTGGTGGCGTGGGTCTGTCACGGTCTCTGAGGCCGCCCACCAGGCCAGAGCAGGCGGGACACCGGGCTGGGTGAGTCCCAGCGTCCCTCGTCCGGTTCCAGAACTCACCAGGCTGGCCGGTGGCGCCCTCCTGACAGCCCCTCCAGGCCACGCACAAGCTGCGGAGAGGCGGCGGCCCTGCCGGCCGGAGGATTGCTGTGTTTAACCCACGTGAGCCTGGCGATTCCCGTGTCTACTTCTGCAGAAACTTCCATACAGCCTCGCACTCCAGGGGGACACCCCGCGCTCCTCCACGCGCTCAGAGTAGACCGTTACTCCAAGGCGAAAAGGACGTGGCCAAGAGCTGGAAAATGATGTCATAAGCACCGCGTTTTTGTCATGAGTGAAACTGTCCAGACATTGGCCGCTGGCGGAATTGGGCATCTGAGGGTGATTCTGGGGAGGAACAGGGCTGTTTCGATGAGCAGGACGATGGAGAGGAGGGCGGAGGTGGGCATCCGTGGTGGGCAGGGTCTGCAGGCCCCCGGGGAGAAGGCGTTCAGGATGCGCTGCCCATGGATGGCTTAGGTGACTCTAAGCTGGGCCCCACGGGAGACCCTGAGGGCGTGACTTTGAGGCCACGTTGTGAGTGCTGTCCTTTCCCTTCAGATTCTGCTGCTGGGACTTGCCCGTAGGGAGGCTACAGAAGCAACACTGCTGTTTGGGTGTGAAAGGGGCAGGTGCAGCTTAGGGGCGGGGCTGTGGCCTCCGGTCCCCCCACCCCCACCCCACCCCCTCTGTGGTCTGTAACAGAGCAAACTACATTTCAAATGTCTGAGGAGAAGATGGCAGCTAATCCTAGTAAAGCACCTCCAGGCAGGCACTCTTGGGTCCCTTGCCTGGTTCGTGGGAAGCCCAGTGGGTAGGCGTCATTGTTCGCATCTTGCTGGTGACGAAGCTGAAGCCGAGAGGACGGTCTGATGTGTCTGTGCACGTGGTGAGGGTGGAGAATACCAGCGAGCAGACTTCCGTGGGGCTAATGCCTGGGTACTGATGCAGGGGTGTCACCCCAAACCACGGCGCAGGGGCGCCATTGTGGGGACGCAGACCGCGAGAAGGGAACTGTTAGGATCGTTGAAAGTGACACGAAGCCGGATGTTTCGCTGCCGGGCGTCACGCACAAGCGTGACACTCTCTTCCATCCCCGTGACGCGTGTTGTAGACGCCGGCCTCTTGTGCTGACTTTATACCTTATTCCGCTGTCACGCCCTGCGTTGGAGCGGCGCCGGGCCCTTGACTCCCTGAGCTCCCTTTGAGTGACAAGGACACTCAGAAACTTGGGCAAGGACGTCGTTTTCATCGACGGCAGATAGTCCTGGGCCACCTGCTGTGCGCGTCACCTGCCTGGCAGAGCAGGTGTCACCCCTGGGTGCACTCCAGCTAGCATATGCCTGGCCATAGACGTGTCAGAAACATGGAATCCAGCTGTGTGAACCGGTGGGGTGTCTGTATCCCAACCCTGGCCTTACAGGCGTCCTTGCAGAACACAGAGACACCGTGCGTGTGACAGTCACAGCTAGGACGGCGGCAGCCTTTGCACTTGACCTGGAAACTTTGTCTTTACAGGTCATGGGAGGTGAGGGACCTTTGCGATGCCTCTGTCACCGAAAGGGAGCCTAAGGTGCTGGAGGAAAGGGGTGAGGGACTTGTCTGAGCTGTCAGTGTGGCAGCTGGGACTTGAGTTCAGACTGTCACTGTGACCCTGATCTGCCCCCTGCTGGGTGCCAAGTCTCCCCAGGGTGGGGGCGCCCCGGGGTGAACAAGGTGCGTCCCACCAGGCCAGAGAGCAGTGTGGGGCCGTGCTTGGGGCAGGGGACGCGGGCAAGGCGAGGTCTCAGGTGAGGTGACAATGCGCAGGTACTGGCCAGGTGGGTAGTTGGAAGGCAGCGACTCCTCCCTCCGCTGAAGCTGAGGCCTGAGGATGGGGGAGAGACTGATGTTGGGCATGTGGGGGCTGGGCGGGGGGGCTCCATCATCCCTCCCCCTCCCCCCTTGGCGTGCTCCTGTGAACCAGCTGCTGTGGTGTGTGGCACCGTGTCCATGCCCTCCCCTTGTCTCCATGGACACTGTCATCTCTCCAGGTCTGTGCCATGCCAGGCTCCAGGCACCGGGATAATCTGGGGTCCCACAGCCTCACCACCAGGTAAGGGAGGCTGTAAAGATAGATCTCGGTACCTAAGAGGCCTGCCCTCAGGCATGTCTGCTGTGCGATGCGTTTCTGATCAGCCAATAATGTTCAGCGAAGAATCAGTGCCGTGTGGGAAGCTGCCCACTTAGAAGGGCCGAGGTGCCCCCCATGGTTCTCTTGCCGCCCACAGAGAAGCCCCGCAGGGCGACGGGGGCCCGGCCCTGGGCCGCTGGGTCTCTGGCCTGCCCGTTGCAGCTGATGGGATGAATGGTGGGCGGGACCGTCCGTGTCCTGGTCTACTGGGAGATCCAGCACACAGGCCAGCTTCGCGATAACGGAGGGAACGTTCCAGAATTGCCTCTTCGGATGTTTGAGCTCAGAGGGACTGTTTGGGAGTAGCACCATCCCTGGGACCGTGGGGTGAGAGGTGGGTGACAGCTGTGTTTCCCTAACTCCGTGCTCCAGAGAGCCACCTGGGGAGGGCCTGCAGCCAGGTGGCCCGGGCGTCCTCGTTCTTTCTCAGGAGACCCCAGTTTTCATTTTGATATCCTCTAACCCAAGAGGGTATTTTTTAAGTATTTAGTTCTTTCCTTTTCTATTTTTCCCTCTTTCTTCCCCCTTATTTTCTAGTTAACTTTGGTATCGTTGCATCGGGACTAGTGGGCGTCCATCCAGATTTCTACTCTTGACTTTATTGAGGGGTCTAGACTGCTTGCCGTGTTGGCTGGTGAGGATTTTCTCCGAGACGTGGGGTTTGGTAGGGATCAATTAGACTAAGCTCATTGATTGAGTTCTGTTCTTTGCTGTGTGCCATATGGTCTGTCTGTCGGGTGGTCGTATTTCGGGAGCTGGGCACCTGGTTTCCCGCATGCCTGGTTTGTCATCTTCTCTGGATTGGCACTAACAGTTTTCTTTATGTATGTTCTTCCCGGGTGATAGCTGGATCTTTCTGCCACTTTGCACTTTTGTCCACCTCAAAGTCCTCCATTCTGTGTATATTCACTATTCCCGGTCCTGAACGTTATCTTGTCTGATACTCCTTTACGGTGCCCTGTCTGGGCCAGTCTGTGGTCGGTTTATTTCACGCGGCGTGTAAGCGATTCTTTTCACTGGGTTAAAGCGCCCTGTCAAGATCTTTCATATTTGCGGCAGTGACACCCAAAGTTGGCCCTACCGCTGCCTCTCCCTCGGAGAGTCTGCGTCTCGGGCCTTAGCTTTCTTCCTTTATGATTGGGAGGTTAGACCGAGTCCTGGGACTTGAGTCTACAGAGCTGTTTGTCACCTCTCAGAAAAGGAAGCAATTCAGCCGAAGCGGCGTGGGGAGTGTCATGAACCGATGCAGCGTTTGCAGTCCATGGGGCTGCTCCAGGGCAGAGTGACCGTCTCTCTGGGGACATCCCCTGTCTCTCCTCCCAGTGTCTGTGCGCACAGTTTTCACTGAGAAAGTTGACTTGCGTGGTGTTGAATCTGCTGATCCTGCTGTGCATTTTCCATGGTTTGCATCATTGTGCAGTTTGGATGCTGTCTGTTCAATGCTGTGACTCTTAGGTCCCATCCCCCCTCCCAGTGCTCAGGGTCTGCGGGACTCTGTAGCCATATGACGCCCCGTGGGTACGCCTGCGTGGGCAGTGAGGGCCGTGGCTCCGTGACCCCAACATCTGCTTGGGAAGCCAACCCCTCACCCACTTCGTTCCTGCTCACTCATTCATCAGTTCCCTTGCAGACACGCACTGGGCACAGCTCCGTCATGGCCTTCACCCTTTTCCAAGACCTGAAAACACCTGATCGTGTTTCTTCCCGGCTGCAGACTCCCACGTCCCTCCGGGCTTCCCAGGGAAGCCCAGCGCTTCAGCGTGGCAGTTTGGGTCTGGCCAGCAAGCCTGGAGTGGTTTCTCTCCAGCCTGCCCCTCCCTGCGTCCGCCAGGCCCAACTCTGAGAGGCCACAGGGTCCCCCCAGTGATGTGGACTCCTGGACCTCGCTCCTGGGGCCACCTGCCTGTCTGTTCCAGCTCCGGCTGCTTGGTGAGAACCCAGTGTGAGCGGTGGCGTGAGGACTGGCCTGGCCGGCATCCTTCCTCACGATCCAGCACGTTACTCCTGAGCCTAAGGGAAGTCTCCGTGGGCTCCTCCACATTCTCCTGCGTGGGAATCACAGTGAGGGTTGCTTATAGGTATTGCCCGGGTCCTACCCCCAGTGAGTCAGTAGGCCTGTGGCTGGGGCCCCGGCATCGCTGATTTTAAAAGCATCCTCGGTGACGGTCCAGCCAGAGTGAAAGTCACCAGCTCAGAGGGACCGCGCTGGCACCGTGTCAGAGGATGGTTTTCCTAAATGTTTGGCGTGCGTCATTAAATCTTTTAGTTACAAGGATAACGAGTGCTTTTGTGACAATTCCAAACAAACAGCTGCCTGGAGAGTGAGGAGTGAGGCGCTCTTCCTTGCGGGAGCGGGCGCGTCTCGGGGCTCGGAGCGGCTCCCCTCGGAAGCCAGCCTTGACGTGACTCCCGGGCCGTGGCTTCCGGGGCTGAGCCCCCCGGCTGGCTGTGTGGGAGGCTTCTGCCGCGGACTGCCGTGCGGTTTCCACGTCTCCTTTTCTGTTTATTAGCTCTGGGCAGCGATTTTCAACCTGGGTGCCGCAAGGAGGTTTAAAGCATGCAATATCGGACTATTTTTAGTCCGGGGCACTGACCTCTTTTCCCTTAGGTTGTCAAGTATTAACAAAATGACTGCAGGGAACGCAACCATAGCCGTTCGGTGTGAGTGCCCCATCTCGAACCATAAATATATAGGTCATGTAATAGAGTTGCATCTTACTGGTCACGTTGCATAATGGGGCTGCGTCGGATTGGTTAATTCTTGGTGCCAGAAATCCTTATATGCAAGTGTAGGCACCTGATTTTTTAAAAAGTCACTCTGGAGCCAGAAGGGTAGGTAATTACCATTATTACTTTTTTTGTACATCCATAAAAATTATACCAATTTTTTTGTCAGATAGGCAAAATATATATTTTTGCCATCCTGCAGAGTTTTAGTCATTAGTTGATGTGTGCCCTGAGATGAAAAGGTTGAAAATTGCTGGCTTTGGGGATCGGAATCCCTTTCTGCCTCTATGAGCAATTGCAGAGGGGACGTTTGTTTTTTGAAACATTTTATTTATGTGTTTTTAGAGAGAGAGAATCGGGCTGCCGTGAACGTGGGGGTGCAGCTATCTCTTTGACACCCTGTTTTCCATGCTTTTGACTGGGTACCCAGAGGTGGGATTGCTTTATCATATGATAATTCTATTTTTATCTTTATTTTTATTTTATTTGTTTATTTTTTTCGGAACCGCCTCATTTTCCACAGCAGCCGTGTTACGTGATGTCCACGGGCAGTGCATGCGTTCCCGGTTCTCCGGTCTCGCCGACACGGGTTCCCTTCTGGTTTTCGGCGGTCCTCGGCCGAGCAGGGTGTCGCGCCGTGGTTTTGACTTGCGTTCCCTTGTGATGAGTGATGTGAGCACCTTTTCACCTGCTTGCTGCCCCGCCCCCTTTTAAAGAGCATTTATTTACTTAGCTTTTCTGTAAGTGTTTTTGAGGATCCTTCTTCTTGACTTCATTGGTACAAGACTTGCTTGTGGTCTAAATGAAAACGTGATTGAATTGCTTTAGCCGTCACGGGTTTCTTCCCATTCCCATGTGCTTGGGGAGCTCACTTCTGACCAGACCATTTAGAAGGACGATGTCCTTCCGTCCATGAAATTGGGAGCAAGCCTCCCCTGGCAGGGCTCCCAGAGCACCACCTCCCCCCTGCAAACTGTTCAAAGGGTCCTTGTAGTTGGAAAGTCCATTGTCATGACTGCCACACATAGAACACGCTCATCGCCATGTAGATGTGACGTCTGAGAAGAGAAGCCACCCCGTGACTCTAAAGATGGCTCCCCGACTGTGTGTTCTGTCGGTTTACGAACAATCCGTGCTCAGCATAGATTCAGAAAACAAACCTTGTAGAAGAAATTAGAAGCCATCTGACAGCCTGTCCCTCACTCCTGTGAGATACAGCAGGTGGGCATCGCGTCAGAAATGGGGTCACTTGTACTCCTGCAGCCTGCCGCTTTCCCCGACCGTGGGGGTGGGGGTGGGGTGGGGGTTACCGGCCACACCGACATCACCCGTATGCCTGCCAGGGGCAGTGCCGTACTCTGGGAGTCGTTTGCGTCACTTCATCGTGACCCCTGTGCTGATGGGCGTCAGCGTGGCTCATCACTCCTGTGCACTCCCCAGTTTCGACACTTCCCTCCCAGTCCTGACGTCTAAGAGGGGGTTCAGCAGGCACTCCCCACAAGGTAAACAGCTTCCCGGCAGCCCCGAGTCCGGCTGAAGAGCGTCACGTGTTGGCACCAGCGTGAAAGCCACCCGGTTTCTGGGGAAGGCGTGCAGCCCTCGGCCGCGGCTGCCCTGAGGCCTCCCCCTCTCTGAAGGCGGGGGCGGAGGTGGCACCGCTCACGCGGGCCAGGAGCCCGTCGTCAGGGGCTGTTCCTGGGTCTGGTGTGACAGGTGCGGTTGGAAGGCTGGCCCGAGCCTTCGAGAAGGAATGTTTGTGACGAGCTCAGCCCGTCAGCCAGCTGTGGGACACAGTCGTTTCAGGATTTGCAGCAGTCTTGACCTTGACCCCACTCTGCTGCCCCTCAGAGGTTGCGTTGGGTGGAGTGGGTGGGGCGGGGTGGGCTGTCCCTTGGATACTCAGCTCACAGTTCACAGTGGTGTCCTGAGTGACAACTCGGGGTGCGCTGGCCCCCCTCGGAGCCCGGCAGCTTCTGGAACCTTCAGCTCCACTCGGCCGTGAGGCGTCTGCGTTAGTGGTGGGCCGGCCCTGTGTGCAGGGACAGTGAAGGGTTCGCAGCCGGCACAGCTCCCTCTCTCCTCTCCTTCCCCTCCCCGCAGCCGCCTGCGCTCACAGCTGCGGTTGGGTGCTCTGTGGCCCACGGGAGGGAGGACAGGAAGGAATTAGGGGGGTCTGAGCCAGTCAGCACGTCCACACCAGGGGTGGGGGGCCCACCGTGACACGTGGCGATTCGTAATGAGGGTAGCCGTAAAACGCACCCTGGTGACAGGGTGTGACGTGCGCCTGGCACCCTCTCAGCACCGTCCCTGGGAGCCAAGCCCGGCCCAGCAAGCGGCTGCCTGGGACTTGGCGGGGCTGGGGGCTCGAGGGGGCGGTCGGTGCGGAGGGACCGCCCTGGACTGCTGCGGTGCAGGAGCGGAGCCTCGGCCGGAGCGGGAGGCAGGGCCGTGTTGGGGGCTCCGTGGCAGACCAGGCCATGGTTTTGGCTGAGGAGTTCACTGCCCCGAGATGGGACCCCTCCAGCCTCCGGGTGACGGGGGCAGTGACGGCGGTCCCGAGGGCAGCTCGGCGGGTGTGAGGCCATGCTGGGTGCACCTGAGCTGCTGCCCTTCTCCCTGTGCAGGTGGGACAGCTCAGTCACCCGCCGAGGCCACAGGGCCGGCATTCCAGGGGGTGGCAAGGGCTTCCGTCCACCCCTGCCTGAGGAGCTCACGCCTCATTCTAGAACCCTACCTGTGAGGCGGGCACTGGGGGACTCTTCATTTAGCAAATGGGGAAACTGAGGCCTGGTGAAGTTCGCCCAGGCTCTGAAGGTCAAAAATCAAACGGAAGGGGTCGGCCCTGGAGCATAGCATCCTAACCCCCCCTCCTTTACCTCCCTCCCCCAAAGGAACTTGGAAGAGGGTGTGTTTCTTCTCCCCCTGCGGCCCCTCGTCCTCAGGGGTCCTCCAGCCCAGTGTTACCAAGCCCCACTGAGCTGTCCGAACTGGTGGTGGCTCCAGAGCCCCGGTCCTCAGCTGAGTGCAGTGCCTAGGACCCTGTGTGTCCTCGCTCTGTGCCTGAGTCCTCCAGGGTGAAAGGCCACCATCCGATGACCCCCATGAAGGACACCACAGACTTGAGGGACTTCATCGGGGGACTCGCCCGTCCACGCAGGGTGGCTACCTTCCTCCAGCACCGGTTCACCGGGCCAGGTGCGTGCCGAGGGCCCGAGCAGGTCCGCTGGGGTCTGGGCACACGGCCAGGGTACCCCCTGCATTTACTCTCGCAGCCGCTCGGTTTTACACAGCCAGCTGCCCGCTGTGTCTCTAACCTCAGTCCCTGGGAGGGGACGGGGTGTGTGCTTGTGGCTGAGAGGTCGCTCATGGTTGACATAGGGCTGCCTGCAGCCAGGCCAGCACCCTGGTCCTTGGAGCGTGCTGGGTGCTTTTCTTCACTTGTTTTGTTAAAAATAGAAGAGTTTGTGCTCACACCCTCTGGCTGGCAGGGGCTTGGGGACTCTCACCAGGGAGGGAGGGTGGGGCCTGCAGAAGGGGGTCAACCCATGCCAGGAGACCAAGGTCAACAGCCGCAGCAGAGAGTGGTGTTGACAGTGCGTGGCTTTGATGTAAAGAGAGGAGGAGGAGGGTCCCATACCTCTGTGGTTTTCCTCCCAAAAATGCGTGACCCCATAGTAGCCATGAGAGAAACGTCAGGCACACCCCAGCTGGGGGCTCTTACAAAGTACCTGGCCGGTCCTGTCCCAGACTGCCAAGGTCATCCAAAACCAGCAGCGTCTGAGACACTGTCACGGCCGAGAGGAGACTCCGGAGGCACGACTACATGTCACGTGGCATCCTGGATGGCGTCCTGGAATGGAGAAAGGACGTGGGGGAAAACTGGCAACCTGAGCGAAGAAGGGACATCGGTTAGTGATAATGTACCCACGTCATTAACCGGACAAGTGTGCTCTCCTCCTGTGCGACGTTAGCTGTAAGGGGAAACGGGGTGCTGGGACCCCACTGTGATCGTCACAACTTCTGGGTGATTTTTCTGTTTCCTCTTTTCCTGTTGTATGTCACAGCTCTGCGCTTTTGTTTCATGATTACCATTAGGTTTCTGTAAAATGTCTCACACGTAAAGTGGGCCCTTTTCGCCAGTTTTCTGTGAATCTAAATCTATTCTGAAAGAAAAAGTGTATTTAAAAAGTGTGGCAGGGAAGACCAGTGGGTGAGCCCCCTGCCCTCTGCTCCCACGGCTGCTTCACGTGGTGACCACGGCTGGTGTCTGGATCCAGGTGCCCCCTGCCAAGGAGAAGCCCGGGCCCCCCTCACCCGGCCGGTGACCGCCCGGTTCCTCAAAACCAAGCGCTGGGGGCCCAGCCCCCTCCGGGTCAGGCCGGGGCTGCCTCTGCCAC
Source organism: Furipterus horrens (assembly GCF_987537825.1). NCBI lineage: Eukaryota > Metazoa > Chordata > Mammalia > Chiroptera > Furipteridae > Furipterus > Furipterus horrens. The sequence goes on from NW_028327171.1 coordinate 215,240,785, forward strand.
AGCGTGTTCTTTGTTCTCCCCTGGACCAAACATTTAGAGGTGAGCTGCTCTCCCGGCCAGCGAGGGAGCTGGTTTCCAGACACAAACACGGTCACCTCTTTGCCAGGTGAACTTGAGAACGGGGAACAGAGTGGCGAGGACAATGGCCCGTTTATAAACTGCTTTGAAATGCCGAGTCCAGGGCATCAGGCTTGGGCGGGGGGTGGGGGAGGCGGGTATCAGGTGTTCATGGTGGTGGCCCAGGGCCCCGTTAATCCTGTTATCCATGCGGGGTCGGGGGTCGATACGTGGGAAACAGGGGAGACCGTCCCTCCTCCGAGGATGGCTCAGTAAGGCAGGTGTGGGTGCACCCGGCCACGGGGAGCTGTCCGCCTCTTCCGTGGCGTCCTGCTCACGCTGCGCACTGGCACGGCAGCCGGCGCCGTCACACACCCAGTGCCGGGCAAGTCACTGAAGGCACCCGGCTCCTGCCTGCGGCCCGACAGCCCGTCTCAGGTCTGTGGGCACAGGCGTTGCCCTCCGTCTTGTCAGAATGCCGGCCGACCCAGTCGGTCTGGGGCGAGGGGCTGCGGGTCCGGGGACCCCATTTGAGTAGCCAGCGGCTCCGTGGTCCGCAGAGGCACGGTCTGGGCTGGCGGTGGGGTGGCCTCTGGGCGGCGGGGCTCACGCTCTGCTCCTCGGGGGCTGGGTCCGCAATTCCGTCAGGTGGCCGAATTGGGGGGGTGAGCCTGCGTGTGAGCAAAGGGATGGGGTTTGGCCGGCAAGGGCCCGGGGCGGGGGGCACCGTGGGCGGAGCAGCGGAGTCGGGAGAGGTCCTGGGGGGCACCTGGCAGGCCTGGACCTGGGGCCGTCACATGCGCTTCATGCAGATTGTTCGCTCCCCACAGCGGCTTTTTGGAGACGAGCAGGTAGGCCCCTGAGCCTGGGCAGGCCAGACGTGGCTCGTGGGCACCGCGCCTGCGGCCCCTCGGGCGGGACAGGTGGCGTGTCCCCGGTGGTGTCCCATCACTTCAGACCAGAGCTGACGGTCCCGGTGCTGTGTGAGCGTCAGAGGCCTGCGAGGGCCCAGTGTCACCCTTCCCACGTGATGTGGCCGAGGGCCAGATGGCCCGTTGGGTGTCCAGACCGCACCCGGAGCCGCTCACTAGCCCCGTCCCTGAGGTCTGGGCTTTCCAGAAGGCCCCTCGCCTCGCCTCCCTGCTTCACAGGCCCAGGCCTCCTGATCGGGTCCCCGGCCGGGACTCACAGCACGTTTGGGTTAAAAACCCCACCGTGCTCCATTGAAGCGCTTCAGGCACTTACGGGAAAACGTGGTGCCGGCCCTGTCCTCGGCTCTTCAGGAGGTGCCAGCTGTGCCGTTTGTAGAGGGTTTTTCTAGAAAAGGCCAGGTTTTCAGGTGCTAGACTTCCCGGGGGTCTTCATGCCGTTTAAGACTGTGGCCCAGAGAGCAGGGGGGCTGCCGTCGCCGGGGGCCTCACCGCGATTGCTCTCAGCCGTGTCCCTCGCGGGCCATGTCCCTCGCACGTCTCCCTCGCACGCCTCCTCTCCCTGCCTCAGGAGCGCCTGGCCACTCATTCATTCATCAGGCAGGTGAGAGCCTGAGACGTCGGTGTAGAGGGTGGGCCACGTGCAGGGCCCCAGGCACCGGCCTTCCGACAGCCGTGGGCCCCGTCCCCCCGCGCGGACCTGGCGTGCGCCTGGGCAGTGTGTGCCCCTGACCCGAGCAGCGAGCCCTGCTTGGGCTCCTTCCCCGTGGCAGGCGTCTCTCCCCGAGGCCCCGGGCAGAAAGTTCTTTTGTTCCGCAATATTGGCATGATTGAATCGGTGCCGCGGCCAAACAGGATGTGGCCTGGGTGGCTCCCAACGCCCAGCCACCGATGGCTCTTGTTTTCAGATGCCTTGAGAGGGACGGATCCCCCACCACGGGCCTCTTCGAGGCCTGTGGGAGGGGCGAGGCAGGGGGTGAGGAGCGCGGGGCTAATGAGGAGAGGCTGAGGTCTGCCCAGCCCACCGCCCACGCCCAGATTACAGGGAAGGGAGCGGGCCAGGGGTGGGGCGAGTCCTGGGAGCCCGTGGAGCCGGGAGGAGCTGGGTTATGATTCCGGAGGAGAAGGCTGCCAGGTGAAAGCCGAGGCCTTTGGATTTGGTCTCACCAGGAGCAAGGGAAGGATTTCCGGGTGGGGCCATGCTTCTAGGTTGGAGCCGTTCTGTTCTTGGCGGGGCAAGGCGAACGCATGGGAGAGGGGTGTTTTCCAGGGTCCTGCAGTGCACAGGGCTTCTGTCCTGACTATTCCTTGGGGAACCAAAGAGCCAGGCCATGAGGTCCCCAAGTCTTGAGCTATTAATAATACTTGAAAATATTTGGAATGAATAGAAAAATCACCAAAACCGTAAGCACCCCTCTGGACTTATGCCGCCTCCATCCCGGGCAAGAAGTGGAACTTCACCGTTGACTTTGGCGTCCCAGGTGCCCTGTCCAACCCTGCGTCCCTCTCAGGTACGCACGCACGAAGCCTTAAGGCAGTCCCTACCTTGCATTGTATGGCTGTCATTTCCTTGTATTGACTTACAGTTTCATCCCACAGCAGTAAACGTGGGTCCCTATGCAATATCGTTTGTTTGTTACGTTTATAGCCTCTCTGTAAATGGAACTGTGTCCTGTTTGTGGCTGGCCAGCTCTCAGGTGGCCCTCAAGTCCCCTGTCCCTGAAGTCACACACCCTGTGGGATTCCTGCCCTGAAGTGGCTGGCCTGGCAGCCTGCCTCTAACTGACAGAAGTCACCAGCCGGGATGGAGGCCACTTCCAGGATTCAATTAAGACACTGACTTTCTTCATGATAACAGATTTTCTGTCGTGCTGGTTTTGATGAAACCAGCAACCATGTAGAGACCCCCGGGGGCAGGAGCCGAGGCCCCCCGCTGCTTCATTTTGGGGGGATGTCTAGTCTGCTGGGTGTGAGGGGGCATCTGGCGCATTTTTAATTGATGCTTTCCTTATTTTTGGCCTCAAACGAATGCTTCCTGGCTATTCTGGTTTCTTCTGATGCAGAGATCTTTCTCATGGTTTTTGCCTGTGTTTCTTACTGAATTGTAGCTCTTTGAATTTTCTGGAACATAAGCCTTTCTTGGCTACGGACATGACGAATGCCGCCTGCCAGTTCGTCGCCTGGCCACGTGGGCTTTAAAAATCCAATGAGGCACGTTCTGAATCCTGTCCCGGGGGGATGATCTGCAGGCTTGTTTTTGAGGTGTTCCCAGTGCTGGCCCGCGGCCCCCCCGTCGCTGGCATCGTGCCTGGGAAATTGGCTCCTGCTTATCGTAATTATTTGACGCGGCCTTCCTGAGGCGGAGCCGGCCCGCTCTCCTCGCCCTCAGGTCTGGGAGTGCTTTCCTGTACAAATGCCGCGTTTCTGTCTCTTCGTCATTTCGGAGAACCTATGAGTCAGCATCGCACCTTGGGCCCGGCGTTTTGCTGTGGACTCGGGGTCACGGCTTTACCGAAGGAATGCGGGGTCTGGAGAGAATATGCCCAGCCACTTAGAGCAAACGCATTCCTGGAGGTTAAAATTAGAAAGAGCTGCTCCATTTCCTGCCGTTGGTGGGTTTGTTTGCTTTCACAAGGATTCTTCTGTAACGACGTGCAGGGGGCTCTGCCGACGGGGGAGGTGAAGTTATGATTTTCCGGACGGAGGTGATCTGTTTCCATGGCGATCTTTGTTGTCCGAGGGCCTCCGCTTTGTGCGTGTGAATTCTTGCAGGATTATGCTGGAATGGAAAAAGAGTATTGAAACAACCCTGTTTCCCAGCTAACAAGAATGATTTATGTTTTAAACCGCTCTTTAATGAGAAGTAAATCTCATGGAAAGCACCCCTTTGCTAGTGAGCTCTGCAAAGAGTAGAGGTCAGCCCCACGGTGAACTGGGCTACGGACGGCCCCCCGCCCCCAGGTCATCCCCCACCTCTCCCCTTGAGATGGCAAGCCTGGGCAAACCCCTCTGAGTGGCACCCTGTACCTGTACCCCCTTGGGGTGCCAGTTTGACACCCAGGTCCATTTGACTATGTATGGGACGCACATACACTAATAAAACTGTTGTGTACCTGAAATTCAGATTTAACCGGGTATCCTAGATTCTCTCTGCAGACCCTGCCCCCCACCCCCCGCCGCCCACCACCACCCGGGCTGTACTGTTTGCTCCTTGATTTGTGTTCCCTGTGGTGCCTGGGCCCGTCTTGGGTGAGGAAGGCCACCACCTGCCCCAGTGGGCTGGTGGCACACGTGGGCAGACCTGCGGCTTCGTTGCGTTTGTCTGTTTCTGTGTCCGGGTCCATCTGGCGCTGGCGCTGGGCTGGCTGCTCTTCCCGCCGTGGGGAAGCCTGCAGTCAAGAACACGCTGTGCCCAAGTCCAGACGGGACCTCCCGGTCTGCCTGATGAAAGGCCCCAGGGCTGGAAGGCACTGGGGTGCTGGAAGGGCTCATCAGAGACTCGCCCCTAAGAGGCGGAGGCCGGAGCTCACCTGCGGGCCTCGTGGTCCCCTGTGCTGGCCTGCCCGGAAGTGCTGTCCTCCAGTGGGCGTGAGAGAGGTGTCACTGATACCTGGAGTCATGGCGCGTGGGGGCTGGGCCTTGGAGGAGGGTCTGAGGAGGCATTCCCTGCAGGAGGGAGTGTAGGGCTAGGGTGGGCGGCCGACCTGGCCAGAGAGAAGGCATTTGGCAGGGGGTGCTGAGGGGGCTAGAGGTGGGTTAGGGCCAGATTGGGGAGAGCCATAAAATGGGCAGGTGCCAGGTGGCAGGGGGAAGCAGGCAGTTTGTGTTCCTGAGCAGAGAGGGACGCACTGCAGGGGAGCCAGTGGGACGGTGGGCTTGGGGGAGACCTGCACTGGGACCACATGGGAGGCCACCGAGGTGCAGGCAGGTCACAGGCGGCTGGGGACTCTGTTCTGCGCTCAGGACCCAGGTCCTGCTCATAGAGCGTCTCACTGTGAGCTGGGACACAGCAGCGAATGAGGCAGGCGGGCGGCTCCTGCTCCCCGGATCGTACGGTTCACCTGTCATAGCTGCCATGCGGACTGCTTTAGGGGGGCCCGTAGCCATTCACTGGGTGCCTGCCATGTTCCAGGGCGTCCAGGTGAACCGCCGGCCTTCGTGGGGCACTTATTCTGGTAGAAAAGAAAGGAAAATGACCAAATGATAGACCAAAATGCCGCGCGTGACGAGCAGAGCCGACCTGAGGGCGCGGGGGTGGAAGGGGTGCTGTATTGCGTAGGGAACGTGGTGGCTGAGTAACGGCCCCAAAGAGGCGCACGTCCTAAGCCCTATGACCTGTGACTGTGACTGTGACTTTATAGGGCAAAAAGGACTTGGCAGGTGTGTTTAATTTCAGGATCTTGAGACGGATAGATGACCCTGGATCATCCAGATGGGCCCTGAATATAACACAATGACAAATGTCATTTCAAAAGTAAGGCAGAAGAAGGTCCCACTGCAGAGGAGAAGCCCACGCGGTGACGGAGACAGAGAGCAGAGGGATGGGCTTTGCAGGTGGAGGGAGGGGCCGCAGGCCAGGGATCAGGTGCACCTAGAGCCCAAAGAGGCTGCTGAGTGGATTCCCTCTTTAGAACCCAGATCTGATTGTGGCCCAGTGGGACTGGCTTCAGGTGTCTGAGCTGCAGGGGGCAGGAGAGTCAGTTTGTGTTTTAAGTCACTACGTTGCAGCCACGTGTTAGAGCAGCTGTAGGAAAGTAACGTGGGGGCCCGGGGGTTTGAGGAGGTGACAATGGGCAGAGCCCCTCGGGGTAAGCGACTCGCGTGGAGCTCACGGTTCTCTCAGGGGTGGGGCTCCCTGCGGTGGGGGCCGGGGGGCCTGCAGGGGACCAGGAGTCCCGTGGGAGCCACACGCTCTGATGGCCTCCAGCCTGGATGGGAGCCACAGAGAATTTATGTATTTCTAGCGTAAAAATGTCAGTTGCAGCATAAATACCCTTTGCTTTTCTCCAGATTTAGTGGCGCGTGAGTGTATCTTATTGATGGAACAAAATCCTTCCTCGGCTGTCTAAATCGGGAGCTTCTCACACCAGGAAGTCGCCCGTGGGCTTTGCGTAGAGCTGCCTGAGCACGTGAGCCGATGTCACACGGCCCTGCTGGTGTCGTGGCCAAAGGCCTGGCGTCACCGCTCCTGGTCTGGGACCCCCAAATGCTGAGCCGGAGGCAAGCACTTGGGGGCTGACCTTTTGGGGACAAGTGGCCTCCTGAAGCAGGGGTGGGGACCTGGGAGAGTGAGGTGGGGAAGGGGCAAAGCACAGGCCGGGCGGGTGACTGAGCTCCTCGTCACGGGAGTGCTGGGGACCGTCTTAGAGTCGTCCCTCTGCGGGCCGGGAGGCCGGGGCACCGAGGCCTGGGCTGCTGCGAGTGGTGGCAGCGTGGACCCACCCCACTCAGTATCTACACCGCGTGGTCTTCTTGGAGTCCAGCCTCACTGGATCCCCAGGGCCCGGAGGAAAGCAGGTTTTTCAGCCCCTTCCGGGTCTGTCTCCATGGCTGCCAGGGGCCTGCTTCTTCTCCAGTCCAGAGAGTGGGGCGCACGTGTTTACTTGCCTTGCCTGTCCGTTTGTCCTTCACAAGCCACAGAGCCCAAGGGAGACGTGTGGGATGGCGGGGGGACGCGCCACGCCGGCCTTGTGCCCCTGGGAACCAGGGACTTGCTCTGCGTGTGTAGCTGTGCACACGTTTCCTCCGGGGGACAGCGGCTTGTGACGGACGTAGACATCAGTCAGGACCTGTATGGAGCATCCCTGGCAGGGAGAGGGCCCTGGTGGGACATGAGGGATGGGGGACAGACCCGCCTCTCTGGTCCCTTAGTAACTACCTGGATTGCTGTGTTCTGACCGGGACCCGGTTCCACTCGTGTTCCGGCCTGTGCTAGGAGCCCGGGGGACCGGGGGGGAGCTGCCTTTCCAGGTAGCATGCCCCTTGCCCAGCCTCGCTGGCGGCGGGGCTGGTGGTCACCGCCCCTGTGACAACTAGCAGACATGTCTCCCGAAATGCACACCACACCAGTGCACAGCTGGCCTTCCGAGTGCCTTCTTCAGGTCTGCATGCTTTAATGAAAAAGGAAAAAAACAACAGTTTTGTTGTTTATTTTTTAAGATTGCATTTTTTTAAATATCTTGTTGAAAAAGGAGGCTATTTCCTGAGGTTGGGGACTGCCTTGACTTTCTGGCTAAGGTGGTGCTTGTCGTGACAAAGAGACCAGAAACGGAGGATTTGTTGGGGGAAATATTGAAAACTGTGGAATGCTCCTCTTAAAACTTTACTCGGGTCCTGGGCTTCAGAAAATGCTTGTTCCGGCGGTTCCGTGTCTGACCCAGTTTCTGCACGTGCCTCGGGGCGTGGCCTGCTGTCTGTGCGCCGCTCTGTGGGCTGTGCTCACATGAACGAACTGTTGGTTCTTGGATGCTCTTCTAAAGTCGGTACTCCGCCCCTCACTGCGCCGCGTCGGCTAGGTTTCCAGGGTCCCGAGAGTAAGGCAGACGAGGCCCCCTGTGCAGAGCTAGGCCGGGGAAGAGGGCGCCTGAGGACCTCAGTCCGGGATGAGTCAGGCGTGGAAGGGAAGTCGGATCTGTTCCAAGGGCCGATTGGAGCCACTGTGGGCTGCGTGTTTTCCTTTCTTGCCCCTTTGACTGTTGCCAGGGTGAGAGATTCCTGGGGTGAAGGTTTGATCCCCCCAGGAAGGAGAATCCAAGAGGTCAGATGGCTTGCCATCCTCCTCGGGGACAGCTCTCCCTGTGGGGATACTTGAGGAAAGTTCACTGGGGTTTCAGGAAGAAAGGAACCAGCCCTCGAACGCTACACATGAGGGGACGCTGGCGACAGCATCGATCCCCTGGTGCCCACCCGGTCATCGCTGAGGGCACAGACGGTCACAGCGTTCGCGGCAGGGCCAGCGTTCCAGTCCGTGCCCAGAGCTCCAACACACTGACTTCTCCTCCATCTTCTCTGCCCCTCCACATTTGCTGGGGGCTGCGGACTCTGGCCTTCTCCCAAGGCTCACACAGAAGCACCCTGCGTCTGGTCCAGGCGGACCTTTAACTTCTTCCTGCTCTATAGACTTGGGAGGCTTTGTAACGTCTGTCGTGGAAGAAGGAAAGAGGGAAGGAAGTGTGACATGGGGCCCCCATCCAGCATCTTCCTCGCTCCCTCGGAGACATCCGGCCTTCCCGCAACCTGCGGAGGCTTCCTCTGTTTGCTTTGCGCTTGGCCATGATTCTGTGCATCGGAGTCTGTGGCGTGGGCTCTGCCCGCTGCACCGGGTGTGATCCCCGCCGCCCTCTTCTTGATCTCGGCCTGTTGTTGGAACTGTTGAGCCTTATCAGTGCTCTGATTTGCTGAAGTGCCCATCCCAGTGGTTTCCAGCGTGCGGTCCAGGGACCAGCAGCATCGCCGTCACTGGGAACGCGTTAGAAACGCACATTCTCAGGCCCCCCGCGCCTCTGGGGTGGAGACCAGCCGTCTGTTTCAGGAAGCCCCCCCAGGCAGGGAGTCTGATCCTGCCAATGCCGAGACCCACTGCCTTATCCAGAGGTAGGAGGTTTTCTGACGTTTCTGCTGTGTGTTGGTGCTGTGTGTCTGGCCTTTGCGTGCCTGCGCTTGTCATGACCCGCAGGCCAGTGGGCAAGACAGAGGAGGAAAAAGCCACGCTAAGCGGGGATACTCTCCCATAGTATGGGGAGCCCTGTCTTCCGTTAGGAGGGAACGGAGGCCCAGAGCCCAGGTAAGGGACTTAGCAAAGGCCCCGGAGCTGAGAAAGGGCAGAGCAGACACGGAACCCAGGAGGTGACTCGGGGTCACTTCGGAGGTCCTGCTTCCCCAGCCGCCTCCCACCACCTGGACTCCCAAACACAGCTCCCCGGCTGCTGCGGTCCCCCCATTTCATCATAGGAGAAGGCTCCCGGTCGGAAGCAAAAGTCTTAAGGACTTCCCCGGGGAGGTCTCCTTCATCGGCCTTTACGTGGTGACTGTCCACACCTGGCCTTGGACCATCCGCCCGCTGACGGGGCCCAGGATTGGAACCAGGTTCGACTGGGGAAGTCCCAGAGTCACTGGCCAGTGTGCTGGGAAAGCTCGTCAAAGCCTGGAGGAAGAAGAACGCTTTATTTTGTTCTGTTTTTTTTTTTTTTTTAAAGGGAAACAGCCCAATGAGTGTTGATCTTCCAGCCTCCCTGACAGGGAGAGGCCGTGGCTGAGTGCTGGTTGACAGTGTCTTCCGTGAACTAACCGGCGTGTCGCGTCCTCTGCTTCCCAGTTTAAAACCAAGCACCAGCAGGAAGACCCTGGGCAGTTCTTCCAGAGCTTCATCCTTCTTTCTGCCGGGGTTTGATGTGGTCCAGGGCGCCAGCCCATGGTTAGGGATTTACCTTTATCCAGTCTTTCCGGAATATTCCACTTGGGTTGTGGGTAAAGCTGCTGTTGTCTCACTTGTGGCCATTCATTTGCGTAAAAGTAAATACATAGAAGTTTCTCTGACAAGGCACAGCCCAGAGGAGGACGAGGAGGAGGAGGAGGAGGCAGCTTTCGGACCACAGGTGTGGGAGTCCGCACACCTGAGAGAGGGGGCCCAGCTAACACCTGGCGCCTCCCGCCTCACCCACAGACGGACAGAAGCCTCGCCTAGGGAGGAAGGACGGTCAGAAAGGCGGGCCACGCAGGGAACCAAACCACTGACGTGGTACATGTCAGGCCGCAGGTAGGAGCCCGCAGGTGTGGAGAGTGAATGGACAGACACGCAGTGAAACTGTTGTGGGGGTCTGGTCGTGTGTCTCAGTAACCCCCTCCCCTCTGTGCTCCATCTTCAGTTCAGGAGGCAGGAGAGGGTGGGGCTCCTCACATCCGCAGCGAAATTGGAAATGTGTAACTAGAGGAGAGCTAGGGGGACCAGTTCTGTATTCTGCGTGAGAAAACTTCACCCCACGAGCCAGGGGAACGTCAGACCCTCTCACTTGGCTGTATCATCCGCCGCGTCCCGATGTACTGTTTCCGTGAACAGCTTCCACGGTGCTGATTTTGAGAGCATTAAATATAAAGGCCGTTGCCAGTCCACCCAGGTGTTACGGCCTCGATTTTGAAAGTTGGTTGTCTTCGAGTTTCTTCCATACGCAATGAAAAACTTAGGGTCCATGGCCAAGCCATGAAATCCAGGTTTGTCTTGAGCATCACTTTGCATGAGGACTGATCCTTATCAAGCATGGGGGCGGGGAGACCGCGTCTCCTGAGGCCAGGAGCACCTTCCCTCTTGACCTTGGAGCTGAAGTTTACCTTGTGGGCCATGTCTGTTTCCATGTCTAGCACCTTCCTGTCATTTTCCTTCCTTCCCTGTTGCCACCTCTCACACCACCTGCTACCTCAGCCAGGACTTTGGTGTCCAGCCACACGCCCGTGGGTGTCTGTCCTTGCGCCCCGTGCTTGTGCCGCGTGGCCTGGCCTGCTGACCCACTGCCTGAGCGGGGCTGTGATCAGCATGGCTGCTCTGGGAAAGGCCAGAGAGTAAATATTTACGGCTTTGTGGGCCATACAGTCCCTGTGTCCTTGGACACACAGAAGAGCTGGGGACAGACTGTGAACACGTGGGTGTGGCCGTGTTCATGATAACTTTACTTATGGGCCCTGCGCTTTGAATGTCATACAATTTTCATGTCATGAAATATTGTCCTTATTGTGAGTTTCTCCCCCACTATTTAAAAAAATTAAAACATCCTTTGTCCATGGGCTGTAGAAAGCCACTGGGTCCCACATAGGAATTGATGGGGGGCAGAGTTACACCTGTAACATAGGAGGCGGGGCAGGAATGGCTGGGCATCTTGTTGGTGACTGTCCGGGGATGAGAACTGAGGACAGAGTTGCCATTTGTCTTTGTGTGACTGAAGTTTTCTGAGGTCCCCGACCTCTCGTTGTTGGTTTATCCCCCGAGCCTTGTAGCCGCCGGGGCAGGGTCAGCTCTCTGGGCTTCAGTCCTCAGCGGGGGCTGTGAGCTGCTGTTCCAAAAGCCCCTCCTCAGAGACGCACGCAGGATGTCAACGGTGTTCTCACTGGATGCTGAAGACACTTGGTTTGGAGGCTCCTGCAGAAGACGGAGGCTTGTCTTCTCGGCATTGGTCCTCGACAGCTCTGTGGTTCTTGGAGAGTTCCCGCAAATTTGGTCTGATGACAGCATTTTAGTTTCTTGACACAAACACACACGCAATGAGGAAGTTAGTTGTTTTGTAGACTCCGGGACTTGATGCTGACTTGATAAACCCACACTGAATCCTGTGTGGTTTTGGGGGGCATGGGGGACCCACACGGGAGAAGAGTTTGGCCGGGGGATCATGCCTGCTCTCCTCTTGGAAAAGCTGGCATTTGTGCAGAAACCTGGGGTTTTCAGAGTGATAGAGCGTGGAGCTGGGGTGGCGGAGATGGGCCGCTGGTCTCTCCACCTGCCCCCCCCACCCCCCAGTCCTGGGCCTTACCAGCAAGGCCATTCACAGCCGGACCCCGCACTGCCCCCACACCAACACCGAGTTGTCAGAGGCTCCGCGTGTGCCCCTGACCCGGCCACAGTCCAGCAGGACACCTTGATGTCTCTGGGTCAGCCTGCGACCGCTCTGGCTCTGCCCATATCGGGTGGACCGTGTGAGTTTACCCGATCGCCCCCCTGGCCGGGGCCCTGCCAGGAGGCCCGTGGGGAAGCACAGCTCAGCTTCGCGCCTGGGTTGTAAGGAACGCTCCCCCCGCCCCCCAATGGCCCTGGAAGAAACCAGTGCAGAGCCCCAGAGCTTGCGGGGCGCGACCCCAGATGCCCGGCGGTTTCAGCGCTTCAGGCAGCAGGGAACGAGGGCGTTGGAAAGGAGGCGCGCTTCGTGAAGGAAGAAGTCTGGCAGCCCGCAGAGCGCAGACCGGGGAGGGTCTGTCTGCCGCCGCCGTGAGTTCTGTGCCTGGGTGAGGTGAGCGCTCCAGAGGACGCGGGCTGCGCCCAGCACAGGCGCTCTCTGCAGGGACATGGGGGCCTCGCCACCCCCAGCCTGCCTCTCGTCCTCCGTGACGGGCCCAGCAGGATGGGCACCATCACCCCAAGCCTAGAGGCACCCAGTTCTCAGGCGGGCGCAGTGACGTTGGAGAAGTCAGAAGGAGAGGAGCAATGCGCACCCGCTGTCGGGCACATTGGAAACCTGTAGGCTGGGGGACGCAGCAAAGCACCCTTAAACCCGCTGCCGGGAAGCCCCCCTGTTCCGTTTCCCTTCCTCTGGTGCGTGTGCGGGTCCTTTTCCCCCTCCCACGCGGCGAGGTCCCTGATGGCTCTGCCCTGGCAGAAGCTGTCAGACCCCGTGAGCACTTGCAGCCTAATCTGAAGCCGGCAGCACCTTCTGCGATGTCTGTGGACCTGCGAGCCGCCTGGCGGACGTGTCCCTGGGTCCTGCGTCTTGAGCATCCTGTCCCCAGCCCCCGTTCTCCCGCCTCCGTCGGGACCTGATCCTGTGCCCTGTTGGGATGCGTTTCCTCACGTTGCTCCCTTTCCCATGGACTTCGTTGGCTGGGACGCAGCCTTTCCCGTCTGCGCATGGGATTCCTCGCATGGCTGTTCCTTTGGGAGGTCTGCACGTACGCAAGGTGAACTGTGTCCGCGCGAGGTGGTCCTGCCTCCTGGGTGACTTCCCGCCCTCCCTCCTTTCTGTGCGTCCGTCCGGGATGGTTTCACTGTTGAAGCCCTGGGGGAAACGGCGTGCTGAAGACGAGCCAGCTGTCCCAGCATCACGGGGACATCCTTGTCTTCTCCTCTTGCTCATTGTCATTGATGAGAAATAGTGACGTGGAGGAGGGGCTGTTGTGAGCCGGGCGGCGGAGGGGCCGCCCCTATTGCAGGCCCAGTGGCCTTGATGGAGGGAGGGTGTCCCGAGTGGGATTCCCGCATCTTGTTTCCCTGCCTGACCAGGCCAGGGAATCCTGGTAAGCCCAGAGGCCCCCTGTGACCCTGTGCAGAAAGAACGTCAGCCCGGATGCGGGAAGCTTAGAGGGCACTCACAGGGTGGGTGCCTCAGCCCGCTCCCCTCCTGTGTGTCACACTTGTTTACGGAATCTGTCACGGACGTGGGCTCTGCACTTACAGCATCCGTGCCCTGTGGCGTGGACCCCTCCTTGTGACCCCGCTGCTGGGAGGTGACAGGGGTGTGTGTTTAGGGTTCCACTGATAAGGTTCTTCTGTTGCGTGAGCACTGCCAGGGTTTGCAGCAGGAGGAACGGCAGGTGAGGGGAGGCGCCCCGCTGGGGAAGGGGTGGCAGGAAAAGCCCGCGTCTCTGCCTGGGCTTCCTGGGGAAGGGACAGTCACTGTGCTGGAGGTCTGTGGGGGCCTGCAGGGACCCGCCCCGAGGGCAGGCGGGCTGGGTGAGCAGAGGGCCGTGACCCAGGACCTCCGACCCGTAGGCCCTTCTGTTAGCGTCTCAGTAGCTGGGAGTAACGGGGTTCCCAGGAGGGCAGTTCCAGGAGAGCGTCCTGCAGGTGGGAGGGACGGGCCCAGGGCGCCGTCTCGCCTGCCCTCACCTGCCCACGTGACTGCGGCGACTCTAGATGTGGACGAGCCCTGGCGGGGAGCAGAGGCGTGGGCTTTTGAGCTGAGCGAGCCTGGATCTTAGTCACGGTTCCCCGGTTGTCTTGCAGCTTCTCCCTTCTTTCCGGGATGGAAGGCCAGGTCCTGGGACGCCACCTCTGACATCGGGAACTGTGGCTCGTTGCAGGTAAGCGCTGCACACAGGGTGCTGGAGTGAGGTGCCACCCCTGGGCCTGCTGCGCGGCGGCCGCTGTGTCCTGACCGGGGCGCGTGGACACGGGTGGGGCGGTGAGCCCCGTGCACGGGCAGAGCGGCGAGCCCCGTGCACGGGCAGAGCGGCTCAGGAGGGAGAAGCAGCTTCCAGAAGCTTCCGGTGGCCCCTGGCCTTTCACGGCACTGCTGCCATCTCCCTCCCGGCCCCTGGTTTCACGGGAAGGTCTGATGTCACCGGTGCGCCTGGCACCACCAAGTTCCCAGAACAGTCCCTCGTCTCTGTTTCCGTTCTGCAGCTTCCCTCTCTGTTGCCGCCCATGGAATGTTCTCGCCCTACCCAGAACCAGACAGAGCCCAGGTTGCCTGTCCTGTTGTGTTGGCACAAAGGACTTATTCTTATAACAGAAGAGGTTATGAGCTCCCTAACAATGGCCAGCGGTGACGCAGGTGCTAAGGGAGCTCCACGTGGCCCTGCAGGTCCTGGTCACCCCCCCACCCCCCGCTCTGGGACAGCGTTTGTCCTTGGAATACAATAGCAGAGAATGTTAAAAGGAAGCACTAGCCGTGCTCCTGAGGAATAACTGGAGGCAGCTGGCCCGCGCAGCAGAGAGGAAAGAGTAAATGATATCCTGGTAGAATGTTCTCGGCTGTTTTCTTGGCTGCTCTTACTCTCTCGGCAATAGAAGGAAACCGTCTTTTGTCGGGTCGGTTACGCGAGACCCTCCCCGTCATGCGCTGCAGCCTTCCTGTGTTTCAAAGCAACAAAGAGCCCTTCCTCCCAGGTGAGGGGAGTGTGGACGGCATGAAAAGGGGCATTTGCATAGCTCGGAGTAGTGGGGGGATGGGAGAGGGAACAGCTCCGGCTGCCACCCTCAGGGTCCCATCTGAGTCATAAAAGCCGAGTTCCAAATCTAGTGGCAGCCCCTTGAGTTATTTCAGGGTTTTGTTTCATCACACAATCCTCCCAGGGCAGGGGACGGGGGCGGCGGGGGGGGGGGGGGGGGGGGGGTTGGATTTTTGTCCCGACTTTCTTCTCTCCCCACTTGGACATCCGGGGTCTTTGTTCAGCCCGTCTGTGCTTTAGGAAAGAAAGAATGTTTGCGATGTCTTCAGGGTAGGATGTGGGGGCTTTGATTAGTAAAGTGAAGAATTTGGGCGTGTCTGGTCCCAGGGCCGATCCGCACCACACTGAGGTCTCTGAGACTTAAAATACTCCTGCCCGGAAAGCAGCAGGTCTTACCTTATAAGTGCAGCCCCCGGCCCGGAGGCTGCCGTCCGTCTGTCTGGGTGGTGGTGAAACCCAGAGAAAGGCATCCACATTCCTAGCATTCTTCGGGCCTGGTAGTGGCCAGAATGCTGGCGTTTTTGAAATCAAGCGCAAGCATGCAGCATGGTCCTTCTCTCTAGATAAACTGGAGAGATACCAGCGGGCTGGGTTGCATGACTCCCTGTCTCACTGTCTCACCCCACGCTGACCCCACGCGGTGTAACCTTTGGGTCTGGGGCGCAGATGCCAAAGCAGGCCCCCCTCCTGGGCTGGACGGGAGGAGGTTAATGGGAGCCCTGCCGGGGGCCCCTCCCTGGCTCCAGCAGTTCCCTGGGTGTCATTTACGTGGTTTGCTTTTTCTGGCACGGAGCCACGCTTTGGAGAGCAGCGAGACTTTCTGGGAAAAGAGAACAGGGGGGCGGGGCGGGCCTGGCCGTCTCGAGATGAGCCAGAGCGGTGCCCTGTGTCTCCGTCGCGGCATAAAGGGCTCCCGGGAGCCTGGGAAGGGCGGCTCACCTTCACCTGCCTTGGAGGGGGCCGAGCAGGCGTGTGTCCCAGCGTTTAAGGCCACCGTTGCTGCTGTGGCAAAAATGGCATCTTAACACATTCGACCACCTTTTGTGGCCTTTCCCCCCGGAGACACAACTGCGTGTTTTCTCTGGGTTTCTTAATATTCAAGACCTGATTTGTCTCAAGTTCACTGTGAGAGGGAGCTTTCCGGGGTTTCAGTTCCTATGTCCATCGTTTTGCCGGTGCCTAGTGTTGTAATTTGCATGGAATTCCTGCCATGCGGGGTCAGGCTCTTAACCTGTTGGTGATCCCGCTGTTCATCACCATCAGAAGTCATTTATTTGGAGCCCGTGGACGCTGCTGCTAAGGGGATGGACCCAGTGAGGGGGCAGGAAGGAGCTGACCCCAGTGCCCTTCGCTCGCAGACCCGTGTGAACGGCTGTGGCTGGAAATAACAGAACGTGGCCCGACAGCTCCTCGGGGCGCATGCCAGCCAAGGCCAGAGCCGGGGGGCGGAGGGGGTGAACCCGGCGCGCTCTCACAGCCCTCCAGCTCAGGATGCTTCAGCTGCGCGCCCTCTGCTTGTTCTGTCTGCTCCAGCCTGGGACGCGGGGTGTCCTGCCCACTTTGCAGAGAAGAAATGAGACAGAGTTCAGGACCTGAGGACTGTTACTAGCAAGAAGCAAAGGCCGGGCCTGCAGCCGGCCTTCAGGGGCCCCGGGCCACCCCTTCCCTGCTGCCCGCCTTGCCTGGGGCCTCAGAGGGCAGAGGAGGAGCTCGTGGGCAGGGAGCGACCCCAAGGCCAGCACCGGCCGGCACAGATGACTTTCGAGCCCCAGACGTGAGCCGCACGGCTAATTTTTAGAGTAAAAATAAACAGGTGAAACTAATTTCTGCTCTTAGAACCGTCTGTGGACTTGAACGTCAAGGATATAATTAAGAAACGAGTTGGGTGACCTCAAAGGACGGAGCCGCCACTCAGCCACCTGGACTTGTCCACTCTCCGCAGGACAGGCTGGCCCGGCTCCGTGTCGGGACCACATGCAGAATCACTGACAGGTGTTTGCTTTTCTGGGTTATTTTTCACACCAGGGATCTCCAAGCTTTCCTGATCGTGTGAAGCTCACAGACCATGCAGAGAAGCATTCCGAGGTGCACATCCGTTGTCATTTTGCTTATTCACGGCACCATGTAACCACCACCATCTCTGGGTTCTCAGTTTTCGCCGCCCTAGGGGAACGCCCACACGTGTTCATGAATCCCTCCCAGGCCCGGTCCCTCATTCCTGGGCCTCAGTTTTGAGGGTTGGCTGGGGCTCCGTGGTGTGTGTTGGGGTGATCCCAGCTTTCAGATGTCCCCGGGACAGAACAGCAAAGGCCAACATACATGACATTGAGACATCCAGGCCTGCACAGACTGTCCCTGGCCAGGTGACCTAGAAGCGCTGATTCCGTACCTGCCAAGGCCTGCACGGGCCCCGCTGGGGACGCCCAAACCTGTAGCAAACTTTGATGAAAACTTACTGGAGCCAAGCAAAGGGCACGCCTGGAAGCAGGATCTCAACGCTGAGCAGAACGCTTTGTTAGGGTGACGGTTTACAGCTTCTTGTATACGTTTGGAATTAAAGGAAGACCCTCAGGAAGATTACCTGGAGGTGGAAGAAAGCAAGGCCAGGTTGGATTACAGGAGAGTTAAGATTCTGAGCTGTCTTTCGGGTGGCAGCTTATTTCCAAGGTGCGTTAACCTAGGTGCTCAGAAACCATGGACAGGGCTTGCTCTGGGCAAAGATAAGCCATTCAGAAGTCATAGGCCGGGTGCGACTCTCCACCATAATGCAGCCAGTTAGGAATTTATGGTCCGATCCCCAAGACCCGGGGGAGGGGAACCCCGCAGCCCCTTTCAAAACCTTTGCATTAACGTGCCTCACAGGTGGCTGCTGTGATCCAGAAAGGGCTGTCAATGAGCGGGTGAGGTCACAAGCCCCGAAGCATGGCCTGCAGCGTGGGGACAGCCGAGGAAACTGAGCCACGCCCCCAGCCGCCCCCGCCACCCCAGCCCACGCCAGACTACAAGGGGCATCTGTTCCTCTGGGCCCCGTGTTTGGGCCTCACAAGCTAGCCTTGCCTCTTCATGCTTCTTACAGCAGGTTGCTGTCCTCATCACAGGGGGACATTTCTGACATACCTGAGGCTTTGGGGATAAAAGGTGAGAATGAAGAAAGAGTCACCAGTGTTTAAGAGCCGTCCAGTCTCTTACTGAAACCTGCTCAGACTCACAAAGAAAGTTCCAGCCTAATCAGAAAGCCCGGGTTTTCCTGTCTCTGAGGCTGGGTTTCCCCCTTTGTTAGCTCATTGTGTAAAGTCGGCTGGGCGCTCGGGAGGCGGAGAGAATGCATGTCGTTCCTGGGTTAGGAAAACGACTCCGGATGGGCTTACCGCGTGGACCTTGTTTCTAGACTAATTTCAGTTATGAGCGTCTGAGCGCACGCGGCCTGCGTTCATTTCCTTGGACCTCCACTTCCTCATCTGCAGAAATGGAGCCTCAGAAGGTTCTCAAACATAAAAAGAAATTAGGCACCCAGATCTGCCCAAGGGGAAGGTTATTGGGGAGATTCAGAGATCAAGCCCGGCAGGTCGCAGAGGGCCTGGGCACCCGCGTTGGAGGAATGAAGCTGCTCTTCAGGAATTGTGCTGCTCCCTGGTGACCTGGCCCCACCGCTCCCCCAGCGCGCCGCCCGCCCCCCACCGCTCCCCCAGCACGCCGCCCGCCCCCCACTGCTCCCCCAGCGTGCACCTGGCCCAGGAGTGGCCCGCAGCCAGGCACAGCACTCCTGGACTGCTTTTGCATGTCAGCCGGCAGGCTGTGGATCTGTGTCCATCGCTAATTGATTGGAGCTGGGGGTCGGCCCACAGGGGTGTCCAGGCAGGGGCGTCCCTGGGCCAGGGAGTCGGGGCCATTGGTTCTCCCAGGAGAGGGAGGAGGCGGCGTACCTCACTTCGCCTGGGCTTACATGAGAGCTTCCCATCCCTCCTCCTCCATCTCTCCTTCCGTCCTGGTCTCTGGTTTTGCTGTAGCCCCAGCCTGTAGTTGGAGTGGCCCCGGGGGTGGGTCTGCCCTGACATTTCGGGTCAGGCCATTTCTCAAGAGCTTTGCCCTCCTGACCTCAGATGGCCCCAGGGGTCCCTGAGGTCCAAAGAGGGATTAGCATGACCCACTGGCCAGTGTGAATTACTGGGGCAGGGGGGGCCCTTTCCAGACCATGAACAGCCAGCCTCGGGGAATTTAAAAAGCTGATCAGGCCTGGGAGCTCTGACGTTTGTAGGGTGGACGGCAATCCGAGAATCTCCTGTCCCTGCTGGGGCACCCAGGGCCTGGAGTCACATGTGTGGTGCATTCAGCACCGCCCTTTACTCTGTTCAGGGGTGGGAAGGGACTTGAAAGGCCGCTGAGCCACGCTTTGCATCTGGCAGAGGAAGCAGACGTCACTCGCTGGTGGCTGTCGGAGGTCACACGGTGTCTTCCTATTACAGCCCGCCATCCGCTGCCCCCCATATCCGGGCAGGCCCACTCTGTGGCCCGCGCCGGGCAGAGGATGCCTGACCTGTGCCTGGGCTGTGTGCAGGGGCCATCGTGCCGGCTCCTTGTGGGTGGGATGCCTTTCCCTCTCCTGCCCCCCCATCCGTCCCCGGCAGCCCTGGACTTTGTGCTCAGTAAACACGGCTCCGTTCTCTGTCCTTCTTTGCTGTTGCCCGTAAATCCTGTCTACACTTCCTGTGCCTGCAAATGAGCTGGGAAGTATCCCTTCCCCTCTGCCTTCGGGTTCTGCTGAAATTTAAAAGCATTCAGCGAGGCTCTGGGTTGGCCTGGGATGTCCTGTGATGAGAATAGCAATCTGGACCCTCGTTTGTTGAACATAATTTTTTTCAGTTGATTTTTTAGAGAGAGAAAGAAAGGGGGGGAGTGGAAAAGAGAGAGAGAGAGAGAGAGAGAGAGAGAGAGAGAAAAGCATTGATGTGTTGCTCTGCTCGTTTGTATGTTCTTTGGTTGATTTTTGTATGCGCCCCAATCGGGAATCGAACCTGCAACCTTGGTGTAGTGGGAGGAGGCTCTAACCGACGGAGCTACCTGACCAGGGCCAACGTAATTTTAATCAACAACAGAAAAGGTGTGTTTACTTTGATGGATTCTGAAAGGGTCTGCAGCAAAGCTTTACGGGCATGGGAGGTTTTCTAAAGACAGAGCCCACAGCCCTTATCGGATTCCTTAGAGGGTTTGTGCCTTCGAAAAAGGTCACAGCCCCGGGCCTGGAGGGAGGCCTGCAGCCTGCTGGGACATGAGATGGCTGAGAGGGACTGGGCCTCTCCCCTTGGCCGGAGGCTCAGCTTAAACCAAGAATAAACTTGATAGAAACCAGTTACAACTCCTTATTTCCTTCATCTGTTTAATATTTTTACTTTTCATTCAGTCCAGATATTATGTGCTCATTTACAGAGTGGGGAAGACCTGGCTTGTGAAATTTATCTTTGGATTTTTGTTGACGTTGGACCTCCTCTGAACGAAATCTGGGGCCCAGGTGACTCACAGGCCATCTGTGGGCAGGGGACTGGAAACGGGACCTTCTGAATTGTTCAGGCAGCGTGATGCTCGGGTCTCGAGGTGGCACTCGGAGAGGAGTGACTGCATTGGCTTCAGAGAGGAGGGCGGGGTGTCCGGGAAGGTGCACGTGGGTCCGGGACCAAGACATTGACAGAGAGAGGAATGGCACCTCCAGAGCTGGGCGAGCTCCTCTCTGTGGCTGGGTTTCCTGTTTACCTCTGCACAGTGGTTTCCACTTTGCAAAGCTCTCAGGTTTGTTCTTGATCTTCTCTGGGAGGGTGGGTCCAGCCAGATCCGAATTATTACCCCCTTTCACGGACGGGGGACCTTGTGCCTCAGAGAAGCTGACCAGTGACTGACTGAGCTCAGTCAGAACCTCGCACAGGGTCCCCAGAGCCCGAGGGCTGGGGTCGGACGAGGGAGGGCTGCTAAGCGGGGTTCTAGAACTTTCCGTCAGCGGAAGGAGTCAGCTGGCTGAGGCAGTCCTGGGGGTCCTGGGTGGACCCCTGGTGGGCTCTGATCTCTTGAGGACCAGCCTCCATCTGACGGGGCATAGTCTCTGTCGGGGGCAGTTGACTGTAAGTCAGCAGGAGACTGTCTGTTGGCCCACGTTGGGACGCCGAGTTTCTGTAGACACTCTCCAGGGTACATCAGGTGAACGGGCCTCTCACGGAGTGTGAGTGAGCCTGCTAGAAGCTCCCATTGACAGGGTTCTGCGGACACAGCCGTGTGCCTGGCGGCAGGAACCCGCGTGGCCCTGCCCTAGCCATCCTTCCATGAGGCTGGTCAGGAACAACCCGGGGCTCGGCCCGGCGTGACGGACACCTCTGGCCAGGGTCTGGCCCTCAGACACTGGACTCGGGGATGGGCCTAGGTCCTACAAACCCCATTTTTCCACGGGGCATGAGACACGCAGATCCTTTGGTGATGCAGGTAGAGAATCGGGGCTGCACCCGTGGGGGCAGGCGGTGAGAGCAAAATGAGGGTCCTCAGCTGGGTGATGAGAAGAAGACCCTCTTTTCTTGGGGACCCTTCTCTCCCACCCCGCCCGTGCAGTTCTGGGGTGTGTGTCCTGGGCCCCTGTGCTCCCTGACTTTGCTCATCTGTGAAATAGGAGCGAGAAGCTGCAGTTCTGTGAGCGGGGCGCCCTCACACCATTGTGGGGAAGTGGATCTGGGGTGACGGACCTGACCCCACTGGGACGGTCACCAGGGGCTGGAGGCGGTGTCTCCAAGTGGCTCCAGGGCCAAGCCCACCCTGTCCTTCCCTCAGCTTGATTTGGGTGCCCCAGGCTGTTCCCTATGTTTACCTAGTGAGTTTGAGTGGGGCTTTGAGAGTCCCCTGATACCGTCCAAGATGGCCCCACACCTGTCCCTATCCGGGGGACCCCAGTCTGAGGTCTCGGTCGGCACCTCTGGCCACCTCCGCGTCCTGGCCGTGGCTGGAATGAGTTGGCCTCATGTCCTGTGCTGTGTGGCTGGACCCAGCCCTCTGCTGGCCACACCCGGTTTCTTCTCTGTCCTGATGATGTTGAAACTGTCTCAGGACACAGTTTTTTTAAACAAAGGTATGGTTCACACTGTGCACACACACGACAGGTCAGCCCCTTCGTGACTTAGGTGTGGCACCTGAGTCCTGCTCTGGGCCCCTGGGAGTGGCCTTGCTTCCTCATGAGGATTCTTTCTTAAACATTTTTTTATTGAACGTAAAGTTAACCGTTTTATAAGGTCGCCATTCAAGGACATTTAGTATCTTCACAAAGTTGTGCCGCCAGTTCCCTGTCTATCCGGTTCCAAAACACGTGACCACCCCCAAAGGGCACCTGGCAGACGCTGACCGGCCCCTGTCTGCACACCTTTGCCTGTTCTGGATACTTCTCATCAGTGGAATGGCACACTGTGTGGCCTTTGGCGACTGTCCTCCCGCTAATCACGTCATCAGGGCTCATCCCCGTGGGGCGTGCCCCCGGACTTCCTTCCTGTCTGTGGGCACGCTCCTCCGTGGGGGTGCACTGCGCCTTGCCGGCCGCTGACTCGTTGTCACTGGACATGCGGGCCCTTTCCACCTCTGGCTCTCGGGAACGGCGTGGCCAGGACTCGTTATATTTCGATGTCCTATTTCGTTCTGAGAGCTCTTGCAGAGACCCCTAGGGTTTCAGTCCTGCTCCCTCTGCCAACCCATGCCTGTCCCCAGTTTTCTAAATCTCCCAGAACCAGGGTTGACCTCCTGTTGGAATTCCTCTCGGCTTGGGTCACTGTCACACAGAGTCCAGTTTGCCGTTGTCCCTGGGGGTTCATTCAGCTGTGTGTTGACACAGCATTGCCAGGAACAGCGAGTGGCCTGCGGCGAGTGCTGCTCGCGGAGGGGGTGGCCGCGGCTGGCCTGGCCAGGTGTTTCTCCAGGTGTGGGCCCCTGGTCACCTGCGTCAGGATCACGCGGGAAGCTTGTTTTGAGAAAACAGCCTTCTAGGCCCCTGCTGATTGCCATGTGTCTGTCGCTCTGTCCCTCTGTCCCTCTGTCCCTCTGCCCCTGCTGTGGGTAGATCTGCGTGCAAGGCCCTCCTGATAGGATCAGCCAGGGGAGAGGACAGAGAGAGGGGAGAACAGGGCAGCCTCTCCCTGCAGCGAAGCCTGGTACTCTCTCCGGTTCCCTGACTGAGGGACCCTGTCTCCGCAGGCTACAGTCACCGCTGCCCCTCCCCCCAACTCCTGCCGTCCGGCGCCCTGCCCCCTCCCACATACGCTCCTGTAGATTGTCTCTTTATTAAACGTTCATAAAATGATGCTAATCTGAGTTCATGGTCCTTCCCTGTTGTGACGCTGCAGTGGCAGCTCAGCCTGTCCCCACCCAGTGAAAATGCCCCCGTGGGGCCAAGCACCTGCACACCACGGACCTCGGGCTCCTCCGAGCCGGGAGTCAGCGGCCCCGTCGGTCCCTGACATTCTCTGCCTGGCCTGACCACCCTTGCCCCGTCTCTGCCTTTTGGAGCACCATCCAAGGAAGCAATGTTTCCCGAACCGTCCTGACGCCAGAGTTGGCAGGATTTACACACGCCGTACCGTGGCAGGAAGGGAGCGGAGAGACAGGGCTTGTTGGCTTTGGGAGGGCGACCCACCCTGGGGTCCCCTTGCACCCAGCCACTTAGCTTCCTTTCAGGGCTTGGAATCCCACGGTCGTGTCCCCCCAATCTCTGTCCCTGGGGGGCAGGGTGAGGGGCCCAGTCCTGGCTGAGTCCCTGCGGCAGCTCACGCCCAGCCCCCTGGCTCCAGCCTGAGAAAGCTGGCCCCTCCAGACTCAGCTCTGGGGACAGGACAGCAGGTGGCAGGTGGGAGCCCAGCAGGGTGTCCCATGTCTCTTCCTGCTTTGTTCCAGTAGGGTCTGCCTCGCGTCCCTCCTCCTCCCCCATTCCTTCCTGCTTCTCTGCCTGCCTGCCTTCCTGGGGGATTGGACATGTTTGTGTTTAGAGACTCTCGGAAGGGCCACGCGCTTCCTTTAGGGTGTTGTACCTAAATTCGTGGATTTCGGTAAAAATGGATCAGTCAGAAATCCGTGGAGTCCAGTGTTTATGGGAAACATACTCCCTTTGAGTTGCTATAGATTGTTCACTGTTACAAAGACATTCCAGAGGAAGCCAGTGGGACGAGGGCAGCCAGGACTTCCGGAGGCTCAGAGCCGCCGTCTCTGGACTCCGGGCCCAGCTCACGCCACGCCGTCACCGGGGCCATCGGCCTAGGTTCCTGCGGCCCAGCATCCGGGCAGGACTGAGCCCGCCCGAGGATGGAGGGCGGGTCTGTGCCGCCTGTTCCTGTAGGTAAGGTCTGCCTGGAGGCCACTGTGCCTGCACGGCCGTGACTGTGTGTGCCTCTCACAGGCAGAGTCCAGTGGTCCCACAAGGGCCAAGGGGCCCATAAAGCCTGGACGAGGCGCTGGCTGGCTTTTTGGTGTCAGCAGGGGACATGGGGCTCATCACGACCGGGGTTGGGGTGCTACTGGGCACGGGGTGGGTTGAGGCTGTAGTCCCGTCCTGCAATGCACAGAACGGCCCCCCCACGGCCCCCCAGAAAGACGATTAGGCCCCAGAGGCCAGCAGTGCCAAGGTTGAGAGATCACTTTCTAGAAAAAGCTTGCTGTTCCCGATAGAGGACTGGCCGGCTGGGGGGACGGAGGTGTCTAGGATGGTGGCTGTGGTTGGTGCCCTGGCTGGGACGGGGTGTGGGGGTGTGGGAGGCTGGCTGAGTCGGGGGACAGATGTGGGACCCAGTGGGACTGTCCTCTGCTGACAGTGCTGCCCTGGAGACTCGGGCCTGGGCTTCGGCAGAAACTAGGCAGCCCTCGGCCTCGTTCCCGGGGGTGCCCTGGCTGTGGTGAGGCCACCAAGGAGAAGGGCAAGGACAGACTCTGGGGACATTGGACGCGGGAGGGCAGCCAGAGGAGCAGAAACCTCTGTAGGAGGGCGGGCGGGACCGGCCACGGGGGAGCTGAGAGGCACCCACAGAGCGTCAGTGGTCAGAACACCGCCAGGGGAGAAGGGAACACGGCCGCACCCGTAGGACATGGGGTTCCGGGTGGCCGTCTCCAGCTGCCGTGGGAACAGTGTGGCTTCCGGGGGACGGGAGGGCAGAGGGCAGGACCGAGCAGGAGGAAGGACAGTGGGCCCCCAGGAGGGAGGATGACTAGGATCCTGGGCTGCGGGAGAGGAGGCTCCAGCTCCCAGCGGAGGGGGCCTGGGAGAAGGTGTCACGGGCAGTGGGCTGGACTCCTGGTTGAGCCGCGACCAAACAAAGCAGAGGACAGAAAACGTCCGCCATGGCGCCCTTTCTGCTGTGGGTGATTCCCCTCTGGTGGCTCTCTCTTCTCTGTGTCAGCAGTTGTCCCTGGGGACTCAGTTGTTACAGGTGACAGGAGAGGTCTCCCAGCTGCTCCGGGCCACACAGGCCCCTGCTCCTGTGCCTCTCCTGGGGTTGCCCTCAGAACGTAGGGAAGCCTGCCCAGCTGTCGGGAGGCGCGGCCTGCGTGCAGAGCCTCTGGGGCCCTCGCTGTCCGGAGGGACACCTGTCATTGTGGTGCTGGTCCATTTCCTCTCCGCCCATGCAGACCTGCAGCAGGGCCGTGGAGACGCAGGGCGATCCCCGCAGGCGCGCTAAGTTGCGCACTGGTTTAGAAAAGCAAAGGGGCAGGTGTTCCGATAGCCCGTCGGCTCTGCCCCCGTGGCATCACCTCGGGGGGCCCTCCCTCCAGGCTCTGGTCTCCAGGTGCCGGGCTGACGGGGCCCAGCCGGACAGGTGGAGGGACAGTGTGTGTTCTCGGAGTTGCTCAGATGTGTGCTGGCCCTTCTGGTCCTTGAGCTGGGCTCCGGCCATCGGCCTGGAACACTCGGTCCTGCCACTCGGTAGCTGGGAAAACCCTGGGCGGCTTCCTGGGCTTCCCTGCCCCTCAGTCTGTACCACGGAGTCAACAGTGTTGTCTGTCCCACAGGGTGGCGGTGACATTCAAGCGTGTGGCGCATCCTCGGTGTCCCGCACATGGCATCAGGCATCCCAGTTTCCCAGGGCCGTGTAACAGGTGACCGTAACCCGTGTGGCTTAAAGCAATGGAAATGGCCCAGACCCGTGTGGCTCCGTCGGTTGGAGCTCTGTCCCATAACCCAAAGGTTGCGGCTTTGATCCCCAGTTAAGGGACATGTCATCTGGACGCATGGGATCCCTGCTCTGGGTGCATGGGATCCCTGGTCCAAGGGCATACGAGAGACCACCAATCTATGCTTCTCTGCGCATCCATGTTTCTCTCTCCCTTCCTCTCTCCCTTCCCCACACTCTAAATGGCAAAAAAGAATGTTCTCGGGTGAGATGTAAAAAAAAATGTATTCCCTCACTGCCTTGAGGCTACCAAGGTGTCTGCAGGGCCCGGTTCCCTCTGAAGGCTCCAGGAAGAAACCATCCCTGCCTTTCCCAACTTCCAGCCCCTCCCGAAATCCTGGGAGTCATTGCCTTGCGGCCTCATCACTCCAGCCTCCGTTTCCGTCTTCCCGTGGCCACCCTCCGCCTGCACGGCTGCGCCTCAGTGGGGGTTCCCTTTCCTAGGGACACAGTGATGGGCTGGGGGCCCACCTGCATCCAGTGTGACCCCATCTCAACGTGATCACACCAGCAAAGGTCCTGCTTCCAAACGAGGTCAAGTTCGCCGCGCCCTTCGGGGGCCCCCGTGAGCTGCCGCGGCGGGCGCGCTTGCTGCGTGAGCTGTTGCGGGTTCTGCTGTTGCTCCTGCCTGCGCTCTGGTCTGCTGGGAGCAGGAACGGGCTTGTTCTTCTCGGGTGCTTTGGTGCTAACAGTGCTGGACAAGCACCCGGCACCTGTGTAGTTCACGACGCCGGTTCGGGAAGACGCCGCTTCTGATAACCTTGAGGTTTTCAAACAGAAACCTGCCTGAGGCGGACAAGGCAGCTACATCCATGTACACTGACCGTGGTGCCACCCCGAGCCCTCCTGGTTTACATACCTCTCACTGAGGGACTGTCACTGTGCACCGGGCACTGGGGGTGCCGGGGATTCTGAAAGACACCGGGAGCGGGTGGCCCGGCGGGACACAGTGAGATGCGTTGCGGTCAGTTCATTAGATCCCGTTGTCAGGGAGCCTGGCGCGCCCGGGCTGCTGACCACAGACGTGGCGTTGACTCAGAGGGAATTTATTGGGGTCAGGGCGTGACACCCGTGGACTCCCGCGGCTTCCCTTCCGCACGGGCGCAGGGTCACAGGGCACTGGCAGCTGCTGAGTGTCCCCGGAGGGCGCTGGCCCCGGGGAGACAGCCAGAGCTGCGACCGTGCAGAGGCTCCGGGACCTCTGGGGGGGATGGGTCCCTGGTCCCACCGCGTCACAGTGCAGCTCAGTGAGTGATGCCTCGGGGAGTGGCTCAGGGTCCTCACCAGTGAGCAGGGTGATGTCTAAGGATGTGGTCCCTGGTGTTCTTGTAATGGGAGCTGAGGGAGCAGCCGGAGTCACCTGCGAGATTCCCTCCTTGTCATTGTCTCTGGGTGTGTGTGTGTGTGTGTGTGTGTCTTACACAAAGAAGGCTCCAGAATGTGCTCATACCTCTCGTGCCTACGCGGGCACAGATCTGACTCCACTGGAAAAGAGTTCTTCCTTTTACGACCAGTGATCCCCGTGCCCACAGGCCTGGCTGCCTCCCAAGCCACACGGAGGGTTTTCGTCCCCTGCCTGGCTGGCCGGGCCGAGGTGCCCACAGGATGCTCCGCACTGGGATCCCGGGCCCCTCATGAGTGGGTGTGGTCTCGCAGGTGCCAGGCTCTGTCCCGTGGCCTCGCTGACCAGTGAGCACAGGCGAAACCTCAGTTTGCCTCACGCCCAGCAAAGTGCAGCTGGGCCAGCCCCAAGGTGTGCTGCCTGCGGCAGCGACCACACCCGGACCTGGGCTGCAGGCCTTCGGGCGTACGAGGGTCCCAGCATTCCGGAGGCCACATCGGGCTGCCTGCTACCAGGCCCACGGTGTGGGTTCCAGGGGTCTCTCAGGAATAAGTTGCCCGCTGGTGAGCAGACTCCCATCCCCTGGGCGCCCCAGGTACGGCCAATGCAGACTCATCATCTCAAGGGTCCCGTGGGTGCTTGGTGACGGCTACAAAGGGACCCGGCCTCTGGGGCTTAGTGCCACGGGCGTGTGGACTCGGGAGCTTGTGTGCAACCTCCAGAAAGCGCCGCTGCCTTTTCACGGTTTTGCGATGGGGGCCGGGGGTCAGTGACCGGAGAGCGGGTCGGGGGACCCGCGGAGGGTGGGTGGCAGAGGCCGCCAGGACCTTCCAGGCCAGGGGAGCGGCACGCCTGGCTGAGCGTGCGGAGGCTGGGTTCCCGGGGCGGGGTCAGGCTGATGTCAGCAGTGGCAAACATAAGGACGGGGGGTTGGGTGGGAGACAGCGGACGGTGGAGCAGATGGTACATGGGCTGCTGAGTGAGGGCGTTGCTTTCTCTCTCTCTCTTTTTTTTTTTTGCCAAGAATGAGGACATGCAGATAGCGGGGATGTAGAGGGCCTCGGAGGAGGGCTGAGTCCTCACGGGTAGAGTGTGGTTGCACCTAGCGGAGGCCAGGCGGGGTATGTCTCAGACCACCGTCTGCGCTGAGGCTAAGAGAATGGGACCTGGGTTCTAAAATGGAGGGACCGCTGTAGATTCTTGGGGGCTGGGGGTGAGTGGGTCCAGCCTGCGTGGGGATTCTCTGTCCTGTCTGCGAAGGAGAATGTCCTGAGAGGGTTTGGGAGGTAAAGGTGTTACTTAGAAGCTTCCCAGGTGGTTGTCATCAGAACCAGCGTTGGAAAGCTGTTCGTTGGAAGCCCTTGGGGCACAGGCGTGCCTGGGAGATGGAGACAGACCTGACCTTGACCTGGACATGGGAGGGGAAGGAACCAGGGAGGTGTGCAGTGTGCCACCAGGGTCAGTGACAGCAATACGGGTACTAGCCCTCTCCCAGGGCAGTGGTCCTCGGTCGGGGCAATTCTGCCCCTCAGGGGACGCTCGGCAGTGACGGGAGGCCTTTTGGGTTGTCTGGGAACAGGGGTGCCCCTGGCTTCTAGTGGGCAGAGGCCAGGGAGGCTGCCGAGTGCCCTACAGTACGGTGCACGGGGCAGCCCGCACCCACAAACAGGGGGCCCTGCTGGGGGTGGATGCTGGCACCTTACTGGGCACATGGGAGCCAGTTCTATCCACACTTTGAAGAGGTGACTAGTGGTATTGTCCCCATGTTACAGATGAGGCCATGGAGGCACCGAGAAGTTGAGTGCCTTGCCTGTCTGAGGCGTTTCGAATGTGGGACAAAGGGACGCCGGGGAGTAAAGGCAGGGGTGGGGGTCTTTGGTTCCGAGTAGACGTGGGCTCCTCCGAGGAGAAGCTTGGAGAATTTGTGGTTTGCATCACCGGCCCGCGGCTGCCTGGGGGCACCGGTGCTGTGCCCACATGTCCTCGTCATGCACGTGAGACAGCGGAAAGGAGCAACCGGCTGTTCAGTGCCCGCTGTGTGCTCGCCTGGTCTGGCAGGTCACACGTCCTCCTGGCTCAGGCGCGGCGAGCAGAGGCCCAGAGAGGCGAAGGAACCTGCCCAAGAGCGCCCAGCTGGCCTCTGCACCCAGATCTGCCTCCCTCTTCGTGCCCTGCCATCTCCCCGGTGTAGTGCCCCGTGCAGTCTGAGCAGGGGAAGGTCAGCGCTGGTGATGCTTTAATACTAACGTATTTAGGATCGGGAGCAGGAGCCGAGGCCCGTGCCAGAAGACAGAGCAGGGCCTCAGAGCAGAGCCGCGGGGTCTTCGTCTTTGTGGGCGCGGCCTGGAGCGCCCCACTACTCTCCCAGCTGCCGGGACGCTCGGCCCACTGGGGAGAAGCAGCCTTTTCTCTCCTGGTCAGTTTCCTGAACTGTCGGCTCTTGATGAATCCGTAGAGGCGAGATTCAGTTTGCGTGAGGAGACACACCTCAGGGTGCTCAGTGCCCAGCAACAGGCTGCCTGGCGGTCCCTCCCGCCCACCCTGGGGGCAGCCCTCTCCCCTGCCCCACAGAGGTCCAGTCGCATCCTCGCTGCCGTCCAGCGGGAGCCTTGAGCCCGGAGCTTGAAGTCCGTGCGGAGCCGGAGTGCCTCCTGCAACAGCCGCGGCTCCCGCCCTCAGCTTCCTCGGCGGCTGGGGGTTTCTGCCCTTTACCCTGCCTTTTTGTGTTTGAGTTACCAGATGTTTCCTTAGTTGGTGCAGATGCTGCTGCTGGCTGGCGGGGCAGCCCCCCAGAAGGAACTTGACATGATTGCCCCCTGCCTGAGCCCGGGGGGCCCGGTCTGCTCCGTCCACCCTGCCCCTGCCTCCAACTTCCCGACAGTTCCAGCACGTTCTCAGTTTGCCGCGGGGTTCGGGCAGCACCAGCACCGTAGCGAAAGGCGCTGCTTCAAAGCCCCACGTGCGTGGGTACCACTGAGAATGCCTTTGCGAGACTCACGGGGTGACGTGGCCCGTCTCTCACAATAACGCTCTGGGCGTGGAAGTGGGGTCACCCGTTACAGCCCGCTGACACCCAACGCATCCGTCGGAAATGCGGCGCGCGGCCATTGGCTGGCCGGCTTGTTGGGGATCTTAGGAAGGAACGTTCCGGAAGCGTGGGGGCAAGACCACATTTTACATGAGAGGCTGTGCTCCTCTGTTTTGGGAGCCTCCCCTTCATTGGCCTCTCGGAGTCCTGCTTGTATTAGATGTGACAGAAGAGAGAGCTGGGGCCGCTGTGTTAGGAAGCAGAGAGGAGGGGTGAGGTTCTGAGAAGACCAATCTGTGTCCAGAGCTTTCCGTTCTGATCTCTGGGGCGGTATCTTTGTTTCCTGGGGCTGCCATCACCGAGTCCCACACACTGGGTGGCTTGAAACGACAGGCTTTCATTCTCACGTTTCTAGGGGCCAGAAATCCAAGGTCAAGGTGTGGATGCCCCACCGAGGTGGAATTGACACGCCTTCCAGAACCGCCTGACAGGAGGGCAGAGGTGAGGCCTTTGGACGGAGAACGTGAGGCTCCCGAAGCCCCATTTCCTCTCTGTCCCTTTACAGAAAGCGTTTGCCAGACCCTGCTCTGCCCTGCCCTGGGACTCGCTCTGAAATAGACAGAGACCCACTGTTTTTCCAGAAGAAAAGAGAATCGTGTAAAGAAGTCAGTTCTACCCGTGCCATGTCACCCAAGTTCTAGTGGGGTCATTTTTTAAAGGAAGGTGCAGGTGGAAAGGCATTTCATTAAGTTATTCTGAAGTTCACCTGGAAGAAAAAAATAGGAGACTTAGGAAGAGGACGGGTCATGGACACTGGCCCTTCCACGTAGCCGGACATGAAAGACTACCGTAGTTAAATCAGGGCTGTTGTCGTTCTAAAAATAGTCAACAAATGGCCCAGACGAGGCTGGAGTCACACCTGGTGGCCATGCAGGTGCGTTTCGGCGGCATCCGATCCGGCGGGAGGGGGCAGATCGTGCGTAATGACGCAGGAGTGACGGCTCTGCTCCTCGCTGGTGAAGTCTGCGGAGCTTCTCCCCAAGCAGCCGCGCACGTCCTCTGTGCGAGGATGTCAGTCCTCAAACCACAGTTTTAGATAAAGGGACGTCGATGTGACGGTTCATCACATTTTCCTGTAGGAGCGGCCCTTCTGTGCTTCACGGAGACATCACAAAGGAAAGATGGATGTGGTTGCGTAACTGAGACCGTATCAGGTTGGCGAACGGATTCCCGCCTTTAGGAGCGTGGCGCCAGGGAGATACTGGCGGCCGTAAGACTGAGTTTAAGGCTGTCGTCGAGCAAAGGGTCCTAAGTGGTAGTCACGACGCAGACTGAGCAGCGGTAGATGTTTGAAACAGCTGCCGCCTCAAGGTCAAAGGAACGGGAATTTAGACTCCGATGGTGCATTTTCCATGCGACATTAGCCATGCCTGGCGTGCACTGTGCTGCTGAGGAAAGGCGGGGAGCAGATGCTCGCTGCTGCTGAGGGTAGAGTTGCTGCCACTTGCGCCGAGGGCTTCCTGCACTACCAGGGGGCCCTCCTGAGAAACTAGCCCGATTGCTGAGGGAGATCAGTGTCAGGATGCTCGCTACCCTGCCGTGCCCAGCGGCCCACATCTGGAAGCTGCCGGGAGGAGCGGGATTGGGGTGCCCCACCTGCAGCACTGAACATGGGTCCCAGGTGGTCTGGTCGGGCCGAGCGCATTTCTGAAACTTTGGTGCTGGTTTTTATCCTTTCTCGAATCTCCTTTCTACCCATAACAATTCTGCACCCAAATCTAAGCCATGTGGGTGTTTTTGGCCACACTGCCGGTTCTCAGATACCAGCTGGGTGTCCTACAGTTCAACGCAGTTCCGGCCCCACCCGCCTGGAGGTGATGTCAGACCCCACAGACTGCTCCCTCCCCTCCCCCACCCTCAGACACCCATCGCAAATTCAGGTCATCATCCCCTGTGCCTCTGGCGGACTGGCAGGTTCCAATGACCCACTCCTCGGGTTTGGTTCGTTTGCTAGAATGACTCACAGACCTCGAACATTGACCCAGGAGACCACTGGTTCATTATAAAAGGACACACCCAGGAGCGGGCAGAGGGAAGGGGGGCACAGGGCAAGGCCTGGGGAAGACTCGGGGGGCCTCCGTGCCCTTCCTGGGCACTGCGCTCCCTGAACTTCCCATGTTCACCAGCCAGAAGCTCTCTGACCCCGTCCTTTTGGGGATTTTTATGGCAGCTTTATGATGTAGCCTGGATTGATTAGGTAGGTTATTGGCCACTGGTGATCAATCCATCCTCCGGCTCTCCCTACCCCAGAGGCCAGGGTGGGACAGAAAGTTCCAACTCTAATCCGGCGATTTTCAACTTTTATCATCTAATTACTAAAATTCTGCAGCACACCTAAAAATGGTTTCTTTTTTACCGCTCTGACAAAAAATAAAAATAAAAAGAGGTGTAATTTTGATAGTTTCTCACCAGACAGCGATCGTTGCGTTGGCTGCTATCATTTTTAATTTGACCATCTCAGGGAAAAGAGGTCGGTGCCCTGACTAGTCAGGTGTTGCGTGTCGTAGAGATTCCCATGGCGCACCAGTAGAAAATCGCTGCTCTGATCACTTGGTTGGCTCTCTGGACAGCCAGCCCCATCCTTAGGGGACCTAGGAACAATCCAGAAGTCACCCCATTAACATAACAAAAGACAACTCTGTGGCTGTCCTGGCTTAGGAAACCCCACGGGTTTTAGGAGGTCCGGGCCAGAACTGGGACTTGCACCGAATGTGGATTTCTCATTACAAATCGAAGCATCCCGGTCGGGTAGCCCATGGCCCCTAGATGATGGTGTCATAAGCCCCAGAGACAGGGGAGCACCTTTTATTTTCATTCCATGGCAAGCGACTCCCCAAACCACAGAGCCAGAGCAGAGCGAGGCTTCAGATGCGCCGGGATTGACTGTAGTCAGCGCTTGGCTCTGGTGCTCCGTCCAGCATTGGGAAGAGGTCGCCATCCGCCCTCACACACCATGCTTTTATACCTGCAGGGATCATGCGGCTGTTGCAGAATCAGAATGGAAGTTTATTTTCTAAAATGCAGTTTCAAAACACAGAAAGTATCGGGTTGGCCAGAGAGTCCATTTAGCTTTTCCTGTAAAATAAAAGGCATGGTTTTCATATCACCAATAATGTTATTGATTTGGATATTTTTAGTGTGTTGATTCTCTCCTGCTATTGGCTTCTGGTGGGGAGAGGCCCGGGGGGCTGCTAAACATCTTTCAATGCATAAGACAGCCCCACAGCAAAGAATTATTTGTCCAAAATGTCTATAGTACCAAGAAACTTCACAAACCCCTTTTGACACATTTGATCAGTCACAGCACCTTCTCCACACACGGCACAGATCTTTTCTTGTGTTTCGGTTGCATTTTTACCTTTCTTGAAATATTAAAGCATAATAAGCCAAAAATGTTGCCTACTTTCTTCTGTCTTAAATAGTAAAACGGCTGCACAAAAACCCACCGATTTTGATTTTATTTTTTTTAACGCACGTGATATGCCGGCTGTCACAATACCATCTAATAAAACTGTTTCAAATGAAGTTAAAGACAACTAAGTGCTACTAGAGCCATCGTACGGAAAAATCTAAACAACTTTTTGGCCAACCCAATAGAACACAAAACAATTTAGATAAAGAGTAAAACTATTTGCTTGCCACCTAGACAGAATTAATGTCCACAGTTAATGTGAAATTTGCTCTTTTTTTTCCTAGCGAATATACACCTTTTAAAGCAAAGTAGAACGAGATTTGATTGTAACATTGGTGCGTCTGATTTTTCCCAGTATTATGAGGTGTGGGTTTTCCATCCTATTAGCTATCAGGAAATGAGCTGAACACCTGTGGCACTCCCAGCCCGAGCGTTGGAAGATTAGCTCGTCTCCTTTCCTGCGCAGCTACGAGCAGTGCTGTGACTGGGTCACTTCCTCTGGGACTTGGATTTCCTAAGGACACGTGTATTTGAGGGGCAGAGGTGTGGGAGAAGGAGAAAGGGGGCGGGTTCTTGCTCATCCCCTTAATTGATGTGGCTGACATATATTGATTTGCAGCCGGTTTATTGGTCTAGAGATCTTGGTTAGCGATTCATGGACATGGTGGATGGTCCATAAAGAAGTTTCCTCCTTCCCTCTGTGCATTCGTGGGTCGCTTACTCTGCTCAATGCTGCCTGCCAGGTCCTCGGAACGCTGGTGGGTGAACGCGGCCCAGTTGAGAGGCACAAGCCAGCCAGTAAAGTAAAGTCAGGAAAGATGCCTCTGGCACTGCACCCGCGCCCAGTCTCCTCTGCTGAGCGGTGCTTGAGGCCCGTCTACAGTGTGCGCCAGCATGTCCGGAGTCCGCTTGCCCTGGTCAGCTGCGTTCAGCTGCACCGTTCGCGTGGTTTAGCCACAGGCTTTGTCCCTCCGTCCGTTCTGGTTTCAGCGGCTCCTGCCCTGTCTTCACGGTATTCAGCTCCTGTCTCGAACGTGAACCTGAGACACAGCCCGTGTGTGTCGTTACCAAGGACCATCGGTTGGATCGGGCGGCGCTGGCCCTAGGGTGGTGTTTTAACCTGAGCCTCACGCGCGAACCTCAGGGAAAACCCCTTTCAGTAAAAACCAGACAAGCCTCCGTTCCTTCATCTGCACAATGGGTGGCACCGGCCAGATCTGTGTATCTCAGAGTGGCATCAAAGCCGAACACTGAAAAAAGTGTCAAGCGAAGTGTGTGTGCCGGAAAAAATGTGTCGGTCTGTCTCTCTGGGAGATCAGCTTGCTCTTTAAAGTGGTGGAAAGCTGCCTTCCAAACAACTAACGGCCTGGAAGACACGGAACTGGGCCCAAAGGGAAAGACTATGTCGTATTTGATTTGTTTTTCCCTAAGGACCACAGGAAATCAGTGACTGATGTTTGGAAGTCACAGGTCCTTCGGTGTTTTGCAGTCTTGGTGACAGTGTCAGGCTGGTCAGCCCTCGGGGGCTCCCCCGGCCCGGCCCCCGTTAAGTGACTGAATGGCCTTCCCTTCTTGTTGCTGTCAGGCCTTCTTCAGACACAATCACGCCTTTTCCTTCTCGTCCCTGGCCGGGGCCCAGAAGGAGCTGTGGTCTGAGCTGGTCACGAGGCCCCACTTCACAGCCTGTCTGCTGCAGGCTCTGTCACATGGGTCTGCCACACGGGCCTTCCCTTGTGACTCCGGGAGACAGACCACAAGCCCCACCAAACCCATGGCTGCTGAGCAGGTGACGTGCCTGCCACGGGTCAGATTAGCCTTCACTTGGAATGTTTTTTTCCGTCCCTTCTCTCTCAGTCTGTGCGGGTCTTCTGCTCTGAGACGGGCCCCTTGTAGACAACACATACGTGGGTCATGCTTTCTTATCCACTCAGCTGCCCTGTGTCTTCTGATTGGTGCATTTAATCCATTTATATTTAAAGTGATTATTGATAGGTTCTTAGTCACTGTCATTTTCCCCCTTTGTACCTGTGTTCCTCTCCGTCTCTCTCTGTTTCTTCATCTTAACGCAGACCATTGGGTAGGTCAGCCTTTGAGGGCCTTGCCGTTTTCCGCAGCAGAGCCATGGGCGGAGGAGAGCGCCCGCCGCGGCCCACGTGGTGTGACAGGTCAGCCGCGGTGTTTGGGCGTCCAGTCCCCTGAGAGCCCAGAAGACATGGGGAAACCGTGCCCCTTGCTCTCTTCTTGGGGCCAGTGTTATGGATGATGTTGTCCCGGTCAAGTGCTGAGCAGGAGAGGGGAGTGACCAGGCCCTGCATCCCCTTGTGTCTTTGGTGGCCCCCAGTGCACAGGTTCTGGGTACGCTGTTTGAACCAAAGAGTCCCTTCACCAGGTGACACCGAGCGCCAGCTTGGGCCAGGCACTGTTTGCTGCCGGGGAACGGTCAGGACGAGGAGACCCGTGTCCAGCTTTCAAGGAAACAGGTGCAGTGAGGGGAGTGGGCGGCGTGTGCGGAGCCCCAGCTGTGCTGCTCCGATCAAAGCAGTGACAGCCAGCGAGGCTGACCGGCGCCTCCCGGAGAGCTCGGACAGGTGACGGGGTCCCCAGGGCAACGGCGCGGCTTGGCGGGGTCCCTCTCAAATGGGTCGGTTCTGATGGAGCAGAAGTCGGCAGGCCTGCTGCGTTTCCAAGAAGGCGGGGTGGGGAGGGAAACAGCGGAAGTTCGGGAGGTGGCGTTCGGAGCCCAGTCCAGGCCGCGGGAGCTGTGTTTGGCAAGAGTGCGGCGCACAGAAGAAAGCGTGACGCTGACCTGGAGAGGGGTCCCTCCCGCGTGAGGGGCTCCTACCCCTGCAGGGGGCCTCCTGAGGTTATTGACTTCACCAAGCCTATGGTGGCATGCGCCTGGCAGGCTGGGAGGACCCATCCCACAGCTGCTCGCCTGCAGGGAGGAGGCCGAGGAGTAGGCGGCTGGGGCCCCAGAGACTCTCCCCGCACTCCCTGCCTTGCACCCCAACCCTCTGAGTCTCCAGACCCAGAGTGTCTGACTTCGGCTCCAGCCAGTGAAAACATCCCACGTCACCGTGCCAGCTCCCAGCCGTCACACTCCCCGCAGTCAGGCCAGCGAGTGGGAAGAGCCACACGCGTGGGCCACCCCAGCTCAGGTCCCTCCCGCTGACCCCGTAGAGCCTGCGGGTGGTTTTGAGTGTCCAGCTTTGGGAGAACAGATACGGGCTTGGCGGTGTGTATGTGGCGCACAGGACCTTCACACTTTGAGTTTTGGGGTCTCTGTCTCAGATGGGGGCCTTTGAACAGACCCCCGTGTGGACAGAGCCTTGTTCCTAGAAATTGACATTCAGTGGCTGAGCGGATGTGGTGCCTGCCTGGGAGACGGCCACCTTTCTCAGACTTGGGGACCCGGGCACATGGGTTCTGCACACGGACCTCAGGGCTGTACCCAGACGGCCTGCTGGGGGGCCCCGCACAGATGCTGCTGCCACCCCCAAACTGAACTCAGCTGTTGCACTGAAGTGAGGTACACTCCAGGAGCACTGGTCACCGAGGCCAGTGCTCCCCGGTAGCCTCCAGTGGCACGTTGGTCTCGTGCTCCAGGTGGGCCCAGGGGCGGTTCTAGAGGAGGGGCTTCTGTGACTGGGAGGAAAAGCCCCCCCAGGGGGCGGGGAAGGCCTGAGTTCCTCTGTGCGTGGCTCGTCCTCTCTCGTAACTGGAGCCTGTGCCTTCCCTGCCAAGTGAGGGACAGCCTGGAAAGGGGACACCGGTCACGTGTTGGCTTTTCCACTTGGGTTATTGCCCGGGCCATTCAGGTCAAGGGTCAAGAGGCGGAGGGAGCTGGGGTGCTGCGGAGGCTGCGGGATCCGTACCCCGCCGGGGGCACCTGCATGGGGCAGGAGGAAGAGGTATGGCGTGTGGAGACCACCAGCCCTCCTCCCTTCGGCCTCAGTGC
Organism: Furipterus horrens; assembly: GCF_987537825.1. NCBI lineage: Eukaryota > Metazoa > Chordata > Mammalia > Chiroptera > Furipteridae > Furipterus > Furipterus horrens. The sequence continues at coordinate 215,278,380 of NW_028327171.1, forward strand.
GACTCTGGGAAGGCCAGGCGAGCCCCAGCCGCCACGGGGCCGGGCAGGAGCCCGGGACGTGGGGTGCCAGGCGGTCGCTCGCTGGAGGCCAGGTCAGCGGGGAGAGGGGTCTCGGGGTGATTTCCATCCTCTAAGATGGAGCTTCTGTTACGGGGCCTGGTGCCTTAAACCGCCGAGAATGGGCCGAAACTCAGACTCTTTTGTAACCCCGGGGGAAATGTGATTAATCACCATGACGCTCCTACTCCAGAAATTAAAGTCAAACGTGGAGAGTGAGTCACCGTAACGAGGCAGGGACAGCGTTTGCCGGGCAGAGCCGTCCCAACGCCCGGCACCGGCAGCCTCCTTCTGTCCTGGAGGAGCTGGCCCATCGTTCTGCACACCTGGCGTCCCTGGGTGAGCCTTCTCCGCCCCCATCCCCTGCAAAGGTGCCTGTGATCTATTTGGTTTTGTTTCTTTTTGTCCCTGGGACTGAACGCTGGCAGACAGGCCCCACAAGAATATTATTTCTGTGCTTCGGAGATCTGGGGGGGTGGGGGCAGGTGGAGCTGAGGGTCTGTGCGTGGTTCCCCGCTGGCCACCGGGACCTGGAAGTAATTCTCTGTGCACTACGATGTCATCTGCTCAGAGGCCAGCCTCCTGGTTTCTGGGCGGAGCTGGAAGCAGCCTCTTTTCTCTCTCAGTGAATCAGCCTTTCTACAAAAAAAGGAAAACTCACCGGTACTGAGTCAGGTGCAGGTTAGCTTTACTGTGCCTTCTGGTCTTCTAGACCTGACTCTCACCCTGGGAGCAGAAGGCGGCTTCTGCAAGTCCAGGGCTGCGGAATGGGGACAAGCGATGGAGTGGTGCTATAGCCTGCCCTCTGGCCTGTCCTGAGGGCCAGGGCTGGCCACCGCAGGCTGTCCCGGACAGGTGGCTGACCCCTGGGGCCCACAAGGCAGTCTGGTTTCTCAGGGAGGGTGCCCAAATGCGGAGGCCAGACCACCAAGGGCTTTAGCGTGTATGTAACTTAGGTTTCCAGAATAGTGTGGGATCCCTGAATTCAGCCTGCTGTGTGTAAGCAAGTCACATCAGCCATCTGGGCAGGGGGCACTTGACACTTGGCTCCTCGGAAGAGATTTTGCCAGGGACAGCTACCAAAATGTCTCTGAAACCTTCGTTTTCCCTTAAATACACAGCCCACCTGCCGTCTGCCTGGCGCACAGCCTTCTCCTGGCAGGAGGAGGAACTTGCTCCTGATGTGGCCGTCCTGGGGACCCAGAGCCTGTGGAAAGCACGCTGGGACGCTGTCCAAGGCACACAGACGGCCAGTATTTGCCCACTGTGTGCTGCCTGCCATGAGCCCAAATCCGCACTGTGGAAACACTGCCACAAAAATGGAAAGGTGTTGGCAGGATTCAGGTCAACCCGGCAAATGTTTGGACTCCCAGAAACATCTGGACGTTTGGACCCGATTAGCTGGATGGTGATGATTGCGTCGTGATTACTGTCATCTTAGTTGTGGAATCTAAATTCCATTGGGTCCCTTGATCCCAGAGTCCATCTGCCGGTCTGAGTCCTCTTCCCCACGAAGTTGCTTTCCCTAGAATCGTGCATACGGCTCGTTCACCAACGGCGGAAGCTCCCCGTCACGTTGCCACCCTGGGCCGGAGCTGTCGGGGCGTCGCCGGAAGGCTGAACTGTGTGTCTCCGTCGCTGGATCTCCAGATCCACTTGCTTTTTGGAAGTTAGTCCCAGCGGGAACATTCTGGAAACTCGTGTAGACATCTAAGAGCTTGGCGGTGTGCGTGGCCTTGGGGAGGGGGTGGTATGGCCCTCTCCTGAGCAGAAGACACAGGCTCCCCGAAGCATCTGGAATGTGTCAACTTTTCCCTTCTGTCTGGTTTGACCTTTTCTTGGGTAAAGGTGAAAAATAACTGTGAGGTTTGAAAAGATCTTACCTGATCCTAAATATTTCGACAAAACAGATTTTCTCTATAGTAAGATTGCCCAGCATCTTACAAAAGCCCAAATCTAATTTCCTCAGCGGCCAGCCGGGCTCTTTGGAGCCAGACAGTGAATGCGGGGATGTCGCGCAGCCAGGGCAGTGCCTGGCGCCCTCGGCTTCTGCAGGTGCAGCGTGAGCCCAGGGCTTGGAGGGGGCAGCCCCTCCTACTTGGGTGCCTCCCCAGGAACTGCCTGGGGGCCTCGGCAGACATGGCCGCCTAGAATCCCAGTCCCACGATGCAGCTCAGGGCTCGCCCTCGCCCTTCCCCGGCACCCGCAGCCTCCTCGTGGAACAGCTCAGCACCAGGTGTGTTTCCTGCAAAGGGCACACGTCGGCCCCACTGTGAGGTGTGTAGGGGTCTGCCCACCAGACGGGCGCGTCCCTGGCAGCCTCCGGGGTGACCATGATGCCCTTCGCGGGGCAGGCATGGAAACGGGGCCAGAGATGTGCTTTCCAGCACATGGGACGCAAATCTCTTCACAACAGAGGATGTGAACTGAAGATGTCCAGTATCGCGCCCTCTGCGCAAAGACTAAACCCTACGCTGGGACCGGGGCTGCGGGTGCCCCCGCTTCCAGGACAGCAGCCACGGAGCCCTGCTCCTTGTTCCAGGCGTGCTGTGTGGGTCACGGATTTGTCACACCAATCAACGTGGGACAGTGCTCTGATCGCCCATGTTACAGATGGGAACGCGGAGGCTAGAGGAGCTAAACGCTCCCACAAGGCCGTCCTCGGTGTGGACGCAAGCCTGCGGCTGCCCACGGCACCAGACCCTCCGCCACAGCGCCGCACACGGCCGGGGCAGGGGCCGTGGACAGGTCTCCGGGCCCTCCGATGAGTAGAGGTGACTCAGGGGGCAGGCGCTGCACTCATTTCAAGGTGTCTTTGATGGAGAAACAAGGGCCCTCCGACGGGGTTACGTGAGCCCCGTTACACCGGGATGAAGCCCGCCTGCGCTTGGCGGCCCTCGGCTCTGAGTGTCACAGGCCAGCGGTGCTGCATCTGCCTATCTCTGTCGGAGAGCAGGTGGCGTTCCCTGCCCTGAGGCGGGCTCTTAGCTGCTGCCTGTCCCGCGCCCCAGGGACCCCCGGCTCACGGCTGCGCATGGCCTTCGTCTCCAAGATGCCCAGGTGTCCCTTCCCAAAAACAGGCTGGGGCCTCGGGAGTGAGTCTTGTGCTCTCTCCCCCAGACCCGGCCCCTGCTCACCAGCGAGGACACCACGGCTCACTCTGCGAAGGGCGTCCCCTGCATAAGTTACCCGGAAACACCGTGTCCGTGCAGACGGCCACTTACGGTTACTTACGGTTGTTTGCTTGTCGGGGGCCCAGGGAGGGTCTAAGGAGAGCGCAGGCAGGGCGTGCGTCCGTCAGAGACACTGTGCCGAGCGCCCCTAGCAGGCAAGGCCTGCTCCCCCTCCTGCTGCACGGGCCCCCTTGTGAGTGGGCCAGCAGGGGCTGGGGCCGGTCCCACAAACCCGTGTGTGGGCCCCTGGAGGAGAGAGAGGGCACCTGCAGCGGGCCAGGCCCTTCCGCTGGGCTTTGTGCGCGGGACCAGGGCAGGAGCCTGCTCTGGCCGCGGGGGCTGTGAGGCCGTCTTTATTGGAATGGCCTCTGGAAGGAAGAGGGACCTCCCCCCCATAAAGTTGCCACTTAACCCACGTTTCACTGGCTCAAGGGACCTCTTTTATGATTTTTCTTCCCCTTCTTCCAGGAAGAAGCGCGTCGCATGGTCGGCACCACACGCGGGTGGCATGGTCGCCTGAGACGCGAGCGTCAGCCGCTGCGGGAGGCCCAGGCGGGGGAATGATGGCGCAGTAGCCGCTCGGCCCGGGGCAGCGTCTGAAGATGGCAGCTCAGCGGATCCGCGCCGCCAACGCCAGCGGCCTCCCTCGGTGCCGGTCCGAGGGGACGCTGATCGACCTGAGTGATGGGTTTTCGGAAACGAGCTTTAACGATGTCAAAGGTGAGCTCCTGGGGCCAGTCCCGGGCCGCGGGGGGGGCTCTGGCTGCCAAGGTCACACTCCGGTCGGTCTCTGCTCTCTGACCGTCCCCGAGCTCCCCGGGTGGCCCGGGAGCAGCACCCCTTGTCTTGTGGCATTTCCCTGGTGTGTGGGGAGGCTGTTCTGAATTTTCCGTTCCGTCGTGAAACTTCGTACGGAACGTGGTTGTTCTCTCTTTCCGTGTGTTTGGTGATGCTGAGGCAGGCGGCTTGGTGGCGCAGGAGCCAGGGGACAGGATGAGCTGTCACAGATGCCAGAGAAGGAGCAGGGGGCAGAGCTGGGGCAGCAGTGTCCCCACACAGGGCCGCGTGGGAAACGGTGCAGGCCTTGCAGGACCTGTGGTGTCTGCCCTTGTAGCTTGAGAGCGGCCTTAGGAGAGAGCAAACCAGTGGAAATGGCTGTGTTTCAATAACACTTTCCTTACAGAAGCAGCCGGCGGACGTGGTCCAAGGGCCGCAGTTTGCCGCACCCTAGCTCAGAGGGGGCTCTCGGGTCTCAGCCGCCTGCCACTGTGGGTTTCTCTGATACCCACAGAAAAACTGGGCTGATGGGAACACCCATCTCTGGGACACTGAGGTTGCACTGGTGGGTCGCCCTCTTCCTAGAAGCCCACCCTGACCTCCCTAGGCCACGGCCAGTGTCTGCTGGGAGCCCACCTGGCGCCGTGCGCCCCCGGCACCCCCATCACCCCGCCGTGAGTTAACTTGCCCACAGCGTTCGCTGCCTCTGCTGGAATCGCCCCTCATGCAGGAGCCGTGTCTGCAGCCTGTGGCAGTCAGAGCTGAGCAAACAATCCGCAGCCAAGCGGCCACCTCCCGGACAACATCCTGCTCCTCTGCCTCCATGTACTGAGGACCATACAGACATGTTTCTCTTCCTCCTCTCTCCTCTCTTCTACTTTATTCTCTGCTTCTTCCTCCTCTCTGTGCCGGCGGCCCTGGGCATGGCTTTGTTCTCTGGAAGAAGACTGGCCAGGGGGCTCGTGAGGGCTCATTAATGGGAGCAGTAGTCATTGGGTGGGGCTTGGACGGGGGGAGCCATTCCGTTTTCACAGACGGGGAGTGGATATTCTCTCCTTACTGCAGCCCCGCTCCTCCGGGAGAGCTGGGGAGTGTGAGCGGAACTGTGGGGTTTGGGGCAGCGTCTCAAGGAGGGGCAGGGAGCTGGCTGATTTCTTACCGATAGGAGAGACCGAGAGGAATTATTATTCCTAAAAGAATAGCCCAGTTGTGGGATGCGGGGTGGAGGCAGTCGGGGTGTGAGGAGGGGCCGGTGAGTGTATGTGGGGGGGTGGGGTAGAGACCCTCTGGACTCTACTCTCCAGGGCAGCATGTGGCCCAGGCTGTCTGTGTGTGTGTGTGTGTGTGTGTGTGTGTGTGTGTGTGTGTGTGTGTGTGTGTTGGGGCCTGGGGGAGGGCAGGGACCCTCTGGACTCTCCGGGGCAGCAAATGGCTGAGACTACATTCCAGCCCAACGGCTTCACACACATCCACAAGGTGGGGATGTATTCCAGTCAAGATATCTGCTGTGAAATCTGCTTCTCATTCCTGCCTTGCCTACAGAAGAACCGAGGCAGCAGGGGAGAAAAAGCATTATCCAGTACACTGAACTTCTGATGCCCAGGGAGCTTTTCTGCATTAAAGTCAAGGGACTGTGAATCTGGGCGCCACTCCCCAGAATTCATCAAGCTGGAACCCGACGGGGACTTGCCTGCATTCCCTGGGACAGAGGCCCCCACCGGGTGTCCAAGGGTACTCTGTGGCAGGTGATGGATGGAAACCCCTTTCCAAAAGGGGCAGGGGGTCACACCACTGTCCGCTTACTTCCATGAGGGGCCCGGCGGGAAGGAGCCTGATGCCTGGGTGAAACCTGTGACCATAACCGTCCGAGGAGACTGCTTGGGACTTTAAGTAAAACCATTTGTATCCTTCAGTCTGCTGAGACTGAAGCGGTGATTTGCATTGATATATTTTCTGAGGCCATGTACAGAGTCAGCCTAACAGCTTTGGTTTTTAATTTTAAAAATATGACTGTAAGGGAATTATTCTGGGGGAACATTATGGCGCTACATAACCTTTGACGGATTCACACAAGATTGTAATAGCTCGCGGGCTTTCTTTAATTTTCATTTGGCTTTAATTTTCCTGTGACATTTTCATTAGATGTGCCAAGGAAACCGAAACGGTTTATATTACTGGAGCCCATGGCCAGACAACAAAGTGGGAGAGAAGGTCTTCTATGTCTCTGGCTCCAGACTGACCGTTCCCCTTCTCCCCGCCGCCCCTTCAAAGCCGTTTCCTTTTCTGCGGCTGCTTTTATTCATTCTCCTCCCTTCAGAGTTCCGTGTGATTGTACAGTAGAGGGCCACAGAGAAGTCTCACTTGGCCTTTGGTCATGACCTTGACCCAGGAGCATAGATATGGCCTCTGCTGTAAGCAGACAGGAAAAGATGATAGCAATTCCGTGAATATTTATTTATGGATCACCTGCTGTGTGTTGGGGCTTGTACCCTCAAGGGGCAATGGGTCCCTCCCCGGCCCCCAGAAAACAAAACAAATATGTAAGGTGTCTGATGCGTTGGCTGAGTCAGGCAAGAGAAGGCTTGTATGCCATGGTGAGGTCAGAAGGGGGTGGGGGCTGGGGCTTCAGAGAGGAGGAAGACAATTCCCGAGGAGATGAGAAGAGCCATGGTGGATAAACAAGTGTCTTCCAGGCCCTGCAGAGACACCAGGACTGGAGCTGAATCTCCAGGCCGCTTGGAGCTCCCGCCCGCCCACACGCCATGCCTGGCCCGCGCTCTGTGTAGTTATGCCCGGTGACAGGTCTCTTCCTGGAACAAGCCCTTTATCTAAATTCTTGTAAGCAAGTAAGGAAGACGTAGAAAGCTCTTCCTGACCCTTTGGAGCCTCGATTGTCTTCAGATCAAAATAACCCACAAGCCAAAGCAGGACGTGGCGGGGCGGGGCCTGTCCTGCTCCCCTTTGCCGCCCCGCGGCAGTTCTGGCCAGTTACTCAGATACAGGAAACTGGGTCACAATGAGATGTTTGGGATACAGGGACGTGGTGGCCCTTGCGTTGCGCTGGATCACGTTTCTGTGGGTGATAGGCTTCCGCGATGGCCCCGCCCGCCCGACAGTGTGTGTTGGACTTGGACGGGGCCCAGTGTGGTGGAAACAACCATGCGCTCTTCAGCGTGTCGATCCCACACCGGAGGCCACTGTGGTCTGTCGCGGCGAGTGACTCGCCCGGCCTCGCGCTCACCTCTGTCCTGTGTGTCTCTTGCAGTGCCTTCCCCCAGTGCCTTGCTTGGAGACAGTCCCACCCCTTTCGGGAACGCGAAGGAAGTGATCGCGATCAAGGACTACCGCCCCGACAACTTCACCACCCTGCGGTTCTCCAAGGGCGACCACCTCTACGTCCTGGACACGTCGGGCGGAGAGTGGTGGTACGCCCACAACACCACGGAGATGGGCTACATCCCCTCCTCCCACGTGCAGCCCTTGAACTACCGCAACTCCACGCTGAGCGACAGCGGGATGATCGACCACCTCCCCGACAGCCCGGACGAGGTCGCCAAGGAGCTGGATGTGCTCGGGGGGTGGACAGACGACAGGAAGGGACCGGGCAAGACCTACAGCAACAACCCCTTCTGGAACGGGGTCCAGACCAACCCGTTTCTGAATGGGCACGTGCCGGTGATGCCCGGCCCGGACGAGCTGGCCCCCAGAAGTTCTGTGGACTTGCTGCTCTTCGACACGGGCGCGTCGTCCTTCACCGACTCCAGCCCGGCCACCATGAACGGCACCGGCCACGTCGTCGACGAGCTGCCGGCCGCCGCTCCGCTCCACGCCGAGGGGCCCGGCAGGCGGGACAACCCGTTCTTCAGGAGCAAGCGCTCCTACAGCCTGTCCGAGCTCTCCGTCCTCCAAGCCAAGGCCGACGCGCCCGCCTCGTCGGGGTTCTTCACGGGCTTGAAGTCCCCGGCCCCCGAGCAGTTCCAGAGCCGGGAGGACTTCCGCGCGGCCTGGCTAAGCCACCGGAAACTGGCTCGGTCCTGCCACGACTTGGACTTGCTGGGCCAGAGCCCCGGGTGGGGCCAGACCCAAGCGGTGGAGACGAACATCGTGTGCAAGCTGGACGGTTCCGGGGGCTCCGTGCAGCTGCCCGACACCGGCATCAGCATCCACGTGCCCGAAGGCCACGTGGGCCCCGGGGAGACCCAGCAGATCTCCATGAAAGCCCTGCTGGACCCGCCCTTGGAGCTCAACAGCGACAGGTGCTGCAGCATCAGCCCGGTGCTGGAGGTGAAGCTGAGCACCCTGGAGGTGAGGACCGTCATCGTCCTGGAGGTGAAGGTGGCGGCCGAGGTGAAGAACGACGTTCTCAGCAAAAGCTCCGTGGGCCTGCAGTGCCTGAGGAGCGACGCCAAGGAAGGGCCCTACGTCCCCGTCCCGCTCGCCTACAGCTACGGGGACACGGTGCAGGTGCATCTGGACAACCTGGAGCCCTGCATGTACCTGGCCATCGTGGCCCACGGCCCGAACATCCTCTACCCTGCTACCGTGTGGGACTTCATCAATAAAAGAATCACGGTGGGTCTCTATGGCCCGAAACACATTCACCCGTCCTTCAAGACAGTGGTGACCATTTTCGGGCACGACTGTGCCCCAAAGACTCTCCTGGTCAGTGAGGTCACCCGCCAGGCCCCCAGCCCCGCCCCGGTGGCCCTGCAGCTCTGGGGCAGGCACCAGTTTGTCCTGCCCAGGCCCCAGGACCTCCAGGTCTGCATGTTTTCCAACATGACAAATTACGAGGTCAAAGCCAGCGAGCAGGCCAAGGTCGTGAGGGGCTTCCAGATGAAGCTGGGCAAGGTGAGCCGCCTCATCTTCCCGATCACCTGCCAGAGCCCTGGCGACCTCTCCGACTTCACCTTGCGGGTCCAGGTGAAGGACGACCAGCAGGCCATCCTGACCCAGTTCTGTGTCCAGACTCCCCAGCCGCCCCCCAAAAGTGCCATCAAGCCGTCCGGGCAAAGACGGTTTCTCAAGAAGAACGAGGTCGGCAAAATCATCCTGTCCCCGTTCGCCGCCACCACCAAGTACCCCACGTTCCAGGACCGCCCCGTGGGCAGCCTCAAGTTCGGCAAGCTGCTCAAGACCGTGGTCCGGCAGAGCAAGAACCACTACCTGCTGGAGTACAAGAAGGGAGACGCCATCGCCCTGCTCAGCGAGGAGAAGATCCGGCTGAAGGGGCAGCTGTGGACCAAGGAGTGGTACATCGGCTTCCACCAGGGCAGGGTCGGCCTCGTGCACGCCAAGAACGTGCTCGTGGTGGGCAGGGCCAGGCCCGGCCTCCTGCCCGGACCCGAGCTGAGCACCGCTCTGCTGCTGGAGCAGATCCTGCGGCCCTGCAAGTTCCTCACCTACATCTACGCCTCCGTCAGGACGCTGCTCATGGAGAACATCAGCAGCTGGCGCGCCTTCGCCGACGCCCTGGGCTACGGGAGCCTGCCGCTCACCTTCTTCTGCCGCGCCGAGCTGGACAGCGAGCCCGAGCGCGTGGCGTCCGTCCTGGAGAAGCTGAAGGAGGACTGCAACAACGCAGACAACAAGGACCACAAGTCCTTCCAGAAGGAGCTCATGATGGTGAGTCCCCGGCCTTTTCCTGATGCCGCCGGACCCGTGTCTGGGCCCCTCCGTGCCCCCTGAAATGCAGGGACGGGGTTTTAAGCGTGGAGAGGCACATTCACGGGGCACCTGGGGGGGTCCCCAAGCAGCTCAGGAGCCACCGTGGGGAAGCTCGTTCAGGTCTCTTCCCACAGAGTTTGGGGCTCTTTCGAGGTCTCAGAATGCATCTCTGGGTCCAGTGGGATGGGGGCACCTGGCGCCTGTGCTCCAACCACCTCCCTTTGGATCTCTCGGGAGCAGATCCGTATTTCACAGGGTCCCAGTGGCCTCTGCGGCTCACAGGTGTTAAGAACCACGGCCCCATTGTCTGGCCTTGTATTAGTGGGTCTTCCTCTCCATGTTACTGGAAGCTTCCAGCAGGCCTCTCTGTCATTCCTGAGTCCCCTCTCCGTGTGCATATGAGCTGGGGGTGAGGCCAGCCTCTGTTCAGCCGGCACGGCCAGGAACTGGAATCCAGAGGAGTCAAAGCGGGGAAGTGGTGGCTTCGGGACACGCCCGGCCCACCAGCCGGCCGGGAAGCGCTCCCTGGCCCCTGCCACGGCTCCCACGGGCCCGGCTCTGCCCGGTGCCACACCCCACCGCGGCCCCACGCGGAAGTGTTGGAGGAGCCCCAGGAGCGGCCTTGGAGAAGTTAGCCACGGCCTTTTCTCCTCATCTCCCGCTGAGTCTGTCAGCTTCACCCTGCAGTAGAAGGCGCCTCAGCTCCCGTCCCTGTCCCTGTGCCCCCGGTGCGGTGTCCTGCGGGAGCACATTGGGACTCGTCATGCACTCGCCTGCTGACGTGGGTGAGGTGGGACTCTCAGCGCCTCCGGCACTTCTGCCGCTTCTGCCCCGCCTTCCCTCCCAGCACCTGCCACTCTGTGTCCGTGCCTCTCGGAACAGGTGTCTCCGTGTGCGTCTGAGGGGCCCAAGTCTATAAGGGTGTGCCCTTGGGGTTCCCTCATTGCACACACGTCTCTCTGCCGCCCCCTGGAGTCGGGGACAGGAGGGACACCGTGACGTGGCCTCCGCTACTGCAGGGGGTGGGGCACGAAGCAAGACCCTGACAGTGGCTCACAGGGGGATAAAGTGCTGGGCATGTGGACAGGATGGGAATCCAGGAACGGGGAGTGGCCGGTCAAGGGGTGACCTTGGCAACCAGGGGGTCATGGGCAGGTGTAGCAGGGAGGACATGGATGGTCATGGATGGGGGGTGAGCAGGGCAACAGGGAAGCTCCCCGGGCACCGGGTGTGGTCTCCCACCATGGTGCCTCATGTCCCTTCGGGGCACAGCTCTCTGGCCCCCCTGTAAAATCAGGTCCCACGGGTGCTGCCGGTCTCCTCGGGGACCTGGCCCGGTGTGGGTGGGGCTGACCCTCCTTCCCGCCAGCCTCAGGCTGGAATTCTCCCCCGATGATGGAATCGCATGCCTTCCTGGAGCGTCAGCTGGCCTTCGTGCCAGGGAAAAACCACGCACCGTGAGTGGGCAGAGGCGAACAGGGAGCCAACCCCAGCAGCCCCTCCCCAGCTGCGGGGAAGGGTCTGAGGAGGAGCTTTTATCTCATTTCCTCGTTTCTTTTCAAAAGACTGAAGTGATCGCTTTTTATTTTTCAACTTGGGGGACCCAGAATAGGTTCTCCAGTTGCCTTCCTTAGGTTAGTTGGTGTTGTGATGGGGTTCTGTGTGGGGGTCCCTCTCCCCCTCCCCCAGGCCCACACCCCCAGGGCTCCCGGAGTCCCAGGGAGGCGGAAATGAAACTCGGGCCTTGGCAGGAAGGTGCCCCGGAGGAGGTCGGCTTCGCCACGTTTCCTTCGACTCCTGCACTGTCTGCCGCCGGCCAGACCTCCGGAAACCGCGGACTGGCTCGTCCCGGCGTGTCTGAGGCGCTGCTGAAAGCCAGGGGTGCAGACATCCCTGAGCAGTCAGGTTCCCTGCAGCATCAGCCCGGGATCTGACCTGCCCCCCCACCCCCTCCCCGTGCACACGGTTTTCTGGGTCCTGAGGCGTCCTTGGCCTGGAGATCGTGATGCAATGGATCGGACAGGATGAAGGTTCTGGACAGCAGATTTGCGGGGACATGGGGAGGGAAAAGGTCCCAGTGTGTCTGAAAGTCCAAGTGGGAAATGTATCAGTTTCTGTCCTTCCCGTGATTACCGCAACCCTGAGTGGGGAAAAGGATGGGCTCGAGCCGTGGAGTTGTGTGGATCTGGGTGGTCACCACCTCACTAGAGATGAGAGATTGTGTGTGCACACGTGTATGTGTGTGCATGCGTGTGCATGTGTGTATGTGTTGGGAGGGGAGCAGACAGAACCCTGAGGAGCTCAGCTTTCTAAGAACCAGAAGAGTTTTCCTTGTACAACTACCTTTCAGCCTAAGAAGTCGCCCCCAGTTTTTGGGGGGATGGGAGGACTATCAGCTGGACGTAGAGAAGGACCCGTCGGACGTGGACCCAAGGGAGTCTCAAAACCAACTCCAGGGGGCTCCTGGGCCAGCTTCCAGGGGATCCAGATCTTCTCCTATTGTTGGGGTACCATTGAAAGTGGGGGGGCAGCAGAGAGGCTCCAAGGATGGGGAGCCCCCTGGCATAGGAGAATGGTCTCGGCACACCTCCTCCAGTCCTGGGGTTCCGCCGGGTAATGTCGTTCTGGCTTCTCAAAGCCACGCTGACTTCCTTTATCAGCACGATTGCACGCCGCCGAGCGGCCATCACGTGACGCGGGGTGGCGAGCCATCTACGTCCTGCCACGCGCAGGCCGGTGAGCCTGCTGGTTTGCACTGGCTGGTTTGGTTTGGCTTCTTTCAGCCAGAAATGATGGGTTGCACAGAGCGCATCGAGCCACTGGCTTCTCCGGCATCTTCCTAATCTTCCTAGAAGGGAATGAAGTCCCATGGGGCCCCGGGCTTGTCAGGGCCCAGCGGGGACGTGGGCAGGGCCCTGTCCCATTGCCTCCTCCCTTGTCCCTTCATAGTCATCTCTGTCCTAAAGACACATAGAAAGTTCTTTCAGTGTTGACAAGAGGCAATCCTGATTCTGGAAAATCTGAGTCCAGAGCCTCAGACCTCTCCTGCCCACAGAAGTCACACTCAGCCCACCCAGCTTGTCCCCTGGCCCATCTTGAACCCCAGCCATGCTGTTGGTCTCGGCCAAGGGCGCCGCCCGCTCTCAGGGGGCCGGCAGGAGTGGGGGCAGGAGAGGGCCTGTTGTCCGCACTCGCCCTGGGGGTCACTGTCATGGCGCTGCCGTGGCCACGCACCACAAACCGGAGGCTCAAAGCTCCCAGTGTGCTGGAGAGGCGCCCCGTATCCCGAAGGGCGTGGTTTTGGTCCACGGTCCGGGCGCACCCACGGGAGGCCTCATTGTTTCGGTCACATCTGTGTCTCTCCCTCTCCCTTCCCCTCTCTCTGGAAGCAATAAAAATGACCTCGGGTGAGGGTAGGAAAAACCACCCACTCATTCCCTCGCATTTCTGGCAGGAAGGGCTGGTACCTCCTGGTGGCTCTGAGGGAGACTGTGCGCTCTGGCCTGGCTCCCGGCTGCGTCACCCCGTCTCTGTCCCTGTCCCTGTCCCTGGGTCTCTGTCTCTCACTCTGTAAGGATGCCAGTCATGGGATGAGGGGCCCACTCCAATCCAGCAGGACCCCATTTTACCTAAACAGCCGCAAAGACCCTACTTCCAAATAAGGTCACACGGTGAGATTCTAGGCAGACGTCCACTGCACAAATCCCGATCCTCGCGCGCGCTGTGGGTCCCAGCAGTGCCGGGTTCGCAGGGCGGCTTCCAGGCGTGGGAGCGTGAGGGCAGAGCGCCCGCGTTGCCTCCACATCGGGGTCCGCGGGCGCCCGGAGCCGCCCCGCCTCACGCTCTGCTGCCCCTCCCAGGCCTTGCTGAAGATGGACTGCCAGGGCCTGGTGGTCAGGCTCATCCAGGACTTCGTGCTCCTGACCACGGCGGTCGAGGTGGCTCAGCGCTGGAGGGAGCTGGCTGAGAAGCTCGCCAAGGTGTCCCGGCAGCAGATGGATGCGTACGAGTCTCCGCACCGCGACAAGAACGGGGTCGTGGACAGCGAGGTGAGCCGGGCCGCGCCTCTCATGCTGTCACGTGCAGACGTAGGAGAGGAGCAAAGGCACATGCCCAGCACACAGCAGGTGCTCACTGAGTGGGGGCAGGTCTCAGCCTCTCTGGGGCCTCTCGTGGTGACTCCCGCTCTGACGCTGGCAGGGCCAGTCTGCGTGGAGTGGGACGTGGGAACAGCATCGGCGGGACTGCCCGTGGCTGGTTACCCCCATCTTGAATCCCCTTCCATCAGAGTGGCCGATGCACGCAGAGGGCGCTCTGCGGTCCCCTCTGCTCCGGGTCTCTCCCCAGGTCCCTGCCGCACGCGTACCTGGCAGGTTGTGTCCCGTGGGCCCGACCTGGCTGGGTTCCTGCTCAGGCATCTCTTTCTCACCTGTTTGGGGGGCTCACCTTAAGCTTCGGGAGACCTAGGGAGCGGGAAGGTCCAAGCCAGAGGGTGTCCTTTACTAACACAGCGAATTTCTAAATAAACGGCCCGACAGAAAGTGCGGTGTCCCCGTCCTCGCACGGAATGCAGTGTCCCCTCGGAAGAGTGCTGACCCGGGACAGCAAGCGCAGCTGTTGCTCTGAGTGCATCCCACTCCTAGAGTGACAGGCAGAGGAGCTGCGGCCGGTGACAGGGTCACACGCCTTCCTGTCCCTCACCTGTGTCCCTTCTCCCCCCGCTGCAGGCCATGTGGAAGCCCGCGTACGACTTCTTACTCACATGGAGCCACCAGGTCGGGGACAGCTACCGCGACGTCATCCAGGAGCTGCACACGGGCCTGGACAGGATGAAGAACCCCATCACCAAACGCTGGAAGCACCTCACGGGGACGCTCATCCTGGTGAACTCCCTGGACGTGCTGCGCGCGGCGGCCTTCAGCCCCGCGGACCAGGACGACTTTGTGATCTGAGCGGGCGCGCCCGGCCTGCTGCTGCTGTGCTGGGAGGGGGCAGGGCCGGCGGCCCAGACAGATCAGGGTCGCTGCGGGCCGGCCCCGCGCCCCAGGGCCGAGCGCGTGAGTGCTCCCCCCACCGCCTCCATCACAGGGGAGGCCTGAAGGGAATTCCAGCCACAAGTCATTGCCAATCCAATAGCTTTTTATTTGTGGAATATAAATTTAAATTTAAAATCCCTTTTTTACAGTATGGGGAGTAGGAGACGTATAAGAAAGGGGGTGTCTAATTTTTTAATGAACCATAAAGGTTAAAAAAAATACTGAACAGGGGCAGATGCTATTGAAGTTTTTATGTTCACTAAAGACCTTTTTAAATTATGTTACAGATGTATATATGTATTTAAACATCATCGGGGCATTTCTTATTCCCAGACACATTGGCATTTCAACACCGAGCGTGGGAAGGCGCTTTTGTTCAAGTGTGGGACCTTTTTTACTCCGTACTTGTAAGAAAAAGTAAATCAAATAGGAACCGTGGTTTTTCAGTGAATGAGTGTAGCTCAAGCCCATCCTTTCTGAGAACATCCTGGTCCTGTGCTCCCCCTTTTTTTATCATCCGTACCTTCCCCTCGTGGTGCATAAATGAGCGGCCGCGGCGCACTTGGACCGTGGGTGGCCAGAGCTCAGTCCGGTGCGTCCTCGGTGCCCTTGCGCTGAGGGAGCAGCTGGGAGCGGCGTCCTCGGCCCCGGCTCATCCCAGAGAACAGCCCCGGGGCCCGAGGGAGTGGTCCCTGCAGAACTGCCCGCCCCCCGTGGCCCTGAAGGAAACCTGGCCACCTGGGACGCCCTGTCCAAGGGGTCTGCGGCCCTTTGCCAAACTCTCCGCTCCGTTTCATCCAGATGCCACCCCTCCCCCTTCCTGCTTTCCCCGCATCTCCTCGGAAAGGGGTAGTGTGGGGGACCCGTTTTCATGGACCATATGCAGATGCCTAAGCAGGACGGACTTTTTCTGAAAGCGGAACTGTTTCCCCCGTGAAACCTAGGACGTGGCAGAGCGCGGCACTGTGACCTGCGGGCCACAGGTCGAGCGGCTGTGTGGGATTCCGCACCTGTGCGCTGGCGGTGCCATCTCAGGGGGACTTGGGCGTGGCCGACCTGCAGCGCGGCCCCCAGGAACGTGCCGGGACACGCACGGGCCCCGTCTCATTCCGTAACACTACCTTCTCGAAACACGTGGACTACTCAGTATAATCAACGTTCAATCCCTTATGGGCTGACACATTCTTCGCTCTCTGTTGATTCAGATCCTGAAGGTCAGCTGGCTAGGGAAAAATAAATATCACAACAACAAAAAACACTACATGTTTTATACTGCAAGAGCCAAGACGCACGGTTCCCCGGCCACCCCAGGAGACGACCTTACATCCCGCTCTTTGTCCTTCCCAGAGACCCTCTCTCACCTGCTCCCCAAAGAAGAAACAAAGCCAGTCGCACCTTAAACCACGGATATTTTTCCTCAGGGGCTTCTACCAGTTTCCTATGCAACATGACTTGGAGCACAAATTAAATTCTACAAAAGTTGCAGTAAACTTTCTTTGGATATTTTGACCTGTGAAGTGTGTGTGTGTTCTTTCTCATACCAACCACACTTGAAATAAAACAGTCAAACCTCGTCCTGGTGTCTGTGCAGGAAACGGTGGCTCCCTCCCATGATGCTCAGCGTGACAACTCATTAGCAGGTATCTGTTTTCTTGATACTAATTTCATTGCTCTTGGGACCTAGGGGTCTCCATCCTCACTGGCCCCTGGGAGTCAGTGGCGCCCAGAGCCCCCAAAGGGTCGAGTGGATGGCTTTCCTTTCTTGGCCCCTGCCCCGCGGGACTAGAATCCCCGTCCCACGATGCAGCTGAGGGCTCAGCTGCTTCTGTTCCCAGCAGCACCCATGGCCCGCCACGTGCCCTGGGAGAACTGCACGGTCGGGGAGAAAGCCAGGTGGGGAAGCCGCTGATGGACACCCGCCCCCCTGAAGGTAGTGGGGGAGTGGGGCTCAGGAAAGCCTCCTTGGGAAGTGACCCAAGGTCCGAAGGCTGAGAAGGAACCGTCCAGCCCAAGGCCAGACCAGACCAGGGACCAGGACGTGCCACATTGTGGGGTACACAGGACCGCGAGGGACCGACCCCGCCCCCGCCGCTGGGGCGCATCAGACGGACAAGGGCAGGCGGCCTCTGCTGTCTCCCTGCCTGTCCTTTTCCAGCCACCAGCACCCAGTTTGCAGTAAGGAAAGGGTTGATGCGCTCCTACCACAGGCTGCCGGCAGAGCTGGGGGTTTTTACCTCCGGCTGTCCTGCCACAGAAAAGTATCTGTCACAGTCTTGGAGGCCAGCAGTCCTAAATAGAGGCATCACATGGCCATCTTCCCAGCATCTGTCTCTAGACCACCCTCTGTGAGGATGGCAGTCCTGGGTGAGGCCCCCGTGAATTGAGTATGAACTCATTTTCATTGGGTTACATCTGGAAAGACCCTGCTTCCAAATCAGGTCGCATTCCCAGGTAGCAGGGTTAGGATGTTGGCATGGCCTTTGAGGATCACGGTTCAACCCACAACACGGCCTCCAGCCCCGCGCCAGGGCCTTCGGGTGAGGCTTGCTTCAGAGAGTGGGTAGGGAGTCCAGTTTGCTGTGTCTGAGGCTTCTTCCCAGTTTATTGGGACAACCGGAGGGGTGCAGGGAGGCCATCCTTCAAAGGGAGACCGCTTCTGGGGGGACCTGTTGTGTTCTCCAAAACCCATTTTCTTCCTAAGCCAACGACAGCAGGCCCCTCTCAGACGGGGTCCTTCTCCGCGGTTTCAGTCATCCCCTGTCAACTGCAGTCCGAAAATATTACATGGAGAATGCCAGAAATAAACAATTCATGAAGTTCAAATGGCAAGCCGTTCCGAGCGGCGTGAGGGAAGCGCCCCTTGGCCAGCGTCTGCGCGCTGTGTGCTGCCTGCCTGTCGTCCGTCCCGGGCGTCAGATGGGACCGTCCTGCCACATCACAGTGCGTGTGGGCAGGACACCCTTATCTTCTTTCATAATGCCGCAGTCACGTGACTTCCATTGCAATATATTCTTAAAACTGTCATTCTGAGTCCTTGTTACTCCCTTACTATGTGCTGACGTGTACGGGAAACGCTGTCAGGGGTGTGGACGTAGAACACAGCACATGTAAGGGTTTGGTACCGTCAGCCACTTTGGGCGTCCACGGGGGGTCTTGGGACGCATCCCCTGCCGCTCAGGGTGGGACGGCTGCGGACCGTAGGTGCCAACCTCCCTTATGAGTAGACGTGGCCACACGTGGCCATCTAGCCGAAGAGATGTGTGCAGAAGTGACGCAGGCCACCACCCTCCAGCCGCCCTGGCCCAGCGAGCACGCCGGTCACTCCCGCACTGCCCCCCAGTTCAACAGAGGTAACTCCAAGGACCTAAAGGACGAGGGAGAGTCGGCAGCTCCGGGTCCCCGAAGGCTCCGTCCGGTGCCACCTGTCGGATTGGGGCTGGAGTTCGTCCTCGGGCCCCGGAGGCTGTGGGGGTTGGCAGTCACAGGCCGCTGCTTTAATCTCACATGCAGCGGAGTGGGATGATGACGGTAATGTAAAGGCCGGAGGACAGACGGGTTTGCTTTTAAAAGGGAAACATCCCACCGTATCAGGTCAAGATTAGAAGGTCTCAGTCACACCCTCGTCCCAGCCCAGCAAGTCCAGAACTGGGCACGACCCTGTGAACAGGAACAGCTTTTATATTTTCGCTGACTACTCTAGGCCAGTCCAAGGAGCTCAGTTAAAATTCCCAGTCCTTTACCAAAGCTGATTTTGACATTGGTAATGACAGGAATTTGCATATAAAGTCTCGGTGTAGGTAGGTGTTTTTGAGAATCAAATACTAAGGGGGAAAAATTAGTTGAAGAAAACACTGTTTCCCGAGAAAAGGGCAGTTCTGTCCATGATTAGCCAGGCGGTCGTCTGAAAGGGGGCGTGCGTGGAATCGTTCGTGAGACGGCCCAGCCCCCACCCGCTCTGGGCGGCTCTGGGCCCGGTCCCAGCAGCCACGCCCCCTGCCATGCACGGACGGAGGAGCCTCTGCCGTGGCTCTCTTTGTTTTTGTTCTTGTCATTTTTTTGTCCCAACCATTCTGCCACCACCCACCTGGTCCACCCTCCCCCTGTCTCTGCTCCCCATCCACGGGGTGGGTGCAAGAGTGAGACCCAGAGACCCTCTTCTTCCCGCTGTGTGGTCTCCGCGGTCTGAGCCTCCCGTCCTGCAGAACTCCCCAGACCGTCTTCTGTTCTCAACCTCCCCGTCGTCCTGAGCTGTCCCCGAGCTCTGCCACCCTTCCCTCCTCCTCCACCGCCCGGCACCCGGAGACCCTTGAGGCAGCAGCCATGTCTAAACTCCCCGCCGGGTCCCCAGAGCCTGGGACCATAGTACTGAAGGAGGGGACCCTGTCTCTGCGCTACACGTGCGTCTCAGCCCGGGGGTGGCTGTGGATAGTGGAGGGGATGGATAGGCTTCGTGCTGTGTTTACAACCAATGAAAACACATTAATAAATGAAACTGTCCAGCAGTGAATGCATCAAGACCGGCTTCAGTGTTAAGAAGGGTTCACAGAGGAGCAGACGGCGGGGATGGAACTCAGTGATGTGAACTCCAAAAGCAATTACATTTCCTAATGATTCATTTCCTGGCACGAGGGAAACATTGTCAGTTTGGTCCATGATTTATGCGGTAATAAAATTTGCTTTTGCATAAAATAGATTTAAATGGTTACATTCGAAACAGTAAAAAATGACCTGAGTTTGGGGGGGAGGGAGTGAGGCCAAGTGAGGAAACTGAGGCTCAGGGAGGGCCAGAGGACAACGCTGAGCTCTGTGCTCTGCAGGTGTGCCCTGCTGCCATTTAAACAGAGTGTTAGAGACGAGGAACATGGTAACAGCCGTGGCCTGAGGAGCGAATGCCCAGAGCCAGAGCTGGGGAGGTTCACCGGCAACCGCCCCGGGTCAGGGACACACGGGCTGTCTGCCCGGCCCTCCGCTCCCGCCCTCGTAGGTGGCTTCTGAAATGTGTGAGCAGGATGGGCGTCCCTACTCTTAGGCGGCCATTTCCCTAAGATCCTAATATTTAAAATATTTGCACGTCATCAAAGTTTTCCTTTAAAAAAAAAAGTCATTGCTATTGAGGTGTAATTGACATGTGACCAGCTTTCCCTCTTGAAGACGCGGTAATCATTTCCATCCAAGAGCTCATCCCCGATTGCTCGCCCCGTGGGAATGTGCCTAAAACCACGGCGGGACGGTCCTGCACCGCTGACAGAGGGGACACTGCTCTCCGCCAGGTACGTGTCCTCATTATTTTTAATGTGAAAAAAGGCAGAGTCCCCGTCCAGGGCACTGATGTCTGATTGGGGCAGAGGCGGGGGGAGGGAGTGTTCACGACGCTGCAACTCTTGTCCTGCCGTGGACGCTCTGAGCGTTTGGTGAACCCTGTAGGCTACTCAGAACGACAGAAACACATAAAATAAACCTGGATCACCGAGGAAAGCAAGCGTATCTACGCAGTGACCAAAAGACGTTTCTCGTGGTGCAGAACTACGTGTGCCTTTTATGCGTGAAGGGACAGCCTAGGCGTAGATGTCATGTCCGCCGTCAGCTTCGCGATAGCTAGGGTGCATTAATGGAAATAAAGAACCTGAGGTTTAGCAATTGACAAAGTCACGAGGGTGCCTAGAGTGATATTGCAGGAGTTCCTTGCCTACACGCATACATGAAGAAAATGCTAATGTTCGGTTAGAGCTTAATGAAAATGATATGATTCCCCCTTTAAAAAAAAAAAGTTCCTCCTCAGGAACTGGGTCACCCAGCTTTGCTGTGCCCCTTGTTTTGAATGGCTTGTGTTGTTATTTTCCCTTCCGGGCTGGAAAGAATGGTATTTTTAAAGACGTGCTTCTTTAATATTCTACTTAATGGGAGTGGGGGCAAGGGAGGTGAGGGGCTTAAAAAGTTAATTGATTAATTGGTTGTGTTCATGACTTCTTAAATGTCCTTTTTAATTGTCTTAATTTCCCATTTCGATGTAATTTTCCCCTTTGGGGGCAGCAAAGAGCCATGAGGACTGAGGGGGAGGCATGAACCTCGGCAGGAGGGTCAGGCTGGTGGGAGGGGCGCAGGCTGCTGTCTCGGGCACACGCGGGTGGCGGGCACTGTCAGGGGCACTGTCAGGGGCACACACGGGCTGCCGTCACTGTCACAGGCACACACACTGGCCACCGCCGCTGTCACGGGCACACATGGGCCGCAGCCGCTGTCCTGCGCACACATCAAGGGAGACCCATCAGGGAGTCTGCCCGCCACTAAGGAGCATCCAGACCCAGGAGCCAACACCTGAAAGTCAGGGGGGGCAGGAGCACCCCCATCAGTTGACCAGAAAGAGTCTGAGCAACGGGGCAGCCTGCGGGGGGGACGGGCTTGGGCTTCAAGTGCAGGACTGTTGCGTATTCAGAGAAGAGACCCCAAGGTGGGGGTGGGAATTCTGGGAGGACCCTGGGAGGGCGGGGAGGGTTCGCTGACACAGATACTGACAGAGCAGCCGGTGTGTGCCCTGCTCGGCTCCAGGCCCCGGGGTGGGGTCCCTGTCGCCATGGAGCCCACACAGGTCGGGGAGCAGGGATAAACTCCATCAGCATTCAGTGTGAGGTCAGGTGGCGGTGAGGGCGATGCAGAAGGAGGTGACAGACTGACCTGGGCGGGTGGGGAAGGAAGTGGGGGAGCTAGTCCCTGAGCGAAGCTGGAGTGAACACGGATTCATGAAGGGCCTGGGGAAGGGGGTGGGGGGATGGGGCGGTGGGCCGGGGGTGCACGGCCTTGAATGCCAGACGGGGGCCCTAGGGTTCGGGGACCCGAGGCGACACACCTGGGCTGGTAGGTGGCATTGAGTAGGGTCGGCGAAGAAGCTGGGGTCCCAGAGCCTCTGGACTGCGCTGGATGCCGGAGGCCCCAGGGCATGGGAGGCAGAGGGGGACAGCCAACCCAGGGTGTCATTGGGCGGGGCGGGAGCAGGGGGCCAGAGAGGCGGGGGGGGGGGGCGGTGGCCCCTGAGGATAGGGCTGGTCAGGACTGGAGGTCCAGGGCTGGCCTCGCCTGGAAGTGGGGAGACGCTGGCTCAGAGCCGAGGCTGGGGGGCGGGCGCTGAGTAAGGCAGACCTGGGAAGGATGGGGGAGGGAGGGGGGAGGGGTTCTAGGGCTCTGGCTCTAATGGCGAGGATGTAAGGGGGCAGCTGCAAGGTTCTGGACCAAGAAATCCAGTGAGAGGGGGAGGGGGCAATCTGTCGGCACCGGGGCAGCGTCCCCTCAAACACCCCGCCCGTCACGCCCATCACGAAGGCAGGCGTCTGACGCGGGCCCCTCTCCTTTCTTCTCTCTCTGGGGGCTGCGGCTTCCCTGTGCCCGCAGCTCCGGCCATGGCCCCCCAACCCGCCATCCACAGAGCGGTTCTTCTAAACCACAAGCCCATGCCCCCCTCTGCCCAACCCCCCCCTTGCGCAGTCCCCGTGTTTAGAGCAGATGGAAGGGGACTCCCAGGTGCCCGCTGACAGCTCCTCATTCATCCTTGGTTCCGATGAAGCTTCCAGCTCTACATGCAGGACAAGAGAAATGAAGGCCGTGCACTGAGGAGTTTCTTTCAAGCCAGATCGAGGCCAACCGAGTAACTGTTCCTGATGCTGAGATTGAGCCCCCCGCCCCTTGTTGGTGTAAAACGCCCTTTATTTTGGTAAGAGACGACGGGAGAGAATGGTGGTGGTTGCTGTTGTTTTCACGCCTTTCTCGGCAGCGTGAAAGGCTGTCCATGGCAGACCCCCGTGCGCCTTCCGGGACTGGGACATCAGACAGAGAGGGGGTCCGAGAGGGTTCCATCCCACGGCTCTTGGCCTTCGTGGCTCTGCTGACCTGGCCCACCCTCCTCCCTGCGACAGTGACTTTGGCATGGTTTCTGGATGTCCAGCGTCTTGGGAACACTCCTGTTTTATTTGGAACCCCCAAGCACAAACTCCCAGCTTCCCTTGCAGCTAAACACAGGGGTGTCTAGCTTCCAGCACGTGGATCTCTGATTCGGTCACCAACTTGCAGAAGGAGGCGAGGCTGGTGGCGGCAGTGGCCGCAGGCGGAGCACCTGGCCCAGCTGTGGCCTCAGTGGGGGGTGCAGGGCCGTGGCGGTGTCCCCAGTACAGTAGCACATTCCCCGCTGAGCCAGTCCCGGACGCTCCAAATTGAACATGGCTCTTCAGATCTCCCAACACTCCGCTGATTTACCCCCTTGTCCTAGAATAAGTCCCTTTTCAGAAGATGAGCGGTTGTCCATTTCTGTGGCTTGCAGATCAGCACCTTGATTTCCGACTATTTTTATTCCTTCAGGATTCTGCTCTGATACCAGACGCCTCTGGGACATCTTTCTGGATGTCCCATCTGGGCAGCCCTCTGCCCTTCCCATGAAGATAACCCAAGTCTCTCTATCAGAGCTGCGCATTCCCACGCGCCCCAGACTGTCAG
This sequence comes from Furipterus horrens, assembly GCF_987537825.1. Classification (NCBI taxonomy): domain Eukaryota; kingdom Metazoa; phylum Chordata; class Mammalia; order Chiroptera; family Furipteridae; genus Furipterus; species Furipterus horrens. The sequence goes on from NW_028327171.1 coordinate 215,301,568, forward strand.
CTGGCCAAGGGGACGCCACGGTGCCCAGCTGACGTGCAGTAAATTCAGACTGACACGCCATACCTTCAAAGCCACACTCAGGAAGCTCTTGCATGAGCATCTTCCCAGTGACCAGTGCAGCGGAAGGGAGCTAGGTACCTGAATAGCTTTGTTTGAAATGGTAACGGTTTTTCTTTTATCCAACAAACGTAAGTGTGATGGGAGGGGTCCATGCTGGTTTTTTCTAGAAAGTTGTACATCTACTCATTTTAGTTCAGTGGACTTCCGACAATACTATTATGTATGTTTAGCTCAGCTGACGCGCACTCTTTGGAAAACAAGGGTTTGCTGTGTTTTTCACAAGTCCACATATTTTTCTACACTTCAAATGCAAAATCAGTTCACACCCCAGGTGTGGGTGCTCGCACCCGGGTGGGGATAGCAGACTGGTGGCTTGGTGAGCAAATATAGCCTCAGGTGAGCTGTCCTGGAGAGTCACGTGGGCAGGCCTCCTGCACAGCAGGCAGGGCGGTTGCCTGGCAACTCCAGCGATCACAGGCCTTGGTCCTTCTTCTCTAGAAGGGAGGGAGCTGCAGAATTCAGTCACTTCCAGTTTTCACTCTGAGCCTGGTTCAGGTCGACATCTGCAGAATGAAGAATCCGTGGTAAAATCCAGGCCGACGAGTCACTAACACTGAAATGGACAAACGCAGCCCTGTGTGTGCCAACAAGTGGAAGTGTGTGTGGCTGGGACTCCATGAGAATCCAATGGTGTGCCCCAAACCTTTGAATAACCGGAGTCTGGTTCTCCACGGCATCTGTAAAAACGCCTTTCTGTGCTCCTGACGATCACACTTGCCTGTGATACAGGAGTTGAGAGGTTAAAGCGGGAAGAGGGGATGGGTGCGGTGTGTATGGAGGGCCTCAGGGCTCTGGCCCTGGTGAGAGAGATGACACACGCAGACCTGGGACATTTATGCATTTTTCCAGGGTGTGGGAGGCAGCGACCAATTGCCAAGTATTAGGTTTGGGCAAAATAACATAGAGATGTCCTGGTGGCCGGTGTCACTCTGTCCCGCACAGGATATTTCAAGCTGTCAGAACAAGAGTGAATTTGTTTTGCGTTCAGAAATTCATACCCTACCCAGGTAAAAGCAACTCCAACGCCCTTTTCTATTTGTGACATGTAACATCTTAAAAAATCCTGTTTAAAATATTCGATATCCTGGCTGTTGCCAGGCAACCTTCTCTCCTTAAATGAAAGGGCTTTGCACAGTATTTCACTTCAAACAAGGCAGTTTATTTATTAGTATCATTATTTTCAAAATGCCCTTAAAATATAGTACTTTATTTTGCATTATTCAAAGGTATATAATATTCACTCTTACTTGGGTATTTTGCCAGTCAATCGATCAGATCGTAACAGGGCTCTGGTGGGAATACCATTATTATTTGATTCCCACGTATTTTCTTCTATCCACAGCTCCTGGAGGAGGTAAAAGGGCGCCAGCCTAGTACTCTCGAGAAAATGAAAGAATCCAACTGCTTACGATCACTTTTTAAAATGCAGTCGCCGCGATGAAGGTGACTCTGCACTTTACCAGGCCTCCCACCTGATTTTTGGGTGCCCTGGAGCGTGAAGACCAGCTCAATACTTGATTTCACGGTAAAACACTCAACAGGAAAGATGCGGGGATGGTTTCCATTTCTGGGTAGGAGGGGATGGGCGTGGATTCTGTTCCGTGATTTCTGAATGTTCCAGCGGCCCCAGCGCCTCTCCTGTGCTTCCCCGCTCCCACTCATTGTCCCACTTGCAGTCCCCTCCTGCTGAACTTTAATTAAAATCCAGGCAATTGTTTTCCGGGAGGCTTCTCCTTACAAACGATGCGGCTGGGACGTGTTGGACCATCCCCACCGAGAGGGATCCACCGGCTGGTGCTTAGCAACAGGCCTGCGTCTCCCTGCCCTGCGCCTCCCGGGTCCCCTGTTAGTCAGAGGCAGTGACTCCTCTCCCCTTCTCCTGCTGGACACTGTGCTCCCCGGCTTGGACCTCACCCAGTGCTCTGGCTTCTGGGGCTACTGTCCACGGCTGGGGGGATTTACAGCGGCCTCCTGTCTCCGTTGGGGGCACCGCCTGGGCAGATGCACTGTCTGTCCTCTCCTTTGGTTGATGCTGTTCTCAGGCAGGACCTTGCAGGAGTCCCCGCTGCACACCAGGGCAGGCTTCGTAGGCTTCGGTTGGGCCTGGGTGTGTGTGGGGTGTTGGGTGTGTGTGTGTGTGTGTGTGCGTGTGCATGTGTGCACCAGACGTCAAGGGGGGCTCTGAGCAAGCCTCCCGGTATTCCTTACCGTGGGCAGCACCGCCACGCAGACCAAAGGGCTCCTCAGTTTTATTCCAGGGCCGTCCAGACTACAAACAGCCGACACTTACCTGGCGCTTTCACCATGCCCGTGTCAGTCCTAAGAACTGGGTTATTTTAACTCATGTGATCCTCAAGAGGTCCCTGTGAAATAGGAACAATTAGTATCCACATTTTCCAGAGGAGAACCTAAAGCCCAGAGAGGGTAAGTAACTTTCCTAAGAACACACAGCTACGAAGTATGGAGCTGAGATTCAAAGCCAGGCAGCCAGGCTCGGAGGTCCTTGCCCACCCACCCCAGCGCTGCCACACCCAGGTGGCCTTTCTCAAGAGGTGGACACGGTGACTTGCACAGCGACCAGCGGCAAGTAGCAAACACTGTGCTTTTCACTTCTGACCGTTTCCCACGGAGGTGATGAAAGTGGGGAAGGGTTTGCCATGGGCTTTTCGTCTTTAATTCCCTGGGTCAAGCCGACGCAGTTAGTTCACGTGCTCTCCACGGATGCCAGCAGCAGGCGGGGAGACGGCGCGCAGGCCTGCGGAGCCACGAGTGAGTTTTAAATTTGCCGCAACATGAACGTCTACCAATGACGGGGCAGTTAGACTGCAGGACTCTCACGCAGCAGGACATTCTTCAACGGCTAGAGGAATAGGCAGGTCCATAATTATGGGTGTGAAAAGGTCTTCAAGATATAGGCAGGGAAAAACAATGGAATGGTGAATGTAAAACCTCCCAGTTTGGTATAAAAGAGAAAACCAGGGCCGTGCACAGAGCACTCCTAAAACGACACCCAAGACACCGGGCGGTGGGCCTGCTGGGGCCGGGGGATCTGCATTCCGGGGAGGGTTCGGTTTCCACTGCGCGTCTTCTTGAGCCGTTGATTTCTTGCTCTGTGATATCTTCATAATTCTATTTTTTGCGACAGATAATAATTGATGAAACGAGAGTCATTTAGAATTAGCAGTAAGTATCCAAGAAACAGAACAAATACCCCATTTGCAAAATTAAAAATCAAACAAGTATCTACTTTGCATCTTGTTCATCAGCTCGGTGGGCACTGATCTGTGTGCCTGGAGCAGGACATTCCCCCCAGAGGCCCCCAGATGGGCCTTAGGGTGTCTATGAAACCCTTAAATGGCGCACTTTTTTGTTTACTATGGTCTGTGCATCTTCTGAGGCTATCCAGAGGGTTTAATAGATTCTCATACGGGTTTATGGCCCACAGAAGTTTAATAACTGCTAGCCTGGAGCTATGAAAAAGAGGATGTTTGTATAAAAGACTCCACTACTCAGAGCTTTAATGAGTATCAGAGGGGACCCTGCAGGACAATGCTAAACAGAGTGGGCAGGAGGGAGCAGCGTGCCCAGGTCACCTGTCCCACGCACGACAGACGCCTCTGCCCGCCGGCCAGGACCACACTGAGCTGGATGCAGCAGGAGGCCGGCCCCGACAACCGTGTCTTGGAAGGGTTTCATTTTCTCACCTGACAAGCTGTCCAGGGTGGGTGAGGGTCCAGGGCTGAGGCTCTCGCTCAGGGGACCGCAGTCTCCCACACGGCCATCCTTAGCATGTGGCTTTGTCCCACGGTCCGGCCAGTGTCGCTGGGCGCAGGGACCATCACCCAGGCAGTGGGAAGTGGAGCGGGCAAAGGGCGAGGGGTCTGTCAGCGAAGTCCGTCTCCTTTTACAAGAGGAACAAGAGCTTTCCTGGCCGACTGCGCTCAGTGGAACTCCATTGAGTTTCATTAGCCTGGGAGCTTGGGGATGGGGAGCACTATGTCCCCCAGGTGTTGGCAGTGAAACTGTGAACCAGCTAGAGTTTCTGGTAGGATGGCGAGCAGGGGCCCGTGGGGACTGTGCAGCCCAAAGGGGACCCCCACATGCGCGTGGGAGCGTGTGGACACGGACCCACTTCTCCGCAGCGAGCTGGCAAGCATGGCTTTGTGGTCAGTTGGGCCTGAACACCCGCCCGTGCGCCTAACTGGGGAAGGGCGGCCAGGGTTGCAACTTGGAGACCTGCATGCAGTCGTGCCACCGGATTCAAAGGTGAACGTGATTACGTGGCCCTTAACTACTCACGTGCAATCCCGAAACCCCGTCATGGGCTCCCGGTGAGAGCAAACGGCTTCCTTCAGTGGCATTGAGACATAATTGAGCTACAGCTCTGTATGCATTCCAGGTTTACGAGTTTGGTAAGCTTATATGTTTCATGTAAAATGCACTTTAATGAAGCCAACATACAGGACAAGAGCACACGAAATAGCCCCCAGGCTGAGCTGACTGGGGACACTGGCAAAAGTCCGTGTCCGGGCAGACTCAGGGCCCCCGGTGACCCACAGGGGTCCCAGGAGCCCAGCCCCCAGAGACGCTGTGAAAGCGGCGAGGCTCCTCGGAGCTCTCTGCCCGGACACCACCAGACGCCAGGGCGGCACAGACGGACTTGTCCCAGCAGAGGACCCAAGGCCCGGGCCAGAGCCGCGACGGAGCCGGGTCCCCAGGGCCGTCCTTCGATGGAAGCCAGAGGAGCCGGAAGTGACAAGGTGGAGACTCTTGAGCCACGTGACAAAGCAGGTCTTTAAATGTGTCCACGGGCTTGGTGTTGCAGGAGGTGGTGCTGCTATCTCAGCACCGTGGCTGGTCCCAGCGTCTCCCTGAGCGCGGGTTCCCGGCCCCAGCTGCGCCCACCAACCCGCCAGAGAACGTCTCGGCTGAGCTGCGTGTTCCCCGCAGGATGTTTGGGGGCCGTCTGGCTGAGCGACGCCTGCAACGTGGCATCTCTCCAAAGGCGACGAACCTGCTAGCCGACAGAAACCAAGGACGGGAGGTCAGCTTAGCAGCTTTCTCTCCCTTGGAAGTGGTCCCCTCCTTCCCGTTCACTCCGAAGGTCTCACTGGGAAACCTTGTCACTGAAGGAGAGGCGGCTAAAAAAGGTCTTCTTCAGCCTCTCCCTCCTGTGTATCCTCACGTCGTGGTTCCAAACGTGCTGGGCTTGTCTGGATCAGAATTCAATACACGAGGCAAAAATGAGCAGAAATCTCCACAGATCAAGAAAAACAGGAGTCAGATTTTCTTCGTTTCCAGAAGAGAAAACTCAGAACACCTGGATCGTTGCTCAGCCCATTAGAGAGATCACGAGGGGGACGGCCTTTGTAAAAACCATCCCAAGTACCTTCGATGTATGTTTTCTGCACACGCCAAGGAATAACCGTGACGTGACCCAGCAGCTGTGATGCGAGGACATCTCCGTCTTTGCACTGAGTTCCTGAAAATAAATCGCAATCCCTCTTTCTCTGAGAGAAATGCTCTTTGTTCCCCACGCCTCCCAGATGCCTGGAAGAGGTAGATTGCACGTCCCGACTCCGTGGAGGATTTGGAAGGCTTCTCTGACAGCTTCCAGTCGTCCCCATGAGCTGCGTAAAAACTTGACGAGCTACCCAGTAAAAAATGCAGGGAGCTGTCAACGCCGCGGGGAAAGTCAGCCCGCTCACGCTTACCCCGCGTCTGGCTCCTTAGGGCTCCGGGCGCTGATAAGAGGGAGCCAGGATCCTCCTATCTGCCTGGACTCGGGGGGCCCGAAGTGCCGCCGTGGCAGCCTGGATAAGACTGCCTTTGCACCCTTCTTTAGGAACAGGATGAACTGACAGTGACGTTGGACCTGAAAAATCACATCTGGGGGCTGTGCCCGGTGTCTGACCCTTCTTGTCACAAGCAGGACCCCCCCTCTTTGGAGATGGCTCCCTCCCTCCCACCCCTTCCTGGCCCTCCTCCCCTGGCTAACTTCCTTTCTAGCACTTTTTTTTGGTGGGGGGGGGGTGTCATTAAACTCCTAGATCCATGAGCCTCTCCTCCAGAGACTCTCCCATTCGCAGTTACACCGCCTTTAATGTGGTTCTCGCTCTGATGTCTGGCTCCCCCAAGAACCTCCGGGCCCTGCCTTGTCTGGCTCAGCTCACCTTGTGTCCCCGGTGGCCAGCGTGGGGCTGGCACCTGTGGCAGGAAAGGAAGGGAAGGGAAGGGGAAGACGTGGGAGGCGGGGACCAGTCACCCAGAGTCTCACGAGGACGGACCGGGCTGACCGCCCTGCAGAGCTCAGAACTGGAGCTGAGCTTGGCTGGCACTTCCGTTAGAGCCCAAGTGCAAACAGCCGGCCGCTGCCAGTCCTGGAGCGAGCGTCCCCTCCTTGCTGCTCATTTGTTCTGAATGTCACTTTCCAGCCGCGTCTTCAGCGGCGCTTAGAGACGCTTACAGGAACGAAACGGCCATCGCATTTTACAAAGCACTTCAGACCCAGAGAGCCGAGTGGGCGGTAGGTTTCTGGAAACGGCCCGCCGGGGTCTGGCCCTGATATCATTCCCTGCAGCTTTGTAGCTCAGCGTTGTCAGAAAAGGGGCGCAGAGGCCCGCAGGCGCTCCATGGGTGCTCCTCCGGGTCTTCCTGGGAAACTTACGGCCTTGAACTGCGCTTACCGCCCGTGGCTCCGTAGCAGATACTTTCCAGGGCTGCCCTTTCTCCCTGCGTTACACATCCGCGCCCAGAGGTCAGCGGAGGAAGACGCGATGATGCCTAACCTCTGTGAGGTCAACCGGAGCCCCCCATAAAGGGGAATAGTTGCTTCTTTGTGTGGCGAGTGGGAATCGCCAAAAAAAAAAAATCGGGTCCACGAATGAGTGCGGCTGCGGCGGGGCCCCTCCCCGTGGCCCCCTGCACTCCGGGACACCCCGATCCCCCTGCAGGATCAGAGGAGATCTCACGCGGGCCCCGCACGGCCCCAGCACAGAGGGGAGCCGCTGCGGCCCGGACCTGAACACCTGAGAGAGAGAATAGGGGGGGCAGCTTCCTAAAGAGCGGAAGGACGGGGATTTTAGCGCCTTCTCTGTGTTCGCTGCGCTTGAATAGGCCCCTTTGTTTTGAATTCACACTCTCCATAGAAGCGGTTTTATACCAACACCTACCCCTCAAGTACTGTTGCTGGAAACCCGAAGCCCGCCGTGTGGCAATCAGGGCGTGTTTATAGCGTGTGGAGTCCAGACACTGTTATATGTGGGTGGGGGACCATGTGCCCTGGACCTACTGTTGGTAGAGAGCTGGGGAGCAGGATTGTCCGTCTTTTTTCACCAGTTAGCTTGTTCATTATTCATTGTAGGGATTGAATGTCCTTTCAAAGTCTTTTGGCTCGCTCTTCCACTCTGGTTTACTGTTGTTGTTTTTCTTCTATTTTCCATCCTTTTCTTCCTGCAAAGATAACAAATGAAGAGACAATATAGGCATCATGGTCACGTCTTCTCTGGGTGTCCCTCATGCGGGCCATGAAACACCGATCGTATTTGTGTCTGAACTTCATGTCTGCCCTGGCTGGGGTGGCTCAGCAGATTGAGCACCAGCCTGTAAGCCACACGGTCGCCGGTTCGATTCCCAGTCAGGGCACAGTCTGGGTTGTGGGCCAGGTCCCCAGTTGGGGGCGTGCATGAGGCGACCACACATGGATGTTTCTCTCCCTCTCTTTCTCTTTCCCTTCCCCTCTCTCTGAAAATAAATAAATAAAATCTTTTTAAAAATAAATAAATAAACCTCATGTCTGCTTTCATTCATTTAGTGGAAGAAGCCTCTAGACTGGTTACATGATTTTTTTTTTTTAACTAAATGGGAAAATTAGGCTCTTGCTGCTTCTGCCCGTGAGGTAATCAGCACTGAACTTGCCCACCAGCCATAAACAACCAAAACACTGGACCAAGTACAGGAGACAGAAGTCTTAGATGCTGGACCAAAGTCAGTGCAGGATTCTGAGAGAAGACAAACAGGCCAGGCCCTCTTCCCTCATTTCGCCACCTGGAAGCCCCACCAGCCCCAGATCCGGGACCACGGCCCAGGGAGAAGGAAATCCAGGCAGATGGTGGAGGTCTCACTGAGTTCAGGGTCGGGGGTCAGAGCTTGGAGGTCAGGGAGGCCCGGGAGGCCTGGGAGGCCAGAACTTGCGGCACAGAGTGATGGGGTGGAACAAGCCACCCGGAGGAACGCTCTTTGAGAGCTCTCCTCCTGTCTTCTTGAGTCGTTGTGTGAAAGCCAGTCCGTGCCTGCACAGGACCGACTCTCCAAGGTCAGAGTGAGAACCACTTCTGGGATTTCTAAGCCTCACAATTCCCAGGAAGGTCCACAGGCTCTCAGCAAATACTCATTGGGGGGGTGGGGGTCGTCCAGGGACCACAGAGATGCACCCAGATCTGTCTGAAGGCCCGTGGAATCCTGCCCCCGGCCTGCACAGTGACATAAAGCGGTGAGGTCACACCCTCAGAGAGGGGCAGTGTGCCCCAGAAGAATGCATTCAGAAAAAAACTCAGAAAGGTCCTGCTTTGGTCACAGACAAAAGTAGCCCCAGGATAAAGGCAAGTCTAAACCTGTCATTAAAAAAGCGAAAAACGAGACTCAAAGAGATCAATCTGATTCAAAAGTCATTTAACTGTTCCCCACCCCACCACCCAAAAAAACCCTGCAAACTGTACACTCAAGAATGTAACATTCACAGTGTCCAATATCCTACCAAAATTTCCCAGCCATGGGAAGGTGTGAGAAAAGATGACGCAGAGCCAGGGTAAAAACCAGTCACAGCGACGAACCCAGAAAAGACTTAGAAGATGGAGAGAGAACAGCCTTGACCAGGAAGGGCTTTATTTTTTAAAACAGTCTCAGAGGTTCAAGAGTTTTAAGGAAAATACGAACTTAGAGGAGAGAAACTGAAAATAGGACCAAAGGGAGGGGCTAAACTGGGTACTACCATGTCTGAAACAAACGCACCAACTCCTCCGCGTCTTTGCCAGTCCAGGGGAATGGGCGTGTGTTTTTAATCCTCTAGAGTGAAAGAATTTCACACATGCGCAGAAATAGAGAAAAGTGTACAATGAACTCCCAGCACCCATGCCCTGTTTCCACCGTCACCCACATTCTGTTCTTTGCATGTCATCGGTCCTTGCAAAACCCTTTTTTATTTTCCTGGAGCAATTAAAACAAATCCCAGGTGCCACATCATTTCACTCAGAAAAGCTCCAGTGTTGATCCCTAACCAATAAGGGATCAGAGCGTAAATGACACACGCACACTCATGCACACACACGGCCATTACCGCACCCAGAGGACTAGCGATGATTTCCGCGTCTCCCCTAACACCCCCTCTCTCTTCCATTCCTCCTGCTCGTCTCAGGGCCTCGGAACGGGCCTCCAGGGCTCGGCTGCTCCACACCCCACTTCCAGCGGGTCCGTCTCTTAATTCTCGCTTCACGTCCTCCTCCGGCGTCCCCCTGCCAGGTCTTCGTTGGAACCAGTCGAGCGACTTCCCAGTTAATTTGCCCAAGAGAATGTCCCGCTTCTGGACGTGGCCGGCTGAATCCCTGGGGGGTCGTCTGGTTCGGCCCTTGTCAGACCGACCATCCTTGCCCAGTTCCCATCAACGCTTCGCTGAATGCTGTTAGGCCTCCCGTGGAAGTTTTCCTTTTGAAATACCTTTGCCGACTCCGTCGCTGAGAAATTGGGCCTCTCTGTGTGAGCTGGTCAGTGTGGCTGTGCTACTTATTTCTCAAGTTGGGGGGGTCCTCCACGACGCCCCTCCCCCCCCCGGCCTCCTCCCAGCTTTGAGCACCTTGCGTGCGCTCCCTGTCGGAGTCCAGCCGTCTCCCCGAGCTCTGCGGAAGGCGGATGCAGACGCCGTTCCCTGCACAGCCCCCCGCAACCGCCTCTGCCTTCCAGGCCGCAGGAAGGTGTGAGACACCGGGCCCGGGCCCCGCTGCCCACTGGGACGACTGCCATGCAGGCCGAGGCTGGCGATGTCTCTGAAGACGTTGGCTCCACTAGGGAGCAGCTGAGGTCACCAGGGACCCCCACGGGCAGGCTGCACGGCCACACACTGCCCCTGGTCACTGCCATGGTCAACGCTGCAGAGCGGTTAGTGAAGACGACGTCTGCTCAGTCCCAGGCACTGCTCCCTTTCCAGATCCTCTTCCTAAGCCACACGGATCTGTGTGGGCTAAGCCATGAGCGGTTTGTGGGACAGGCACTGTCCTGAGTCAGGGGGGCCCCTCCCACCAAGCTGGGTCATTGGCTTTGGGCCGCTCTGGGCTCGTCCACTCGCTCTCCTCTTAGCTGTTTCCCAGGAAGTTCCAAGGGCTCCCAGCAAACCCTGGGGTGGGGGTGGGGTGGGGTTGTTCAGAGGCCACAGAGACACCCCCAGGTCTGTCTGAGCGCAGGATGGACACAGGTCAGCCTGCCCTGTGGGACCCTGCCCCCGCCTGCAGTGATGTAACACAGTGAGGTCGCACCCTCAGAGAGGGGCAGTGTGCCCTCAAATAATGTTTTTCTTTTTCTTTTAATCCTCACCCAGGATTATTGAGTTTAGAATTTTAGAGAGAGAGGAAGGGAGGGAGGGAGAGAAACATTGATGTGAAAGAGAAACATCGATCACTTGCCTTCCACACGTGCCCTGACCTGTGCCCGGCATGTGCCCTGACCTGGAATCGAACCTACAACATTTTGGTGCACAAGATGATGTTCCAACCCCTTGATCCACCCATCGGGGGCGCCAAAAGAATGTTTTTCCAAAAGAGGTTTTTTGAAGGAAGACAACATTAAAAATATTTCTATAATCCACGTATCTTTGTAAAAAATGTTGACAATCTCCCTAGGTTTTCTTCAGGAAGGACAGGCTGCTGTCTCTCCCGCCCCCGGAGACTGTGTAGGATGCCTACAGGGCAGGTGCTTCCATTCCCTCCCACGAGAAAGTCCCCGAGTGGCAGGTCCCGATCAAGGACACACTTTGGAGTTTGGTGGGTTTTTTATCCACTCATCTGAGGAATTCCAAAGCCAAGTCATGGTTGGAATGGCAAGGGGGGGGTGTGGACCCAAGCCAGGGGTCACGATCACGGTGGCAGCGACGTCTGAGAATTCACAGAGCAACAGAGGGCACAACAATGAGATCCAAATGCCATTGTTGCTGAATTTGTCCCCACCTCTGGCCCTGGATCCCAGACACCTCTCTCAAAACGGTCCCCAGAGGGGAAACTAATCCCTTAAAAGCCAGCAAAGTGAAGATTGCAGGGTTCTCTCACTAATCACACACCTGACATTTTTTAATCCTCGGAGTGAACTGCAGAGGTATCGTTCTCACTTCTGCAGCTAACACACCATCAGCTGCCGCCCTACTCCTGCCCCTACCCACGCCTCATCGAGGCCCCAGGACACCGTTTGCCTCTGTCTGTGACCCCGTGCCGGCTCTCCGGCTCCTGCCCTCTCTCCGGCCAAAAAGCCAGTGGCCCCGAACACTGTCCCATTGTGGTTGGCGAAGACCTTTCCTTCTCATTAGAATGGATTCGCTCCAGTTGAATTCTGCCTCACCCTGTCCTGCTGGAGGAAGAGCCGCCAAGCCCAAATGACAGGGTGAGGGCATTTGCCACGTGGACCATGGGCCACCAAGCGGTGCTGTATCTGGACGCTTGGCCATCTCCTCATGAACTGGGTTAGGGGTGCAACGCAGTTCCCATGTCCTGGGAGAGTGTGGCCCCCAGGGGCCCCATCTTCAGAGTCCCCAGGTGGGGCCACCGCCCCTGCGTCCCCTGCCTGCGGCACGCTCTGCTGGGACACCCTGTCCTGCACATTCAGGTTCCTTCCCTCCCTCTCTGTACTTTGTTTTCTTTTTTTTCTTTTTCTTTTTAAAAAATATGATTGTTTAAATTGGCACCCACCCACTCCTCTGTCAGAGCCGCCTTCTCAGCCCACTCCATGAGCCTGGAAGGACCATGACCGCCTCAACTTGTGGAGCGTGCAGAAGCTGATGCTGTGTGACATCTGGGGCCAGGACAGGAGAGACCACGTGGTTCTGCCACGTTCTCAGAAACGTTCGCTCTGGAAGTCCCCGCTGCCGTGTGAGAAGTCCCGTTGCTCTGAGGAAGCCGGGGCCACCCTGTGGGCCACACGGGCGGACATGCTCCGGTCTGCAGGCCCGGCTGCGCGTGCCGGTGTATAACCCAAAGTATGTATGAGAATGTCCCCTGCCGCCCTGGCGGCCTTAGCAAAGGCCTGGGAAACCACGTAGAGGAAGAGGGGACCGATGAACCCTCTGTTATTACATCACAACTCGGCAACACTGTACAGAAAGGCCAGGCCAGGGAAGGGCGGCCCAGTGTTCAGCCTCGGGTGGCAGAAGGCGGAGGCGCCCAGGGGCAGAAAGCCATGCGGCTGCAGGTGCGTCGCGGTCAAAGCGCCCGCTTGTGTTTTGGGTGGTGAGTGCCCAGGTGCTTAAAACTCCCCAGGAGAGCAAATGAACAGATGGGGGTCACCCATGGACCCACGTGCGCTTCTGTGGGCGCCAGCCCCAAGGGCAAAGAGAGAATGTGAATGTGGGGGGGCGGGGGGGGGGGCCGTGGAGCGGGCGGGTGGGACAGCTCCCTCCAGTGGCCGAACCGAAGGGGTGCAGAGAATGAGGGCCGTAGCCGGAGGCGCAGGGGAGGTCGCAGGCAGGTCTGCGCCTGTGGTGTGTGTGTTCAGTGTATCTGCCAGTGGGCAGGACCCAGCAGCTGGAAACCCGAGGATGCAGGAGGGGGCGACTCGGGGTGACACCCTGAGGAGGCAGGAGGGAACAGGACCCAGTGACTGGTGAGCAAACAAGCACCTCTCCTCCCAGGGCCCCTGCGGAGGAGCCCGACCCTCACTGGACCAGCGGTCGCCTCCGACAAGAGGAGCCGGGGACTGGGACTTCAGGCCTGCGTACACGCAGCCCAGGTGACCACCCCCCACTCCACGCAGGAGGCTCCTTCCCATCCGCAGGGATTTGAGAAGCCACAGAGGTGGCCTATCCCCCTCCCCCTGCCCCAAGTCCCCCAGAATCCTGCCTTCCTCCCCCCTGCTCCTGAGAGAGGAGGATACCCCACTTTTCCGAGGGGGTTCGTGCAGCATCAGTTGAGCCACGGCCCCGTCTGTGGGCTCGGCTGCCTGTCTGCCGAAGGGCCCCGAGGCTCCCTGCCCCGCTCAGACGCCCAAACCCCGGGCGCAGACAGCCGGGCACTGGGCTCTCTCTGCCATGCCGCCGCTGGAGGGGCTGCCTCCTGCCCCCTGTAAGAAACCACACCTGTGACACCAGGTTCAGTTCAAACACTGCCTCCCTGCCTGCCTGCCCCCGTCCCCTGACGCTGGTGTCTCCTGAGGACCCCGTCACAGCCAGTTACATTGTACCCGGAGGCAGCCAGGTTCCAAAGCCATCTCCTCCCCTCCCAGGCAACAGGGGAAGGCGGGGCTGCTGGAGGGGGGCGAGTGCCGGGAGGCACACCGAACGCTGAGTCAGACTCATGCCTGAGTGACGCCCAGTTTCACTTCCCTGGAAATTGTTGTGCTTTCTCCAAAAAGCAGACTTCCCCATCTGTGAGCAGGCTCTTCACCCTGTGGTTAGACACTGATACCTCCACCCCCTTCTGGAACAATCCTAGGAACAGCCTCCTCAGCAGCCCCCCGCCCCCACCCCCCACCCCGTAGGTCCCCCTGGCGGGGAGGCCGTCCTCTCTATCCCTCCGGCCTCACCCAGCCATGCCCAGTCTGGGATGCTCACGGCCAGGCAGGTCTCCACACATTCCCTGCACGTGCCCCTCGTCCTTGTCCCGTCTCCCAGGTGCCCTTGCCTTCATCCCAGCGCCAGCAGCCCCGCCGCACTGTCTGGCCAGACCAGGGAGCTGGGGCAGGAGCGCCCTGCCTGGGAGGAATGGGACCGCACACTGAGTCGGTGGCTTTAACAACTCTGCCTCCCACCGGAGCCGTTCCCACGGCCAGGGAGGTGGCTGCAGCAGAAAGACAGCATGGGACCCGGCTTGGTTTCTGTTGTTATCTGGATGGCAGCGAGAAGTGGGGGACAAGGGACCCGCACTACTGCACGCTGCCTTTCCCAAGTTCACACCTCCAGCTGCACCAGAGGAAGCTGAGGAAGGAGGGCTGTGGCCTTGGAGCAGGGATCGCTCCCAGCCCCTGTTGTCCTGGGGCGTCACGGCCCCGCCAGGAGGGGGGCGGACAGCAGGGGCGGGAAGGACTCTCCGAGGACCCTCTGTCAGACTCGAGGTTGATCCTCCCTGCAAGACGTTTCAGATACCGGTTAGCTCCTGGCCTAGGAACACCACTGTTTCCACCGCGGAGCCAAAATAAGGGACGGGTTTCCTCGGCAACCCGGGAAACATCTCCGGAGAACGGTTATATTGTTTTGAAATGTTTTGAACTCTTATCAATGGTTTCCAGGGAAACCCAGGCCCACGAAGGGAGACTTGCTAAGTAACTTTCAGAAGAGGCACCGGGGGACGGATCTGAATGCACAGCATGCAAGCATGCAGCTATTTATTAAGGCAGAAATATATATGTGTCGCCCCCATCTGACATTTAATTTTATGGCCCGTTCAGCCTCACGCACAGGGAGTCCTTGGGGCGCTCAGTCTTGCCTGGACCACAGTTGCAGATGTCACACAAACTTTGGGAATGATGGGAAATGTGAATCCCACAAGAATCGAATTTTTAATTGATATCATGAACTACATGCTGGGAAAATGCAGATTTCAGGGACTGACTCAGCTGCCAAATTTCAGTCAGCACAGTTTGTAAATCAAACGGCAGCCGTGCGGCCCGGAGAAACGCGCCATGACCAGTGAGCCCAGTGGAAGACGGCCCAAGCCCTCCAAGGTTCCCGCCAGCCACCCCCCCAGGCCCGGCCACCCTGTCTGCTGCTCAGAGAAACGTCTGGCAAGCCTGACTTTCCAATGCATGCTGACTTTCCCTGTCTCGGGCAGCCGCTGAGGTCACTAACTGTTTCTTTGCTCCGTCTGCAGACAGCGCTGTCCTTTCCTGGTGGGTTCACGGTTCCCTCCCAGGACCCGCTCCTGTATCTGAAGTTCCTCCTCCTCGCCCTCACCTCCCGGGCGACTGCTCAGGAAGTCTTCCCCAGCCCTGAACGCCGCTCCAGAGGGCAGCGATGGAAAAGCCAAGCCCAGTCCACCGACGCCACCACGTTGCCTGGAAATCCCTTGGTTACTTGAAGCTAAAGTTTGCATTTTAATTTCCTGGGTGGTATTTTTCATTGTCATCGTGCTGGGCACATGCATGTCGGATGCAAAGTGATGTTCTGTTTTCCTTGGCTTTGGCTGTTGGCACACCGTGGACCGCAAACAGGAACCGATAAATCTAACTACGTGCCAAACGGGTATCATAATCACACAGAAAGATAATGATTAATTCAGGTAACCTTTGAAAAGGTTACTCTGACTGCACACCCTCCAGGGGGATATATTTTTAAGGACAAAGACATGTTGGAATTTACCTGACAGGTCTGTCTTCAGGGGTGATATTGGCGTCGTAATAAGAAGACTATTTCCTGTGTACTCTGTGGCACAAATGATCAGTATGTAAATGTAGAAACACAGATTCTTACGGGGAGTGGTGTGGACAGGGGGACTGGGGCTCTGAGGACTGACCCTCTGACATGGGGCGGGAGCGGAGCCATCATCAGAACTCATGATGTTTTACAAACATATTTGAACCTCTCCCCACTGAAGAGACATAGGAACAGCAACACCCAACTGCAGTGAGTGTGCTGAGCCCCCAGGCCTCGTTTCTAAACACCTGTTCCACCCGAGGGGGCACTGACTGACCGACCCGGGCCCAGGGCAGTGCAAGGACAAGGTCAGCCCAGAGCACCCTCAGCGTCAGGAAGGAGGACGTGCCCAGAGGGATGGAGGCATTGAAATCGCTGACTCGAAGGGCCTTCCTGGACACATTTGGGATGATCTGAGTACAAAAATTGATGATACACTGAATTTTTTAAAGAAAAGTATTCATGAATACAAAATAATACTTTTAAAAAATGGAGAGAGGACAGGTCTTCTTTATGAAATAATGCCAGCTAATAAGTCGAGAAAAACGTTAGAACTACAAAGACCACCAATGTAATAATCTGCTCAGGTGAGGGTCACATCTGAGCTTAAACCAGAGGGCAGAGGGTTTTGAGGAACAGGATGCTCACAGGTTACTTACTAAAGGTTAACACGTATTTTAAAACGCTAACATCAGCAATAATGGGACAAACTCACACTGGTCCTGTGTGTCTCCAGATCCACACACATCATCCATTGTGAGGCTCCTGCCACAGATGTCTGTCCTCAAATCACCAATGAGAAAACAGTGATCCAGACCCGATCCAAATCAAGCGGACAGTGGAGAGAAAAAGAAAGAAGCTTTCTGGACTCTCTGAAGATGCTGGTCGTGGACAACAGGAAGAGGGTGGGCTGCTGCAGATTAGAGAAGACGGCGGAGCCACGGCAGCCGCGTACATGTCGAGGTTCTTGACTGAACCCTGGATTTTAGCCCACGAGGAGTGCGGGCCCCAGAGACAGAGGCCAGGCTCCGTCTCCGCTCCAGCGTGACCTCGGGCAACCTCTTAGTCCCTGGTGTCTCCTTTCTCCCACGGTGTGGACACGGTGGTCCGCCTTTGGGGAGATGATGGGCCCCAAGGAAATAACAAGCTGGTGACAGAGCTTTGAAAGCGTCTCCTTCTCTGCAAAGACGCTGCCGCCCACTGCCGTGAATGCCCGCCCCTGGGCAGGGTCACCCAGCGGCAGGGGTGGGCTCCTTCGTGGTGTGAAACCTTCCTGGGAAGCACCCCACTGGGGTCTGGGGGTGCCTGCAGGATTCTTCAGTTGCCCAGCACCAGAGGGAGGTGACGCGAACAAGGACAGATGTTCCCCAGGGACGGGTCGGCCGCTCCCAGGCTGGCTGGGCCGCCCATCTCTGCACCTGTTCTTATTCTTGTTCTTGTTCTTGCCCCGCGCACACGGCTCTTCCAGCTCACGGGGGGGCGCGTCCGAGTGAGGTCTTCGGGTGACTCGCTGGTGGGCCACCCCAGCAGTAAGTACAAAGGAGAAGAAGCGCTGGCTGTCTCCCTCCGAAGTCTCGCGCTGTCATTTCGGAAAGTCTGTGCCAATGTCCATAGGAACCGGCATGTCAACCTGCAGCCAGGATTCGGCTGCCCGCCTAGTTCCCTAAACGCCTGGGGTCAAGCTGGTAAAAATCCACACCCTGGACATCACCAGCCATGGAGGCGGCAAATTGGGGGGGGGGGGTCCCCTCAACATGGGGACTGTAGAGCAAGGGAACCTGTCAAGTGCCAGAGTGAAGTGATATTGGGGAAGGGGTTTCTAATTAATCAGCAGAAACCTGATCAATCGTCTGCACCGTGCCAGAGCAAGAAGGATGTGAGGCAGGGGAGAAAAGCTAGGCACACCTGTCATAGCAAAGATGCCCATGAAGAGACGTTCCACACCACTGGCCGAATTAAAGCCTCAACATAAGAGGCTACCTACCTGTCCGAGTGGCTAAAAATAAAAGAACCCTAGTAATGACACCACCAAATGCAATGAAGGCGAGAACGGGCCCCCTCACACAGGGCTGCTGGGGACGTAAGTGGAGCGACCACTCTGGGAAAGAGCGTGGGCGGTTCTTACAAAGTTAGACTCGCGCTTACCGTGTATACGCCCAGAACCTGGTCTCCCGGGCATTCTTCCCAGGGAAGTAAAAACTACGTCCACACAGAATACTACAGAAATGTTCACTGTGGATTCATCTGTAATAGTCCCAGACAGGGGACAGCCAAAATGTCCCCCAAAGGTGAAGGGCTAAGGAGCCGTGGCACCTTGCTGCCGTGGAATCCCACCAGCAATAAAGAAGACCCAACCACGGGTGCATGTGCCAACTGGGAGGACCAGAAGGGGCCGGGCTGAGGCGGAAAGTCTGTTTGAAGGTCGTGCACTGTGTGGTTCCATTCATAGAGCTGGGAACGGGCTAGCGGTCCCTGGGATGAGGGCGGGGGAGGAAGTACGTGGCTGCAGCTGGGAAAGGTGGCAGAGGGGACCCTCATGATGGAACTCATCTGCATGTTGACAGTGATGGTGGCCCCATGAATCCCTGCATGTGATAATACTGCATAAAGCCACAGAGGAGTGCATTTCACCGAAGACAAAACCAGAGCCAGGGCAGTGTTGGTTTCCCGGGACTGCTGTAACCAACGCCTGTGAAGCTCTGAAGGACCCGCCTGAAAGCGAGGTGTGGGCAGGGCCGGGCTCCTGCGGCAAGCTCTGGGGGAGGATTCTGCTTGCCTCTCCCAGCTTCGGGTGGCCCCAGCGCTCCTTGGCTTGTGGCCCCGTCGCTCTGGTCTCCCCTCCGTCTTCTCATGGCCGTCTTCTCTGTCTGCCTGTATCAGCGTCGTTTTCCTGGCTGTGATTTTGTCCTCCAGGCTCACATGACGCTCCCTTTGGGGAAATTGTGTAAAAAGTCGATGAGGTCTTTCTGTAGGGCCTGACGAGGGGACTGGGGTCAGCACGATGGCTTCGGGGACTGGAAGGATGTTTTTGTTTGGGGTGCACGTGACATCAGGCAGCTGGAGCTAGCTTAAGGGCAAAGGAGCGATTTTCTGGAAGGCTGTTAGGGAGACCCGTTGAAGCCAAAGGCAGAAATGCAGTGGGCCTCCGGAAGAGTTAGAGCTGGGGCCAGGGCGAACACACTCCATCTCTCACCTTTAGTTTCGTCTTTTTCCGTGACAGCCTGCTTTCTTTCTCCCTTAGTCCACGTGGAATATAGAAGGGCTGCCCCCGGCTCCCAAGTTCCCGTGTTACGGTTCCGGCCCCTGGGAGAAACTGACCTCTTGCTGTTGGTTCTAGTCCCAGATTCCCAGGGTAAGGGTTCTGACCAGGTCTCTCGGGCTGGCGCCCTCTCCACGCGGCCAAAGGGCAGGGTCATTTTACACGGTCCGGCCAGAGCTCATCAGAGCCGGGCAGACATCCCAAAGGTGTCTACCACCAAAGTCCCCCGGGTGCCTTATACTCAGCCCAATAAACTTACTGGGCGCATAGAATGAATTGCACTTTCTCCTTCAAGGGGGGATTCTCTGTGTTTTCCAACTGCCCCATTTTAGAAGATTTTCAACAAGAGCTGAAGCCAACAATTAGCCTGGCTTTTATGAAACCAGAAAATTAAATTAACTGGAACACCAAATCCCCAAACAGTCTGGGAATCAGAGTCTTATTTTATTATAAATCCAGATTTATGCGAGTAAAGATCCTGCTCTGATGGATTTATAGTCGTTGCTTCCCCCACAGCCCCTTAAACTTCCTAAAATCATTACTTATTATTCAAATAAAAGAATTTGTCTGGAGATAATTTATGGTACGACGACCTTTTAGCGCAAGGCCGTTTTTCTTTGATGGAGAAATACTGTTTCTTCTCAGACACACACACGCGGCAGAGGGTGGTCATTTGTAACCTGCGCTTTCCTCTGGGAGGTTTGCTGTGACGAGTCTCCTCGTGGCTGCAGATCAGGAGCCAGCACCCTGAGGGGCACAGAAGCCTGGGACCCGGGACCCCAAAGCGAGCATCCGAGCGACTTCGATGAGGCTGGGGACAGACCAACAGACTTGTCTCTCTTTCTCTGGCATGAAAACCTCTCCAAGAGTGGTTCCTCCTCTTGGAAAGGCATTTATGGGACCAGGCCACAGACTGGCCGCATGTGCTGAATAGGTGCACCCCCCACCCCCTTGCGTCTGCTCCCCAGAGGGGGTTTGTTGCTTTAATTCCACAGCCAGCCTCCTGGTGATACTTCAGTAATTAAGGCTCTGGAAACAAAAGGACTTTGTGTTCTTTAATCACGGCATTTCCAAAACATCAAAGTGGACGAAGGAGTTTTCAGAAGCCCTTGGATTCTTCCCCTCTTCCTCCTGCTCAGGGCACCTGACAGTGAGAGGGACTGAGGCCAGCCCTGGGAGGAGGGGCCCCCGCAGGCAGGCAGGGCGGGGGTGCTCAGGGAAACACAGGCAGGGGCTGGAGAAAAAGAGCTCTGGGCAGCCTGGAGGGGTGTCTCTGCCGGCTGGCCGTGGGGGTGGGCATGCCGGGAAGTAAAATCACATTCCGAACATACCACTTTGGCAGAGAGTAAATATACTCAGCAACACCGGGAGCAAAGTGGGGTCTGCACACCCTCCGCCCGAAATCCTGCTAAATAGTGAGGGAGGATCTAAGGGCCGACTTGGGGGCTTCAAAAGGAGGGCGTGCAAGCTTTGCGTGGGAGTCACGTAAGAAGCCAGCTGGAAAGAACCCCAATGCAATGTGTGGTGTGGGAGCAGAATACTGGGGGGCCCCAAGGTTCCAGCCCCCGGTGTAGACTCCATGTGGAGTCCCTCCTGGTGAACATACGTGACTGGGGATAGGTGGACATTCACGCTTAGGACAGGGTTCCATTGTGTGACGAGGTAACGGAACAATCCCCCTGTGATGTGTGACCTTATCTAAGGCTCCACCACTCGGTGGCAGCCCCCCGGTCTTGCAGATGCTCACAGCTGGGAGGTGACCTCCATGTTGTGTTGGAAGAGGCCCCATGGCGAGGACCCGGGGAGGATGCTAGTCACTGACAGTGTCCTGCCCACCCCGCGGGGAAGTTGGTACTCGGAGCCTTTGGTGAGACTCCCCCACCCCAGGGACACCCCGAGTCCAGCCTGGAGAGGCCCTGAGCAGAGAACCCGGCTAACCCGTCCCTCACGGAAACTGCAGGATGATAAATGTGTTTCAAGCCCCTGGGGGTCAATTCGTTCCGCCACAAGCGAAAACTAACACAGATCATATCAGAGAGCAAGCACCATTTATCTTAGGAAGTCTGGAGACAGAATCCCGTGCCTCCACTGGAGGACAGGATTGCCGGCGTTGGGTCAGAAACTCGAGGAGCCTCGATGCAGCACTGAGAACAACGGGGGCCGAGCTGAGAGCCAGACAACTTGACTTTGGCCCTGGCTTTGCGGGCAGGCCAACCCGGACCCGCGTCCCTGCAGAGGTCAGTGTCAGACCCGGTGAAACGAGGAGACGCAGCCACAATGCTCCCTGCGGTTTCTTCTAGCACTGAAACAGGAGTCAGTAACGCCTGGTCTCTTCCGATTATAAAACTTATTAAACATTCGTTCACGTGCCTGCTTAAACGCCTCCAGGTGCCGGCTTCCCTGGTTTATTTTCAGGAACAAATTAAGTGGCCTTATCAACGTCTCCACCTTGTCTTTTGTCCTCCGTGCTCCCCTAACACTCCAGCTAAGCCGACAGCCTCGGAAGGACCCTCTTCTAGTACAGGTGTGTGCCCCTTGACACACCTGTGCCCCCACCACCACCTGGCCCTGGCTCGGAACAAGGGAGTGGCCTTGGACAAGCTGCCTAGCTTTGTCACGTCTCATTTTTCTCGTCTATAAAATGTGGGTGATAATCCTGCCTTGACTTCCTGATAGGATTGCTCGGTCACTTGGCAAACGTTTATTAAGCACTTACCCTGTGTCACATGCTGATTAGGTCCTAGGGTCACAGCAAGGACATACTACACACAACCCTGCCCTCCGTGGCGTGTGTCGCATAAAGGGTGGTCCAGGAGGGGCCCTCTGCCAGGATGAAACTGCATCGAGTCCTGAGTGAAGCAAGGTCACGGCCATGAAGGTGCCCCCGGGGACAGGGGGCAGCAGAACTCAGGTCTGGCTGCGCTGGTGGCGGCTGGAGCAGGAGGAGGCCCGGCTGGGACTCTGCAGGCAGCGTGTTCTGATGAGCAGGCTGGGGCAGGTGGACTGGGCCCCGCGACCTGTCCTGGGGAGAGCGCTCACCCCTGGAGAGGGAAGAGGGCCACGAGTAACTCGCTCTACGGAGAGACGAGAGGTTGTTACTCCTCCAAGGGGGATCGGAGAGCCCTGGCGGGCGAGCTCCGGCCACAATGGTCTCCAGCTGTGCTCACTGTCAAGCGCACGGGCTTGGATTCCACCCGGGCCATTTAACTTGGCCCTTAAGCTCCTCGAAGCTTGGTGAGCTCACCTGTGGAGGGCTGCGGTGATGGCTGGGCTGAGGGAGGCTGGGAGGAGACCTGTCCCGAGGCGCAGGGGGGTCCTCGTTCCTGTCGCCCGGCTGCTTTCTGTCCATGTGGGGCCCCTGCGGACCCTGGTGTCCCACCTGCGCTCTTTCACACGACCCGAGCGCCCCTCTGGGGCAGAGCTTCCTTGGCGCATCCTGCCAGGAACCCACATCCAGCACCAGCATCCCAGGCTGCCCTGCCCTCCAGAACCGCGCCTTCGCAAATCTTTCGCGGGCCCCAGGAGAGACCGGAACTGGGCAGTGCGATGACCCTGGTGATCCCTGGCCGGTCCCCAGCTCTGGCTCGCACAGAGGTGAACCAGACGGGCGTGGCCACTGGGAGCTTTGGGGGCGCGGGGCAGCCTCTCTGCGGCGACATCCAGCAGGGATTTAAACTAGTTAATAAGCGGGGTGGTGACTCTCCTGTCCCATCTCACTAAGAACGCTGCATCCGCGGTGCCCGTCTCGGGCTGGAGAGCGAGCTACCCAAGACCGGACCGACCAACGGGGCGGGACCTGAGCCCTGTCTCCGGCCAGAGCGTGCGCCCCCTCCCGGCAGCGGTCTCTGCACCAAGGCCGCACCCACCTGGCTCGGGCTGAGCTGCTCAGGGATCCCGGCCCTGGTCTGGGCACGGGGCCGACTCCATTAGAAACACTCTCCCCAGTAAATGCATGAAAGAGCCCAAGGCCCCCGTCTGGCGTTGGGCGCTGGCACGGAGTGATGCTAACCCCTAAACCGCTGCTTTCCCGAGTAGGGCCGTGCAGGTCCCCGGGGGCACGCCTCCCCCTGGGGGACTTGATCCTACAGCTGTGGAGGTGTGGAGGGGGTCGGCCGCACCCATCAGAGATGGTCACTGCTGTGTGGACACCTAGGAAAGAGAACATCCAAGCGAGCTCCCTCGTCCAGCTGTCCGTGCAGGTGGCATGCCTGTGTGACCGCCATCCCCTGTGTTCCTGGCACCCACTTCCTTACCTGCCATCCTGCCTGGGGTCCCAGCCGTGTTCCTGGGGAAGCAGAGCCCTGCCACTTCTGGAACATGGCGGCGGACGGACATGTTTCAACATGAGACCATTGTTTTGCTTTTAATTTGTGCACATGCCGCTCTTGACATAACGTGAGAGGCTGAAACCGATGCTATATATTTCTCTATGAATCTTGATGTGGGTGTAAGGGGTGGTGGCAAGCATGCGGGCGCTCATTTATATGATAAAATTCTAACATTTTGTGTTTTTTATGCCATAATGATAATCTTGTTTATACAGCCCGATTATGATAAGAACGACATGAAAACTCCTGGCACATTTCTGCATCTCCGTTTCACTCTAAGACTTTTATCCACAATTCCAGTTGCTACGGTTTTAGCAGATTGAAGTTTCTTTGAAATAAAACTTTACAAGAATGATCTAAGAACCCTAATGACTCCAGGAAGTTTGTCTCATTTGACATTACAACCAGTAAAGTGCCCATCGTGTGAAAATATTGATGATAACCTCATTGGTGTTTGGGGATGAAATGAACACAGAAGTTATGGATGATGTGTAACTTATGAATTATGTATGTCATTATGTAATCACGTACGCAAACGGCATAGCTCACCCACGGGCCCTTCAGATGCACCGCACAGCAGACTGAGAAGTCTTGGTATTTCACGCACTTGCGGTCGTTTCTAACCACCGCGTCACGTGCTCTGCTCAGGAGGCCGGAAGGCTGGTCAGGCCTTTGCCATGCGGTCCGGTGAGGGAGGTGACCCGAGGGGAGGAGATCCTGGCTGGGCAGGAGCGAGGAGGTACCGTGCGCTGGAGTCCCGGAGCCCCGCGTCAGCTTTTGGGAAGCTTCCTCCTCGCTTCTAAGCAGAAACTGGAAACCATGGTTGGTGCTGGCATCTGTCATGCCTCACACTCCACGGGTAGCAAAGACAGGCGCCTGGTCCCACCCCGAAGGACTCTTGGGGTCTAGCTTTGCAGAGAAACACCCTTCATGGGATGCTTTTAGTTTCAAGTCCCTTGCCATGAACCGTAGGACAGTTTCTCGAGAAATTAAAACTAGAATCAGCATGTAGTCCAGCAATTTCACCTCTGGACGTACACGCCAAAGAACCAAGCGCGGGGTCTCAAGCAAGTACTTATTCACAGTGGACAAAGGCGGAAGCAGCCCGAGCGTCCGTCAGTGAAGAAAGGGATAAAAAATGAGGCACGTCCATGCTATGGAATGTTATTCAGCCTTAAAAAGAACGAAAGTTCCAACAGACCTTGAAGATGTCACATGGAGTGAGCTAAGCAGGAATACGAAGGACACTCACTACCCTGTGGCCCCTCTCCTACGAGGCAGGTGCCTAGAGGAGCCAAGTTCATGGCTACAGGAGGTAGAACAGGGGTTCCTGGGGGCAGTTTCTGTGTGGCAAGATGACAAGAGTCCTGGGCACGGACGGTAGTGGTGGTGAATGTATTTAATGCCACCAAACTGTACCCTTAAATATGGTTAAGTTGGCACATCTTATGTAGCTATTTTGCCGCAATTTAAAACAAAACTATCGATACGTGCTACTACTGCGCACACTTGTTCAGCAGAAGGTGCGTCTGTGTGTGAGGCCCACGCGGTGCTGGGGGCGGAGTGCTGACAGGGGGGGCCCATGGCTCCCGCCGTCACTGAACTTTCAGTCCCTGTAGCTCCTCGTTCCCAGAGTGTCACGGAGTCGGAATCGCCCGGTACATGGCCTTTCGGGCTTCAGAGGGGCTCCTTTCACTTAGGATACAAATTTATGTTCCCTCCGTATCTTGTCATGGCCTGATATCTCGTTTCTTTTCGGTGCTGAAGAATGGTCCATTGTCAGGATGCGCCACGGTTTGGTTGTTTATCCAGGACCTACGGAGCGCAGCTTGGTGGCTTTGCAAACAAAGCTGCCGCAGACATCTGTGTGCAGGGTTCTGCATACACACGCGTTTCCAGCCCCTCGGAGCAGATGCCAACACGCAGGGCGGCTGAAACACGCGGCACAAGTACGTTCAGTTCGGCAGGAAACCGCCCACCTGTCTTCCAAGCAGCTGCGCCATGTTGGGTTCCCACCAGCAACAACGGGCCTTCCCGGGGCTCCGTGTCCTCGCCCGCATTCCGTGTCACCGGGGCTCCGGATTTCCACCATTCTAACAGGGGGGCAGCGGTAGGATTTAA
Source organism: Furipterus horrens (assembly GCF_987537825.1). Lineage (NCBI taxonomy): Eukaryota > Metazoa > Chordata > Mammalia > Chiroptera > Furipteridae > Furipterus > Furipterus horrens. The sequence goes on from NW_028327171.1 coordinate 215,326,991, forward strand.
CGCGTTTCCGCGAAGCTCTCCTTCCTACACTGTGGCCACTGCATGGGCAGGCAGAGAAGCAGGCACCGGTCCGCAGCCCGCCCCACGCCCTGTGGGCCTCACGTCCAGGGAAGGACTGCAGCCCGAGGGAGTGAGACAGGCGTGGCAGGATAACCCCCGCCTTCAGGCCACGGGTTTCTCGGACACAGGAGCCCTGAGTGAGTGTCCAGCGGCAGAAACTCGGGGGTAGCTCCCTGACACCAGCGTGCCAGCCTCACTGCCGGGCTGGATCTGTCCTTTCATTCCCTGGGGGTGGCGGAGTCGGTGGGGTCTGCAGGGTAAAGATGCGGATGCGTCCCAGACACGCTGTTGAAATAGAAATCTGAGGGTTAGACCAGCAGGCCGCAGCTGGGAGCAAGTTCATCTTCAAGTGCACCCGTCCTCCGGTACTTCCCAGAGCTTCCCACTCACTTCCTCCCAGTTGGAAAATTGTAAAAATTCAGACAGAGACTATGGGAGTCATTGCATTTAAAATGAAAAGGTGGCTTGCTGGGCATGATGCTCAGTTTTAGGCGTCGACTCGGCTGGGCCACGGTGCCCAGGGCTTGGCCCAGCAGCAGTCTGGGCGCTGCTGTGAGGTACCTGCTGGGTGGAACGGACATTTACGTCAGGAAATCCGGAGTCACGCAGATCACCCCCCGCAGGGTGGGCGGGCCTCCCGAGCAGGAGGGGACGCTGCCGCCAGCCCCCTTCGGGCCGGAGCTACGACGCCCAGTCCTGCCGGCACATGCCGGCCGCCCGCCTGTGCTGGGGGGGTCACACTTGCCAGCCCCCGCAGCCGCGTGAGCCGGCTCCTGAAAATAGCTGTCTTCCGGGCTCGGTCCCCGCCCTCCCTTCACGTCCGGGGCGGGGGGGGGGGGGGGTCTGTCCTGTCTCCCTTCCCCAGGCCTGTCCCCAGCGGGACCCACCTTCCCTCTACTCCTCACCCAAAAGGCACCTTCTCGCGGACGCGCAGCAAGGCGGGGAGGTGGCATCATGACTCAGCGAGCAGTCCCCCTCGGGACGCCAGGCTGATGAACATACACCTGATGAAGGTCCTCGCCGGCCCCCGATTCTGGAGCTTGCTCAGGTTATCTGCACGCCCCCTCTGTTTGGGTGGCAGGGGTCCTGGGCGATGTTAAAGGCAGACGTCCCTGCTGGGGTCCGCCCTGGGCAAGGCAGCAGCCCGTGCTAGAGCCAGTCTGGCCCTCCTTGCCGGACAGGGGGCTGGAGGTGGGGGCCGGGCACGGCACCTCCTGCACCATCCGCTGGCCCCGCTGCAGCTGTGAGACGGGGCAGGAGGTAAGAGGCCCCCGCGGGCCCTTCTCTGGCTCCGCCGCTCAGCATTACCTGGGCAGAGCACACACCTCACCCGGCCCCCTCTGCTGGGGGTCATCGCTGGGGTCTGGCTCCACCCAGGCTGCCTCCGGCTCTGCCCAGCACACCCTCACGGGCTTCCCCCGCCCCGTTTATGCCGCCGGAAAGCCACACACACAGTGTTTCCCGAGGTCAGCGATTTCCAGCCAGCAGGCCACAGGGCTTTGTAACACATGCAGTACCGAGCAGTCTCAGTCAGGGGCGCCGACCTCTTTTCCCGGAGACCGCCAACTAAAAAAGTGACAGCAGCCACCACACAATAGCCTCTAGGTGTGAATGAATAAAAATTATACCTATTTTTTGTCAGAGAGCAAAAAATATATATCTGTGTGTGTGCCACAGAACTTCAGTAATTAGTTTAAGTGTGCCATGGGATGGCCAAGGCTGGGAATCGCTGCTCTAGGGGTTTCAATTACGTAAAGTGAAAACAAGGGACTAGAAAAGATGGGTCAAAGCACACTCCACATGGGGAGGATGTTGCGGTCATTTCAAAGCTGTCACGTCGCGTGAATTCCAAATTGTCTTCATGCCACTGTCCTGGGGTAGGGACCCTCGGACTGTCAAGAGAAGAGCCTGTGCGTCCTTTTAAACATTATGTGTCCCATGCTGCTCCTGGACTCTGAGCCGCCACAGGCTTGTAATGTCCACGCGGTTGTTCCCGCCCGTGGGAAGGTGCCCTGAGCCCGCGGGAAGGGGCGGATCCATGCTGGAAATGAATGAGAACAGCCTTGTAGCTAAGACGGAGGCGCGAGGGGACAGCCGTGCGGGAGCCAGGGCAGCTGCACCGGGCTGTGTTCCCCTGCTGGCTGAGGCCATGTGCCCGCCTGTGCGGTGAGGGGTGACGCCCGCAGGTCTCATGTCTGGGTGAAAGGCCTCCTGCACTCTGCATCAGACCACCCGCAAGGGCCACGACAGACAGAAGCTGTGCCTGGGGTCTGAGCCGAGTTCTCGTGGGCTGTGGAGGATCTGGTCGTGATGACGGAACAGAGAAGCCGGGAGGGCCCAACAATAGGAGCTGAAAGACGGGGACCCGCGAGCAAAAGCAGAAAACGCCCATGGGGTGGGTTTGCAGGGAGCAGAGCAAAGGCAAGAGAAGGGGGATTTTCATATGGTGCTGGGGCGTGTGGATCTGTGTCCTGCCGTGTTCTCTGAGAGCCACACTCTGGTTGGCATCCGTGTCCCTTTGTGTCACCACCAGTGGTCAGAGGGGGTCCCAGTCTCCTACCCACACGCCTGCTGCTTCCGCTGGCCCTCTCAGGCCACCGCCTCCATCCCCTGCCTGCACTCAAGGCTGTCCATGTTCAGACCGGCCTGCAGTCCTGCCCCGGCCAGTGCAGCGGTCCCCTCTGGGGCTGGGTCCTCAGCTCCGCGGTCCCCAGCCTCCCTCACTGCCCCGGGCTTTCCGACACTGGGTGGTCTCCATCCTCCCAGATGGTCATCACGGGCTCAGAGCCGCCGCGAGTCCGGCTCAAACGCTCAGCCTTCTCTGTCTCCTCCCTGTGGTCCCCCGCGACACGAACGATCTCAGCATCCACCCTTGTTTGCTCAGGCACCGGTGCTGGGCGCGTTCCAAATCGTTCCAACCAGCTTGAAAAACCCTCCGTTACTCTCATTCAGTTCACACCCAGCCAGTTAGCCTCGGTCAAAGCCGTAACTGATGTCAGCTGGGAATGCATCTCGATGAGGAACAGGTGATCCAAAGGTGAGGTTTATGTCAACCTATTTTTCCCCAAAAATTTACAGTATTTTTTTTTTCCTATAGAAGCAGAACAAATTTAGTTGTATCCCTCCACAGGGTCTTATCTAATCCTTATCTTACGGTTCAAGAATTAAGCATGGAAGGCCCAGTCACTTAGTCTTAGAACAAGTCCTTCCCCGCATTCTTAGCAAAACCAGCACAAAGTACATTTTGAGTCACACAGAGCGGCTGCCCTACTCCTGAAAAGGTTTTCCTTTATTTACAATGCGACACTGTCCCCTGGCGGTCACAAACGCACTACAGCCACTGTGATCCTTTCCTGAATCCGTCGCAGCACACGGGAAGGACCAGGAAGAAAAACTTAGTTTGCTTATTTCTAGACGTTTCACCCCCAGACCAGTCATTTCACTCCACTGACCCCGTGCTTGAAACAGGATCTTTACACCTATCTTGTGACGTTGTATGTGGTCTTGCCATTTAAATTTTTTCGTCGTTTTTTACAAGTGAGGACATACCTTTTGAAGGATTCTTTATCTCTTCAAACCCCGTCGCACCTGCAAATAAGGCAGGGTGGCAGCATCCCTTCCAACCCTACATCACTTATTCTTATAATCATCCTATTTTATGATTATCTTACCCGTCGGCAGTATTTCTCTCAACACCAGCGGGCAGCTTTATTCGGAATTACGCTATAAAGCTGATGTGTCTAAAGTGTTCCCATGAAGGAAGACATTTGCTGTACGGAGCAGGGTCCTCTGTCTTTCCTGGGTTGCTAAGACTAATGATAAATAAGTTGAATTTTGTAAGCGCTTTCTGACTGGACTGAAATAACCCTAAGGGCGGCTCACTGACCTAAGAACGTGGTAAATTACGTTCTTAGATTGTTCTGATATTGCATCATCCTTACAATGTTCAGACAAGGGTCCCTTGATCGGGATATAATTTAAGAAATGCCTCTGTAGGTTTACTGATGTATTACCTGGGACTTCTGCCCAGCGTTCAGAAGTAGATTAGGACTCTACCTGTCTTTTCCTGTCCTGCCTTATCCAATAATTTGGAGTAAATGCTGCTCAAGCACAATAACGTGTTTCAGCAGCTTTCCGCTTTCTGCAGTAACACAGAGAAGGTAGAAATGACCAGTTCCTCGGAGGCGCGGTCCCCGCCAGACTGACCCGAGGGCTGGTTTCCGGGAGGGGACGGTGTTTTGTTTCCATTTCAAGTGTTCACGTTTTTGTTGTTTGGGTCCATTTTTAAATTTCTTCCTGTGCCTATTTTTATATTCTGTATTTTTCTGGAAATGTATTTATTGTTTCTGGCTTTAAAAAATTTTTAGAATGTAGTTGTTCATTATACAGTAGTCCCTCTCTGTATCACAGTTCACGTATCACGGCCTCACTGTATTGCGGGATTTTTAAAAATATTATGTCTAATTATTTATCACGGGTTTTTCACTATATTGCAGGATTTTGCGGTACTGTATACGTATGTTGTTAAAGTGACGTAGGTTTAAGAGTGTGGAATATGTTTAAGGACATAAGTAGTGTTTATAAAAGTGTGGGAACGGTTAATAAGGGAGTGGGAACGGTTAATAAGGGACTGGGAACGGTTTATAAGTGTGTGGGAAGGGTTTATAAAGCCTTAAATATATATAAATACTAAAATAAATGTCAGATTCCTACTTCGCAGACTTTCACCTGTCACAGGGGGGTCTAGAATGTAATACCTGCGGTAAGTGAGGGAATACTGTATTCTTTTATTTTAAAATTTGTGATTTTTCCATCATTTCCTTGTATGTATTGTTGATTTGCATTTTCAGTCTTTCAATGCCTTGCTGGAAGTTTATATAATGTTTTTTAATAAAACCAACGATTTGTTAATTTTCTCTGTTTTTATTCTCCTATATCTGGCATTATCTTCATTATTGATTTCTGGCATTATATTTGTTATTCTACTCCCTTCGATTTGTGTTTGATCTGATATCTTTTTTAATTTCCCAGGTTGAATGCTTAACTTGTTTGTTTGCAAGCTTTCCTGTTTCCTAATAAATGTATTTACACATTTTTCTGCAAGTATTGATTTCTCTGTTTCTCAAAAATATTAACCCACAGGGTTTTCACTATTATTCAGTTCTAAATATTTTGTTATTTTAAGGATGATTTTCATTAAATCCGATCTTTATTTAGAAAAATATTGTTCAGTTTCCAGTCACAAAAGAAATTTTTGGATTTGTTACTCATTTCCCAATGTAGTCTAGAATGGAATTTATTCTGACTTCTTTCTGTCTACAACATGATGCATGTTGTTGTCGATATTTTATGGGTACTTGAAAATCGTGTGTTTTCTCTAGTGTCGGGGTGGTTTGCAAGCTTAATAACTGTGTTGTTCAGCTTTTCTAATTAAATTTGACCAATGGAGTTGATTTGTTCCCAAATCTGTTTTGGTTTGTTGTCGCTGTTACAGTAATCAAGCAATTTACATGTGCTAATTACAACAGGCAAATGAATACCGAGACCGAAATAGAGTTTCTGCAAAATCGTGGGTGAATCTTGAGAAAGACAAACATGAAACTTGCTTTAAAATGTGCATGGAACTCGGGGATGAGGGGTTAGGTTTCCGTAAAGGCTGGGAAGGAAGGGCAAAGCCGAGAAGGATCCCGCCCTTCAGTGTCTTCCTGGACACCTTAAGGGCTTCCTGCACTTTACAGACCACAACATGGTCCCTCATACGGGACGCATAACCGGCGTGGTTTTTGCAGAAAAGTGACTTAAAACTCCAGTCAGAGCCAAGGATCACATCACAATGCTGTCTGTTTTAATTTGTGATAGGTTTTTAATTAAAATAAAATAATTAAAGTATATATATTATTCCTGGAATCAGAGGGGAAACTTTTTAAGTAGACGAAACAGGAAGTACTGGTAACATTGCAGTCCGAAGCGGGAGAAGGGCTGGAGAGACCAGAGATAGTAACGCCCGGGCCTTCACGGTCACTTTATTTGGTCTTCACAAGTCTCAGGTGTTGGCCGGTCCAGAAGGCCATTTATTTCCCTTTTTAACAGAGACAAAAACAGATCTGAACAGGTGCCCAAGGTCACGGTTCCCGTTGTCTGTTCCCCCGTAGCGAGCCACGTCAGGCTTCAAGGTTAAACGGGGTATCATCCTATCCCATGGCTCTGTGGGTTACCAGGGCTCAGCTGGGGGGCTCTCACTGGCCTCTCGTGACATCAGCTGGGGCTGTGGCCACTGGCAGGCCCACCCCTCTGGCCTGGCTGTCCCAGGGGTGCCTGCCTGCAGCTGTGTCCTAGGAGCTGGGCTGGGGTGTGCCCTGGGCCCCATTCACAGCATGGAGGCTAGGTGTGTTGGGAGCCCTGCCAAAAGGGAGCCCCCCAAGAGCCCCGGGCCAGAGCTGCACATCTCCCAGAGCCGGCCTCAAGCCTTCCAGAGCGCCATTTCCCAGCATCCTCTCCAGCAGCTGGCCACCAAGACCAGCCCCGAATTAAGGGGAGGGGACTCAGTCCCGCCTCTGGTGGGAACGTGACCAGGTCACACCATAGACCACGTTGAACAACAGACATTGTGGGGGCCATCTTTGGAACACAGAATCTGCCAAGGTCACTGAGCTGAAGGTCATCAGAAACTGGTGACCCTGGGACCCTGGAGTTCTTTTTACTGCAAAACGCCCCTCGATCCAATTCACCAATGGGGGAACTGAGTCAGTGCCTGACGTGAAATGGGTCTGAGGTAGTGGGATTATCGGGAGAGCCAGTGCTTTGGAAGATTCTGGAATTCTGGGATGACTGACTAGTGGTGACACCATGTCGAAGGTCACCATGGGTCCCCAGGAAGTCCCAGTCTAGGGGACTGAGCATTTTCGTCTTTTAAGAGACGTAGTCTACTTGGTTTTGTTGCTCCTGGGTCTTACCGTGATCAAAGAGCACTGTGAGGGGCCAGTGACAAATGCCATCATCACTAGGACTTTAAACTGTGCTCAGTATTGGTTTCCCTCACTCCTGGCTGCGGTGACTCTTGGACTCGCGTTGCTGGTCACTTTCCTTCAGGTCATTTTTGCTGTGGTTTAAATTCACACCATGCTCGGCACCCTGTTGGGGGACTTCCTTGATGCCAACGCTGGCTTTGCCGGGGCTGCTCCAGGGTCTCCTGGGCTCACCCCCAGGGGCAGCCTCCTTCCTCGCCCCCAGTCAGGTCTGTCCCCCGGCCCTTGTGAGCCCAGGAAGGGTTAGGGAGCAGGGGCCCTGAGCGCTAGGAGAGGGCAGAAGAGGTGGAATGGCGTGCATGGAAAGGGTTTCCTCTTTCGGTGGGGGCGGGGCGGCTGCGCAGGGGAAGAGGCTGAGACTGGCAGGGTGCGGGGAGCCAGAGGGCACAGAGGGGGACAGGACTGGTGCTCGGTTCCCGGAGCCGCAGGAGTGCGCAGCGCCTCCAGCCCCGTCCAGCCGTGCGGCTGCAGTCCAGGCTGAGCTTTCGGGTGCCTTTCAGCTGCTCTCTCCTCCTAGGGTCCCCAGCTCTGCCACCGCGTTCCGGGTTTGCTCGCTGGACGTTCAGTGCGCTCTCCCTCGGTGCTAGCTACTCTTTTCACCTCTTTGCCCTCTTGCCCCTCCTCCATTTCCTGTCTCTCAAAACGCCGTCACCAGACAGACACCTTTCTGCGGACGCTTTTCTGGATGAGGTCTCTCTATTGACCCAAATTGTTCGTGGCTCTTTGGAGGAAGCAAGCATGTTTGCAACCAAAATACAGCCCGGTGGCTGACACATCCCGATTGCTCTAGAAGGGACCGGAAATGCTCCATTCACTGGTTCCTAGAAGCAGCTCAGCCCTGTAGCAGGCAATGTTCCTGGGACCCCCGTGCTTGGGTCGGTCAGTGTCACAATTGGTGGCTTGTGTTTGCTGTAGGCTCACCAGCCTGGGCTGCAAATGAGGCCACGGTGGCACTTGTGCCTCCACTGTGACGGCCCCCACTACCACTTCTGAAAGGGACCCCAGTTATTCTGCATGCTTCTCTGCCGGATGTCACCCCATAAGCCTCGAGTTGCATGTCCACGTCACAGATCAGCCTGGCATCTGAGCTGCCCCGTCTCTGGCTGCTCCCCTCCATGGTGGGGCGGACAGACCAGGCCCGTTGTGTCCAGAGACTGAGGGTCCTAAGGGAAGGAGGATGCAGAGTCAGGGGTATCCACAGACACACTCCTGGGCCCCGAGTGTAACAACTCCTCCCAGTTCACACTCGGGCAAATGTCTCTCAGTTCACACTCAGGGAAATGTCTCCCAGTTCACACTCGGGCAACTGTCTCCCAGTTCACACTCAGGGAAATGTTTCCCAGTTCACACACGGGCAACTGTCTCCCAGTTCACACACGGGCAAATGTCTCCCAGTTCACACTCGCAAATGTCCCAGTTCACACTCAGGGAAATGTCTCCCAGTTCACACTCGGGCAACTGTCTCCCAGTTCACACTCGGGCAACTGTCTCCCAGTTCACACTCAGGGAAATGTCTCCCAGTTCACACTCGGGCAACTGTCTCCCAGTTCACACACGGGCAAATGTCTCCCAGTTCACACTCGCAAATGTCCCAGTTCACACACAGGCAAATGTCTCCCAGTTCACACTCGGGCAACTGTCTCCCAGTTCACACTTGGGCAACTGTCTCCCAGTTCACACTCAGGGAAATGTCTCCCAGTTCACACACGGCCAAATGTCTCCCAGTTCACACTCGCAAATGTCCCAGTTCACACGCGGGCAAGCCTCTCCGTTAGGTCACAGGTGGGCAACTCCAGGTCACACTCGGGCAGTACGCTCCCTCCAGGCACCAGCAGGCACAAGGTACCGGGGCCCCTGGCTCAGAGAGGCTGTCCTCATCACCCACCCAGAGTGCTCGGAGCAGCTGCCACCCCTGGCTGAGACCTCCGTGCTCGCTCACAGCTCTGGGCGCCTCCCTTTCTTTTTAAAAGTTTTGTTAGATTTATGAGCATGGCATTGCATAACAAGATTATGTGTGGTTCAGGTGTACAATCCTGCAGTACGTCATCTGTCTATCGCCTAGCGTATCACCCCTTGACGCCAAGTCTCTTTCTGTCACCCTAATCTGACCCCCATGACCCTCCTCTACCTCCCTGTTCCCCCCTTCCCCTCTGGTAACCTCCATACTGCTGTCTGCGCCCATGAGCGCTTTGTTTGTTTGTCTTGTCTGTTCTTTCGCTGCCTTCTGTTTTCTATCCCACACGTAACTGAAATCATATGGTTCTTGGCTTTTTCCATCGGCCTCCGTTTGCTCGGCATGACACTCTCAAGAGCACTCACAGCGTCGCGAACGGCAGCGTCTGACCGTTCGGCTGAGCGTGTGCCGCTGAGTAACGATGTCTCACACCTGCTCCCCCAGCCCCCCACCGAGGGACACGGAGGCTGCCTCCCTGTCCTGCCGCCGTGAAGAACGCTGCCGTGAACATTTGTGGACACGAGTGTTTCAGGAGACGGACTACATGCTTCCCCACCTGTGGTGGTTCTCTCCCAGGACCCCTGCGCTCCTTTCCTCCAGTCCTCCCCCCATTAAGGCCAGCGCAGCCCCTCAAAAATTTTCAACATTTTGAACATGAAGTAGAGTGGAGTCGGGTCTTCCCCAGGGGGGTGGGGATAATTCTATATGACGCCATTTTTATAAATGTTAGTTTCTTCATTTACTCTTTAGTTTTACAACAACTAACAAGGACAAGTGAGACCATTTATTTTCAAGGTATTATTGAAATTCAGGAAATTCAGTCAAACAGCCTGAGAGGTAAAGGAGCGAGCCTAGGGCTCCCATCCACCCCCCCTGCGCCGCCCTGTTCCAAGCCTCCGGTTAAAGGCGGAATGCGTCCCCCGGAGTTGGGGACCCAAAGCACACCCAAGTCAGTGTGCGAAATCCCGTCCACGTGACCAGGAGTTCTGCAAATTGCCTTTCGCGTAGAACACAGGATTTGTTAAGGTGTGAGTAATAATAAATGCGTCACTGGACGCTTGCGTGTCTGTTACTGAAATCGTGACCCTGGCAGTGGCCTGCCACTTAGACCAGAAGACATGCCTGCTCGCGGAGGAGGGCTTCTGTCACTGACGTAGCCCGCACGGCCGGCCCGGGGTGGTGTAAAACACAGGCGGAGATTTAGTTGGCTTTAGTATTGTTTTTGACACACTTCAGACAATGCCCTTCCCTTTGTTGTCTGCTCCCTGCAGACCCACCACCACCACCAGGGAAAGCTATAAAGCACCTTGGTAGAAATAAACAAAGAAATCCGCTCACATGACCCCCGCCTGCAGCATCTGCTTCCTGAGACAGAATACCTGCGAGGAGGTCTGCTCACTCCAAATACTGGCTGGAAAAACCCTTCTCGAACCTTCCAGGCAGGACACCAGAAGCTGCGTGCCCACGGCGGTGGTTAGCAGGCCCCTTGTACTCCTGAAATCCCAGGAGAGTGGGCATGAGCAGGTCCTCAGCAAAGGCCCGAGGCCCGCGGCACGAGAGCTTCGCCCAGAGTGGTAGAAAGTTCTCGGATTTTGGCCTGCTCTGCCCCCACTCCCCGAGTACTCCAGGACAGGTGTCCCCTCCTGCCAAAAATCTGGCCCTTTTCAGGCCTCCCCAACGCCTTCCCAGCTCCCTGAAGCCCCAAACGCAAAGTTGGCCTAGTAACGAGGCACCATTCGTTGCGTATTAAAATTCGCTGGGACTAAGAGATTGTGCGTCTGGCTCCATCCCCCAGCTGGCGGGGCTCCTTTCCGTCTCGGGGTGGTACCCCACGGTATGGATGTACCACAGTGCGTCTTTCCTACTCGTCAGCCGACAGACCTTCGAGCTGTTTCCAGTTCGGGCTGTTATGGATAACGCTGCCGCAGACATCTGAATCCCATTCTCCGTGAGTCCGTCGGTTCGCGTGGCTCTTGGCTAGCTCCCTAGAAGCAGGTACCTGGCTGGGTCACATGGTAACTGTCCGTCCAGCCTTATCAGGAACTACATAACTCTTAAAGTTACATAGGTGGCATGTGCGGCTATTCGCATTAAACCAACGGAAGTTCAACCAAGTGTCACAGGCAGATCCTCCATGGCAGCAGCCACGTTTCGGGGGCCCAAGAGCCACACGGGAGCAGTGGCCACCCTATGGGACGGAGCAGACTGAGAGTGTTTCCACCATCCCAGGACATTCCACGCTAGCGCCGGTATGGATTCAAAAACTGTCTCAGAGCAGAAACCTTTTCACTGATTTGAATGACAGGTGTTTTTAAAAGCCGTGGGTGTTCTTACATCATTTCTGTAAAAAGCGGTGTCCTTGACAAATCTAGTTACAAAAGGAAGCATCCCATCTTGTATTCACTGCATAGAGCCAATGTTTAGTGCCGCCCAAGGACCAGAAAGTCCAGCAGCCTGAAGAAGTTATTATCCACACGGGAGCATCTGGCTGTCCATGTGGGGAGGCCACCCACGGGGTCCCACTGCCCTCCCGGGCTGCAAATTCCTGTTCTCAGCGGCACGACCCGAGGGCCTCATAGACCCGAGAGGGGGCTCTGCTCGCCGCTGGGAAAATCTCAGGGCTCCAGGGCAGGTGACGTACACCCCGTAGCATGGCGGCCTCTGCAATGAGCCCCATGCTGCTTCTCTGGCGATCGCTTCGCTCATCACGCTCTAAAGCAGGCACGGACCCCAACTGATAAAATGTGGGTCGACCGGTCAGGCTGGACACACTGCGTTTCAGGTGCCAGCATCTTGGAGACCCTGGATCTGACAAACAGAATTCTTTCCGACCGCGGCCCAAACCTTGGCTTTCCCAACCTTGGCTGCTGGGGCGAATGGCAAGGAACTTGGCCTTGTGACCATCGGGCCAGTGACGGAAGTGGCTCCATTCCTCCTGGGTGGTCTTTTTCAGAGAGAGGAAGCCACACTGCAGAAGAACGGGGTTTTGTCACCTCTGGGGCAATGTTGCGTTTTCGAAAGAAAGTATTTTAACCACCCATTTGAACAAAGCTGGCAAAACAATAACCCCTCTTATGGTCTGAGCCATAAATCTCCTTTTATGTGGGGGGCAGAATGAGGTGCCTCTGGGACGGTCACTGCTGGGCTCCGGAAAGGACCGAGGGAGCCAAGGCCTCCCTTGTTTCCCGGGCACAGTGGTCGCGGAGGATGCTGCCTCGGCCTTTTCTCTTCCAGACAGAAAAGGACCCGTGTGCAGCTGAGCAGGAACATGCTGGAACCTGTACTTGGAGGGTCGGCAGGAATGGCTTTGTGGAGGCCATGCGACATTTGCAAAGAGGCTCCCCCTCTGTCATCAGCTTTCTTTGCATCCCCCAAATAAAAGGAGCTTTTTTTATTTTTAATGGTAAGCCCGGGTGGACTGTCCCCCTTCCCTCACTCCGTTTTTCCTTTCTCTGCTCGCCTTTGGTGGAAAAGTCAGTTGGGCCAATAAAACAATAAAGTGACCTCGCAGGAGGGAACGGGTAGTCAGCACAAGCAAGGGGACGTGCGGTGGCAGACACGCTGCGGGAAAAGGCTGCGTGGCAGGACAAGCCCGCTCCTGGGAGGAACAGGAGGACTGGGAACTGAAATCTCAGTGGCTGGTGACAGGGGTCCCTGGGGCTCGGGTGGGGAAAAGACAGAAGGGACAGAGAGAGGGAGGGGCCCCTGGACACCCACGGAGATGTCACGGTGCCTGCGTCCAAAGCTGCCCGGGCGGGAAGTGCAGTTCCGGAGGGGCCCACGCGCGGCTGTGCCCGCAGCCTCGCCGAGGCTTGGGTCACGGCAGCGGGCCACCGAGCCGGCTCTCAGCAGACGGATCGCAACCACGGCCCCTCTTCCCACTCCCTTTGCCCTTTGCCACGTGACCTTGCCCTCTTCCCACCTGGAGTTGGGGTGTGCTTCCGCGTCCCGCGCATGCAGCCTGGTGCTAGACTCGCTCCAGCCACTGAGCCTGGTGGAAGGGCCTGGACCTAGACTTGGGGCTGCTCTGTGCACTCCGCCCCCTCACGGGGACCCCTGCTTCCAGCACAGAGCAGCCCAGACTCACCAGCGGGGCGGGGAGAGGCCACGAGGCCACGCGCGCAGAGCTGAGTCCTGTTTGCTGGGGCCGCCTACACCAGCCCGTCTGCAGGCGTGTGCTCCAGCCCAGCGCTTTATTGACGCACCGTGTTTCAGGGTCGTGAGTTACACAGCACATGTAACCGGTAGCTGTTCAGAAACTGAGAGCCACTGAGGGCGAACAGATTGCAGGTGACATAAAGTGGTTCTAAACCCCAAACCCCTCCCCACTCAGAAGCCAGCACAAGGCACTCACCGCAAAGCCCCCGGGGAAGTGGGCAGTCTCCCGGGGCCAATGGTGTGTGGCCCGTCACCTGCAAGCTGGGGGATCTGCCCTGGAAATGTAGTTTAAGGATAATTCCCGTTTCCTGAGGCAGAAGCAAGCTAACCACTCAACTGGCTCACCTCACTTAGCCCCATGGTCTCCAGGTCCCTCTGCGCTGTCACCCAGGGCAGGGGCTCCTTCTTCCTCCCTGCTGCGGAGTGCTCCGTGGTGCAAAGGTATTGCAGCATCTTTAATGCCCTCGCTCCCTGAGGGGCACTTAGGCTGCTCCCAAATCTTGGCTGTTGTAAGGAACACTGCTCTGAACATAGGGGTGCAGATATTCTTTTAAATCGGTGCTTCAGGATCCTTAGGCTGTATTCCCAGAAGTAGAATTGCTGGATCAAGAGACCGTTCCACTTTTAAAATGAGAACGGAGCTGTTCCTGTTTTGGGGAGCCCCCTTTAGAGATGGGTACGGTGCACGCGTGCACACACACACACACACACACACACGACTTCCGTAACCGGGCTCCAATGATTCAAATGTATGTTGATGACCTTTCTAAAATTACAGAACGGCACAGGCTCAATGCAGACGCCCCAAACACGCGGCGCGCTGAAAGTCAGATGAGAACTTCCTCCTCCCCGGTCGCTGCCGATGGCGGGCGTGTGCATTTCTTCCAGAGCATCGTTCTCTGTGTGACTGTGCTTCATGCTCTGGGTTCTAAGACACGGACCGTTTCTCAGCAACACCCGTTTCACCACCCGATTTTTCCACTGAGGGTCTCGTTTAGATGACTTGTTGTTGTTGCGTTGTTGTTCTATTCTTGTTAAGTTCCAAGAACTGTCTGTCACCCTCTGATCATTTTTAGAGCAGGCTGTTCTTGCTTAACTCCCGGAGGGTAATAATGAGGGCTATGAAAGACCTCTTTCTCTTGCTCGCATTAACCACGTCTCACTGCCGGCTGTGCTGTGCTGGTCTCTTTTGTGTGCTTGGTTTTCCGCCAAAGTCAAATGGCCGTGGTATGTGGGTTTATATTTATCACTGAAGGTCTAGGGTTATCAGTATCGATAGCTGTTGTGAGCATCCTTCATAAACATGAAGTTCACTCTCGATTCTCCAGTCATGTGTCTGCCTCGAGTGCAAGGCTTGGCTGCATGTTTTTGAAAATATTTTATTGTTTATGCTCTTACGGTTGTCCCAATTCCCCCTTACCCCCCTCCACCCAGCCTGCCCCCCATTCCCACAGTCAGTCCCCACACAGTGGTCCATGTCCATGGGTCAGGCATGTATGTTCTTTGACTAATCCCTTCACCTTCTTTCAGCCCCTCCCCTCTTACAGCCGTCAGTCTGTTCCATGTTTCTGTGCCTCTCGTTCTATTTCGGTCATTAGTTTATTCTGTTCATTAGATTCCACTTGGAAGTGAGGTTCTGTGGCTTTTATCTTTCATCGACTGGCTTACTTCACTTAGCATAATAGTCTTCAGGTCCATCCATGCTGTCACACGAGGTAAGCACTCCTTCTTTTTCACTGCTGCATAGTATTCCATCGGGTAAATGTTCCATAGCTTTTTTATCCACTCCTCTAATGGTGGGCACGTAAGCTGTTTCCAGAGATCTTGGCTATTGTAAATAGTGCTTCTCTGAACATAGGGGTGCAGATATTCTTTCAAGCTGGTGCTTCAGGATTCTTAGGCTGTATTCCCAGGTATAGAATCTCTGGGTCAAGAGACAATTCCACTTTTAACTTTTGCAGGAAACTCCATACTGTTTCCCACAGTGGCCGCACCAGTCTGCGTTCCCACCAACAGGGCACGGGGGTTCCCTTTTCACCACATCCTTGCCAGCACGTGTTGTTTGTTGATTTATTGATAATTTGGCTGCGTATTTTAGGAGTGGCTTGTCCCTGGCTGCAAGGCAACCGCTGGTCAGTAGGGGGGCTTCTCTTTAGTTTGTGTGGATGGAGAAGAGGCTCAGCCCTGGAAATGCCCCCAAACCCTAGGGACTGGATGTGGGGCAGGGGGCTTTCCCAAGTGAACGTTGACCCGCTGAGGTCAGAAGAAATGAGATGGCTTTGGGGCAGCCAGAAAGTGGGCGAACACCACCCTGAGGGAGGGACCGAGCTGCGGGCCTCAGGTCCGCGTGTGTAGATTGCCGCTCCTGAGTGCTGATAGCGGCGTGTTTGATAGCTCGTGGGGTGATGTGGCTGTCAGCGCCTTTTTGAGTTGCATGAAGCTGTCTTTGCATTCCTTTCACCTGGGCAGGTTGTACATAATCTTGTCACAAGGAGAGATGCCAAAGGTTGAGCCAGAGCGGCCCTGTGGCCCGCAGTGGCCATGTGGCTCTCAGGGGCCTCGTCCGCCTGACAGCAAGGGCAGCAGGAGCAAGCCCCCCAGCTCCCGGCACCGGGGAAGGTGGCTAGTCATTTTGACAAGAAGCCGGCTGCCACAGCGGTTCCAACGATGTGGCAGAGAGCACAGGGAAAGTCAGTGCTGCTCCCACGCACCGGGTTTTTGAAACAACGTGCTTGATCGGAAGAGCGGGGTGCCCAGGGCATGGGGGGGGGGGCATGCTGTTACTTTAATTGGTATTCCTTTAATTGCCAGGATTTTCAACATTTTCTCTGTGTTCATTTCCTGCGGTTTGAATGTTTCGTTAATTCTCTGCACTCTGCCCAGTCAAGTCTGTTCTAATTGCATAAACGAGTCACGAGGACCCACCCACTGCCCTCCACAGTCACACGGAGTAACAATTCGGTTGTCTTTCTGCTCGCGCCCCTGCATTCGGTCGTCTAGATGGTTAACTGAGCATTACTGGGTAAATAACACTCAAAGCTGGAATGTTCATGCAGACCTGTTTTAATTGATAGTTCAATTTGTACATAATTTCTAAGTTAGCAAATTGCGTTTCTGGAGATCTTCAGTCTCAGGACAGGCCCAAGCCTGGCAAGACCGTGAGACAGCGGCCTTCCTGAGTTTCTCCATTTCTAGATCCCCCTCCTTCCGTGTGACAGTGACTGCTGATTTGAAGCCACTGAGGCTGAACTGGACTTGACTCCTTGGGACCCGGAGTCCCGGCGAGAGAGGCATGGATCCCGCTGATCATGCCTTCCTCTGTCCCTGGCCTTCCTTCCCCTGGACCGGTCATCACCCATCACATTCAGAGGGACACCTGGGGAGGCAGGCTGAATAATGGCCCCCCAGATGTCCACGCCCTAATCCCTGGTACCTGTGACTATGTCACCTTACATGGCAAAGGGGACTTCGCAGATGGGACTAAGCTTAAAAGCAGGAAGTATTCTAGATCAGCTGGGTGGGCCCAGTGTAATCACAGGACCCCCCGACAAGGAGAAGGGAGGTGGGTGGATGGGGCAGATGAGGCGGACTGCCCCCAGCGCCCCGGCTCGGTGGGAACTCCCTGTCCAGCAGAGGTTTTGAGATCGCAGATGAGAGAGAACAGAATTACCCAGACACTATCTTTTGTCTGGGAGGAGGCAAGGTGGCAAATCTCTCAAAGGGAGAAGAGCTCCGAATGTTCCCTCCTTGTCCCTTTTACTGAAGAGCGGATTTGGGAGGCACAAGGCCAAGACTCATAAATCATCAATTAGCTTCAGACGCTTGGGTTACAATTGATAATTACTGATTAAAGATATCAACGTAAGGAACACAGTGGCCATTCTGGGTCAGGGTCTGTTAGACATCCTGGTGCCACACTGACTCCAGGTTCAAGGCTTCATACGTTTTTCTGGGCGTTTGAGGCTACACACTGTTTACAGTCAACCATGAGTTAAGAAAAGCAGGGCAAGCTCCAAAGCATAATATGCACTCTTCAAATCCAAGTCCCGCGGGAACCCCCTGAGTGGCCTTCGAGTCCTGCCTGCCTCTGGCCTTCCTGGTTTCCTGTCTAGTCTTACGGGCCTCCGAAGGGCCCGGCTTGCGGCCGGGCTACAGTTTCCGATACCACACTCCGGCGGTCCCCTACAGGCAGACACATGGGAAGGTGGACTGAGAGGCAGGCAAGATGGGAAGGCGGAGGGGGACTGAACCTGGTGTCGCTGGCTTTGCAGGTGGAGGAAGGGGACAGAGTTTCTAGAAACTGGATCGGCCCAGTTTGCAGCCAGCAAGGAGACCAGGTCTCAGCCCCAGGACTCGGGGAGCTGGACTCTGCCACAGGCTGCAGGAACGTGGCGCAGCTCTCCCCAGCACCCCCAGGGAGGCACCCCTGGATTTTGGCTTCGGGGGCCCCAGACCTGTGGAAACCTTGGGATCACAAACGTGCTGTTTTTCGTCTCTGAGTTGTGATTTGTTTGCAGCACGGGAGACGAACGCACCTGGGAACCCAGAAAAGGACCCTTCCGGACAAAGTAGACCAACACGGCTCTCCCAGGGGTGTGCTGGCATTGCAGAGACGCACTTCCGGCGGGGTCCCCTCTACACAGCCCACCCTCCCAGCGCCGGCCCCGGGGGCTCCCGAGCACAGGAGCCTGGGGGGTCGCATGTTGGCTGTGGCCCGGCGGGACTGCCAGACGTCCCTCCTCTGGAGGATCTGACTGCTTGAGCAAGTCAGTTGTGCTACAGCCCTATTTTTACAAAAATTAGTTATTTTTAAACTTCCTGGGGTGGGGAGGGGAGAAGCAGGTTTTAAGAGAGGGAGAGAGGTCAGCTTAGGGGCAGGACGGGTTCATCCGTGCGTGTGCCTGCTCTGCGCAGTCAGGGCTCCGAAACTGGGACTCTGCCTGAAACACCAGAGGGCCCCAGGGGCGCTGGGACCGGCCCGACCCTCCCCCCAGGCAAGGGAGGGCCTGCTGAACGCGGGGCTTCTTGCCAGCTGCCACTTCCTGCTCTCCTTCTTCTTCTTCTTTTTAATTAAGACAGAACATGTGCAATACAGAAGTGGATAAAACAGACATGGACGTCTGTGTCCCGGTCTCCCCCTCAGGGGGCCACTGTCCCCAGGCTGGTACTTTTCAGCCCAGGCGACTTCTGTGCTTATGAGCCTGCTCCTCTCTTTCCCGCTCCCGAGCCCATTGAAAGCGCATGGTAGCTGTTTCCCCACGTTTGATCACGCATCTAGAATGTTCTTTCCACAACGGCAGAGGCTTTCTTTATAGGACTGCATTGGGTCCTGCCTGAGGGCCTCTCAGGGGGCAGCGCGTCCTCAGTGCGGCTCGTGCCTGGGTGACCGTGTCCGGAGAGGAGCTGCAAGGTCTGTAGATCGGATAGATCTCGCTGAATTGCCCCAGCTCCTGCTCTTTCTAACCTCAGCGCTTCAGGAATCTCTGTTTCCGGGGCCACCCCGAAATCTCCCTGAGCGCCTGCCAGCCCCTTCTCTTTGGACTCTCTTCCGGCTTCTGCTCCCCCGTGTCCTTTAACCGTCAGGATCCGAAGTTGGACGCCGACCGCTCTCCAAGCCCCATCCCATCTCACTCCCAAAGATTGCTCCTGCCGCTGCGTTCCGGTCATGAGCCTGTTTCTAGAGCAGGTCTCGCCCGGAAAGCCCTCCCCGGGGACACGCACAGGCTGGGCACACCTGCCCCCAGGCTGCAGCCCGCGCTGCACCCTGGCTCCTGTCCCTGCTGTCCTGGGTCCCCACTGCCCCATGGGGCATCTGCTCCCTGCAAGTGGAGGGCCTGGACCTGGGGAGAAAGAACCTGTGATGGCTGCTCCCCAGGATGCCCCCGCGTGGTCCCAGTCGGTGCCTGGGAACGACCCCTCCTCCGCGGCAGCCGGGAAGGGCAGGCACGGAGGTCACCCAGCGAGCATGTATATGCAAGCCATGTTGCAAAGGACTTTCTCCAACCAGAGGAAGGAGCATGTGTGTGTGCATGTGTGTGCATGCGTGTGCACATGCGTGTGTCCTCTCCTGCATCCCTCCCCTGCCCGGGCTGCACGGCCCACATCATTCTGTCCATTTTGGCATCCCAGGTCCACTCTGCCCATCTCCCCTGGGCCCCGAGGCTACCTGTACGCCTGCATCAACCTGGCCCTCTGGCTTGCAGGCTTGGCCATTGGGGTACCCCCACAGATGCCGGAGGGGGAGAGGTTAGGGTCCCCTCAGGTTGTCTGTCCCACTCCTGTCCTCTTTGTGTGCCCTTCTTCTAAGCCCTGGCAACCGCCCCCTCAGCTGGTTCTGCAGGGCCTGGGGCCCCTGTCACCAGCCCCAGCGCCAGAGCACCAGTCTGGGCCCACGCCTTTGTGAACAGCTCTTCCATCATATGACTTTCCAGGAGCTGCGGTAACCAACTGCCCCGCTCAACCCGCCCTCTGCGGAGCCCGTTCCCACCCCCCTTCTCACGCGTGTGCCCTGTGCCCGGAGGGATGTTTTCCCGAACTCGTCACACATTTGGGGTGTTCCGTGTTGACTACCCAGCGCTGAGCAGAGCCCTCGAGGCCGTAGATAGCTGGTGACCAGGAGGTGTGAAGGACCGTCACCGCGGCTGGGCTCTCCTGCATGGTGGACGATGGGGCCCATGGTCTCCCCAGAAACAGGAGGACCTTCCAGGCCTCCTGGGCTGGCCGTCTGCACTTCCTGCGGCCCCATGAGCAATGGTGGAGCTGTTCCTCCCGGGAGAGGAGGTGCCCGGCCTGTGGGGAAGATGCTGTCTGCATTGCGTCCCCACAGGCCCCTGCTCAAGCTTCCCGGAGGCGCCTGATTGACAAAGGGTTTCATCACCATCGTTTGTCACGCATCATGTGACCATGTGCCCCGTGTCCTTAGTTGATGATCCGGTCTGACTGCATCACCTCTGGCTCCAGGGATTGAAAGCCAGGAGAGGAAGTGCAGGGTCCCGTTAGAGGTCAGGAGTTGGCGCCGGATCCGGGATGAGTCTCACAAGAAGCTGACCCGCACGGCCACGCACAGGCGCCCCTGCACAAGCCGACAGGGCGGGGGCACCTTCACCAAGGCCGCGGTGACGGGGAGCCCTGCGCTGGGCAGGTGCTGCCCACTCACGGGGACGAGCAGGGGGCACTCTGGGGGCTCCGGGGCCAGGCTCCAAGGCAGGGGCGCCCGAGGCTGGGGGGTGCCAGTGTCTGAGCTGGGGCACCCCCTGGACTTCCCTACTCTAAAACGGTCCTCCAGGCCAGGCATCCGTCACTGGTTTTTTTCCCCTGTGGTCACTAGATGTCACTACAGGAAAAAATCTGACCAGAAAACCTGCCAGGCAGAGAGATATTCGTGTTTCGGATCCTCAGGAAGTGGTTGCCTTGGCAACGGGGAGCACGTGAAAGAACTTCCTTTTTCCGGGCAGGGTGTGGCCTCAGAGTGACAACCAGTCACTGCCCCCAACAGAAGACAGTGTCCGCTGTCCGGACCGAGGCCTTGGCTGGGACTGAAGGAAGCGGCAGTACAGGAGGAGGGGGGAGAGGACCGGGGCGAGGGAGGAAGAGGACAGACAGACAGACAGAGCACCTCGAGGCTGTGAGTGCTCAGTAAAACCCGCGACTCTGAGTCCCAATTCCAAAGACACCACCAGAATGGCGCTTTCCCCGCAGATGTTCATTGTTCTGATCAAGACGCCCTTCACTGGCTAATTCAGCACAACTACAGAAATACCGAGAAAGAGGGGTGCCCGGGAGACCAAGCCCGTGCCCACGGGAAAACCGCGGGGCATGGAGGCCGGAGGGCTCCCTTGCGCTGGGGAGCAGCCCCTTCTTCCGTCCGCTTCCCACTTCCTCTGCACACGTGTGCCGGAAGGGGTCACGAGCGTCCGTTTGTGATCTAGCCTTTCCTGTAAGTCAGGGCAGCTGCTGGGCTCGCCGCCTGCTGAGTGCCCGGCCCCGAGGAGCAGCCAGGAGTCCCACACAGTAACTGTGCTCTTCACTCAGCGCTCACTGGTGCAGGTCACTCAGAGCAGAACGTCAGCCTGCATTAGTATCCGGCTCGCACTCTGACCATCTGAGAGAATTCACACACACACACACACACACACACACACAGAGGTCCATGGGGGGTAATGAACCCAAGTCCCAGAGCTTCGGTCTGCAGGTCCGGGAGACAGCACAGTGGGCAGAGAGTTCTCAGCATCCTGCAAGGAAGGATCTCTGGAACCAGGTGGGCAGTGGGGCAGGTGAAGTCCTCAGTCCAGCCGGGCAGAGTCTGGCAGCCGATGCCAAGGGCAGTCAGCGTGGCCCGGAGCAGCGTTCTGGTGTGTGGGGCTCGGCTGTCTCACAGTGGTCACGAGCCTGCCTCAGTTGTACCTGGAAAGTGGTGAACTCTACCCTTCTGGGTCCTTTCGATAAATGTCTTAGCGCCCCTCATGACAAGTTTGGAATTTGTCCAAGCACCTATGGGTGTTACAAGGCTGTTTTGCTTGACACCCCTGCTGGCAGGAGTGGCATTTCCCCAGGAGTCCTTTTATGGGTGGACCCGCTCTGCGGACATGGCTGTTCTGATCACATGGGCAGACATCTGAGCTGCGTCTCCTGGACAGACGTGTCTGCTCTGACCACGTGAGTAGGTATCTTAAGTGTGTCCCCTTGCCAGATGTGTCTTCAGCAGTTTTCCTCTTGAACAAAGTGCCATGGCTCAATGAAAGCCATTTTAGTTGACATGAGTGACTCCGCTTTGTTTTAAATACTTGATGCTGTCTTGATCGGACCGATGTCATTTTATTGGTCCTGCTCTCCACAGAAGAAGGGGGACTCTACCTCAAGATGGGGAATAGGAAAGGAGACGGGAGGGGGAGGCCAGCCTGGGGTTTTCATTTGAGCAGCCACAGCTGAGTCCACCGGCAGCCGGGAAGGTGCAGAATTCAAGTTCGCGGTCCTGGGGCCGCCATAGCTGTAACAGGTGACCCTGTGCTTCTCCCTGCCCCTCCCCTCCCTGTCCCTTTCCCCCATCTTCCTGGGGACCGGTGTCCTTGGACTGACCTCTGGCTTTTCGGAGTGTCCCTGCTTTGCTGAGCCTCCTTCCTGCAGCCACCAGAGCTGGTTCTCTGGCCACGCCGACCTTCAGATATTGGAATAAATTAGCTCCCTGGGACCCCGGGGTCACCCTCATGGGGTGTCATGGCTTTAAGAGCGGGGTCTTATCCAGATGCGCACCTATTGCTAGAATGCTTGCAAGTGAGACAGTGGAGGGGTCTCGGCTGCACTTCCCCCAGAGCTGCCGAGACCTGCGTTTTCACCTCAAAAGGGCTTGGGCAGGGTTGCTCTGCCTAGGCCAGGGAGGTGGACCCTGATCCCCAATCTCTGATGTGTCTGTAGGTTCGGGGGGGTTGGTTAGGGAGGGACAGAAACACCGAGAGAGGTTGGCTGGGAGAAGTCGAGACCCTGGGAGATCAGGACAAATGACAAAAGACAAGTGAGCAATATTCTGACGACCCAGGTCCACACAAGATCAAGGTCTAGACTGTCTAGCTGGGCCAGGTGCTGTGTCTCGGTCACATCGAGGCTCGATGGATGGGGGCAGTCCATGAGAGGCAGGAGGGGCTGGCAGCAGACGGTCGCCTGCAGCGGCGGCCCCAGAGCAGCAGGGACCAGCTGCCTGAGCCCTGGGGGGCCAATCCCTTCCTTTTTGCTCATCTATATTTTTATTCTTCTACCAAACACTTGTTATTTGAGTTGTTATTTTAAAGATACAAAAAACATTATTTGGACATGTTTTGCACATGATAACAAGCTGGTTTGCGCGATATTTCGAGTATTTGCTTTATCTCATGCCATAATTATTACTAAATGTCTATTAAATATAGTGAGCCAAACCATACATATTGGCTGTGGTTAAGACGACATGATTTAGGTTCTGTTTCAGACACGCACACAGGATGAGAACACAGGACTTGGTCACGAGAGAGGCCTCCCGTCCGGCTGCGGCACGCCGGGGCGAGCGTGCCTGCAGGCCCTCGGACAGAATGAATGGGATGCTGGCTCTTACCTGCGGCCCTGGCTCTGCCGCCTCCCAGCTCGGAGCGGAAACCTCTCTCCCGGCGCTGCTGGCTGGTGCTGCTCACGGCTGCCCCTCCGGCCACAAAGAGTGGGGACATCCATCCCCGACGGAACGTGGTACATGTTGCCCTGCATTTGCTGGGAAGAGGATATTTAGCTCAATGAGTTCCTGGACCCACTTCCACGGTGTGTGTGAGTGTGTGTTAGCTTCCCTACACCGCAGGCCATTGGAGGGCACCAGCCAGGTGTCTGAGCATCCAACTCAGTTCTGACACTGTCCTCCTGGAGGGAATCTTGGACTCCCCAGGTGGAGGGCTCTGTCCCCCAAGACCGCCCCCTCTACTCCCCGCCTCGCCCCCCGGCTCACTGCTGAAGCCGGCCGAGGCCCAGGTTGCCACCTGTGTGTAACCCCCCAGCTGCGGATCGGAGGTTCTAAAAGCCCCACCTTGGGTTTCTGACACCTGGGCTTCCGAAAGACACGCCGGGGGAGGAAGACATTTTCGTCTACTCTTCTAGGTCCTTTTGGCTGGCCTAATGATTAAATCGACATGAGACAGATTAACGAGGGAAAATAGCCCAATTTAATTACACATATATGTATGGGAACCCCATGGCCATGGACGGATCAAAAACAGAACAGGGAAATGAGGCCTGTATGGCCGTCTGAGCTAAGGATGAGGTAAGACACCTGGGGCCTCAGGGAAGCGGAAGGTCATTCAAAGGACGATAAGGACAGATGTTCAGTAATTAGATGTTTGCTCTGCCCTATAGATAGATCATAAAATGTTATTTCGGGTGATCACCCTTATTACAGGCTAGGCCCCAATTAAAATTCTTTAAGGGCGAGGAATAAGTGTTTCCTGAGCCTGCAGGGTCTTGATTGCCTTCAGCTCAAAACAATCCACTGGCTGAAGTGGCACAGCCTGGGGAGGCCTGTTCTGCACCCCTGAGTGGCCATAAATCAGAAGTTCTCACGCCCCCTCCGCTGGTGCTAGTAATTAGCTGGCGTGGTTCACAGAACTCAGAGAAACATGGACGCACCAGCTCGCTGGTCTATTTCAAAAGGACGTAAGTCAGCACCAGCCAGAAGGAAGGGAAGCACGGGGCAACCTAGGCGGGAGGGGCGTGGAGCGTCCTTGCACTCTGAGCAAGCCACTGTCCCCACACCTCCCCGTGGTCACCTACCCAGAAGCTCTCCCAAACCCCTCCTTTGGGGATTGCATGAGGGCTTCATTATACAGACCCAACTGATCAAGTCTTTGGCCATTGTGACCGATCCCTGCTCCAGCCTCCCTCCCCTCCTGGGCGGTCATCGGGGGCGGGGCAGAAAGTTCCAGTCCTCTAGTCACTGGTAGGTTCTCCTGGCAGCCAGCCCCTCCACAGGTGCTTCCCAAAGTCTCCTCGTTAACATAACAAAAGACGCGTATTCTCTCCTCACTTGGGCAGCTGCAGGGATTTAGGAGCTCTGTGATGAAAACCAAATACATGCCTCTCACTATAAATCACAACATCGCCCCGCCAAACGCCATTCGTGGCAAAGCACCCCATACAAATGAGGAAAAGGCGCCACGTCTTAGTTATGGGCAAATGTCAATGCATTTGGGGGTGACTGCTGGGAAGGGTCACAGGTGCCACTCTCAAGCTCGCTGTGGCACGTCCCACCACGGACCCAAGGCCCGGAAAGGGGCTGCCCGTCCCCAACACAGCAGGTGGGCAGCACGAGAAGCCTCCTTTGCACAGCCCCTCCCCTCTGAGGGCCTGTCCCCTTCCTGTCCCTTTTGGGGGACGCACTCTGCCCGTGCACCCTGCTGATTGCTTCTGCTGCACCTCGGGGATCCACGCCAGTGGTCCTCAAATCTGTGGTCCAGATACAGAGGCTGCACCCAAGAGCTCGTCAGAAACCAGGGATCTCAGGTCCCCCCAGAGAGCCACCAGTCAGAATCTGCACCTTAGCTTTCAGGTTGGAGAAACACCCACCGCCTGTCACCAGGGGTCCCCCACCTGGCCCTCCGGTGACACCTGGTGACTTCCTGTTTCTGCCTGGCCCCCAGTTAAGAATGATCTTTACGTGTTTAAATGGTAGGTGCTATCCGCGGAATGTGTGTGCCCCTCAAAATTCACATGTTGGCACCTAACCCCAGGGGGATGGTACCGGGAGGCGGGGCCTTCGGGAAGTGGCTGGGTCACATGGGCGGAGCCTTCACTAACGGGATTAGTGCCTTTATAAGAGAGCCCTCATACAATGGAATATTATTCAGCCATAAAAAGAAAGGAAATCCTGCCATTGGCCACACCATGGATGGGCCTAGAGGACATCATTCTAAGTGAAATAGTCAGACACAGAAAGACAAACAAATACTATATGATCTTACTTTTATGTGGTTCGAAACAAACAAACAAACAAACAAACAAAACAGAACTCACAGTAGCAGAAACTAGAACGGTGGCCACCGGAGGTGAAATGGATGAAGGGGTCAGACGGTACCAGCCCACAGCGACAGATAAGAAGTCCCTGGCGTGATGCCCACAATGGCCACCATCGCCAGCAACGCCGTGCTGTATGTAGATTTGAAAGTTGTTAAGGGAGTTGGTCTTCAAACGTCTCACCACAAGGAAAAAATGGTAACTCTACGAGATGATGGATGTTAGTTAAACCGAGTGTGGTCATCATTTCAAAATACACACTTAAATCATGGGAGAAAAGAGAGCCCCAGAGCGCCGCGTGGGCTGACAGCGGGCAGGGAGCCGTCCGTGAACCAGGAACTCGGCCCTCATCAGAGCCGCGTCTGCACAGCCTCGGGGCTTAGCGCCCAGCCTCCGGAACGTGGGTCCCCCCACTCCCCGACGGTCTCTGCTGCAGCGGCCCAAACAGACCGAAGCAGTTGGGGGGAAGAAATCCAAAGAAATCAATAATACTTCATGGCACGTGCAGATCAGGTGAAAACCAAATGTCAGCACCCATCATGAAAGGTTTATGGGGACACAGCCCGCTCGCCCCTTTAGGTGTTTCCGTGGTTGTCCGCACGTCAGCAGCAGAGCCACGCAGCCGCGGCCGCGACCACAGGGGGATGCCCAGCCTCAGATATTTGCCGTCTGCTAATCCCCGGGCTGTACGGTCAGACCCACGTATTCATCTCATCTTATTCCCGTGAGTTTTCAACACCCGTTCCCAGGAAAATGAAAATACGGCCTTGTCCTTTGACCTTGTCCCCACCCCACCCCCCAGCGGGTCTGACTTCCCTCCCATGTCCTGCAGAGCGCAGGCCCCCCTTTCCCAGAAGCCTTGGCTGGTTTTTCTCGACACCTTGATCTCTCCTCTGCGACACTCAGCCATCGGGATCCCCCAGTTCAGCGAGGTGCAGACTCTGACCCCAGCTTTGCTTCTTTTTCAGGCCCGCTAACCTGAGCGCGCGCCCCGCTCCCTCTCGGTGACCCAGCATCAGCAGCGCCGGCGGCGAGAAAAGGTGCTCAGTGAATTGTCGGCCCAGTCGGTGGCTGAATCCATGGGCCGTGTCATTTCTGGGTGTTCTTCCCAGCACCCAGCACGGCTCTGGGCAGACAGACAGCTCATGGAAGGATTAACTGATGGACTGATTTTCCTTCACGCGGTCCAAAATGCCTTGTCTCCCTCGGTCAGCCATTCATTCTCTACAAATATATTAAGCATCAATGCTGAGCTAGTTTCTAGGGTTACGAAGTTGAAGGAAGATGGGAATCACCCCTTTGTCACCTTACAAATCAGCGCGAGAGGGAGGCAGGTGCTGTAAGCATCTAGGTTAGGTTTGGGGCTCCTTTCTGCTCTTGCAAAGATCTTGTCTTCTGCCAGGCACCTCTGGGTGCCCCACGTGGACACAAAACACATCCGGTGCCAGACTGAGGGATGCGGCAGGAGCAGCTGCTGCCACCCTGCGCTGCCTGCTCTTCCTGCCACCAAGGTCCCAGCTGCAGCTGGGGGCCAGTCAGGGTCACCGTGGAGGGCACGGCAGGTGTTTGTCTCGCTACTTCCTGCTGGCCCGAGGGTCCCACAGGGACGGTCTGTCTGGTGGCTGCCTGAGCTCCTGGGAGGCCCGGTGCCATGCCACTCGTGGTGCTGAGCTGTGTCCTCCCCACCATGTTATGGCAGCAGTGCCGGGGACCCAGTTTGTTACAGGGCACAGTGACTGTCACAGGCGGAGGAGGAGGTAGGGACTGGACCGCCCTTGAGAACAGCAGCCTGGCAGGGTGAGCAGGTGTCTGGGGGCACCAGGCATCGCCTCGTGCTATCACCTCGGCCCTTTGCTTGGACTGTGTTCCTCCCTCTCACACATGTGCACACACACACCACTCAGTCCACACACTGCACACTGTTACAGCACACTCACACGTACCGCTCACACACTCACCGCACACCACACCCATACGTTCTCAGAATACACACAGCGCACGCACTACTTACACGTCACACACCCACACACATGCCACACACGGCACCCACCACCTGCAACATGCACACACTCACACACATCACACATGCGGACACATCCACACACACGCTTCTCCCTCTGTCTGATGGTATCAGCTTCTCACCAGTCACACCCTGGGAAAAGCTCTCTGAAACCAAGAGTGAACAAAGCAAAGACGTCCACCTCTCTGAACTGTAACCTCCTCTCGTAGGAAATGACACAAGGGTCCCTGCTGTGCTCACCTGCGGAGTTGTCAGACGCACGGAATTAGGGTTTGACGTTGGACAGTGGTCTCTGCCTCGGCGTGAATGTAAGGGGTGCCGATGAGGACGGTGAAGATGACTGTGATGGGGACAATCATGGCAGTGATGCCGACAGTGCGGATGACGATAATGGTGACGAGGGTGATGGTGATGATGGTGATGATGGTGATGGTGGTGGTGATGGTGGTGGTGGTGGTAATGGTGGTGATGGTGGTGATGATGGTGATGAGGGTGGTGCTGATGATGGTGATGATGGTGATGGTGATGGTGATGATGGTGATGGTGATGGTGGTGATGATGGTGATGGTGATGATGGTGATGATGGTGATGATGGTGATAATGATGATGATGGTGGTTAGGGTGATGGTGGTGGTGATGGTGGTGATGGTGGTGATGGTGATTAGGATGATGGTGGTGGTGATGGTGGTGATGGTGATGGTGATGGTGGTGATGGTGATGGTGATGGTGGTGGTGATGGTGATTAGGGTGATGGTGATGGTGATGGTGGTGGTGGTGGTGGTGATGATGGTATTAATGGTGATGATGGTGGTGATGATGGAGATGGTGATAATGATGACGATGGTGATGAGGGTGATGGTGGTGGTGGTGATGGTGATGGTGATAATGGTGATGTAAAAAGCCAGTGTATCCTGCTTTCCAGGCTACTAGGCCTCATGGCTGGGAGACTATTTTATGCTACCCTTGATACCACAACCAAGAAGAGACTGGTTAGCAAATTCAGAGAGTGACTCTATTCCCAGATATTTGTGTTCGCTAAGGCATGGGGGGTGGGCACTACTGCTCACAGCTCCTGTCTTTTATTCATGAGCCTGTGCCTGGCACCTGAAAAAGACTGAGGACCGCCTGGGCATCATCCACCTGCTTGGCCCTTGTGCCCCAGAAGGAAGACCTTGACCTGCTGGACGCGAGCGGTGAGCCCCACAGACCCCCCCACCCTGGCATGAGGGAGGCCAAGTTATGGCACTTTTGGCAGCTCATGGGGTGCTGCCCTACGAGAAACCCGATTTAGCCAATGGAAATGGAAGTTCAGGGCTCACTCTTGCAAATTAAAAAGCTATCAGCAGCCCTCTGTCTGAGTCATATCCTCTTACCTTTGTCCTAGAAATCTGAGCCTTAAGACAGGAAAAGTGCAGTCACTCAGTCCCCAAAGGCCCAAGGGAAGCCTCAGACCCTCGGGCCTTACTCAGCAGCTCCGTTTTCCCAAGGGCAGTGGATCTGTTAAAGGTTATCGCCTGGAGACTGAATATTCCCAGTGAATTTCAGCGACATCCCACAGGATCTGTTTCTAAGACAGGTTCCATCGGAGGAGGAGAATGGGAAACCAGTGCTCAATGCCCCGAGGTAAGCCGCTAGTCAGGACAAGCACTTGTCTTGCACAGGTGACAGGGGAGGAGGAAAGAGCTTCTCCCTTTCTCTGAATGAGCTCCCCCAGGGGGCGGGGGCGGGGCGGGGGCAGAGCCTTGGCCTCAGGGCCCTGTCAGCAACCCCGCTGATTCTCCCACCCCCTTTGTAGCTGAAGTCTGGGGACAGCCCTGACCATCAGTTCTGAAAGGTTATTAGAAGTCTAACCGAGCCATGTTTGGGATCTTTTCCTGCAAGCTGTCTACTCCACCCCCACCCCCAGAAAAACATCAGGGCTAAATTGTCCACCATCCCTAGACCCAAGCTGGGCCTCCCCACCCCAAAGAATTGCAAGCTACTTTGCAGAAACATGGCTTAAGTGTTCGATGCTTAGGACAAACTGACCTCAGCGCCTAGAGGAGGTTCTGCAGTTTTTACAAGTTTAACAGGCTGTAACTTACGACCTCAAGGAAAAGGAAGGGGCAGATCAGTCCTAAGGAGGAGAGGCGTGGAGATGAGGACATAGACCCCGGATGGAGGCTGTTGGGACAGGAGCAGAAGTCCAGTGGGCTGAGCCCGAGAGGACGGGCCACGGGCGCCTCCAGAGAGCCGGGGTCAGAGAGAGGGCTGGTGCCCACTGGGGGAGGGAAAGGGGGGCAGAAAGCCCGCCCAGCTGAGCACGTTGCAGGGTTTGGGACAAGCGTAGAGGAAGACTGCGTTTTAATCTTTCTGGACAGCATGTGTGGGCTTGATTAACTTTTAAAAAGACTAAAAAACAAAACAAGTCCAACAGCAAAACACAGCCAAGCTCACACCTCTCTGAGCTCTTACCTCTGTCTTTTTCAGAGGCCAGCAGTGGGCACTTCCCTGCTCAGAAGTGACTTTCAGTGAGAAGGCCCCTCCTGCAAAGAAGCTGCAGTTGTGAAATGGTCCCTGACGTTCGGTGTTAATGTTTGATTTTGAGGCCAATGAGCTAAAAACCACGAATTCAAAGTATCTGCAAGCCATGGACTCCGAGGTTCCATTAGTTAGTTCCCTTTGCTAGTTGAGGTTTCCATTCTGTCAAAGGATTCCAGAATGTTCCCAGGCTGTTTGAGTTGAATCTGTGCCGTGCCGCCTCATTGCCTTTGTCCAACGGCAGTGAGGTCCCCTCTGACAAGCCTTGCCTTATTTCCCCGTCTGTCCTGGCAAAGTGAGGACTATACATCTACACTTCAATGCGAAGGTCGCCTCAGGAAGAAGTCACTGGAGGAGCTCCGCGGGGTCCCCAGGTGCCCACGGGTTTCTTCCTGCAGCAGCGATGACAGGCCTTGTCCCGACCCTGGCCCGTACTGGGCTGGCTCCCGTCTGGGAGACTCCACCCACTTCTAGACTTCTCTTCCTCAGTAGCAGCTTGACCGAAGCAACCTGTCATTTTCTGGGAGCGTCTGCATCCATGGCAGACTCCTGATGTAAAGGTTTATCTTTTTCGTGTGCCCCCAAATACATACTCTCCCCTGAATCCAAACTGGGAATGACGGTCCTGTGATCTTCGCCTGTTCTCTCCCCCTCTCTCTCCCCCTCTCTCCCTCCCTCTCTCTCTCTCTCTCCCCCTCTCTCTCTCACTCTCAAAGACAAGCTGCAGAACTTTGTCCTGCCAGCTCACTCATTTCTCCTCCACACCCCAGGAGTCAATACCAGTGCAGTGAGAAGGAGGGGCTTCCAGTAGAAATTACTGCTGCTGCCGAGGAGGAGGAAGAAGAGGAAGGTGGAAGAGGGCAAAACAAAACAAAGCAAGATGCCCCCCAAAGCAAAACTTCAGCTCTGCTAGGATACAGACGGGCGACTGGAAGATAATGCTACAGAGCGTTGGGTGCCTTTAGCAATAAATGAACGGGAGAGGCCCATTCAGGCGACAGCAGTGAATGTCTCCGGGAGAAGAGGAGCCCCAGCTTTAACAGCTTAGAATTTTACTGATAGACTTTGCTTGACATGGACTATCTCTACCCTCCAGATGACTTGCAGTTAGCAGCCTTCCCGGTGGTGCCGGAACTGCCTCTCACGGTTGCCACGGAGACGGAGACAAAGTAAGGTGAAGCTCAAGGAAGCCCCCAGAAAACTGCAGTGTGTTATTCAATTTGGGGGATTGTTGCTTTTGGAGACACCAAAGAAAATGTGATTTGCATTAAAAAATAGTTATGAAGGTGCTACTAACATGCAAGATACTTTAAAATTTATTACAATCTTCTTACGACCCTGCACATCAGGGCATGGGTCCCACTGATTTTTTTTGTTTTTAAGTCAGAATAACTTAGAGCTCGTCTGTAAGAGATGGGCCTAGGTGTTTAGCATTTGGGAGAAATTTCGCAGGCGCACTAAGGAGCTCTGACGGCCATTTGTTAATGCCACGGGAAGAACAAGAATGAAGAAGCCCTTGAATGCAGCTGGGTTTAGCAGCACCGAACCCAGAGCTGAGCATCGAACGCAAACGCACCTGGATGTTTGTGGCAGGGGCACTGGCCAGTCTGAAGACGTTCATTCTCTGAAAAGAAGGGTACAGTTGGAGAGGAGTACCCGTGAAAGGAGAGAAAGGGCATGTTCCTCGGATTCCGTTGGCTGCCAGATGCCACTGGCTAGTTGGTGCTAAGGAGAGGAAATTAGTCGGGTCGTCCCATGGGTCTTCTCAGAGCCCCAGCCTGGGAATCGGAAGGGGGCTCGCGGTGGAGGAAGAGAGAGATGGGGAAGGTTTGGGGTGGAGATGCTCTGGGGACAGGAGGTGTAAGACGGCTCCAGGCTTTTCAAAGTCACCTCTGAGCGGGTGGTTCTCCCAGCCTGGAGGATCCAGAGGCCCTAGGCTAAAAAGAAGATAAGGGGACAGAGGAGAGAGAGCCAAGCTGGGAAGGGCTGTGGACTCTGACGACAGGGACGAAGCGGAAGGTGGAGCTTCTGAACTGACTGGGAGGCATGCGCTGCTAAAAGTTTCCTTCCAGCAGGGCGCCGTGACTCTCCGCGCCAAGCTGGCGCGCTCTGTTTTTGTCTTGTTTTAATAGCTGTCGGCTGTCCAGTGTGGGCCAGACGCTGTCCAAGGTGCTGGAGAACCGACAGTGGGTGGGACCACGTGCCTGCCCTCAGGTTGGCCCCAGCTGAACCAGAAATCAAACAGGGAAGCAGCAGCCGTGAAACTGGAGATGGTTAGAAAGACCAAGACCCCAATGCCCTGGGCAGCCTGGGCTGGGCCTGACCACAGCGGCCGCTGGGAATCGGAGACCGGGCCGGGCCCAGGCTCCCGCCGGCTCCTCGTTGTGAAAGGCGGGGACAATTCACAGATGGCCAATGAGCCCACGGGAAGATGAGCTCCACATCCCCAATCCCCAGGGACTGCAATGCAAACTACTCCGAGGTGCCACCTCCCTCCACGAGGATGGCCACTAACCATAAAATAAAGTAAAATAAAATAAAATAAAAACAGGAAATAGATGCTGGAAAGGATGTGGAGAAATTAGAACCTTATACGCCATTGGTGGGAATGTAAACTGTGGAAAATAAGGTGACGGTTTCTCAGAAAATGAAAATGGAATTACCAGTGGCCCAGCAGTCCTGCCGCTGGATATACGCACACACAACATTGAAAGCAGGACCATGCAGGGTACAGGCACGCCCACGTTCACGGCAGCATTGGTCACAGTAGCTGATGAGCAAGTCCATTAGCAGACAAGTGGGTAAACACACAGTGTCACGTACATGCAATGAACTCCTTTGCAGCGTTCAAAGGCAGGAAGTTCCGACAGGCTGCGATGGCTGAGCCCGGAGGACATCGTCGGCAGCCGTCTGACTCGAGAGACGATGGTGTAGCTTCTTAAGAGTCTATCTGCACCGCCGAGAATGGCTGTGCAGTCCGACTCGGGAGTGACACGGTATCTGTCTCCTCCCGTGTTGAATCGACATCTTGCGATGACGCTGGAGTGTCCTCTCCAGTGAAGCTGAAGCTACAGAGCCTGGGCAGGGTGATATGGAGGATCCGCTGTTGCCCATGCAGCAGACCCCCCCTCTCCTCGCAGCTGAAGGGTCCAAGGGAAAGACGGAGTCAATACAGCTTGGCTTCAGGTGCGCCGCAGGAGTTGCCGGTGTTGACTACAACGTCAAACCGCCTTAGGACTCCGGCTCCGGATTTTCTGTCGGGGTTTACTCCCTTAGCCTTTCCCCTGAAGAGGTATGCCGCAAGGCAGCGGAGGTTTTTTGGAGTCAGAGTTTTCCTTCTCTGCCGGAGGACATCACACTGGATGAAACGGGACAAATACTCTGTGACTCCACGTATACAAGGCACTTAGAGTTGTCAAAGTCATAGAGATGAAAAGCAGAGGGTGGGCCACTACCAGGGGCCGGGGCACTGGTATTTAATGGGCACAGGGTTTCCGTTTTGCAAGAGGGAGCGTTCTGTGGATGGACGGGCAGCGGCTGCAGAATGCTGGGAATGCACTTGAGGCCATGGCGCAGCGCACTTAACACAAAGCTTAAGCTCTGTGTGCTTTACCGCAATGAAAAAAAAAAAAAGTAGGCACGAGAGGCAGATGCTGGGAACTCACAAGCAGAGGACGCAGGGGAATGGCACCCTTGTTCCCTGGCTGGGTCGCTCAGGTGGCTGGAGCGTTGATCTGTACACCTAGGTTGCAGGTTCGATCCCAGGTCAGGGCACGTATAGGAGGCAACCGAAGGATATTTCTCTGTCACATTGATGTTTCTCTCTCTCTCTTCCTTCCTCTCTCACATAAATCAATTAGAAAACATATCCTCAAGGGAGGATTATAAACAAGAACAGGTGTCCTTGCTCTCTCCCTTTTTTCCCAAAAGAGCCCTGCACCTGTGGGTTTGTGACCCCCCCCCCCCGGGTCCCACCTTAGGGTGCCTACTGTGGAGGTTCACATCAGCCGCTTTTTCCTGTGGATAAAAAAATGTCCTCATAAGAGGGGTGAGGCCCACAGGATGGCCGGGGCCCTGGGGCTCTCGGCCAACACGTGGAACAAAGACAGGTGCATGCCTGCAGCTCCTCTCACGGGCTGAGGTTGGGGCCGGGGCCGTCGGGGATTTGGGTGCAGAAGCCGGGACCCGCTCCTCCCCTCGTCGCTGCTGGTGAGTGAAGACTCTCGTCACACAGGGGAAGAATGAATCCCGTCAGCATTGGATTTCAGCGATCACATCACACTTCAGACATGTCCTACAGGATGATCCAGGCAGCCACCGTGTGGCTGCGCAGGAAGAAGGACCACGCCGCTCCTCCTGTGCTGGAGGCAGGCAGGGCCATTCACTTCCGGGGGCTCTGAACACGGAAACAGAGCCTCGGTCCTTCTGCCCCCCCCACCCCCCGGAGTGAGCGGCAAATGCAGAACAAGTACAGGAAGTCCACCCGTGTTCTTACCAACGTTTTCTTATTACCTCTGCTGCAATGGGGTTGCTTCTAAAATTTGTACATAAATGTATTTTTAGAAAAATTTTTGGTTGATTAAAAAATTGGACTTCCAGCCAAGATGGAGGCCTAGCCAGACACGCTGCATCTCCCTCCACAACTAAGAAGGAACACAACGACCTCAAAACTAGAGACAACCAGAAGTTCCAGAAAATCAAGCTGCATGGAAGCCCAGCAAACAAAGATATAAAGAAGAAATACTCATCCAGGCAGGTAGGAGGGGCGGAGCCAGGGCGGAGAGGACGCGATGTGGTGGTGGCAGCAGCGGTGGCAGTGGCAGGCTGGTGGAAAGCCCAGTCACACATTTTAAAAAGTTGAGAGGGACACCTGGGGAGCACTCCCAACACCAGACCAGATTGCGTGGCTCACGGTCCCAGCACCAGGGAAAATCAAGCCTCATTGCTTCTGACTGTGCAGACCAGTGGGGGTTGGGGTGGAGGCAGAAACTGCTGGTCTCTCAGCAGAGTCCGCTTGTTTAAAGGGCCCCCACGGTCCTAGAACATCTGGAGGCCCACCCACTCTGGAAACGACGGCCAGGGCAACAGTTATGAGGTGCCAGTCCCATATGGAAATGGGAGAGGTGCCTGGAAAAGGGGTGAGTGCTGGGCAGGCGGCATTGTTCCCTCTCAGACTCCTTCCCCACCTACAGTGCCACAAGGTAAGGAAAAGGGTCATCCTGAACTGATGAATCCCTAAGGCTCCTCCCCTTATAATGTAACAGGTGCGACAGCTCTACCTAAGACGCAGAGGCAAACAAACATAGGAGCCTGTCAGAATGAGGAGACAGAGAAGTATGGCCCAAAAGAGGGAACGGATCAAGGTTCCAGTGGGAGAACTAAGTGACGAGGAGATAGCCAACCTAAAAGACATAGAGTTCAGAATACAGGTGATAAAGATGCTCACAGGCTGGACAGATATGCTTAAGTACAGCAAACGCATAAGGGAAGAAGTGAAGGCTATGCTAAATGAAACGAAGGAAAATCCACACAAAACCAATGGTAAAGGGAAGGAAACTGGGGTTCAAATCAATTATTTGGAACATAAGGAAGATAAAAGAATCAACCAGTACAGAATGAGGAAACAAGAATTGAAAAAAATGGGGAGAGGCTTAGGAACCTCTGAGACAACTTTAAATGTGCCAACATCTGAATCATAGGAGAGCCAGAAGGAGAAGAGGAAGAGCAAGAAATCAAAAGCTTATGTGAAAAAACAACGAGGGGACTACTTACTGTAACAACATAGTCAATAAAATACACTTTAAAAAATTAAGCAAAAAATACAGAGTCCCCCCCCCCCCACAGTTCTCTCTATTACTAACATCTTGCATTAGTGAGGTCCCTCTGTTATGATTAATGAACCAACATTAGTACATTACTGTTAACTAAGATCCATAGCTTATTTGGGGGTTCGCTCTTGGCGGTGTGCGTTCTGCGGGTTCCGTCAAATAGACACTGTCCTCTGGTCTCCCGCTACAGGGCCGTAGGGGATAGCCTCCCTGCCCTATAATTCCCCGTGTTCCTTCTGCTTGTCCCTCCCAGACCCCACCGCCTGGCAGCCACCGAGTGTCTACTGTCTCCCTGGTTCCGCATTTCCCCGATTGTCACAGAGCTGAAATGACACCATATGTAGCCTTTGTAGGCGGCCCCTCTCACGTCGCAGTGTCGGGGGTACCACGCCTTGTTCGTCCCTTCCGCTATGGAAGGGCATCTTGGTTGCTTCCCAGTTTGGGCAGTTCGGAGGAGAGCCGCTGTAAACACCTGTGCGCGGGTTCTGGCCTCACCTGGGTAAGCACCGGGGGGGGCACCGCGGCGGGGCTGAGAGGTGAGCCGCTGGTCACCTGTGGGGGAGCGTGGCAGGCGGCTTCCGGAGCGACGGCCGAGAGCTCCTGCTGCCGCACAGCCCCCCGGGCCCACTGTCTGTATCAGAAACATCTCCGCCCTGTGTCGGGGGCTGCTTCTGCCCTGAGGGCGGCCGCGGGCTTCCACGAGTGCTGTGCCGTCTGGGGCTGTGTCTGGGCCCTGTGGCTCTCCTGGTTTTGCATACAGGGTGGTCCCTCGGGGGGGGGGGGTACTTGGGGACTTCCGAGCCTACCTCAGCAGGTGTGAAACTACGGAGTATCAGTTTCCAACGTAACCCGTGCCCCAGAGGGGCTACAGCACATGGCCAGCTGTCCTGCATGGTCCCAGACAGGGGCCCAGGATGGCACTGGTGTCATGGGCATGTTGTCCTGCATGTGTGTGTCCTCCCATGCGCATGTTGAATTGGCATGTCGTACATGTGTCCTCCCGCGTGCACAATGAATTGGCACATCCGCCTTGGAAAATGCTCACCCTGTCGGGTTTAGGGAAGGGCTCCATGGGACAGTCTTGGTCCTTGTGTGGAGGAGAAGGCTCTAGAAGGGTCTGGTCATGCAGGGACACAGAGACTGCCCTCTGATCGGGTAGTTAGCAGGCTCAGTGGGAATGAAAGTTGAGATTCCCTGAGAACCCCAGGCTTCCCACTGTTCCTAAATGAATGGAGCCCCAGATGCTCCCCGTCTCATGGTGGAACTGTGGGCCAGAGTCACAGGCTGTGAGGTCCCTCGGAGCCCCCCCTGGGCCCCGGGGCCTGGCCTTCTTTCCGTCTGCCACAGGGCTGACTCTGCTGGGCCGCTCCAAAATGCAGTCTCGCCTGCAGGGCAGACGGAGAGGTGCTTATAAAGAATGGGCTCACACGACTGTTGAGCTGGCAGTCTGACACCTGCAGGGCAGGTAGACGGGCTAGGCACTCCGGTAGGGCGCCTCTGAGACAGCCTTGAGGCAGGAGGCCTTGTTCTCCTGGGAACCCCTGCATTTGCTCTACAGGCCTTGGACTGATGGATGAGGCCCGCCCGTGTAGGGAAGGAGAGCCCTCAGCCTGTGGGCCCTTCTTGCGTGCTGCCAACCGCTGGGTCCCCTGCTGGCCCTGGGGAGCATTTCTGACCCCACGGTCTGGTGGCCCATCAGTAATGGAGCCCCATTCTTGGGTACCCGGCACTCAATGGTGACCGCCAGGACTAACGGTGCCAGGCTCTTGGCCACGTCCCTCTTGACTTGTGAAATCATGTGTGTGTTGAGCTCTCTCTCCTGCTTAGTAGTGTTGTGTCTAAATGATCTAAGAACCAGCAGGCAGGCAAACTGACCTCTGTTTCCAAAACACAGAAAGATCTGGGCAGCAGAATAGCCCAGTTTAGCTCATCAAATTCACTGAAAAATAGTCACCTGTCGTCATATCTATGCAACAAGATATTCCTTTCATTGACAGATGAGTTAATAAACAAAAAGCGGTCTCCCCACCCACTGGAATGTCGTTCAGCCACAGAAAGGAACAGGGTGCTGACACATGCTACATACAACATGCATGAACTGTGACAGCACCCACAGAAGGCAGGAAGCCACTCACAAAGGACCGCCCATTATATGATTCCATTTATATGAAATATCTGAACGGGCAAACTCAAAGGGGCAGACTAGAGGTTACCAGGTGCTGTGAAGAGGGGAATGAGAATTCTTGCTTGAGTTTTGAGGTCCTAAAAAAAGGTGGAGCAAGAGAGAGTGGTGATAACTTCATAAAACTGTAAATGTACTTCCCGCACACTTCAAAGAGTGAAAACGGCACACTACCATCTATTCCTGTGTACACGGGAGCCTTAAACAGTACAGGGCGGTGGACTGACCCCGCTGGAGACAGAAATCTGCGTGCGACTTCTGACTCCCCCAAAACTTAACTACTGATAACCTACTGTTGACTGGAAGCCTTACCGATACGAGTCAGTTAACCCATCATTTGTATGTTAGAGGTATTACATGCTGTGTTCTTACAATCTAAGCTAGAGAAATAAACGGTACCGAGAAAAATTATAAGGACGAGAAAATACGTTTATAGTGTGTATTGAAAAAACTTTGCATGTCAGGGGCCCATGTGGTTCAAACCCATGTTGTTCAGGGCCCATGGTATAGCTATATAGACAAATTATACCTTCATAAAGCTGTTTAAGAACAAGCAATGTTCTCACTGTCGCGTGAGAATGTTACTGTTATTGGTTTCAGTCCTGTTAAAGGGAAAAGGAACGGATGCACTTGAAAGAAGGGCTCCTTGTGCCCAAGCAGCCCCAGGCGTCCCCTCTGAAGCCTGGGTGGTCCATCCCGGTTTCCAACCCCCTCAGAGGAGACGGGGGACACCCGCCGTCCTGCCCAGCCTCCCCGGGAGCGACCAGGAGGCAGGCAGCCGCCGAGAGGGGAGGCTGTTTCATAAACACCCTTTCTTTTCCACGTTAATCCCCAGGATTGGCCGCAGCTGTGTTCATTCTTCCTGTTCCCTTCATTTCAAAGCCGCTCCGTGCCCTTTGATCTACAAAGGTCCAGTCTCTGGATGTGGAAGTCGCTCGTTTTAATTAATGATGGGCTGTTCTGTCCTAATTTGTTCTAGATTTGTTTGCTTTTGAGATGCCACTTGGGCATCTTCTCTGTAGGAGGCAACGATGGGAGAATCGCACGGGGACATAACGTGCGGTCCAGACTCATGAGCACAGCGGCAGCTTCTGACCTTCACCTCTGTGTCCCTGCACAGGGACATGTGTGCTCTGGGGACAGGGGAGCAGGGCAGCGGGTGTCCACACATCGGTCGGGCCAAGCAGGGTGTGTGGGGGGAAATCAGCTTCCGCAGGTCAGGCTAAAGCAGGGATGACCTTCTACCGCCTCGCTCCTATCTACCTCCTCCAAAAAGCTTAAAATGTAGAGTCCCTTTTTATGAAGACATTTGTCCTTGCCCAGAGACACTCATTTCAGTGGTGCACATCCATGTCCTAAGAACTTACACTGCCTGATACCCCCGTACATCTGCAGCACAGGACTCGGGAATACACACACACACACACACAGACACACACACACACCATGCGCACACAGGCACACCCAGTCCCTCTCCTGGGTCCCCACGGTATTCCTTGTCAGGGTAAGGCAAAATAAGCAATAGAAGAAATAAATAAAATCCACTGACAAAATGGCTAAAATTCATTTATGAAGCCTACTCCGAGGTTGGCCCACCGCCGCGCCCAGGCCGAATCTGGCCCCTGCCTGTTTTTGTACCGCCCGTGAGCTAAAAACGCTTGTTTGTTTTTCTCATGTCCTTTAAAGGGTATTTAAAAAAAAAAAAAAAGATGGCAGAGAGCGTGTGTGGCCCACAAAGTCTAAAAGGCTTACATCCGGCCCTTTCAGGCCACATTTCCAGCGCCTGCAATGAGTGACGGCAGGAAGGCCATGGGCAGGCATGGCAGTGACGGGGCAGAGGGCGCATGTGAGGGGCGTTTGGGGTGCTCAGTGCTCGAGAAAGGTTGGCGTCAAGTACACCTGGGTCCAAGTCTCTGCTACCTTCTAACACTGTGACCTTGGAGAAGTTAGTGAACCTTCCCAAATCTTTGTTTTCCAGCCTGTAGAACGGGAACGGTAATAGCACTGCTTCGTAAGGATACGGTGAAAATTACACGGGACAGGACGTATAATGCCCAGGACTCAATAAATGTCAGCTATTGCTTTAAGACAAAGTTTTCCTGGTTTTCACTTCTGGTTTTTTTTTTTTTTTTTTTTTTTGCCGTCACAGAAAATTGGACAACTGTTTCATTGCTTTGAAAGGGTCGGGGCCCCTTCTACCATCTTGGTATGCCAGCTTTGCCTGGATAATTCAGCTTATGGATTCATTCAGTTACTCATTCCTCCACTTATGTTATTTCACGTGCCGGCTGTGTCCTCCAGGAGGAAGACACGGCAGGGGACCGAGGAATACGAGGGGACTGCTGGGGACCAACACCTGTGAAAGGCACATGAGGCAAGGAGAGGGACGGGGCACGGAGAAACATCCGCCCACAAGAGCGTCCTGGCAGCCACGCAGGAGGAGTTCCCGCGGTGGCAGAAATGTCCAGGCCCTGGTATCCGCTGGGCTCAGTCTCTGTCCGGCAGCCCTGAAGGAATGTGGTCTCTTCCGGGCGGGATGGGGGAGCCCGGAGTCTCACGAGCTGGAGTGTAGCAGCGCCCGGGCCGGGCAGCCCGCCAGCCAGGCCTCTGCTGCAGGGAG
Source organism: Furipterus horrens (assembly GCF_987537825.1). NCBI lineage: Eukaryota > Metazoa > Chordata > Mammalia > Chiroptera > Furipteridae > Furipterus > Furipterus horrens. Next base: position 215,367,874 of record NW_028327171.1, read on the forward strand.
GCCCAGCGGCGCGTTTCCAAGACGCCCGCACCCAGCCTTTGCTCCCCGGGCCTCAGCTCCCCATTCTCGCCGTGGTTCCAGGGTGGCTGCTACGGGTCCTCCCCCTCTCCCCACTCCGCCCTTCATTGTAGTTCTTCTCGCCCTCAGCTGGCACCCGGCAGGTCTGGGGGGTTACCCGGTGCTGCGATCCAGGCCCTCATGCAGGAGACTCAGCCCCTGGTTGACATCTTCTCAGGCTGAGGTTGCTGCCCGTGACACATTCCAGGCCTCCGTGGAGCAAAGAACCCGAAGGAGCGTGTAGGTGGGCCACCCGCCATCCACGGGGATGCCTCACCTCCCTGAGGACCAGAGCCAACTGCCCTGCCAGGATGGTGTCTGGCCTCCATGGAGCCCTGGCTGTTTCCCCAGCAGCAAAACGCCCCCCCTTTGGAAACCAGACCCGAAGAGCCCCAACTTGCAGGGGAGGGAAGTCACTGTCTCCCAGGAGTCCTTCGGAAGGAGGCTCGGCTATTGGGGTCCCCGGAGGAGCAGGCGTCAAAGCAGGATTAGACTGCACAGACATTCCTGGGGGAGGGGGGAGCGGGAGGAGAGAGTAGCGGGGCGCCCCAACGGCAGCGCCAGGCCTGGGGGGCGGTCTCGAAGCGGCCGTGGGAGCAAAGAGGGGCAGAGGCAAGACCGAGTTTGGAAAGCTTCTCAGCAGATGGAGACCGGTCACCCATGAACAGAAAGCGGCCGGAAGCGGACTGGGCGGGAGGCCTCCGTGGGTGATGGAGACCTGGTGACGAGGTCCTGGCCACCCTGCAGGACACCCCAGAGCCAAGGCTGCCAGCTTGAGGGGCTCTGCTCGGGGCAGACGTGCCAGGCCCCAGGGCCCGGGAAGGGCCGGGTCTCTGCCCCAAAGCTCGGGTTGAGCGTGAGGTCGCTGAGAGTGGGAGGCTGCCCGCCCCTGCCCCTGAGCAAAGGGCACGTTCTCCCCTGATGGGAGACGTGAGCCGTGCCCCCCACGTCTGCCCCTCTGAGCGTTATTACATAATCATCTTCTGTCTTATTGCCAACATTAAGCGAAACGACTGCTTATTTTCTTTATGATGAATAAAACCACGGCGAATACTTTTAGCGCCTGTTTACAAGTATTCACGTTGCGTAAGAGAGTGTTCTCAAAGCAAAGTGCTGCGGTCAAAAGCATGATCGCTTTTAAGACGCTCGCAGCACAGGGCTCATTGCTCCACCACGTCTGACCCATGCTGTGCTTCACCCGGCGGGGTCAGAGCAGCCGTGGCCCCGCCTCATTTCCCAGTGTCTCCCCGAGTGGACGTGAACTGATCTCCAGTGGGATGGGTTTAAGCCACTGCAAGCTGAGATAAGTATCTTAGCTTCCCATGGCTGCATCACAAAGCGTCCGCAACTCAGCAACTTCTTCTCTCAAACAGCTGGAGGCGGAAGACTGAAGCCACCTCTGCTCCATCTTCACGAGATGTTCTCCTCTCTGCCTCTTCCTCTTCCGTGCAGACACCATCACATGGGATGAAGGACGGCTCTGCCCCAGTACGGCCGCATCTGAGCTAATTCCATCAAGCCATGGCTCTTCTCTCCAGGGTGACATGAGGGAAGGGGCAGGGCCTGTGTGGGTGGCACAGACCGTCTGGATGCTTGTTTTCCTCTCTGTGCCCCAGAGACGGCTCTGTGTCCCTGTTTCCCGTGGCCTGGCACGTGAGCTCAGGTCCCGTTGTGCCTTTGGGGGTCCTGGGTACGTGGGTCTGCTCAGCAGTGGTCCTGCAGGATCGAAGGGGGCCCGAGTGGGCAGGAAGCTGGACTGTGGTCTGAGATTGTAGCTCAGACCACCCAGTATAAAAGCCGATGTATTATGCTGGACCCCATCGACCTTAAACTAGTTTGACCTTGGACTAGTTTGGGATTTGGGAGGGAGGTAAATTGGAGCGGTGGCTGGGAAGGGCTGGCCTTGGAGGGGTGGCACTCCTTGGGGGAGAGACAGAAGCTTAGGCTGGGACGGGATGCGGCTTTAAGCCATCACACTGTGGGGATCTCAGTGTGCAGAGGGGCAGAGCGGGGCCGGCGGTAGCTGGCATGGCAGTCACCTTGTCCTGAGCGCGCCGGGCCCGGCTGGGCCGTGGCAGGGAGCCGAGCAGCAGACAGAGGCTTCGTGGTCCCGGCCAAGCTGAGCTGCTGGGCACGGGCTGTTCAGGCAGCAGCAGGCAGGTGCGCCCGCAGGTTCTTGCCAGCTTCCTGGCCGGCTCTGTATCCACACTTGGAGGGATTCTGGTATTTTCCTCTCCAGCTTGTCTGACCTTCATCTCAGGTCAAGGCAGCCTTACCCAGTAGTTGTGTGGCCTCCTGCATGCACTCTGAAATTCAGGAATGTGCTAATTAGGGTTTTGCATTTTGGTAGCATTGGCAGCTCTCATTAACAAATAAACAGAACTGTGTAAAGACCCATAGAAGCCAGGAAAGTGGAAGCAGAGTCGAAGGACATTAACATCAATCTGAAGGTCAAATCAACCTTCCCTGAGACTTGTCCCTGGAGCACCTGAGGGTCCGGACAGATGACACAGACACTCTTAGCCCTAGGGCAGCAGCCAGCCTAGTTCAGGGGGACTCCATGGGACTTAGCCAGGAGAGACACGCGCAGGCTCAGCCCGCTCCCGCTCTGGGCCTCACGCCTGCGCACGGGGAGGGCAGATGGAAAAACCGTAGGTCCCAGCAGCCTCCAGGGCCACTTCAGCATCATCCGCAGCAGCTGCTCTTCAGGAATCTGCAGAGGGGGATTCTCTGGGTGAAATGGACTCAATGCCAAGATGTAGAGAGACTTGGCCTCTAGGAGTCGCATGGCGCTGGCCAGAGCAATCCTGCAGCGGGAGGCAGGGTAGGTGCTGGGGTGGCCAAGACGCTATCACCAAACAGCCCGCCCTCCATGCAGCGCCCAGGTGCCAGGTGCGCAGGGCTCAAAAGGCTCGCGCTCCTGGAAACGGTGGCTGGCTAGGCAGGCAGTTTGGAAGGCATAAGTGCAAGAGGCCAAGCCACACATGACGCCCATCTGAGGCCTCCGAGGACATCTAGTTTGCTAACGTTCCACGGGGCAGCCGAAGCAAGTCATGAGGCAAATTCACCATCAGCCAGAGAGAGAGGTTCTCCTCCATGGGAGACTCCAAAGTCAGGTGGACAAGTCTGGATGTGGACTCGCTAACCAAGATGGGGTAAAAGGCTGGGACCCATCATCCAGTCCACCGCTGTCCTAGTAGAAGATTGTTCTCCAGGGTGTGCAGACACGTAGGCTGTGGTCACAGTCATGTGGTGCGGACACTCCAGGTGAGAGTGATACCAGGAGGAGGATCCTGTCACGGACCCTCTGTCCGTCTTCTTCCTGCAGACGCACGACTCTCTGGGGTGGCCTTTGCACATGTGGCTACCTTTGAGATTTTGGAGACTCTCGCTACAGTCTTCTGGTCACACTGCAGTCTCTGGTGAGCTGCACAGCACAATGAGATGGACATCGTTTAAGATCATTATTGTAACCGGGTATATTTTCGCCTCTGGCACAATATGTCATGAAGCAAATTTGATTAATATTCTGTTCTGTATAGTCCAGAATCATCCTGGGGAAAAGGCTAAACTGCTCACCAGCATCCCTGGACCCCTGGAAGATACACAAAGGAGCCATGGTTGAAATTAGGGCTCTTCTCTCTTGAAGGGTCTGCAGCCTCAACCCCCCGGAGCCCGTAAGCCTGATTGTACCGTCCAGGGGGCTGAGAGCCCAAGATGCAGAATCGCGTTCATCCGTCACTTCTCACATTTTCAGAGGGCGGTGTATCAGTCAGTGTGGGCTGGGTTACACCGCAGTAACAAACAAGTACAGAGACAGGCCACTGCGGCAGAGCCCAGGGCGCAGCCAGCTCCCCTCTGCTGCAGTCAGTGCACTGAGGCCAGGCACAGGGCAGGACGCCCGTCTCCCTTTGTCCCCAGGCAGGGGACTCGCTGGCCATGTTGTAAGCGTTCTGAGCCTTCCTGCTCTGCAGACTCTACTCCCCTCATGTGAGTCAGCCCAAGGGCTGGCTTCGGAGAAAGGCTAACAGGAAGCCCAGGTAGGGCCGTAAATCTGAATGAACCCTTCAATATGTTTACCTCTCACATGAACAAACAAAATCTCTTCTGTTGGTTTTAAAACAATCCCTGTGGCTCTTGGGTCTTATTTCTTGGTAGGTTCTTTACTCATTTTTAATGAACTTTCTGTTAAAGTTTTATTGAAGTATAACACCTCATACGAAAGGGCACACAAAGCGAATGACGGAATGAAGGAATTCTCATAAACACACAAGTGTAATCAACACATAAATTATCAATATATCACCCCTTGGGTCAAGAAACAGAACATTCCCAGCCCCAAAGCCACTTCATGTCCACTATCATTAACCAGCCTCCTCTTCCCACCATCCTGACCTTGAACATTATAGATCCGTTTTGCCAGTTTCTGAACTTCACGTAAATAGAACCATATAGTCTGCCTCTCTGGGGCTCTCTCATTTCACGTTACGTTCGTGAGCTTCATTTATGCCGGTGTGAAGAGTTTTGGTTTGTCCATTTCCAACGCTGTGTGAAATCCACTCTCTCTCCTCCTCTCTTGATGGACTTCTGGGCTGATTCTAGTGTTCGACTGTCTGACTCCCACTCCTATTCGGATGAACGTTTGTTCACATGCATTCTGCCAGCTATCTACCTGAGAGTGAAATTTCTGGGGAACAGGGTGTACAGCAGGGCGCGTGTCTGTCCGGTGTTGGTGACCATTTACACTCCCATTAGGGGTGACGGCAGGTTTGAAATTCCCAACTGTCAGGCCTTACCTGTCTTTCATTTCAGCCATTCGGGTGGGCGTGCAGGGGCCCCTCCCTGTCATCTCTCCCGGACAAGGAACGAGCATGGCCACCTTCTCACATGCGCAGTGGCCACGTGGGCAGCCTCTTCTGTGGAAGACGTGGCCACGTCTGCTGGCATTTTCTATCAGGTTTTCTCTTTCGCCTTTTCTTATCAACCTGCAAGAATGCTTGATATTTTCTACAGATGAGTCAGGGTCAGATATACGCATGTATCCTGAAGTCACACCTCCTGCTCCGTGGTTTACTGTTTCGCTGTCATATTTTGCTCCCTGTTTAAGCTGCTAACAACTCAAGCAGAGCTGTCATTTTACCGCACGGGAACGACCCATCACAAGTCTCTGGGCACCGGGGGTGGTGTGATGTGCCGGACCTGACTCTTCAGCTCGTCATTCAGGACTCTGCAGACTGGTTGGAGGAGAGGTGGGTCAGCCTGCGTGTTGCTGTTTCCCTCCTGTGTAACGTAACGCCCACAGTCCCATGGACCTTCCGAGTCATAGCACCTGGGAGAGACCTTCCGACATTGGCCTTGGCCCGACTCCCTGCGGCTGCTCATGTAGTGACTAATTCATAGATTTTGTTGAAGGGCCCCTGTTTTATTCAACATCGTCACATGACACAGTGAGAGCTCAGGCGCACAGGACCACTGTCATGACTTTTAATGTCCCTTGGACTCCCTCACCTGCCTTTCTCATGGTTACTGAACCATTCAGCCTCTCTTGAAGCAGATTTGGGAGAATCTCACCCAACAGAAGGGGGAAGGGTGGGCACGTTTGGGGGGAACGTTCCATAGTGCAGAGTTATTATATCATGCGTCTGGCTTAATTCAATTGTAACTATAGCAACTATCTATAACTGGAGATCAGTGAGGAGTGAGCCCCCTGAAAATTACCTTTGCCTTAGGCCGTTTTAATGAAAGCACAAATATTCTGAGGAAGGAACAGTTAGATGTTTTTAGAAGAGAAGGGAGTAAGGAAGGGAAACAGGTGTGTTTATATCTTTTTTACTTCTGTTTACTTTTCTGAGCCATAAAACCAGGAAGATGACCCTATAAAAGAAAACCACATTCGAAAAAGAAAGTCCCATTCATTTTTAAAATGCATTACTTAGAAAGAGAACACGTGTGTTTTTATTTATATGCATGAAGTGTGACCATTACACAAGGACACCTGTTTGGGGAATAAAATAAAATCCCCGTTACCGCTGAGGATTGGGGGATGGTACAAACTCTGCCGCAAGGTGGGGGAGGGGTGAGTGGGTCATGGATATGGGTGGCAGTCTGGATGCTTCCCCTGGGTCCCCATCCTGCAGGGCCATTCGCTAGCTGCAGAAGCCTGGGCAAGGTTCCCGCTTCTCTGAGCCTAGGTTTCCTCATCTGTAACGGGGCAATCCTAGTGGCAGCTATACAGGGTTGTTGGTGGAATTCACGAGAATAACGGATGAAAAGTACTTGGCCCAGGACAGTCAGGGGTTGTCATTATCATTAGAATTTTCATTGATGAGGCAGAGAGTGAGGGAAAGCTGGTACGGACGTCAGAGGCGTGGGCCCTGCGTAACTGAGCACTTAAAGGACCTGGGTGGTTCCATGTGCTGGAATCACCTGGGGAAATGGATTGACAGATACATTTCTACTTCTATAAATGGGTAATTCTGTTAAAAAGAAGAGGAGGAAACCCTCTCCCATGAAACATCTAAGTTGAACTCGGCAGTTCCGTCATCGTTACAGAGGATGTTCAGGACAGGGGGTAAAGGAAGGCAACTGATCGCCACGGAGTTGACACCAGAGAACAGGCTGGGTGTCCTGGTAACCCGTGCCAGTCCCAGCCTTTGCCTGTCACCCCAGGGAAGCCGAGGAACGCGGAGTGAGCTGAAGGCTGGCTGTCTGTAAGCCTCCTGGGACACCTGAGCAAGAAATGTTGCCCCCAAAGGATGAGGAGCCCCCACAGGGTGAAGGCAGGAGGGCGTGGCCCCAGAGCGGCGGGACCCTTGTGCCGGCCCCCCTGCTGCGGCGGTTAGGGGTCTGGTCTGGGGCGTGGACGGCGGAGCGGGCAGCCGCTTCCCCGTTTTGTTACCTTTTCAAAGAACCAGGTCTTACTTTATTATTTCTACATATTTTATTCCTAACTGATCAAATTCTTCTTTCATGATTAATCCCTGCTCTTCTGCTTATTTTCATTTTTTATGTCACTCTCTCCGTTGACTATTTAGTTTCTTCTTTCAGATCTTCCCGTTTTAGTAGTAAGGGTCTTCAAAGGTTTGGTTTTATGTTTGAAATGACAACATACTACAGGTTTGACTTGTTCGGTATCATTATTATTGATTTCTAAATCATTTGTAAATTTGCTTTGACAGCAATGGATTTGCTCTTTGACTCAAAACGACTTCAAAGAGCGCCTTCCAATGTCCCAGCACTTTGTTTGTCACGCTCCCGTAGATTCTATTTCTAGGGTCAATGTGCTTCCAGTTATACAGCGAGAGGTGTCATTGTGACCTGGGAGTGTGTGATCACATTTTCCTTTAGCCTGCGTACAGCCAAATTTTGTAAACACTTCACGGTTATTTGGGGGAAAACCTTCTCTCTATGTGTAGGATACAAAATTCAATATCTGTTAAAATAAACACGTTCATTGCCATGTACAGATTCTGTTCGTCCCTTATTTATTCCTTGTCTCTCTCTGTGACATTCTGAGTGGGTGCATTGATTATCACCGTTCTTCCACCATGGCTGTGCTTCAATCAATTCTCCCAGAAACGCCAAGGACCTGCCCTCTCGCATAGTTCGGTGCCCTGCCGTTCATGACTGTACACATCCAAAGCCGTTTTGTGGAGTGTGGACCCAAGGACGAGAGAGCTGGGGTAGCTTCTCCTCACGGACAGAGCTGGCTACAAAACAGCTTTCCTGCCTCTCACGTAACCTCTTTAACCACAAAGTTTGGCCAACGCACACGCAGCACCCAGAAATCAGTATGCTCAGGAATATCACTGACGCGCTCAGAAACTCAGCCCGTGTCACCTCGCGGGAGGTCAGCCAGCCACTGCGTGGGGCTCGTCACCTCTCCCGAGAATTGGTTTACAATTCCTGAAGTGAGAGGGTCACCATAACACAATGAGCGGGTCTACCCTGTACCCCGACGCGAGTTCCTGCTCCTGGCAAGGTTTGCTCTGTTCCACCCCCGAAAGTATACTGCGAAGATTAACCATGCCACCGCAGTTGGGGTGTTTTCCAAGGGGCGTTGAGTGGAGCCACACCTCACATTTTGCCTCCCTCAATGAAGCTGACCCTAGCACAACAGGAGAGAAACTAAATGTGTTTCTCTCAGTGCTGAGCTCACACGCGCCCATGTTTAGAGTTCGGTATTTCATGGAATTTGAAGAGGTAATGAAAAGGACTTTCCCCCCCTCTTACAATCATCTTTCTGGAAAAACCTTATTTTAGAGACCCTTCAATATCCTTTATGCTCTTGTGCCACCCTTCCTTACCCAAAAATTCCTGGAAGTGAAATTCTCATATTCAAGGACGAAAAACTTGAATTTTTGATGTGTAATTGGAAATTACTCTTGGAAAATCTCACCCCAGCCTGCACAGTCAGATGTGGTGTCTAACGGTGCCCTCCCCAGTGGTAACATCCACCTCACCAGACACTGCCAGGCTCTCACGTAATTTCTCAGGGAAGGGCAGACATACTATGAAAATAGAGACATTCAGTAAAGCAGATACGAGAAACAAGGAACATTGTACACAGGACAATGATGCCTCAGTCCCCTTCAAAGCAGGCACCTTGGGGCCTCACACAGTTCTCCTGATCGCCCTCAGCTGCCCCGTCATATTTTCCTAAATCCCACTGACAGTCTGAAATCTCTTCCCTTTCAGAGGAAGGGAAAAGCCAGAAGTCGCAGGGCGCCAAACCTGGGCTGTAGCGAGGCTGAGTCACCTGGGTGATTTGATGTTTCACACATACAAAAAAAAAAAAAACTTGCATGAGATGTGAGGTATGAGCTGGTGTCTTGTCATGATGAAGCTGCCAGTCACCACTGGCCCACAGCTGGGGCCTTCTGAGTCACCTGAATAGTTTCCATGGAGGAACGTTCAAGTTTAACGCAAAATCTGATGCAGATTCGTTGCTCTACTAGCCCAGTCATTTTGAATGTGACAACCACACAGTATACATGTCACTCAACAGTGTCTACCATCCCCGCTGACTAGTACAGTGAAGTCGTCATTGTTCGCACATGTGCAATCCAGCCCCCTCTCCTTGGCTGCCAGGTTACATCAATTTCTTGCAAACTCTTCTCATTATGTTAACAACAGCTGGATTTTTTCTGGACACACACACATATATCTTCTCATTTGAGTTTCTTTAATTGCTAGTAACTTGTAAATTTTTCCTAAATTTATTGATTTACTTTACTAGTTTCATTGAAATGTAATTGACATATAACATTGTATAAGTCTAATGTGCACAACATGATGATTTGTTATATGTATATGCTACAGAATGATTATCACAACAAAATCAGTTAACATTCACCACCCCCTAGGGAGGAGAACCTTTAAGACCTTCTGTCTTGGCAACTTTCAGACACATGATACAGTTTGTTAACCACACTCAGCAATGTGATATATTTTCCTAAATTTAAATACCATTTGTATTTCTTCTGTTTATTGCTTCTTCATATTTATTGCCCATTTTTCTTGTTGATTTTTTTTTTTTTTTCTGATTGTCTTGTACATTTTTTTGTCGATTTTTAAGAGTTGCTTGCAGGGACACAAAGCTTTGCCATATTGACGAGGTTTTTAAAGCATCTGTGGTCCATCTTTTGACACGTGTGGCCCAGCTGAGTTTCCTTACCAGTCATTTCTCAGTATAAACACCCTGCCAAGTTGGCCACAGTTCTTCCTGTCTCACAGATGGTAAGAATGAGACTCAGAGGTCAAATGCACAGGAACTGACCTAAACACCAGGACGGGGTCCAAAAGTTCCGCACACTCCCTGTCCCCCATCCCCTGAAGCCTAGTTGCACAGTTTGGGACCTGCGCTGCCCCGGGGCTCCCGCAGCTGCTACTGGGCTTCGGGCCACGCCCACACAGCCCGCGGCACGCACCTGCACCCAGCACAGTCACCCGTTGCCTGTCACAGCGAGTCCTCCCCGTCCATGTTGCAGATAAGCTCTTCAGGACGAGCTGACGCAGGCCTGGGGAATCTAACAGGGGCTGGCGTCTGGGTGCCGCCTCTGGGTGTCACGGCGGTCCTAGACACCCTGGGACAGAGGCAGCCACAGAGGCATCCTGACATCTCCCCCTCCCTACCAGGGCTGGGAGGAGGCCAGATGGAAGACAGGGGGAAATGTAAAGGAAAAAGAGGGGAAGACAGAAGACTGGAATGGGAGAAAGGGGAGGCCGGGGAGCCATGAGCGGGGACAAAGAGAGGAGGCGTGCGTTCCCCGAAGGCTGGGCAGGGCCCAGCCCCCGCTGTCCCCAGGAGCTTGGAGAGCATAGCCTGCTTTCTCCCCCATCTTTCTTACCTCTTTCCTTTCATTCTTTCTTCTCTCTCCCTCCCTCTCCCCTTCCCCCAACCTCTTCTTCCTCCCTCCCTCTCTCCCTCCTCCCCAGTCCTCTCTCTCTCTTTTCTTTCCATTTTCCCTTCTTTGGAGACTCAAGGAAGAATTGCCACGTCTTCATCTTTAAGGAGTTCCGACAAGGCTCAGAGCCCTTGGAATGTGCACCGCCTCAGAAGCACGAAGAATTTATTATCTATTTTCAAACAAAGCAGTAATTAGATCACGCCACATCACTAATACCATGTTTGCATGAGCCCCGAACAGACGATAAGCCAACATTCGTACCGCTGACCTTAGCGCTGTGACAGCTAAGAAGCTCTTGGAGGCGTGCCCAGAAAACCACCGATTATTAAAGGGTTTAGCGTCGCGGCGTAGAAAGGAACTTCCAGAATTCTTTAAGACACGTCTGCAGTTTGGGAAGTCACGGTGCTACAGTAAGTAACGGCGGCATTAGTCTCTGACGCTATAATTACATTTTAATTGCATAGCAATTACGCGTTCAGTAGTAATGGAGGGGAGATCCGGTCTCCCATCAGCGGCCACCGCTGTGAGAGGGCGCCTTGGTGCTTCACCGGGTAAAACGCGGCCGTTTCCCGGTGGCCGTTTGCAGAGATGGTGAGAGGTCTCCCAAAGGCCTTGGGACACGCAGGTCACCTCAGAGAAACAGCCACTCTCTGTCAAAACCCCGCGAGAGGCTATTTTACAAAACCTTCTGAAGACGTGTTTAGGGAAACATTCCCCCCTGGGCAGCCAGCTCCCGTGGGACAGACACGGTCTCCAGAGGAAAAGGAAAGCGTTTGGCAGGGGCCGGGCAGCCCGCTCAGCACTGTTCTCCTTCCTTTCTGCTCTAAGCACGAAGCAGCCAGGCCAGGCAGCACAGCGGGAGGGGACCCCGCACCCCAGAGACTCCCGTGTCATCTTCTCCCCCACTTTGCACCTCCCACCCCCACGTACCCCTCTGTTGGCTGGTGTCTGACAGGCCAGGAGGGGCAGCGAGGAGGGGCCTTCGCAGTGCAGGGCTGGGAACTGTTTGCCAGCTGCCTGGGAAGGAAGTGTGTGCCCACTTAGGTGGTGTGAACCCCCCAGCCGCGGCCGATTCCAAGCAAACGTGGTTTCCCTCCCGTGCACAGTTGGAAGAGAGGCACACAAATCTCTCTCTCTCTCTCTCTCTCTCTCTCTCTCTCTCTCTCTCTCTCTCTCTCCCTCCCTCCCTCTCTCCCTCCCTCTCTCTCTCTCTCTCTCTCTCTCTCTCTCCCTCCCTCCCTCTCTCCCTCTCTCCCTCTCTCTCTCTCTCTCTCTCTCTCTCTCTCTCTCTCTCTCTCTGTCATTTCTGGATCATTTGAGAGCAAGCTGAAGACTGTATGTCCCCTAAACATTTCTGGTCACACTGTGTGATGTAGTTTAAGGACAGACACTGTTCTTCAATTACATTAGGGAACTAGATATCTGCCACTGGTGTTTGGGGGTCTCTTAGAATCCAAAACCTATATCTGTGTTTTAGGAATCCCCCCACCTGCCTGAAGCTTGGTGGGAAGCAGACCAGATAGGCCAGAGCCTCTCCTTCCCAGAATCCCCTGCAGTTAGAGCAGGTGTCCACGGCCAGGTGTGCACAGTCAGGTGTGCACCTCATCTTTTGACCTGGCATTGGTGACACATGTCCCCCTGGTTGTGGGCCGATGGTGGCTGTGCTGGCTGACGGGGCAGACCAGGCTCCCTTCTCGCCCCCATTTCCCAGCCTAGCTCTGGGAGGTGCTCCAGTCCCGGTCCATGAACTCTTTCTTCCTCTGCTAATCAGCCAGAGCTGTCATCGGCTGCCATGACACTGGGCCTGCAGGGGCTGGGGTGGTCTAGGCCTCCACTACAAGCGTCACGCCACACAAAGGACAACACAGAGTCACTATTACAATGGCTGTAAAATCAGTGGGAACCAGTCTGGATGTCGTAGAGGGCAAAGCTGTCCCTGGAGTCAGGCTTCCGGGGCTCCTGCCTCAGCCCCGGCACATCCTGACAAGCGATAGGTCACAGGACGCACGTCACTCGGTTCTCTCGTCCCTCTAGCAGGAGCCAGTGGGTGCGGCGCTCACAGGATCGCCGGGCAGCGGCGAGAGGCAGGTGGGGGTGCTCTTGCACGGCCGGTGCCCAGCGCGGGCTCGGTGGCCTCGGCGCCTGTTCTTAGAATGTCCCCGCTGTCACTGCAGGTCCGAACGAGCCGTAGCACCTCTCAGTCATCCAGCGCTGTTTGGAGAGAAGCCGTGCTTTCACTGTAGAACCCAAACTGCACTCTACAAAGGCAATTTTCAGAGGTTACAATCGAGCCGTGAACCCCGAAGCCTGCTCACGTTCTCCGGGCATCTGTACCGCCCGGCAAAGAGCTCCTCCTGCAAGCAGTTCAGTGGTCAGGGTCGGCTGCCTACACCCGGACGTACTTAAATCTCCCTCTGCCCTCCCCCAGCGAGGGACACAACATTTCCGGCGTGATTGTTAATTGTGCCTCTCATGAGGTCAGAGGGGCTACATGGCTTGTTGATCCTGGATCTTGGGCCTCCTGGTTTGCAAGTTTGTGCGTTTCATCGACGGCAGCAGACAGCGGAGCAGGGTGTTTCGGATCCTGAGGGTGGGGTGGGTGAGGGAGAGACTAGGGGGCAAGATGCCTTCTCTGCACAGACAGCGAGATGGCAAATGGGCGCCCTTTTTACGAAAGCGATTAGGTGATGTGATCTGAGAGCTTCTAGAACATTCCCTGCCTCTGCCTATTCCACTTCTAGGAATCTATAAGCTTCAGAGAGACAGCCAAAGCTGGCAATGCTAGCCTGTTTATTGCAGCTTTATTCATAAATGCAGAAATTAAAAAAAACTAAGATAACAGAGGGTGGGAACAATTGCAAAATTATAATGCACCCCTTTGTACAAACATCGAAATCTGTGTTTGCATTGGCATGTTAAGTGAAGAAAGGACATCAAACCCTATTCAGTATATCATATGTACATGGAAACAGTATATCACATATGTACATGGAAACAAAAAAGGCTACGAGTAATTCTATAGGGGTAGAGCCGTCGTTAGCGATTTACAGCAGTTTCTAAAATGTCTACAATGCGACTTTGTAAAACTATCTACAAAATTCTCTAGGGCACATTTCATATTATTTATTTCACCATTTACTTGTTTTTCCCCAGCTTTATTGAGATACAGCTGACATATAAATTACATAAGTGTGAGGAGTTTCACACGATGAATTGATACAGATGGATCTTTCAAAATGATTACAACGTAAAGTTAGTTACCGCCTCACATAACTTCTTCTTCTTCTTTGTTTTTTGTAGTGAGAACATTTAAGATCTACTCTTTTACCAACTTCCAAGCATGCAGTTCGGTGCCAACACTGGTCACGGTGCCGGACGTGAGCTCCCAGGGCTGATTCACCTCCTACCTGGAAGTCGGTGCCCTTTGACCTACATCTGCCCAGCTCCCCACTCCGCAGCCCCCCCGGCCACCGTCTACTCTGTGTTCCAGTGCAACTAATGTATGCAAATAAACACACTAACATATATAGCAATGACTCTAAATGGTCTGGGTTCCACTAAGAAAAATAAAATGATCTAAAAAGATTAGATTAAAAGCAAAACTCAAGACATAAACCTGACACACCCACTACAAAATGGCTACAGGTGATGGAGTGGGGCAGCGGGAAAGCAAAAAGATAAAATAAAATATAAAAGGCCAACACCTCATCCTCAGATGACGAAGCTGGAACCTGTGAAGAAGGTGGGCTTGTGGCAAAGCTTCTCACGTAAAACGAATGAACCGTAGAATCGGTCAGGGAGGGACGTCTGTGGACCTGCTCTCGGGCAGAGGGTGGGCAGCGCCTGAAGTCCCGGAAAATGGGCCGGGACTCTGAGGGGAGCCGTCTGTTGGCCGGTGGCGCGTGGGGACCCCCGTCTCTCTGCACCGATTTCTCCTTCCCTCTCCAGGTTGCTGTGTAATTAAGTAAATTGTATGTGAACTCTCGGGTAATAATACGTATAAACAACTGCTCGATAAAGTTCCTTCTCATTTCCTGTGCCGAACAGCGTAGCGACAAAACGCGCAGAGGAAAATGTGCCAGACAGACGCGGAAAGGGGCCTGCCGTGCCGCTGCTCCCCGAGGCTGCCAGTCCCCGGTGCCCAGACTCAGAGAATCGCAAACCGGCCCCCCAGATTGTTGTCGGGGGAGCGTGAGGCAGACGCAGGGGTCTCGGGGATGCACGGCCGCACAGCGGTGTTTATTTTCAAGATACAAAACAGTATTTATGGGCGGGGAGTCTGCCTCTCCAAGGTCGTAAACAAATTCTCAATAAATTTTAAAGAAGAAATCTTATAATCCGTATTTATGACTCCAATATAATATCTAATATTAATATTTATGTTTAAGCCAGAAAAGCTCTCACCCCTGCGACATTTCAGTGCGCGTCTAAATAGTAATTGTGTGTAGCAAGTGAAATAAAAATTTTAATAGTAATTTATTTGGAAAATAAAGTACTATATGTTGAAATAAGATTGTAATAATACATGAAACCATGCCTTTAAACATGGAATTGAGTATTAGATTTTGGATGAAGGGTTAATTTATGAGCTCTGATGTAATAAAAAAAGATCACAAAAGAGGTATTTAGAAGAGCAATTTAAAAATGTTTTAAAACATAAATGAGGACAGGGTGAGGCCGAGCATTCCCCGGAAACATCTGGAGTGCACACAGCACTCACAGAACTTGATTAGAACAAATTAAAGCTTCCACAGAGCAGTGGACAAAGGGTTTCAGCCCACAGAGCATACACCTCATTATTAACTGGTGTGTAATAGGAGGGGAACAAATGAGGGTATTTAATTAAATACCAGTGTATTCTTCCTGCGGGCCAGATGTCACTCCTAGCGCGGACATATTCTCTCCTTTCACCCTGACAATTGCCCTCCAAGGGCGACAGTGTTTTTGTTCCCACCCACGGCCACGCCGCCGGACGGTCACTGCCGCCTCCAGCCCCGGGGGCCCGGGAGCAGGTGGGCGTGGAACCGTGGGGACTTACCTCGGCTCAAACGCGGGCGCCACCGACGAGGCAGGGGCACCGAAATAAATCAGCGACATCAGCTGGAAAAGTCTCCACTGTCATCAGATTGGTCATTAAGCCGACCTTGAGCAACCGGAAGTATCCGATGTTGAGTGACAAGAGCACAGCATGACACAGATGTGTGGGGGGGGGCCAGGACGGGAAGGACGCGTGCAGAGAGAGGCCAGCGGCACCGACGCGATGCCGAGGGGGCCGTGGCGGGAGAAGGAAGGCCGGGCTGCCCGCGAAGGCTGCATTTCCCCAACACATGCCCTCCCTTGTGGAGGGGCTCCCGGGCTGGGGCTGCCTGCCCACCCGCCCTGCGCTCCTGCCTGATGCTCCCCCTTCAGGCTCGCCCTCTCCTTTAGGAGGACTTCCCGGCACCCTGGTTCTGGGACCATCCTGTGTCCCTACAGCACCCTGGATCCCCACCCTGCGAGGCTGGCTTCTTTCCTCGCCTGCAGCCGCCGGAGGCCCAGGAGGGACCCCTGTACCTTGTCTGTGTGCAGCCCCGGCTCCTGCCACCGAGCCTGGCCCAGGAGGTGTTGGTCCAAGAACTCAGACGTCTGGGTGCTGCAGACGAAGCCTGAACAGCTCCACGACGTTCCTCAGAAAATGCGGAGTTTCGCTCTCCCAATACTGTGAGTTTCCAGCCACAGTTTCACACTGTAAGTTCGGCTGTCCGCAGCACGTAAATGGGAAGATGGCTGGGTAACCTTTCTCAGTGGAAAAAGGGACAGAGGGCATGTGTCTGCGCAACCGAGATGTCGGAAAATAGTGTTTTAATCTGAAGTCCAAGAGCTTCACTGTAACAACACGAATGGAAACACCTGCATATTTTTCTCAGTAGCAAATTTCAGTGTAAAGCACTGAAAACAATTTGTGGGATCTTCCAGTGGCCCCAGGGAGTGCAGGCTTTGTTTACCCCGTTAGACCTCGGTGGGTGGAGGTCTTACAGGGGCTGTAATTTGCCTTAGAAGGTCCAGCTAAGAGATCCCGCCTCCCCAGGGAACACTGAATGACCCGGAGTGGACTCGTGGACAGGCAAACGTCGCGCAATACCGAGATTGCTCCGGGCCTTCCGTGATAGTAACAAGGTCAGGGGCGGCTCCCACCTGCAAGTCACTGTCATTCTCAAAGCGCTGTTATCTGTCCCTCCCTCCGAAGCATCAGGGCTGCGTTCACCCTGCTCGACTTTGGCTGTGACGGAGCTGAGAGGGGCAGAGATGCACCCACAACAGTCAGGTGCTCTGAGCTCACTTGCGTCTGCTTCTCTCCTCCCTGCAGAACACCTGAGAGGGTGCGTGCGTTGGAGGGAACGATGAGGAGGACATTGAAGGTTCTTTTATGTTTTCCTTTTAAGTATATTTTAGTGATTATGCTGTTACAGTAGTCCCAATTTTTTTCCCCTTTGCTCCCCTCCACGCAGTACCCCCCTTCCCTCCAGCAATCCCACCCCCTTAGTTCGTGTCCATGGTCATGCATGTAAGTTCTTGGCTTTACCCTTTCCTATGTTATTCTTAACTCCCCCCAACCAATTATGCTTCTTCATCCCTGCACCATTTTCCTCATTTCTCCCCCTCCCCCCTCTCAGCTGATAACCCTCCAAACAATCCCCATACCTATGATTCTGTTCCTATTCTGATTTGCTTAGTTGGATTTTGTTTCTATTTCTTAGATTCAGTTGTTGATAGTTGTGAGTTTGTTGTCATTTTAATGTTCATAATTTTGAGCTTCTTTTTCCTAAGTAAGTCTCTTTGACATTTCATGTAATAATGGCTTGGTGATGATGAACTCCTTTAGCTTTACCTTGTCTGGGAAGCACTTCATCTGCCCTTCCATTCCAAATGATAGCTTTGCTGGATAGAGTAATCCTGGTTGTAGGTCCTTGCTTTTCATCACCTTGAATACTTCTTGCCAGTCCCTTCTTGCCTGCAAAGTTTCTTTTAAGGAATCAGCTGATAGTCTTATAGGCACCCCTTTGTAGGGAACTCTCTGCTTTTCTCTAGTTGCTTTTAAGATTCTCTCTTTATCTTGAACCTTTGGCATTTTAATTATAATGTGTCTTGCGTGGCCCTGCTTGTTTGGGATTCTCTGTGCTTCCTGGGCTTGTATGTCTATTTCCTTTGCCAAATTTGTGCAGTTTTTCTTTATTATTTTCTCACATAAGCTTTCAATTTTTTGCTCTTCCTCTTCTCCTTCTGGTACCCTTATGGTTCAGATGTTAGCACATTTAAAGTTGTCCCAGAGCCTCTCCTCGTTTTTTTCAGTTTTTGTTTCCTAATTCTGCACTGGTTGACTGTTTTTTCCTTCCTTATATTCCAAATCATTGATTTGAACCCTGGTTTCCTTCCCTTTATTGTTGGTTTTGTGTGGATTTTCCTTCATTTCATTTAGCATCACCTTCATTTCTTCCCTTATACGTTTGCCGTACTTAAGCATATCTGTCAAGACTGTGAGCATCTTTGTCACCAGTGTTTTGAACTCTGCATCTGTTAGGTTGTCTATCTCCTTGTCTGTGAGGTTGGCTATCTCCTCGTCACTTAGTTCTCACTCTGGAACCTTGATCCATTCCCTCTTTTGGGCCGTATTTCTCTGTCTCCTCATTCTGACAGGCTCCTGTGTGTGTTTGCCTCTGTGTCTCAGGTAGAGCTGTCACACCTGTTATGTTGTAAGGGGCGGAGCCTTAGGGATTCGCCAGTACAGGGTGACCGGTTTCACCACGTTGTGGTACTGTATGTGGGGGAGGGGTGTGAGAGGGAACAATGCCTCTTGCTCAGCATTCGCCCCTCTTCCAAGCACTTCTACTACTTCCGTATGGGACTTGCGCCTCTCTAGCTGTTGTCCTGGCTGTCATTCCCAGAGTGGGTGGGTCTGCGGATGTTCTAGGACCGTGGGGGCCCTTTAAACAAGTGGACTCTGCTGAGAGACCGGCAGTTTCTGCTTCCACCCCAACCCCCACTGGTCTGCACAGTCAAAAGCAATGAGGCTTGATTTTCCCCAGTGCTGGGACCGTGAGCTTTGCAGTCTAGTGTGGTGCTGGGAACACTCCCCCGGTGTCCCTCCTGACTTTTTAAAACATGTGACTGTGCTTTCTGCTGGCCTGCCGCTGCCCCCACTGCTGCCACCACCACACCACATCCTCTCCACCCCGGCTCCACCCCTCCTACCTGTCTGGGTATTTCTTCTTTATATCTTTGTTTGCTGGACTTCTGTACAGTTTGATTTTCTGGAACTTCTGGTTGTCTCTAGTTTTGAGGTAGTTGTGTTCCTTCTTAGCTGTTGAGGGAGACGCAGTGTGTCTGTCCAGGCCTCCATCTTGGCCAGAAGTCCCCGACATTGAAGATTCTTAGGATTGCACAGCCAGTGAATGGAGAAGTCAGGCCTTGAACCCCGAAACCCGCACACTTAGCCCCTAGGGGAGCGGGTCTCCAGGTGCGGTCCCTAGGCCAGCAGCATTACAACACTCAAGAACCTGTTAGAGACACAGGTTGTGGGCCCCGCCGCGCTGTTCTGCATCAGTACTTCTGGGCGGAACCCAGCAATCCATGTGTTTACAAGTCCTGTGCGATCCTGATGCTCTCACCCCTGTGTGTGTATACATACACCCACATGTACATGTACCTGCAAACACATATGTGCATGACTGTCAGCGGGTGAGACAGAGGCTAATCCAGGCTCAAACGCGACTCCTATCGCTGGGGCAGCTTCCTCAATCCCTCGCAAGCACTGCATCACTGGAGAGTTTACCAGCACTTTGTCAGCAATAAAAACAAAAGACCGGGTCCCGTCCCCACCCCACGCTCTCTGGGGTGGGTGGCCGGCACCACCTTTGCTTAAAGCTCCCCAGATGCCACCCAGCTGTTTTTCCGACAGTCTTACAATACTTGGCCACAGCTCATATCCAAGAGCCAGGCCCTGAGATGTGGACTGCAGGCTGCAGGGCCGGGGAAAGCGGGCAGTCGACCAAGGGGGTCACTGTAGGGTTCAGCCTTCAGTTCCCCAAAGACACAATCCCTAGGCCGTGCCTTTGAGGAACCTCCATGTTCGTTCTGTGTTCACCTCGTCTTTGAACTCTAAGATGAATAGTCAGTGATCACTTCTGGCTGATCACAAGTCCCCAGAGTAGGTCCTCCTGGTCTCCTTCCCCAGGGTCCAGTGGGGGGATGCCTGGTGTCTGAGTTTCTGTGGTATAAGTCAGACTGCTCCCCAGCTCCCGTGGGTCAGGTTCACCTCTGTTCTCCTGTCTTTCATGCTGTCTTTGTGGGTTAATATCTGTTTATTGTTTCAGTGACATGTCAGGAAGGGTTACTCCAGGTGTGTGTTAAGCTTGCTACTTCTAACCAGAAATCTGTACAAAATGTCCTGACAGGGTCCTCCCTCAGCCCAGTTTTGTATCCACACACACACCCGATTCTAGAGAAGCAGCCACCTCCCATCCTCATGTGCTTACACTGCTCTGTCCTACCACAGGGCCTTTGCACATGCTCCTCTCTCTACCGAGGACACTCTCCCCTTGCATTCTACCTGCTTACCCGCCTCGCCCTTCACCGTTCTGTCCGTGGCCTGGGCCGGCAGGGTATAGCAGTGTCATTGGTTATTTGATTAAGGTTTGTCTTCCCAACTCAACTGCAAGTTCATGAAGCCAGAAGAAGTCGTCTGATTGTGCACACCATTGCAGGTGTCTCTTCTATGCATTCGAGTTTTTTGCATGAACAAATGGATGAACGGGCAGGTAGAGGCTGGAAGGCACTGTCATTTGGACAACAGTGTGAGCATGATGTGAACTGGCCCCACGGGCTGGTGAAGTGGGTGCCTCTCAAAACGCAACAATGGAAGCGTCGTTCGGACCTGCCCTGGTCCACAGTCAAACGCCAGACTCCAGCTAAACCGGATTTGTACTTAAAACACCCGAGACCAGAAACATACAAGTAAGTAACTCCCTCCCCTCACATGCTTATTCCGTATCCCGTGTCTGACTCTAGCATCCTGGAGAAAGCCGAGAGGTCGCCTGCATTTGGTTCATTCTTCCGCTTCTCCCCAGTCACCTGCCCATCCAGCGTGTCAGGGCCTCAGTAGAAAGGACACACCATCTGTGTGACGTCAGTGCATCGATTGCTGTGGCAAGTCATAGGAACATCCAGTAAGAGCCCTACAGCAAACGACACTGTGGGTATCACGGGTGGGGATGCGGGTGGGGAGCTTTGGGTGGCGGAGCACGAGCCTCCCGGCTGAGCTCGCTGGGGCCGCACCTGCCCAGGAGATGCGGGTGCGGCCTGTGGCCCGTTCTACAGCGGTTAAGGGTTTCTCAGTCAGAGACAGCGTCAGCTAAGCGGGCGAGGGTCATGTCCTTCTCCACCCTCCTGGAAGGAGGGCCTTCTGGGGAGTGTCAGGCCAGCACAGGCGTGAAGGGGCCCCTGTGCTGTGCCCGGGTCCTGCGGCTGCCCCGACAGAGAGCCACAGGCTGGAGCTCAGCAGCAGAAGCGCAGCCTGAGGTCAGTGTGGGGCAGGGCCGGTCCCTGCGGGTAGCTGCCTGAGGCTCCCGGCCCCCCGCGCCCCTTCCCAGCCTCTCGTGTCCTCGCACGGGTCTGCCTTCACACCGCCTTCCCGAGGCCTGTGTCTGCCCCTGGATCACCACTTCCCCCTTTTATAGGGACACCAGCTGCCGCCAGGGTCCCCTCTGATGACCTCGTCTGAACTTGGCCATCTGCAAGGGCCCTATTCCCAGAGGAGAACATGATTCAACCCACGACAAGTGCCAACATCAGTCTTTTTTCTGACATAAGTCATGCTGACGAGGGCATTGGCTTTCAAACTAGGCCACGGCTTTTGCTTTGTTTTTCCCCAAACAGTTAAAAGTTATTTTTAAATGAGAGTGAAATTCACATAGCATAAATCAACCCTTTAGAAGTGAACAGTTCAGGGACATTTAGTCCATTCCCAATGTCATAACATCGTGACCTCTATCCAGTTCCAAAACATTTTCATCACCCCAGCAGGACACGCTGGACCCACTAAATAGTTGCTGCACATCTGCCTGCCCCACGACCAGTCACAATACGTTTCACCCAAGTGTACCCCGAGTGTACCCCGAGTGTACCCTAACAGATTCACACACTCTAGGGGTCAGCACCACCACTGAGCTAGGTAGTCAGTGCTCTCCAGAGAGAACCATCAGGGTGTGTGTGCACACACACATACACACACCCACTCACACAGACACACACAATCATACAGAGAGACACACTCACACCCACACACAGAGACACTCACACCCACACACAGAGACACACACATTCACACTCACACCCATACACAGAGACACTCACACACACACACACAGACTCACACTCAGACCCACACACAGAGACACACACACACAGAGACACTCACACCCACACACAGAGACACACACACACAGAGACACTCACACCCATACACAGAGACACTCACACACACACACACAGACTCACACTCAGACCCATACACAGAGACACACACACACAGAGACACTCACACCCACACACAGAGACACACACTCACACTCAGACCCATACACAGAGACACTCACACACTCACACACACACTCAGACTCACACACAGAGATACACACTCACACACACTCAGACCCACACACAGAGACACTCACACACTCACAGAGACACACACACAGAGACGCTCACACACTCACACACACAGAGAGACTCACTCACACACACGTGGCGAGATGAAGGCACTCCCTGAGCCCAGGCACCCCGCGGTCCACACTCACCCCATGCTGGGCCGACTGTTGCCCCACCAGCCCTGACAAGCTGCCCGGCTATGATCTGAGCCGCGACCAGACGGCCCTGCCCATGGAAAGAGGGGCCCTGGAGAAGGACCACAGAGCCGCTGCCCTCTCTGCCTCTGGGATCTCGTTCTGTCACCGCTCGTCCCCTTGGCTCTGCCATCTGGTGTCCCTTCCAGGCTGCTGGGCGGCCCGGAACTGTGGAAGCGCCTCTGGAAGGATCTCGGGTCTCCCCTCGGGGACCTTCCTAGGCTCCGTTGGTCCGGACAGTCCCCTCCTCCAAGAGCACTGCCCTTCCCGTCCTTCCCCGCCCCCTTCCGTCTCCCCTGGTCCCTGGGTGCCACCACAGTGCCCGGGGCTCACACCCGCCCCCTCTGCACTTCCCGGCCTCTGAGTTTTCTGTGGTATTTGCTAAAATAAACACGGCTCATCTTCTGCTGCTGGAAGTCACTGTGGAAGGGACATATCGCAGGCCATACAGGCCGGCGTACAAGAAAAATCACCTTTGCTTCCTACAAGGAAGAGTGCAGGGCAGGGCAGGGGCCGGCACCACAGCACTGTGGGGACGTGGTTCCCCGTGTCGTCTCCTTTTGTCCGGGGACTGCCCGGTCCGCTGTGTCTTCCCAGCTGTCCTCTAGCCAGGCTCATCTCCCTACCACCGCCCTCTGTGTTCGGTCCAGCTGGCCAAGCCTGGGGACCTCAGTCCTTCTCCCCAGTCACATGGAATCGCCTGTGGCCCGGACAATGCAAGCACATGGTGCCTCTCTGTGTCCCTTAACTGCCCACCCTGCACTTCCATCACTGCCAAGGGTCTGGAAGTCATCCCCAGGACAGTCTGTCCCCCGCCTGCAGAGGCAGGGACACGGCTGCATGGGCAGAGAGACCAGAGACACGGGGGGAGGACAGACAGACGGCCACATGGCCATCAAAAGGACAGTCTGACACTCTGGGACAGGCTCTTGGGAGACTCTCTGGGGACCTGTCCATGATGGTCTCCAGAGAGAGGAACAGTGTAGACGGGACCCACTGCTAGGACTTAAACTGCATTTCCCAGAGCCTCGGTGTCCTCCTTGGGAAGCAGCCTGAGGTGGACGTCACAGGCCCTCAGGGGAGGGCGCGCCTCCTCTACAGCTCCGTGTGCTCCCGACAAAGAAAAGCAATGGGGTGAGAAGGAAATTAAATCAACAAGTGAGCCCCAGAAGGAGACTTGGAGGTCCTCAGCCTCCTCTCTGGTGACGGGTGATGTCAAGGGCCTGAAAAATGACATCATTCGTCCAGGTCATCAGCGAGTCAGAGGGCGTGCCGGGGCTCACACGCTGCCCTGGCCAGGCCCATGCATGGCCACCCACGGGTCCCGGAGCCAGGTCGCGGGGCGCTGCCTCGCCATGCCCGGAGTTCCTCTGCCACCCACAGGTGCCAGGGAGCAGCGGGCACCAGGCCCGTGGCCCGTCGGCCACTCGTCCTGGCGTCCCCACACAGGTCACAGAAGACAGCTCCAGACACGCAGGTAAAGGGGTTCACAGCCCAGGGTGATCTTCAGAGGCACGGTTCACACACTGCCGGCCCATGAAGACACAGGAGTGGGTTTTCAGAAAAAGAGGCAACCAGGATGGCTGAGCATTTCTGCTGTCTCTGAAAACCCACAGACGCCGCACGCAGCAGGAGCCCATGTGAGGGAAGGAGGCTTCCTGCCAAACGTGGCAACGTGACGATGACAGTCTTCTTTCTGTGACCAGGGTCCTCCGCCGGAAGTGGGAGACGCCTCTGCAGAGTACACGCTGTTCTCACGGTCACCAAACACTCATTTCCAGGAGATAAATGGGGCAGCCTGTCACCCTTCAGTTCATGTAATCATGCAACTCAGCATCGGTGGGACTTTGCCACAGAGGGTCATTAAAAACGGGGACACATTCAAAGACATGGGGAGCCCGAGGAGGACATGCTCGGCTTGGACAATACACAGATGAGAACGAGAAATGGCCTCGCTTACTAAAAACCACACAGAGTTTGGTTTTCTTCTTATTACATTTCAGTCTAAATGTGGTCTTGTCGGAGATGTAAAATATCTCAGAAGCCACAGAGGCGCTTCCAGCTCCCTCCTGGGTGGGTTTCGACTACAGCCAGGGGGTCCCAGCAGCGTCTCAGCCGTGGGAGTTGGGGCTGCAAAGAGGAAACCCTTGTGGCTGGCGGTGGCCGGCCCCTCCCACCCCTCCAGCTGATGAGCTCAATTTATGACCTCGTTACAGTGGCCAAAGGAGACCCGAAGGATGGTTTGAGGAATGGCTTATAAAATGGTTCCAATAAACTAGAACTAAACACAAAGGTTCACTCTGGGAACCACAGGTTTTGGAAGCACCAGCATGACTACGGGAAAGAGCTGATATTTTCCAGCTCCTAATGATGTCTCGCGATCTTCTCTTCTCAGCACTCCGATGGGTTTTTTTCCACTTTAGCAGTAAGTGTAAATGCTAAAAGGTCGTGGAATGTAGAGGTAATGATGCTGCTTTTAAATTATAACGCTAGTTAAGAGAATTTCAAGCCCAAGTTCAAGCTGAACAATAGACTTAAAGAGCCCTCTTCTGAGCACAAGATTGTCCCAACTTTAGAAAATATAAAATAAAAACAGTTTAGACCAGTTCGCCAAATTGTATGTCTCAATCTTTGTTGAAGAAAGAATGCTTCCGTACAGCCGTTCAATCGAGGGGCAGAGCTGGCTTCTGACCCCAACATAGAGTGACAACAGACTAAGGAAGAGAAAGGCATGTGACTCTTTCCACCGATATGGAAAAGTATCCAGTGACGTTCAATGCCTATTAATGAAAACAGAGCTCCGAGCAAGCTGGGAGAAGACATGAACTTCATAACTTCACACGGTTTTATACCCAGCACTTGGAGCCTGCCTTTTATTCCTGACAGAGGAACTTTAGACACATTCCTTCGAAGACTGGTTACGAGGCAAGAATGCCCATTATCACAGGTGCTGTAGAAGACCCTGGCAGAGACCCTGGCCAACAGCAGAAGGAAAGAAAATGAATAAGGAATATAGGAACTAAAGAGAAAGAAAGAAAACCATCATCATTTCCAGGCGGAACAATCTCTTACCTAGAAAACCTAACAGGCTCCACAGACAAACCTTCGGTGGCATATCCCTCCATCAATACTAACAGCAGGAAGTCATAAAGGTGGTAACCAGTTCACAAGAACAACACATTCCTAAGTACTTAGAAATCAGCTTAATACCAGGTGCCTACGGGGAACTTCAAAATCCCGAGGAAGGACATAGAAAATGATATGAGTAAAATCTGAATATATCTTTCTTTGTCTTAGCTTATCAGGGATAATGATCATATTTGAAGGGATTCCACCCACACTTGGCCTTTCCACCATGACCTTTATGTCTGGCGGCACTAATTAACAAGTAGGTATGGTATCCATGAAAGTTGCTGAGAGAAGAGATCTTAAGTGTTCTTACCACACACTCAGAGGTAGTGACTCTGTGAGGTGACGGGTACAGTAATGAGCTGGACTGTGGTGAGCACTTCACAATATATACATGTATCAAAACACCAATTGTACACTTTAAACATACACAACCTTCATCTGCACCTCAATAAAGACGGGGGAAATTCATTCTGCTACACACGATGTTTGCAACAGCGCTCCCCGGAGCGGCCCACATGGAGCAGTGTCCAGAACATGTATGTATAACAGCGCGAACAAATCAGTGCGAACATGGACCAAAATCTCAGGAGCCAGTGCGTTTCATGGGAGAGAACACTCAGGAGAACACAAGGCTGGGAAACCTTGGAAAGATGTTCAACGTCACTAAAAAACAGTGCACCCAAAACAAAAATGTACATTTTTCAGGAATTCATATTGTTGTGGGTTGAACTGCCTCCCTCTAATCCCCAAATGCTGAAGCCCTAACCCCCAGGACCTCAGAATGTGACCACTTGTGGAGAGTCCTTAAGGAGGTGATTAAGTTAAAAATGAGGTCATTTGAGTGGGTCCTAATCAAATGTCACAGGTGTCCTTGTAAGAGAAGAGAGGTGGTCGGAGGGAAGACCGTGTGAGGACAGACTGAGGAGACGCCAGCTACAGGCTGGGGGGACAGGTCTCTGAAGACCCCAATGCCGCCCACATGTGACCTCAGATTCCAGCTTCAGGTCTTCATTCTTCCTTCCAAACCCTGACACCTCTGTCACGTCTCAGGGCCATTTTTTATTAATTCCCTGTCCAACTCTTCCTAAAAATGAACTGAGGGGATGTACAAACTACTTGTGATACCAAAGATGACTAAATCTTAGCAGCGGTTAGATCATTAGGAAAATATGCACAGGGAGGTCATGTGACATATTACCCCCCACGAATACCATCACTTCCTAGCGAGAGGGCAAAGACGGTCCCTGACTGGGCTCTGAGTTTTAGCAAAGATGCAGGAGCCAATGTCACCGCATGTACAGTAAGACAAGGACGGCCTCAGGGCAAGTCCCCGCCGGTTGCTTCCCTAAGTAGTTGTGACTCGTGAGATGGAAATAAAGGTTCTTCTTCTTTCCATCACCACCTCGAACTGTATATTGTTTCAGGCCTTCATGACATCTTGAATGGAACCCCAGAACATTCTAGTTACTTCTGGGTGTCAGCACACAGTCCAGCCAGAAGCCTCGCTATCGGGGCGATTGGCATCCCCCTCCGTGCGCACATGCTGGAGGCCGGGCGCTGCCTGATGGGACCCGAGGGCAGGTGAGACACACCTGTCCCCCTGCACAGGGCTCATGTCGGGGGAAGAAGATACTCTTTCCCGGGCTGTTGAGTTGATGTCCCTCTCGGCCGTTGGCTGTCATTCCTGCTCTCTCACCCAAGGTGGCCACAGCCTTCTGAGGGGAGGGAGGTGGATCCCACCACCCTGTAGGACTTACGGTCATCTTCTGTATCATCCCTCCGTGCAGGAGAGCTCTCTCCGCCGGTGCCCACCCCAGCGCCTCCTCCAGGGCAGCCCTCAGCCACGAGCTGCCAGGGAGCAGTGCAAGGGCATTGGGGTGCTGGCCAGTGTTGGGCAGTAAGTCCCCCCGTCAGAAACGGAGTATGCGTCTATACACATACAGATGATGACTATCAGTGTTACCGACATAAACACTGCATAGCACTAATACGTGAATAATGAAATATGCACTACTCTTCACTGAGAAGTCTGTGTAGCCAGCTGATTCTGACCGAATGATTTCCTGATGTTCGGGGAGCTCTGCCCACAGTCAACCCATGGGGGCCACTGGCAGACAAAAACAAAGCCAGGACGTTGCGTGTGAAACTCGTTTATCAATGCTGGGAGAAACGTTTTTGCTGAATCGGATAATAGTTTCGACCATTTGAAGCTTCCTCAAGGTTCTGCACGACTCATACTGTCACGGCCGGAGTCATGCCTGCTTTCACATCTCACTTGCGTTCTTAACGTAGTCACCGATTTCTTAAGTCCAGACCATGAACACAGCGGTAAATTAAGCCCCATTCACAGCATTTGACAATTCCCACGGTAGGTGCCCCCCAGTGTATGGTGGGGGACAGGATCAGGGGACCGTGGATCAGCCCAGAGCCTACCAATCTCAGTGACAGAGCAGCTTGATCATCGGGCATCGATAACAGCAAAGTGTAGTAAAATAGTTAGGATGATGCGTTTTGAGTATTTATTACTTTTGTTTATACTATAATTTGCTTTATGGTAAATTCATACAATTGAATTTTTAATCATGGCTCACAGCTGGCTCACAAAATCCCTGAAAACTTCACAGTCGATTCCCATGAGCTGGTACAAGCTGGCCCTGGGATGCCCAGCAACTCAACAAAATGCGTGTTGGTGGGCCAGCCCTGCCCACGGCCCCTCCTAAAGTAACTGGTCCTGTTCTCTGCAAACAGGCCGGGGACCGGCTCCGTGTCCCATGAATCCCTGGGCCAGAGCTGGTTGAATCAGAATGAACACACATGATCAAGGACTGTCAATGAACAGACCGGGTCCGCTTCTGTTTCTCGGGATCAGAACCAAGATTCAGAGAAAGTGGCAGCAGGTAGCAGAGCAGAAGACACACGGGGCAACGCTGAGGTGGCAATGGTGACAGTCCAGCCCGAGAACGAGGCCTCACAGACTCTCGGCCAAGGCCATGAAGCTGCCCGCATTCTAAACCTCCCTGAACCCTGGTTATTCAAATTGCCCCTTTTTACTTTTTCAGTCTTTACTCTAACGCCCGCCTGCGCCACCTACCTTTGCGCTAGAAACAGACAACCTCTAAGACAGCTGTCACATCATGCACTTTAACCTGACGTTGCCTGACTACAAATGTGGGCGTGAACCAGGTGCCACTGCCCTGTTTGAGAATGTCTGCAAATTCTGTTTCCTGGTAGGAATCGTGGTGGTGGAAAGAGTGCGGGTTGATCAGAGAGCATTGAATTCCACAATGAGTACTCTACCGTAACCTGGAGTGTCAGAGAAGTGACCAAGCAAAGATGTGGAGGGCCGGGACGGCACCCCAACCTCAGGGCCCAGCCCCAGAAACGTAAAGCATCTCGGAGGAAGTTAGCTTTGGTTACAGACAACACACGGGGCTTGCTATCACGACTGCCCCATGGTTGTAACGCACATGGGCCTATGAGTCCTCATCCGAAAGCCGTGTTCTCCTTAGAGGGCATGTGGAGTGAAATGACCTATTTACGCATTTTTCTGAAGCTCCTGGGAGAAGGGAGCACACGAGAAGCCTCGTCTTTACTTCATCCCAAGCCTTTAGACACCTTTGCCTCAGCTCATGACTGCCAGCTTCCTGGTTTAGAAACTGTACACTCACCCATGACAGCTGGGTGACCCCTGACCCTTTGCTCACCCATCAGATTGCCAAAAATTCACAAGTTTGACAATACGCTCTGTGGGCAAGGCTGTAGGAAACAGACATTCTCAGACATTGCTGGTGGGGATGCAAACGTGGTGTGACCCCTTCGTAAAGGAATTTGACAATGCCCCAAAAATTCACCTGTACACGGGCCCTTAGACCCAGAAATCCCTAGGAGTTTATCCTAAGGATATCGTGAATTGACCCGAATTTACCTCCAATAACATGAAAACACATAGGTACAGGGTTACTCGTTGAAGCATTACTTATAATTGCAAGATAGTGGAAACTCCCAAAATGCCCCAGCAAGGAAATCTCCTGAACCACGGAGACTGGCCCAGTAAACTCTGACACACACACACGCACACAGGGGAATATCCCTGCCAAGGAAAAGAATTCCTCTTGCTTGTTGGTCAGAGGTGGATCAAGCCCCTCTATTTGTTATCCACTGTTGGGTCACAAGTTATCGGAAATGTAACAGCTCCGAACAACACACATTTACCACCTCACAGTTTCCTTGGGTCAGGAGTCTGAGCACATCTTAGCTGGGTCCTCTGCTCGGGGTCTCACGAGCTGCAATCAGGGTGTTGGCTGCGGCTGGGGTCACATCTGAAGGCTCAGCCGGGGGAGGATCTCCTTCCCTGCTCAGATGCTTGTTGGCAGGAATGAGTTTTCTGCAGGCTGTTGACGGAAGGTCTTGTTTTCTTTCTAATCGTTGGCTAGAGGAAGCCCTCAGGTCCTCGCCCTGTGGGTCTCTCCATGTGGCTCTTCCTCAAAGGCAGGAAGCCGAGCAACACTGTCAGCAAGACAGAAGTAACAGCTTCTTGTCATCTCGTCACAAAGGTGCTACCCCGCTGTTTCAGTTACATGGAGGTCACTAGGTCCAACCCACAGCGAAGAGGAGGGAATTACACAAAAAATGTGAAGGTGGGAGCACCTTGAGCCTTCTGAAGCACACCCTCCAGCATCCTATCCATTTGCCAGGAACCTGTAAGGTTCAGGGTTCTTAAAACTCGCCCTTCGGACCAGGATGGCCCTGTCCGAGGCCAGGATGCGGTAAATAGCAACGAGGGCTGCAGAAGTCGTGGAAACGCGCCACCGAGATCTCCTACCACAGGGCGCGCAGTTGACGGACAGCCCGGTGCCACCCTGTGGACCCGCCACCACTGTTTTGTGGAGGGTCCCCTTCCTGCAGACAGCGCCCAGTTATGACCGAAGCACTGTGGGGCCATGAGGCCAGCTGACTCCTGCCGGATATGCAGCTCTTACTACAGGTGGCCTTTGGTTCAAGGACTCGCCATGAGCCTGGCCGACCTGTCCTTGGAAGGGCACCCTGCCAGCCCTGCCCTCCCGCCTTCCTCTCCTCCTCCGCAGGGGTCGTCACGGCGACCCGCAGGCCTTCCCCGCCTCCTGCGGGGCCCGCCCGTTTGCCCGTCGCCTGTGCGAGCCCACAGTGGAGCATCGTGGGCCTGACCCCTGTCCCGGGTGCAAAGACCCCACATCAGGCCCACCGATCTTCGGGTGCACGGTCTGCAGAGCGCCGTGACGAGATGCAAGGCCAGGCCGCACTACCTGGCGTCCTGGCTGGTGGGGGCGGGCGCTCCGGGCCAAGGGCGTGCCCAAATTCCTGGTCCCTGATGCACATCCAGAACCCCTAGACCCAACCTCGGCTTAAAGGTCCCTTGGTTAGGAGGTCCTTGGCATGCTATCTGAGTCTCCCTTTAAGGGTGACTTGGGACCCTAAGCCTGCGGAAACCGGGGGCACTCCTTTGAGCGGCATTCTTTGGCTTTTGCTTGTTGGTTGGATTTCCAGGCTTAACAATGGAGCTCATTCTTTAATTCTGGAAGGGCGTGTGGCCAGTGTTCATCTGTGCTACCTCCACCTGTCCCCCCAAAGAAGGCCTGCGGGTGCCAGAGTCGGAGAGCCTGGGTCACAGCCTCGGGTCCCGCTTCATGAAGGCCACACCAGCCTTGCACGCCACGCGCCTACGAGCCTGGCCTGACCCGGCCCCTTTACCTAACTTCGTGGTTAAAAGTCATTTGTCAGCCCAACCCAGAAATGAAATAAGCAACACTTCCTAATAAATCCCGTGTTTAAACGGCCTGAAATATAAACTCCATTCATCTGTTACAGAACAACAGGGGGAAGAAAAATCCGTCCAAGAATCTTAAATGAACTGGATAGTGAGCTGTAAGGTCCTCCAGCTTGATTTTACTTATGAAGGATGTTACCTTACGACACCTGAGTAATAATTCTGAATAAATTCACGCAGGCATTCAGCTAATATTTATCCGCAGTAACTGTCCTCTTGGTTCTGCTCTACGTACCAGGGATACGGTGGCAGAAAAAGAAAAAAGAAAAACAAAAAATCCTAGAACTCTAAAATTGCGAAAGCCGCAGAAACACGGACTTGGAGCAGACTCCAGGTGCACACAGGTATGTGCCACGTGTGTTATTCAAGGGCTGGCACTGTTTCCTCTGTGAGCCGGTGGATCACGAGGGTGGCGTGTTCTCCTCCGGCGCAGCTTTCCTCGGGGCCTCCCTCAGGTTCCCACAGACGCTTTCCAGGCCCCTCTGCGCCCAGCACCCCGAGGTCTACCTGACAAACACTACGGCACCTTTTACTGATAGAAAAGCTTTCTATTCTTCCAATAACGTTTTGCACCAAATTCTACTTTGGTGCTAATACTTAATTTTACCTTCACACATACATGTCACCATGTATGTATTTAGCTCATACATATCTTGGCCCACTCACTATCAGCAACTTCTTTGTACTTTTGATAGATCCCTTATTTATATAGCTGAATTTTTATATTTTCGTACGCAGTGTGAAAATCTTTGTCTTTCGACAGGGCAATTTATTCAATTTGCATTTATATGGATATATATGAAGTGTATATATTTCCTGTTGGCCGGGTTTTAAAAAATTGTCTTCATTATTCTTGACTTTCAATGAGTTGTTCAACTTTTTTAATATGGAGCTTTGTTTTGCTTTTTCTATAGTTTTTTGAAAGTGTTAAGACCTATATGTGTTCTCGTGACTTAACGTTTTACAAGTACTTCTATAAAGTCCATCATTTTCTTTCAACATCAAGAATTAAATATTAATAATTTCCTGTCTTCAAACGACAAGATCCTTGTCTTACTTTTGCCTCCTTATCTTCTCCCATCACGGTCTGAGCACCCTCACCCGCCCCAGGTTCTGCGGAAATCACGTGATGTTTACATTAGAGCCGACCCTTTCTTAAAAATTACATTAACTGTCATCATTACAATATCAGAAAATTTTAGCTATTTATCAGTTAGATTAGTTTCCTTGTTCACGCCATTTCTTTTATAGTCTCTCTCCCCTTTTGTGGCATCTTTACCCAGATTTATTTTTCACTCCACTTTACTGCTTGCTTGAATAATCTTTTTATGATGAGCCGCTGTGCTAT
Organism: Furipterus horrens; assembly: GCF_987537825.1. Classification (NCBI taxonomy): domain Eukaryota; kingdom Metazoa; phylum Chordata; class Mammalia; order Chiroptera; family Furipteridae; genus Furipterus; species Furipterus horrens. The sequence goes on from NW_028327171.1 coordinate 215,400,499, forward strand.
ATTTCCTGAGTCCTTTAACATTCTCAAATAACTGTGCCTTTGATGTGTACTATCAGGAGCTGGAGGATAAAATCCCAAGGTCACCTTTTTCCCTTAGAACCCTATAATGATCACTGTCTTTTCATGCTGGTTTGCAATTAGAAGCTTAACAAAAATGTTATATCTTTCCGTCTCAATAATCTCTGTTTTCCTAACTGAAATCAGGCAGGGTTGCCTGACTATATTTGGTATGCAGGCATCACCAAGATGTGGCAAAGTGGGAGGTTTCTTTCAGGCTTTCATTGATACTTCTTTTGTTTTTTTATCTTTCCTATTCTAAGTTTTAAGAGAATTTCCCCATGTATTCTTTTAATTATTAATTTGGTTTAGAATGCCTCTCCCCCCAAAGCTCTCTTGACTTTCTCCCGCTTCCTCCCCCACTATCAGGGGAGGAGTGTGATCAGCAGGCTTGGGCCCATGGCCGGTCACTGCTTCCTCGTCTTCATCAGTGGGAGGCTGGATGGGCCCATGAAGGTCACCAATGTAGACCTCAGCTGCAAATCAATGCACAGTCACACCTGGCAGTGAGGCAGGTGGCTCAGGGCCTCACCTGCGGGGGGATCCCCTTGTGGTGACCTGGAAGGGACAGGCCAGGGGAAAGCTTACCTTTCTGAGAGCCGGTGGGCTGGGGAGAGAATATCAGAATGTCCTGCAATGAAATAATAAGACAGGTGTGTGTCCCGGGATGGCTGGGGGTCAAGGTCCCAGCTGCAGCTGGTTTGCTACCTCTGCCAAGCCGAGGCAGCCTATGAGCCGAATGCTTCCGTGAATAGCATCCCTGACATTCCTCCAGCCTCCGGTGGTGGGCATGGGGGCACCTGGTCCGCTTGGAGCTAGACTCTCCCGGAGGCTGGCAGTAAGGTGTCGCGACAGAGCTGTGGGGTGCCCACCCTTTGCTCTTTTTTGGGTGCGCTTATCGAAATCATGGTTAGTGGAAGCAGCTGCCCTTCTTTTCCCTCTGACCCCACGTTAGAAATCTTAGCACTGGCATCTTACCACAAAGCTCCACTTCCTCCTCCTTTACTGAGCAAAGTGTCCCCAGAGCAATAACAACAGTATTGTCAGTCTGTCAAGAGACACTGAAGTTGCCCTCAAACCGAATCTCAGTCCCCCCTCAGCACCCTGCTGAGTCACCCCATCCTTGGTAACAGGCTTGCTGCCCCTGGGTGGAGTTTCTCTGGGGCTCACCCCCACTTTGCAGGCCAGCCCTTCTCAGTTCGGGTGCCTTCTCTGTTCGCGGAACATGTCTGCTGCTTCATGTCACCCGTTTCATCACTGGGCAGCTGACGGCCGCTTCCAATCCAGCGACAAGGTCCAGCACATGCGCTACAACGCTCCAGTCCTGCAAGGCTGGCAGACCTCACTCATCAAGCATGGCTCGTTTGGCCTGACTGCCTGCGGCCCCGACGGTATCGGTCTTCTGTTGTTGATGTGCGTGACCTCACAGTAGTTTCAACAGCGTGAATGTATTAGTTACAGTTCTGTAGGTCTGCAGCCCAGCGTGGGTCGCACTGGGCTAACATCTAGACAGCGAGGGGGCTGCGTTCCTGTCTGGAGACTGGAGGGGGCTTTCCTGGCTAATGTAGTTGTCAGCAGAAGTTGGTTCCATGCCAGCGCAAGGCTGAGTCTCCACTTCCTAGCTGGCCATCATCTGGGGCCGCCTTCAGCAACCAGAGGCCTCTCTCGGGTCCCTGCACAAAACCCCCACCATCTGGAACCAGCATCAGGGTGTCGAGTCCTCCTTTGCCGTCTTCCTGACCCACCTTTCTGCCTTCCTCTTCCATTCTTTAAGGACTCACGTGATTACTTAGGTCCCACAGGGATAATCCAAAATATTGCCTCTTAGTCACATCTGCAAACCTCTACTGTCATGTCAGGTGACATGTGCACAGGTTCCGGGTGGACCTCTTTCGGGGACCACCATTCTGCTTACTACACAAACCAAATCCAAATCATTTTTTTCTCCATCTCTTTGGGGATGGGGCTTAGTCCATTAAGGCTGCCGTAGCAGAATCCCACAGACTGGATACCTTGTAAGCAAGAGGAATTGATTTCTCACTCTCTGGAGGCTGGAAGGCAAAGATCAGGTGCCCGCATAGTCAGATGAGGGTCCTCTTCCAAGTTGCAGACTTCTCCTCGTGCCCTCCCATAGCAGGAGTGGGCAGGGAGCCTCTGGCTCTTCTAGAAGGGCACTAATCCCATCCAGGAGGGCCCCACCCTTGTGACCTCATCACCTTCCACAGGCCCTGCCTCCTAATGGCATCACCTTTGGGGTTAGGATCTCAACTACCGATTTTCCGGGAGGACACATTCAGACCATAGCGGGTATGACTGACAAATAAAAATTTATGGCCTAATGTTTTATTATACATATAGATTGGGAAGTAATCCCCAATATCAAGTGAAGCAACATATCTCTCATCTCACAAAGTTACTATTTTTGGATTTTGGGGATGAGAACACTTAAGATCTATCCTTTTAAGTAAATTTCAAATATACATTACAGTGTTGTTAACAGTATTCACACCGGTGAACATTACATTTCCAGAACCTAGTTATCCTGCCTAGCTGAACTTGGTACACCCTGACCAATGTCTCCCCATCCCCCCTCCAGCCCCATCCCAACACCGGCCCCATCCCCTCCACCAGCCCCCGCCAGCCACCATCCTACTCTCCGCTTCTGTGCCTTTGACTACATCAGCTTTCACAAATAAGGGAGCTGAGGCAGTATTTTCTCTCTATAAGGAATATTAGTCAGCCTTAAAGAAGGCACTCCCTCCTGGGACGGTGTCACCAGGGTGCAGTCATTCAGGGTGAGCACGTCAGGGGAGCTCAGGTGCAGCATGAGGTTCTCGTCGGTGACCCTGTGGTGGTCACGGCGCGTTGGCCGAGAGCAGGTTTCTCCCAGCGCGGCGGCCACACGCAGAAACGGTGGCGGTGAGGAGCTGCGCTCAGTGGCTGGCCTAGGAATCATTCGGCTACATAGACACATAGCAAGTCATCGCGTTGTGCGTTTTGGCCACATAGTTTTTATCTGAGAGTCTAAGAAGAAGGCAGTGCTGGCATTTGTAACAACACGGACGAACCCAGAGGACGCGGGGCTAAGTGAAATTAGCCAATCTTTTCCCAGCCGCTCCCCGGGAGGTCTCTGCGGATGGACAGATGCCGGCACTTGGAACACAGAGACAGCGCATCGGCCCCCTGCACTCAGCCTGAACTTCCTCTGGGGGGGGCTGTGAGACGATTGACGCTCCCAGGACAGAGGCTGGTTATTAAATGGCCCTGGTGGCCTGCGCTGGGTCATTCTGCGGGACGTCTGAGCCTCCCGACTGTTCCCGCCCCGACGGGGGGCATCCGATTCCCACAGCGCCGGCCGCGGCTGCCCAGCTCCGCGGCCGCTGCTTGACATCCAGCCTTTGGGGGTTCTCAGACCAAAGCTACCTGACATCAAAATAACCCCTCAGTTTCAAAAAACAACAAGCAAAACAATGATAAACATAACAGCTGTTAGAACCAACTGTGATTTTTTTTTTTTTTACTCTTTAGTGGGTGTTTTACCCACTGACAGCTCTAGAAAGAGCCTTCACACATTAGGATGCCAGCTAAATAATGGATTTTTTGTGCTGGGAGTGACTTCCTGGATGAGGTGACTGACGTCTCCATGGGTCTCAGATAGGCAAGGATGTAATTAAGAAGCAGCTGACGCGAGCTGACAAATCCCCCCCTGACTTTCTCACGCGGACGCTTGGAATAAATGTCATTCTTGGCCTTGAAACCGGCTTCTGGATTAACCATTTCCTTCCTCTGCGCTCTTTTCTGCTGTTTGCATTTTCCTGGCCTGTGGAGACCTTAGTTCCAGGCGTGCTATTATTTCAGCCTTCGTGGGTGATCTTTTAAAGGATTATCCGTGAATGTCATTGATCTGCTTAGAGATTTATGATTTTAATTGATTTGTTGTTCAACAAAAGAAAACCTGCGCAGGAGTCACACGAATGAAAATATTCAGGAAGAGTCCAGGTGGAAGGCAGCCGCTCCCGCTCCACCTCTTCTCCCCGAGCCTCGTCATCGGTGTCTGATGGCCGTCCCATAGATCTGATTCTGCGCGCGGACCACTCCGTCCTGATCAGTCTGCTTCTTATTTGCTGTCGGCTTTCTGTTCTGTCGTGTCTCCTTAAGGCAACGCCCCCCACTTCGGCCCACCCAATAGAGTCCCATCACCACTTTTAGCCACTTTCACAGACATCACCGCCCCCCCCCATAAACTTCCCCCACCCCTAACGGGGTTTCATGTCTGCTTCCCAACAGCCCAATGAATACAGGAGCACCATGGGCCTCCGAGAACCGGCAGGGAGGTGCCATTTGAACAGATGATTCAGTATCGCACAGGTCTCGGTTCCCCCACGTTAATCTGTACACGTCAAAATTCCAGTGAAAATATCACCAAGGCGTTTTATGAACCTAGAAGTGTCGGCGCTGATGTTCACGTAGACAATTAAACACACGCGACTGGTTAAGGAGCCGCAGGGAAGAACAAAATCTATGGCAGGGTCTGGCTCTTCAGGTAGGAAAACATTCTAGAAGTCCTCAGCTAGTAAAGCAGTGTAGACCGGATCATGAATAGACAGACAAGCAGAAGAGAAAAAATACCCCCGAAATTGGTCCCAGGTCCGTGTAGAAATGTAGGGTAAGGTAAAGATAGGATGTCAGATCACCAGAGCAAAGACGGGCTTTTTAATAACGGTGCTAGGGCAGCTAGGTAACCACGGGGGAAGAGATAAAATTAGATCCACACCGCACACGATACGCACGCAGCACCTCCAAGTGGGTCAGAGCTCTTCGTGAAGAAGCCTGAAGCCACGCCCGGGCTCGCCCGCCAGGAGGGAATGCTCCTTCGTCTCAGGGGAGAGGAAGGCTTTCCAACAAGGAAACAATGGAGAACAACAACAGTAAGGACCGATAAACGTGACTCCATGCTGTAACATAAATCTTTCACACAGAAAAACAAATCCCGTAAAGAAAGCTAAAAAAAAAAATGGCCATCGAGAGATATATTCACGATACATCAGGGACAAAGGGTATTATCTCTAAGATGAAGCCCTCTTTAAAATTGAGAGAAACGTGACCAAAATCTGGTAGGGAAATGGGCAAAAAGCATCGGCAGACAACTTTACAAAAAGATACAAGAATGGCCCAACACACAGGAAACATTTCCAGTCTCACTCATAATAACAGGAATGCACGTAAAGCCACACCGAGGGTCCATTTCTTCCCTTTCAGATGGACAGACGTCCAAAACTACAGCAGGACACATACCCGTGAAACTACAAGAAACCAGGCTTCTCCCCGGGGGCCGGGGAGAGTGCAGGTTGGTACGCCCCTGATGGGGGAGAATTCGGCAGTTTCTAACAAGCTACATCCATGTTCCTCTTGTGATCTAGCCCTGACATATGAAGACAAGGTTGTTCGTTCCACGCTGCTTATAATTAGATGTCATCCAGATGCCCAGCCTATGAGGGTGGACGGAGGAAGTGCCGTACGGCCCCGTCACGGAGCGCTGCGCGCTGTACGAAGGAGTGACAAGGATCGCCGTGGGGGACTTTCCAGGGGACATTTTTATGTGAAGGGGATGGGCCAAGTGCGTAGGAGGACTCAGGTGTCCCACCGCCTGTGCAGGAAAGAAGAGAGAATAAGAAAATATACACGCATCTGCTCCTTTGGGCAAAAAGACGCACGGAAAGGATGAACCAGGAACGAAGGGCAGTGGCCCCCCCTGGGAACAAGGGGAGCAGGGCAGGGAGGGGAACAGGCCTCTGCGTCGATTCTGGCTTTTGAAGCCAAATTCCTGTTTCCTGCACTTAAAATGAGTGAGGACAGTAAACCTCACCAGGCAGTACCCACAGAAACACACGGACTGGCGTGTTACGTGACTTCACATGGACAAGGAGCACAGGGGAGAGGAGGAGGGAGGACACACCCAAGGAACACTGTGACACAGGATGTGACGCTACGGCCTGGGGCCAACGACAGGAAGAACCGTAAGGGAACCCTGCACTCTGGCCCTGAGGTGCGTCCTGCCCAGTCGTGTGGGTACTTCCAGAACGGTACCTTCCAGCCTGGAGGAAACACGTAACTACATGGCAGGTCCTGGGGGCCAGATTTCCCGTGGTCTGAGGGGGAAATTAAAAATGTGGAAAGAAGGAAGTGATGTGTTGGAGGGATCAGTATGAACACGTGGCTTTGGAGATGGCAGATTATAGATAGAATCAAGAAATAGAGAATAAACAGATGAGTGGATGGACGGATGGATGGATGAATAGATACTGATTTTTTCTCTCTCTCTGCTGAGAGGGCACAGAAGCAATGATACCATGTGGTTAATAATCAAACCTATTAACCAGATTATCCAAGATTCCCAGAAGTAACGCTCTCTATCTCCTTGGAGACTTCAACGCAAGAGTAGGAGCCGACCACACGGCCTGGCCCACCTGCCTTGGAAACTTTGGGAGAGGAAAGATCAATGAGAATGGTCAGCGACTGCTTGAGCTTTTGTGTCACCACGGCCTGTGCGTGACAAACACATTCTTCAAGTGCAAAGAGATCCACCAGGTGTCATGGAGGCACCCCCGCTCCCGCCATTGGCACCAGCTTGACCTCGTCATCACCAGAAGAACGGATATTGGCAGCACCCTCCTCACCCGCAGCTACCACAGTGCAGACTGCGACACGGACCATGCCCTCGTGGTAAGCAAGGTGCGCATAATGCCGAAGAGGTTGCACCACTCCAAGATGAAGGGTCGCCCACGCATCAACACCAGTTGTGCCAGCAACCCAGTTAAGACCCAGCAATTCATCAACAAGATGGAAGATGCACTCGGCGAGGGAGTGGCGGCAGATGACATTATCAAATCCAATTGGCCACGTCTCCGCGACGCCATATACAACTCCGCCATTATTGCTTACGGGAAGAAAGAGCGGAAGAACGCTGACTGGTACGAGGCTCACTGGGAAGAAATGGAACCCGTGATCGAGGCTAAGAGGAAGGCCCTACTGGCTTACAAGGTCACGCCCACTCCCAGTACACTTCAAGCTCTACGGGCTGCCAGGAACAAAGTCCAGAAGACCGCCCGCCACTGTGCCAACACCTATTGGCTAAACCTGTGCAGAAGCATTCAGGAAGCCGCCGATATAGGCAACGCACGAGGAATGTATGAGGGTATCAAGAAGGCAACAGGCCCAATCCCCTCCAAGATCGCCCCCCTTAAGTCCAAGACAGGTGAGGTCATCACTGACCAGGAACAGCAAATGCGGCGGTGGACCGAGCACTACCTCGAGCTGTACGCAACGAAGAACACCGTAACAGACACTGCTCTTAACGCCATCCCAGACCTACCAGTCATGGAGGAGCTAGACACCCCACCTACTGCGGCAGAGCTCGGCAAAGCCATCGACCGCCTCGCTTGCGGGAAAGCACCAGGAAGCGACGGAATCCCTCCAGAAATCCTAAAGAGCGGGAAACCAGTCCTGCTACAGCCGCTCCACCATCTACTCTGTCTCTGCTGGAAGGAGGGTTACATCCCCCAGGATATGAGAGACGCCAACATTATCACCATGTACAAGAACAAAGGAGACCGCAGCGACTGCAACAACTACCGGGGCATCTCTCTCCTCAGCGTCGTCGGCAAAGTATTCGCCCGGGTCGCTCTTGCCCGCCTGCAGACCCTTGCTTCCCGCGTCTACCCAGAGTCCCAGTGTGGCTTCAGAGCTGGCCGATCAACAGTGGACATGATCTTCTCCCTACGCCAGCTGCAGGAGAAGTGTCACGAGCAGCATAAACCACTCTACCTCGCCTTTATCGACCTCACGAAGGCGTTTGATCTGGTCAGTCGAAGCGGTCTCTTCAGCTTGCTACGGAAGATTGGCTGTCCACCACATCTGCTTGCTGTGGTCATGTCCTTTCACGACAACATGCACAGCACGGTGTCCTACAACGGCGCAACCTCTGAGGCCTTCCCAGTCAGCAGCGGAGTAAAGCAGGGCTGCGTCCTCGCGCCTACGCTGTTCGGAATCTTCTTCTCCATGCTCCTCCAATACGCCTTTAAGGACTGCAGCGAGGGTGTCTTCATTCACACCAGATCCGATGGCAAGCTCTACAACCTGGCCCGTCTACGAGCCAAGACCAAAGTCAAAGAGGTGCTCATCCGTGAGATGCTCTTCGCCGACGACGCAGCTTTGACATCACACTCCGAAGAGGGACTCCAGCAGCTAGTCACTTGCCTTTCCCACGCATGCAAGGAGTTCGGACTAGCCATCAGCCTGACGAAGACGAACGTTATGGCTCAAGGCACGGGGACTCCCCCATGCATCACCATCGACGGATACACCCTGGAGGTTGTCAACGACTTCACTTACCTCGGGTCCACCATCTCGAGCTCTCTGTCAGTCGACCTGGAGGTCAACCGGAGAATCGCCAGGGCAGCCACAGTTATGGCCAGACTGAACCGGCGAGCGTGGAACAATTCCAGCCTCACTGAGAAAACCAGACTGCGCATCTACCAAGCCTGCGTACTCAGCACTCTCCTCTATGGCAGCGAGACGTGGACCACCTACGCAAGGCACGAAAGGAAACTCAACAGCTTCCACATGAGGTGCCTGCGACGCGTCCTGCATGTCGCCTGGCAGGATAAGGTCCCCAACACCGAGGTGCTGAAGCGAGCCAATATGAGCAGTTTGCATGCAGTTCTTAGCGAGAGACGCCTCAGGTGGCTCGGCCATGTCAAAAGAATGGATGCAGGCCGTATCCCCAAAGACCTCCTCTACGGCGAGCTAGCAGAAGGCAAGAGGATGACAGGGCGCCCAAAACTGCGGTTCAAAGACATCTGCAAAAAGGACATGACACAATGCTCCATCAATCTCAACACATGGGAAGTTCAAGCAGACGACCGCCTAGCCTGGAGGCTCGCGGTCAGGCAAGGTACGTCACGTGCAGAGGCTGCGCGCAACGAGGAGGCGGTCCAGAAAAGATCGAGGCGGAAGCAGCGTCAGCAGCAGCAACAACAGCCATCTGCCTTCACCTGTACCAAGTGCGGCAGGGATTGTCACTCCCGAATCAGACTGCACAGCCATTCTCGGCGGTGCAGATAGACTCTCAAGAAGCTACGCCATCGTCTCTCGAGACGGACGGCTGCCGACGACGACGATTAACCAGATCTTGGGTTTCTAAATAATATTCCCCCCAAAAAAGAACCAGAGTTTCTTACAGAAATGGCTACTTTGGGGTCTGAGATGGAAACGATCTTGGAAAAGAGCCTGGGCATCCTGCGTCTGGAGACAGGGGTTGTTCGAAGAGTATTGGGAACGTGTCAAAGGAGCATGGGGCCATCTTGAAAGCCCTCCCACCAGCCCAGGCTGGGACAATTTGAGCATCAAAACAAACAGTGATAAGATACTCACAGGCACAAACAAATGAAGGGAGAAGAAAATATCTTTCTGAGAGTAAAATACCAGCCCATACATGTAAAAAGAGTCATGAAATTAGAAAAATCACCATTTGGCAACCATCCCAATAAATACTGATTCAAGATGTAAGCGGCGACCTAATACTCATTTATCGCTGCAGCAATGGAATGGGAACTTGGCCCAGTGGGTGAGAGAAGATGAGTCATGGAACAGTTACCGGATCAAGAAGGCTCGTCGCTTGTGAGAACCCAGACTGCGCCGGCGCTTAGGCCAGATGGCCGCTCAGGCAGCGGGAGATTTATGTGTTCCCTGCACAGCTCATCCGTGCTGAGCCTCGGTGCTAGGCCCGTAGAGAGGGCAGCCTTCGGGTCAGGAGGAGCTGTGGGGACAGGCATGGCCAGGAGCTACCAGACCAGCAGGTTTGCTTTGCCGCTTCCCAGGATAGCCCGAGTGGCAAGCCGGCGTGCAGGGAGGGGCGTCCTGCAAACCAGCGGGGGGTGGTGCCAAGCGGGCCCCAGATCCTCGGCTCCACGCTCAGCCACGGCCCCTGGAATTCATCAGCACCAACCGCCTCGCCGCTTCCAGAAGCAGGCAGCCGGCATTCCCAAGTGGGCCCCGCACGCACGCAGAGGGTCTCCGGCGCCTTGCCGCCTTGTCATGATGTCGCGTGTTTCTTGTCACCGTTCATGTGGAACACATCGGGGCTGTTTGGGGGCGGGCACCATATGGTTGGCCTCCCTGTCCCCGAGGGACGCGGAGGGGGATAATGACATTCTCCCTGATCTGACGCCATCACTTCAATCACGGAACCGTAAGCACCCCGCTGCTCACCCCAGCTCTGGGCGTCCCGGCTCAGAGGCAGCCCAGCAGGGAATTCAATTAATGAGCCGCCCGGCAGAGTCACTTACTCCGTCGGCACCACCAGGGAAACCGATTGGCAGGGAAGGGAGGTGGGAATTGCAGGGTTCCCCTCAGCCCTGGTCCCTGCGAGGGAGGATGGGGGTTTGTTTTGGTTCGACTGTCAAGTCAAACTTTCCGCTTTCCGGTCTGTTCACTGGTTACCCGCTGATGAGCAGAAGGGCTGCGAGGATTCTGATCCTGCGCCTGGTGTGTTGGGACGTGGATCCGCCCGCCCCCTCCCCACCCAGCGTTCTCTGCCCACGCTCCCCACAGAGGAAGGGAACCCACACACGGCATGTGGCGCCTGCGGAGACTTCGCCCTGCGCTCTGGGACGCAGGGACTCCCAGCTGCAAATCCGGGTTTCAATCCAATATTAGCACAACTCAGGGGGAGCCCCTCCAGGTAGATTTTCCTTCGTTTAATGTTCCGAAAGCCTTTCTCTCCGCGCTTCTTTCAACCGCCCATTTGACAAGTTTGTTTATTTCAGAAAAAGCAAACACGCTGCTTTCCTTCCCTTCTGAAGATGCACATGTACAGTTCTTAGAAGAGTCACGTGAGCACACTGGGGAAACCACGGGATGCGGACGCGTCAGAAAACAAATGGCTGGCGTTGGACAGAACCATCTGGTCTGCTCTTTTCCTTGCACCTCTCCGGGGTCCCCTCCAGTGAGACCCGGGGGAAGGGGGCAGGTACGGGCCAGAGGGAAATGGGTGATGGTGTGCCGCCAGAGGCAGGGCATACGTCACATTTTTTTCGGAGACCACAAATATTTCCAAGCTTTGACACTGTCATTCCTTTTTCCTGGTGTGAGCTTGACTGGGTCCCCTAGAACCATGCCCAGTGGACAATCTGATCGCTTTGATCTTTCTGGCACGACAGCCCCAGTTCTACTATTCAGTCATCAACTCATTCCATGAGTCCAAAAGGCGCTCCCCGGAGAAACTGGAGCCCATTCTCACGTCCGTCCTCTGTGGACAGGACTGTGACTCCTTTTGTGCGGCTCACCCCGGGGACACCTTGACTCTCAAAGGACATGTGTCTAATCAGACACGCCAGTACCAAAATAGAAACACTGGAATCCAAGGGCTGTGCTCGGGGCGGAGGCTCCCATGATGGGTGAGACCCTGAGATATGTCCCCCTAACCTCCTTTCTAGGCAAGAGGGCCACCCCTTTTCTGGCCTCTTGTGCCCTATGTGGGACGCCCCAGCTTCAATTTTCCTGTACCACCCTCAATAACTCAGAGACCCCACAGAACCACTCACAGGAGCCCCGCCCCCTTCCTTGTACCCTGACTGAGCCGTGACCCCCTCAGCTGGGCTGAGGTTATGCCTTGTACAGAGCTGACCTTGATTCTTTAGAGCTTTCAACAGTGAGAATGCCCAGGGTTGCAAGTATCAGAAACACGATCCAAAGTAGTCTAAGCAAAAAAGGGGGGTACATTCAAAGAACCTCAAGGTGTCTCAAGACCTCAAATGTAAGAACCCACCGGGCCTAATGAATCTCGGTGGGGGAGGCGGGGAACTGTGGTCTCAGGGCCCCTCTCCACCTTTTGTCTCCCGCCGCAGCACCCTGCCTTTCTTGAGTTCACGTGACGGAAACCACAGTGGGTGTCTAAACCTCAGGCGCCCATGCTGAGTCCGGGGCCCGCGGGGGACCCAGTCCACTGCACCCACGAGGAGCAAGAGTGAGCCACGTCCCCAGGAAGGATGCAGATTGTGCTGCGTAGGAAGAATACACCTCTCCTTTCCTCCCCATCAGGGTCCCTCCAACCCTTGTTTATAAATACACTTAAAAGAGGCTCAGTTCTCCTCCCAAAAAACACTACGGTTCTTAGGGCCACGTGGACCATGTAATAGGCACTACCTGGAAAACTGAGGTTTAAACACCCCTGGAAAATGGGCCCTTTCCCTGTGATGACAGTCAGATGGACGCAAGGACGGGCTCTGCCCCTTGGCCCCTGCCCTGCCCCCCAACACATGGCGCTCACCTGGAAGCACACGCCTGGCAAAGGCCGTGAGGGCGGCGTGAAGGAATTCAGCAAGGCGGTGGCAGGGAAACCGCAAAGCGCGCACTCGGAAATGGGCACCAGCGGGCCGTCCTCCTCGGCCCCATGTCACACTGAGCAGCTGTGAGGTCACGTTGTCCCCATTCCTGCCCCTGAGCACATGCGGGCTGACATCTGTGCTGCCTCTCTGACCGCCATCAACATATCTGGGGGAGCGGCCTTCTCCTAAAAACGGAAAAGTGCGCGCAATGCTGCTCCAACTTCCACTCTAGAAAGCAAGGTTGCTTCCAGCTCAGGGCAGTCTGTGGCTCTCTTTTGGACCCCTTTGGCGGCTCAGACCAGGAGACTTTCCACACAAGGCTTCTCCAATCGTGCCGGAAAAGACCCCCAAGGGTGGCAGTTTGTAATCTGGCATCTCTGGGCCCCCCGAGGCCTCCGCATGGGATCAGCGGAACTGTGATGCTGTTAATGGCATGTATGAAGACTTGCATGTATTTCTCTATGAAGTTCTTAGCTTTCTTCAGGTTCTCAAAGTGATTCACAAGCCGAGAGAGATTTCAAATGACTGTTTTCTGGAAAGAGCAGAAATCGATCCTGCCTTGGCTGCCTTCAGGTTTCTCCCTACCCACGCGTGGCAAGCCAGGGCTGGAGGCTGGGGACGCACTGAAAACTTAAGCTATGGAGACAGTCCTCCGGTGGAAATGTCGCATATTGGATGCTGTGAGGGGTGGACCCGGAGCCCGGGAAGCTCTGGAACCGGTTCCAGCCTGTGCCCTCTGCCCTAGCATTTTCCCCCGCCCCTTCTAGGCGGCGGGTGCAGAGCCTGGCTCCCCCTTGCCCCCGACCCTGCCTGACGTGCCTGTGAACTTGTGCACTCAGGCGTGACCTCAAATTCACGGGGAGCTGGATAGAGAGGGGAATGCTGAGGCTTTGGAGATGAGCCTGTCCCAATGCAGCCTGTCTGTGTCACTTAGTAATGTCAGTGCTCAGACATCGCTAAACCTGCAGAGAGTTGTGTAAGCGTTTTCTGGAGCCCAGCCTCTGACAGGGAGGAAGATCTCCAAGGCTCCAGGAAATAACAGTTTGGCAGCTTCTGTTATGCCATTGGAATTTAGGGGTGAAGAAGAACCCGCTTGCTCCCCGTGTGGAAACCTGCTAATAAAACAATAATCTCTGAGCTCCGCAGTGGAAAACAGGAGGAAAAATTGGCATTATGAGCCAAGGCCTCCTCTCCTTTGCCCCCAACAAGGAGGCTTTAAAGGTCTGAAGCCAACACTAAGCTCTGTTGGCTTCCAGAAGAAACAAAGAGTACTCTGACCTGTGGGTTCATGCCATGGATAAATCCCGTCTTGGGGTACACGTCTGTGAATTTCATCAAAAACTTAGCCTCAAACAGAATGCCACGTTCTTTAGTTATCAAATTTTTCTGATGAATCTCCAAAAATAATTAGTTAAATTATGCTAAATGTATGTATTTTTAAAATCTCTCCTAACCCGGTTTCCTCCCTCCTTCTACATTTTCCTAGAGTTCTAGGAAAACACCATCTTAGAAAAATTAGTCAATGAATTTAAATATAACTAGTCAACTCATTTAATGCTACCCCCGAATGGGCCGTGTTCCAGGGCTTGCTCTGCCTGTCCTCTTGGCTACAAAGGCCCGTTCTGCGGGCCCACTGGGCATTTGCCATGAGCTCCGTTAGTGGTTCCCTCGCAGGCTCAGCTCTGTGCAGTACTCAGGAATTAACTAGGTTCTCTCTAACAAGTGATGCATGGAGAGTGACTATGTGAGGACCAACTCAGGTGACATTCACGTTGGTAAGTAAGGCCTGGCCACCTCCAACAGGATGTGCTAGTGAAGTCAGAGAGTGCTGGGGCTCTGTCAGCTCCAAGGGCGGGGCAGGACAGTCCGCACGGCACACTTGCCTCTCGGCCTGGTGGGGCCGCCCTGCAGCTGTGGACCGCTGCTCTGTTGCCTTTGCTGGTCACTAAGGGCGGTTGCCGACTCTCCTGTTCTGCCCGCCCCCTTGGTCTTTGGGGCCGAGAGGTCAGTGCAGAGCTGGGGCTCTGGGTTCCTTAGTGAGGGAGTGGGGTGGATCGACCCCTGCCTTCCTCTGATGCCGTTCATGCGACCAAAACCCCTGGAAGGATATGCAGAGACTGGCTTTGATCCATGGGGGGCCAGGACAGGCGAGTCCTCTGTAGCCACGGGTCACAGCTCACGATGGCCAATTAGTAATTTCCAGGAATTTTGTAAGTCTGTTGTTAAACCATCAGTAGCTTGGAATCAGCCACAGTGGGAGACATTACCCCACAGCAATGGACAAATGTTAAAAACTCAGGTTTTGGGGTCTTTTCCCCATAGAGCCAATTGTTACATGTATCAGCATACCACTGAGGCCTACTCGTTTGTGTGCCAGGACACAGTGACTGCATGTCCCCGCCAGAGATGGTCCTCCTGCCTCAGAACGGGGCGCTGCACATCGGCTCCACCATCCAGCGGCGGCTTCATCCCAGGCCAGCGCCCGTAAGCAGGTGTCTGGGGACCTGAGGACGGAGCGCAGAATGTGGCTCTGCGGGACTCCGCCAGCAGCCTGATTTGGGACTTCTGTCCTCAAGGACAGTGAGAGAATGCATTTCTTAAGTCCCCCAGTTCAGAGCACTTGCTTAGGGCAGCTCTGGGAAGCTAAGACTGCTTACTACCCAGTTTCCCCTGCAAACCATCCACAGTGCCTGATTCAGGGGTTCGGGGCCATTCCATGAATATTTGTGCGGCCTGGGCCCGGGTGTGCAGGACTGAGGGCAAGGGCCCATGGCCGCTGGGGACGGCAGACCTGGTGTTCTTTGCAAATGGGAGCCTCTGAGCTGGTTTTCTCGGCCTCCCAGGCCTCCAGCGGGGCCCCATGCTGTTCCCGTCCCTGCTCAGCGTCCCAGGCTCTCAGAGCAGAGGTCCCTCCTCTGCATGGTCCGGCCAGAGGGTGTGACCCCTCGGGCACCAGAGGGCTTCTCCCAAGATCCTCTAGGTCCAGCATGGACAGGCTTCAGGAGAAGAGGCAACAGAGCAAGAGAAATGAGCTAACAATTTCCAAAGTGGGTCGTCATCTAAAAATGAGCCAACCCAAGGCACCCGAAGGCCCACCATGACTGTCATCATTGCTTTTGCAGAGGAAATGTCCCTGGAGTCAGAGGTGCCCCTTCATGTCACCACGGGCCAGGTGGCTGTCTGCGTTCACACAACATCCTCGGCACCTCTCTGAGGTCCCAGGACAGGTGTTGGCATCAGATTCCAGGGGTTGCTTAGGCGGCGTGAAGGGACAGAGAAGGGCATGTGGGACACTTAGCGGCAGAGCCCCAGTGCTCCCCCTGCGGACACCCGCAACCCCCCGAGGTCTGACTGCACGGCTGGGACTCCCCCCCCACCCCGGCCAGCTCAGTGACGTTCCCACCGCAGAGGGTCCGCATTGGGAAGGGGCCCGGAGGGCCTCTCGCCCAGCCCAGCCCACGCGTGCTGCAGAGATTGTGGCCTAACAGCCTTTTCTTTCCACGGAGGGATTTCCCTTCCCTGGACTCAGCAAATTCCACCTGTCACGTGCTGTCCCCCATAGAGATGGACCACAGAGTCCCCCTCCTTTGACGTCTGTGGGAGATCGAAGGTGGTGACAGGCCCTGGGACACTTCTCCCACGGAGAGGGGGATGGAAGAGGACGGCTAAGTTCCCTCCCTCGAATCGAGGTGGGCGCTGTGACCACTGGACCAGTAGCTGGTGACAGAAGGAGCCCTGTGTCAGGAATCCATTATCTGAGCTCAGGCTCCAGGGGCTGACGGCTTCCGCTTCCTGTCTCTTGCTCCTGGGTTCCAGCCACGTGACGATGAGGAGCCTGAACCACACAGAGAGGCTGCATATAGACGCTCCGGGGCGCCCCCACCGGGCCACCCGCCGACCACCAGCCGCCAGCCACGTGAGTGCGCCATCTCGGACGGAGAGATGAGCCCAGCTCCAGCCACCCACACCACACCGTTGTGAGCGGGCCCGCCGAGAACGGCCCGCTGAGCCCCGGCCCCCCACTGTGCCCGCGCGGAACGACGGCTGGGCGTGGGGACGTCGCTAAGTGCCGGGGCGGGATGGTCTGCAGCTACAGGTAGCCAGCGCCAGGGCTAGTGTGTGCACCCCCTACCCTGGGCCCTCAGGACTCAGACAAGTTTTAGGGGTCTTATCTCCTTCAACGAAGATTTATCGAATATTTCCTATGGCCCAATAAATGTGTCAGGCACCCAAGTTCAGCAATGAACAGAAAAAGGGTCCCTGTTCTCACAAATTCATTCATGCGTGGCAGAAAGGGGGGACAGGAAATACCAGGTAAAGAAAAAGTGACATACAGAGAATTAGAATAAAGAAACAAATGTAACTATTGTTCTGATATTATTATTATTACTTTCTGACTAAGCTACGAACTTTCTTTCTGTTAATATTCATCCGGTATGTCTTTTTCTATCTCTTTAACTTCAACCTTTTTTGCCAGCTTACATTTTACTCTTGTAAACAATATATATTGGATTATGCACCTTTTAACAGTTGTATTTGTGTTTTCATGTTTGTCGCAATCGCTGATATATTTTTGACTTCTTTCTTCCATATTATATTTTTCTCTTTTTTAAATCATGCTTTTTCTTTTATTCTCAATAACTGAGTCACCTCTACACCTTTTTCAACTTTCTCTCCAAGCCCGGTTTCCACTCAAACACCTGCAGCCTCTGGTGTACCTGTTAGATGCTACATTGGTAAATAATAAAACTTCCCCTTAATTTCCACCCAGTAGCCTTCAGGTTGTATCCACCCAGAACACACCCCATCTGTCTAGATGGAGCATCCCCTCTGAAAGGAGTAGCCCGAGAGTAACCTGATCTGTCCTGAGAAAAATGAGACTATTTCCTCCCTCGTTTAGACAAAACACTATCATCACAGGCACTAAGCATGCAGTGGCTCCCGGGAGCTGGGCACACGGCTGTCCCCTGGCAGCCCACTGGCAGCTGAAGTCTCTGCATCACTTCTCTACTGTGAAGCCACATCTTCCCTGTTGTGTGTGTTACAGCTGAACTGTGTTAACGCAAGTGCCAGACTGCACAGGTGTCCCCAAGCGGACTGCACCTTGTTAGAGTCGGCCACTGCTCCAGGCTGTCAAGATGCTTGGGTTTCTCTCCACATTGTGTCACCCACAGAAGGAGGGGTTTCCTCTGTTCAGAGTCCTCTCCCAACAATGCCCAGCACCGGTCCAATACTTCTGTATATTCTCGTCTTACTGGCTGGAAATACAGTCTCCCCGGTGGGAAGTCTGTGGAGCAGGTGGAAGGACAGGACAGACAGGGGCCCCCAAAGAACTCACACCTGCACCTTCTCTCCGAGCTGCAGTAGTAAAACCCTCACACGTGGGTGCGGCAAGACATCTGTGGGACGGGACGGAGAGGGCGTGGACGTGCCCCAGAGAAGTTTGAGGACGTCCGACAGCCCAACCCCGAGAAGTCTCAGGAAGGAAGGCGTGCGTCGTGACTGGCATGTAATAATGAGCAGAAATCTACTCATTTTGGATCGGAGCCTGTTGGTATAAAGAAAGGGGGACTTCTGGCCAACACAGAGGCCTGGACAGACACGCTGCGTCTCCCTCCATAACTGAGAAGGAACACAACCACCTCAGAACTAGAGACAACTAGAAGTTCCAGAAAATCAAGCTGCCTACAAGTCCAGCAAACAAAGATATAAAGAAGAAACACTCACCCAGACAGGCAGGAGGGGCAGAGCCGGGGAGGAGAGGACGCGGTGTGGTGGCAACAGCAGCGGCAATGGCAGGCCAGCAGAAAGCATAGTCATA
Organism: Furipterus horrens; assembly: GCF_987537825.1. NCBI lineage: Eukaryota > Metazoa > Chordata > Mammalia > Chiroptera > Furipteridae > Furipterus > Furipterus horrens. Next base: position 215,418,763 of record NW_028327171.1, read on the forward strand.
TGTTTTAAAAAGTTAGGAGGGACACCTGGGGAGCGCTCCCAGCACCAGACCAGACTACGAAGCTCAAGCCTCATTGCTTCTGACTGTGCAAACCCGTGGGGGTTGGGGTGGAGGCAGAAACTGCCGGTCTCTCAGCAGAGTCCACTTGTATAAAGGACCCCCACGGTCCTACAATGTCTGCAGACCCACCCACTCTGGGAATGACGGCCAGGGCAACAGGTAGGGAGCTGCCAGTCTGGTGCAGAAGTGGGAGAGGTGCTGGGAAAAGGGGTGACTGCTGAGCAGGTGACATTGTTCCCTCTTGGACCCCTCCCCTACAAACAGCACCACAACATGGTGAAATGAGTTGCCCTCTACTGAAGAATGCCTAAGGCTCTGCCCCTTACAACATAACAGGAGTGACAGCTCTACCTAAGACACAGGGGCAAACAAACATAGAAACCTATCAAGATGAGGAGACACAAAAGTATGGCCCAAAAGGGGGAACGGATCAAGATTTCAGTGGGAGAACTAAGTGACAAGGAGATAGCCAACCTCACAGATGAGGAGATAGTCAACCTAACAGATGAAGAGTTCAAAACACTGATGATAAAAATGCTCACAGGCTTGACAGATATACTTAAGTACGGCAAATGCATAAGGGAAAAAATGAAGGCTATGCTGAATGAAATGAAGAAAAACCCACACAAAACCAACAATAAAAGGAAGGAAACCGAGGTTCAAATCAATGATGTGGAACATAAGGAAGGAAAAAACAGTCAACCAGTGCAGAATGAGGAAACAAGAATTGAAAAAAATGAGGAGTGACTTAGGAACCTCTGGGACAATTTTAAATGTGCCAACGTCCAAACCACAGGAGTGCCAGAAGGAGAAGAAGAAGAGCAAGAAATTGAAAACTTATTTGAGAAAATAATGAAGGGAAACTCCCCAAAGTTTGCAAAGGAAATAGACATACAAGTCCAGGAAGCACAGGAGTCCCAAACGAGCTAGACCCAGAGAGGACCACACCAAGACACATCATCATTAAAATGCCAAAGATTCAAGATAAAGAGAGAATCTTAAAAGCAATAAGAGAAAAGCGGAGAATTACCTACAAAGGGGTGCCTATAAGACTTATCAGCTGATTTCTCAAAAGAAACTTTGCAGGCAAGAAGGGACTGGCAAGCAGTATTCAAGGTGATGAAAAGCAAGGACCCACAACCAGGATGACTCTATCCAGCAAAGCTATCATTTGGAATGGAAGGGCAGATGAAGTGCTTCCCAGACAAGGTAAAGCTAAAGGAGCTCATCATCATCAAGTCATTATTATATGAAATGTCAAAGGGACTTACTTAAGAAAAAGAAGATCAAAACTATGAACATTAAAATGACAACAAAGTCACAGCTATCAACAACTGAATCTAAAAAATAAAAACAAAACCCAACTAAGCAAACGAGAACAGGAGCAGAATCATAGGTGTGGGGATCACTTGGAGGGTTATCAGCTGGGAGGGGGGAGGGGGAGAAATGGGGAAATGGTGCAGGGACTAAGAAGCCTAATCAGTTGGTGCAAAGTAGACAGAAGGAAGTAAAGAATAATATAGGAAAGGGTGAAGCCAAAGAACTTATATGCACGGCCCATGGACGTGAACTAAGGGGGTGGGATTGCTGGAGGGAAGAGGGGTACTGGGCAGAGGGGAGCAAAGGGGGGAAAAATTGGAACTACTGTAACAACATAACCAATAAAAAACACTGTAAAAGGGGCAATTTTTTTTTTTTTAAAAAGGAAAGGGTAGGATATCGCTGGCAAGTTTTTAAAAATGAAGACTCTTAGAAGCAAATGTTATTGGTGTCCCAGATGTGACCATGTGGGGCTAAACTGAGTTCCCTAGAAGTTCATAGATTGAAGCCTCAGAATATGACTGTACGTGGAGACGGGGTCTTTAAAGACGTTACGGTAAACTGAGGTTATGAGAGGGGGTCCTCATCCATGTGGCCGGCGTCCCGACTAGGAGAGGTGATTAGGACGCAGACACGCACAGAGGGACAGCCATGTGAGGACACCGGGGGAAGACGGCTGTCCGCACGCCAAGGACAGAGACCTCAGCGGGAGCCAGCCCTGCCCACACCGTGGTCTCAGGCTTCCAGCCCTCACGGCTGCGGGGCAATAAGTGCCTGTTGTGTAGGCCACACGGGCTGTGGCCCTGCGTCACAGCAGCCCAAGCCGACTAATACGGACCATGACGACTTGTTGGCAAGGCCACCCCACGTGGCTGAGACCCAGGCCACCTTCCTGAGGTCACCCAGCGTCCCCCGCGCTGAGCCTGTGCGCCCAGGAAACCACCCGCCCCAGGCCGCCCCCTGGGGTCAGTCTGTCCCAGGCACGTTTTTCATGGGCACGTCGCTCGTGAAGCTTAGCGTGTGAGCCCGGGCATGCACGTACACGTGTCTGCGTCCGTGTGCACACCTACACGCTACAGCTGCAGAGAGAAACACACCACACTGAGCTCCTGAAAACGCAGAGTTGAAAACCAGACCTTCGGACGTCAGTGAATCAGCCCGCGTTTTGCCCTTTTATGGGACTGGCCAGGGAGCGCAGTGTTGCCTAAGCGATGCTCGCCATCTCCAGCCTTGGAAATGAAACGCCAATGCAATCCAGAGGCTTCGTCTGTCCGCTTCTCAAAAGCAGAAAGATTCGCAACTTAAAAATTCAGACGACCTAAAGGAAGCTGACAATGAGGGCTGTGACCTGCGGGACCGGTCAGGTCCACAAGCCCAGACTCAGTCCTGCCGGGGATGGCTGGTCATGGGCTCAGCCTGAGTCTCCTAGTCACCAGAGTTCTGGAGTTGGGGACGTCTCAGATGCCTGGAACGTCCTGACGCACTTGAGGCCAGGAGGGAGGTCTGACTTTCTGGCTGGCTTCTCGAAGCCTCCGGGTGCTGGGGAGGCGCCACCCCTGACTCAGGATCTGGTCATAGGGCCTTCAAGGAACTTAAGGTGCTCTCTAAAACATCGGGGTCCCTACCTGGGCTCCCTCTCCCCAGACCATTCAAAGGTTCTCAGCTCCTCTCCACGGTCTGTAGGTCCCTGCACAGCCCAGCTCTGGCACGCCCCCACCTGGTCACCGCACTGTCCCTTCCACCCAGCCACACAGCCTCCACCCCACCAGGGACCCCTCTTCCTTCTCCTCAGGGCGATTCCTCCTGCCTTACGAAAGCCATCCAGGTGAGGCCAGATGCCTCATTTACGTGCTCAGGAGGGGTCCACGCTCCGTGCTGCCGCACCTGCTCCTGACTCTGCATCAGACACTCATCTGGGTGACAGGCCAACAGCCAGCTCCGTCCTTGGACATCAAGGACAGGGACAAAGCCAAAGTCGCCCTCCACGAACACTGGCTGATGAGAGAACCCACGGATCAGCCCGCACCGCGGGCCCTGGGGTAGATGGACGGGAGGCAGCCGTTTCACACCTACTTAAGATGCAATTCTCTCAGGATTCTTTTCTTTTTCCTCGGCTGCTATGGTTAGAAGCATCAAATTAGCCTGCAGAAGGGTCAGGCCATTTAGAAGCAGGTGTAAGTGACGGCGGCACAAATCACCGCTAATAGCTTACCAGTCAAAACTTAGAAATGTCACAATGAGCCAAAGAAGACAAAATGATTCTTTCGATGGTTTAAGATTATCATCGGAAACACAGCACCCATAAACCCCACTAAGACAGTGGGCGTGGCCGTGTTCCAACAAAACTTTATTTGCCAAATACGGCAGCGGGTCAGATCTGGCCTCTGGATGAGGTTTCCGGCCCCCGCCTAGAATACTCACTTTGTGAGGCTCCTCACTTGCCAGCAATGTCAGACGAGGGAGAAGAGGAACAGCTTCGCCGCGGGACCTTCACGCCTTCTTAAATGGCTCAGCTGTCATCTCGCCAGCTTCTGGGGCTGCGCCCCTTCCCTCTGTCCTCTGCCCAACTGGGGGCGAGGTCTGCAGATTCCGCTCTGTGCCCTGGATCGCATCCCTGGGTCAGCTCTACCCGCTCCTCGTGGGGTCTTCCCGAGTCATGGGGCTGAGAACGCACCCGCCGCAAAGCCCATCCCCTCCCAGAGGGAGCCCTGGAGCAAGGAAGCGTGTTGTCCCTGAGGCTCATGGCTCTGAGGAATCCTGCTCATTAGAGCAATACCCTCCGTCCAACGCAAGCAGCGCGCTTAGCCACTAACCGTGGGCGTTAATCCAAGCGCAGCAGCCTTGCGCAGAAGTGACATAAAGCACTCCTGGACAGATTCTTCACCGTCTACCTTTGTGCCTCCTCTGCCTACATTTTTGTCACTCGCCGGGCTAAGCCCGTTCCTCGTCCTATTTTCCCCTCTTGAAACCTCAAGCATCATCGCCAAGACCAAGCTTCACACCAGTTAATTAACCATCAATTAATTACCCCCCTAAGGAGCGCTGGAAATGACTCCGGTGGCCGTTAAATCGAGACTGTCATGCGGCTCACCGGAGGCTGTGCTTCGGAGCGGATCTGAGGCCTGAGACTGTCATGAGCACCCGAGAGCCGTCGAGTCCCCGCTTGTCCCCTGCCCCCCGGCCGTGAGGTCACGTGTGCCTGATGACAGAGAGAACGGCACGCAGGAAAGCCGCGAACCGCAGCTCTGGGATCCCGGGGCAGCCAAGCCAACGCAGCCTCCCTGCCCTGCGACTTCTGGGTAGTTAATGTCAGTCTAGCTCCCCAAACATCTGTATTTCCAGAAGGACTTGTTTAGACAAGAAAAGTAGGACTATTTTGTGTGATATTGGGGACGGCATGGAGGAGGGCAATTTCAGATACTTGTTAATCAGCTCTTGTCACAGGGAGGCAATAAAATAGGTCAAGCCTACGGGCTTAGAAGAAATTTTGGGTCATCCTAAGGCCTTTAATTATGAGGCTAAGTGCACTATGAATTTAAAAATTAAAATGAAATTCAACCACTGGGGCCTCTCTTCAGCATAGAGACTCAGAGGGCCTGCCAAACTAATGCTGCTTCTCTCAGCTTCATTAACCTCAGCATCAAATGTGAGTAGGAATTAAGATTTTTGTTTCAAAAATATTTAGAAAAAAAACCCCCAAAAACACTAAAGTTGAAGAGAGAAAAAATGTGGTGTTTCGCTTTCACCTGGGATGTAGAGCGTTGGGAAAAGCATTGCTCCTACCCCAACAAGGAGGGAAGCAGAATAAATTACAAAATCATAGCATGTTTCTTTTATTCTTAAGGATTTTATTTATTTATTTTTAGAGAGAGGGGAAGGGAGGGAGAAAGAGAGGGAAAGGAACATCAGTGTGTGGTTGCCTCTCGGGCACCCCCAACTGAGGACCTGGCCCACAACCCAGGCAAGTGCTCTCACCGGGAATCGAACCAGCGACCCTTTGGTTTGCAGGCCAGTGCTCCACCCATTGAACCACACCAGCCAGGGTCATAGCATGCTCTGATCTTTCAAAGATCTGAGATCCTGAAATCCAAAGAAACGAGGGCAGCTCCCAAGTTAGGCTCCAACGCCTGCTTCTCTGCCGCGCAGCCTGGAAAGAGATGCTCAGACCATACCAGCAGGCAAGAAGAAGTCAGCTAGCATTCTAAGGAAATGCAAAAGCTTGTGTGTGGGCACATATGAGAGGACAGAGCTTCGGCAGGCACGAGGACGGTTGGCACTCACCCGCAGGCTCTTTTCCACAGACTCTGGAAAATGCTTACAGAAAGAGTCCAGGGTTGGGACAGGAGACAGCTCTCCCAGGGGTGCAGGGCCAGAGCAAGGGGGGCAGCTGCAGATGCAGTCAAGGCACATGAGCCCCCTCTGCACCCTGCTCTACTGGGAGCAAAAGGCTCACACCCCTGGGGAGGGACAGCAAGCCCCACCTCCCACTGGGGGCTGGGGAAGAGTACACAGATCCTCTGCTCTTGGGGTGGGAAAGTGAACGGGGTGAGGGCCAGGGCCCTCTACCAACACCACGGGAAGCCTTTCCCAGGAAAGTTGCCTCACAGACGCAGGCAGGGTTTGTCTGCACAGGGAGGAGGACCTGCATTAGTTAGAAAGACCCAGATCCAAGACGTCGGCACGGTGTCTTGCCCAAGACTGAGGTCTGACCAGGTCAACAGAGAACCCGATAATCCCAACCACCCAGCCACCAAGTAACAAGAAATGAGAGTCTGCCACTGGGAGAGGGGCAGGATCATGGAGAGAGGCCTTGTCCATAAGAGAGGCACACGGGAAAGCCTAAAGCTGAATGTGGAGCAGGAGCATGGAGAAATATCCTGCAGCATCCCAGCCCTTTCCATAAATATAAAAGGACCCTAGAGAAATTCCACGGGGATGGTGGTGCATTGATATCACCATAGCAACCAGAAAACACAAACCCAGCTCAGGTCCTGATGAGTGATTCAACCTCCCACTCACAGAGCAGGTAAGAGAAAAGGTTTGCCCACTCCAGGCATAATACTGTGCACCTCCACCTCTACTGTTCTACGTGTGATGTCCAGCATGAACACAAAAATTCCGAGACACCGGAAAGCCAGAAGAAGCCATCTTCTTCCAAGAGACAAAGAACTCAACAAAACCAGAACCAGAAATTGTTACTGTTGGTAACTAACTATACAGTCCCTTCTATTCTACCCCTTTGTTTCTCTCTTCCTGCATCCCTTTGTGTTAATCAAGTATTTCCTGAACATTGTTCTCCTGGTGGGTGCTGTTCCTCCTCTTCCCCTCCCCCTCCCCCCACCCACCTCTCACCCAGCTTCCTGCAGGCTGTGCTCCCAGCAATCCCAGGGGAGTAAGTAAGCGGGCAAGGAGAGATCGCCCACATTTGGGTTTCCTCCTGATTTCTACCCATATCACCCACTCACATGGCCATAAAAATGCTTCTGGGTTCTTCTCACCCCAGAAATTGTTTCAGCTCTTGCCCCGGCTTGGCAAATGTCCTCAGAGAGAAAACGTTCTGCGACCTCCCGTCCCTGGAGAATGCTTGGCCTCTGCATGAAATTGAACTTCTTGAGCCTTTGCATCACGGCTCTCAGATGGCTCTTTAAAATGTGTGACTTTTTTTAAACTTCATTTACTTTTTTGTTTTGTTTTGTTTTTTCAGTTTTTTGGTGCAGGAGTTGGTCGGTTGATCTGGTGTGACGATCTCCGTATCCTAACAGGAAGAAAAAACGTCCATGTAACAAATACATGTTCCTAAATTATTTGTTACCAGACCCCTGCGCATTGCTCAGGGTGCAGTGGTAAGAGACGGGACCAAAACCCTGGGCTGGCGCGGGGGCTCCGCCGCAGTGTTTCCAGAAGAGCAGGAAACAGTAAGACCTGCTGGTTTCCGAAGCCCGTCTGCACGAACCTAAGGAACTGATGTGGGCTCCCCGTGGGTCACTTTTAGCGGCACTCAGTGCCGTCTTTATTGCTCCTTCCCTAGTCACCTGTTCCAGGCAAACTTAATCTTTTCCCCTGTTCAAGGGCGTGGAACTTGGCATCCTTCTTCCCTTCACTTCCCCACACCCCTGCCGCCCTGAGAAACCACAAAGCCAGCCCTTGAACGTGCAGAGAGGTGTGGGAAAGAACAAATATTAAACATGGGAAATATTAACAGTAACCCCCGTACGCAGGGAATTTCGCCTCTCTCAACACACCATTGCATTGGTTTTGCATTTGTTCCCTGTTAAATGCAATAAGACAGATCAGCTGACACCTCAGAGTTCCATCCCCGCCACGAGGGAATTGGGAGGAATCACAAAGCCAGGTGGTGGGGCTGTGTGTTGAGTGGAACTCCTCAGGGCAGTGCCTGCAGGGGCCACAGGGGCCACACAAGCCACCGGGGCCTGGAAACGTCAGTCTGTTTGCTTTGTTGGACCTGACTGTGCAAACACGCGGACAGCTTCTGTGTAACCAACGGGATATTCTGTCGTGATCAGTTAACCAGCAACCCTCCCAGACCCGTGGACCCCAACACCACCCCCACGGCTCCCGCAGACTCGCAGGAAAGCAGAGGGCTCCATTTGGCACTGACCATCAGTTTTTTGGAGAATATGCAAGTTCGTTCTGGGTGAGCTCACGGCCAGGCCATGAGACAGCAGAGCTTGTCTTTGGTTCCTCTGGCTCAGCGACTCTCCCTCCCCCTTCCCCACAATAACCACTCCGATATTAAACACCAAGGTGATGCAATTATACCTTTCCCCAACCTTAGGCTTGAACAGGAAAGTAGAGGAGACCACTGAGTCACGTCACGAGTTGGGTTTGGAAATCCAGGTGCCTGGGTTCACATCCAGCTGTCTGACTCAGGCACGTCGCACGCACGTCCCGGCATTTTTATGAGGATTAACTGAGAATATGTCCACAGAGTCCACAGAACCATGTTTTACATTTCATAAAGACTCAACAAATATTCAATATTTCCTTAACAGGAAATGCTGAAAATATTAAGACACTAGAATGAAGTTCTTTGATAGTTTGAACTGTTGTTCAGAAAACGCTGATTCTTTTCCTTCATGCTGTGGATGAAATCCACTGCCCTGCCCCATTGGGATGGAGCTTGGTTGGGTGACTCCCTTCAGCCAGTGGGATTTCAGTGGATGTGACGGAAGCAGAAGCGTTAACCGTGATTCTGCAGTCTGGCTTGGTCTCTGGAGGCCAAGAGAACATGCCGTGGGCAGTCACTACCCATGTAGCCTGGAGGCCAGAATGAGACACATGGCACCAGCCTGAGTTCAGTTGACCATCAGAGCCCTGTTGCCTTGCAGTGAACCGGTGAGTGTCAGGGTAAAGGACTGCTGTTGGAAGCAACTGAGTTCCGGGGTTATTTGTTACACAGCATTGTTATGGAACTGACTGATACATGTTGTGATAATGCTATTGTGGATCAATGCCTGGAAATAAGGGAAGACTTTCAGATGTCAGTTGTGTTCCCTGTGCGGCCTTGTTTCCAGAGTCTTTTCCTTTCTACTGCTCTGCTTGGGGTCCCTCCTCCAAAAAGTCTTCATTGAGTACCTCTCTGCCAGGTCCTAAGAATATAAGGCAAACAGCTCACTATCCTTGTCCTCTCACTGTCTAATGACAGCCACGGATAAGTTAACAACAAATAGCAATCTCAAGGATTCGGGACTCGAAGGGAGCCATGCCAGACTGCTATGCCAAACAGAAGGGACAGCTGACCCACGTTCCAGGGTCAATGAAGATGGCAAAGTATGAATGGTGACAAAAATGATGAGTAGGCAGAGCGCGGAAGAAGTAGCTCCCACTGAGGGTGACGTCACAGGACACCAGTCAGCAAAGGCACATTTCCCAAGATGAGGCTGCTGCCCCCAGTCCTTGCTTTCCTGCCCCAAGAGAGAGTTGAGTTAAACCACAGAGACCTCAAGGCGGATGAGTGTTTATCTCCATGTCCCCTAGGGAGCTGCTTGGAAATACCCAGGCTGGGGCCCTTCTGGAAACTCTGAGTTAGCACGGCTGGGAAGCAGCTTGGGCAATCTTCTCTGTAAGTGCGCCCTCGGACGGTGCCCGGGCTCACCCAGCTTGGGAATCACATCTTTTCTTTATCCCAGGTACCACCCTGCTCCCATGTGACAGGGTGCCCGTCACACCAGGCCAGCTGCAGAGGAAGGAAGAGCCTCCCGGAGGGCCATGGGGGGGGGAGTGGGCAGGGACCCGCTTTTCTTCCCACTGAGAAATCCCAGCAGTGGGACTTCCATCGTTGTCAGATGTGTTCACAAGGACGATTGGTGGCTGGGATTTTGTGGCTCCTGCACACAGAACCCAGCAACAGGGAGTCTGGGCAGGAACGACCTTGGTTTGGGCTGGAGGGGATGGGAAGGCTCCAAATCTGGAAACATGATACCACGCTGCTTCTGAGCTTTTAAACCCAGATTTTCAAATGGAAAGTGGGTTGTGGCAATTTATGCAAACGTGCTCCTGGAAACCCAAGAGTTTAATTAAATTATTTATCAAGCTGCTGTGCAGCGCTCCGCTCCCACGGGAGCGCGGACAGCCCCTCCCCGCCCCCTTCGTCAGGGCTCACGTTTGCACACAAGCACACGCACCCACACATGGCACCCTCATACACTCACACATGCACACACGCACACACACGGGCTGTGGGATCTGAGGAGGGAGTGAAGGTCGGAGCCACCAGCGAACTTTGTAAATACGGCATTGGTTCGTGTTTCCATCCCGTCGGGAGGGACCAGCTAGTCACGGCGGCGCAGGACAGCGGGGTTTTCTGGGACATGGCCAGCTACTCAGCGCCCGTCCTCGTCACCGTCGTCCGGGAGAGAATCACTCGACTTTGTACTGAGACTCCAATCTCCTTCCTGCCAGAGCCGGCTGGCTCCCGGCGGGGGAGGGGAAGGCTGTATGTGGGGCGACATGGGGCGTGTGACATGCACGCATGTGTTCCAGTGTGTGTGTGCATGGCATGGTGTGTAGGTCGTGTGCTCTGGGGTGTATGCTGGTGTGTACGTGCCACATGTATGGTGGGTATGGTATGAGGTGTGTATGTGTTCGTGTTATGACATGTGCAGAATGCTTTGTGTGTGTGATCATGTGTGTGCACATGAAGACACCAGCCTCCAGAGCAGGACAATGACAGAGAAGGATATTTCTCCCTAAATTCCTATTTTTCCGGGTTTCCCAGCTTTTCAGCTTTTCCTAGCACACGTCATCTTCCCAGCCTGCACCTAAGTCAAGGTGAATTTCTTCTCTGGAAATAGAAACCACCCGATCGATAAACTTCTGGGCAGCATCAGCACATTCAACTTCAGGGCAGATGAAAGGTCAAAATTTCCCATCCGTTTCTATGAGCAATGAGATTTCAAACATCAAAGCAGCTCCCTTCCTGCCCAGACACCCCCTTCTGTCCCTGCAGAGAAATGGCATCACTGCGCCACACGGAGACCTCCATGGGCTTCACGGTCCCCTCCTGCGGACCTTTCTGCGGACCTTCCTGCAGGCCCACAGCCAGTGCAGAGCACTGCTGCTCCCCAGAATCTGGGTTCCTTGTCAGGTCATCCTCTGAGGTCCATGCTCCGAAGACGTTTGTATAGCAAAATCCAAAAGCGGAGCAGAGAAGCAGACGGCCCCACGGCCCGGGTGTCGGCCAGGACCCTGACGTCCCAGAGCGCAGCGCACGGAAGGCCGCGCCCCTGGACCGTGCAGTTCAGGGACTCCTGGTTCACGCCAGCTCCCCCCTGGGCAGGGCAGTGAGCAGGGGAGGGGGAAGCAGGGTGGAGGGCCACCTGTTTACCTGGGGCGCTTCCAGGAAGGGAAAGGCAGCGCTGTCTCTGGGCCAAATGCCCGAGGAGGTGGCCCAGGGTGGCTGACGGTTGCCCCAAACAGCCCCGTTGGCTGAGCCCCCCAGACACTCTCCACCTTTCCTCTCTGGGTGGACCACCCCCGTGGGGCTGCTGGCTTCTGGATTCTGGTGGGCTCGGTCAGTGGGGAGCCCAGACTGGAGGTAGGAGGAGGGACAGAGTGGGTTAGGGGGCTCCCTCTGCTCCCTTGGATGGAGTCGCGCCTGGCTGGCTCCTGCCTCATTGGCTGAACCAAAGTTTGAACTTATGGCCGGGGTCCGGCCCACTCCTATCCTCTGTCCCTGAGGCCAGATGACCGCACCTGGCCCGGCACCAGCCCTGGGATGGCACACTGCCCCCTGGCACCTTCCCTACATTCCTCTCACACCTTTGTGCGCAGCCCCCTGATACTCCCCACAAATGACCCAACCGGCGGCCACTATGTAGGTCTTGTCAGGACCCCCGACACACCCAGGATGTACAAACACCTCCCCTCTCCCTCTTCACCTCTAGGTTTCTATTCCATCCATGCTGCAGCAACGCTATCTCAGTGAACAAGTTCATGCCTGGACCCCACATGAAGCCTCTTGGTGGCTTGTCCCCTCACACCTCTCACCCTGGCTGCCACCACCCCAGCTGACATCAATGCTGCATCTCCAGCCAACTGTCCCCAGCGCCCCAGTGCCCTGTCTGCTCCGTCCCCGCTCTCCCAACCACCCCATCCTGCAGGACGTTTCTGCCTGCCTTCTAGAACCTTTGCTCCATCGAAAATATATGCAACATTATCAGACCCTCACCGAACACTTCTACTCCCTCCTGGCTCCCCATCAAGGACACTGTTTTACCAGTGACCCCTCTCCTTGGCATTTCTGCCCCCAAAGCCCACCCATGGGACAGGGCCACCCACTAGGACAGGGCCACCCACTGGGAGAAGGCCACCCATGGGGCAGGGGCACCCACTAGGACAGGGCCACCCATGGACAGGGCCACCTGCTGGGAAGGAAGCAGCCGTACTTCTGGATAACCAAGTACTGCGCCTCCACGTCACGCAGAATCCCTCAGAAGTGACTCCTGTCCCCACCTACACCACAGTGACCAAAATCCAAATGTCCCTTCTCTCAGGTCAACCCCCAACCTTCTAGCAATCTCCCTAGTTCTCAACTTTATCACCAAATCTCAGTCCCTCACCTTCCCGTTTATTTTTGAGAAAAGCTGCTCACGTTGTATCCTGGAGGGTGAGAAGTCACCGCTCCGCCAAACTGACCAGGCTCTGTGACTCAGACCCACAGCCATGGAGTCCTGAAGCGACCGTCACGGGCCAGCCGGAACACCACGGGAAGGACGGGTGAGAAGAACACTTGTCACGAACAGACTCAGGACAGCTCCGAGGGCCTTCCCCGGGGACAGGCGGCGAGACCCGGCCCTGCGAGAGGGAGAGCTGGGTTGTTTCAGCTCAGAGTGTTGCACCCACGCAGGACGCCGTGAGGTAGTCGATGGAAAGCACGTGCCGCCTTTCATTCAGGATGGCGCTGCATGTAAGAGCGTCTAAAAATACGGGCCAAGCGCGCGTTTCCGGCTTTGTTCCTGCGACTGCGCTTTACTGTAAGAGCGTTGCTAAAACAATGCCTCATCCTGGGAGAGCCGTTCCTCATTTATCACGGAAGCGGGGGGCCTGGGAAGAGAAGGTCGCTCTGTAGGTAAATGCAGACTAGTGGGATGTCCCCAGAGCCAGCTTCAGCCCCTGGCAGTCTGAGGGGTCATCAGGAGACCACCGAGCACATGAGAGCACACGTGGGACTTAAGTTCACATCACGTATGTTCGCAGCTCCATCCTGGCACCCAGGGAGTCGGCGTGGACTCCTGAGATGGATGTGGACTCAGGGACGGTAGAACCCTGGCTGGGAGTGGGACGGTGGGGACACAAGTGCTTGGGGAACATGAGACCGTCGGGGGGGAGTGAAGCTGGAAAGTCACAGGATTGCCCACAAGGAGGGGAGAATCCCGAGGCCAGCGGCTGGGAAACGGAGTCAGGTGCTAGGAAGGAGCAGAGAGGGCGCGTGCTGACCGTGGACTGGTGGCTCCCGTAGCTGTGTCTTCTGTGCCAACCAGAGCGTGGCGTCCGGGGGTGCAGGGACCACGTGCTCTTCTCCTTGCCGCGTGGCAATGCGCTGCCTGCCACTCGCGCAGGGGGCTTGCTCAGTAAAACAGGGAGGGTCAACACCCTCCCCGATTCTCGTAGACTGTCCCACCCGCCAGCGTCACAGGAAAAAGCACTAAACACGGCTGGAAAGGAAAAGGGCTCGTGTTCCTTTCCTGAAAACTCCAGGAGACCGTGCGGCCCTCGGGAGAGAGCAGACAGGCGCGGCTGGAGGAGGCCCCGCCCTCTGATGCTGGTGGCCGGTTCCCGGGAGCCAGCCGCCCTCTCTGCTGCAGCTCTGCCCCTTTCCTTGGAAACACGACGGGCTGTCCCCGGTGAAGGAGAAATACAAGCCATGTAAGCGGCTCCCTTTCCCTCTCGGCAGTTATGCCTGAACAATGAGGACCGCGGCCTACACGGTTTTTGATGGAGCCCGTGGTAGCTGCTAATCCTGAACAAGCGTCGACAGACAGACGAGGATCACGGACACATTAAAAGATCTGCCAGTTCCAAAGGGATGATCAAGTGCATCCTGTCCGAGGCCAGGGGAACAGTTACTGCGAGGAGAGGAGCAAAGCACTTTAAAGTCTCCTGTGTTCTCACTGCAGAGGGTAGGACTTTGCCTCCTTAAAATCAAAGCAGGGAGGGAAGGAAGCAAGGAAGGAAGGAAGGAAGGAAGGAAGGAAGGAAGGAAGGAAGGAAGGAAGGAAGGGAGGAAGGAAGGGAGAGAGAAAGAGAGAGAGAAAAAGAAAGAAAGAAAGAAAGAAAGAAAGAAAGAAAGAAAGAAAGAAAGAAAGAAAGAAAGAAAGGAAGGAAGAAAGAAAAAATGAAAGAAAGAAAGAAAGAGAAAAAGAGAAAGGAAGGAAGGAAAGGGAGGGAGGGACGGAGGGGGGAAAGAAAAGGAAAGAAAGGAAAGGAAAAGAAAAGAAAAGAGCGACCCCAAATTCAAGAGACTGGCGTGGAAAACGTGATGACAGGACCTTTTCAGTGTGTGGCAGTGAACAGTAAGTAGATGGTCTATGGCAGGAAGGAAACATGAAAAAAAAAATGCTTCCAGAAGTACAAAGAAAGAGAGGAGCCGGGAGTGGAGAGACAGATTCATGTACATACGTGCATGCAACGGACACCTCCTGAGCTCCCTGCGAGCCCAACTCCGTGCCGGTGCCCAGGAGACGGACGCCCTGTGACCACAGGCTCACGCTCCCCCTGGAGCAGACAGACCACGGAGAGAGGCCACCGCGGGTTAGAGGACACTGCATGCTCTGGAAAAGGGGGCGGGGATGTGGCAGGTGAAGGAGCTGGGCGTCCAGGACTGAGAGAGGCAGGTTCAGCCTTCAATAGAATGTCCCGACTGGGCCAAATCCAGAAGATGCTGTCTGAGCAAAATCCGGCAGGGAGGGTCCTCGTGTGGGGTTCTTTGGGAAGAGACACCCCAGGCAGTGGGAACAGGTACAGTGACCCCGGGTAACAGGGCCTGGTGTGGCCAAGGGTCAGGAAGGCACCCAGGCCGCTGTGATGATGGGGAGCATGGTGGCTGATCAGGCCGGGAGGTGATGGGTCGGGGACCGGCCTGTGTGTTGGACCTTGGGGGCCACTGGGAGGGTTTTGTCTTCTGCACTAATGGGATGGGAAACCATCTCTCTGAGTTTATTTTTATGCAGAAGAGCGACCCGCTCATATTTAATTCTGAAAGGATCACTCTGCCTATTGTATTGAGAAAAGATCGGGGGAGAGGGCAGAGACAGGGACATGGGAATTTGGGAACAAGGACACCCGTCCTGTAGGAGAAAGGGAACAAAACCATTAACCAGGGCAGCAGCAAAGCGGGGCCACAGGGGTATGAGGTTCTGGATCAGTTCCGAAGCCAATCCACTGCCAGGAGGATGCCGCCCCGGTTTTGATGCGGAGAGCCACAGAAAGGGAGCGGGAAGGAAGGGTTCTGAGTTTCCTGGCGGGAGCTACGGGGAGTCTGAAGTTGCCATCAACGGAGACGGGCAGCGGTCCGGGACGCGGGCCTGGGGAGCAGGTCAGGAGGTCAGATTTAAACGTAGCAGGTTGGAAAGATGCGCCAGACGTCCAAGTGGGGAAGTCGGGTCGGAAGTCTGGAGTTCAGGAGAGAGGTCAAGACTAGAGCTGTAAGTGTGAGAGTCTCGGCCTCAAGCCAACCCTCAGCCAGGACACACCTGGCCGAGAGCAAGAAAGCTGTGTTCCGAACCCCGTTACATGAACGTGTCTGACTTCATCACAACACGGTATCCACAAACGCGCCAACAGCCACACGCCACATTCAGGGAATTCACGTGCAGTCTGCTTTGAATTGGCTGTTGCCACTTATTCACAACAAGACAATTGTGTACAAAGTGAAATGTGTTCGATGCCTGCAGCACCGCCTCCCGGCGGCAACCTGCCCAGCTGCGTGCGCATCTGATCGATACACAGAGCTGTGGTTCCGCAGGGAAATGTGTCCTGTTGGGGCCCAGCAATGCCCCGGGGACAGGTGCGTGCGTCATTTTAGTCGGTCAGCCAACTACCGAAACCTCGGAAGAACGCTTCAGGAGAAACCTGTCCGTGCGTGGCTGCCGATGAGAAGAATCACAGAAGCGTGAACAAGTGGGAAGGAGGGCAGTGGAAACGGAATATTCCCATCAAGTCATACGAGGAGGCGTGATATTCGCTGGGTGGATTTGGCCCAGCTCTTGGGAGTCCTCACGTCCCTTTTCCAGCGAATGAGGAGGGATGCCCCGTGGGTGGCCAGGAGGGACGCCATGGCTGCTGGGTGAAGAAGCGTTCTGGGTGGCATTTACGCAAATGCCACTCTGGCTCGGTGGGTGGAGCCATCTCTGCTCTCCCACCACGTGCAAGGTGCTGCAGACACGAAACCAAATGTGGCCCTTTTCTCCCGTTTCTACCCCCACCCACCCTCAGCGGCACGCGTGCCTTTGCCATCTTCTCCAAGAGATGTCCCACTGATCCCGCATGACCCCTTCCACAGGGGCAAGAAAGGGGAAAACTTACATACACCCTGCTTCTGTCCTCAGGTCTGCCTCCCTCCCACTGGTTCTGCGTAAATCCTGCAGTAAGGCCACCGTGGGATTGGCCTCCTGACCTTGAACCTACTCACCATCAAGGTGAACTCAGGGAGAAGTCTTCTAAGAGCAAAGTAAGTCATTACGGACCCAAGCAGGGACCTGAACACACCTGCCCCACTGGGACATTGGCCACGTCGGGAGACACATTCCAGTTATCTCAACGGGAGCCACTGGGCAGCAAGTGCTACCAGGGGGTCATCTCAGGGGCCGAGGCCAGGGATGCTGATGAGTCCCCGACGAGGCGCAGGATGGTGGCCACAACAAGGAGTGACTTGGCCCACATGCAACATGGTCCCAGGACAGGAAGCCCGATAATGTGGGAGACCGAGGCAAGCCCTGCAAATATCCCAGGGGAAAAATTCAAGCAAGCGCGGTATTTACTCACGGTGTGGTGGGCCGCGTGGCTTCCGCATACATATTTTATTCTCTTCCACCTCGAGGCGGTGGCAGTGGGGGAGCAGAGGTGAGCGTGAAGGAGAGCTGAGGCCCCGGCCAACCTCAGGCCGGTTTTCTCTAGCCTTGCTACAGGTGTGCTCAACGTCTCTACAGGCCCGTGTCCTCATCCCCTTCCCTGTCCCCTGGGCCCACGCTGGGACTGGAAATGACCCCGCTTCCAGAACACAAACACTTCCCGAGGCAGGGACCTTGAGGGTATTTAAGGGGGAAAAGGCCATGAAAGCTGGCCAAGGAAGCTCTTCAAAGGATTCGTAGAAATACAGACGCATGGGAAGCTGGTTGGGCGTTTTAACCAGATGTCAAGCTTGATTTCCTTAGAGTGTCTTACTGCTTCCTTAATAAATGAACCTCTGAATTAAAGCAGATGCAAAGTCGGAGTTGGTTTTTGCATGGAAACTGCCTCTTGCGATGGAAGGGGCACCCCCTGAAGGCCTGGCCCCCCGGCTACGAACAATGTAGAGCCTGTGATGCTGAACAGCGGTTCCCCTCGATTATCTGGCTGCCGGGACGGAAGCTCGGCCTCATCATTCAGACGCCGAGGGTTACACCACACGCCTGGAGGTGGGAGGGTTTCCTTCAGGTTGGTTGGTTTGGTCTCTGTGTCTTGGTTTCGCCGGCCGTTGGAAACCACATGACTACACATGAAAGGAAATGATGTCCCTCCGCGCTGGTGTGAGTGCCATGTCTACAGTCAGCTTTAGTTACTGAACTTGGCCTTGGTTTTAGCAAAGGACAGGCTCGCTCCTGCAGAGCAGGTGCCATGAGGTCCCACAAGGGGTCCCCTTCCAAGTCGTTCAGGTGGATACAACACCACCCAAGATACAGAGTAGAAAGGATTCACTGGAGAAGACACCTCACTGAGATCATGTGGCCTGGCTCCCGGGGGTGTCATCCTCCTTCACTCAGACTTGCATCCCTGAGTCACCGAGTAATTGACACCTTCCATGCCACCTTAAATCAGGTGGGTCTGGTGCAGGCCAAGGAAATCAGCCGGGCATCAAGATGGCAAAGGGACTGAAGATGACGCACTGGTCACGGGTGGCACAGACAGACGCTTAAAAGACAGACAGTTTGCTATTAAGGGTCTTGATGCCCCAATGCACCAGACACGTTTACGTTAATTTCATGTTTTCCTTTGGCATTGGGTTAGGTGCTGAGAACGCATTGCTGGTGAAGGCAGCGGCAAGGGGACTCAGCGTGTCCTCTTTGGTAGAAGGGGACTGAGAGAGGGAGCATAACGGGGAAGGACGACTGCTGTGGCCACCGTGTACACGCCCTACAGAAGGCTCCTCTCAGGCGCTCTCCTTCCTTCCGCCTGCCACCCTGTGTGTGGGGGGACATTATCAGTAAAGTGGGATCATGAGACTTGGGGAGGCCGGGCAGCCGCATAGAGGGCCGCCTCAGGCCAAGGCCTTTCCCAGGCTCATTCCGCTGCATGTGAGACATTCCAAGGGCAGGCACCTGTCCAGGTCGGGGCGGAGGGGAACGCGTACCTGCTGGCCCTGGACTCGCCTGTGACCATCACCTTTGCCCGTGTCCCACTGCCCTTGTGTGGGCGCACGTGGCCGGCGGTGCTGTGCACACCAGCAACTGGGACGCAGGGAGGAAGGGCAGGGAGAGGTGAGCACTGGGGGTCCCACCCTCCGGCTGCAGAGACCGGAAACAGCCACCGCAGCAGTGACCTCGCTCTGACAAGGTAACGGGGCACACGCCACTGCTGGGTCCTCTGAAGGGGCACCGAAGCTGAGTCTGGGCCAGGTGGCTGCTCAGGGGCTTCCACATGGCCCTTTCTACTGTTGCGGCTTTCACTCCACATCTCGGGAAATGGATAGGAGGGTTCTGCCAGCTTCCGGGTGTGTCTCAGGAGCCAGGGGAACGCCAGGGTGCTCTGTAGACCCAGGACCCCTGGGAGTTCCCTGGGACTTGGGGCCTGCATGGGGCACCCTTGGCCACGACAGCAGCCTTCTGTTCACCAGCTCCTGGCTTCTATGTTAGCTTCCTCGGGCTGCTGTGACTGTCACCACAAACTGGGTGGCTCCCAATGACAGAAGTCTGTTCTCTCACAGAGATGGGGGCGGTAAAGTCCGAAATCAAGGCGTTGGCAGGGCCGTGGTCCCTCAAAAGGCTCTAGGAGAGGGTCCTTCTTGCCTCTTCCCACTTCTGGGGATTGTTGGCCACTCCTGGCTTTTGGCTGCATCGCCCTGATCTCTGCCTTGGCCATCACATGGCTTCTCCTTGTGAGCGTGTCTCCTGTGTAATCAAATCTACACTTTTTTTTTTTTTTAAGATTTTATTTGTTTATTCTTAGAGAGAAGGAAGGGAGGGAGAAAGAGGAGGAGAGAGACATCAATGTGTGGTTGCTTCTCATGCACTCCCAACCCGGGACCCGGCCTACAACCCAGGCATGTACCCTGACTGGGAATCGAACCAGCAACCCTTTGGTTCATAGGCCGACGCTCAATCCACTGAGCCACACCAGCCAGGGCCAAATCTAACCTTCTTATAAGGACATAAGCCATTGGATTTAGGGTCCCCCAATCCAGTAGGAGCTCTTCTTCATTTGAGCATATCTGCAAAGGCTCTATTTCCAAATGAGGTCAAGGGACATTTATGCTGAGGTTTCCTTCTGGCTTGTCTGATGGCACTCGCAGCTCTGACAGAAGATCAGATTCTGGGCAGCAACCTGCTCCGAAACAAAAAGGAGAAAAGAGAAATGTGTTTGGTTGTAGCCACCTCCTGGCCGACGTCCCGGAGCCCAGGCGGCATCAGGCAGGTGGGTAAGCTGTGTGCCCAAGACCTTGGCAGCCAGTCCCCGTCACTGTGCCCCTGTGGGGGTCTCCCCAGTCTATGTGGGGTGGGCAGCTGCACTGGACAAGGACCGGACTAGGACTGCCCTGTCCAGTAGAGCAGCCACAAGCCACAGAGACCTTGCTAGGCGTCTAGTCCAAGAGTCAAAGGCATGTCAGAGTTTGGTGATTTGGTAGGAAAAAAGAATGCAAACATTAATACTTGTTTATTGATTCCATTTTTAAATAACAATTTGTTTGATAGAACGAGTTACATAGGTAATATAAATTGCACATTATCATTCATTTTATAATACATAGTATAACCATATTATATTTTAATATGTAATAAACACATTGTTAAAATTAATTTCACCTGTTTAGTTTTACTTGGCTACTGGGAAATTAAAATTATAAGTGTGGCGTGCATGTGTGGCTCCCGTTACGTGGCTGCTGGACGGAGCTGGCCAGGGGGACAGCCGGAAGGGACCATTCCTCTGGTGGCAGCGTTTCCCAGAATCTGAGCCTGTGACTCTGGGGCCCAGACGGTGTTCTCCACCAGAAGGAGTCCTTCGTCAGGTGAGGCTGGGAAGCCGTGTCTATTCCCTCCCTCCTTCAGAGACAGCACGTGCGCACGCAGCCGGGGACCCTGACCGGGGTTTCCCAAATGCCTGGAATTCCCATTCTGCATGCGGACACCCCGCAGACCCAGTGTCCCTGTGACAACTCAGAAAGCTCCGTCCGCGCGCCGCGGGAACATGGTCCCTGGGCCGCGTGGGGATGTAGGTGGCTATGCCTGCAGGACTGGGGCTTCCCCGTTCCGGGTCAGGCCCCCTCAAGGTCCAAACGGACATCTGTGAAGGATTGAGCCAGGGCGGGACAGACAGGCGCTCCCGGTCACCCGCTAAGTCATCGCAGTACCTTCACCACAGCCTGTTTTCGCAGACAAGAAAATCGCCTTGGCAGGGGCGTGAATAACAAGCCTGAAAGACTCTTTGCTGAAAGCACCCACTGGGGTGGCTGCAGGCCTCCCAGGTGTGCATATTTCCACCAACTCAGTGAAACAGTCTCTGCCTTCGGGGGCCAAGGATCTGTGTCGTTTGGACGGTTTGTGTCCCAAACGCCAACGAGCTGTAGAAGGGTCAGTCCGCTGTCTTTGTGGTCGGGAACGTGGTTGGGGAGTGGACTTCAAAGGGGCAGCAAGAAGCCTGCCACGACCAACCCCTGGTGCTTCTCTGATTTAGGGACAGCAGCCACCTTGGTCACCCTGCGGTGACTTCTTTGTCCTTTCTGATACCATGGAAATGATATCATTTGCCAGCCATGGCCTCGGGGAAGTGGTGGCTGATGGGATTATTGTCAGTGGCTTGAAAGGTCCTGAGACCTGGGCCTCTTCCCTGTGACACATTGAGACCATCGCCTGTCACAGCGTCTGCCCTCTCGGGAGCCCCTGTCACCATGACGGCGCTGATTTCAGTGAAACAGACCTTTCTGGACACCACAGCCATAAACCAGTTAAAGGGTGTTCTCTGCCCACCGCAGCCTGTCAGGGGCAACTTCACGCCCTGTCCATAAGTTGCCACAGCGCCCCGACACCTGCCTGAGGACAGGGCTCCTCCAGGCCGGGAGGCTCTCCGAGTCACAAAGGCCATCTGTCACTCAGCGTCTGAGAACAGGCAACCCAGGACCTGCCTGGGACCCTCCTGGGAGCCCTGCAGGGACCAGCAGGGGCCGCGGCTTGGAAGCTCTCTCTTCACACCCCGGGACAAAGCTACAAGGCCATGTATAGTGAAGTCCAGTTTTAACTTCCTTTTCCCTCTTTGGGAGGCAAAGGATAAGTGTCTTCACTACCTACCCATAGAAACACTCACATAAAAGGAAGAAGAAGTTGGGGTGGGGGGGCTTAAGGTGGGAAGAGAGCGCCGGAGGGAAGCAGTGTGTCTAAATGCATTTTCCTGCCCAAAGCACCTGCTCTCTGGGCCGTGCCATTGGACCTCAGCTGGGACCTACAGTCGTCATCGTCGGCAGCCGTCCGTCTCGAGAGACGATGGTGTAGCTTCTTAAGAGTCTATCTGCACCGCCAAGAATGGCTGTGCAGTCCGACTCGGGAGTGACACGGTATCTGTCTCCTCCCATGTTGAATCGACATCTTGCGATGACGCTGGAGTGTCCTCTCCAGTGGAGCTGAAGCTACAGAGCCTGGGCAGGGTGATATGGAGGGTCTGCTGTTGCCCATGCAGCAGACCCCCCCTCTCTTCGCAGCTGAAGGGTCCAAGGGAAAGACGGAGTCAATACAGCTTGGCTTCAGGTGCGCCGCAGGAGTTGCCGGTGTTGACTACAACGTCAAACCGCCTTAGGGACTCCGGCTCCGGATTTTCTGTCGGGGTTTACTCCCTTAGCCTTTCCCCTGAAGAGGTATGCCGCAAGGCAGCGGAGGTTTTTTGGAGTCAGAGTTTTCCTTCTCTGATGTGCCCTGACTGGAAGATCGAACCAGCGACACTTAGCTCGCAGGCCGACGCTCAATCCACTGAGCCAAACCAGCCAGGGACACGGTCGGAAAAAGCACGGCAAGATGGAGGTTTCTTGTTTGAGAACAGTGTCCGGATCGGTTAGTCTCCTGGGTCCCGTTAGGTGAGACGCAGGGTCTCCTAAGGATTTCCACTAGCACCCATCTGAGGCTCCCCAGCAGAGAAGGCTCCAAGGGCCTGAGGGGGGCATCACCGTGGGGAAGGGGTCTGGGCCAGCAGAAAGGTGCTAATGCTGGGGGGTGCCCCCTCCCACCCCAGGGGCAGGTAGAGCCAGCCAGACTCACCGAGCTGGGCAGGGATCTGGAATTCCAAGAGCAGGGGTCCCCGGCTTCCCTCTCCAAGGAGGTCTGGAAGCAGCCCTGGCCGCTCAGCCAAGGAAGCCCCGAGATCCTGGAACAGCACGAGGAGAGGGTGGGGTCCCTCTCACCTGTAATGGGAGGATTTCCCAATGTTCGAGGCCAGTCGGACCAGAATGATTTGCCATGAGTAATGTCCCTGGCAGATAATAAGCATGAAGTTCCCCGTTACCCCAGGGACAGTTCCCCCCGAAGGGCAGGCCTGTGCCCACTGTCTTCCCCGAAGCCTTCTTTTCCTGCTGCCCACCAGCCATGGGCGAGCACAGGGGAGCAGGGACCTCTGCACTGCATGGGACAGGAGCACTTTCCTCCTGAGCCCCAGTGGCCTGAGCGACCGGGGTGACAAGGTCCAGAGGGCTCCATGGTCATGGCGTTGGCCAGGCTGCTCAAGGGAAGGGTGCGCTGAGCACCTGCGGCCACCACCCGCCTAGGGCCCCTCGACACGCATCGCCCAGTGCCAGGGGACAGACCCAGACTGTCCTTTAGAGTCCTTGGCTTTAAAGGAAGAGAAGAGCAAGCGAATGAGTGGATGTTTAAAACCAGCACCCAAACCTACCCCTTGATCTTGTTAGAAGGGATGGCTGGGGGTTGGAGGGTGGGCAGAACCCCACAAAGCACGTGCACACCCAGCTTCCAGGTGACGCAGGACAATGCCAGCCACACCCCACCTCCCATAGAGGGCGTCTGCCGGACGCCTCAGCGACCGCCCCTGCCCTCTGCACCCACGACGGTGACGCCCCCCCGTGCTTCCTGAGGAAGGACAGCTTCCCTGCTGCTCTGCCAGGAAACCAGTCAGGCACGGGGGCCCTTCTGGGGCCTGAGCAGCCGTCGGCGAGCTGAGGATCGGGGGCCACGACCCGGCTTTGCACACCTGGGGCTCTACATGCCTTCCGCACGGAACCGGGACCTCAGCGCGTTTCCTCCCCGAGGGCGGAGCCGCAGAAAGAAACCCATTAAGGGCCACGATGAGCTGATGGGCTGGCCAAGGGCTGGGTCAGGGCTCCCCGGTGGTGGTATTTTTAGTCCGGAGTTGGAACCACGAGGCTGGGCATCATTGCCGTGCGCTGCGCCAGCTTTAATGAGGCGCCTCATTAGGTCCAAGGATGCACATCCACACCTGTCCGAGGTCAGTTTCCGTGGGCGGGAGCCCTTGTGGGGGGGGGGGGTCCCTGGAGGAAAGGAGAAGCAGGTGGGGCGGGGCAGGCATCAAGATCTGAGAGATCGTACAAACGTGCCCCAAAGCCCCTCACCCCTCGTCCACCACCTGCCCTCTTTCCTGCTCTTTGTGGCAAAGCTCTTGGAAGAGTTGTCTGTACCTCTGTCTCCAGGCCCTCACCCTCCATTCACTCCCCCATGTGCCGCTCACCCCAGTCCAACCTGGTCAAGGTCACCCACAGCCTCCCACTGCCAATATTGTCCAAAGGCCAGCTGGCTCCTAACCCCGCCTGTCCGGCCGCAGTCTGCCCCTGGGCTTCCTTCTGCGTCTGTCCAACGGCCTAGCATTCCCGTCTGGCTGGGAGTCTCACAAGCCTCCCAGAGCCACGCTGTCCCGACAGGACTCTCCTCTGAGCTCCTCACAGCCCACGGCCATGGGAGGGAGACCTGCCCACAGGTCTGATGGGGCCAGAGCAACGACCTCCTTCCTGGCCCACCCCTTTCCCTCACTCCCCTCCCCCAACCCATCAGCACGTCGCATCGGCTCCAGAATGGGAGCAATCAGCCCTTCCACCAGCACCCCATCCAAACCCCCTCACCCCCCGACCAGCAACACCTCCCGAGGGGGCTCCGTCTGTCTACGACGCCCCGGCCACCTATGGTACTTCCAACTGAAAGTGGACCGCGTCACCTCCGTGCTCAAAGCACGGGACTTCAGTCTTCTTGTTGATGAAAAGTCTTTGTTCACGTTCCCACGGCTCCGTCCTGCCGCTCCGATGCGCCGGGGGAGAACGGACCGCACAGGAAATGACGGAAGAACCTAGCGATGTCTAAGTCGCAGCCGGGCGCACTGGAGGCAGGGCCGCACACGCATGGGAGCACGGCGGGTGCGCGGTGGTTATGAAGGCCCCTGAGATGTCTCTGCAAGGACGAGGTAAGAGAGGAGCTGAGCAGGGGCCTGGGGACACGTCCCCTGGTGCGTCTGCCAGAGCAAGGCGTGCCGGGAGAGGGGATGTGGTGACCGGCTGCCTTCTGCATTTACCACGGACGAAGGGATTTGGGTTCAGGAACGTGACCAGGTCCGCAGGCTTTATCACACATCAGAGAAATCGCCTCGGGCAAACTCCAGATGCCGCCCAAGGAAAGGCGTCCGTCAGTGGCCCTGGCTGAGTCAGAAAATGCTGTTTCCAGTTTGGAGTTCTGTACTAGAAGCAATTTTTAGGCTTCACCGTCAGTTGTCAGCTTTAGTTTTCACAGCAAAAAGGAGCAGCAAACACAGTCTGGAAGAATTCGCAGCAAAGCAAGAGAAAACAAATCTCACTGCTGCGGGTCCCGGCTCATTTCAAGAGCTGGGGACGGAGCGCCGTCGTGAAGAACTCCCAAGTCGCCACTTTAACCTCCTGTGCTCCGAATGCGGGCTCCTAGTCAGTCATCATGTTTTCGAGACTCATCACCCAGGGGAAAGGGAGGGAAGCTCACAGAAGGGTGACTGGTTTACAGTGAGCACCTCGCTTCTCGGCAAAAGTTCACAAATAAAAAAGGAAAAGCAAATCTAGCCGCGCCCTTCCCCACGTAGACAGTGCTTAGCAGGAGAGGGACCTGAAGGCCAAGTCCAGCACGTCTCAGAGCCAGGCTGAGGAAGGTTCCGCAGCGTCCAGCCCCTTCTGACAGGGGCCCCGTCGTCCCTGAGCTCCCACCTGCTCCTCGCTCCTCAGCGTCTTACGCCGCCTCCTCTTCTGTCTGTCCTAGGCCAGCAGCCGCCCAGAGCCCCTGCCCTGTCCCAGCCCCTTAAGAAGTGGCACCGGCCCTCCCAAAACAAGACGCCGTCTGGGCGGCCCCTGCATCTCCTGGCAAAATGGGGTAAAAGACAAAAGAACAGACAGAATGCAGTGGGGTTGGGAGGAGCGGAAGGGCCATCAGTCCTGCAATGCACAAAGATGACTTGAAGGAGGTGACATTTGGACGGGGCCACGAAGGACTGTCAGTGCCAGAGATGAGGAGGGGCTCCCCCGGAGCCGGCCGGCATGTTCGAAGGCGCGGGATGGAGACGCACACTTAGAGAACAGCGCTTGTCTGGCGCTGCTGCTGGAGAGCGGGCGGAGCAAAGCAAGAGAGGAAAGGCGTGGGACATCCAGAGTCAGGGCCTCGAAGGGCATGCTGTTGAACTAGAACTTGACTCAGAGTCGAAAGGCCTTACCCTCTCCGGGACCACTATCTGAGCACCACAGGGTGCCTCTCACCAGGGAGGGAGACTCAGAGACTCCAGCAAACCCCCCTTCTGACGTCGGTGTGATTGCCACTCTTCCGGGCCCACCCAGAGCCAGACTGAGCAGAAACTGGCCTCTCACCTCCAAAGACTGTAAACACATCACACGCCACGCGTTCCCCGAACCCTGCTGTCTAGGTGTCAGGTTCACACGAAAGCTATGGGCCCTCCCCCTCCCCAGTAACTGTACAGCCACACGGAAGTGTGGGTGCAGCCGTGGGCGTCCTCTGCCCCTCCCAGTTGCCCAGGACACCAGAGGGCGGCACTGGCCGTGGGTTGGGCACAGAGGCTCCCGTTAAGTGCTTTCTTTCCCCTCGACAAACCTGCGATTCCAGATCACAATAACCAGGTAAAGCAACCACAGTGACTTGGAGACTGCCACACTCACAGTTAAGTATTGCAACGGCTGTAGTTATGATTGTCACTTAAATGAAACCCAAAGGCAAAGAGCAGTTCCAGAGCCTGCCACGGCAGCACAGGAGGTCACCCGCGGGGTATGACGGAAGTGCCACCAGGCAGCTCCTCCCGATCCTGCCCACGGCGCCTATCGCCCCGACCCTGGGTCCTGTCGCTCCCAAACTCGCTGAGGGACCAGCGTCCTCTTGCCTCACTCACGCTCCTCCGTCACGGGGGACGGATCCCTCCTCCACGTCTCAGCTCCAGCAGAAACCCAGCCTGGCTCCCACCGTTCTGCCTCCTTGGAAACCCGCTTGCTAGAGCCCCAGGGAAGAAGCAAACAGCCCCAAGCCAGAATTTACCAGAAGCTCACCTGTTCCCCCGCCTGCAGACTCTCCACAGCCGCCCCACGCACCTGCAAAGCCTTCCTTTGTCTCCCCGCACCCTCGGCCAGCTCAGCAAGACACCTGCTCTGCCCCGGGCCTCCCACCTGCCAACATGTTCAACGTGTTTGGGGGAGAAATCAGGGCAGCCACTCAAACGCCTCTCCTTGGGTCCAACTTCCTCTCTGGGTTACTGAATCACGAAGTGAGCAAGGAGGCCTAAGTCTTCTCTCCGTGGTATAAAAGCAAACCCACTTACTTCAAGGGGGAAGGTCAGGACCCGAAAACCCTCCCCAGGCCGCAGAACAGCACAGCCCCGGGCGTGCGCAGCAGGCCCTCGGCGGCCGTGCTCCAGCCAGCGCACATCAGAATCACCCGAGAAACGTTAACACGTCACGTTTCTGCCACCACCCTCCGCGATGACGATTCCCCAGGGCTGAGGCGAGGCTCAGCATCTGTGTCTTCAGCAAACTTCCCCCAGGGACTCGGGTTTATGTGGTTTGTGGGGCACAATTTCAAAAAGAATGAAAAAGATTACCAGTTAGGGGATCAGAACCTCTCACACAACAATAGCTTTGGTCGGTTAGTTGGTTGATATTGTGTGTGTGGTTAGTTGGTTGGTAGGTTGATTGGTGGTTGGTTGGTTGGTGGTTAGTTGGTTAGTGGGTGTGATTGGTTGGTATGTCATTACTTAGTTGGCTAGACTTTATTTTCTCAAAACTATGGCCAGAATTTCTGCCCATTCTCCCCCTTCTGGATATTTTTTTTTAAGTATGTTTTATTGATTATGTTGTTACAGTAGTTCCAATTCTTTTCCCCTTTACTCCCCTCTACCCAGTACCCCCTTCCCTCCAGAAATCCTACCTCCCTTAGTTCATGTCCATGGGTCGTGCATATAACTTCTTTGGCTTCACCCTTTCCTATGTTATTCTTAATGTCCCCCTGTCTATTTTGTACCAACCGATTATGCTTCTTAGTCCCTGCACCATTTCCCCATTCCTCCCCCTCCCCCTCCCAGCTGATAACCCTGCAAATGATCCCCACACCTGTGATTCTGTTCCTATTCTGGTTTGCTTAGTTGGGTTTGTTTTTATTTTTTAGATTCAATTGTTGATAGTTGTGAGTTTGTTGTCATTTTAGTGTTCATAGTGTTGATCTTCTTTTTCTTAAGTAAGTCCCTTTGACATTTCATATAACAATGGCTTGGTGATGATGAACTCCTTTAGCTTTACCGTCTCTGGGAAGCACTTTATCTGCCCTTCCATTCTAAATGATAGCTTTGCTGGATAGAGTAATCCTGGTTGTAGGTCCTCGCTTTTCATCACCTTGAATACTTCTTGCCAGTCCCTTCCTGCCCGCAAAGTGTCCTCTGAGAAATCAGCTGATAGTCTTATAGGCACCCCTTTGTAGGTAACTCTCTGCCTCTCTCTTGTTGTCCTCAAGACTCTCTCTTTATCTTTCACCTTTGGCATCTCAGTCATGATGCGTCCTGGTGTGGTTTCCTCTGGGTCCAGCTCTCCCGGGACCCTCCGTGCTTCCCAGACCTCTACGTCCATCCCCTTGACAAAATTTGGGAAGTTTTCCTCATTTTTTTCAATTCTTGCTTCCTCATTCTGCACTGGTTGACTGTTTTTTCATTCCTTATGTTCCAAATCATGAATTTGAACCCCAGCTCCTTCCCTTCACCATTGGTTTTGTGTGGATTTTCCTTCATTTCACTTAGCATAGCCTTCACTTCTTCCCTTATGCGTTTGCTGTACTCAAGCATATCTGTCAACCCTGTGAGCATCTTTATCACCAGTATTTTGAATTCTGAGTCTGTTAGGTTGTCTATCTCCTCATCTGTGAGGTTGGCTATCTCCTCATTGCTTAGTTCTCCCACTGGGACCTTGATCCGTTCTCCCCTCCTCATCTTGACAGGCTCCTGTGTTTGTTTGCCTCTGTGTCCCAGGCAGAGCTGTCACTCCTGTTACGTTGTAAGAGGCAGAGGCTTGGGTATTCATCAGTACAGGGCGACCCGCTTCACCACATTGTGGCGCTGTGTGTGGGGGGGAGGGGTCTGAGAGGGAACAATGCCACCTGCCCAGCACTCACCCCTTTTCCAGGCACCTCTCCCATTTTCACACCTGACTGGTGACCCTCTAGCTGCTGCCCTGGCCGTTGTTCCCAGGGTGGGTGGGTCTGCGGACCTTCTAGGACTGTGGGGTCCCTTTAAACAAGCGGACTCTGCTGAGAGACCGGCAGTTTCTGCCTCCACCCCAACCCCCACTGGTCTGCACAGTCAGAAACAATGAGGCTTGATTTTCCCCGGTGCTGGGACCGTGAGCTTCGTGGTCTCGTGAGGAGCTGGGAACGCTCCCCAGGTGTCCCTCCTGACTTTTTAAAACATGTGACTGCGCTTTCTGCTGGCCTGCTGCTGCTGCTGCTGCTGCTGCTGCTGCTGCCATCACCACACTGTGTCCTCTCCACCCCGGCTCCGTCCCTCCTGCCTATCTGGATGAGTATTTCTTCTTTATACCTTTGTTTGCTGGACTTCCATGCAGCTCGAATTCCTGGAACTTCTGGTTGTCTCTAGTTTTGAGGTCGTTGTGTTCCTTCTTAGGTGTGGAGGGAGACGCAGCGTGTCTGTCTACGCCTCCAGCTTGGCCGGAAGTCTCATGCACTGTTCCCCTTCTGGTTTTTGTCCTCCACATTAGGAATTTGGGGTTTTCAGTGGACTCTCCATGTCAGCCTTGTCTTTCACATCAGAAATAAGGCCTTGAATGGTTAATACAGGAGGAGTACTCTGGCCTCAGACCTTTTTATCAAATTCACCTGTTCTAGAAACCTGTCCTGAATTACCTTGGAACCAGAGAGTAAACTAGTGCTTGCTTCTGTCTTTGCCTATCGCAGGATAGCCCTTATATCTTGCTAGAAAGAGGGTGAGTTTATGTAATTGCAGTATGAAGAATCCTTAGGCAAAGTCTTTGTGATGGTTAATTTTATGTGCCAACTGGACTGGGCCACATGTGCCCAGACATCTTGCCAAACATTCTGAGGCAGTTTCTCAATGAGATTACCATCTGAATCAGCAGGCCGAGTAAAGGACTTTCCCTCCCTCGTGCAGCTGGACGCTGTCCCGTGAGCTGAAGCGCTGACCCAACGGGCGGACCCTCCCGTGAGTCAGGGGGGTTTCCTCCTGCCGCACTGCTTTTGAGCTGAGACGTGGGATTTTTTTCTGCCTTTGTATTTGAACTGAGATATTGACTCTTCCTAGGATTCAGGACTGCAGTCTTTGGGCAGAAACTACACCGTCGTCTCTCCTGAGTCCCCAGCTGGTCGGTGGCAGGTCTTGGCATGACTTGTTCTGGTTTTTTGGAGAACCTTGATGGAGTCAAGGAGAACAGAAAATGAATACACTCGTTTGACAGAAGAGAGGTCTGTGGTCCAGAGAAGGAACACAAACTTGACCGAGCTCACATGGGCTGTGTGAGGAGCAGGATCCAAGACCAGCCCTGCTCTGACAGACCAGGGATGCCCACCTTCGTCTCATCGCCACGGGACACGCCCTCACTCCCTCCTCTGCCCCTTTTCTTTGCCGTGGAGAATGACTGATGTCACACAATCTCTGAAATGATCGTCTAAAGATGCCAACAGTCCCAGGGTGAGACTGTAAAATTTTTAATGGCAAAGGGTGACCCCACCAATGGAGATACTCTGATGTCCCCCGGATGCTGGCACATCCTGCTCCTCGTGGGTGGGAGTCAGCTACGTGCACAGCCCAGTGTGTGCGACTCTGGACTTCTGAAAGACATGTGCCAAGGTACCTCCTGCCTATGTAGACACCTGGCTCCCGTGTCCTTTCCTATTGACTGTGTCCGTGTGTCCGTCCACCAGTCACTCACCATTTCACAGGGACCACATGCATCTGGCTATTTAATTAGAAAAGGACCTCAAGTCTCGATTGATGGGGCAGGAATTCTACCATGCGGATCTCTGCAAGAGGCGTCATGTCAAGGCCCAGAGGGAGACCTAGCAGGCCAGCATAGCTGCACTGAGACCCATGTCATGCCAGGTTCCAGCAGAGACCACTGAGGAGCCCTCGAGGTGAGGGGAAGGCTGGCATCTGTCTTTCAAAGCGGCCCCTGCACAAGCGCACAGCTGCCGGCTGGCTTCCACAGCCAGGGCTGGACACCTTCCTGCCATGGGCTGGTCCTCTCACATCGCAGGAGTGACAGGTCGCAAAGAGGAACCACAGCCAGGAAGAAAGGTGACTGTCTGCCCAGGGAGAACGGGGGTGACAGGGGCCAGGCCAGACTGAGTTCGGGGCTATCAGTGGGCAGTAATCTGAGAAGGAGTCACTTTCACGTTGGGGCCAAAGCCAGAGCCAGGACCAGGGCCAAGGTCAGTTCTCCAAAGGGGCAGAGTTTCCAGCGGGGTAAACAGCTGGGGCACAGAGCAGAGAAAAAACCCTGTCGGCCAGGGGAAGAATCATCAAACTTGGAGAAAAAGATCTGCCAAGTGTTGCCACATTACCTGACATGACCCAGGTTCCAATTTCTTCATCTGTAGAATGGGCTCACGGTACCCACGCACCTCCATGGTTGTCACCATGAAAGAAGGAACTGCGTTTTGTAAACTAGCACAGGCTTGTGCCCACTGAGGTTAAGGTCTGACTGGCTGGCCCACGGTAGAGTGTTTGGGAGAAGTTCATTGATCCCTAGCATTTATTTTAGTGAGGGCTGTTGTGTACTTGATGTGACGTCGCCCTGCAGCCATCCCAGGAGGAGGGATCTCTGAGCGCCCCAGCCATGACTTCCTGTAGACCCTGGTCCTTGCGGGGCGCAGCCTGCACTGACAGCCCCCGGGGCCCCCGCTCTCACCCTCCCTACCCAGCTCCGCTGTGCCTGCTGCTTTCTCTCTCAGCCTCCTCCTTGGGGAGGTCTGGAAGGCTGACTCCTGCACACAGAGGCCATTTTTGTGCACAGCCGAAGCTAGACATGGCCAGGGCGGCGCCCAGGGCTCAGGACGGACCACTCGGCCTCTCCCACCTGATTCCCTCACCTAATCTCAGTCAGGACCTGCTCCCGGCTCCCTTCTCTGCTTTCCCAGCCATCGTGCCAGGCCCGGCGGAAGAGTGGCTGCCCCAAGGCTCCCCACAGCCTGGAATGTATAATGAAGTCACCAGCTTGGGAAAGAAAAGGCCTCTGTTTCCATGGGCGATGGGGCTCGATTCCGGGATCTGCATTATGCAGCTCTGATCCTCAGAGATAAAGTGGTGACTGTTAGGGACGTCTTGTGGCCTGGCAGCGCTGACAGGGGACATTTCATCTCCATTCTGTGAGTTCCCTTATGCTCTCTGAATGGCTCTGTGGCTACAGGGCCACATGATGGCCCGCTGTTTTTCTGCCAGGATGGTATGTGCCACCCGGAAGGATGGGCCTGACTTGCCCTTAGCCCTCAGCCAGGGAAACCACGAGACAGCAGGGTGTGCTGTGGGCAGAGGGGCTCCTGGAGGCTCTCTGGCCCACAGTGGCTCCCACTTCAGGCCCAGAAAACTCGCTCTCTTTGGCAGTGAAGAGCAGAGATGTCACCCTGTCTCTGGCCCTGGGGATGAGGCCACAGCCGCTGTGAACACGAAGTTGAGGCCAATGGTCTGGGAGCAACACCATGTCCACCAGGCAAAGCCAGCGTCCGGGCCAGGCCAGCCATCGGGTTAGCACAGAGCAGACAGTGATCCCAGCAGGCAAACTCAGAACCCGCCTGCCAAAGCAAGGCCCACCCCACAGTGCTGAGCTCAGAGAGGAAGGGTCCGGGCCAGAGAACATGGAGTCTGTCCTGCTCAGTTTCGCGAACGGACCGAGGGCCACCTCCGCTGGAACCACAACATGAGTCTGTTCATTCAGAATCCTGGTTCCCACCCCAAACCAATCAGAAAACAGGCTCCAAAGTGCTGGCCCAGGAACCTTCCTTGTGAATAGTGTCTGAGTTCAGCTGAGCTCATGAGAACTTGAGTTTTAACTCCTTTTAACAAAGGGGTTTGGAGCCAGCTCACAGGTGGCTTTTTCTACGGACTGGGAAGACCAGAACTCAATGAACTACTCAGGAATAATCTCCCTCCTCTCACTGTACTTAGTGGGTGGTCCCTCTCACACTCCTGTGTCAACCACTCCCGGGAAGGACACCATGCCAGAGGCTAGTGTGTGTCCTTTCATTTAGGCATACCCTTAAAACACACCTGTTTCTTGGTGTGTGCCCGTAGCTTTGGCTCCTGTAAGTAGGGTTGCCTGGTGCAGCTCCTGCTGACGTTTTCCCTGCTGCGCTAAGTGCTAAGTGTGTAAGGTGCGTCCATGTGGCTGAGTGAATGCTCCTCCGTCATGTACAGGTGCTGCTCAGCACTCCATGCTGTGTGTGTGTGTGTGTGTGTGTGTGTGTGTAACCAATCTACAGCTCTACTGCCAAGAGTCACAGGCACTCCGATTGGCTCCACCTTCCACGCTGCACACATGCACACGCACACACACACGCACTGTTGACAATCTCCTCCTTGTCCCTGGTGACATAGCCAACATACAAGGGGGGAACCCAAGGAAAACTGGGATTACCTTCTGGAGGGTGGGCCCCTTGTAGTCCAGGCTCCTCCGGCTTGGTGAGTGCTCTAGGAGCCCGTCTGGATCCGTGGACCAGCAGGTGGGGTTGTGAGAGGCTGCGTTCAGCCTCAGTGAATTCTTTTCTGAAGACTCAACGCATCTCATGATGGGTGATTTACAAGCACACCTGCCCACACCACACTGAGTGTTCTGCAGTTTTTTTATCCAAAACATCATGATCCCCATGTCCCACCCTCCCTAGTCACCTGATCTCACCCCAAGTGACTATTTTTTGTTTCCCCAGATGAAAAAAGTCCTCAACAGGGAATGTTTTGCTGGTGTGGATGAGGTGAAAAAAATGGCAGAAGCACTAAAAGGCATCAAATCAACAGGTTTAAAAACTGTTTTGAGGCATGGAAAAATCACCTCAACAGGTATATGGCACCCAATGGAGACCACTTTGAAGGTGACTAAAGTTTAAACATGTAAGAATAAATACACAATTCTTTATAAATAAATTCCAGGGGGTTTGGGTCCCCCCTCACATGTGTGTGTACCCAGAAGCAGAAACGGCCTAAGTTCATCAGTAGAGAATCTAGAATGATAATGGACCTAGAGTTCATGCACTGAGCTCCGTCACATGGCTCCCCCCGTGGACGGAGCCACCCACACGCCAGAAGTGATGCTCTAGGTCCCCGCATCCCGCGCCCCTGTCTGCGTTCCCATCATGCAGCCCGTGAGACGTACCGTGAGTGAGGTCTCACACTGGTTTGAACTAGCATTTCTCTTTTTACCAAAGAGCCAGGGTGTCTCTTCCTATAATTGCTACTTCTTGATTTTTCTCTTTTGTAAACTACCAATTCATATGCTTCTCTTGTTGACTAGCAGCATCTCCTCAGTGCCCTAAATATTATTTTCTTTCCAGTTGTGGGCACTGCCAATATCTTCTCTCCCTTTCACATGTTATTAGTGACTTTACAATGTACTTCTTACAACTTACCCGAGATCTGAATCACATACTGTACCTTCCCCCCGATTAAAGCACACTGTTCCCTGGTTCCCGGCACATACACGGAGTTGTGTACCCATCCTCAGAGTCCATTTTAATAACATTTCTATCACCCCCAAAAGAAGTTACATACCCACTGGCCATCGCTCCCCACTACCCAGCCTCAGGACCCCCATCCCAAACACACCAGCCCTAAGCGCCCACGAATCTCCTCCCCGTCTCAGCAGAGCTGCCCCTTCTGGACATTTCACAGAAATGGATTCCTCCCGTGGTTGGTGTTGTGGGCCCGGCTTCTTTCGCTTAGCCTAAGGTTTTAAGGTTCATGTGTGTTGTAGCATGTGTCAGAACTTCATTCTTTTTTTTTTTCTCTCTCTTTTTTTTAAGATTTTATTTATTTGTTTTTAGAGAGAAAGGAAGGGAGAAAGGGAGAGAAACATCCCTGTGTGGTTGCCTCTTGCACGCCCCCAACTGGGGACCTGATGTGCAACCCAGGCATGTGCCCTGACCGGGAATCGAACCAGCAACACTTGGTTCACAGGCCGGCATTCAATCCACTGAGCCACAGAGGCCAGGGTAGAACTCCATTCTCTATTGCAAACAATGTTGCACGGAGTGGACAGGCACATTTGTTTGTCCACTTGTCAGCGGATGGACACTTGGTTCGCTTCCATGTGTTGGCCATTACATGTAATGCTGCTATGAACATTTATGCATACACATTTTTATGTGGTCATATGTTTTTATTTCTCTTGGATATATATATACATATGAGTGGATATGAGGCATAATTTTATGGTGAACATTTTCAGGACCTGCGACACGGTTTCCGCAGTGGCTGCATCATGCTGCAGTCCCACCAGCAGTGCGTGACGGTTCCAATTTCTTCACATGCTCCCCCAGTTCTGTCGTTTTTTATTCCCACCATCCTCATGGGTGTGAGGTGGTAGCTAGTGTGTTCTGGTTGGCTTTTTCCTACTGGCTGATGATGTTCGGTATCTTTTCATGTGCTTATTGGCCATTTGACTATCTTTTTTGGGATAATATCTATTTGGATTTATTGTCATTTTCAAGTTGGGTTATTTATCTTCTCATCATTGAGTTGTAGGAGTTCAGTGCACTTTGTAAACAACAAAAGGTGAATCCTTAATTGGATGTAATCACGCCAGGTTTGTTTTGCTTTGTTTTTGCCTCATAGCTGGTGACACAGGTGTTTTGTTTGTGAAGTCCTTCCCTGCCCTAGGTCTCACTCACACATACACACGCACGCACCATTAACTTAATAGTCCACCTCTCTCACTGAGGGCTGGCTCGAGTCCGTCTTTGTGTGTGATGCTGGGTGGCAACCTGCTTTCGCTGTCCGAACAGTTGGCCAGTGTTCCCAACACCACTTGCAAGGCAACCTGTCTCCCCGGTGATTGACGGCACCACCTTTATTGCACGTTAGGTTTCCATAGACACCTGTGTCTGCCTCGGCTCTTTATTTTGTGGCTTGGTCTATTCTGTTCCTTTTGCCTAGTTGTCTGTTCTCACGCGGATTCCACATGGTGTCACCAGCTGCCCAGGATCTGTCCCCGCAGAAGCCTCTCGAGGTCTTACAGGTACGATCCTCTGACCCATGGTTCCTTGTCTCCATCGGGGTCCCTCTAATGGTTTGCTTTGGAGCTCCCGTAGGGCTCTGCTCACTGAGGAGCCCTCCAATTTTCCAGGCACCCCATAATGCAGCCATGGAGCAACTGCTGTGAGGTGATGACTCATGCCCGCCTGAGAAGAGCCCTTTGACTGGGCTAATTATTTTAATAAGCCAGGTCCGCCTTCAGACAGACAGGCTCCTAAGTCACTCTTTAGGGACTTCTGGGAAGCATGACTTTAGTGACCAGTGCCCTGAAATGGCACCTCCGGCTTTATCATGACAAATGTCCGTGTTGTTCCCCACAGACTTGGCATGACGCTCTATCCCAGGGTCCCAGGTGTCCCCAGTGCCAGGGGTCACAAAGAAGCAGTGCGTGTAGAGTCTGAGCCTGCAGAGTCTCCATGGTGACGGGTCCATGGGAGAGATCTAGAGCCCTCTTTTCTCAGGTGACCTCCCAGTCCTGGGAGATCCCTGCACGGGCTCTTCAGCACAACACACCACCGCCCAAGCCTCAAGCGTGTAAAAATATGGCACATGACAATTTTTCAACACCATACATTTTTTTTAAAGAGCACTTACTTCTTGCATTAGACCCTTTGTGTCTTCTGAGAAAGGCTTCGACGCCCCACATGGTTAGCTCCATGGTGAACGTGGAGAACCTGAAGTGCAGAGAGGACGTGGGAGTGCTCCGTGACCCCACAGCCCCTGAGTGGTGGGCGGACAGGGCCAGGCTCGGCTTTGCTCACCCACACACAGGACGGTGTGGGTCTGCGAGGGCTGCCACCGGGGGCTCAGACTGCAGGCGAGTGCTGCTCTCTGTCTGGAGGCTGGGATCTCCGGCTCAGGGTCCCAGTCAGGCCTGTCCTCCTGACCTGCAGGAGGCCCCTCGCCCTCACGCTCCCTGTGCTCCCACTGTCCAAGCGGGGGGGGGGGGGGGGGAGGTACGGGGAGGAAGAGAACACGCCCCTGGTGTCTCTTCCTGTAGGGACACATCCTGTCAGATCCAGGGTCCCACCTATGACCTCGTTTACCCTAGTCCCTCCTAAGCTTCTATTTCCCAATGCAGTCACCCTGGGGGGTGACAGGGCTTCGCATCTGAATGGGGGGAGGACAATTTAGCTAAAACAAATGACCACAAACTTGGTGGTGGTGAACAACACCCATCTCACCAGTCTGGAGCACTGAAATCTAAAATCAAGATTGCAACGGGGCTCAATCTGGAGACTCAGGGCCAACTCTGCCGCCCAGCCTTTCCCAGTTTCTAGGGTGGCCTGTGTCCCTTGGCTGGCAGCCCCGTCCTCGCATCACTCCAACCTCGGCTTCCGTCATCGTGTCTCCCACTCCTGACTCTGACCTCTGCCCCCTGACTCTGACCTCTGCCCCCTGACTCTGACCTCTGCCCCTGACTCTGACCTCTGCCCCCTGACTCTGACACCCTGACTCTGACCTCTGCCCCCTGACTCTGACCTCTGCCCCCTGACTCTGACCTCTGCCCCTGACTCTGACACCCTGACTCTGACCTCTGCCCCCTGACTCTGACCTCTGCCCCTGACTCTGACCTCTGCCCCCTAGTACAGGGACCCCATGAGAACACTGATCTGGCTCGGATGATCCAGGACAATATTCCCATCACAAGATCCTTAACTGACTCACCCCTGTGAAGACCCTTTGCCATGGAAGGTGACAGAGTCACAGGCTCCAGGGGTGAAGGCAGGGACCATTGGGGCGGCCCTTATTCAGCCTCCTGAGTTCGTTTTTTTCATTCAGACCACAGACGTCTCTCCTGTAAAACGAGGAAGTGGAACAAGAAGCTCTCCGTGTCCCGCCGTGGCCTGCTGTCAGCCGTGCTCAGAAGGGCAGCCTCGGGTTCGCTGCACACAGACATGTCCCCTGCCGGCCACGCTTTCGCTGGCTTGGAGCACAAATGACGTCACATCTCTGACAGGCCACCGTGCTTTTTTGCATGGTTTTTGCACATTCTTAGAACACCTCTGTGCCAATACTTTTGCTCTTCAATATTATCTTCCCATTTCAGGAAAACTTCAAAATGAATACGTTTGCTCAAGTGTTAGGGAACATCCATGTTTCGGAATTCGTTACTTTTTCCGCAGCCATTGGCTGGAGCATGTGCACAGCGATGAATCCGGTTCACGGTGGCCGCTGACATCTGTGCCCTGAGCGCTGTGCGAGCTGCAGAGACGCCTGCAAGTCAACACGGGAGGTAAGAAAACACTGGGTGGGGAGTCAGGACACCTGCACACCTGGCACACCTGTCGGGGACCAGGCAGGGAAGCATTCAAAGGAAGGGTGTCTGGTGACAGGACTCCTTGCCTGCTCCAGAGCTGTGGGCAGGGCCGGGCGGCCCACAAGTGTTGGTGGAGAACCAGAGACTTGTCACAGTCCACATTCTTACCATCCCCAGGTTCCAGGGGACGAGGGAAGACCGGTGAGACCCGGAGCCCAAACGAGAGAGCTGTCATCACGAAGGGTCAGAGCTACTGTCAGAGACAGGATGTCAAAACCGGGAGTGGGCAGGAGGGAGTAGCCCCGCCTCCGTCTCCTGCCCCCCATCCTAGACCAGTGCCTCTCCTTGGCCAAACCCAAGCAGAAGCCAGCAGGAGGGGACCTCAGATGATGTAACGGTGGGGGCGGTCTGGGGGTGGAGGGGGACCCAGAGCAGCAGAGAAAAGCAAAGAAAGGATCCTGCCAGAGTCAGGGGAGGGAACCAAGGAGACCGGCTTTCCTGCCTTCTAGCCTGACTCAGCCACCAGACAACTTGCTCCACTTTCCCTAGGTTTTGGTTTCCACACCTAAACGTGG
Organism: Furipterus horrens; assembly: GCF_987537825.1. Taxonomy (NCBI): domain Eukaryota; kingdom Metazoa; phylum Chordata; class Mammalia; order Chiroptera; family Furipteridae; genus Furipterus; species Furipterus horrens. The sequence goes on from NW_028327171.1 coordinate 215,457,616, forward strand.
ACCAGCGAACCAAAACCTACCATCTCTGTCTCTGTCAACTATACAAATCAATCTAGGGTTGAAGATACAGTCATAAAAACAGCAACATAAGTAAGTATACAGTCGACACCCAGCAAGCCGTAAGCTTTTCTGTAAACACGTGAACTGGTGTCGGGACGCGGCCTCCGAGGCTCCCTGTGTTTAACCTGCAGAGCTGGCGGGCCCAGAGCTAAGGGCAAACGCCAAGGAGCGCACACGCTAGCGCTGGGTCTGGCCCCACTCCTTCGGTGCGGGGAGAGGCCGTGCGATTGCTCAGACTTCCTGGGATTTCAATCTTCACAGGCACCGCTGTCATGAGAAACAGTGAAGCCCGTGGCAGAGACGCGCTGCGGTGCGGCCTTCTCTCCTGACCAGCCATAGAGTCACCTACGAGACGGACAGGTACCAACGTGCGCACGAGGAGGGGTTTTGCCAAAAGCCTTCCAGGCAGAAGGGGATGAAACGCAGCCTCTCTGCTCTGCGTGTGTCCCGGAGGCAGCGGATCTGACAGTCGCTGACACAAGGCTATTTCCATAGACTAATAATACCTTTGAACAGAGACAGCCATTGGCAATTAATAAAAATACTGCGATGCATTCAGAGAGAATAACGGAAGCCAGCTTCCTGCTGCTGGGTGGCATCCTCGGGTGCTGACCCTCTGGCCTTAGCTCCCGGCTGCCCTGGGGACGCTGCCTTCCTCATCAGCCAGCAGCAGCGACCCTTCACCCCTCCCCCAGGGCCATGGCCAGCTTTCAAGGTCAAGTCACCAGAGGAAAGAAATGACACCTGGTTGCAAATTGTTGACTGTTAGCTGAAAAATGAACACATGCATGGAAACTTCCGGAAGAGCACCCAGGCAACAGCGAATCCCCTCGGATGCCACAGGAGCTCCGCTGGGAGGGGGAACTGAGGTCCTGGGGTGGAAGGAAGACTTTTACCTTCATTACAGATCCTTCAGTTCGGTCTAAGCCTGTGATGGGCGTGTGTCTCACTTTTCTGAGTGAAAACACCCTCCTCGGACTTTCAGCCACTCCCAGGCGCCGACCCTCAGCTTTCGGTGAGAAGATACTTGTCACAGACAGTTCACAGAGAATCCGTGATGCTTTGCACAGGTCACCCAACCCCGGGGAAGGAAGCTGTGATGGATGAGTTTACTGAGGATTCATGAAATCAAAATAAACAAAGACAAAAGGCTATAAAATATCTAAAGGAAGGCCATGTTCCAGGGCACCGCCCGGCACAGCAGAAGTGACCCCCGATGGCTTAGCTTACAGTTGTCGCTGATGCCGGCCAAACGGAGAGGGAGGTCGTGTGGCGTGGCCAGGCCACCTCTTCTTGCTTATGTGACATTTCTGTTGCCAGATTGCCTTCAGGGTCAAGACCTTCCATCAGCCCCCCACCTTTTTCCAAAGAACGGAAAGAGAGCAGAGGTGACCTCTGGAGTCTGCACAGGCCTCGGGTTTGTACACAGCCCGTCATTTTCTCCGCTGCCTTGTTGTTTGGGGGTGCTTCCGGGGCTGGATGAAAGGCTCCCCAAAGCCGTGGATTCGGGAGTCCCCGAGCACTTCCCCTGTGCGCCCAAGCCCATGCTGACCTTGGCTCTGAGGTTCTGTCCGTTCCTTTCCCATTCCAACAGCCTGGCTCCACCGTCTGATTCTCAGCTGATACATGGGTCCGTGTTGCTGAACTGGCGTGAACCAGTTCCTACCCTACCATGCAGAGACGTGGGTCAAAATTTATCTCTGGGATTTAATCCCTTCTTGAAGCCAACGTTACAGGCCAAACCTGGCTTTGTCACGTCCAAACCGATTAATGACCCAAAAAAGTTAACGCTGGCCTGAACGTCTCTCCTTTGCTATTTTTATCAGAGTCATTCCCCCAGCCATTTTCCATGCTGGCGGTGACTTAAAGATATGTGATCTGCCCTGCTCCCAGCTCTGTGCCACATTGTCACTAAGCCTGGCTCGTGGCTTTCCAAGAGACAACGGAGACATTCTGTCCCGGTGTGGTAACCATGAACGTCACCTGGATCACTTCCAATCAAAAGGAAAAAATGTTCCCTCCATGAAAGGAGCGTGCCGTTTTCTTCCGCCCATCCACCGCGGCTCTGTCGATTTCTATGAGAAACGTGAGGGGCCTTAGCAACTCCCTAGCAACAGGAGCTTACCTGAAATTGTATACAGCTCTCCAGAAATTGTTTTCTAAAAGGACTGATTCCTTCCCAACATTTCTACCCTCAAGGAAATAACTCCTCTTTATTGCTTTTCCTGATCACAAACGTAATACAAATTTGCTCGAGAAAATTCAAGCAATGGACAGACAGGAAGGCAGAAGTTTCTGCGGCTGCTCCTCTGTCCCCTCGCCTCACCCCCACGAATGCAATCACACGCGGCTGGTTTGCTGTGGCCGCTGTCCTCATGGCGGGACAGAGTGGGGGTCACTCACACGTCTATTTGGGGCTGAAAAAATAAAAAACGCCTTTCCTTTCTCCCAGAACGCTGGGACTCCAGGTTGTTTTGTTGTTTCCCTTTCTCTTCCAGACAAGAAATGTTCCTTTCTCCTGAATTTCAACTTTCGACCCACCTGAAATCGCATTTAATAAGAGCGGATCCGAACGAGACCGGCAAAGGGCAGGCGAGGCTGGAAGAGTTTCCCGGTGAGTTTGCCCAGCCCAGTACGCCGTGCGAGAGGGCGAGGGAGAAAGGCCACGGTCACTGAACGTGAAGGCCGAGGGCGGCGTGGTCGCTCGGGGCTGTCACAGCGGCGAGATGAGCTGGAACCCTCTGCGTGTGCACGTAGCCAACCTGCTGCTCAGACCCGCGCGAGGCCCTACCTGTGCCATGAGAGGCAGGGAGGAAAAAGCAGTCATCGTGGCCTCGTGTACGCCTTAGCCCAGGGCGGACTCGTCCTCTTTCTAACTGGGGGTCTGAGCTAGCGCGGTTTCTCACCAACGGGCACCGAGGGAATCTGTGTAACATTTGGGGGTCTTCTGGCCTCTGACTTTAGAAAGCTGAGCATCTGAACGCTCGTTTTCCATCTCCGGAATAAGTCCACGTCATAAACAAGGTTATTCATCCTCCACGGTCTAGACACGCCTGAAACAATGCTTCACTTATCCTGAAGATCTCAAAGGCAGGAAACAAGAAAAAGCCCTGCTCTCCGGCCTGGCCGCATGGCTCTGTCACCTCATCGTCATTTTTGTTTTAACCTTTGTGTAAACATATTCAAAGTCTAGTTTCAAATGTAAAAAGCAAATCGTTGCAGAATGCACTTAGCATAATCCTAACGGTGTTTTTTTTAAGTGCTTGCTCTGAAAGAGAAGTTCTCCAGGGAAAACCATCCGATGCACAGAAGTGGGGGTAACTAACTTCTGCTTGTCAAGTGATGGCCTTCTTTCCTCTGATTTTTTTTTTTTTTTTAGCATAAGCAGGTATTAATTTTATTATACAAAGACTAGTATAAGACACCTGTCCAGCCTGGAACACGCCATTCATTGTAGGCAACACCCCCACTGTCAGGCAGGAGGCTCTCATCTGCTGTACGTGTGCCGCTCCTGCCCGGTGGGTCTCTGTAAGCGAGAAACTTGAGCATCGTCTGCGTGCCAAGCTGGCCGCACCGTGAAAACCAAGCCTTTTGATATTGGCTGTGAGCCCTGCAAGGTCACATCATTGAAATGTTACCATAGGCAATGTCTCGTTTTGGGGAGGAGGAGGTCGGGGCTGGGGTAGCTGACCCTCGAGGAACTGCCAGGTCCTGGGATTCACCAGAAGAGTCTCAGCCGTGCAGGAATAACCAACACACCCTCACAATGCGGGGTGGGCAGCCCACGTACTTCTGTGGTTTCCAGGTCGTTATGGGGGAGAAGAAAGGGGACCGGAGACTCTGGAGGGAGTTTCTTAAAGTCAGGCTTGGAGGGGGTTCACACAGCTTCTACCCGCGTGCCCTGAGCGGGAGCCTGGGCGCACCCTGACTTCCAGGGCAGCTGAGGAAGGCAGTGGGGGAGGGGGATGTGGGGCAGGCATAGCCCGGGCGCAGGGACGTGCGTTAGGACACTTGTCTGCTGATACACTTGCTAAGGGAACAGGGAAGGTGTTGCCATCCCCTTCACGAGACAAGGAGATGCGCGGCTTCTCAGCATCACACAGAAGCCAGAGGGCGAGGCGTTCCCGCTGATTCGCGGCGCCCTGTGCCTCGTGCTTGGAGCCAGGGGCTTCCGGTGTGTGGCCCGACGCAAGCCTCACTGTCCCTGCCGTCGTACAGGTGAGGACGCAAGCTCAGAGGCAGGCCGTTCCTCCAGATCCGTGATGCCCGGGAAGGAGCGCTCGGGAGAGCCCAGGTCTTCAGCCCATGGGCCTGAGCCGGGACTAACCCTCGGGGCTCTGTCCTTCTTTGGGGGCCCCCCAGGGTTCAATACCATGACCCTGGGGGGCCAACTCAAGCCAAGCAACAGAGCTCTCCGTGGAACGGGGGACTGAGAACCACTCGCGCACCTCCTTCCTGGGCTGAAGGAGCTACTTTTAACCCAACGCTTACTGAGATTAAGCCAAACATGCATAATACGGACGTCAGACTTTCCCTGTCAGCCTGCCTGTCACCTTGCATGGACCCTGGGCTAGCACAGGGCTGTGGGGGCCCCTTGGACTGTGTCGTTTAGGATGCGGAGATGGCCCTGTGCAGTGGGGGGAGGGCCGAGGCAGCAACAGGAAGGAGAACCCGGAGTCCTTGCAAGTGTATCTCCCTGAAGGGCCCCATCAAAGTCCAGGGCCTGCACTGCAGTAGCCGCCAGGCCTTGGGTCATAGAGGCCCCCAAGCCTTAAAATGCATTTCACATCTTGCTTAGGTAGCTCATGTGACATTTTGGACTTTGCAACCAAAATTCATAAATAACAGACGTTGTCCTTGAGAAAGACCAGCATTGATCACCTAGCAATCAGAATTTCCCAGCTGGGTGCTCAAGAACCTTTAGAGAATGCATCTGGATTGCAGACAAATTAATCTGGCAGCCGAACAACAAATGTTTGTTTTCTTTAAAATTGTTTACTAATCTGGCCAAGCTTTCTCAGGATCGGCGAATTATCAAGTTAAATCCATTTTTTGTGTTGTGCCCAAGCCAGAGCATGCTGGTGGCGCAAGGTAAGCTGCTCCTTTGAAGACCATTGCCTTTGACTTTTTGACATTCTGAATTTCTAGCAGCATCTGCCAGTCTTTCTCCGCCAAGGGTGGCTGAGTCTCCAGTTCCCTACATTTCAAACCTGAGTTTGTTTGTTTGTTTATTTTAAGCCCAACGGGAACACATACCCCCTGATCACTTACCCAAAATAGAACAGGAAGGAGAAATGCCTGGAAAGGAACGGATGAAATCCGCCTCAGCTTTCCCCGGGGACATGTGTTCAGGGAGGGTGTCTGTGCGGGGACCTGCAGTCCCGCTCCACGCCCACTCCCCGCACCCTGCTGTCTGCCAGGCCGTGCCGGCTCGTGGGAGGGCTGAGATAAATGCCACCGTGTCCTGGCCCTTCAGGAGCTGCCCAGGGACCTCAGGAGGGCGGACCGTTAGCCAGAACCCATGACACCGTGCGAGAGGCCCAACAGCAGCCCAGTCATTGGGTTCACGGAGAAGAGAGTGAGGCGAACTGCCAGGTGGACCCAGGAAAACCGCAGAGAAGCGTGGGCGTGGGGAACGGGTCCCTGGTGGTGGAATCACAGGCCTGCCAAGCAGACCAGAGCGGGGAGAGTGTTCCAGGAAGAGAGCAGCCAACCAGAGGCGCAGAGTTGGGAAGGAACTCCAGAAACAGCGGGTGGAGCAGTTTCCTGAACAAACCGGACACCATGCCCCACGGAGAGAAGAAGTCGAAATAATTTCTTTGCTTTTATTCTTTCTTTCTCCCTCTTTCTTATTTTTTTCTTCTTCTTTCATCAGCTTTTTTGGGTTTAATAGCAGCTTTATGGATGCATTATTCGCATGCCATAGAATTCACCTATTTAGGTGTACAATTCCCTGGGTTTTACACACACTGACAATGTTGTACAACTCTCTTCCTTATCTAATTTTAAAATAATCTGTCACTCCAACAAGAAATTCCCTGCTTGTTAGAAGTCTCTTCATCTCCTCCTCAGCCCTTGGAAACCACTGATCTACTTCCTGTCGCTATAGGTTTGTCTATTTTGGACATTTTGTATAAATGGAATTATTCAATATGTGGTCTTTGGTGACTAGATTGCTTCACTTTGCATATTGTTTTCAAAGTGTATCCCTGTTGCAGCATAAATCAGTATTTAATTTCTTCTTACTGTCAAATAATATCCCATGCATGGCTATGTCACACTTTTTTATCCATCCGTCAGTTGATGGACGTCTAGATTATTTTCACTTTTTGGCTATTATAAATAATACTTCTATGAACATTCACATGCAAGTTTTTGTGTGGACGTGCATTTTTCTTTGTCCTGGGCACATATCTAGGAGTGAAATTGTTGGATTTTACGGGGACTCTACATAGAACTTTTGAGCAACTGCCAGACTGTTTTCCGAAGTGGACATACCATTTTCCGTTACCACCAGCAATGTATGAGCGTTCTAATTTCTTTATATATTTGTCAACACTTGTTATTTTCTGTCTTTTTGACTGTGGCCATCCTAGTGGGTGTGAAATACTGTCTGATTTTGGTTTCTATCTCCCTGACGACAACATTACACACCTTTTCATGTTCTTTCTGTTTTCAGGTTCCTCCGTGAAGCACAATAAATGCCAGGCTTCTTGACTTCAGAAGTGACCTGAGTCCTGGAGAGTGTGGTTCAGTGGATTGAGTGAGTGCCGGCCTGTGAACTGAAAGGTTGTTGGTTCGATTCCCAGGCAGGGCACATCAATGTTTCTCTCCCTTTCTTTCTCCTTCCCTTCCCCTCTCTCTACAAATAAATAAATAAAATGTTAAATTAAAAAAATAAAATAAAAAAAAGGAAGCGACAGGAAGGAGTCAATTGGGTGGTGAAGGAGTGCCCGGCCCAGACTGCTCACACCCCCCAGGCTGGGAGAAGACCCACGTGTCCAATGTCAAAGAGGAAGCACCGAGACCACATGGGTATTTAATCCTGGGGGCAAAGAGGATGTCCTAATCTGAAAGTTACCGTGATTGGTATACTTGTATATGTCCAATATGTGGGAAGGCGGTTTAACATATGACTTAGAAACCACACCACCCTGAATTTTGTTCTCTAGTCTGTCGCTCCTAGATTGTAAGGCTTTGGACAAGTTATACAATCCCAGCTTCCTGAACCCAGAATCCAGAGCCAGCTCTTGGTCAGGCGGACTATACAGCTTCCTCATACCAACGTGGCAAAACAAACACTTAACCCGTAGGCTTATTGTAAAAATTATGTTAAATCATGTAAGAACCTGTCACTTGACGGTCACCTAATAAGTTTTGGTTCCTTTGTTTTTCTCCTAATACTCAACCAGGGACAGTCTCTCAGCAGCACGTTGTCATGAACGTCACAACTGTTTGAGTCTTGTAACAGCAACAAAGCTCCCCCTGGGGCGAGGGGAGGAGCCTCTGACTGCGTTTGCTCCACAGTTTGGCAGGAGCTGAGTTCTGGGGGCTGATGCTACCAGCAGGCGCTCCTGTGTCCCCTCCAGGCTGGGCAAGTTCAGACAAGGATCCGATTGTATTTTCCCCTGGCCTTCAGGACCTCGGGCACTCAGTGTTGACCATGCAAGGAACAGGCAGGATGGTCCCAGCAGTACAGAACACGCGCTGCGTGCCCAGGGGAGCATCTCCCCGAAGCCAGAGTTTTCCAGGAAGGCCATGGAGAAGCTGGGCCTGCGCCAAGGACAGGAAGACCGGGGAGAACTGCATGGTCACAGAGGAAGGACATCACTTTCCCCCAGAGAGGACCTGCCGTGTGAGCCGGAACGAGGCTTGGGAGGTCTCTGGGCACCGGGGGGAGGTGAGTAAATCCTCGGCTGAGCAGAATCCACTCGGAACAAAGCCAGAGACCGAGGGCTGACCCAGGGCTCCCAGGACCTGCTGTGCTGCAGCGGGGCTTTCTCTCACTCGGTGGGACCGCCAGAGGCTCCTGCGTGGCTGCTGCCAGCGTTCCCATTGACCGCCCTGCGGCTGGTGTGACTCTCCTCATGCACACAGTCACTGCACAGACAGAGGAGAAGAGCGTTGTGTTACCGATGCCGTGGGCCCCCTCCCCAGCCCGGGCATCCTGAGCAGGGCTGGGGGATAAGGCAGGGTCCCCACAGAGCTGGCTGAGGAGCCAGTGTCTGCCAATGTCCTTTACCCAGCTAGGCAGGTTTCCTGTTGCAGACTATGTCCCCTTGTCCTCGTCACCTCCTCTCTGGTAGCCCTTTGGCACTGGCTGGGTGTCCCTGACCTCCCTGGATGGATACCTTTGGAATAGGCATGTTATATACAAAGTCTATATATTCATCATATATATGTACATACGCACAAAATATATAGACAATGGACTGAATATTTGTGCCCCCTCCCAAATCCCTATGTCAAAGCCCCTAACCCCCAGCGTGATGATATTTGGAGAGAGGCCTTTGGGAGTGATTAGGGACAGGCAAGGTTATGAGGGAGGGGCCCCCAGATGTGATGACAGACACCAGGGGTCTCCACCTCTCCCCACTGCCACACAAAGAACAGGTCAGTCATGCAAGAACATGGCAAGATGGCACCTCCCCACGAGCCAAGGAAGAGGCTTTAGAAAGAAACCTAACCTTGTTGGCACTTTGACCCTGGACTTCCAGCCTCCAGACTGTGAGAGATCGATTTCTGTCCTTTAAAGCCACCAGTCCAGGGCATTGGCTTCTGGAAGGCCGGGCACAAAGATATTTACTGGGTGGCAGCATCTTGAAGTAGTCTTTCATCGCAATTGGGGGGGGGTGTGTGGGGGGGGTTCCCTTTATAACTAGTTTATCAGCTTATAAAGCAACCGTTGATTTTTTAAAGTTGTTTTCCAAGAAACCCATATCGCATGTGGCAAAGCCCCCTGCTGAGGCTGCAGCGCGGAGTCCCTGTCACAGGGCCATCTTAGCGTCTTGCTCCTGGAGTCTCCCAGGCCTCCGAAGTCAGGAGAGAAGCCCAGTCCCTGCCACCGCTGTCAGCCATCGCACTTGTCCTTAGCTCTGCATGAGAACACGTCAGCATTGAATATTTTTATGTTGTTCCTTTTCCATCTTAAACTAACATCCAAAATACTATGTTACTGTTATCACGTAGGACATACCTTTTTCCCAACAGCACAGCTGTGTGAATGTCTTTAAAAATATTTCCCTGGTGAGTCCGTTGGCTGCCCAGCAGGTCTGGGCCATGTTCAGTGGCCATGTTCAGTTGGAGCGCAGCGAGCTCACCACTCGTGGGGACAGTGTGGCCGGGAGGAGGGTGGTGGAGATAAGCGTCCTCTTTTTTTTTTTTAAATAACTTATTTATTTATTTGTTTTTTGTTTTGTTTATTTATTTATTTATTTATTTTTAGAGAGCGGGGAAAGGAGAAAGAGAGGGAGAGAAACATCACTGTGTGGTTGCCTCTGACTCGCGCCCCCAACTGGGGACCTGATGTGCAACCGAGTCATGTGCCCTGACTGGGAATCGAACCGGCGACACTCGGCTCGCAGGCCGACGCTCCATCCACTGAGCCACAGCGGCCAGGGCAAGCATCCTCTTTGAAGCTACTGAATTCATACGTCACTCACCGCAGGCTCCGCACGTTATTGCGGGGTGACCGGTAGCATTTGCCTGCATCGAGTGCACCCTGTCGTCTGGCTCCATTTTGATCACAAGCCCCTCCCCCAGGCACGGCGCCGTTGGCAGTCATGCCTGTACGTGAGGTGGGTGACACGGGACCTCACAGGGAGCTCTCCAGCCTAGGCGCTTGCACATAAGGTTTGCATGCGTGGCTCCAATAGCTGCACTTTTGAGAAATGTAAAAGCCCTATCATTAAGCACCCAATGGCTGGAGAAGTTTAGGGTGCCGGGCGGGAACAGGTCAGGCCTTCCCCTGCGCCTCCCCCCACATGCCTGGCTTCAGAATCTCTGTCTTGTTCACGGCTCTGCCCTCTGCACGGGAGAAGGCTAGAGCCCAGAGGAAATCACACACTCAAAATGTCAGTGATGAAAGGGACCTCTGGCTCACTCATCCGACCCTTTTATAGATGAGGATATTGAATTGCAGAGATGTGAAGTGGCCTGCCAAGGTCATTCAGCAAGACTGAGACTGAGCTTGGCTACCTCGGTCTCCTGACTTCCAGGCTCCCGCCCTTCCCCCACCCTCGGGGACCTCGCAGTGACTTGTATGGAGAGTGACTGGGCTCATGCACAGCCCAGGCTGCCCTCCATGTTCCTGTGTTTGTGTCCCTGTTATTTTCAAGTGCGGCCGCCAGGCTGGGGCATCTGCTGCATGAAGCCCCTTCAGCCAAGAGCTGTTAGTCACTCACCTAGGAGGGAAGACACAACCTGCACCCACACCCTTCCATTCGGTCGGTGCGTCCTCCTCCCCGCCCCCTGCGCCCACGAATGTAAGCACTCCAACCAGGAAGAGGGCACATTTCAGAACAGGGGGTGCGATCCCGGGAAAAAGAGAAGAAAGGAAAAATATTTGTACCGCACCGGACCTGTGATCTCGAGCGAGGAGCACGGGGCAGCCCTTGAAGGAGATGCTGAGAGACGGGAGCAGCCACACAAGAAACAAGGACACGTCACCGGCTTTCTGGTTTCATTCCTCAAGCCCTTGGGGAGCACCTACTGTGTGCATGTCCTACTGTGTGCACGCCCTCTGGTTGTGATGGGAAATAAAAGATGAAGCTATATTATCTCAGGCTTCAAGAGGGCATGGAGTTTTGAAGAGAAGAAAACATGTATGCAAAGACAGCGGGTTTATCCGTGGGAGGCAGGAAGCTCTCTCGCACGAGAGTGGCGACAGACCCCTCGTCTTCCCTGCAGGATGAGGTCCCATATCTGCACAGAGCAGGGTGAGGCCCTGGGTCCCTGGAACACACAGGACCCCTGCACCAGAGCCGGCCTGCGTGGTGTGGGTGTAACTCGGGGCTCTCCTTGGGGGTCACACTCAGGAGCTCTGGGATGCCCTGCAGCCCTGCCTGCATAGGAAGCCTTAATCCCGTGACGAGGGCCTCCGAGAAGGGCTCAGAGCTCAGCTTAGGTCACCTGCATCTAGGTTAAGACACTCCCGGTGTGACGCCCAGCAGGAGGGGACAGACACCACACAGCAAGGCCTGGGAAGGACACTTCAGCACAGCAGGGAGTGCAGTCTGAGCAGGGGGCGGGTCAAAGATGCGAGTCTGAGGTGCCGGAGGCCAGAGACGCCCGGCAGCCTGCCAGCTACCCTCGCCCACGGGCTCCTTCCAGACACCCAGCCCGTCCTTGCCCACCCACAGCACCCGGGGGCCCCTGAAGTGGCCTCTGACCTCCTCCTCCTACTCACACATTCCATCTCTGTCCCTCCCTGGCTGACTTGCCAGGCGCGGCGAACTCATGCCAAACCCCTCCAGCGTCGACCGGGTGACTCACTGCCCCGTGTCCCGTGTCTGGCTTCTGGTGCCCTCCGTTGCCAACTCTGATTCCCAGCCGAGGTCCCACCTGGGCCACCACTGTGTAGCTTGCACCCCATCTGGCCCAGACCCCAGGGTCCCCAACCTCCAGACACTCTCACTGGACTGAGCCAGCAGCAACCCGGAGTGGCCAAGGGGGACTGAGCAAGAGAAGCGGAGGCAGCTGCCAACCGGGGGTGGAGACGTGGGGTCTTGGAGGAGCAGACACGGCTGCATCGTTGGGGGAGGGCCGTGAGAGGTCTTGGCGACAGCAGCTGTGGCCATCGGGGGAGGGGTCTGGGCCAAAGTGAGGGCAGCAGAGTTACAACAAATTAGACCCGGCCACAGCAGGGCAGGTGCCAACCAGCCCAGCCGTCCTGAGGAGGAGGGGGGAACAGTCTGAGTGTCGCAAAGGCAGGGCTGGGTGACCTCAGAGGGGACGCCCTGGGACAGCGGGAAGACACACCTTCCATCCATCTCTAAAGCCAGAAGGACCCGTAAGTAAAGAATACATTTGACATGGTGGCCCATTACCTACACACACACACACACACACACACACACACCTCACACACACACACACATACACCTCACACACACATACACCTCACACACACACATACACACACCTCACACACACACACACCTCACACACACACACACACATACACACACCTCACACACACACACCTCACACACACATACACACACCTCACACACACACATACACACACCTCACACACACATACACACACATACCTCACACACACACACACCTCACACACACACATACACACACCTCACACACACATACACACACATACACACACACACCTCACACACACAAATGCAACAAGAGTTTCCCATGACATTAGCACTCTGAGATTTTCTCTGTTCTGTTTCCCGTCTAAAGAATGCAGATCTTCACCCTCCAAAACGATGCCATGACCCCCTCGAGGGTCAGGACCCGTCCTATGCAAAGCGCAGGTCAAACAGCAGGTGACTCCAGGTGTAGGAGACCACATGGCTGGAGGCCAGGTGGGGGTCACGTGTGGGGGGGTGTAGACCTGGGAGGCGGCTCAGGCCCAACCCCTTACAGTGCGTAGGCTCTTGATGACCCAGAAAGAGCGCAGGTCTAAAACCGGGGTTCTGCCTATAGCGGGAGAGAGAGAGAGAGAGAGAGCAGTTAGTCACTAACAAACCGGAGAAGACTGTGAGCACAGAGTTGTACGCAGGACTTTCCATGATACAGTAATGGTCTATGAACGAAACCCGGCTGAGAAGTGTCAGCACATCCACCTCGTGTGCTGCAAACTGTTTAAATATCACACCCCGTCCTGAATATCACCGACTGTTTACACACTTGGCAGTGGGGGTGGGGACGATTCACACATGCTGTTATAAGTGCTTGGAAAACTCACAGGCTAAAAAGAATGGTGGAGCCAATCCATGTCACTACCCGGAAAGAATAGCCAGACAGCCGACAACTTCCCACATGTATAAGGACACCCAGTCCGTCCTGGCCCGCCCACGGCACTCAGGGCCGCCTGAAGTGTACAAGGACAGAGCTCATGAGACTCTGACGTAGACTTAACAGCGTGAGTCTCTGTAATGACGCGGAGGAAGAAACCTCTGATACAACAATGGGGACGCAAGTCACAGGTCTGCCGAGGCCTGGCGTAGCCCAGCCTCACCAGCGGTGATGGAAACCAGGCGGGCGGTTACCTGGAGGGGAGGGGCTGGGGTGGAGATTGAGTGCAAAGGGATACAGAGGAACTTTCTGGATGATGGAAATAGCCTATGTTTTGATGTGGGGGGGGTTATATGAATAAGACAGTTATCAAAATTCACCAAATGTGCTTTAAGAATGAATGCATTGACTGTTGTATGTAAATTAGGCTTTAATAATGGTGATTTTTAAAAAATAACTAGAAGTAATCACCATGCTCCGTTGAAGAGAACTTGATAATGTGCTGGTAGGAAAAGAAACAAACCTGCCCTCACGTAAGAATCTTGGTAATGCGCAGCCAGGTCTTTAGAAGTCAGCTTAGTGACTCTCGGCACATGCTAGTAACAGGTCTGTTTTAGGTTATAAATCCCCCTCTTTAGAAGGTGTTGCTCACTCACCTGCGGAAGCGCTCGGTCATAAATTAAATGCCAGCCCTTGGATTTGGGCACCTCCGCTCACAGGTATCAAGAGCCTCCTCCCTGCACGGGCAACTCTAATACCACTTTGCCACCTGTCCGTCAAGAAGTCAAGCCTAATTCTCCACCTTAAAAGAAAAGAAGAAGAGTGCCCTGCGTCTAGAGACCCGTCTGAGGCCCCCTCCAGGGTTGAGAATCACTAGCCCACGGCCACGACCCTGCCCCAATAGGAACACGAAGGAGCTGCTTCGGGCGTGCACACATCCGCTCCGGCTCCGCCACGCGTGACAGCCTTGGTCTGTCCCTGTGCCCCACCTGCCTCCCACCCTGCAGAGCAAGCAAAGGGTTTGCCGTGAGGTCGCAAGTCCATCCGGGCTGTTGTCACCAGACACCCTTCACCCTTACGTGACCTGGCTGCCCCCACCTTCTGTCCTACCTGAAGGCTGTCTGCTCTGCCCCCCACAGGGCGTGGCAAGGGGCCCAGGTCTCCAGTGGGCGCTTGCTCCTAGGCAGACGCTGCCCCCTCTCTCCACTGGGCGGGGGTAGGCCAGGCCATCGGCCAGCCGCAGCCCGGCCCTTCCGCTGGTTTCTCTCTGCACATCACAGCCCCGGGTCACAACAGAGGCTGGAGCGGGTGTCACCAGCCTGTGCAGACAGAGAAGGGGCACGGGAGGGATGAGGAAAAGCAGGCCTCCCTTGGACCCAACCCCACCCCCTGTACCATAGGTGGATGCAAAGGTAGGAATACGTGGCCACATGCTGCGGGTCTCAGCCCGTACAAGTTATACCTTAAACTGCATTGTAAGTCTGGCTGCATCCCTGGCCCCCTAGACCCTTCAGCTTGTTCCCCTAGAATCCACCTTGGGACCCGGAAGCTAGCCTAGGCCTAAGTCCCAGGACTGCTGGGTAATGGCGGGACCTGCCCAGGCACCTGCTCTTGATAATCAATTCAACACAGGGAGGGGGTCATTGGAACCTGCAACGCATAGCCAGTCTGTCAGAGGCACAGGTGACAACTAGAGTTTGTGACGGGTGTCTGAGGGTGGGGGCGGGGAGGAAAGCAGCCTGTGGGGTCTGACGTCACCTCCAGGTGGGTAGGGTCCGAGCTGAGTTAAATCATAGGACGCCCAGCTGGTGTCAGAATTGCTTGGACGTTGGGGTGGGGGGGTGGGGGGGCTGGTGCGGGGAATCGGAGACAGAATCCTAGCCGCAGAAGTAAACAAACCAACCTGGCACATTATTCACGATGCATTGACGGGAAAAAGCAGTTGCTGAAATAGCATGTATGCGTGATTCGTACAAAACATGGACCACATTCTGAAGGGGCGTGGGGCAAATCTGTAAATGCGGGTACCTCTGGGATTACAAGGATTCTTCCCTCTTCTCCTGGTTTATCTGTGTCTTCTGACAGCTCACCAGCTAACCTATGTTACTCGTATAATCAAGAAACACAAACTCTTCAAACGGGGCTTTTACTCTGTACGAGGCTCCGGCTCGTGGGCCGCCTCTCCCGCAGGTTCCCTCGGGCCTCCGTGGCGCAGCGTGGCGGCTGCCAGAGCCGACGATCGCCATGCTGTTGTCACGCGTCGGTGCCCAGATGTACTGTTTCTGGAGGGAAGAAAAAAGATCAGCGCCCTGAGACGGAGGATGAGTCACCTGCAGATGTTTCCCGTGATGGAGGAAAAGCCTAAATATAGAAAAGTCGACGGTGAGAATGAGCTCGCGCTGCTCCGTGACGAGACCGGCTGCTCCGTGAGCGGGTTTGCTCCCGGGGCTGCTTCCGTGCGCGGCGCGGGGAGCTGTGGGGGGGCTGTCCGGACGGACGCTGGCTTCCCACTCTGCACCAGCTGGCCGTCCGTCTCTGGGTCACCTGGCACTGGTTTGCCCACAGCGTCCAGTTGGAAGGGGCCCAAGGGAAAGACCACAGTGGCTAAGAGCACAAAAGCCGGCCTTGGCCAAGAAAAACACCGGCTGCTCTGACTTCGCCGGGCGGGCCCCGGCCCAAGGAGGCAGGCTCTCTGCCCTGGCAGGGACACAACTGAGAAAAGGAAGCTTGCCCGGGACCCGCTCAGACCTTCCAGGAATGAACGCTTGAAAACGGACTCCGGGCCCTGCTGCCGACGGAAAGTCGCATCGAGGCTCAGGGAACAACCTCCCACGCGACTCCGAGATGCGTCCTCGTACGTTCATGGCCATTTTCGCCAGTTTAGATGTTTGTAGGGGAAACAAATCTGCGACTGTCAGAAAAGGCTTATGTTCATCCCTCAGTACGTCAACCTCATTCAATAAAGAAGAATCCTCATTTTCCAGTCCAAGGGCAGCTGCTCTCAGACTGCGTCAAAGCCTTTTGGCTGAGTTAGGCCGAATTTGAAGGTGCTAGGTCTGCCTACAGAGACAGAGCAGGAACTAATTTGGGGGAGGGAGGAGGAAGGGAGAAGAAGAGTGATTCCAGGAAGCAGAAAGCCTGGGGCAAAGGCTATCGGGTGGCAGGGGTGTGGCCTTTGTGCGATTCCAACTGACATCAAAGTTGTCTCTTACGAAAGCCAGGGGCGTTGTGAATCATAGGCAGGAGTTTGGTGTCTGCCGGGCGTCTCATTGGGATAAAAGCAGAGCCTCTGAACTGTCTCTCTGAGTTTTAACAACAAGTTCCCGGCTGAGAAGGTAGCCGAGGCTCTAAGAAGGACTGGCTTCGCTAATAACAGGCTGAGCAACAAGAAAGAAGAAGTGTCGTGCACCTGGCGGAACCTGGGAGACAGGCCAGCTTGGTGCTCACGACAGCAGAGGAGGGGCCTGCGTACAAAGCCGGTTCCATCGCTGATGGAACCGCCGGAACTGTGGCTAGGAGAGAAGTCCCCAACGCAGAGGCTGTCCCCACGAATGGGTAAAGGGCTTTGGGATTTTTTAATGTGGACCAGGACGAGGTGAGGCACCGCAGGAAGACGAGCTATTCGTTGGCATTGGCCAATAAGTCAGCATTCTTGGGGCTAATTTTTCAACAGCCACACAGGATTGTGGGAGTGATGCTCCAGGTCGCAGGGTGAGCTCCTCACCCCACTGATATCATGACGATTTTGAGAACCCCGGGAATGTCTGTGAAATTGCATGTTCTGCTCCTCTGCTCCTCCAAACTCCCTGTCAGAAGCGGCTTCCTGTGAGCAGCGTGGCCTGTCTGAAGTGACCACAGCTTTTTCAGGAAACATACTAAATTTTCTAGAATCATACATCCCCTCCCTTCCATATACCCCTTGGGAAGCAGCCACGGTCCTCATCTCTTTGCTTGAACTCCTGCGTCAGCTCTTCCCACCCCTCCCACAACTAAAGGGTCCCGCCTGGCACGTCAGCCCACCTCTAGGACCCTGCCTTATCCCCACGGCAAGTCTGCTGTCGCCCCGTCATTGCTCCTGCCCTGACGAGGCCGAACTAGGTGAGCGATTTGAATCTTCTGTCTCATGGAATCATGCGGGATAGTCAGCGGAGTAGTGCCCCGGATTCACCCGGTACCCGGGACGAAGGAAGCAGCAGTTGTCAGTTACGGCTCCGACAGAAACCAGCGATTAGTGTAGGGCAGAGACAAGTCTGCTCAGTCTTCCCTGCTCCCCAGATCCCTTGGGACAAGGACTCTTGCCTGCTGCATCTTGAAGAGAAAAACAGAAAAGCCAAAGAGACCACAGTGATCCCATAATGTGGGACTAGAAGAGACGGGGAGGAGAAACAGGCAGAAAGCCTGGCTGGCCAAACGCCTAGAAGGGGCCAAGGTGGGCCTTTGGGTCTGAATGCGGGAGAAAGTCAAGGTGCAGAAGAGCGGTCGAAGCTTCGGAGGCTGTTCCCTTGCTGGGGCCCAGGACGTGTTGCGAAGGTAAGACGTCCAGCCCAGTTGGTTACGAGCACTCTCTCTTCTCTCCTTTCCCTCCGTCACCTTCTCTTCGAGCCCGAGGCATGAGCGTGGGGTGGGCAGTTTGGGGACCTGGCCGGGAGGAAGTCGCCTAGTTGGGCTTCATGGCCGTGTTCATCTGGCTCGTAGTTTTGTACGTGGTTCGCGGTGTTTCTAGCGATCCCGGCGTGGGAATGGCTGCCAGCAGTGATCTCATCAGCTTCTCTGCGACTCCCCTGGTGAACTGACCCACCCGGAGGCCACTTCAGTGTGACATGAAGGTATCCTTGGTTCCCAGCATCACAACCCTGTGGGCAGAGAAGCGAAGCTAAGTTCCCAGTAAGAAGCCAGTAGCCAGAGTGTGGAAAAACCTTCCAGTGACTCCAGGTATGAAATTACAAGCTGAGGACTCACCTGAAGTAACGCGAAAGTTCTCTCCCCTCAGGGATGGAGCCCCACAGCTGACTCCGGCTGGACCCTATTTGTTCTTTACCGTGGGAATTGCGTGCACGGAATTGGTCAGAATTTCTGTGTAAGTTGCACCAACCTGTAGCAGGCACATCTGTATACAAAGATGCATATTTTATGCACCCCCAACTTTTGGGTCACGTTTTCATGGCTGTGAAACATCATGTCCCTACGATGGTTCCGGACCAGTCTGCTGGTTCTGGATGAGACAGCCTGCAAAATTGCTACCCACTCCGCCCGCTGGCCTGAGCCAGTGAGGGTCTCACCAGGAAGGTAGCATTTTTCTGTGAGCCAGCGTTTGTCATAGGAGAGCAACTTATCATGAAATTATGTGACGGCAAATATCTATTTCACTTGTTTCCCTTTGTATAAATGCTCGCTTTTGTGTCTCACTTCATACTCATAGTTTTATAGTCTTCTTAACGAGGCCCTCCAAAATCATAGAAGCTTCGGGCGCCGCAAACTCTGCACCTGCCTCCGCATAAAATCACGGGGAGAGAAAACGACTCCCCTTACTCTCTGTGTTTGGAATTAATTTTAGACCTACCACCAAGTTGTGGAAGGAGTATACCCTGCTTCTGACTCCTGTTCACACAAGCTTCATTTAATCAAAAGCAGGAAATTAACCTTGCTATGATATAATTAACCAACGACAGGCCTTATTACAGTGGCACCGACTTTTCCTCTCAGGTTCTTTTTCTACACCAGGACGCAGTCTAGGCCCCAGGCTGGGTTACGTTTTGGGTTGTTAGTCTCCTCCAGTCCGGTCCTTCCTTGGTCCTTCCCTGTCATGACCTTGACACTTTGGGATGATACTGGTATGTCATTTTGTAGAACGTTTCTCAGTGAAGGTTTGCTCGATGGTTTTTCATGATTGGAGCAATGTGGTACACTTTCAGCAAGAACACAGCAAAAATGATGTTACGTCCTGCCAAGGGGCTCACAGAGCCACTGTGACATTTACCTGGATCCTTTGCAGAAGTCCGTGTCTCCTGGGTTTCCCCACCTAAAGCCACTCCCTCTTCTTGGGGGTGGATAAGCGTCTTGGGGAAGGTAGCTCTCAGATGATGCAAACTCTGCTTCTCCTCAAAGTTCCTAACATTGGCACTGGGGCACCGTGCCTGCAGCCATTATTCTGAGGTGTTTGCTTAATGGTTACTCTCTGTTTCTCTCCTTTTGTCCTTACTTAGTAATTAAAATTCTCTTTGGAGGAGGCGCTGTCTCTCCCCCATGTACTGTCTTACTTATTTGATTACTTGCTTACACCAGCTTTTTATTTGATTCTCTGTGTTAATACTCAATGCTGTTATCATTTATTTTGTTACTGTATTGTTTTGTCTGGGGTCACTTGGGGTCCCTTCCCGCCCGGTGATGCCTGTGTTCTGTTGACGAGCTCCCCTCTTTTTCAAGGACTGCCTTACCTCTTGGCACCACAAGATGTTCTGGTCTCACCTGGTATCTTCCCAGCCCCAGCGCTGGGATCAACACCCTCCCCTGCTTCCTCTTACTGGAGAAGGGCAGTTAGAGACCAAGATATGGGCACCGGGGGTGCTCAGTGCTGCTGGGGGTGGTATTGCTTCTAGGCTCTCTCAGCGAAGAAACACCATATTTTGCATTCCATAAGGTCCACTTTTTTTTCCCCAAAAGTCAGGGGAAATGTCTGCATCTTATGGAGCAAATATTGCGTCACAGCCCATGATGTGTATGACCTGACCTGTCAGTGAAGGAGGAAACCGTTGTATGGTCGTTCAAAAGCTGTGGCATTAGCAGTGCCTGAGATGGAACCGAAGAGAGTAGCATCTGTGAAGAGAGCGAGGAAAGTGGTATCAGTGATTGTGAGCAGCTGAGCTTCGTAAATTCTGACACCAGCGATGATGAGTTCTTGGGGTTCCCAGAAAACTAGAAGAGTACTTGAACCTTAAAGTCTCTCCTCATTTGTTAATGACAGTGGTGATTATTCTTAATACCGCTGTTGACTGCTGTTCACTTTACATGGTTGAAATATTATTCTGTTATATTTTATTAAATATTTAGTACACTATTTGGTTCAGATTTTTTTTTTCTTGTTTTCCTCCTCTAAACCCAGGTGCGTCTTACGGTCAGGTGCATCTTACAGTGTGAAAAACAAGGTATATGCATATGTAGTAATCCACGTGTATACACAGCTCTGTATTCCTCTTCGTCTCAGAGAAGGAAAACTCTGACTCCAAAAAACCTCCGCTGCCTTGCGGCATACCTCTTCAGGGGAAAGGCTAAGGGAGTAAACCCTGACAGAAAATCCGGAGCCGGAGTCCCTAAGGCGGTTTGACGTTGTAGTCAACACCGGCAACTCCTGCGGCGCACCTGAAGCCAAGCTGTATTGACTCCGTCTTTCCCTTGGACCCTTCAGCTGCGAAGAGAGGGGGGGTCTGCTGCATGGGCAACAGCAGACCCTCCATATCACCCTGCCCAGGCTCTGTAGCTTCAGCTCCACTGGAGAGGACACTCCAGCGTCATCACAAGATGTCGATTCAACACGGGAGGAGACAGATGCCGTGTCACTCCCGAGTCGGACTGCACAGCCATTCTCGGCGGTGCAGATAGACACTTAAGAAGCTACACCATCGTCTCTCGAGACGGACGGCTGTCGCCGACGACGATTCCTCTTCGTCTACACATCTCTATAAAATCATGAGTTTATGCTAATCCTCTGATCCCAGGTCAACACCACAGGGTTCGTTTTAGATAAATCCATGGGAGAGGCTATCAGTGTCATGGAAGTGACAGCAAAGCCAATTTCCCAGCCCCTCCCCCCATTCCTTGTCCATCCTGTAGTCCTGGGCTCACAGACACTCGGGGTACACATCATTAAGCTCCTCCTCCGCAGGTGCAGGGGCTCAGCCTCCATCAGCAATAAGTAACCCCCTTTGCCCTGTGTTCTGACCAGAAAGCTAAGGACCCAAAATAGAACTAAAATGGTCTAATTACAATGGTCGGTTCTCCAAATGTTATGACCGCCAAAGACTCAGATAAATTCAGATGCTTGCATCATGCTGCATTTTCCTTCTCAAATTACACTTTGGTGACACTGAAGCATTACCAATGTCACAGCCACTAACTGCATTTCGGGTGAAAGGTTTGCATGTAGTTAACACTTTGAATAAGGGCGTTTGGAAATCCCAGAGTTAGCTGTTCCCATGTTGTGATGCCTAACGTACAACGTATCCCTGATACCTAAGTGGTAAAATTGCAAAAGGCAGCCCACTTCTTCTTCGTAGTAGCAGTTAGAGTAACAACAATGAGTGTTTTCCAGGACTACACTGCCTTCCATGAGAGGAATTTTCCCGGAACACTCTGGTTCCTTGTCCTACCCCCTCATTTCCCCCCAGGGAGTCAGGGTCAGGGACCTGCGTGGGAAGTCAGGGAAAGAGCAAGGCATGCACCGCAGCCCATCCCCCTCTGCCACCAAAGAGCAGGAGTTCTGGTTGGCTCCCCCTGGCCCCAAGCTCTCCAGGTCCAAAGTCACACCTGCAAAGGGGGGCTGTCCCTTGCCTTTGCCTGCCGTTGAGGGGGTGGGTCTCGTTCTAAGCCTGGTGCTGCACACCTAGGCCATGGTTAGGTCCAGGAGTACTTTTGGGATTGCAAAGGACACCGGTCGACTGAGGCTTTGGGGAGAGCAGGCCTTGCATATTTGGGATATTGGCAGTTTCAAGCAGATTTAAGACAGTACAGCTGAGATTTGACCTTGGTCAGATCTCTGGTCTAAACAGGTTTGGGCTGTTTTGTTTTTCAGTAGGAAGGGCGGCAGGCCCTAACCTTGACCAAGCACGGGTTACCCACACCTTAGCAAATGCTCCCCAGCTGGGACAGACATAGCAAAGCTGGGGGAAGGGAGTAACGAGCCGCAGGGTGTTTGCACAGGGCCTGAGCCTTCTCGAAGGTGAGCGCAACCAGGACCAAGCAGGTGCGTCAGCCGCACGTGAGCTGCGTGGGCGGGCGGCTGGGGCTTGCCATCTGCTACAGCTTGACCTTGAGTTCTGCAGACACAGCTGATGCTCAGGCATGCACACCTGTGTTGCACGTGAACCTGAGGCTGGGAGAGACCCTCTTGAAAGGCACGACATTTTCTGCTTTTAAACCAGGAGCAGCTGGATTCCACCTTCGAGGTGGGCGCTGCAGCGGTGGAGCGAGGAGCTCAGCCCAGGTAGCCGGGCGGCCGTACGGTCAGGCCTCACACCCGGCCGATGAGAAAGCGGAGGGATCAGCCTGAACCATGTGGTTACCCGGAGTCTGGCTTGGCTCTAGATGTGGTCACTACAAAAGCTCCGGTCCTGGCTTTAGACCTCAGAGACCCAACGTGATTCACCTTCAGGAGGGGGTAGATTTTAGTAATAAGTGCAAAGAAACAGGAATCTCTTATGAAACAAATGCTTCATTTGGGCTTAAACTTAAACAACTCAGTGAAATTGTTGCAAATTCAAAAGCTAGACATGCCCGTGCCTCTAAAAATCATCTTTGCTCGGAAAATCAAGAAAAAAAATCAGAATGACCTTTAAAAGGGGTGGGGGCAGTGCTTTAGGCTTATAGTCAGAACAGGAGCCCAGAAAAAAATAAAATGAGTCAGACTGGGGGTATTAAACGAGACACAGAGAGACTTAAGAGAGAGGAGAAAGGGTGGGATTTGAGCAGACACCCCAAACAATACTGAAGCCATAACTGAGCGTGAGGGGCCGGGAAAGACAACTGTGAACAGGCGTGTGCCCCGCCTACCTGCTCCTGCGGGGCACCGGGGAAGATGTTGTCCACGCAACCTTCGTCGTTAACAGGTCAGAAAGTGCTAGAATCTGCGCTCTAACAGATCTGCCCTGCTCTGCTGGGAGGACCTCCTTTCCTGGCGGGTGGAGAGCGGGCATCAGAGTCTATGGTCAAATCAACAGGGAAACAGAACAGGTTGCCGAGAAGGCCACCCACACCAGTGGGAAACACTCAAAGAAGCCTCTTCAGGGGCTTTTCTTTCAAGGTGACATGGTAGATGTGGTACCAGAACATCCCGCCCTGTGAGGACAAGCGTCAGAAACGTACTCTCTGAGAAGGCACAGCCAAGGTGCCCTGAGCCAGGGGAGCGGTACCAGGTCAAGGCCAGGCCAGCTGCCGTGCCATCTGGTGGGTGGAAGGAGCCCGCTCAGGAAGCGAGAGGAGGACTCCAGAGAGCGGATGGCTGTCACAGGCCTAGAACGCTCTCATCCTGTGTTTCTCACTCAGCCAGCCTCACGAGGCAGCATGTGGAGTGGTGCGTTGCAAAACCAAAGCCACAGGAAATAGGAGAGGAGAGGAAGCCTTTCAGAAAGCGACTTCAACATCTGGAAACTCGGAAGGAGTAAGACCGGGAGGGGACCCAGGCCACCAAAGGCTGCGAGGCCAGGTTCCGTATAGGGAGTGCTCTCCCTGGAGCATCCTATGGCGAGGGCTCAGAGTACCAAAGGCCCCAAACCAGAGGTTACCCGATGCAGAACTGGGAAAGACCTGGGACAGGCTCGGGAGCAGGTCTCACACGATCAATGTCAAAGCTATTCAAGAAGGCAGTGGCACCTGTGTGCAGGGAATTCTGCCCTGCGAAGGGAGGATACCTCGGTAGTGATGATGGTAATGCCCGATGGCAGATTTCTCCCAACAGAGGTCAAGGGCTTGATGGACGGGCATCCTGGGAGCTAAAAGCTGGGTTCTCTGCAGCCCCACCCTTTGTTCACATGGCCTTGAGGTCCAGTGGCCAGCCTCACTAAGGTACGGTGGGGGGGCGGGGGGGGCGGTGTCACAGGGGCTCTGACATTCCTGTCCTTGTAACTCTTTAAAAGAGGCACATGAGCAAGAGACTCACATGACCGCTGAGGCCTAAACCAGCTTCTCAGCGGGGACGCCCATTTGAATCACCCGAGGAGACTTCTCCGTACTGATGCCCGTGTCTCAGCCCAGGGATTCTGAACTAACAGGTGTGCTGAGTGTCATGGAACAAAACAAATCCTGTGCACCCAGAACTTCAAAATGGGACCTATTTGGAAATAGGGTCTTTGCAGATGAAATTAAAAATCAAGACGAGAGCACTCGGGATGAGGGTGGGCCCTAAATCCAAGAAGGGTGTCCTTATAAGAGCCAGAGAAGGGCACTGGGAGACACAGAGAAGTCTGTGCGAAGACAAGGCAGAGACCGAAGGGAGGGGCCCACAAGCCAAGGAGCACCAGGGGCGTGCAGGGCCCACCAGAGCTGGGAGCAGACATGGCCTGCTTTCTCCCCAGAGCCTCCCGAATGAACCAACCCGGATGACAGCTTGATTTGAACATCTGGCCTCCGAAGCTGTGAGGGAATAAATCCCTGTTGTTCGAAGCCCCTCACCTGGTGGCGCTTTGTCCCCCCAGCCCCAGGAAACCAAGGCACCAGCGGACTGTCCTGCGCGGTGAGGGCGGCAACCCTATCCTTTCGGAGGGGAGAGCGCTCGCGGCACCCGCAGCCCTTGATCTGCCCACACGGCCCGTCTAGGAAAGCTGTGGCTGAGCCCGAGAGGAATTGGAAACTGGGGAGCTTGCTTTTCAGCCTTTCATTCCTTTGACTTTTCACTCACAAGGGCGAAGAGAAATTTAATTCCAACTTTGATTCCTTTGGACTTCCACGCCTTTGAAGTGTAACTTGCAAGGGACCTAATCTGATTTTATTTTATCCCCAGAAACGTCTTCATGAATAAAGGCTTTCTATTCAAATACGTGGCAACTTATTACTGCCTCTACGTTTTTGGAGGGTCTTTAGGATGTCACTTGATCCCAGGGCAGAGCCTCTGCTAGACAATGTCACACAGCGCGGCTAGACAGAACCTGAGATAGAAACAGAAGACAGTGAGAGTGTGACCTTGGGGAAAATGTGACCTTGAGCTGGCTTAACTCATGCGTCGCTGCAGCTGATTTCCAAGCCATTTGGGAGCAGAGGCTGTACTGCTTTCCAGGGTCCTCAAAGAATCCCGGAAAGGCCAGTGCCTGGCTGGGGGGTGGCTTCGTCCCGAGGTGGGAGCAGACCTGCCCTGACAAACTCTTGGCCATCTCCTCTGAAATGTGGACCTTGTCTTTGGTTGCCCACCGACCCAACAGGTGAGCCCAGTGGGTACCGAGGGTATGAGCTGGGAGACGGAAGCCCCGCCCCTGGCCTCTTGAGGAGGGGTGGCCCCCAGCACCCCAGCCTCAGCTGTAGAGCAGGCTCCCTGCTGCCAACAGCGCCAGCCCTCACTGCTGCGCGATGTGGAGCCGCTACCTAAAGTCTACGCCCTGACAGTCTGTCTTCCCCTCCCGTCCCCACCCAGACCCGCCCAGCCCAACAGGGTCACCTGCGTCACCTGGGCACGGACTCACTCCCCCCGTGACCTGGGCCAAGTCTCCACTGCAGGCGGAGAGCCAGGATGCCATACTGAGGCCGGTCTTGTCCGTCCTGAAGGTGATATGGAGGTCTCCCTCTGCTCATTGGTCTGTCTTGGAGCCCTGTTATTCCGAAATCAGGAGGGGGGGATGCCACTCACTGACCTGAATAGTGCCGGGCCCCGGGGCCAGGGCCTGACAGGGGTGTCACGACACTGTTGCAGTGAGTGGTCACGGCTGCCCTGGCAGGGAGGCTGCCCCTCCTCGCCGCTCCACCGAGGAACGCAGAGGCTCAGTGACACACACCGGCCAGGGGTGGAAGAGCTGAGGGCTGGACCCCAGTAGCCTGACCCCAAACCCTAAAGTTAATGAAAGAAAAGCATCTCTGGGTAGCAGCAAAACCACTTTCAGCAACTCATATTCACAGGAGTAGGAGATACACCCATAAGTAATACATGAGTATAGCATGTATGAGTGTGTATGTATACACATATACACTCACACGTGCATTTATGAGTATATAGGAGCATATATATACTCATAAGTCTTTTGATGTATGTCTATCATATAGAGAGAATGCATATGTGTATGTATATCAGGCAATTTCTCTTACAAGAATTTATTTATTTTATTTTAGTCAAAGAGCTGTATAACCGTGTATGTAAAAAGCTGTTTGACGCAGCTTCTTTATAATAACAGAAAATGGGAACAACACGAGTGTCTGAAACAGTAGCTGGTTAATTAAATACATTACAACAGAGCCGTCCCACAGTGGCGGATGGCTTCAAGGCACACAGATGTGACCAAGGAAAGCAGACCAATGAGGGGCAATGACCCAGCACAGCCGAGAGACCTTCAACAGCCGATGAGAAGGCCAGGAACCAAGTGGCAAAATCCCCAAAGGCCTAGAAATTGGGGGCACCGGCGCCTCTAGAAGTGGGGTGGGTAGGGGTATAGAGCGAAACTGGTGAGCCCCGGGGAAGGAAATGCTTCTTCCTACCCTGCAGGGCCCAGACGTGGACCCTCTGGGGAGAGAAAGCCAGCAGCCCCGGGCTTCACGGAGGGCAGGGAGGCTTAGGGTGTGTTTGCGCTCCGGGTGCCAAGACCCCGGCCCCTCCGCTAACAGCTCCTGGGCATGGGCTGCGGGACCTCAATTCCAAGCCGGAGCGCTTCTCCCCCGGGAACATGCACATCACTCTGGGGGAGAACCCTTCGGTTCTGGGCGAGGAGGCCTTGACCCCGTCCTTCCTGCGAGTGATGAGGGAGGAGGGGAGGCGCGCGCTGAGTGAGGACTAACTGCTGAGGGGGGGACGGCTGGAGCTGCGGGGCTGCGGGCGCTGAGGCTCACATCAGCCCCACGCCCTTTGCCTTGAGCTGGCCCCCAGGAAACCTGGGGAATATGTGCGTGTGCACGTGCGTGCGTGTGTGTGTGTGTGTGTGTGTGTGTGTGTTTCAAAACCTTAGGAAAATCTCTGTGTGTTCTTAAAATGACACATGTCAATTTCTTAACTGTTTCCCTATGTTCTCTGCCATCACGGTTAGGTTAAATAGTCAAGTCCAAATAGAACAGGATAGAAAAATGTAGGAATTAACAAGGAACGATTTTCCACCCTCTACGAGAAGGCTGAGGACTGGAGCGCTCTGTTAAATCACCCCTGTGCACAACCAGGGACCGAAAGCTCTCCGCAGATGCGAAGGCCCCGGATAATCAGTGGGCCCAGCAGAATGTCTGGAAATAGACTCCCGTGCTCACAGAGGAAGAGCCTGTGACAGTGGTGACCTTTCAAACCCGGGGGAGTGACGGACTGGTGAAGTAGGTGGTGTTGGGACAGCTGGTCAGGCCCTTCGGGGGGCGGGGAGGTGATCCTTACTGCTATTTTAACACCAAATAAATTCTAGACGTGTGGTTTGCAATGCAGTAGCTGTTGGGCTGGCCAAAAAGTTCATTTGGTTTTTCCTCTACGATGGCTCTAACCCCGCTTCGTTGGCTTTAACTTCATTTGAAACAATTTTGTTAGATTGTATTTGACAGCTGTCCTGTCAGCGTGCACTTTTTAACATACTTATCAAAATTGATGAATTTTTGTGCAGCCATTATAATATTGAAGATGGAAGAAAATAAGCAACATTTTCTGTGTGTTATGCTTTATTATTTCAAGAAAGGTAAAAATGCAACTGAAACACAAAAAAAGATCTGTGCCGTGTGTGGAGAAGGTGCCGTGACTGATAGAACGTGTCAGAAGCGGTTTGCAAAGTTTCCTGGTACTGTCAACATTGTGGCCAAATAATCCTCTGCTGTGGGGCTGCCTTATGCATCGGAAGGTGTTTAGCAGCCCCCGGGCCTCTCCCCACTAGAAGCCAATAGCAGGAGATAGTCGACATACTCATAATATCCAAACCAATATAATTATCAGTGAAAATGAAAAATGTGTCTTTTATTTTAGGAAAAAAACTAAATGGACTTTTTGGCCAACCCGGAACTAGCCATGTGTGGCTATTTTATCTCTATTAATTAAAGTTAAATACAAGT
The DNA here is from genome assembly GCF_987537825.1 of Furipterus horrens. Lineage (NCBI taxonomy): Eukaryota > Metazoa > Chordata > Mammalia > Chiroptera > Furipteridae > Furipterus > Furipterus horrens. The sequence continues at coordinate 215,485,573 of NW_028327171.1, forward strand.
AAATACTTATTAGGCATATTTCAAGTGCTCAAGAACCCCCTGTAGCTGCGGTTACCACAGCGACACCCCAAGACGCAGCCAGAGTCACAGAAAGTGCCGCTGAGACAGGCCTGCTCTAAACGGGTCCACGGGGTACAGGTAAACACTCACCCGATTAAAGCAGCGGGAGAAAAACAAACACAGATTTCGAAATCTCGGAATGGAGAAGCGTCTAAAAAAATCTAAACACCTAAGAGCCGCCAATCACTTTGTTCAAGTCACAAGGTAGAAACGAAACATTTTCCCTGCATGAAAAATAACCAAAGTTCCACCTAGTGAAAACCCAGCAGAAGATTCATAAGCCAAAAATATGGAAAGAGCTAAGTTTCTTAATGAAAAAATGAGAGAAACACTTACAGAAACCTGTGCCAGGTATTTCATAAAAGCAACGATACACGTGGCCCACAAATGCATGAAAAGATGTTTGACCTTGCAAATTAAAGATGTTTAACCCACACAAATTACATAAGGATGACACCATCTTTAAATAATGGAAGAGGCCACTTTCAAACTATCATTGGCAAAATGTTTTAAGCTTGCACGCGTCTTGGGCTGGAGGGTGGGCAACGTGGTGCGTTCCTACACTGTCAGTAGTCTGTCAGCAGAAATCTGACCTTATAATGCCCGTTACCTTTGACCCGGTGTTTCCATCCTCAAGCATGTACCCTAAAAATAAGCTTGCCCATGCGCGCAGAGTTATGGGGACAAAGGGATCACTTGCAGCAGCACGCACTACAAGAAAACAAATTTTAAAAATCTGAACGTCTCTTCAAAGGCCTATTGAAATAAATCATGCTACAGTCATGTAGCAAGGTACCTCGGGCCCATTAAAAACTTAAATGTGATCAATAAAGATCCCAAAGATAGAAAATTAGGTGAAAGATGCTGGGCGACGCAATGCACAGTGTAACCCTAAATTGGTTTTTTTTTTGAGACGTGGAGAACATACCTGCAGATTCTGTGTATATGCAAATATACATAGAGCTGCACACGACCTCTAATTCTTCCTCCCAGGGGGTGGAACTGGTGGGAGGGGCTAGTTTTATTTTTCTCTTTAGAGCTTTCCGTGCTCTTTGTTCTTCACACGGGCGTTCATTGGTTTATATGAGAAAGGCAGGAGTTTCAAAAATTGATAAAAGTGCTGTATGAACGGGAAACGGATGCCACTTCCGGCTTCAATTTAATTCCAAAGCACAGCGGGCACCCGGGGAGATAGAACAGGGGACTGGGAGCGTTTGGGGGCGGTGAGATGACCCTGCCCAGAACCCACCGAAAACAGGCTGGAGGAGGCCGGCGCTCCCTGTTCCCGGTGTCTCAATGTCAAACGCCAGGCCAGGTATCACCTATCTCCAGCCACCGGATACTTGGCGAGGGGACAGGCTGTGACTCAGAGGAGGATCTGGTTCCAGGGAATGTTGTCATTAAGAGCCAATCGGGTGCCACCTGGTGAGAGAAACAGCCGGGCCCGGTGGACCGCCGGGGAAAACGGGAGCTGGGCGTGGCTCGGGGCTTCACGGAGCTTTGGCCACAAACCGGAGGTGCGCTCAGGGGTGAGGTCCACGCAGAGGTGGGGAGCGGGCGGCCGGGGGCCGCTGCGGCAGCGCCCCTGCTGAGCAGAGCCCGGGTCCTGGCGCAGGTGCGCCTTTGCTTCTGTTGTAAAGGAGAGCCCCTGGGGCCAGGGCACCAAGCGCCTCTGTGGGCCCGGATGCCCAGCCTGGGGCAGACCCGCAGGCCGGCACTGCTGACCACGGGGCTGACGAGGGGGACAAGCCTTGTTTTGTTCTCCGCAGAAACAATGGCGCACCAAGGGCGAGGGAAAATGTTTCAGATTCCCTAACATCCCACCAGCCTAAGCTAACTCATCTCACGTGGGCATAGTTTCTTCCCAGCCCCGTCACACGGAGATCTGTTTTCCTCACTTCGAATGCAACATACACACGGGGAGGCCTTCTGCCTTTTTAAACCGTACCCTAGAATGTGTGTTTCCCCCTCTCGGCATAGCCCCCCCCCCCCCCCACCGACATAGAGTTGTCCTGCCCCGCGTTTCGCTGGGCCGACCACTGCTCCTGCTGTTGGCTGGTTCCCACGTCACAGGACCCTTCTGATTAACAGCCCGAAAAATGCTGCTCCAAGGAGCGTCTTGTATCCAGCTTGTCATCTTGTGAAATTTCTTCCTAAAAACACGGACAGAAGCTACAAGACCGAAGACATAAACAGGTTGCCCCTCGCCTTCTAGTGGGGTGTGATGGTACCCGGTGCCCGTGAGCTGCTGAGAGGGACGGGTCTTACGAGGACGGAGCTGCCGAGCCAGGAAGGCGGCACTGTCTGAGCCTGGCCCGGGCGCTTCGAGACAGGAACTTCTAGCTCACGGTTCTGAAGGGTATCAGTCCTCAGAGTTGGGTTCTGTGAGCGCGCCCTGCCTGGCTCACCGGTGGTCCCCTCGCTGTGCCCTCACATGGCAGAGAGCGCGCGAGTATCCTCTCTCTCTCTTCTTCATAAGGACACCGGTCCCATCGGATTAAGATGACCTCATTTAACCTTAACTGCCTCCTCGAATCCCCATCTGCAGACAGAGTCACACTGGGGGTTAGAGCTTCGACAGCTGAATTTGGGGGGACCCAGTCCAGTCCACAGCAGCAGCCCTGCCCACTAGGGAAGTCCCTGCACCCTTGGAGACCGAGGACCCCGGCAGCCACCCTCTGGAGGAAAGCCAGGGGGGCGTGTGCGTGCAAAGGACACGTGAGCCCTGCCCCTTTCACAGGGCCCAGGGGAAGCCCACGAGGCAGAGGGGGAGGGGAGGCTCGATTTCCACAGTGACACGCGCACACTGATCCCAGCCCGGTCAGTGTGTCATCAGTGACCGTCACTAAACATGAGCTACGTGTGCTGCTCAACCAGCCGCTGTGAGGTTCTCCCACTTCCCGTCCTGTTGGACCGTCGGTTGACCTGAGTCCACCCCCAGGAGGACCTTCCCAGCTTCCTTGGGACCCTGGGGTAGCATCATGGGGCAGGTTTGACTAGCGAGGGAATCTCTAGAAGCGTCTTTGGTCTCCTGACCTCTCCAGCACCTTGGCAACAGACAGGTGACGCAAGAGCTCTGGCTAAGCTTCCAAGGATAAGCGTCACAAAGATGAGCGCACACGGCATCCCCTTCCCCAAATCCGCCCAGTCGGTCCCCGTCCCCCACCCCTACAAGAAGGGGCTGACCCTTCAGAGGCAAGACAAAGGAGTGTGCCTACCAACGCGCCCCTTGTCACATCTGTCCTCTGCAGGACCTTTGCTGTAACCTGGCCAGGCCGCATGGGAGAGCCGTGTGGGCCGACACTTCGGCTGTCAGGGTGCTGCTTGAAAGCACACGTAGTGCCCGCAGGGCCAGAACCGGTGGGCCAGGCCGCTTCGGCCAGCGTGGGAGGCTGGGAAGCCTGCTCTCACGCCACCGGCACCTGTGCCCGAGGGAAAACCCTTGAGCTCTGCCGCTTGCCGCTCGCCCCTCCCCCGCTGTCTCAGCACCTTCCATAGAAAAGGGAAAAAAATCCGTATCTGAGATTTTTAAGCTAGCTGTGTAGATTTTACTGATTTTTCCATGGAAAGAAAAAAAAAAAAGCCACATAGTTTTAAAAACCACATCACAGAGTAAAATGTAATGCAATGTCCCCATTAGTCACGCTGTTTTCTCCCTCCCTCGGTTTCGGGCCAGACTGCCTGCACCGGCTCTCCCCCTGTCCCCATCCCCTCCCACGGAGCTTTGGAAACTCGCCTTTCATCGCTGGGTGCTTTTCAGCTATTCTTCTGTGAGTGTTTACTCCCTCTCTTTAGAACAAACAAACAACCCTGTCATTCGCCAAAACTCGACCAGCTTCTGCTCCTTGCACTTGTTCCTGGAGCTTCTGCTCGTCTTGCCCATGAAGGTCAAGGTCAAAGGGAAGTTCAGGTGCTACAGGGTAATAAACCCATGAACCGGAGGGCAAGGAAAACGGAAATCTGGCCCAGACCCTTGGGCTGAAGACGCTGAAGCCGACGTAATGTGTACCTTAGCTCTGGTCCACTGGAGCGCACCCTTGAAATGAGTTAATTAGTGATGAGAAAGTATTTGCTTACCCTCTGCCCACCCTGGCAGCTCATATATGTCATATACGTGATGCACCGCCTCACACATAGCAGGTGCTCAAGGAACATTCGTTGACTAGTTAACAGGCCCTATTTTTATGCTAATCCCAGCTTAGCCTGTGAATGTATATATCTTGAAAAATGAAAAGAAATAAAATAAAACAGATTGCAGATGGACTTTGCGCTTGAGAACACATGTAAAAGGGCATTAAACGTTGTACTTACAGTGTGTAGATTAAATTAGTGAGTGATGTTACTGATCAGATTGCGGGTGCAGTCAATATCCAGAAAGATGATCATAATAGTGGCTCCATTGCACAGATGAGAAAACCGAGGCCCGACAGTTTCGTCCCACTGCTGCCTCAGCCCCTGCCCTTTGGGCGACTCAAGGCGAGCTTTGAGCCTGTTATCTTGTCCCTGAAGAAGGTTCATCTGGGGGTGCTGGGCACAGGGCCAGGGTCACAAGCACAAGAGGGTTTGGGCTGATCATCGCCTCCAGAAAGAGCGCTTTGGCCAAGAGTCAGGCGGGCTGTGGGCCAGTCTGCTGGCAGGGCAGGGGGTACGGGTGCCCTGCCCGAGGCCGGAGCTGCCATGGGACCTCAAGGATCCCGAGACTCTGCTCCTGCTCTGGGGGGTGGGGGTGGCGGGGGTTGGCTAGAATACCCACATCACCCCATCTAGGACAGTTTACGCTGGGACTGACTGTGTTTGTAATAACCAGGCAAGGCAGGCTGAGGGCACAAGCAGGCCCTTGGGAGTCCCCCAGACATGCCCCCGACACCAGGCAGGACCCTCTAGCCCTGGTGCAGAAGTCGGCCAACTCTCTGCCAAGGGCCCAGCTGTCAGTATCTGAGGCTTTTCGGCCAATACAGTCTCTGTGGTGACCACCCAGCGCGGCGGCGTGAGAGCAGCCAGTGAGCGTGGATGCGTTCTAATAAAACTTTACTTAGACCCTGAGATTTGAATGTTATGTAACACCCACAACATTATGTATAAGTCTTCTTTCGACTTTTTAAAAACCATTTGAAATGCAAAACTAATTCTTACCTCACGGGCCTTACAGAAAGGGGCCATGGTTGGGGGTGGGGGGGGGGCGCGGGTTAGCACGCAGGCTCCAGTTTGCCAGCCCGGCCAGGACTCTGATAGCTTCTCTCTCCCCGCTCTGGGTGGGGGCAGGTGTCAGAAAAGAAAGCAAAGTGCATGTGTGTGTGGGGGTTCTTATCGCAACCCCCCCTCTGCCCACATTACACATGAGGAGCAGAGCAGAACTGCCTCCAGCCGATTATAACCCTGAATGATAATGAAGAAGCATCATGGGCCTAGAAAACATTGAAATACCTGGGAAGTATTTTATGCCCAATACCGGTGATTTCTGCTTCTTAATTCCTGCCACAGTGGAACTAATGGGGAACCTCATACATGAAGACAAGAGTGGAGCTTTTATGTAAAGGAGCCAGGATTGGAGGGAGAAGGGGGAGAGCCCAGGGTACTCAGACCCCCTCCGTCTTCCAGTGGCCACGGGGCGGGGGTGCTCCAAGGAACACAGTTTGACAGCCTCTGTTCTAAGAAAAGCAGGGAGGCATGTCTGGACAACTGGCTGCTGTTCCTTTTATAAAGGCAACCTTGTGTCCCAGAGTGCCAACCCCAAATTCCCCACAGCCCCTGGTTTGGGGGGTGGGGGAAGGAGAAAGTACAGCTTTGAAGGTATTTTGCGTATCTATGGCTGGCAGCTCCTTTCTTAGTTACACAGACAGCTGTGGCCCGTGCCTGGGGCCAGGGAGATGGGAGGAGTTTTGACCATAGAAAGGTGATGGAAAAGCTTACAGGGCCTGTGTGAGGTTCTGCACGTGGCCAAGACCCGTCACCACGCTGACCGCGTCACGGACCACGGTCAGTGTTTTAAAAATAAGGTGGCAGCCCTTTGGGGTGTGGAGTCATGCGGTTTTGAAAGGATAAAAAGAAGCCACATGGTCTGAAATGGTGTAGCTGGGAGCTAGCTATAAGGTCCGGTGTGCAGGAAGAGAGCCACGATGTAGCCGCTGGGCAGCTTTGCAGGAGAGCTGGTCCGCCACGGGGAGGGCCACGCGGCCTGGGCCGGTAAGGAAGCAGGCAGGCTGCTGTGACCACACGCGCTCCGGCTGACTCTGAAGCCACCGAGGACTCCGCTTTGCAGAGCTGGACTCTGTCTGGACTCTTAGAACTTGGGACATGCGGAGAGGACTCTTTTAGGAACCTGTGCCTTTCTTGGATGTCACCACGATCCGGAGTAACATGGAACATGCTTTCCTGGACTGTTATACGGGGGCTGAAGACATTGCACCCCAGATCCTGAAGGAGACAGCTGACGGATAAGAAATAGGGAACTTCTGGGCATATTTTTGGCTTATAGCTTTTTGGGGAGCAAAGGAAGTGCTAGGTTTCGTGGGAGAACAGGGCTCTGAGCTGAAGTGCTCGCAGCCCTGCAAGGTTGGAATATTGTAAATAAAGACCTGTTCTCCTCAACACTAATTGCTGGGTCTTACACTGAGGCCCCATGTGAATGAGCCCCCCACTTTGTTCGGTAACACTTACGCTCCTGGCGTGTATGTGGAGGGTCGGCCCACGTGCTGTACCCCAGTGCGCCCCGATCCCAGCCGGGCACGTGCCTGGGCCTCCTCTGCACTCTGCGCAGAATGTTACGGAGGCCACACGCAGAAACACATGCTTCTTAGCCGCACGTTCTGCCGGGTGGGTCCCAGCTGAGCCAATCATCCCCTTACAGGCAAAGAGCAGTGCCTGGTGAGACCAGGAGGGAGCAGGGCGAGGGCAGGACAAGGGCCCTTCAGTGACCAGGAAACGGCACAGTGACCGTGCACACGGGTCCAGGTATGTTTCGGAACGGGCCTGTCTTCTGTATCACAGGAAATGTCCCCGGGACCACGCTGATGAAACGGTCCGCTGTGTTTTTAAAATCAGGAGAGGCACTGCTTGGCACGGGAGGCACGTGCGTTTGCACTCAGGAAACAGAAAGCCGGGCTTTGAATTCTGGGTGAGTCACTCCTGGCGGTAGCTTGGGGCCCGTCACCGCCTCCCTGACCTGCCCGCAAGGTCTCCGAAGGTTCAGCGAGATAAGGAGGTTGTTGGCCAAGCACTTGGCGGCAATTGGATAAATATTTAAACTGAAACTATATTTAGAGACCAAGTGAAAGCTGAAGAACGGAGCAGCAATTTTTGGTTGCTCTTATTTTGTCTACATTCAAAGGGTATCCAAGAAAAAGAAGTGTCCCAACTGTAGCCAATCCTACCTTTTCACAGAACCCCGAAGATGTGGCAGCAGAGAGTGGCTATAAAACAAACAAAAGGCTCAAGTGTGGAGACGCTTTCAGAACCACACGCCAAATGTGACGAGAAGAAACAAAGTGTTTGCGCGTGACAGACGCCCTCCTTCTGGCAGTGCGTCCTTTCTAAACCGTTCCTTGGGTTTCACGTGATCTGAGGGCTGATTACGTGCTTTCGAACGTGTCTGTAAACTCCTCATTTGCCTCTGATTTCTCAATGTCGAACTTGTTCATCATCCAAAGCTGTGTGTGTAAAACCGGCGTTTTCACCAGCGCATAGAATGTGCCTGAGCAAATTCATCCTCCGTTTGATGAGAGCAGCGTGCACACACCCAGGGTTCGCTTGCGTGTTGCTCGTGGTACACAGAGGAAGTGACTTCCCCGATCATGTCGGCGTGTGTCTGTATAGGCACACACTGTACAAAGGGCTGCAAACCCAAGGCCGGGGTGCAGATGGCAGCTGCATTTTGTGCCCCCAAGAGCCCACGGGAATGCAGGCTGGTGTTCTCCGGGCGCGTGCGGAACGCAGCTTGAGGAGGCTGCCTGCAGCAAAAGGCATCGCTGCCTCTTCCCTTCGCTTGGAGGAAAGGAGACAGAGCGCAGCTGGCCCCGCCAGCATTCCAGGGCGACAGTTGTGGGCTATTCCTATCTGGCCCGGGGGAGGGGGGGGGCCGCCAAGTGGAATTTCTGCGCCAGGGCCGGCACCACCCTCTGCTCTGTGCCCCGGGTCCCCACCAGCCTGGTGGGTCTGGAACCAGGTTGAGTCCCACTCCTGTGCAGGGTCGGGACTTGGTGGCTTTCGCGGGCTCAGTTTGGCTCCTGGGTCTCCCTCTAGCCAAGAGCTGCGGGCCCTCAGCTTTCGCGCTGGTGTGTGGAAGGACTCTGGGGCCCCTTCCACAGCGTCCCGCCTGCGACACTCCGAGGCTGCAGCCTTCCGGCTATGTACTCCCCTCCGACGGGCCACCAAAGGGCTTGCCTGGCCCAGCAGCCCCTCCTGGGAATATACCCCAGAGGACAGACAGCGGCATCTCCAGGGTTAACTTGCACAGCCCCGCTCGAAGGGACCCCAGTGTCCATCAACAGCTGAATGGGTGAAAACACGGGATCCGTGGGGCACATAATTCAGCCTGAAAAACGAAGACGGCTCTGACACAGGCTGCAACGCGGACACACCTGAGGACACCATGCTCAGTGGACAAAGCCAGTCCCGTTTCAGACTCACAGACAGAAGCCAGAAGAAGAGGACCGCCAGGGGCTGGGGGAGGGATGGGGTGTGCTTGTTCAGTGGGTATGTTGCCAGGTGAACGCGCAGCCACGTGACTATACTTAATGCTACTGAAACGTGCGCTTAAAAAGGGCGAAGATGACACATTTTATGTTATTTTTTAAAACCTAATTTTTAGCCCTGGCTGGTGTGGCTCAGTGGATTGAGTGCTGTCCTGTGAACCGAAGGGTCGCAGGCTTGATTCCCGGTCGGGGCACAGGCCTGGGTTTTGGGCCGGGTCCCCAACTGGGGGGTGCACGAGAGGCAGCCGATTGATGCAGCTTGGACACATGGATATTTCTTCTCCCTCCCTTCCCCTCTCACTAAAAATAAATAAAAATTAAAAAATATATATTAAAAAAATAATTTTTTAAAAGGACTTGCTTTAGAAGATCCTAACCTTCCGCCTAGGCCAGGCACCCAATCTGCCTGCCTTAAAACCAAGGTGGAAGGGGAGTTGTCTTTGAACTTGGATAAGAAAACATTTATGTCTTTAATTTTGCTTAGCTCTAATTGAGTATATTATTTCCTTCTATCACGATTCTAAACAACAGATCACGGAAGTATTAGCAGTATCTGTGGCTTTGTCACCAAGAGAAATCCTATCACATTAAATTACAAATATCTCAAAATATTGTTTATGTGTATAAGTAACTCAAAGTTATGATAGTGGACTGGCCAGCTTCAGTGGTAAAAAGGATTTTATAGATGTGATTAAATTAAGAATCCTGAGATGGGGACATTACCCTAGATCATCCAGGCGGGTTCAGTTTCATTGAAAGTTCCTAAAGAGGGAGTCGGGGGGGGGGGTCAGGGAGAGATTTGAAGTTGCCATACTCCTGACTCTGAAAAGCTAGGACAAGGCCACGTGCCAAGGGATGCAAGTGGTCTCCTGAAGCTTGAAAGGCAAGGAGCCAGATTCCCTTCCAGAACCTCCAGAAGGCACGGGGCCCTGCTGACACTCGATTCCCGCCCCGGGAGACCCACCTCAGACATCTGTCTTCCAGAACTGTAAGATAAAGATGCATTGTTTTAAGCCACTGTGTTTGTGTCTGTTTGTTACAGCAGCCAAAGGAAGCTGATACACCGTCGGGACTCCAGACTAGTGATGCTGAGCAAATAGCGATGTGCAGAGAGAAGGCAGGAGGGGGGTTCTGCCTGCGTCCTTGTCCTCTGAGAAATCTCACCTTCTCTGTCTTTACTCAATAACAAAGGTCACAGAATAACTGTCACCCTGAAACAGGACTCCCTCTTGCTTACGCACTGATATTGTATTCTGTCCTATCCTATCCTATCCTGTCCTGTTTATGGATAGAATTGAACTCAATCTATTAAAAAATCATGACCACCCTGGCTAGTGTGGCTAAGTTGGTTGGAGCCTTGGACTAAAACCAAAAGGTTGAGGGTTCAATTCCCGGTTGGGGCACATGCCTGGGTTGCGGGTTCCATCCCCAGTCAAAGTGTGTAGGATCCCCCCGTCCTGGCATGTGCAAGAGATGACCGATTGATATTTCTCTCTCTCCCATCCATGCTTTCTTACTTTCTTTCTAAAAGCAATGAAAAAATGTCCTCAGGTGAGGATTTTTAAAAAAAGTTTTTAAAAATCTTGACCCTTAGAATTCATCCCCGAGTAATAATTATTCCTTAACTTAAGAAAATAAGACAATGGACATTTTTTTGGCCCCTGGGTCTTTATCCAAAAAGTTAAAGTGACTGTTACGAAGAGTCATAGTTTGGGCAAATTCCTTCCCAGCGACTGAGATGCTGAGACTGTAAGGAGGGGGAGGGGGTGGTGATGCAGCTCCCTCAGGAGAAAGGAGGGGCCTGGGGGCAAAGATTGGGAGTGAGGGCCCCAAGGGCCCCGAGGGCCAGAACCAAGGACCTTTAATGAAAACCAGGGTCCAGGATTCGGTGGCCACTTGCCTCCTTGTTTCCTGAACTCTGACTTACCCCTGCCCCACCCTCTGTCACCCCAAAGGCTCTGTAAGTGCCTGGAAGAAACACGCTAATTTTAGGGACACTTGGAGGAATAAAACTGGGATTTCAAACAGAAATCCTTTGCATTGTCACTGGAACATGGAAAGTCTTGGTTGAAAGTATATATATATTTACACTTGACAGTAGTAAATGCACGTTGGACAGTGGCCGAGTTTATCGATCTGTCAGAGGCAGAAAAGCGTCCCCCACCCTTCAAAGATGTCTGTGTCCTAATGCCTGGAACCTGTGGGTATGTTATCTCACATGGCAAAGGAGAATGAAGTTTGCAGGTGGAATTACAGTTACCCATCGGATGACTTTGAAATGGGGAAACTACCCTAGATTATCTGGGTGGGATCAATATGATCACAAGGGTTCTGAAACATGGGCAAAGGAGGAGGCAAAGGAGGGGGTCAGAGTGACGTGCTGTGAGAAAGACTCCACTTGCCTTTGTTGGCCGTGAACTAGATGGAGGAAGGGGTCACAAGCCCAGGAGTGCTGGCAGCCCCAAGAAGCTGGAAAAGGCAAGGGAAGGGATCCGACGCAGAGTTCACAGAAAAGAACGTGGTTGCCGCCTTGAGTTTAGCCTGGTGAGACCATGTCAGGCGTCTGACCCTCAGAATTAGAGGGTCATACACCTGTGTTGTTCAAGCCACTAAGTGTGTGTGTGGCAGAACTAATAAACTAAGAAATTTGTTTCAGAAGATGAGTCACGGCCATTGGATCAGGCTGCCTGGAGGTAACAAGCAGAACCAGTGTGGGAACGGAACTCTCTCTCAAAGGGTCCCTGATTCAGGATACATACTCGATAAATGATGAATGAGGAAACATGCATGTCACACCCATATTCTCTCACAAACATCCCACGACACATTTTCACAGGGTTCAAGGACCCCTTGTTACAGAAACAGGGGAGTCCAAAATCCCCAGAGTTTGTGGCTGGGGGATGGGGAGAAGGAAGCAGCTTTCAGAATGCCTCCACATGCCTGAGGCTGGTGGCTGGTGTCTTTCATTATGTAAATTGCTTGGATGCTTCCAAGGCCTCAGGTGGATGGGAGGAGTCTTGAACCAGGGGACGGTATGGAAAGCACACAGAGCCTGCATAGGGTTCTGTGAATGGTCAGAACTGTTGGCAACACCCACTGCGTCAGAGGACGCAGTCAGGGATATATAGGCAGCTGCGGACACTTTTGGGGGACGGTGCGCTCTGGGGCTGTCTCCCTCGCTGGCGGGTGTTCCCAGGGGTGCTCTGGAGGAGAGGAGATCCACGCGGTTTACAGAAAGAAGATAGTTTGCAAGGAGGCTGAGAATCTCGGCGGTTTTGTATTGAGAGCTGAAAGGCACCACAGTACAGAAAGGACCTTCCCAATCAGATTGAATGATTGGCAGCTGCTGGTAAAGCTGAACTGTGTTTGGGAAGTAGGGAAACGGTGTTTCTGACCTTCCTAAGACTGGCCAGGTTTGGTAGGGGGGGAGGCAAGGATTTGTGTAACTGTTAAATAAACAATTTTCTTTTCACTCAACTGAAGTAATAAGAGTTGTAATTCTGGCGGCGGGCAATCGGACCCCTAACTAAAGAGCCCGTGGGTTTGTTTTCAATTGGAGTAGCCTAGGGGTTCTGTAACACCCTGTCTATTCGTACCCATTATGGTAGAACAAACTAATCTAAAGTACAGTGGCTTAAAACAGCAATCATTTATTATGTCTCAGAGTTTCCATGAGTCAGGAATTCAGACAAGGCCCAGACAGAGCAGGCTGTCTCCCACTGCTGTGTCTGGAGCTTCAGCCAAAAGACCTGAGCTTGGGAGCTGGAGTCATCTGAAGGATCTGTGTTCCCATGCGGCCTGTCCGTGGGGTTTGGGCTTCCTCAAAACATGGTGGTCGAGAGACTCTTGGTAGGTATGTGAGACCTGCTGGATTGAAGGTCTTGGGGGCATCCAAGAGATGGTGAGGAGGCCGCTAAGTATGAATTTGTTCTTCGAGGGTGAGGTCTGGGTTGGAGATGTCAACTAGAGGTCCCTAACCTGCTGTATATGATAGTCAGAGTCCAAGGCAGAGTTGTCCGCCCCACCCCCCACCCCCCATATATTGTAGAAAAGAGAAGAGGTCCATGGATGAGCCACCTGGGGCTTTCCATACGTAGAGGTGAGGGAAGCAAGAAGGAGTCACAAAAGGGACTAGAAGCAGGGAGGTAGCAGGAAAGCAGGAGAGCATGTCACCCCAGCAGCCCAGACAGGGCTGCCGAGGGGGTGAGTGATCAGTGCATGACCGCTGACGGGCTAAGGAAAAGGAGGCCCCACGCAGGCGTTTCCGTTGTTACAGTTCCTTAGGACGCGTGGAAAGCAGAAGAGAGGACGAACTTGGCTTGCTCGGACTTGGAAGTGGGGAGAACACGAAGGCCCAGCATGCTGAAGATGCCCTCCCCTTTGTTTGGGGAATTGTCAGCCCAGAGACTAACCCAGCGGGCTGGGTACCCGGGTGCGCACGCCGTCCATGCAGGCCGCACGCGCACAGGCGAGGCTTCAGCTGGCTGTACCCCAGGGATGCCAGAGCTGCTGACGTCGTTCCCAAACGACGGGTGCAGCAGGATTCGGGGGCGCGCACACGCCAGGCACAGCTACCACGGCCTCATTTGCCCCAAACCTGTGGGCGAGCCCCCTGCGCCCTGGGGACGCTGCCGCAGGGCAGGCTAGCTCCGCGGGGTCCCCGCGGCTGAGCTGCGCCGGGATTGGGGGTGGGGGCAGACAAGCACGGGGCTGGGGACCCATGCGGAGCAGACGGCAGCGCTCCAGAGGCTGCAGCTTCATCTCTGTATCTCATTTATTTTTTTTAAGGAAAAGGATGCCTAGGCAGTCTCCGCAGTCCTTCATCGCACCCAGCTCTCGCATCCCCGTCGAAACTTCAGTTCACTCGTGGAGTGTGAACACCCACAGCCCCGAGGGAGCACTCAAGTCACTTTCAGAAAAGGGGACAGAAAGTTGAAAGATGGGGGCTGGGCAACAAACTGCCCTCGGGGTGCCCTGGCCAGTCCCTGAGTCTCCTCGAGTCAGCCACTTGGGAACAAACAAAAACCGGCAGGCGGGGTCGCGCAGTGCCTCCCGGGTCCCGCGGCGCGGGGGCCCGCAGGGAGGGTTCTGGAAGGAGCCGGCCGCGCCGGAGGTCGGCGAGCGGGAAGGGCCCGCACCGGAGGTCGCTCCGGCCCGGCCACGCCCGGGGCAACGGGCGCCTCGCCGGGAGCCCCTTCCCCGCGTCCCGCCGGGCGCCGACGCGGCGCGGACTACAAGTCCCAGGAAGCCCAGGGCTGGCACGGGGCGGGGCCTGGCGCAATTCCCCGGGATCCGGCGCGCTGGGAAGCGCCGCGGAGGACGCGGCGGAGGCGGTGGCGGCGGAGGCCAGGGGCTGCGAGCGCGCGGGCGGGCGGGGCGGAGGCGGGGCCGACGTGGGCCGGAGCCCTGCGTGCCAGGGAGGGGGCCGGCCGGGCAGGCGGCGGGCGGCGCTGGGAGCGGGCTCGGCGGCTAGCGCGGCGCCTGCGGCTCGATCCCGGCTGAGCGAGCGGCGCACGGCGGACTCGGCGCCCCGGACGGCGGAGCACGCAGCGCGCGGACCCACGCCGCGGCCCGGCGGTCGGAGCGGCGCGGCCACTGCCCGGGGGCCGGCCCTCGGCCCCGGCGCTCGGAGCGCGGAGGTTGCCTGGGCTTTAATGGCTGCTCGGAGGGGCAGAGCCTAGGGGTGGAAGCGGCGGCGGCGGCGCAGGAAGGCGCCCGAGCGAGCCTCCTCCGGGGCCGGCGCGCCCGCCGCGGCGCGCTCCATGGGGGCCCGCTGACCCGGGGCGCCGGGGCCCGCTCGCTCGCTGGCCGTGCGTCCCGGCCATGAACTGAGTCTGCGGGCCGGCCCCGCGTCTGCTCCGCCTGCTCCTTTCTTCTCGCGCCTCCTTCGCCCGGCTCCCCGGGGGCTGCGGCGCCCCGGGCTCAGCGGCCCGCGGGGCCCCGGGGCGCGGGGCGGCAGCGGGGTCGCGCGGCTCCGGGCGCGGCGCCTGCACCATGAACTACCAGCAGCAGCTGGCCAACTCGGCTGCCATCCGGGCCGAGATCCAGCGCTTCGAGTCGGTCCATCCCAACATCTACTCCATCTACGAGCTGCTGGAGCGCGTGGACGAGCCGGTGCTGCAGAATCAGATCCGGGAGCACGTCATCGCCATCGAAGGTGAGGGCCGGGCCGTCGCGGGGGCTCTGGAAAGCGCGGGGGAGCGGCCGCCCTCGGCGCGGCGGGGTGCGCGCGCGCGTGTGTGCGCGAGTGTGTACACACGCGCCGGGCCGTGGCACGCGGCTGCCCCGCGAGTGAGCACCGCGGGGCTTCTGACCTGCAAGGCCGAGCGAGCGCGCCACCAGCCCTGCCGGGCAAGATGGGCCGTAGGTGACTCTGTCCTGTGAGAAAGTGGCTGGACGCAGTCGTGTCCTGGGTCGACAGTGACCCGACCCAGCCTGTGCCTGGGGGCAGCTGCAGGGGTTGGCGTCCCAGGTCACTGCCCCGAGCGTCTTGCTGGCGGACGCTGAAGACATGTTTTGAGAAGTGCTGTTGTTGCCGGTGAGGCTCTGGCCAGCGTGTTCAGCAGGGGCAGGGCCGCCCCGCTTCCTGTCTTTGCTCAGTTCCGGGGCGCAGTGGAGGCAGCCGAGCGGAGCCCTCTGCCCGAGTCCGCTCCCACTGCAGGCAGACAGCGTGGGGTCCCTGCCCGAGTAAAGGCTGGCCTCCGTGGAGTGCTTTTCACCCAAGTCCTGGGCCAAATTAGGAGCACCCTACCAGGAGGGGGGTCCCTCAGCCTGAGGGTCTCACTTGCCCAGTCCTGGACGCCAGCTGCCCGTCCTGCACGCCAGGCAAGACCGTGACCCTGCAGGAGAGGTGAGGATGAGCCTGCCTCTCCCGGGCTCGCGTTCTCTCCGGGTTACTGGTGACTCTTCTGCTCCGCTCGGAGCTTCTGGGTCGTCTCCTTGCTTCAGCCACGTGGTCCTGCCAAGGGGCTCCTGGGAGACCAGGTGGGAGGGAAACGCGGATTATACACCAGCCGCAGTCAGGCAGCGAGCGGTCTTCCTCCCCTTGTCGCTGTTGGCCAGTGATGGTGACGGGCCTGCAGGGTGGGCTGTCCGCAAAAGCAGAACTGTCCGAGCCGAAGGCCGGTAGGGCCGCTGCTGAGGGAGGCTGGCAGGAGCGTGTCTGAGAGCTGGCCACGGCCGTCACCCACCACCTCCCCATCTTCAGTGCGAGGGCATCGGCCACGGGAAGGCTTGGCTTTGGCACCGTGCCGTCTGCACCGCTGACCCGAGTGTCTTGGTGAACGCTTGGCCACTTAGGTGGAGGAGGTGAATGTCGTGGTGCTGATCCTCTTGGCATTTGGCAGCTCCGTGAACTTCAGCAGAGGCCGGGCCAGGCTGCCGATTGGCTGGCAGTATCCATAGGGAGAGCTCATTCCCCTGGAGGGTGTGAGCCATGCTCCAGTCTCCCGTAGGGCCTGGCTCTCAGGGTGCCTGGCCGCCCTCTTGGCCTTTTAAGAGGCTTCCAGACTCCTCAGGAGGCCCGGGCTGCAGGGAGGCCTTGGACCCGCACAGGATGGTCTGGTGGTGGGGCCGAAGCGTTCCTCTGGAACCCGCACTCTGCGAGGGGACACTGAGCCTGTGTCACCTGTCCCTCTGCAGCATCCACTGGAGTCTGATGAAACACTGTGAAAGCCGGTGCCAAGGACTGCACGCACCTGGCTGAGCGCGCCACGGCAGCACACAGACAGACTGCGGCCGAGGGCGACTCAGGGCGCCTCCTTTCCGCGTCCCGTTCGGGGGGCCCAGCTCTGGGGTCTCGGGCACTTCCAGCAAGGCGATGGGACTTTCTAGAAAAAGCACGTGGTTTCATTTTTTATCTTTTAAACCTCGAGTGGTTTCTGGGTGCTGGTTTTTGGTAGCTTGATGTCTGCCTTTATGACGTGAGACTTTAGTCCCCTTCTTGGCTCAGTCCTGCTCATTCTTAGTGAGACTCAGAATCGGTGAACGCATCCTGCCTGCGGCTTTGGTGGTGTTATTATTTTCTGCCAGAGAAAGGAATGTTTATATTGTGTCAGAGCACGATGTCCTCTCATCCTGTGGCAGTTCTGTGACGCAGAAGCAGACTTCCCCGCGAGCCGGGCTGGCCTGATCCGACCTCAGCGCTGGCTCTCGAGCTCCTTCTGAGCTAGAAACGGGGCTCCTGGCTCCTCCTAGTTCCCAGCAGCCCTGTGGGCACACAGTCCCAGCCCTGTGTCCTGCGGTGCCTTCCCCCCGGGAGGGCTTCATTGGAGAGGGCTGCAGAAAACCGGAAGTAGCACGCTCCCTGTCAGGTTGCGCACCCCGGCAGAGCTTTGGCAGTGCGGGGTCTCCTCCAGAGATGTAGTTAACGGGTTGCTGCAGGTGTACGTGTTTCAGGTACAGAGATTTCCTTCCATGGATGAGTGTAACTTTTTGGCCACTATTGACTGTATTTGTAAGATTTCAAGTTTAATCAAATGGTGTAGCTTTGGGGCCTTTTTGTTATTGGTATAAATGCCTCAGTTTCCCCCTCATAAACAATTCTCACTTGTCTGTCTGCCGCTTCCAGGTTAAGTCTCACGTCGTCCCGGCAGGAACCGACCCCTGCCCATCCAGATGTCCGTCCCTCCAGCCTGGCTCTCATGTCAGTGTGTTTCCGCAGCCCTCCCTGACACAGCGGGCCACCTGCTCAGTGCCCCCCCCCCCCCCGCCCCGCTCCCTTTGGCTCTGGTCCTCACCGCACTGCAGCTGGAAGGACTGGGAGCTCTCTGAGGGCAGAGCTACGTGCGTTCCTGTTCCGTCTCCTCCGTGATGGCGTCGCCGTGTCATGGCTGTGTCTGGCCCGCGGAGGCCGTTGATGGGTTGGCCCCCCCGGAGGAGCTCCTCTTTTCTCTGGCATCTGGGTCCCTTCTCTCCTCATCATTCGGGTCAGCGGTGCTTGTCCTCTGGCTGGAGCGAGAGCGTCCTGAAAGGCCACGGAGCACAGAGTAGTAGGCTGCGCACGTTTGGGGTCCGCGGGCTGGCTTGGGTAGAAACGAGATTGTCGTTAGCGCACGTGGGGGAAGCAGAAGGTCTGCTCGCTGAATCCTGGCAGCTGTGCCCAAGGTCGGTGTTTCTTTATGTTGGTCTAAGTGGATTTGAGACATAGAACCGGTTTCGTCCATAGGGACAAATGAGGGACAGACCAGGCAGCTGACATAAGGGGGTATCTTCATTGTAGCATTGAGAGCTGTGGTTCTCCAAGTTGAGTGTACTGTCTGAACAGGCTGCAGCCCCACCCCCAAGTTCCTAGCGTGCAGGCCGCCCGGGGACACACTTGGAGGGGCACTGCTGGGGGCGTAGGACCCCAGGGAGCCGGGCAGCCTCTGGGCCCGCACTGCCAGGGCTTCTTCCTCTTGCCCTCCCTGCGGCCCAGGGCGTTGCTTAGGGTCACACGGCCTAGATACAGTGAGAGAGGGATTTAAACCCAGGTCCCAGTGGGTTCAAATTCACGTCCACTCTCCCTCAGGAAGTGGTCAGGTGGGGGGTGGACATCATCAAGGGAATTGTGTAGGGGGGTGGACCCGGCTGGTGTCCCCGTTCCTTCTGAGTCTTAGTCTGGGGTCTGTGTCTCATCTTTAGAGACTGTTAGTTTTTAGTGTGGTCCCCTTCACAGTTGACTCGTACACGGATGATGCGGCTTGTTACTGCTCTGTCAGAGCTGCAGGAACAGTTCTGTGGAAAGGGAATTTACATGTTATTCACATGGTAAAAGGGGCAGGGGGCAGAGGGGGTGACTCAGAGGGAGAAGCCGCTCCGGCAACTCGCTGTAGGGAGGTGCAAAACAGACCCGAGGCCCTGTCCTCCACGGCTGTGTTCTGGCCGAACCAGAGTTTTAATTTTGGTAAGACTAAGATCCCTTATTTTGCATCCCCTTTTTTTCCTGTGTACCCTGCAGGTGTTTATAGTTTGTCCGTCTGGCTCTGGCTTGTTTGAACTACTGATTTGGTCTTGTCTCGTGTTTCTGAACATTCAGACGAAGCCCCGCCCCAAGCCCCGCCCCCTTCCCACCGCACCGATCAAGGGAGTCTTGCTGAAAAGTGCTGGAGTTTGGCGAAGCGGATCAGGCTTAGCTATTTTTAAAACCCGGCGTTCGGGGTTCTGATCCGGTGCTTAGCGACATAATTCCTTCCCTTTGTTAAGCACCTTCCTCCGAGACGCAGAATGCAGCCTACAGATGTCCGTCTCTAATCTCCGTAGCATCTGTTATTTTTGTACGGGCACGAGTGCGAGGCTTTGTGTGCGGCTGTGAGCCCGGCCTTCCGGGAGCACCGCGTGGGAAGCCCGCTCCCAGGGCTGTGTGTGAACTGACTTCCGCAAGACGCTGCTGACCCACCCAGCGGCGTGGCTGGCACTGCAGTCCGGGTCGGTCCCAGCACCCCCCTGTGCGCCCCGGTCACCACCGCCCAGGGCTAGACGGGGGTGTCTCGGTGTCTGGGGGCTGGGGTGGGAAGGAGCGCACACACCACCCCCACCAGAAGAGGTTGTTAATGGACACTTTGGATAACCAGCCAAATAGCTTGTCTGTGTTTGAGGTCGGGAGATTTTTCCATAAAGAGCAGACTAAATATAGGCTCCCGGGCGGGGACCAGGCGCCCAAGAGGGGGCTGTCATCGCTCCGATATTGTTTCTTCCACTGGTAATCAGAACTTGCCACCGGCCTGGGACAGGTGCCACCCTGCGCTCTCTGGGAACAGATTGGTGTTGTGGTTGAACCCGGGGCTCATGGGCAGATGTCACACTTCTCCCGCTGCTGGGTGGCGATTGTCTTTTTTGGGCTGCAGGGTCGGAGTGTTCATACAGTGTCGCTGCACAAGCGACTGTCTGATCTCTAAAACTGCTCCTGCCGCCTGGTTGCCATTAGCATCGTGGGGAGACGCTGCCTTTTTTTTTTTAAGAATGGGAAGCACTTTTCATGGTTCTGGGAGAGGAATTCCAAATAATGCCTGGTGGTGTTCACGAACAATTTATGTTTGGTCTTGGAAATGTCAACATTGAAGAGGCTCTTGCAAATAGAACCGTGTTGATTTCCAGCTGAGGACGCGGCCTCCCCGAAGCTAATAGGGCTCTAAAGGGAGAACTGTCTTTAGGAAGCGAACTTTGTTTCAGTTCAGCGTGTTTTAGTTGATATAGACATACTAACTGTATTGAGGGTCCTTGGGGGAATTAGACTTTTTTCCCTATTGAATGCCTACAGCAAGACCCGCCTTAGTTTTCTGAAAGTTCTCACTTCTCACGGGGTGCCTGTGTGAGGGCAGGTGCGGGCCTTCAGCGGGGTTGAGGGTCGCAGGTCAGGTGGCGTGCTGGCTCTTGCCATGCCGTGGACATGGATTTGGGGAGAGCCGATGGCCCTGACATTCTGTTTGTGTTTCCAGGCGTCCTTTTCCGTGGGGGGGAAGTGGGTCCATTTTCCAGGCAGGGCACTTCCGGAAGTCTGTCTGTCCACCTCTGTTGTTTTCAAAGATCTGGGGTGCTGCTGTGGGCAGCAACTCCGGCTCCCCGTGTTCTCACGCCACTCCTGGTCGCACAGGCTGGCAAACCTGCCTTCTTTCAAACACAAACAGGAGCATTGTTTCCGTTTCAGCTCCGACAACCAAGCCTGGGTCTCTGGTTTCCCACGTATTCTTCTTCGGAGTTTGGGATTGGTGGGGCTGAGACCACAACAGCCTTCCTCATTGTTTACAGAAGGGCAGGAAGTTTCCACGTGCTGACCACTGTGTGTGACCAGCATCCAGGTTGAGAACCCGGAGGGGGCCGGCCGGGGAGGCCCAGCCATGGATGCGTTCTGCTGATGGGCACTTGGGTAGTTTCCTGTCTGGGGCTGGTGTGAGCAGCACGCATGTGCTAGTGTGTGCCTACGTGTCCCCGGTCCCGTCGGGTAGCTGTTGGGGGCCAAGTGCTGGGGTCTCTCACCTTTTCGCCGTGGCTGGACGCTGCCACCCTGAAGGCACGCTGTCAGGTGGGCAGCCCCTGTCTGGAGAGACCGCTCGTCGCAGTGCAAGGTCCAGTTCATGACTGTCCGGCGGTTGAGCGGCAGCCTCCCTCCTTGAATTTCCTTGTCTGTTAATAAGCAGATAGTCCAGGGGCCGGTCCGTTTCCAGCACTGCCTTAGATGTTAGGGTTTTCAAACTCAGGACTGTCTACAGACTGCTGTTTCCTTGTTAGTCGAGTAATTACAGCCCTGTAAGTGGAGCTGGGCAAGTGAGCTCTTCACCAGGAAGCGCTTTCCTCTCGAACAGGGACAGTGACATTCCACTGAGACCAGACCGGCCCTGCCAGCCCCTCGTGGCTCCTGCTGACCCCGCAGGGGCCCTCTCTCTCTGGCCCCACGCAGACTGCCCCAGCCGGTCTCACCACAGCGGGCCTGGGCGTTAGGTGACCTTTGGATCTCTGGTGGGATTTGAAAAGGAAGCTCATTTGCTACTTTTGGCTTAAACTGTTCTGTGGTCTTAAGTAGTTACATGTTCACACTCTTCGGTTTCTGTTGTTTATAGCAATTAGGGGAAGACACAAGAGAGAAAAGCTTAAGTGTGGCTACTTCTGTGCTGTTCTCAAGGGGTTGTTTTCTTTGTTCCTTCTGTGAGTCCTGGGACCCCCCCCCCCCCCCCCCCACAAAGGCCACGCTCGCTACCAAGGCCGAACCGGGAGCTTACGAGAACCCATGGCCCAGGTCGACACAGATCCAGGGGCATGTGCCCGTGTGGACTTCTCCAGTTGCTTTACAAACGCAAATATTTATTTTGAGGGGTGGGGTGGAGGGCCGTGTTTATCTTCACTTTGTTTAGTGTGGGAAGTGGCTCATGGGAGACTCAATAGGCGAGATGTTATCAAGCACCACCTCCCACGGGCAAAGCACAGTGTGAATCTGGGGGGGATAGGCAGGTGTGGTGGAAGCCAAGCCCTTCTCCCTGTGCCCTTCACATCTGGCCCAGGGGGCCACCGCAGCACAGAGGACCGGGCGGTGGGGTAGGGGGCGCTGGGTAAGAGTCAGGCAGCGGAGGGCTTCCAGGCCCCTGGGTCATCGCAGTGGGACATCCAGACCGCATCTCTTCCGTCTGCAGAGAACTGGGGAGGGGGTGGGGCAGAATGACGGAGAGCCACGTGAGCCGCGGAGAGCAGGCTGGACGCGCGTGTTCTGGGCGGCAGGAGACTACGGAGCGTGGGTCTCCCTTCAGGGAGGGGAGCCTCATGGAGCTTGGTGGTTGCCGTGCCGGATGGGAGTCGTGGTGGCTGCTCTGGGGCTGTGGTCGAGGGCAGTGGCCAGGCGGGTTCAAACCAGAGCCTTTGTAAGGGAAGGTGGGGGGACCTGGGTCGGGGAGTGGGGAAGCAGAGGTGGACCCCGGAAGACGCGCAGGGTGGAGGGCGCAGGGGTAGGGACTGAGGTTTGATCCCAGGAACACAGGCGTGGGGCACACGTGGGGGGATTTCGTCCCCAGGTCTGGGTGGGAGGGAGGTGCTCAGCCGCACAGGGTGGATGCCCAGGGTTTGCAGGGTGGGTCTGTTCCCATGGGATGCGCTTGGCTGTGTAGGTGCAGGAGTCACCCGGCTGTCACCTGGGCCGAGAGGCCGGCATCTGGAGCGTATTGCAGTCTTCCCTCGCTGCAGACTCTCTAGCGGGTGTCTAAGGCAAACCCCAGTCTCGGGAGCGTGGCTGGTGCGCACCTCCAGGAGCTGAGTTAGTCCGTGGGGTGCGGCGGGGGGGCTTATATGACTGAGCTGCTCACAGACCCCGGGCTGCGGTGGCCCCTGAGGTCCTGCTTCTCTAGCCAGGGAGTCTGCTAGCTGACTGCGCCTTTTTCAGAACAGTGTATCCGTCCATGTCTGTGTATCTATGTGAACAATGTTTCCATCCATATCTGTGGATCTATGTCTGAACAGTGTTTCCATCCATATCTGTGTATCTATGTCAGAACAATGTTTCCATGCATATCTGTGTATCTATGTCTGAACAATGTATCCATCCGTGTCTGTGTATCTATGTGAACAATGTTTCCATCCATATCTGTGTATCTATGTCTGAACAATGTATCCATCCGTGTCTGTGTATCTATGTGAACAATGTTTCCATCCATATCTGTGTATCTATGTCTGAACAATGTATCCATCCGTGTCTGTGTATCTATGTGAACAATGTTTCCATCCATATCTGTGTATCTATGTCAGAACAATGTTTCTATCCATATCTGTGTGTCTATGTCTGAACAATGTATCCATCCATGGCTGTATTTATGTGAGAACAATGTATCCATCCATGTCTGTGTATCTGTGTGAACAATGTATCCATCCATATCTGTGTATGTCTGAACAATGTTTCCATCCATGTCTGCATGTCTGTCTGAATCTAGAGCTGTAGTTGTCTGTCCATCTGGTGGGTGTGTGTGTTCCTCACTCAGTGGGTTTCACCCATGGGCTGGTAGAGCCAGCGGCTGGACTGCAGAGGCGAACCGCGCAGGGCTGGGGCGGGTGCATCCCGTGGGCCCGCTGCGGGGGCGAGGGGAGAGAGGCCGTGCCGTGGAAGGGCCCAATGTGAGCCTAAGAAGATGGGAAGCTGGCGACATTTGGGGGGGCGTTGCTGACAGGCGCCATGTCATCTTGCCTCAAGAGGAGGCCTTGAAAACTCATCTCTGCCGAAAGGAGCTGCACTGTCGTAAAACAGAAGTTCATCCCAGTTTTCACCACGGTAATTTTCCCGGGTATCTCAGTCCGCGCTTGCCTTTCTGGT
Source organism: Furipterus horrens (assembly GCF_987537825.1). Classification (NCBI taxonomy): domain Eukaryota; kingdom Metazoa; phylum Chordata; class Mammalia; order Chiroptera; family Furipteridae; genus Furipterus; species Furipterus horrens. The sequence continues at coordinate 215,509,084 of NW_028327171.1, forward strand.
CCTCTGTGTCATCCCTTCCTCTTTCTGCCCACTGTCTACACCTTGGGTGCCCCCACCGCCGGCTCCCAGAGCTCCGCACGCTTGCCCTGAACCCCAGCTCACCAGGAGGGCCTTCAGAGGGGCACTCAGCCTGGGGGCAGGGCGTCTGCGCTTCTTCCCGGACCCCTCGTGTCTTCCCAGAACGCCAGCTGCCCTGGACTCGGCGACAGGCCGCTTTTCCTGACAGCGGCTCAGAGGTCCCCGCTTCAGTGAGGGAGCCTGTGCTGCTTCTGGCCTCCCAGCTCCCACTTCTGACGAGTGCAGGCTGAGGGGGCACGCTCAGGGGGGCCGCTCTGCAGCGGGCCCGCCTGGAGATCAGAGGTGTCGTCTCGGTCTGCAGGGGAGACCCGGCACCCCCTCTCATCGGCGGTCACGCCGGGGTGTTTGTGTCTAGTGGCGCGCGGTGAGCACCAGCTGCTCCCCGGAGTCAGCGGGGCCGCCCGACCTGCGCCCTTCGGGTCCCTCCTGGGCCCACCTGGGAAAGGGGTGCCCAGAGCATAGGGTCTGGGATTTGGTGAGCGAGGTGTTTTGCTCACCGAAGAGATGGGATTTGGTTACAGCTCGCGGAGGGTCTCTTTTTCTCCAACGTGGAGAGCAGTTGGAGGAATGTTTATGAGATGAGCTCTTCCGTCCCCTCTGCCTTGATTGTCTTGTTAAACTTCTCCATCCGCCCGGAAGATAACTCCGCGAGCGCTGTCTGCAGACTGCAGAACTTTCCACGGCCGGGCCCGTTTTCTCTTGGTGTCTGAGGGTTTCGGGAAGGAGTGCCAGTTTGCGCTGTGGCATCAGAGCCCCGATGCAGGGCTGGCACCGTGCGCCAGGTGCTTAGTAAGTGCGGCTCAGGTGCGGGGCGCCTTGTCCTGCCGGGGGCACTGGTTTGACTCGGGCTCCGCAAGGACAGCTTTCTGTTGTGATGATCTCGATACAGTTCAGACTCGGACGCCAAGGGGAGCTGACTGGGATTCTACGGCCGTGTGTGTCTGTGTGTTGGGGAGGGCGGCCCCTCTTTGGGGCTCAGTGATGTGGGGACAGGGGGCACACAGTCCTCTGTGTCCCAGCACCTCGGTTTTAGGAGGAGCTAGTGTAGTGGCATGGAACTCAGACGTTGTCTTGTGGGAACATGTTGTCCCATGACCACTCCCTGGAATGATGTCATAGAGGATCACAGCCTGGAAGGCTGTCTGGCCTGCAGGAGACAGACTCGAGCCTGGGGCATCCAAGACCGCCTCTGGCTCAGTGACTTGTCACGCAGCTGCTGGGAAACTCACGTGTCCCGTTGGGCCTCAGTTTCAGAGGCTAGATCCGTGGAGTTCGTCCTTGATCTCAAGGTTCCTCCAGTCGCCAGAGGGACTGCCCTGGCCCCATCCATTGCTCCTCGGTCCCTGAACTGACCCGGTCTGGTGGAGGGGGCTGGGAGGTTGGGGAGGAGGGGCCCAATTGCCGCAGGGCTTTGTGGGGAACTGTCGCTCTAGTCCTCCTTCCCCGGCAAGCACAGTGCAAGTCCACCTGGTGGAGTCATATCCAAAAATGGGAAGGAACCAGAGCCTGTGTGTGTGTCATCCACGTGGTCCGTGGACGACCTGGCACTTGCGTGCCTTGTGTAACACGTGTGTTAGGACACCCGTGTGTGTGCAGAGTCTTCAGAAGAACCAACACCTCTGCCGTGTTCTGGTCCCCAGACCTAAGGAGAGACCGTGAAGAGCAGGGAGAAACTGTCACCCAGGTGACGGGGTGTCGTTGTCACCTTAGTGAGCATGCCGTGAGTGTGGCAGCGATGATCAGGGACCCTGTGCCGGTGGATGGTCTGATGGAAGGTGCTCAGACCGACCCTGGAAGTCCAATTCAGCTATCAATCGTGAGTTTTAGGGAGGAGGAGCCTCCAAAATTGGAGTCTTCTCCAGGCTGAACTGGGAGCTGAGTAATGGTGTGATTCTGAACTCTGCAGGGTTGATGACGGTGTTAACGCCAAAACCTGATTAGGCCCAAATTCCTGTTTCCCAGCCTGGGCCTAAAGGGGGCCGTATCTTGGGTTGCTTGTGCCGACCATGACCCTCGGTGACCTCGCAGCGGGCTGAGGGCCCCCATCTCCTCCTCTTCTGAGCCCCTGCCACTCTCCCCACATCCTGCCCAGAGCTGGCCTGTGTCCTTTTCGGGGGACTGGATCAGCAGATTCCTTCTCGGGATCATCTTGACGTCTTCACCCCAGCTCTGCGCTGCCCTCCCAATGCCACAGGACACATTGGGGACCCGCCAGGTTTTCTCCTAAACTTCAGGCCGAGGGGCTCACAGCTCCACCCCAGATTTCCCTCGGGATGAGCCCGTGGATCTAAAATGTCCCCCGCTAGAGCCAGCTTTTAGTTTCCATTCCATCATGGTCTCTTCGAAGTCCAAGTAGACTTGTAGGTGAGGGGAATTTATGTCCAAATGTGCTCCAGTGGGCACCCCTTTGAATGCAACCGGGGGCTGAGTTTTTGAGGGGTCGGTGGCTCTGAGTGTCCTTCCCTTTCCCCAACACCGCCCCCCCCGCGCCCCCGCCAAGGGGAGCAAGCTTCACTGTGGAACTGGCTGGTTGCTGAAGAGACAGGATGAGGCTTCTTCGTTCCAGCAGGTTCGCCGATAAGGAATGTTTCAGCCTCGCTCCCGCAGGGGCACGCAGGGTTGCCTGTCCGCTTCAGCAGAGAACTCAACAGCAGGCAGCCAGGATTCTCCTTAAGGCTTGGCTCTCGCCAGGTGTTAAGGCCTCTTGTTCCCGAGTGTCACCTTAGACTCCACCTCCCCGGGCCCCCAGGGACTCTGCCTCGCCACCCCGCCCAGCTGGACTCCCTGGCCACCCCCTCCATGTCCGACCCTTCCTCCCGCCGTCCTGTGGCACCCCCCCCCTTCCTGCCACACCTCTCCCTGCTTCCGGGCTCAGAACCTTAGCGCCATTTGTGATTACATTTGTGCGCACGGATGTGTGTGAACCCCCTCCCCCCCATCCCGCCAGGAGCACGGAGACTTGTCTGTTGTTTCCCCAGAGCAGCGCCTTGTGGGCAGGGGTGGGGACGGGGCGTGCGGGACCCCCTTGGCAGGGGTTCGCACCTGCCCGGGCTGGAGGGCGGGGCCCCCCCACCACAACCCCAGGTCGGTGCCTGCAACAAGCCCTGCCTGAGCGTTCTGGAGGAAGGTGCCTCGCGACGCGAATTGCAGCGAACTTCTCTAGAAACTTGTGTTGGGAAGATCCGTTTTCCATGGTTACTGTTACCTTGGCTTTTGTTACATAACTGCTGTTAAATTCAGACACAGGGTTTTTAAAGCCTGGGTCCCAGTGTTCAGGCACATGGAGAGGACTTATTGCCTCTCGGGGGTTTTCTGCACTGAAAAAGAGGGCGTTTAATCAGAAACTTGGGTTTATTTGACCAAGAATTTCTCTTGGTTAGGAGACGTGATGTCTCTGAGAACGTTCTTGGCTGGGAGCTGTCAAACGCTGCGTCCATCCGAGCGGGGCCCCGAGATGGGGGGCCACCGAGGGAAGCCCAGCCCCCGCTCTCGCTTCTCTGCGCCCTCCCAGTTCTCCGCAGAGATGGGGAGACTGGAGGGGTGAGCGGGCGCAGGGCTGCAGGGAGGGAGCGCCTTACGCAGCCACCCAGCCACCGCGTACGGAGCTCCGTGGGGGCTGTTTGCTTGCTCTTCTGTCCCCACACACGACAGTCTCCGCAACATTCCGGCCTTTCTCCCGAGCGCGTGAGAGGACGTGGCGGCCTTTGCTGACCCTCTCCCTCCCTCAAGGCCCTGGGCAGCCAGTCACACCCACGTGGGGCCCACTCTGCGGGGCCGACTCCCTCCTCAGATCTCCTTGCCCTTTCTTGGGGGGGATCATTTTGCGGTCCCACGTGGTGGTTTCTCACGGGGAGCTTCTTCACCTTGGAGAGCCGCCGTGAAGCCGCTGCCTGGAACCCATTGTCACAGGGTCGGGGAAGGCAGGTGCCCGGTCCCGTGTGTCCACCGGCTGCGGGGCCTGGCACGCTCCTCCCTGCAGAGGCTCCGTTTCGGGTTTTAGTTATGAATTCCTTTTTAGGAAGAGGAGACAAGGACGGCTACTGGGAAGTGCCGGGCTCCGTGAGGACAGCCAGGGCGAGGCCAGCCCGAGGCGGCGCGTGCCGGGCGGGGGCGCTGGCTGGGAGTGGGGTCGCGGGGGGCCTGGGTCGCAGCGCCGCTCCAGCAGCTGGGCTGGCTGTGAACGACACTGTTGCCTGGAGGCGTCTCTGACAGCTGCTCCTGCTCCGGCTTCCAGAAATTTCTATTAAACATTTCATGAATACCCTCCTATTTTACTCCCTTTCCCTCAGCTAATAAAATCATAAGAGCACCAACTGTTTATTGGGCGTGTACATCTTTGGGACCCCGGGTTAAAGCCTTAACGTGCTTTGGGTCATTTTATCCTGGTCACCCCAGGACAGAGGAGGTGGAACCCGCATTTCACGGGTCAGCAGCTGAGGGCTGGCGTTTGAAGCCTTGCCCAAAGCTACCCACACCGGGACGGGGCTGAGGGTTATGACGTTTCAGTGACGCAGAGAGGAGACACCTTAGATGAGCCCACGGTCCGCAGAGCTGCCGGGCGTCCTCGGCCCCTGCGTGGTGCAGCGTGAGGTTTGCGACTCACGCACCGCTCCTCCTCCTGAGGTTAGGAAGAGCGTCCCGGCTGCGGGGTTTCTTCTGCGTTCTCCCTGGCGGTTGGTGGCCCTGGGACGCTGAGTGGCGGTTTTGGTGGCACCAGGAAGAGACACGGTGGCAGGCTGGCTGCCCACGATGACAGGTTCATGCCTGGGAGGGGGAGGCTTTCCAAACAGCGTTCCTCTGAAAATTCACCCGAGTTCAGAAAATCTGTAACACCCTGGATCCAGCCTGTTTGAAACTCGGGGTTTAAGCCACGCAAATCTTGTGACGTTTTCCTAATGGAGGTGCTAGCAAGCAGTTAATTTTTAACAGGGATACATGAAGTGACTTTTCTTCTGAGCTATAATTAGCATAACGGGGAGAGACTGATGCCCTGGGAATCCAAGCAATTTGCCTGAGGTCACACAAAGCCAGGTGGCTGAGCCGGTGGCGGAGCCAGGCCCGGCCCCGCGGCTGCTCTGAAGGGGCGCACGCCCGTCTTCCGCCCGGGAAGCTTGGCCCAAGTGCTGCTTTCTTTCCATCACGGGCGTGGGCCGGGTGGGTCCGCTGGTACCGCCGCCCCTTCGGATAGGGACACCAGGGGTGAGGAGAAAGGCTGCCCTGCCCACGGCTGCCTGCCCTTGACTGGGCCAGGACGGAGGTTCCCTAATCCAGGGCTCTGTCCTCAGCATCCGCTGCAGCGGCATTGGGGGGCGGTCTGGGTTATGTTTTAGGCCAGGCTCCCCTTCCAGGTGTGGGTCACTCATGCTTCCTCACCTCTGCAGGGAGCCGACCGCAGCACCTGGCTGCCCCCGGTCAGTGGGGGGCTGTGGGGCCTCGTGCCTGGGGGGCTGGGAATGAGTGGGAAGCGGGGGCAATGGCCATGCCCCCGTTTCCGGTCTGGCCTCCAAGCAGTGGAGCAAGTGTGCAGTGCTGCGGCCTGAGAGTTCCCACCTGAGACCTGTCCTCACCTGTGAGGGTCGCGTGACCCTCTTGTGACGGATCAGTTGCTGTCAGTCACTGTCACAGCTGCCGGTGGCTGTCACAGCTGCAGTGCCCTTTCTGCACACCTTTTACTTTACTCCGTGACTTTACCAGGCTAGGATTTGCGTAAGAGGAACTACACACGTCGACAGTTTACAATGAGGTGAAGCTGAGACCCAGACATTGAACTTGTCCACCCCCTGATGTTCCCCGCCCTCCTGACCCACCCCTCCGCCCGCCCCATCTGCTCTCTGTCACTGCGGATTAGTTTACATTCTCTAGAACCCAGCAGACGTGGAGTCATGCAGAACGGATCCTTTCTTTGCCGGGCTTCATTCAGTCTGTGTGATAATTCTGAGATTCATCCACGTCTTCTCATGCACGTCCTTGCTGCTGCACGCTGTCCTGTGGACGTCCCGCCGTTTGTTCTGATGGTGTGGAGTGAGCTGCCTGCAGGGCTTGGCTTCTGCGTGGGCTGCCTCGCCGTCCACCAGTTCTTCCTGCGGCTTCCGCCTCCGCTTCTCTTGGGTGAGGTGGCCGGGAGATGCGGTGGGTGTGTAACTGGCTACGAGCTGCCGGACTTTCTTCCAAGTCGGTTTTGTCCACTCCCGCTGGCAGTGTGAGTGTCTCCACTGCGGGTTCAAGGTCAGCAGGCAGCTGGCGTGGCTGCTGGTGTGAAAACGGGGATGGCACCTGCCCTTTATTTTATTTTTTAAAGGTTTTATCTATTTTTAGAGAGAGATGAAAGGAGAGAGAAAGAGAAAGACACAAACATTGATGTGAGATACACCGATTGGTTACTTCTTGTACACACCCCGACTGGGGGCTGAACCCGCAACCCAGGCATTTGCCGGGACTGGGAATCGAACTGGCAGCCTTTCGCTTTGTGGGAGGACACCCAGCCCTCTGAGCCACACAGCACCTGTCCTTTAGAGGGAGGGTTTGGCACCTGTGGGTCTCATGGGCTCTGAGGTGTCTTGTACTGGTGGGTGGGGGTGGGGGTCGGGCTGGAGGCCAAGGGGGAGGGGCTGTGATCGCATGTTCAGGTTTGTGAAAAGCAGACCTTTCGGCTCTTACAGAATGACTAGGTGCCTGCACAGAGGGGCGGGCCCTGGCTGCGGCGGGCAGGGGGCCAAGGTCCACATCACTTTGTGACCCCTGGCCTCAGTTTCCTGCTTGCAAATTCAAGTGCTTGGCCCAGATTAGTGATTCTTAAGGAAGGCTGGGGGCAGTTTTATCCCCGGGGGACATTTGGCGGTATCTGGAGAAATGTGTATTTGTCACAACTTTGGGGTGGGAGGTGTTAATGGCATCTGGTGAGAGGGGACCGGGATAGGGCTAGACCCCCTGCAGTGTCCAGGGCAGCCCAGGGTCCCAGCGGTGCCTCCCTGGCTCATCTGCGGCCCCTCCCAGCCTCTGACCTGCAATGCAGAGCTCGGTGGCCACCAAGGGTTCCTCTGGCACGTGCCTTTTTTCCAGGTGGGACCTGGTGGCATTATCCATCCAGAAGTGTGTGCGCCTGTGTGTGCTCCCAGGGACTGAATCCTTGGGGAGGAAGGACCTGTCCCTGCGTCTGGCCCAGGCCCTGGGCAGGGAGGACCTTGGTCAGCGCCTTCTAGACTTTTTAGGAAACTGGCTCCCGGCGGGGATGTCACTTCCCCCTGTTCCTCCTCCACTTGGAGTAGGCGATTCTGGCCAGCGCTCGTGCCTGCCCGGTGCTCAGGGCAGTCCCAGCGGACTGCTGCAGTGATGAACCCGGCTTGGCCAGGGCTGTCACCGACTCGCTCTCCGGCCAAGAGCCGCCTCCTAGAACCTTTCTGTGCAAATCTTTCTGAGGTCGCCCCTTGCTGGAGAGCTCCCTCTGTAGTCCATTTCCCTACAGGGTGGGGAGAAAACCCCTGTAATTTTTCCTCCTTTTCAAAAAAGCAGTCATGGTGGGGTTCAGTGTGGGGGGAGCAGGGGACAGTCCATGTCCACGTCAGCGGTCACTTCCTGCCCGGATGCCGCATCAGCAAAGTGCTGGGAGCTGACTTGTATCTTGGTTGGGAGGGGGTGTCAGTTTTCCTACTTCGGGGGGGAAATACCCAGGATGGGGAATGCTGGTTCTGTTAACGTGGGAATAAGACAATGAGCCAGGCACCTCCCCGCTCCTGCCTCGCTTCTCTGGTCAGGGTGAGCCACGTGCTGCTGGATGGGGACCTCTGAACCGGGGGGCTGCCACGGCTCCGCAGCTCCTGTGCCACCCGGAGAACCCGCCCTCTGCCCCCCTCCAGGAAACCGAGACCCCTGCGTGAAGAGACTACTCTTTCACGTGCTTTGGCTGTTACCGGAAAAGCGTGTTGTGCCGTTAAGGAGAGCGAGGGGCTCCTGGCTGGCCGGCCGCTCTGCCAGGTGGCGTGGTCCTTGGGGACGGTGTTCTGTGGCATCAGGCCCCCCCGGCTCCGCTCAGGTCCTTCCTCGGCCGGTTCAGTCGCTTCTCTTCAGACCTCGCTCACGGTTTTACCGGGCCTCTTTGTCCTTTTCCAGTCCCCAAGTGGCTTCGCTAGGTGCTCCTTGGTACCCACCTACCTTAAAGGTTTGAGATCACGAGGTTTGAAAGTGCCTCTTGCATCCCCTGCCTCCACGTCCCCAAGGCTGCTCTGATCACCGCAGCTGGTGCCTGAGGCGTGGCCCTCCCGTCCCCACACTTGCAGAGGAGTGTGCTCCTCCTGTTCCCAGCAGGTGTCCGAGGGTGGCAGCCCCCCTGGGGGCCCGACTGTAGGGCCGGAAGCCTTCAGAGCGCTGGGTCTCAGGCTGCAGCCTGCCTCACACCCACCTGACAGTGTATGGGACAGGTGGCCAGGTGCTGCCCCAGGGCTCTGAGTCAGGAGGGCCCTTGAGGTCGCCTCCCCGGCCCCGACGGCCCCCGGTGCTGCTTCGTGCTGGACTCCCGCCTTGGGAACCGCTGCTCCAGCATCTCCCAGACGTCATGATGTCAGTGAATGGACTCCCGGGACGCGGACACATGCTGTGGGCACAGCCCCTGTGTGGCCATGGCCAGGTACCTGCCGGGGTCAGGAAGCCTCGGGTGCGTTTGCTGCCAAGCCGCGGCCTTGCGCTCGGACCACTCAGGAGGCCTCTCTGAGTTAAACCCGCACCCGGCCTCCGCAGCACGCGCCCTCCTGAGGATTGCCGCGCTCTCCCAGGTGGAGAACGGTTTCGCAGCTTTCCGGTGCCGACAGCCGGAGGCCCCGAGGGTCCTGTCGTGGTGCTTTATGACCCGCTGCACAGGCTGCGCGCGTCTCCTGCGTCTTCGGGGAGCGCGTGTAATGAACACGTACTTGTGTTCAGGTGATTAAGCGCAAGAGGCCCTGGTGCATCTCGCCCCGTGTGTGCTGGCACGTCGGAGGCCCTGTGCTCAAACGCCCGGGGTGCTGACGTGGTAATTCATGTCTCACAGCCTGGCTGGCCCATAAATAAATCCCCAAACCAACCGGGCTGGGCCCCGCCCTGCCGCCACGCCTATGATGGCCCACCAGGGCTTTCGGAGTGAAGCTGAGGTCCCTGCCTCCCGCCTCGCCTCCTTGGAACAGGTCACGGGGCAAAGAAAGGGACGCAAGGGCAGCTGCCTCACTTTGCACCCGGTGCCCGTTGGGTGGGCCTGCCCGGCCTTGCCCGGGGGGCCCCCTGGGTCCTGCCTCTCTTTTCTTAACCCTGCTGATTCCTGCCCGTGAAGTGTCACTGTTCCCGGAGGCCAGTCAGGGGGCTCCTGAGGGTGGCGCCTTGTGTCTGATGGTGCTGTCACCCACCTCTGCCAGCGCGGCTCACGGGGCGCAGGGTCTGCGGTCACGGGACCACGCCCAGCACCTCATCCAGGGCCGCTGTGTGGCAAGCGCTCTGCGGTCCTTGGCTGAGTGAGGGCAGAAGGACCGCGCTGTGGCCTTGCAGACGCCTTCCCTCGAGGTGTGGTGCCTGCGTGTGTTGCAGCCAGGGCACATCTGGGGCGTGCGACGTTCCGGGCTGCGCCAAGCGGAGACTCGGGCCATGGGGGTCAGCCCGCGGGGCTCTGAGGCTGCCTGGCCGGCGTGTGGGATTTGCCTTCAGGATTTAGGTCACTGAAAAAATGTCCTCCTCAAGTTCCGTGCTTTTTTTCCTAAGCTGGCAGTTGTTGCCTTTTGAACCGTCGGAATTCGCTTATTTGGTTGGGGAGCGTGGTTAAGTTGAAAACATCAGATCCCATTCTGGGTTACACCGGCTGACGTGGAATGTCCCAGAAGGATGTCGGGTGACTCTGGGCAGGGGAGGCAAGCCTAAGAACAGGGCCTGGGGGCGGGCTGGGCAGGGCACCGTCGCCATGTCTGCAGGGCAACGCACGCCTCTCCTCGGTCACCCCTTGGGTTTCCTCTCTCCAGAGAGTGTCTCATTGGCTCAGACTCAGCCACCGTTGGTCCCCTTGATGGACAGCCCCATCAGGATGGCAGCAGAGAGAAGGGGGGCAGGTCCTTCAAGGGTAATTGAGGAGCGCCTCCAAAAGCCAAGGGCGTTGGTCCCGAGCAGGCGGAACCGTGCCAGCGCACCGCCTGGCGAAGGGGCGCGGGCGGCCAGTGAGCCCCGGGGTTAGCAGCTTCCATTTCCGGGACGTCGGCGTGGACACGGCCGCTGCCGCTGCATCAGGCATCTTGCAGTGTCTCAGGGAGAGTCTGACGGGTGGGTCAGTGGGCGACGTTGCCGCAGATGCGAACTTTCAGCTGCGCAAGCGAGTACGCAGCTTCAGACATTTCGAGTTACTCTTTGCAAACATGAAGGTTGGACGTGAAGCCCTTGGGGAGCTGGGAAACGCCAGAGGACAGTGTCGCCTTATGAGTCTTAGTGGAAGTGAGGTGCTTTGAAGAGCGGGGGTCGCTGCGTGTGGGAGGGGCCTCGGGGGCCTCCGGGTGCTGGGACAAGCTGCTGGGCCACGTGTGGACGTGGTGGACACGCGTGCCAAGGATCGCAGAGGGCGGCTGGGCCACGGGCTCTCGCGCCTGCCCTGTAATGTGGCTGCCGCCGGTGCAGGCTGGGCGGCTCCCGCGGGCCCACGCCTGACTGCCCTCCCTCTCCCAGCCTTTCCCACCCCAGCTGCCTATCATCCCGTCCCCCCAGGGCACGTGGCACCCCGTTTACATGCGTGTCTGGCAGTAGCAGATGCCCGCGTGTGCTTGTGGAAGGGACGCCCTCCCTGAGTGTCAGCTCTGCTGCCCCGACCTGGAAAAGGACCAGACCCTCGCACACCCAGGCGCTGTTCCTTGAGCCGTCCTCCTGGCGTTTCCTGCTTCTGCTCAGTGCGTAACTGCTGATTCGGGGCACACGCTGGAGGGGTTAAGGGGTGTCTCTGAACGAAGTTTGGCGCTGCTGCTTCCGCCCGGTGTGCCTTTGGGGGCCGTCGTTTGAATGCAGAGCCTCCGCGTCCTGCCTCACTCCAGGGAAGCGAGGGTCAGCGCCTGGCACCCGCGGCCGCTGCACGTCCGGCTGTCGCCCTTCCGCCGGCCTCCCTCCGCCCGGCTCCCGTCACACCTGGACGCCTGGACACACGCAGACAGGCGTCTGTCGAGTGGGTGCACGTTTTCTCTGCTCCCTCAGGACACTGGATATTCTCCGGTCTCCGAGGGTCAGTGCCATGGATGCTGAGCTTTCAAGAGGGCACGTTGGGGCTGTCTTGCATCACTGGGTCACTGCGCGGGGGTGGGGCAGGGGCGGGAGTCACTCTCCACAGAGCCAGCCCTGCAGGCGCTGTTGACAGACAGCGGCCAGTGGACGTGTCCTTGGTCCGGCAGGGTGCGGCTCGGTGGGCCGGCTGCTGTGGGTGATGGAGGGGCTTGGTGTCCGTCTGCGGGGCTGTCCTGACAAACCACCACTGCCTGCGCCCGTGAGCAGCAGAGCTCTTATTTCCTCGCCGCTTGGAGGCTGGAGTGTGAGATCAAGGTGTCGGCTGGTTGGTTTTCCCTGAGGCCTCTCTCCTTGGCTGGCGGACGGACACTTTCTGCCGGTGTCCTCCTGTGGCCGTTTCTGTGCGTGTGCCCTGGTGTCTGTCTCCTGTGGATACCAGGCCTGTTGGATTAGGGTCCCACCCCCGTGACCTGAACTTGAATTGTCTCCTTGAAGACCCTCCCCACATATGGCCACATGGGGGGTCAGGGCTTCAGCATATGAATTTTTTTGGGAGGGGACACAACCCAGTTCACAGCAGTGTCCTTCCCTGCCCCCACCCCCCATATCATCACACGTGATTTCTGAGGATTTGCTGCTGATGCAGCGTCACCGTGTCTCGTTAGCCACCCAGGTGGGGCTGAGTCTGTGCAGCCGCGCGCGAGGAGTGGGCGGTCAGCCAGTGACAGCCAAAGCGATGGGACTGCGGGTTTCTGAGCCGGAACCGAACTCTTTATTTTCTATTTTTATTATAACTTATTCTTACGATTTCTTAATCTGTTCCATAGTATTTATATGTCCATTATATTGGATGTACTAATTAATTATACCTACCTGATAATCATCTGTATTTTTATACCTTCATCTTAATTGAAGTTACAGCACTAATTTTTCCTGGGAAAAAGGAATAACAGTGAGGTTACTGCTTGGTAAAAAGTGTGTTTAAAGCAAAGCAATGTTCTTTGAAGAAACAGACTAGATTACGGAAAAACGTCGTCGTCGTCGGCAGCCGTCCGTCTCGAGAGACGATGGCGTAGCTTCCTGAGAGTCTATCTGCACCGCCGAGAATGGCTGTGCAGTCCGACTCGGGAGTGACAATCCCTGCCGCACTTGTTACAGGTGAAGGCAGATGCGGAAAAACGTAAAGTTTGGTTAAAAAGAGAAGCCTGATGAAAAGTAGAACTGTTGGCTGGGGCTTGGCCCAGAAGGCTGTCCAGGAAGCGGGATGGACTGACCGTCCTCCCCACCCCCCTCGCCTAAGGGCCCTGTCCGCCCGTATCCGTGCACCACGGCCCGTCTCCCTGGAGACCTGGTATTTGGTCAGGCATAACCTGGATGCTTACGCCGGCCCCCAAACCCAGCTTCGGACGGTCCGGCGACTGACTCTGCCTTCACCTGCGGAGAGTGAGCTTTGAATGCTTATTAAAAAGGGTCTTGCTAGAGCATTTCCAAGGTGACACCTTCAGCCCACGTGCCATCCCCGCCAACGGTGTCTGCCAAGACCGTGTGTGGGTGCGCCCCTTCCCACCGGCGCCCTGCAAGGGGCTCGGAGCTCCTGCTGCCTGCCTTGGCCTGCTTGTGACAGCTCCTCCCGCAGTTAGCGCGGGGAGCGCGCTGAGCTTCCGGGGTGCGTCTTCGGCCGGCGTTCCTGCTGGAGCCCGTGGGGAAGGAAGAGCGCACCCACTTCTGAATGTTTTAGTGGGAAGACAATCTGCAGCCCACACACCAACCGAGAAAAAAAGTGCATGATTATTAATGTTTTAGGTCCTCAAAATAATGTTCCTTTCTGTCCCTTCAGCCGGAGGGACAGTGGCCACCAGTGTGACTGGAATCCTTAGGTTCGGGCTGGTGGCTCTGATGCCACTTTTTCAATGCGTGCTGCTCCTACAGCTGACGGTCCCCTGCCCCTGGGCCCCGTCCGCAGCCATGGCAGGTGGCCCCACACCGTTCCAGACAGCAGGACTGTCAGCGCCGGAACCCTTGAAACGGGCACCGTTAATGACAGCAACTTGCAGATTATGTGACAGGAATTGTGTTAATTAGCTTACATTTATTAATTGGCTTAATCCTTGCAGCAACTCAAGGCTATAGATGTAATTCCTAATTTACAGACGTGGAACCTTGAGACTAAGAGTGTTAACCAGAACTCATTCCCCTTCGTTCTCCAGGAGGAAGTCTAATGATATGCGTAGAAAATACAGAATTACGTGAGGGTGTGTGTGTGTGTGTGCGGTGAGTGAAGGCAGAAGGACCCATTTAAGCTTGATCTTTTTGAGGTACTATTTTCTAAAACTTAAAAAAACGCAAATACATAAAAAGTACGCAGAGCCCTGGCAGGGTCACTCACCAGGTACTCCAGGGCCGCTGGGTAGGTCTCGGGTCAGGACGCAGAGGAGCTGGTCAGCTGGTAAACGCCTGGGTGGGTGGGAGGGCATTTCGATGTTTCTGTCTCTTCCTCTCTCTGAAATCAGTTCTAAAAAAGTATAGAGAACAGCGTGACGGCCTTCCCGTCCCCATCGGCCGCCTCATGTCTGCCAGCCCACGGCCGGGGTACCTCCTCTGTCCCCGCCGCCTACCGGGACATCGTGAAGCAAGTCCGCGGTACCGTATCACGTCACCCATGGGGGTTTCAGTGTCTCCAAAAGATGAGAACTTAAAAAAATGTGACTACATGGCTGTTATCATACATAAAAAAGTAACAATTCCTTAATATCAAATTCTCAGTTCATGTTCAAATTCCCAGTTGTCTCAGGAATATCTGTTGGTTTTTTCCCCCTTCGGTTTGTTTGAAACACCCAGGGCGGGGGGTTGATAAGTCTCCCGAGTCTGGCGGTGGGGGCCATTCGCCATCTGTCTTTCCTGCCCGTGTTAGCGGTCTGTGTCCTGGAGCGCTCTCCGGTCTGGGCCTCTTGGCGGCATGGCATCCCCGTGGAGGGCCGCGGCGTGCTCCCCTGCCTTGCGTGCTGTCCCGGACGTCGGTGGAGGCCGGAGCTGGTTTCGACCCCAGTTCTGGTTTGGCTGGGTTGCTGCTGCCTGGCATGGCGGGCCTTCCCCGGGAGGAGCACCGTTGCTGGCGGTCTCTCTGTCGGTGCCGCAGGCCCTGGCCGGCGTCGTCTGGGCCCCGCCCGCGTGGAGGTTGTGAACTCGGCCACGCGCTGCTTTCGGGCTGCCAGGAGGCTGGCAGGAAGAAGCCTTTCCTTCCCCGCCCAGGCCGCGTCCTCGCCCGTCTCGGGAGTGTGTACTGCCGTGCGCCTCGGGAAGGGAGCCGGTCGCTGCCAGCCCGACTTGTCAGTGCCTGAGACGAGGCCCAGACTTGGGGTGGGGCCCCGGAGCCGCTCCTGGAGGGTTTGGGCGGGCTCCCTCCCCGCCTCCCCACTGTAAGCCAGTTTGGGGGAGTGTGTTATGCCCCCCCCAAGGCAGAACCAGTGCAGGTGCATGCAGTCACAGAGCAGGCTGTGCTGGGTGGGTGACCTCAGGGAAGGGACCGCCATCGGGGGAGGGGCGGTAGGTGGCCAGACAGCCTTGGTTTGAATGCCCCCCTGCCCGTGGTGTGACCTCAGCAAGCTGAGGGCTCGTGCCTGCGTCCCTGTCCCTGCAGTGGCACTTCATGCCCGTGGCCTGAGTTGTGTGGTGAGTATTGAGAGGCGTGAGTCAGACAGGCTCAGGGCTCAGGGCCTGGCACCGGGTACACACGGCTTGATCAGTTGTTGCTTTTACATGGATGTGAGAAACACTGATTGGCTGCCTTCCACATGCGCCCTGTCTGGGGACCGAACCCGCAACCCAGGAAATCGAACGGGTGATCCTTTGCTTTGCTGGAGGACACCCAACCCCGAGACACACCGGCCAGGTCTTAATCAATATCTCTGATTTGTATTGTGACTGCGGGCGTCATGGGGGGGCACCCTTGTCAGGTCCCACCTGGCTGAACTTGGGGACCCTGCGGCTCTGCAGCGGACCCTGAATCCAGTGACAACCACGGATATTGCTTCTGATTAGAAGTCACCGCTGGGTGCGCTGGGGTGAGCGAGGATGCTAGCTGGGAATGTAACGTTTTGTCTTGTTTCATTCTCGTGTTTGGCAACAAAGTTACAGGGTGGTTAGGAAGCTGCAGGTTGTGGGGATAAAAGTAACATTTGTGTCAAGGCTCCCAGGGCGCAGAGTCGGGAGCCTTTAAGCCGAGGATCTGGGGAGAGGAGAGGACGCAGGTGGACAGTTGCTCACAACCGCTGGTGCACCGCCGCTGTGGCTGTCACACATGTGAGTGTCCCCCACCCCACGGTCCCCGGAGCCTCTGCCAGAGGACTGGTGGCCGTACGCCCCTCTCCTTTCCTATCACACCCGGTGGGAAAACAAGGCTGTACCTGACAGGCGTGCCCAGCCAGGCCTGCTCCCCGAGTGAGGGCCTCCGGGAGGAGGTTGCGGGCCATGCGCTGCCCTTCCTGGGGTCTCCTGGGTCCGTGTTTGGATATCGCTGGCTCACTGGGTGTTAAGTTCCAGATAAACTAATTCTCTTTTCAGAGTCTAGGTAAAATGTCTATGTTGCAAAGTAGGATTTTTCACTAAGAAAAGAAAAAAGCTTTAAAATATATCCTGTATTCTTTCTTAGTCTGCAAAATGTGGATGTCACCTTAAAATGTCAGGGTTCAATTTCTTAAGGTGAGTGGATGAGGCAGGCATGAACTTTAGCAAAGAAAACTGAGGTTGATCACTTTTATTTACTTCCCCTTATTTTGGGCTGGTAACTATTCTGTGTTAAATTTGTACTTTATATTAGCGTCTCCTTGGAAACGAGGTAGTGATGGGATCTTCAGCAAGTGTCTCCATTGTAAGGGAGAGAGAGGCCTGGTTTATAAAGGGGGTAGAACTGAGTGAGAGCTCCATCAGGGTGGCTATTTTCAAAGCCAAGGCCACTCAGCCAAACGAGTGCACACCTGTGCACCAGCTGGGCTGGGCATCGCCCCCGAGGCGGCCCCGTGGGAAGGCCTTTGCGATGGCGCAGGTGTTCCGACCTGTCTCCTCCCAGGGGATGGCTTGGGTGTGGCTGTTGCCTTAACTTATAATTCATGTCTGTTTACTTGGGAACCACGAGCTGGATTTTTATTTTTGCAGCACGAAAATCATTTGACAATGTAGAATGTTTCTCTTATAGTCCTGTTACATAAAACAGTTTACATGGGGGGGGGAGCGTCTTATGAATAAGTTAGGGTAACAAGGAATGAATTATTTGGAGAAGAGAAAAAAATAAAATAAAGTTTTAAGCAACAGAAGCTTTACGAGATTATCATGCATACGTGAAAATCAAAAGGAGGGGTCATGAGGACGTGAACTACATACAGGCCAGTGTGTAAAAGGCCGTCGCCATCCCGAGGTGGGAAAGTTGAGGCACATGTTGCTTTTTTAGGCTGAGAATAGTTGTAATACAAGATGAACCTAAAGGTTAAATGGACACCTTTGCTCTCAAATCGTTAGTGAACGTGGGTGAGTCCCGGTGGTGTTTGTCTGGAAAGGACACGGGTAGACGTCCATGATGCAGTGAAACGGTGGCTTGTTTGAGGGACGCATTCTCTCTCCGGACTTTTGGGGTGGTGGGTGGGCGGGGCTTGCCTTCTGAAATGGAAACATTGTCAAACTCAGGTGCAGCAGCGGTTCTGTGTCGCCTCGGTACTTTGTTCGTGGTGCCGGTGGCCACTAGGGGTAGGTACGGGACGGCAGGGAGCCAGACCCCCTGAAACCGGCAGTGTGGGTGGTGATGGAAGGCGGGAGCCGCAGGGTGTCAAGGCCCTTGGCCAGGCCCAGCTCCCAGTGAGGAGGGGTGGCTTGTCGTTTGTTTAAATTGCCCTGAATCAAGAAATCATTAAGTGGGGGGAATACCTGAAAAATAGCCATCCTGTGGCTTTTAAACAGGCTGTTGCTTTGAACACCCCTCATCTGTGTTCGTGGTGAGATTCACGTAGAGACCGGAAGAAAAGGCGCGTAAGCGGACATTTGAAGGGGCACAATTTGGGTTTGTGTGTGTCACTCCGGTGTTCTTGGCCTGCTCCCGTTCACGTCTGAGACCAGAGGCTCTTCCGACGCATGAAGTCACATACCCTGTTCTCACGCTTAGCAACATAGCCGGGACGTCCCCAGAGCGTGTCCACAGCGTCCTTTCCAGTGAGGGGGTATTTATTTCATAATGAGCCAGACTTGTGCACCTTTAAGGTACTTTTGAGTTTTTACTCTTCAAAACAATGCAGCGAAGGGTGTTTTTGTAGGAACCACGGGGGCAGTTCTCACGGATGTTGTCATAGATGGTTAATTGTTCTGACAACATTGTCTGCAATAAAAACAATGTGTTATTGCATTGTCTCCAGAAAGTTTGTACCCCTTCACCCTCCAGGGCAGAGAAGGACCGTGTTCCCCACCCCCACCCTTGGGCATTGCCTGTTTGAGGGAAG
Source organism: Furipterus horrens (assembly GCF_987537825.1). NCBI lineage: Eukaryota > Metazoa > Chordata > Mammalia > Chiroptera > Furipteridae > Furipterus > Furipterus horrens. The sequence continues at coordinate 215,526,846 of NW_028327171.1, forward strand.
TGTTGGAGCCTTTCCCAGGCCCCAGGGACAAACTGCCACCTGCCACTGAGGTCCCGCCCACACCACACGTCCCTTTCATGGGTGGTTTTTATTTCTCAGGCTTCATGAGGATATTAACATGGCCTTCGGGATTAGGAAGTGGCCAGAGAAGTATCTCAAACTCTGGGGAAGGGGCAGCGGCGTGTGTGGGGAGTGCCCAGAGCGAGGTGGCCGGTGCTGTCCTGTTCACATTGTCATTGAAAGACAGGCTTCGGGACAGTTCTGTTTGCAACTGTGCTGCACGCAGGCGCCGTGGTATGTGCAGGCATGCTCGTGCGGACCGGTCAGTAGATCTGATCACAGCTGGACTGCTGGCCACTTGACTGTCCTCTCGTGCACTTCCTCTTTTCCTTCCGGGTCTGCAGTGCCAACCGCCTGGGACTCTCACCGCACGGGGACCAGCCCAGCCGCATGTCTGCGGCCTGGTGCGCTTTCTGGCTGCACTGGCAGGAAGCCCCTGTGACCATCCAGTCCTTTGTCATGGTTGAAGACGATTGTTCTCAGTCCCCTCCAGGGAGCTCGTGTTTCTGACCGGATGCCGGCTGTTGCCCGGTGCTGCTGTGGCTGTAATCGTGTCCATTTAATGAGCCTCTGCTGCATGCCGAGAGTTTGAGGTCCATTGGCCCCTCTCAGAGTAATCTGCAAAATCCAGGTTGTGGTGGCAGTGTGAGGGTGAAGGGACTCAGAGCGTGGGAGCCTCACGGGAGGCCCTGCACGTGGCCGAAGGAGAAGCCAGGTGTGGTATCCAGGGGTGCCTGACTGCAGAGCCTGCGGGTGGGGGTTGGAGCGGCAGGTGCTGCAGGAGACGTGAGCGTGTCCCTGGGGTGGGAGAGGGGTGCGCAGCCAGCACCGGCGGTTAGTTCGGACCCAGAGAGCCTCCACATCTCAAAATCTGCAGGCGGGAAGGGAAAGATGAACCTCTGCGCTCAGGCTGTTTTTGTTACTGTGTTCTCCATGGCCCGGGAGCGTCAGGTGGGGCGCGTGGCCGCCTTTCAGTGCTAGGGCTCCGTGTGGCTTTGTGGTCAGGTGGCGCTGGGGAGGCCAAGGTCAGCCGGCACCCAGTGCCGAGAGCAGACGGCCCGGGCAGCTGGCCGCCTCGTGCCGCCTGTCTGTGACCACTTACCAGTCACCCCCTGGAGCTGCCAGGACTGCCATTCCTGACGTCTCTGTTGAAGACAGGGTGGTAAGTGGACGTGAGTCCTGAAGTCCCCATGACAATAGGCCCACCGCTGTGCTGCAGGGGGCAGTCCGCAAGGATGCAGTTACATAGAGTGGGGGTCCGGTTGTGGCAAGGTGACATACCTGGCCCTGGGTCTCTGCAAGCTGGCGCCCGGCCCCGAGAAGTGGGGGCCTCCAGAGGACTGGACACCCGGCAGGGGCTTGTCTAGGTTTTACTTTCAAACAGGACACACAGAAAACAGGAGGAAAGATAGAGTTGATCCCAAAGAGTAGAATTTGCAGAAAATGAATTCAGCGCTTTTTCTGAGAATAAATGTGCTGCATGCTCAATTCAGAAAATGTGGGAGACCATAAAGAAGAAAAAAAAATCCCCCACAATTCTTCCATCTGGAGGCAACTGCTGTTACTTTGGGGTGGTTTTCTGTTTTCTGCCTTTGTGTTACGTGAGGGTTGGTATGTCTCACATATTTACCTACTTAAGTTTTGTTACAGTGACATTTTCCCACGTCCTCACCTTTTCTTCAACAATCTTTTTTTTTCTTTAAAGATTTTACTTATTTATTTTTAGACAGAGGGGAGGGGAGGGAGAAAGAGAGGAAGAGAAACATCCATGTGTGGTTGCGTCTCACATGCCCCCAACTGAGGACCTGGCCCACAACCCAGGCCTGTGCCCTGACTGGGAATCGAACCAGTGACCCTTTGGTTCACAGGCTGGCACTCAGTCCACTGAGCCGCACCAGCCAGGGCCTTTTTTTAAAAAAATCCTCACAAGGATATATTTATTGATTTTTAAAGACAGAGGAAAGTGGGGGGGGGGGGGTGGAGAAACATTGATTGGCTGCCTCCCGTATGCACCTCAACTGGGGATTGAACCTGCAACCTTTTGGTGTGCAGGACGACGGTCCAGCCAACTGAGCCCCGAGCCAGAGCGTCAGCGATCTTCTTCCGTGGCGGCAGGATATCTCATCATGGGTGCATTGGATTGACTCGTCCCAACTAGATTTAAACCATTTCTTCGAGGGCTTCAAGTTTTAAAAAGAAGGAGGAAGCGTGAATGTTTTAAAACAAATGAAAAGAAAACCAAGAGCCCCCGCCTCAGCCTGCCTGTGCACAGCATGGCCCTCGTGCTGCGCCCTGCTGGAGCGGGGCCTTGGCCTCCACGGGGGCCGCCCGGTGTCCCTGACCTGCCGCCTCTTCTGGAAGTTGGCACACATGGCTCCTGCTCTCCCAGGCAGGTCTGACTGTGTGGTCGGGACTTCCGCCGCGTGGAGCTGGAAGGAGAAAAGGAAGCCTGTCGCTGCGGACGGTAGAAAGGGAGGGGGTGTGTGTTGTGCCCACGGGGAGGGCGTGAGGCCCACAGGGGGAGTCCGGCCCAGCTGCAGCGGCACCGGTGGGGCGTCGGGCCTGCGCTGGCGGTTTTGTTGAAAAAGAATGATTTTTCAATCTGGTAATAATAGTTGATTCAAACTCAGAAACGGTCAGGTTCATTAAAAAACCACTCGCAGCCACGTTCTCATGAAAGAGGTCTTGACTTTCTCCTTTTGGGAATTAATGAAGGCCCAGATGTTGGCAGGCAGGAAGTCAAGCGTATTTTAATAGGAAATTATGTAAGAAGCTTAATGACACCCTTTTCTGGATCTGGCCAGCGGAGAGCGGGCTCGGGGAAGGGCGTGCGCCCGTCGCTCGGCGGCGTACTCTATCATCATTACCGTTGTGTAGAAACCTGTCAGGTCATTACGAACTGTGTGGCGTTTTGTGCGGGGGATCAAAACAAAGATTTCCCGTGGAATGTGGAGGGAAATTACCCTCTGGCTGGGGTTAAACACGTGGCAAGGCTCCTACTCCAGCTTTGCAAACCTTCAGACAGCCTTCATACGCTTTGCAGTCTTTGTTCTTTTGTCTTTGGGGCTAACGAACAGGAACGCTCAGCTAGGGGCACTGGAAGGCCAGCCCAAGGTGGGCATTGGGGTCTGCTCCCACGTGGGCCCTGTGAGCCCCATCTGACTGCCCCTTTCCTCTCACCATGGCTCCGCCCCTCACCAGGCTGGCATTTTTGTCTCCATGGCCCATGTCGGTTTCAAGGCCTTTTTGATGGAGGCTTGGAAGTGAGTCTAATCAGAAGTCTGTGCCCGCACGGTCGCGTTTGAATTGTGTTACTTAGTGTGAGGGTGTCTCCCGCTGCAGGTGGCTTCCTTAGCTGCCTGAGGTGAGGTGTCCTGTGCCTCCGTGTCCTCAGCTGGGAACACGGGGACGGGGGCAGCATCTCCCCAGAGCCGTGTCGGGGAATTCCAGCGCACTCATCTACGGAGGTGCCCCGGTGGCCCCGCACCAATGTGCGCCCCGCGGAGGTGGCCGTCTTCCCTGGCTCGCTCCTTTGTGAGTTGACAGGGCGCTTTGCTTTAAACACACACTGCCCTGCCTGGGGCTCCTGGATGGACCACTGGTCGTAGCACAGACCTTCTTCCTCCAAAATAACGTGGTGAACCCAGGCGAGGGACAGCGGGGAGCAGGTGCCAGCCTCGAGGGAGTGGCTCAGGACGCTTGTCCCTGGGCGGCCCCCATCCTCCTCTGCTGGGATTCAGGCTGTGTGCTGGAGACACACAGGGACCAGCCACCAGCTGAAAGGACTTCTGCCCGGTCTGTGGTGTCCTGGGAGCTGAGGCTGCGCCCCCGATTCCCGGCGCTGGCAGGAGAGTGTGCCCCTGGCAGAGGCGGTTTGGGGCCTTCAGCCTCCCGCTTCATCTGCACCCGCCTCCACCATGTGCACGTGCCCGCGTGGACTTCCAGGTAGAGCTGAGTTCAAGAGGAGCAAGGCCTGCGTGTGACAAGCAAGGGGAGGTCGCCGTGCAGACCCTCACTGTGTCAGTTGCTCCCCAATGCCGTCAGAAGGGGGCTGCCCCGGGTCCCGCCCATGGGGCGTGGGAGGAATTGATCTCAGGACAGCACGTGGGGATTAAACAGCACAGGAAATGACTGCCTCTTCACCTGATCATCCTCCTCTCTGTTGTGCTTGGCGGGTAGTAAGGCGCAGTGTCCCGGCCCAGGGTTTGCTCAGAGACCCCTGGGGCCGCACGCCCCTCGGTGAGGCCTCTGCCGCCAGGAGTCCAGCCCGTTTGTGCTCTCTGCTGATGGAGGCTCCCGCTTCCGTTTCTATAGAAAAGGCTCTCTGCCGCCTTGCACACAGCGTGTGTTTTCATGCCCAATAAGGGAGCGAGGGCAAGACAGTGGGCTCGAGAGACGAACTGGAGGCAGGTTCAGTGGGGACAGTGCTCATGCCTGTCTGCATAGCCTGCAGGCTACGGTCAGCTTTCCAGAACCTTCCCTACGTGGGGGCTGTGCTTGGAGCCCAAGACCCCGGCTCTGCAGGCTCCGCCCCAGGGCCTTCCTGGCTCATCCCGCAGGACTCGGGCCTTTGCTTCGTTCCTGTCCCCTGCTTGTCCCCAAAGAGCTTCACCTCTGAGGCCCAGGTTGCTGAGTCATGGCGCATTTCCCCCGGCTGGTGGCTTTTTTACCCCACAATGAATAAATAATCTCCGTTTTCATTAGTGGAAGTCCTGAGAATCTGTCAAGGACAGATCAAATATTTAATGTTCTGTGACAGATCTCCCTTTGGTCCCCCAGGGGGAGGGTGTCTGCCTTCTTTGTGGCCCTGGCTTGTTTGCTTACTGCAGTCATGTGACCTCGGTGGGTGTGCATGCACATGTATGCACAGGTGTGCACTGGTGTGTGTGGGGGGATGTGTGCATGCGTGTGTGTTGCACACTTGGCATTGGTGCATGTGTGTGTGGGGGTGCAGATGTGGGTGCATGTCCTCAGGCACTGGTGCCGTGTGGCGTCCTCCTCGTGCCCCGCACCGCGCACCCTCCTGCTTGGCCCGTGCAGCGCTGAGCAGACGCACGTGTGCTGAACCACGTAAGCCGAGCCCCGCCCCAGAGGAGGCTGTCCCTTGCGTTTCACACAGGTGTTTGCGGACCGTGGGGCCCGGTGGCACAGCGCGGCAGCTTCCGCAGCTCCCAGCCGCTTCCTTTTCGTCCCTGTTCTGCTGCTTCTCTGCACCTCCCAGCACGACACCTCATTGCTTCCCCTTCTCCGACAGGGGCAGGCACCGGAGCCTGCCTGGTTTGTTCATCACTCACTCGCAGTTCAGCAGGCTGAGCGGCTCCCACGTGCCGGACCCCTGCCAGGCACCGGGGGGTCCCCAGGGAACGGAACAGGCACAGGCTCCTGGAGCCGGCACGCGTGAGGCAGGAGGAGCGTGCCAACGAAAGGGTTCGGTGAAACCCTAGTAAAATGCGCAGCTGGGAAAACCGAACAAGAAAAGGAGAGAGCAGGGAAGGGTATGAGCCTGTGTGTGTGGTGGGGGCTCTAGGAGGTGGAGTGGGGTCGCAGGTGGCGTGGCTGACAGTGGGGGGGGCAGCGTCTGACTGCGCACCTGGTAACCCCAGACCTGGAGGAGGGGCGCATGGAAAGATGGAGACACCTGCACCTGGTGCTTGGAGCCTCTGGGCAGAGCCCTGAGGTGGGAGGGGCCTCAAAGTGTTTAGGAACTGAGGGGGGGGGGTCGGGGTGAGGGCTGATGTGTACCCAGAGAAGCGTGGGCTGGGTCTGCAGCTATAGCCAGGAGGGGATGGGCCCTCGTGCCTGCTGGGCGGCCGGAAGAGGATGGCAGTGACAGCCCAGCTCGGGTTCCTTTCTCTGCGCCCCGTGACTGGTCACGTGCCACGTGGGAGAAACCTGAGGACTTCCCAGCTCTGTGTATGAAAGCCGTCGCTGAGTCTGGTGATCACGTCTCGCGCGAGCGTTGCCGCAGCTGGGGGAGCTTTCAGGTGCAGGTGAGTGAGCGCGGACCCCAGTCCAGTCGTGCTCTCAGCAGTAGAGAGAGCATTGGCGGCGGGTCACGGCCGTTGGAAATCCAGCGTCACTGTGTGATCTGGGGACTCACTGCTAGACGTCACTAGCACTTCCTGTTGTTTTTCTCTCCCCTCCTTTTATTTGCGTGACATTATGTCAGCCACTTCTAAAACTTTGCGCCTGTATCACCAGAAAAGCGGGCAGGCTTTCCCCTGCATGGCAGGCCGGAGGGGCTTTTAAAAATCCTTTGTACCAGCCACCCTCAGTGGTTTCAGGTTAACTCTTATGCGTGGGTTCTGTGGCTGCTCATACGCCCGATACAGTCGTAATTGCTGCACGTTGAAGACAAAAGCTAAATCTCAGCTTACACCCTGTTCTGCCAGGATAAATCCAGAGAACAGCTATAAAGCCTAACCTATGTTGTGGTGGTGGTGAACAGAAAATAGGGTTATCAGCTTATCTGGAGCCTTGGCGTGTTTCTGGTTGTACAGATGGGGTGTTCCTGACTTGTGTGCACCCTGAAGAAGAAGACGCCTACGAAGAAGGGCTCCTGGTGGCCCACTGGGCTCACATTGATAAAAAACAGAGCCTCGCAGCCGTTTCTGCACAGGGGCCGCTCACGCAAGCTGCACTTCCCGGAGAAGCCTGCACAGCTGCCTGCCTGCCTGTGTTCCTGCCACCTGAGCCGCCTTTATAAAGGAGTTCCTGGGATCTTGTTTCAGCCAATAGGACTGAGACTCTCCCCATCCAATCAGAGCTGCTCAGCACTATATACCCATTCACTTCTTCACTGACTAACCAGAGTGGCTCCACTCTGACCAATCAGGAAAGTGCCTTTTTGGACCAATCAGACTGCACGGATTTGGAGCCCTCATTTGCATGAGGATGAACCAGTCAGGGAGCAGGGGTGGGGACTTCTGGCAATATAAGCCAGCTCCCCGCTGGCTCTGGGAGGGCACTTTATCCTTTTCACCTGAGTGTGTTTTCCCGGCTGGAGCTGAAGCATTGCAGCTGTCTCACCGCAGGCCGGAGCAGACTAGCACAGGGTGGAGCAGACCAGCAGAGGGCAGAGCATCCTGGTGCAGACCAGGCCAGAGCAGAGCAGAACAGAGAAGACCAGCATAGGGTAGAGCAAATGGGGGTGCATCAGAGCAGAGCAGAGCAGAACAGGGCAGAGCTGTTTAGCTGTAGAGCGGCCTGGCCCCAGGGCCTTTGCACAGCTGGGTTGTGCTGTCTGCGCTGAACGCAGTTTCCTCCTTCACTGCCCCCCCAGCGACCGTTGGTCAGCACTTGTAATATAAAACCTGTTTTTGGTGGAGGCCTCTTGTGCCTTGTTTTTATGCGATAAACATTGCTCAATTCCAGGATGTGGAGAACTCTATTCAGACTGTCTGAGGACGTGCGGGTCTCTCCCAGGGCTCGGAGGAAGAGCCTCAGCTCTGTGTGTGCACACCCAGGGGTGCTCCTGAGCCCAGGGGTCCCACTCTCGGGAAAGTTCTCTCTGCACAGGATCCCATCGGCCTTGCTGTCACGTTGATCAGAGCCTGGAGCAGATGGGCAGCTAGTGGTCCCTCGTGCCGTCGGGGCCGCCTTCCGCCTCTCTGGTCCAGACGGAACCATTCCAGGCCATCAGCGCTCCTCGTCAGGCGCTCTTTCCTGCCTCTCATCAGGTGGCTCCCTCTTCTGGACGCCGCCTTCTTGCAGAGGACATTTTTGACGTGTGTCACCCCAGACGGGGCTTAGCGTTCCAGAGCAGGATGGAGTGCCCAGCAGGAGAGAATTAGGTTACTGTGGGGGAAAATAAGAGGAGAGGTGTTTTTAAAGCTTACGATTACTTTATTATAGCATTTAAACGCCATTTTTAAAAAGTGGAAAACTGATCGTGAACCTGCTGTGATCTGATTATAGCATTTAAACCATTTTTCCCAGTGAGAGACAGAAAGAAAAACTTGGTAGTGTCTCATTGACTATTTTTTAAACTGTTTATTATTCACAGCAAAACAGGAACTGCCTTCTTACGTGTAAACTCAGATACTGTGAGCAGGCACCGCGAAGCAGTCATCCCCCCGCCTGTTCCCCACCGGACGTGGTGGACTCTGGAAGGCCCTGTGTGGCCCTCCGGCAGCTGATGTCCCACCGGGTCTTATGGCTCACTGTGTGCAGCTGCTCCCAGGAGAAAGTATTAGGGATGCCCCTCGGTGGGAGGTATTTGTGACACACAGAAACGTTTGGGAGCACAGAGCCCCACGATGCTCTGGGGTCTAAAAACCTGCCTCCTTGTTGAGTGGTAGCTTTTTGTGTCGTATGTACATTGGCAGTTTTTCCTCCACCCCCCTTGCTGTGTTCCGCCTGCCTGGCGGTGGGGAGGAGGCGGAGGAGTGAGGCGCACAGGTCGCTGCAGGGGCCCCCAGAGGGGGTCCTGTTCTCAGTGCTCCTTCTGCGAGTCCCGTGTTTCTGAGGAGATGAGCTGGGACGGAAGGTGCCTCAGAGAGGGGTGGGGCCCGGGGGGGAGGGTGTTAGTTCTGGGCGCCCATGTTGGGACCTGAAAGACAGTGGGCAGGAGCGAAAATGATCAGCAGCCGGAGACGTGTAGATTTCCCTTCCATGAGGGATTTGGGCATAGACATTAGGCCTTAAGTCTGGGGCGAGGACGCACCCAGAGTCTGCACCTGGGCACCCGCCTTGGGCTGCCTGGGTCTCGGTTCGGGCTGAAAGGGCTGTAGAACGCCAGCCCTGCCCAGGGAGCACCTGCGTCCTGCGCCCTCCGCAGGGTCCCCGGGAGGGGCACGCAAGCAGGGACAGATGGAAGCATTGCCCTCCCTCTCCATCCTTCGCTTTTGTTGAGGAGCGAATGTTTTTGTTTAATAAGATCAAAAAGAGGGAAGAGCCTGGTTATAGCGAAAGCAAAAGAAATGTTTTTCAAATCTCCAGACAGCCTCTGCTTACTCTCCTGGGTGCCCTCTCTTTGGAAGGGGGTAGGAGACGGGAGAAAGTCCGTGCGAGTCTCCCTGCAGCGTCAGAGAGGGTAGACCATGAGCGAATCTTGGGTCATAAAATGGGGCGAGGGGAGGGCAGTGCAGGAGGCTACAGGGCTGTCTATAAAGACGGCAGGTCGCGCCCCGGCTAGACAGTGTAGAAGGCGAGGAGGCGGCCGTGCAGGGCTGGCGAATGAACCCCATGCAGAAGGACATGGAATCTGATATTTGGGGGACAGAGAATTGAAAAGGTCCAGATTCGGAGGGATGATTGCAGCCCTTTTTACCCTGCATGGTTCTTTATGTGGTCATTTCAAGTGTTTGAGCAAAGTCTAGAGAGACACAGGTTGGAAGAGAATTTACTTTAAAAAAAATTAATACTTTCTCTTGGTTTAAAAAAAGAGTTTAAATTCCAAAAATAATTATAGTTAATTTGGGGGGGAATATTCCAGAAATTTCTGTCCGTACATAAGCATGCATCTATTGCTTAGTCGACACCAGTGTTTAACGGTAACTGAGGGGCAGGGCCCGGCATCAGGAGACGGAGATTTCCCTCCAACAGGGGCGACGCATGCAGAGACACGGGCAGATCGCGGGGTGACCGCTGAGCGCCGGCGCCCTCCCCCAGCTCTCTGGGGGGCCGGCAGGTTCTCTGCGGAGCCCTCCCCGCCCTCACCCAGCTCGCTCCTGTCCCACATTTTCTGTTCACTCTCCTCCTCCTCTCACTTCCAGTTTGACCATTTAATCCTGGTGTCGCTAAAAGACGCATTGCTCGGTGTTCCCTGGTTTGGTAAACTTCACGTGAGTGTAACTTGTCCGTATGCCTGCTTGTTTGGCTAAACGTCCCTTTCGTTCCGGTTGGGATCCCACGCGCGGCTGCGGCTTCTTCCCCCCCTCTGCTGCGAAGCACCCCGTTTCCCGGACCACGCCTCTGAGCGCGCGTGGCTCTGTCTTACTCTTCCCAGGGGCCGTGTCGGTTTGCTTTCTCTCTGACTGGGTGTAATACCGGACATTTCAGACAGATAAGGACCCAGATTGTGAGCGATCCGGTTATTCCAGGAGGGACGCTGATATTGTTGGTGGAAGCCGCGTTATTGCTCTGCAGGCTGGAGCTGGTTGCAGGCCTTGTAGCTTTTGGTTCCGTGCCTTGCCATCACTCTTCAGAGCAAGACCCAGGGAGCAAAGGGCAGTTTAAACATTGATCCCTGTGGGCCCCGTTGCCCGAGAGCCTGGGGTCCGGTATTTGGAGCCAGAGGGCAGGAATCCGTCCTCAAGGCCAGGGCTGGGGTCACGCAGGGCCTTGGCCTTCAGGGAGGCCTTCTTTGTCTGGATGTGGGGAGCGGAACTGAACCCTTAGGCGAAAAGGAAGCAATTGATGGAGCACGTTTCCTCCTGTGGTCTCGGCAGGGCTGCCTCTGTTAGATCAGAAGCGCTCAGCAGCTCCCAGCCACCCCTGGAAGGAAAAATCTCATTTTCTTCTGATAAACCTGATCGCTGTTTTTTTTTTTTTTTTTTTTTAATCAAGCAATACCAGGAAAAACCCACTTCCGTGAATCTTCCGCACCCACCTGATAGTAATACATGAGTTTGATGTGCCTATTTGGATGTTTTAAAAATGCTTTTATAAAACGATATGATACGAGATGTAGTCTTAAAAAGAAAGTGGGTTTTCTTTGAGGCTTTGAAAGCACAGTTTGCCACATTCACTTTTCTCTCTGTGCGCGTGTCCTGTGTTTACTGACCCGTTTGAGGACGGCGATGCTTCCACACCAGGGATTGCCATGGGCATCTCCTGAAAAGCGAGACTCTTCTCCTCAGTAACCACTGACCATGGACCTCATTCGGTCCGTTTTCTACTGTGCTGGCTTCATTGACACCCCCAGATATCCCATTAATGGCCCAAGTGGCTTTTTAAAAAAATCTCAGAATTTTATTTTCCCTTGTGTGAGCTGGGCCACCCAACTAGGGGGACCAAAGTGTAGTTGGGATGTCGTTCTTCATTTTGGGGGGTTGGGGATGTTCTGAGCGCCTCCTCCTTGTTCACCTGTTGGCTGGGGCTGGCTTGGCTTTGGGAATCACTGGGCAGGGGCAGGCCCAGGCCCTCGGGCGGCATGGCCCTCCCCGGCACTCTGTGGAACAAGGCTGTGCGGCAGCGCCCAGGGGCAGGGGGCCTGTGGTCACCACTGCTAAAGGAGCTCAGGGTCACGGCAGGTTCTGCGTGGGGAGGTGACCGAGCAGACAGCCATGTGCTGAAGCGTCAATAAGAAGTACAGGCAGACCTCAGAGATATTAGGGGTCCGGTTTTAGACCACTGGAGTGAAGGCGGTGACCGCATCGCAATTCAGCAAGTCACGTGAGCTTTTTGGTTTCCCAGTGCACCTAAAAGTTATGTTTACGCCATACCGTCGTCCACTAAGTGCAATAGATAGCATTACGTCGAAGCAAACGATGTCCATTTTTAATTAAACAGGTATTTGATTGCTAAAAAATGCTCTCAGTGCGGTGGCAGGGTCGCCACAGCCGTCCCGTTGCTTAGAAACCCAGGGTCTGCGACGGGCGGGCGGGAAGGCCAGGAGCGCTGCGGTACCCCCAGCTGCAGTGTAGCTGTTCAGGATACAGAGCATCTACTTCTTTGCTATTGTTTCCCCTCCCGTGAAGCAGGCTCAGTAGATTATTAACTCTAGAGTCTGGAGTTTTAGCTGAAATTTCCCGTCCCTGTTTATGGGAATAGTTACTGGCTTTGCATCTTAACTTGGAGGCGAGGGGCCTGTCAGAGCGCCCAGGTGAGAGGTTGGGAGAAGGGCAGGGGCTGTGGCTGCCAGGCCGTGTGTCCGGGGTCTCGCTCAGGTCTGGGGCTGTGCCGGTGTCTGGCAGCACGAAGGCTGGAGCACGTCTGTCCCTTTTTGGATCTTTGTGCCGCCTGGAGCTCTGCCCTGCAGGCTGGGAGGCTGGGAGGACACCAGACCCTGCGCTGGGAGCCTTCCCCAGGGCTGCCCTGGCCCTGGGCCGCCCGCCTGTTCTCACTTTCAAGTGTAGCCTCTTCTCTGCAAAGATCTCCAAGCCTGAAGTGCCTCCTGACCTTTTGCTTGGAAAGGCCACTTTTCCTGCTTTGGAAACAAAGTCTGTCTGCTAATCACCAACAGTGTAACAGCAGAGAAGGACCCAGAGCACCCCGCCCTGGGGGAGGCGCAGCCAGCCTGCGCCCTGGGATTGGACCTCCCCTGCGCCTCTGGGGCATGGCTTCCTCTTGGGTGGGGTCAGTCGGCACAATTTGACATTTTGTTTCCAAATAGATTGAGCAAGAGAAGACTCCGTTTTCCATCGCTTTCCCAGGAGTCCCCTGAGCGCTTCTCAGCAGGCTAGGCACTCTTGGGGGGAGAAAGAACGCTCCACGTGGAAGCATCCAGGTCCTGCATCCTCCAGGCCCTTTAACAACCAGCGTGTGTGCGTTTTCCTGCCGAGGGCACCCGTGGAGGAGGAGCCGCTCTGCGCCTGCACCTGTTCCAGCAGGTGCACTTGGGGGACCCAGGGCCTGCATGTGCCCTTTCAAGCACAGGTCCAGGAGGGCGGTCCCGGGACGGATCTAAGAACGGCTTCTCCCCGAGGACACGGGTGTGTGTGTCTGCTGCCTGTGCTGTGGCTCTCCTGTGGCAGAGATGAGGCTGGCTCTGCTTGGGCCCCAGTCCGTGTGGGCTGGCGGTGCGGTCCCCGCCCTGCCCTCCTTCAGGGAAGCACGTCAGAACAGTGATGGGGTTACTCTTTCTAAGGCTAACCTTGAGTGGGCTTATGCTCAGCAGACATGTCGCGTGTGAAGGGCCCTCTGTTGTTGGCGGCACTCCTGCCCCCTTGCACTATTGCCCACACAGGACACGGGGGCCCGATGGCTTTGACCAACGGCACTGTTATTAACGGGGCCTTTGAACCCGGGCGGGGCCTGGGGGTCAGCTTGGCGGCGTCCACGTCGCTGAGAGCAGACTCCTGTTTCCCCTGAGAGATTGTGACCCAGAGGGCAGAGTGGCCGGAGCCAGCATCAGAGAGGGACGGGGGAGGACAGGCCACTTCTCAGACAGCTGGTGTCTCTGCTGGGGCGCTCCCCTGGTTTCAGGACTTGATGGAAGTGGGTGGCAGAGATCTCCAGGCCAGGGTCCCAGCAGGGGTCCGCAGGCAGCTCCGGGCCGGATCGAAGCCAGCAGACACAGGCTGCCATTTGCCTTGGGGACAGTGAGTGTGAACCATGGGGGTTTGTGCCCCCAGCTTTGCTGGCAGGGCCTGATTTCCCCTCTGGATGGGTGTGTGTGCTGTTTCTCTCCTGTAAGCTCTGGAAGGAAAGGACCTCCGTGAGGCTTGCCCAGCCTCCTTGGGCAGAGAAACTGGGAATAAGCTTTGTTCCTGGAAGTCAGATTCCCCCCCAACCCCGGAGGCCACCAGGGGAGAGCCCCTCCCCGCTGGCAGGGACCAGTGAGGCAGCCCCGACTCTGCCAGGGCCACGCCCACCTGAGGGCCCAGCGTTGCCTGGCCCCTTGGAGGTGGGGGACCTGCTGAACCTCCCCAACCCCCTCCCTCATGGCAGATGCCTTACGAACTCAAACTCCTTCCTTTTCACTGGAGGCCCCTCCCCCAATGTTAACTGTCAAACTCGACTTTCCAGTTGATCAAACTGGAAAATGTGTCTTCTCACTGGAGTGTTGACTTTAGGGAACCTTCCTGCTCAGGTTTCAGAATTGCTTTCTATGCTCCAGGGGGAGACTGGCCCAGGGTCATATTACCACTTCCCAGGGGTCCTGTGGCCTGAGACTGGACATTTCCCATCATTCAGCGTTCAGACCCAGGCTCGGGTTAGCCAGTGTTCTAAGGGGACAAGCTGTCCTCTGGACAGGCGATGTATCCTCTGTACGCGGTGTGGCAGAACGGGGTGGTTTTTCTCCCTGCCCCTCCATGAGGCCATTCTGTCATTTCTGTCACAGTCTGTCAGGGGAATGAGCCTCGTGCTCTCAGCAATGTGGATGCCGCCAAGCTGACCCCCAAGCCCCGCCCAGGTTCAAAGGGCCGGTTAATAACAGCGCCGTTGGTCAAAGCCACCTCATGTGGGAAGTAGTGTCAGGGTGCAGGAGTGCTCCAGGCAAACAGCCTGATCCAGCCGCAGGGTCCGAGTGGGAGTGTGTTTCCTTTGAGAGGGAGGCTGTGGGCGTCCGGAGGGGCGACGCGTCCATCCCGCTCTGGGTCTGCAGGCTGGCATGTGAAACCCAGCTGGGGGTTTGTGCGGAGGAAGTAAGAGGCTGAGCTGGAACCTGCCTGCCTCTTTCGCGACTGCAGGTAACGCCTTGGAGGAGTTGGGGGATGGCTTTTTGCTGCTAACGTAGGGCAGAGTCAGCCAGGCCCAGCATCTGTGCCCTGAAGCCACTTACTCCTGAAGACGCTGGGCTATTGGGCAGTAGCCAGGTGTGTGTCACTCTTAGCTGGACCCCACCTACCCCCTGCCGCCTGAGATTGTCCTTATGCAAATCAGGTGTGTGTGTGGGCTGCAGTGGCCCCCCGGACGCCGGCCCTGACCCGCATCCCTGCCCTCCTGGCAGTAAAGCGCTCACTCCAGCCCCATGGGAGGCTGTTTTCAGATGGACACTGGACTCAGCTTCAGCTGTACTGATCCTGAGGGTGCTCAGGGCCCAGGACCCCCTCTTACGCACCCTGCTACCTGCTGAAGCGCCAAGCACGGGCTAGCATTTGCTGAGCACTAGTGGGCCCCAGAGCGCAAAGGGGCTAGGGGTTCAGGGGCAGGCAGGGCCCAGCAGGAGGTCCCCCCTCCGCCAGCCCTGGAGGACAGGTGGGCACCGATGGCAGAGCAGACCCCATGCTCATGGTTCTCATGACTCAAGCCGCTTGCAGTCCCCGTGAGACCGTGCCTTCCCCAGGAGGGCAAGGGTGAAGCTGATCCTCGGGGTGAAGCAGCCCCAGCTGTCCCGGGAACCCCAGGTGCTGCCGAAGTGTCGCTGAAGGGCCTGGTTAGAACGGACATGCACATCCCTATTCTGTGAACACCCGGGGGGCGTGGTTAGGGATACAGTTCTGAAGAGGCGATAATGAGAGACACCTATTTCATGCCCAGCGGGGGTTCTCACCACCAGGCCCTTGGTCACGGGGCACCTCTGATTGGATCCCCGCCACCCCCAAGGTTTTGGCCTCAAGGACTTCTTGACCCTCCTCATTCTTCAGGATTCGACCCAGACCTTGCACTCTGTGGGGAGCTGTTTCCTCACTGGACTGCAGTGGTCTGCCTGGGAGGGAGGGGTCAGAAGGCGGACATTTGGGGGCATGGATGGCTGTGACCACAGCAGGCCCTGCCAATCCAGGCTGCCCCCCTAATTCAGGTGACTCTGTGCCCTCACATGTGATGGGGTTATCCGAGCCCCCACTGCTCAGTGCCCAGCACTGCTCTGCCGCCACCCCCACGGGGGCCTTCCTGCCTCTGAGAGTCTGCAGTGTCCTGTGAAGAGAAAGCAGGCGGCCTAGTGCCCCTTCTCAGGGGCAGAGCCTGGTTCTTAATTCACCGGTTGAACGTGGGTGGTTCCTGGCGTCCTGCCAGCAGAAGGAATTGTGGTCCCAGAACCATGGGTCCTTCCCAGGTGACTGGTTTCCACGTGAGATTCAGGCCATGTAGCAGCTGGTGGCGATGATGAGGCAGGAGCTCCAGGGGACTTCAGGGGCTGATGGTGGGTACCCTTGGGGGTGATGGCGATGGCCAGTCCTTGAGCCCAGCAGCTCGTGACCTCGTGTGGCCAGAAGGAGGCACTGCTGGTCAGCCCTGTGCTGCACCCCTGGCCTAGTACATTGCTTCCCCTCCGGGGCTCTCACCGTCCTCTCTGGCAGTGGAGAGATTTTATTTCCATTCTGCTGTGAATCGTGAAGCAGACTGAAGAAGGCCAAAGGCGGCCCTGGCCGGGTAGCTCAGCTGGTCCTGATATGCCACAGTTTCAGGTCTGATCCCCGGTCAGGGCATGCACGAGAATTTACTGAATGTGTGTGTGAGTGGGACAACAAATCTCTCTCCCTCTCAGATCAATAAACAAATCAAAAGCAAGCCCAGCAGGGGTAGAAGCAGGCCACCTGCAGTCCTCAACTCACAGACCTGCTGGGAGGGCCGTGACACTGAGCGGAGGCGGGCCACCCCGGAGCCTTTGACTGTTGAGCAGAAAACGCACGTTTTGGGGGTGGTGGAGTGAGATGCCACTGCAGAGAGATGCTCCCATCCTCCCGCGAGAGCAGAGAGGTGGCCGCAGCAGCGGACGGGGGTCGGCCCGGGCCATTAGCCCCCAGACACGGCCTAGCCGTCTCGTACCCTCCAAGAGCCTACTTTACTTTCTCCTGTGGTTCTGGAAGCCTAAGAAATCTTCGAGCAAATCTTTGGTATGTTTTTTCCCTCCCAGCACCTGAATAAAACTGTGGGCAATAATATGCTGCTTATGTTGACTGTTCAGATGGGTCTCAAACTCTCACAGCTCAGGAAGGGAGTCTGGGCCCCTCCGAGCCTCCCGGTCCTGGTTATAGGAACACTGCTTTACTGCTCAGCGTCTGTGACGGAACGGGGGAAACGAGGCGCATTCTTCCCGCGTTTCCCGGCACCCACCCTCGGAAACTCACAGAGATGAGCGAGGCCACAGGCGCGGGAGGTCAGCTTCCCGCCTGGGTGCTGTGAAATCGGTCCGCAGCCACGTGAGCGCACCCTGGGCGTGCAGGTCTCATGGAAGGGGTGGGCCTTCCTGTCTGCGGGTGGGGCCGTAATAGGATCTGCGTGGTGCCTCCCCCCCCACAGCCTTTGCCAGGTGTGCCTGCTGGGCTGATATTGGACGGGGGCCCTGCAAAGTCACCGTGAAACGCGCCTCCTCTGTTCGATTTGGAAAGGAGTGTGTCTCCCAGGCAATACTCAGGTCCCTGTGGTGCCCGCCTCCCAGAGAACCTCACGTTAGCTGCCGTGAGTCCTTTCAGCTGTGGGGATGGCCGTCCCTCCCCTGGACTTGGGAGTGGAGAGGCCCCGTAAAATTCCCTGCTGATCCGCGTTGAAGGACTGGCCCTGAGATCGCACGTACAGCGTACAGTAACTGCCGGTTAGCCCTTGGGGACATTAGCGTCGATGCCGCTGCTGCCCAGATGTCACAGGAAACACTCAGGTTTGTTTCAGAGCAAGAAAAACAATAAATCCTGTCAGGTTCCCTAGTTGTGGAGCAGAGAGCGAGGTCCCGCGCTTCGGGTGCCGCTTCAGAACTCAGCCAGAGGAACCCTGTTTCCTTCCAGTGACGGCAGGTGTCACAGGCGCTGCCCTGGGCCTGGGGTGCGCCCTACCCCCCCAGCCCCCATCACCCCCACCTTCCTTCCAGTGCGGGATTCAGGCGCCCTACGCACAGAAAGATGGTGCCGAGAGGGCTTCCTCCTCTTTGCTTCCGTCTTCTCCCCGTGAAGGCTCTTTCACTTGCCCCCACTTACTTGCAGAGACACCGGGGTGCGTGAAGGCCCCTGAGTCTTAGCTGGAATCGGGACGCGCAGCTGCCCCTGAGTTTGCAGCAAGCTCGCTGGGCCCGAGCTGTTCAGCCGGGAGGCTGTGTGTTACGGCCTCCGTGTCTGTCCACACAGGTGAGGGTGCCCGGGGTCCACCACAGTTACCCACGTTTATAAGGGGTTCCCCGGAGCTGGGGTCAGCAAACTAGGCCCCCCGGGCACGTCCTGCCCACGGTGCCTGCTGTGAAAATAGTTTTATTGGAATACTCACACCCTTTTGCTTGCACTCGGCCTCTGGCTGTCTTCTGCCACTTTCCAGCTGGCTCGCTACAGAAAAAGGGCCTCGACCCGCCCCCCCCCCTCCCCCGAGAGAAGCTGAGGTGATCGCACCGTGGTCGGGGTGGAAGGGACCCCGGCTGAGGCTCGTGCAGAAATGGGGACTGGCTCTCTTTGGAGAAGCAGCCTCTAGGCGCAGGGAGCTCCCGCAGGTGATTGAAGGCTTCGAGGCTTCCTGTCCCTCCGGCACTGAGTACCTCTCAGCCCTTAGAGAGAGGGGCGCTAAATGGGTTCTCAGACCTTTCACATCAGGGGAACGTGGGTAGAAGAGGCTCCTGTAGCTGACCGAGCGGGGAGGCGTGGGGAGGACCCAGACAGTTGCGGAGAACCGGGACGCAGCCCGGTGGGGTGTCCAGGGTGATGTCCCATCTGCCTCCCTCCGGAAGGACAGGGTCCAGGTCTGCAGACTGCCCAGGCCCCCTGCCCTCGGAGGGCCCCGCGTGCACCCTGGCCACCTGTCCTGGGAGCTGCTGCCCAGGTCTGAGGAGACGCCGGGAACCCCCCACCCGCCTGCACTCAGAATTGCTTGTTCATCCCCCGCTCAGAGCCTGAGGACGGAGGCAGAGGAGACCAGGAGGGGCCCTAAAGGGGGAGAGGACCAGGAGAGAGGGCAGTTTCAGGAAACCAGCCGCAGAGGGTGGTGCCCGAAGGCGAGTGTGACTGGCTGCATCCTGCCCACCTGAGCTGCGTTCCCCGCTGCAGAGCGGGCTGGGGGTGGGCGGGAGGGGGCTTGCTGTGGGCTCAGGCAGTGAGAGAGCCCCCCACCACGGGCACAGAGTTTACATGGGTGCCAGGGTGATGTCCCCCAGCTGGGCAGTGTTTTATCTGCCGGCAGCAGGAATCCTGGCGCACGCGGATGTCGGGGTTAAGGGAACGAGCGTGAGGGATGCCACACACGATACACTCAGTGGTCGCAGCTCCCACAGTCACTGTCGTCACCCGAGTTAGGAGGACAGGCCGGTCTCTGTGCACATCAGCTGCCTGCTGGCTGAGGTTTGGGGCCGCGTGGTCTGCGTGTGAAACACGGCCTGGTCCCTGGAGACAACCATTGCACTTGGCACCTGGAGCCACAGCAGGACTGTGGGCAGTCACCCCCTGCCCCCAGGGCTGTGGCGTTGCAGGGAGCAGAGGGCGGGGCCTCCAGCAGGTGTGGGTGGGGCTCCAGGGGAGGAGCCACTCAGGGCCCCTGGAAGCACAGGTGACGTTCCTGAGTGGAGCGCCGTGTTCTCTGCAACAGACGCAGCATTTCCTTCGGAACACACTCGGCGGAGGTTCACTTGAAGCGGGAAGGAACCCCCGCTTAGGGATCAGAGGCCCCCCCCCGGTGATGGTGCCCGAGCCAGGGCAGCCCTGGGGCGGCGGACAAAGGCTTTTCTCCGTGAGATCACCTCTGGTCAGGAACTCACTGCAAGTCCGAGAGCTGCAGGAGACCCCAGGGAACACGACCTTCAAACTCGAGGCTTCCTGACGGCAGGCTCTGGGGAGGAGCAGGGAGCCCGTAAGACAGCACATTCATCTGGCAGGTAATCAGGGGCCCTGATCTCGAGCATCTTGTTTTAATTAGCGTGGGCCTGCCTGGCAGTGGCCACACCCGGGCACCTGCTCAGCTGCTGCTCACGGTCTGTCTGGGTTTCTTATGTGGGGTTTGCACGCACCTGGGCCCTTGATGACAGCCCTGGGGTGGGCGTGGGGCGTGGGGTCAGTAGGGCACTGTCTCCAGGGCTCCCTGGGAGTGCGTGGAGCTTTCCTGGTGAGGAAATGAAGCCGGTACCAAGCGCCACATGCAGCCCTTTAACCCCTGGGCCAGCTGCCCTGCTGCCTCTCGGGAGACCACCAGGGAGGCCTCCGTCAAAGGCCTGTGGTGGGAGGGCCCAAGGGCCTCCGTGCTGTGTGGAGCAGTTTTCGAGTTTGTCAAAGGAACTTCCTCTCCAGCCAATGAAACTGTCGACTGGTCGGGGGAGGGGGACCCCGCGGAGGGCGCTGTTGCTCTGCTGGGGTCTGCACCCTGGGCGGGGGCCTGGCCGGGTCACACGGGAAGAGGACCCACAGCCTGAGTCTCCATGGACTCGCTGCTCCCGGGTGTTTCCCATGAATAGAATTTGGTGGCCGCGTTCCCTCAGCGTGAAGCTGTCCAGGTTTACCCATGTTGTAGCGCACACGAGTCCCTCTTTAAAGACCGCGTTCACGTGTCTGTGCCCATCCGTGTTTATATATGGCTCCCACTTTGTTCACTCACTCATCCAAGGGTGCCCCCCGGGGTCGCGTCCGCACACGGGCTGGCGGGGGTCAGTTCCCAGCAGCGAGGTGCGAGGCTTCCCCACGCCCGTCAGGACCTTCCACCCTCCGGCTTCCCGGGCCCAGCTGTCTGCGTGGCTGTGACGTGGTCTCTCGTGGTGGCGTTGGTTTGCATTTCCCTGGTGCCCGGTGGTGCTGGGAACCTTTCCTTGGCATGTTGGCCATTGGACGTCTGCGTAGGAGGAACGTCTGCGCAGACATTCTGACCCTCTTTCTGCTGGGCTGTCTTCTGACGCAGGTGTGTGTCCGGTTGTCAGGCGCTTCTCAGCGACAGGGTTTGCAGACACACCCTCCCCTTCCCCGGGCTGCCTGTTCGTGACGGTGCCCTTTGATGGGCTCGAGTTCTTGCTGAGGTCCAGTTCATCCCTTTTTTGTTTGGGTGTGTGGACTTCTGGGGTCCTCTGTAACACATCAGTGCCTAGCCTCAGGGCGTGAAGGTGTGCTCCTGTTTTCTCCTAGGAGTTTTAGGGCTGCACCATGTGCAATTAGGTATTTTGTCTGTTTTGAGTTCATTTTTGTATATGGTGTGAGATCAGGGTACTTCTTCACTTTTTAAAAGGAAAATGGAAGGAAGGGGTGGGAGGCAGTGCCGGGTAAAGGGGGTCGCACATGTGGGGGGGCGAGACTTGGTTTGGGTGACAGATCAGGATTGCACACTCGAAACCCACAGAATTTCATTAACCAGTGTCACCCCAGTAAATTTAATAAGAAATACGTACTTTCCCAATTTTTAGTGATAAGGAAGAAAAAGAAAGGAAGCCGGTGTCCTGTAGACACTGTGGTATAGTTCTCCATGTCCCTCACAGGGTGTCTGGACAGCCCTCCGATCAGCATGTTCAGGCCCCTGTATGTATATATATATATTTAACTCTTGCATTATTTATTTGTAGAGTGCAGGGAAGGGACAGAGAAAGAGGGAGAGAAGCATCAGGGTGCCCAAGAAGCATCTAGCAGTTGCCTCTCAAATGCACCCCGACCAGGGACGGAACCTGCAACCCAGGCCTGTGCCCTGACCGGGAGTCAAACTGGCGACCGTCCGCTTTGTGGGACGACCCCCAACTCGCTGAGCCACACCGGCCAGGGCTCAGGTGTCTCTTTCTCATGGCTGTGCTGTCACTTGCTCAGCTGGACTCCTGTCCGGCGAGTCTCGGTCCCGCCCCGTTCCCCGCCCTTGCCTGGAGCCGCTGGGCTGTGGCCGGGTTAACAGTCCCACTGTACGGCAGCGTGCTCCCTGGTCCGCGTTCCTCATGTGGCCGCGGCACGGTGGCCCTGTTGTGGGTCAGAGAGGCCTCGGAGGGCGGGCGGGGGACCGAGCCGCCATCGCCAGTGTCATTGCTTTGTGTCCTGAGCCCTAAACCACCCACGGAGCGACCCCCACAAAGAAACCCTGTGGGCGGAGGGCCGCCTGCTCGTCTGCTGACTTGGGGGTGGGGGGTGGGGGCAAGTTCTGGGTTCCCTGAACGTGTTGGCGTTTTCCTGAGTGCCTGCCAGTTGCTTCAGGTGCGGCCCAGGTGCCCCCTTTATCTGTGTCTCGCTGGGGGGACGCTGAGCGGAGGCCAGGCCCAGCCCCATCACAGCGCCACGCCCGGTTCTCCAGGGTCTGGCCCGCTGCCTCTCGGGGGAGGGTGTCCGCAGGATTACCTGGCTAATTCGGTATTTAGTGAAAATACCTGTGAACTCAAACAAAGGCCCATTAAGTGCTGTTTTCAGATTAGAACCGACTTCGGGTTTAAGGCAGAAAGCAGGGCCTTTGATTTTAAAGCTGTTGACAGGTTGGAGCGTGAGCTGCTGCCGTTCGCGGAGCGGAGCCGCCGGCTCCCTGTGCTTCCTGCCGGGCCCGCCGTCTGTCATGCTGTATGAAACACAAGGCTTTTCGTTTTAACTCCCATTCATGGCTCTTCCATGGGCCAGCGCGCGGCTCTCCAAGCTCGCTGACGCGGTGACGCTGTCACAGCGCACACACGGCGCAGCACATGACGACACATTGGAGGCGAGAGGTTGGGGTAGGGTTAGCGTTAAACGTCAGCCCGCAAAAATGGTGTCAGGTGAGCTTCTTAAAGGAAACTGGTGTTTCTTGGCCCGTGATTGAGATTGATTCCTTTACTCGCCTGTGCCGTGATAGGCCGGCAGGGTAGTCAAAGCACCGCATCCTGTGGCCGCAGGCAGGTGGCTGCGGTGTCCGGTGCCCAAGTGTGGAACGAGGAGGGGATGGTGGGTTTTTACACGGCTGATCAGTGACTGTGCGAGAGCTGGTCGAGGGTGGCTCTGTTTGTGTATTTTGGGTCAGGTTCCATTGCTCTTGAACGGCACGGATCCCACGTACCCTCCCCGCCGCGCACAGCGGGTGTTTGCTTCTCTGACCCCCCAGCGCCCCCAGTTCACCCTTCAGCCCCCAGCTGTGGACGTCTCCCTGTGCCTGGAGCGCCCAGTGGCCTTCCAGTGGCCGGACCCAGGGGCCGTCTCCCAGTTCTTCCTTTGTGCCAGACCCCTCCTCCCCTGTAGCTTTGTGGCGGAGACCCTCCGTCCTGCCACCGTTCCAGGCCCGGCTCTGCTCCTTCTCTCCTGGGTGACCTTGAACAAGGCACAGGGCCTCGCTTCCCCGTCTGGGACCTGCGGATGGCCACGGCACACTTGTTTGGCTCTCAGGGTGGCTGTGATTCCACACGTGGATCTGTGTCTCTGCTGTACCTGCAGGGCACAGGCCCAGGTGTGCGCTACCTGCGCTGCCCTCGGCCACGCCCTCCAACAGCTGCCTGGCCTGCTCAGGGTCCCTGCCCCTGGGGATGACGGTTCCTTCTGTGGCCTCTGTGGGCCCTTGGTCTCCCTCCTGCCCCGGTGACGGAGGCGTCCCGAGCCCAGCTAGTCATCTCAATTCCCATGTTCACTCCTGCTCCGCGTGGATGCGCCAGCTTCTGCGGAGGGAATTCATGCATTAATTGGATCCAGGGTCTTTGACAAACACTGTGCTACTTTTACAGTCAGACGGGAAGCTGTGTTGTGTAACTCACTGTGGAAATAGCAACCCTGCGGGCCTTGAGTTGTTATGATCACGTTATCCTCCGGTTCTCGACGGGGTGATGTTTGATTTCTAGGTCACTTCTAGGAATTTGCCCTCTTCTCTTGATTCTGATGCACGCTGCTGAGGCTCCGGGAGGGCCCTGCATTGCTAGGCAGAAGGGCAGTAGCATTTGTCAGGGCCCGGGAGGTGGGTGGCCCGGTGCCTGCCACTTCACAGGACTTGATTTCCTCCTCCTCACTCCCTCTCTCGCGTGCAGATACGCAAACTGAGGCCGGAGCAGGTCGAGACGCTGGCTTAGGCCACATGGCTGTGAGCAACCAGGCGATCCAGACGGGTCTCTGGGTCCCACACACACGCCCTGTGGCCCCCCTCTGCCTCTTCCCGAGAGAGAGCGTGTGTGGCCGCCGGCGTGTGGGTCCCTCCTTAGGGGAGGTGACCTCCGGACCAGTCAGCCCACACAGCCTGTTAACGTCCGGGGATGACCACGCCCCCGACCTCTGGCCATGGGATCTGAAGGTGGCCCAGCTGCCAATGACCGTGGTGTGGCATCACGCGGTGCTTTGCTTGGACTGATGAGCAGGGTGGAAATGACAGTGTTGAGCCTTGCTTGTGAGCACTCTGACTCCATGTGGGGGTGGGGCTGCTGTCGCTCTTACTGGGCGTTATTTCCCATGGAAATCGATCTCGTCCGGCACACAGTAGGCCAGGGAGGCGCCCAGGGCCGCCCCCGGGTGCAGCGCTTTGATCCAGTTGCTCAGACCAAGCCCCTGAGGTCAGTGTCCTGCCCGTCCTGCAGAAGTAGGGGTGCTCCAAGGGGACCCTCCATGCTGCTCCCGAACGTGGGGTTCTCAGGTCACTCGCCCGGCCAAGCTGTCCGGGGCCCGCCCGCTGTGAGGAGACCCTGGCCAGGTGTGCGCCGGGACCCTTGCCCAGGGCCTGGATCAGCCCCCCCCCTGCCCGGGAGCTGGGCGCCCCATGCCAGCATCGTCGACCAGGGTGAGGAGCCCCCTGAGCTTTGCCGTATTCGTTCCGAAGAATTAGGGGAGGCTTCGGGAAAGCCCACCTTTTCCATGCTCTTCCTGTTTTCCGGGCGCCCGGCTCATGCCTGCCCTGAGGCGTGACACGTTGGGGGGTTCCTGGGAGGACCTCGCCAGTCACCAGGCCTTCCTGGTTCTGAAGATGATCATGAAACTGCACTTTTTTTAGTTATTTGGGATGAAAATGTTACAGAAAGGCCACGGTGATGTATAAATACTGAAGCTTCTCATGTTCCTGATACTTAAAACTTTGAAGGGGTGTGCAGCCACAGGACTGTCGATTGGAACGTTCTATCATGAAAATTTTCAAACCCCAACACTAGGAAGGACTTCCGTGAGCGCTTGTCACTCACTGCCTGCTCACTGCTGTCAGCCCCGCTTTATCCCGTGCCCCTCCCTCAGATGTTTGTGTTCAAGATTTTATTCTTTTATTTTAGAGGGGAAGGGAGGGAGAAACAGAGGGAGAGAACCTCAGTCAGTTGCCTCTGCCATGTGCCCCAACCGGGGACCGAACCCGCAACCTCGGCATGTGCCCTGACCGGGAATCAAACCAGCGACCTTTCGCTTCCTGGGGTGATGCCGAGCGCCCTGAGTCACACCAGCCAGGGCAGCTGTCAGTGTTTGCGGCATCTCCCGGTCGGTGGCAGACGCCAGGACCTGTGCCTCCCAGGATTGCCGCGCGCACGTTATCGGTCGCTCACGCGGGGTCAGTGCTGACCACCTGTTTGTTGTAAGAAACGGGGCGGGGCTTAAGTGAAGCGTTGCAAGAAAGGAGGGGCCTGTCGTTCGGGTGGGGGGGGTGGTCAGGGAGGAAGACACGGGTGGACGCGGTCCAGGCGGCAGGGGTGCAGGCCAGCACGCGTGACCTAGAATTCCCTGCCCTGAGGGCCGTGTGTTCAGTCCCTGCGGCTGCCATAACCAAGTGCCGCAAACTGGGGCGCCTCAAACAACAGTTCCGGGGCCAGAAGTCTGAAATCAAGGTGTCGGCAGGCTGTGCTCTCTCCAGAGGCTCGGGGGGAGGGGGTGGGTCCTTCCTGGCCCCCAGCGTCCCCATTGGTGCCAAAGCTGCATCTCCATGTTCATCTGGGCTTCTTCCCTGCGTGGGATAGAGGGGAAGGCCTTACAGGGAAAGGTGCCGACTTCAGACTGGCCTGCGCATGGCTTTTCTGGTGGGTGGCTTCAGTCACTTGACCGGCCGTGGGTTAAATACGTGGGTGGCCCTGATAGCTCTCAGTGGCTGATTACATTTGTGGGGCATAAGAACAAACAGGTCTCCTCTTTGTCCCCAGTTCCTGGCGCCGAGCTCCTAAAGACCCCTGGGGATTTTCTGAGGGACAGGAATGACTTGTCATTCATAAGGAGCCCCTCTGACTCACACCTGAGTTAAAGCGGGCAAGGTCACCTAGAGGGGACCCTGGATAGCCTCAGGGTGGCGCTGGTCACCACAGTAATTAAGAGAGTTGGACCATCCATCCCCATGCTGACCTCCCAGAGGGAAGGGCGCCCAGAGATGAAGCTGTCTGCGAGCTCCTGACCGGTGGGCGTCCAGGTGCTGAAGGGCCGGGGGTGCGGGGGATGGCATGCCTGCAGAGGCCATGGGGGCCCTGCGCACCCCTTGCCCGGCCTCCCATGCCCTGCCCTGCACGTCTCAGCCATTTGGTTCTTCCTGGGTTGTGTTCTTCAGATTAACTGGCGATAGAGTAAGTAAACTCTTCCTGAGGTCTGTTTGCCGTTCCCACAAATTTCTCAGGCGAAGAACGGTGGGGGAGAGCGCTCGGCTTGGGGCTGGTCAGTCAGAAGGGCTGGGGGCGGCCAATGGATTCTGACTGGTGTCTGATGTGGGGGCGGGCAGGTGGGAGTGGGCCCCTCCCTGGGGGGGGGGGCTGAGCCTAAATCCGGGGAGTTCGCTTCAGAGCTGAATGGGGTCTCGGGCCCCCGGCTGGTGTCCAAGGACCTGCAGACTCAGTTGGCCGCTGGTGTGGAGAAGACCACACACACATGCTGTCAGAGCTGTTGAGTGGATGGAAGACCTGTCAGCGATTCCTGGTGCGGAAGGAGCCCTGGATTCAGAACCAGGACGGTGCGGCGGTGCCGCCATCTGACCAGCGGGTCCTGGAAAACTGTCCTGTTAGAACTAGGGGCCCTGCCGGTGGCTTGCCCCTCGTGTGACGGAGCAAGACTGACCCACAGCAGGTGAGTGGCTTGCCCAGGCCTCCCAGCCGGCCCCTGTTGCCAGCCAGCTCGAACGGACCTGCCTGGTGGCAGCAGTGACCGAGGGCCTGGGAATGAAGGTCCGGCCATCTCAGCCCCTTGTGGGCGATACCGACAAAGGCCACACCTGCGCCGGGACCTCCTGGGGCAGCCGAGCTGCCGCTGCGTCTCTGCTCTGGCCAGTCCTGCTTCCTGCCCTCCTTCCACTCCATTTCCACCCACACCCCAAACGCCTTGCGTGTTCCCCAAGGAAAGGATTTCCATTGTCTTGAGATCGGACATTCTCGAGGTCCTTTTAGTACTCCTGTCCAGTGGCTGGGAGGCTTTAAATGGCCCTCGTAGCCGCATGGAACGAGGAAAGAGGCAGGTGAAATTAATTTTACCAAGACCATCTGTTTAATCGAGCACATTCAAAGCATCACCCCTTGATCTGAGGTGACCTGGCGTTGGTCACGGAGACCGGTCACATCGACTTTGGTGCTAAGCCTCTGGGTCGCAGCGGGACTGCTGGCTCACAGCAGCTCACAGTTGGGACCAGCCCTGTGTCAAGCGCTGCCCGGTGGCTGGTGGCATCCGTATTGAACAGAGTGGCCCCGGAGTTTGGATTTGATCCCAGTTGTCTTGACCATCTGCCCAGGGTCTTTGCCAGAGAGACGCTTCCTCCTGCTACATGCCTGCTTGGAGAGGCGTCCTGTGTGTGTTTGGAAGTCGTCGGAAGCCCTCGCGTCAGCTGCCAGAGTCCGCGGTGGCCCAGAGTGGGGCCGTGTGGCTGGCGGGCGGGCAGGTGGCTTGCTATTTCCGTGTGGCTGGTTAACCTGAGCAGCGTGTTTACAGAGTGGGCAGTATGTGTCGTCACCCCGCGATGGCTCTGCGGTGGCTCGATGGCTCGGCTAGCAGAGCTGCAAACAACAGTGCCTCAGCGGGGACCCATCTGCCCCACCCCCACCCCCCAGGAGTGAGCCCCTTCCAGCCCTGCACGAAGCCTCGGGTCCGGGTCCTGGGGCCTTGGCAGGTCACCTTTGTACCAATGGAGAAACCGAATGCCGGCCAGGTCTGAACAGGTCGGAGGCGCGGCCGTGTTTGCAGGGGCCTGCTGCCCTGCGGACTTCAGCCAGTACTGCCCCCCACCCCCACCTGTGGCCTCGACTGGAGGGCACCTGGCTCCTGGGGCCACCACTGCAGAACCTGTAACCCAGGGACCACGGCACCCACACTCCTTCCCACGCCCGGGCAGCCCAGTGAGACGCCAGTGACAGCGGAGGCCTTTACCGTGACAGCGGGCACACCCTGTGACGCACTCACAGCCACTGCGATATGCTCTTAAAAATGGTCAGAGTGGCCGTTGTTACGCCATGTTTATTTTTACCACAAGGCAAAAATCACCGTGCACGCTCTTAAGTAAACATTCGTGTTAAAGCCTGATAGCCTTTCACTTTTAAGGGTCAAAACTATACACATATAGTGTATTTACTTATCATAAGTAATTCAAATTAGGCATCTGTGGCTATTCAGAGAGAGATACGTAATTTGAATTATTTTAGTTTTCTTCCCCTTGATAGTCAAAGCCTTAGGAGAATTCAGGTCTTTTTAAAAAAAACTTTTATTACTGGCTGAAGTGAAGAGCTTCGCAGTTTAAAACTCTTGGGGAGAAAATCAGGACACACTGACCAGCAGGAGGTACCGCCCTCCGCCCCTGCTGGGGGCACAATCCCTCCCCTGGCTGTTTCCCCAGGGGGACTGGGAAGTGGGACTGGGGAGTGCGGCCGCCCCGTGCTGGGTCCGCAGGCCCCCGGAGGCCTCACTGGGACATCGGACCAGGAGTGTTTGGGGGCAGTCAGGCCACTTCCCTGAAGTAGCGCCTGGGTTACCAGGTGAGGGCTCTGCTCACTGGTGAGTCCTCCCCCGTAAGACGGCCTTTCACGGCCCCCACGCCCCAGTGCCCTGGCCACAGACCTTTCTGTCCTTCTAAGGGCCTTCTCCCTTGGGCCACGTCAGTCTTCTAGGCACGCGGAACACCTGCGGTCAGGCCCCCACGGCTGAAGTGGCCTGCTCGTGTTGCCATTTGTTTTTAATTTTGGAGGCACACAGCACACACGTAACAAAAGATGGACCATTTTGAAGTGCCGTGACAACAAAGACCACGGACGTGTTCCCTTTAAAGTGGTTCACTTTTTACGTGTGTGCCGTATCCCTCAAAGACGCAGACCGTCAGCAGGTTGGGGGCCTCGGTCCTGTGCAGACCGCTCAGCGGTCAGTCGTTAACGCTTGTGCGGTTTAAGGAGGAAATGCTCACTCAACCCTCACTTGGGTGGATGAGTCAGTGGCTGGAATGGAGTAATTTTTGAACCGTCCAAAGACCAGAAAGCCTTACCTGAGTATAAACGTGGCGGCTCTAATAGAATCACTTTTATTTCACTTGTTGACTGAGCGACCACCTCTTATCTCTGCGTCTGTGCAGAACATTCAACGGGCACCCACGGATGGGAAGAGGAAAGTTTCCAACTGACGACCGCGTCTTGACTTTCTAAGCCAGTGGGGCCCTGGCTGGGTCACTGAGTCGGTTGGAACGTTGTTCCCCACACCACAAAAAAGTGGCAGGTTCGATCCCTGGTCAGGGTCGGTGTGGGAGGCAACCGACTGATGTCTCTGTCTCTCTCTCCCTCCCTTCCTCTCTCTCTAAAATCAGCAAATGTCGCTGTGGGTGAGGATTTAAGAAACAAGAGTAGATGGAGCTGCAGACAGCTGGGGAGTGAGGGAACTAGGGAGACTCCCCAGCTTCCTTGTCATACGTGACCTGAGGGGCAAGGCTGAGATTCTGCACTGAGGGCCTGGTGTCCTTGGAAGGACTGGAAGGTGGCCTTTCCGTGGTCACACAGTGATCTGTCTCACTGAAGAGGGTGCTGAGGGCTGGGGGTGGCCAGTGAGGCCACCGTGGCAGCCGGGGAGCCGGCCAGAAACACCAGGTCCTGCGGTCCCCGCCCGGAACGGCAGGGCAGCCGTTTGCTGAAGGGGGTGTCAGAAGCTCCCACGCTGTTGGAAGGTATTGTTCGCGACCATCAATGAGAGCTGTCGTGGGGAGGGTCAGAGCCATCGGTGGCTCTTAGGAGAGCTCTCAGCAGCCCCGCAGCGGCTGAGTTACTAAGAAATCATACTCCGTTTCTGTGGTAAATCCCTTTTGGGGAAAATTCCTGGATTTCCTTATATTCACATTCACACAAGTAGTTATTTTCCCGTTTCTTTTCCATCCATCTGTACTTGGGGATTATTAGTGTAAATTATAGATCAGGAATCCCGTAAACGTCGTTACTAACTGGAATTTATCGATGGGCTCCGGGAACAGAGCTGAGCTCCCTTTACCGAGTACCTTGGGGACTGTTACTATTGATGGGGGCCCTGGACTGGATCTTCCGGCAGAGGGGGGCTCCCAGGGGCTTGCTTTCCTGGCTCAGGGCAGCATTCTCGCCGGCGCCCAGGCTGCCAGCATTGGGATTTCCCACCCTTCTTCCTGCCCGGGCTTATGTATCTGTTTCCAGGAAGTGCAGCTGCGGTTCCTCTGCCTTGAGTACGTGTGCCTTCGTCTGTGCTGGGCGCTGTAACAAAAATCCCTCAGACTGGCGTCCGCCCCTGGTGCCACCTCCTAACGCCGTCGCCCAGGGTGGGGCTTCGACCTGAGAGCCTTTCAGTGGCGGCTGCGTCCTGTCCCTTCTGTCCGTGGCAGCATCGCCTCTGTGGCGCCGCAGGGCTCTGCCCGGCCCCAAGGCTGGGAGGAGGAGGACGGCACAGGCGGGCCACGCTGCCACGGGGGGCCCGGCGTTCCCCGGGGTCCAGGGAAAGAAAGAGGGGCGACCCCTCGGAGAAGGTTGGGGAAGGACTAGGAAACACCTCTTCTTCCCGGTTTTCACTCAGTGGTACCCTTTTCAATGTTTGAATTTTGTAAATTTATAATTTCTGTTTTTATAGAAATATAACACAGACAGCGACCATCATCTCTCCCCCCAGGGATAAATATTATGAACTCATTGGCACACATCCTTCATGCTTATTCTGACACTGTGTCTCCCGGTGTGTGCTGCTTTTGGGGTGCTTGTACTTGCTAGTGGGAGGTCCCTGGTGTCCTGGATATGTGTGGAAGCCACGGGCCAGACAGGGTGTGAGGCTGGTGGTGGAAGAAGACCAGAGAGGAGCAGAGACGCTGAGCCCGGCCAAGCATGAAACCGACTTTAATAATAAAAGGACCTTATCTGTTGTTTTGGGGATCAGACCCCTGCATGGGTGGCAGCGGGAGGCTCCCCCGCGTCCTCACCCCCAGGCCTCACTGGGAGGTGACTTGGGGACAGTATCAAGCCAGGGCTGTCCATCACATCTAAAGGTAGCCACCTGCCCGAGGAGGCCACGCCTTTCTGATGAGATCGGAGAACATTTTAAAAACTCCACAGAGAGTGAAGGGAATAAACCGACTCCATGATGTGGACTTGAGTCGGAGACAGTGGGGTGCCTCGGGCCGCGACCCCCGCAGCTCCGGGCAGGCGGGCGGGCTTGGGTTCAGAGAGTCCTTCCCGCTGGGGGCCCCGGCTGTGCGCCCGGGCTGAGATGGGGGTCCAGCTGCTGGCCGGCGACGTGGCCGGGACCCGGGAGGTGCCGTCCGCCACAGCCCAGCCCTGGGATGTGGCATTGATCCGGGCGCCACCCTCCTGAAGGAGACGCCATACCTTACGGAATGAGCAGGACGACAAGGGAAGAGCGAGGGGTCCCTCCTTGGGAGAAGGCTCCGGCTTCTGGGGGTTTGGGAGGGCTGGCTCCAGAGGACGCTGGCGTGAGGCTGACGTCGGGGAGGAGGACCGGGTGGGTCGAGGGCTGGCGGGCGCAGGCTCCGGGGACCCCCCGAGGCGTTTGTGTCTGGGCCCTTCTCCCCGTGATGGAGGATATGCAGCGGGCCTCACCAGTCATAGGTGCGGCCTGCCTGTCGGGGACGGGGTTGAGTCGCAGTGGTGGGAGGTGAGCAGCTGAGCACCCCTTCACTGCCGGCCACCGGTGGGACACGGAGCAGGTCTGGGCCGGTGTCCACGAGGCCTGCATCGGCCTGAGGCTGTTCAGGGAGGCCAGCGCTGAGGATACCGGGTGGGCTCTTGTCCCAGAGGAGACCAGTCGGGAAACAGACAGTAGGGTGGGCGTGACCCCTTCTGCACGGCCCCCAGGAGCCCTGGTGCCGCAGAAAGGCACGTTTGGTCTCAGAGTAAGGCGAGGAGGCCCTTGTCTGGTCCATGGTGGCTGGATGATGGGTGCTGCGACGTGGCAGGGAACTTGCAGGGGGCCCCTGAGCTCCTAGAACGAGCCTTTGGTGCCCTGCCCTGCTGAAGGCCCTCCTCACCCGTCCGCTGTGAGATGCGTGGGAAACGCTGACCCTCCGCAGCTCCCGGGGAGGCCCTGCCAGCTGCTTTGCAGGGCCCTTCAGGGGACTCCGCCGTGTGTGTGGCTGGGGGAGACTGTCCCGTGGGTGTGCACGGGCCCTCCCTATGCACCGGTGGGTGGTCTCCCCCAGGAGCCCTTCCCAAGACGGACGCCCCGAGATGAGCTGAGCAGAGCCCGAGAAACGGCTGCATTTCAGAAGCAACCGTGTACATTAGCTTTAGACCAGATTAAAATGAAACTAACAAATGGTCACCGGGGCAGGTGGAGAACTTATTTTTGTTTTATGTCACATTTTGCCTGCTTGAGTTACACTTTAAATGTTTCTGATGAACTTTGAATTTTGAAGATTTGTGTTGTGTTTAAGCAAATGTCTGCTAACGTGAGGTCCCAAATAAATATGTTTTCCTGTGTATGTGCCAATATACTTTATGTACAGTCATCCCTCTCTACATTGCGGTTCGCTTATCACGGCCTCACTGCATCGCGGGACTTTTAAAAATATTATATTTATTTATTGCGGATTTTTCACTCTATCACAGGATTTTGCGATGCTATATATGTATGTTATTAAAGTTCCGTAGGTTTAAGAGTGTAGAATATGTTTAAGAACATAAGTAGTGTTTATAAAAGTGTGGGAAAGGTTAATAAGGGACTGGGAAGGGTTTATAAGTATGTGGGAAGGGTTTCTAAAGCCTTAGAATACATATAAATACTAAAATAAATGTAAGGCTCCTACCTCGTGGATTTTTACCTATCGCGGGGTGTGTGTGTGTGTGTGTCTAGAATGTGATACCCGTGATAGGTGAGGGAATGCTGTAATTGCTGTGGGTTTTGACTGGGATTTTCAGTAACGTAAGACAACGCTGCAGCTAAGGAAGAAAAAGGATGGACTGATATCTAGGTCACTTTATGATACATCGTAATTGTATCGTTATGTGAACTACATTTTTCATTTTAAGTCTAGATTTATTTTAAAGAGGTATAAAGGACATGCAGGTTGAGATACTTAAATGGAAACCCGGGATTTATTTCTTAGGCTTTTAGAAGTACGATTTGTGCGTCTTTCTTGAGACAGAATAAACCAGCGCTTCCATAGTCTTTCCGATGCTGCCCCCTTCTGGTGGTTAAAGGGACGCCAACACCGTGTGCCCTTAACCGCGGAGGGACCCCGATTTCCTCCCTGCTCTAAATGCTTCTACCGTTGCACCTGAAAGGGAAAGCCGGGGGCAGCCGGGGGCTCTCTCGCTCTGCCCTTCTGCCCACGACGTGCAGGACTGCTTTCTGGTCTCCCCACTGTTCTGACTTTTGAACGAGAGCGTTTCCCTCTCTGCCTGCCCTTCTCCAGCCTTGGCTTCCCCGGTGCCTGGGTCCCCTCTGCGGGCAGCGTTGGGGGGGCTTGGTCCTCTGGCTGTTGGAAAGGGAAGTCGAGAATAGGATGTGGCGTTTGTTTCAGGTTTCTGTTTTTATGATACAAGCATGAACACTGACGTCACTTTAAAAGAAATGTCTCACCTTAATCCAGAGGAGGTGGGTGGAGTCGGGGCCCCAGGGCGAGCGTGGCGAGGAGGAGGAGGGACGTCCGCGGGTCTGGGACCCCTGGGTACGGGGGCTGGCTCAGGTGAGACAGGTGCAGCCCAGGGGGTTTGGCTGAGGCCCGCGGAGCCGGCTCAGCTTTCCCCAGAAAGGGGCAGCCTTGACTGAGGGCCCGGAGACGGAGAGGGGTGGGAAATGGGGGCTTTGTTTGGAGCCCCCTCTGCATGGTTGTGACTTCGACACCTTGTAAGCAAGTGCTGGGCTCTTCCCTAATTCTTAGAGCTGAGCTTCTGGGAGAACAGGCCTCCCCGGGGGGAGCACGCCCGGGGGTGGGGGTGAGGGTGGGGGGCCCGGGAAGGGTGCCGTTAACCCGCAGCGCCCTGTGTCCAGTGTGCACGGAAATGGCCCTGACGCCCGGAATGCAGGCCCGCTGTTGCCCCCGTTCCCTGCTCCTGCTGCTCAGCTTCATGAGATGCGTAGAGCGTTTTAAGTTTTGCTGCAGTTTGTAACTCAGGAAGCGGTGCCATGGCGGTTTGTCAGCGCCAGTTACTTTAAAACTGAAGCCTGGGCTAGACTGGGATTCGTTTTCAGCGGCCGCCGGTAGGTGGGGGGAGTGAGACGTGGAAGCAGACACGCGAGTGGCCGTCAGGCCTACGTGTAAATCCGTCGCTGCCCGGCGCTCACTGATAAATCCCCTGCGGATACAGCTGAGATGTTTATAGGCCGTGATTTATATGAAGTTGACCAGACTGGCAATACGGAGCGGCCGGGTCTGTTTTACCATATTTCTGTTGTCTTTGAAAATTAAGGAAAACCTATACGTTTATTTGTCTTGCTAAGGACCCCTTAAGAATAAAGCAGCCTGAACCAGAATGGGCTATGAAGCTGTTGCAGAGAGTGTCAAGGTCACAAGGGGCCCCGCGGGCGCCGTGCCGGTGCGTGAGCCGCCGGGCTTTCAGCGGGAGCGTGGCGCGGACGTTCCCTGGTCACTGCCCACGGGCACACCCTTCACTCCGTGAAGTCACGTGTGAGTGGCGCAGCCACCCACAAACACTGTAGGCACCCCGGCCGCTACCCCACCCCCCGCAGGCACCGCTTGGTGCTGCTGTTCCGGTCCCTCTCCCTTCCCTCTTTGTGGGTGGGTGCTCCGTCTCCTGGGGGGAGCCCCGAGCCCCAGAGCAGCCGGTGTCCTGCCGCAGCCCTGCACTGTGCACAGACAGCTCGTAAAGGGGGCGCTCGGTGCTGCCCGCCCACCGCGGCCTCGTGGTTGCCGACCGCAGCACGCAGAGCCCGTGGTGACCTTCTGCTCGCCCTCGGGTAACCTGGCTGTCAGTTCAAACTTGCTGGCTCAAACGCAGGGACATCAGAAGGTGCTGCCTGACCTCCAATGGGACGGATGGTGTGCCTTTGCTGTCACCAGTCGCCCCCCCCCCCCCGGACGTGACTGCAGCAGTAAGTGGGGTCGCCTGGGCCATGTGGGGGGGGTGGCGTACCCCTCCTTGGGCTGTGGGGCATCTTAGTTCCCCAGCTATCTCTGTGGGACCCACGGCAAAGTTTTTGGTGTTTAGGCTAAGTAATTTCTTTTTTTAGATTCTAATCAAAATGAAAACCACGTGTCCTTGAATGTTGTTGAGAAGGAGTCCCCTGACGGCCTCTGGGAAGCCGTGTTCAGGTGCTTCCCAGCGAGTATCGATCGTCCCCCTTCACATGCGTCGCCCGTTAAGATCAAGACACCATGTTAATTAGGAAGTTACAGGCAGCTTGGACGTGGCGGAGCCCTTCATTTGAGCGGCTAGAACTGTCTACAGGTGTCGGATGGTGAGCCCGAGCATTGCATGACGCTCAGGCAGGCAGGTCTGGAGGGGCCGCAGGTGGGAGGGCCGTTTCCCCTTTGGGCACCTCCAGGCCCCAGGAGGGCGGGGAGATCTGCTTGCCTCTCCCTGTGGGCAGAGAGCTGAACAGCGGCCACGCCCGCACCTGTGACTGCGTGTGCCTCGGTGGTGCCTGGGTTTACGCAGCGCGTGCAGCGCGACCTCTCGCTCGCTGGTCTGAGGGCTTGGCGCTGCGGGTGGGCGCAGCTGGTTTGAGTACTGGCGGGTGCCTGCCCTCCTTTGGTCGCCTCTCCATGGTGGCAGTGTACACAGACGTGCCTGCTGTTTCCTTCCCAGCGGATAAAAATGCACGCGCTCGGAGGCCCCTGCAAGCCCGGACTAACGCAGTTTGAAATACTTCCCCTTTTTACTTGTGGAAAACTGACTTAAAGCCAGAGTGGAAGCTTCTCGCAGCTTCTAGAGGGCACTGCAGCTTACGGCAGGCCAGCCGTTCTCGCGGGCCGAGAGAGCCCGTGCAGTGTCTGCGGGGCAGGTGTCAGTGTGGTGCGGGTGTCTGGTGCGGGTGCCCGGGCAGCATAGACGGCTGCGCGCCGCAGGTGTCTTATTCTGTGCAGGTTTCTGTTTTTAGCCACCAGGAGCCAGAGTAGTTTACGATGAGTGGCAGGTGCGTGTGTGTCTCTTCTCTCTCCTGTCCCAGTGCTGCCCTGGAAGGAACCGATGGTGGGGCAGTGGTCTGCCTTTGCTGTACTGGGAGTGGGGTGGGGCACCGCAGAGCAGACCCTACAGCACCTCGGGGCCGGGCGCTTTAATTCATCAGCCGGAGTAATGGCAACGAGGTCACGCGGGGCTTTCCTGCAGGGCCACGAAAAACAAATATAAAAAATCCACACCAAGTCAGGATCTGTACAACGTGGAAAACTACCCATGGCTCACGGGCCTCCAGAACCTTCTGGAAATGGCTCTGAGAGCCTGTTCACCAGCCCTGAGACAGAAACCGGCAAACAAACCATCGATTAAAATGGGCGGTGGACTTGAATGGACATTTTTCCAAAGAAGACGTCGAATAAATGGCCAACAGGCACAGGACAGGATGCCCACCAGGGAAATGCCCACCGAGCGTTTTTGGGTGTCACAGCCACGCCCATTTGCTTGCGTCGTCTACGGCAGCTCTCAGGTGACAGCAGCAGAGCTAAGCAGTGGCGACAGACCTGTGCGATACCCTTGGTTGCGTCTCTTGGCCCCCAAAACCCAAACTGTTTACGCTCTGCTGCTTGACAGAGTTTGACAACCCTTCTGTTCACCCCCCCACCTCCTCACCTGCCAGCTGCCCCCGCTCCTGCCCCCTGACCTCCTGCTCTTCCTCCTCCATGCAGGCCTCCGGGCCTCCGCGCCTTTGCTGCAGCTGGGCCCTCCGCCTGGAGCGTCCTTCCTCTCCAGTCCTCACTTCCCCAGGTCTCGCTCCCATCCCAGCTTCTCGGGGGCCACCAGTCAGCACCGTGATGTGACGGGTCTGCCATCGTGCCCAGGCCCCCGTGTTCTCTGCTTTCCAGAGCAGACCTGCACGGAACACGCTTCTACACTCGCTTTCAGCGCGTCCTCCCCCGCGGGGCTGGAGGCTCCTGAGGACGGGCCTCGGTCCCCGGGCCCTGGTGTGTACGCGGCGGCTGTCCTGCTCAGCCCCTGGACGTTGGATGCCTTACTCCAGAGAGCCGTGAGGCAGCGGAGGGGCTCGGGGGAGGCGCGTGGGAGCCCGCTCCCATCGCCTGTCGTGGCTGGTAGCGCCCACGCAAGGAGGCAAGGCGGGGCAGCTGCCGCTTCCCTGCATAGAAAGCCTCACTTCTGTGGGCATGCAACTTACTTCCTTCAGGAGGTAAGAAAGCACCTTTTAACTGGACAGTGAAAAAAGTGTCTTTTCCTCCCAGAGGCAGAAGAAGTATCTTCCCATTAATGCAAAGTTCTGCTCGTGAACGTGGGGGCTGAGATGCTTCGTGGGGGGTGGGGGACTCGGTTTACCTTCGCCCCAGCCTGTGGGAAGGGGGCGCACCGAGCTGTGTCCCAGGTGCAGGTGGGACCTGCTGCGCCCACCCCAGCACGCTCCGTCCCAGCACGGCGTGTTCCCCTGCGTCCCTCCCGCGTCGGCAAGGCCGGGGCCGCGCTCCGGCCCTCATTCCCCACGTCCGAGTTCTGTTGCTTTTGGGAAGTTGGCTATTAATAGACCCCTTATCTAAGAATCTGGATAAAAAACTGCTGCCCAGCAGTTGGATCTTGTTAAAGGCTCTCTAGCCATGCAGTTCGGTTGTTTGTTCATGTCTTTTTTTTTTTTTTCAATTTTATTTTAAGATTAAAGAGAATCACTGCCCTTAGAACTGAGGTAACCTCCAGCTGTATCCCTTGGCATTAGGAACAGAACTAAAAATGTGGAGTTCAGACTTACTGTTTCTTCTCGAATTGGTATCTAAAAGGAGTACCCCTTGTCACTTGACTCTTTATGCCGTTCTTTGTTTCGTTTTTCTCTGGGTTGCACGTTCCTGTTTCTCCCGGCAAATCATATTAGGCAGGAGTGAAGGGAATCGGCAGGCCCCGGCCAGGTCGCTCATCGGTGAGAACGTCGTCCTGACGCACCGAGGCTGCGGGTGTGATCCCTGGTCAGGGCACCCACAGGAGCCAAACAGCGATGCACGGGTCAGTGGGACAGCAAATCGGTGTTGTGCCCTCTCGCCTTCAGAAAGTCTCAGTAAAAATGATGGGGATTAGCGGGGCCCACGCCGATGGCTTCCCGTGTTCCGGAGCCGTGCTGGGCGGCACCCGTCTGCATCCTCGTGAACGTCGCTGTTGTTAACCCTGGTTCGCCTGTCAGGGAGGTGGAGCCCAGAGTTCGTGGCTGACCGTCGCCGCGTGCCTCTGGCCCTGGGGTCTGTCCGTGACCTCCTCCTCCTCCTCATGCTCATCGTCTGGCCCCCCATCGTTTCTATCAGCCCTTGC
Organism: Furipterus horrens; assembly: GCF_987537825.1. Lineage (NCBI taxonomy): Eukaryota > Metazoa > Chordata > Mammalia > Chiroptera > Furipteridae > Furipterus > Furipterus horrens. Next base: position 215,565,031 of record NW_028327171.1, read on the forward strand.
TGTTCTCTCCTTGCCGCGTTGCCAAGCGCACAGTCAGGGCGCCCCAAGGGAGAACATAAGGAAAGCAGCCTTGGAGCAAAAGCAGCACCGTTATGAGAATTTTTTAAAAATTAGATTTCTTCTGCATCAGAAATTGGGAGGCTCTGAAGATGTAGCTTTCAAACAATTCCCCGCTCTGTCCCGTCAGCACATTTTTGCTGCGCAGCGGCCCTCCCCCGGCGGCTGGCCCGCGCCTCTGGGGTTCCTGCCTCAGAGCCCCCCGAAGGCAGGGGAAGGGGCGTACCCTCCGGCAGGGTTGCCATGGCAGCATGCGCTCGGTCTCACCTTCCGGTTCTGTTCGCCTGCCGGAATGCTGAGGGCTTTTTTTGTAGCTTTTAGGAATTTTCTAGGCTTTCTCTAACAAGCATGCATTTTATAATTAAACCAAAACAGCGGGCCAATATGTTTGTGTGCAGAGAAGAATTCTCTGGACCCCGACTATTCCCTGCCGTCTCACATGGGCGGTTTTCCAGGCCTGTCGTAGGTGTGAAGTGAGGCTTCTGCTGCGGCCAGTCGCTCGCCGGCTGTCAGGCATGCTTGGCACACTGTCCAGATGTGTGTGCAGTGCTCAGCCCACACCCTTGTTTTAACCTCTCGGCGGATCCGGCGTGGGAGGCCGGAGGGAGAGCCGATGAGCGGTCAGCTTTCAGTGAAGGCAGAGCTGGTCCGTGTAAGGTGCACGCACGTCAGCCTTCAGGCACCCCTCCCGAACGGGTGTGGGGGTGGGGCAGTGCAGCCTCACTGCTGGGGACAGCCCTCACCAGCGCAGGGTCTGGGCCGGCTGTCATCCCTGTGGATCCTGCCGATCACCAAGGGGACCGCCACCCAGTCCCGGGAGAAGGTGGCAGGGACAGCTGTGGGTGCCAGGCCGTTTTTCAGCGAGAAACAGGGCTTCTCGTAAATGATAATGACTTCAGGCCGGGAGGTGGGAACAATGGGTATTAAATCCTTGTTTACATCCTGTGGGTGACGGAACAGGGCCAGGTGGCCGAGGGACTTGTTCCTGTCCCAAGGAGCAGAGTTGGGACCAAAGTGAGTTCCCGTGTCTCTAAGCCCAGAGCCACCTCTCCCCAGCCCTGCAGGAGAGGGTCCAGGTGGGAAAGGGGAGATTTTAGAAGATGAGGCACGTGTGACGAACTGATACTCGAGTTCCAGCTGCTCCACTGTGTTCTGCAAACAGGAAGCTTGGATCAACTTTATCTTCTTACTCATGAAATGCAGCTGGTTTTGTGGCAATCTGGCTCCTGTCGTGTGGCATTGTATTTGTCCATACTCAGCTCTCCCTGCAGGAACAAAGTGACACACGGAGCCCAGGGCAGGAGGAGCACCTTCCGGGGGGTCGGGAGGTGGGGGGACTCATTGGGAGCCTGCAGGCCTGGCTGTGACCGTCAGAGGCTTCACCTGTCACCTGAAGGGCCGGTCTCCCGGCCCTGCGAGATCCCAGAACTCTGTGGATCCAGCCCAGGGCTGCGGGGGTGGGAACAGTCTTTGAGGTGGTGTTAGAATTTTAGAATTTTAAAAGAATAGATATTATCTAGAAGTGTGTTCTGCCAATACAAACATTCTTCTGAAAATACGTTAGACAAAAAATGCACCCAGAGGACCTCAGCACGAGATGTCCTCACACTGAGCTGGACGCCCACCGTGACCTGGGTGCAGGGCTGGATGGCTGGCTCTCATACTGCGGGACGCCTGGGCCTGGGGGGTGGGCAGCAGGGGTCTCCTGCGCACAGACTGAGGCGCTGAGCTTTGTCACCTGTGTTTCCGACATCTCCAGGGACCTGTCCGGAGCATACCCTTGTTGGGCATCAGGGTTGCTCCTGTGCCTGGTGACATTTGGTCCCGTCTTACGCTCACAGGGAGGGACCGCCGGCTGGCGGTGCCGGAGGCTGTCGGAACGAGGAACCAGGACCCAGAGCTGGTGGGCTGCGTTCTGGAAAATTCCATGGTGTGTGTTTTTCCCTTGTAATCTGACTCTGGGAAGAGACCCACTGATTGGCGTTTCCAGCTGAGAGGGCTTGGCAGGGATTCGCTGGGTGTGGTCCTCGGAAGGTGGCACTGTCCCAGGCCAGGGGGGTGGGGGGATGAGGGGGTGATGCTCAGGGAGCGGACAGTTTGGCCGCTTTGCCTGCCGCCCCGTGTGGGGCCAGGCCCCTGCATCCCCCTCCAGTGCTCCCGGCCCTGCCGTCTGGGTGAGCGGGGGGGCGTGGGGAGCCATGGTGCTCGGAGGGGTGACGTGGTTAGAGGGCTCCCCCCGAGGTCACAGACCCAGAAACGGGGGAGCCGGGACAGGACACGGGGCTCCCCGATTCTGGAGGTTCTGCTGCTTCCCGGCTGCCAAACAACCACAAAAAATGTCGTCCTCCTACCTCTCCATTTTCAGCGGAAGAGACGGGCAGTTTCCCATGGGCTGTGACTGGGGTCAGCCTGACGGAGGCCGGGGCGGCGGGAGGACCGAGGGCGGGGAGGGCGCGCGGAACCAGAGCGCTGTGGGAACGAAGGGAAGGCTCTGACGCTCTCTTCCCTTTCCTGGCAACCCCGACGGCCACGCACGTAGACTGGAAAAACAGGAACCGCAGCCGATGTGACAGTGAGCGTGACAATAATGACAACGATAATAGCAGAACCAGGAGAGCGAAGTTGAAGGGCCGCAGAGAAGGAAGCGGTGCCGGAGCTGCTCCGCAGGGACCTCGCCCAGCTCTGTGCCGTTGGGAAGGATGCTTAGGACAGGGGGCCCGGTGGCGGCTTCTCCCTCTTTCTGATCAGGTCCCAGTGAGGCAGCTGTCTGAGCACGCTTCCTGGGTCCCGCCTGGGGCCCCGAAACGGGCTGTGGGCACCTGGGCGGAGCAAAGTCAGAGTGGAAGTGGCCGGTGGTGCCCGGAAGGAAGCAGGGAAGTGGGGCACCTGCGCCGGAGCTGCTGCTGGCCTGGCTGTGCCCCGTCTCTGCAGTGGGCGGCGGGCCCAGGACACTGCCTTCGTCCAGCTGTGGGCCCCGTGGTTCCCGATGCCGCTGCGCGTCACCCCCCTGTGTCTGAGCCCTGGTGGTCTCTGGCTCAGCCGATGGCATCTGCTGCTGCTCCTATGACGTAACAGGCCGAGTCTCTCCTGTTACGAAATATTGTGCGATCAGAATTCAAACAGGCCGTGAATATAGACACGCATGCCACTCAGCCAGGGTGCGGTCGTTGTCAAGGCCCTTCCCGCGTGCCGTCTGCTAGTGGTCACCAGAGCCTCCTGACAGTGGGGGGCTCGCGGCCACAGGCAGACAGGTGGCCAGCTCTGTCCCCCTTTGGTGTGAGCTCCGACCTAGCTCCGCTCCCGATCTGTGTGGATGCCGGCATGGCTCCCCGGTTCTCTGAACGCAGCTGAGGCCTCCCAGTGGTCCGCGGGCTCTGATGCCCGAGCGTGAGTCCGCCATGTCGCAGCTCTGGCTGCGCTAATACCACAGAGGGAGGCTTAACCCACCGGCACTGTTTTCTCCCAGCTTTGGAGGCCAAGGTCAAGGTGGCCGCAAGTCCAGGGGCCGGTGAGGCCTCTCTTCCTGGCCTGCAGAGGGCGCCATCTCCCCGTGCCCTCCCTCACCTGTCGGGGGAGGAGGCAAGCACCCGGTCAGGGCACTGACCCCTCAGCAGGGGCTGCACCCCCCTGACCACATCTAACCCTAATCACTTGCCAGAGGCCCCTTCTCCCGAGACCTTCACACTGGGGGTAGGGCTCCCACATACGCATTTGGGGGCACAGTGGGGTCCTTCGCACACCCCTGCCTCTCAGTCTGCCTGAGACCTGGCGTCCTCAGGTGCTTGCTCCGCCCCGGGGTCCCTGCCCTGGAGCCGGCACCTCAGGGAGCTCTGAAGAAGCTGCAGGGTCCACGGGGCCAGAAACTCTTGCCAGCCCCACTTCCTGCCGCCCCGCCCCCATTCCTATCCCCCAGTCTCTTCCAGCATCTCAGGGCCGCCCGGTGGGAATGGTTGATGGACTGGAGCTTGGGTTTCCTCCCCAGGACTGCCTTACGGACCCTGAGCCCAGCGCCGCCCTGCGTAGCCTAACCCACCTGCCGCGTAGGGACCCGGGGGGACACGTGGCAGCGGCAGCCAGAGTTCTTGGTCATTTAGGAATGTAGGGGTGAGTCGGAGTCTTCCGTGTGATTTTCTTACATTTACATAAATAAAGTCACGTACGTAACATGTATGTTCTGGTTCGATAATCACAGAAGCCCCTGTTTCTTGCCCTGGTATCTGTTGGTTTACGCATCAGATATTCAGTGAACATCTGAGACTCTGCTGGGCGCCCTGTCGGTGCAGGTGAGCCAAGGCAGCAAGGTCTTGGCCTCGGGGTGCTTGGGGTCGAGAAGGGGAGGTGACGTTGGCCAGGGTCGCCCCAGTCACCATACGTTACAGTGTGATCAGTGCTACTCGGGGGGCCGGTGGCTGGTGCTGGGCACCGGTGTCAGGAGTGGGGTCCGGGAAGGGCTTCTGAGCAGGTGGGGAGCTCACTGGCCAGGCGCTGTCCCAGTGGGGGTGGGGGTGGGGGTCGTCCCAGAGTGGGGACAGCGTGCACAAAGGCCCTGTGACGGGAAGGTGTGTTGGAGGAAGTGGAAGGAGAGCTGTTGCAGCTCGGCGGGTGGGGGGGGAGAGTGGAGCAGGGGCGGGGCCTTGCTCTGCACCGAGCCCTGGAGCCCTGGGGACACCTCCACTTGCTGTGGAGCCCGTGGGGTGGGTCCCCACGGGTGTCGACCCCTCTCCTGCCCCGCCCCGCCCATCAGCCTGGTTTGGGCTTGGGACGTGCCAGGCCAAGGGGCAGACACTGGTGCCCACACGGTCGGGAAGCGGCTGGATCCGTGGCCTCCGTGTCCCCCACGAAATGCTCACACGACACGTAACAGAAGCCCGGGCGCCACGATGTGTTGTCCTTTCCACTTTCTTGGCCTCTTGGGACGGAACTTGACTCTGTCAGCTGTTAATTGTTCCGCTCAGATGTTTTCTGTGCTCAGAGCACTTGCCACATGTGCTGTGCTTACAACACACTCGCTTCACCGGCCCCAGGGCCAGCGTCCTCGTGACCGAAGCCAGGTCGGCAGGTGAGTGGCTTCCCTGTTGGATCGTCACCGTCACCAGAGTACACGCAAGGGTGAGGAGCGCCGGAAGGAGAGGCTCAGCCTCGGCCCCTGCCTTTGGTCACAGGCAGCTGCTGGCCCTTCCGCGTGCAGCTGCAGAGAGCCGTGTCCAGGGCTCGGTTCCGTCACCCGGGCCCTCGTGACTGGGGTCAGCGAGCAGGCAGCCCGGGGCGTCCTGACCGCAGCGCCCGGCCTCTTCAGGCTGCTCCGCCTCTGCCGGCCTTCTCACCGACCCCCCCGAGGAGGAGCCGGAGGTGGGAAACTAGAGGGCTCTGGAGTGAACTCCCCTTGGAAGGGTCCCCTCGTTCCCCGCAGCCTGAGGTGTGTTTCTGTAGCACGGTCGCCCCAGTGGTTCTCGGCAGAGAACTTAGGACATCCGCCCAGATGTCTCCCTAAACATGGCTCACACGTGTGCTTGGCATTGCTCCCCTCTCTGACCCATTGTGACCTATTTTTAATGCCAAGAGAAAGTATTTTAAGACGGCAGGGTCAGCTCTCCCCTGGGGCCTGACTTCACAGGACAGCTATGCCTTCGGCCTCTCTCGGGGAGCCAGGCTGTTGCAAAACTGGGTCAAAGTATTGTTTTTCTCTTTCTGCCTATAAGTCATTCCAAAGAAGGACTCCTTCCCACAAAAACCAGTTTTGAGTGTTGTGTAGTCTTGGGATGGCCCTCGAGGACAGGAAATGAAAGAAAAGGGCCTGCCTCACATCTTCGGGACGTCACAAACACTGGAAGCAAAATTAAAAGGCAGATAAACTGGGGAAATGCTTATAGGACAAAGGATGTCTTATATGTAAAGGGTTTTGATAAAACAATAAGAAAACTTCTCCAGCAAAAGAAAGAGGCACAGATTCATAAAGAGAAATAAAGGGGCAGTGAAATGGGGATATATTTCACTTTATTAATTAAAGAACAAATAAAATGATGAGGTGGCTTTGGCTTGAATACCCTTGACTGGGTGGCTTGTGAACATAGGAATTTTTATCCCACTGCTCGGAGGCTGGAAGCCTGGGACTGGAGTGCCAGTGACGTCCCGTGAGGGGCGTCTTCTGGTGGCAGACTTCTTGCCCCTCCTGTGGCGGCCCAGGCAAGGACTCTCTTAGGTCTCTGACGAGGGCACTAATCCCGCTCATGGGGCTCATCATCGCCAAATGCGCTGCCTCCTAGTGCCATCACATTGGGGGTTAGATTTCAACCCATGGATTTGGGGGCTACACACAGCAGTCCCCTGTTTCATTAGTGGAAAGAATATAAGTTAGAACGGCCCTTCTGGGGAAAAAATTTGACAAAAAGTAATGAAAGCCTTAAAAATGTATGTGACCTTTGACCTAGCAATTCCACTTATCTGTATCAGCCGTCAACTCTGGATTAATTCCAGCCATGAAATGCAGCACACCTGTGTGCATACAGACCTCACCCATCCACCCACCCATGCGGAGGCTTATGCCCAGCTGTGGTCAGCTCGAGTAGACCTTTAATAAATGGTTTTGCCCTGAACAGGGTTTTAAAAATTAGTAGTGAAAACAAAAATTCTGAACCTATAACTAAAAACCACTTTGCAGCTTAACAAAAGCCTGGGAAAGCAGCCCTGTTGCATCATTGAAGCGAGGGGTGTGTGTGTTGTGTAATTTTTAAAGGCCGTTATTCGCTTCCCTAGAGATGCTTGTAAAACGAGCAGATGTGAATCTTTCCTTTTTTTTTTTTTTTTAAACTTTGAATGAATTAAAAAGTCGAAGTCATACCAGCTCTCCGGGGATTGGGCAGGGCTCCGCTCTACGCATTTGTAATAAAAGGAAACATTTGCTTTCATTTTTTGGCAGCTGGAGTGACCGGGGCAGGGGATCGCAACTTCAGTTTTAAGGATTAATTGTAAGGGAGGAAAAAAAATTCTTAAACCCAGGATGGATATGTGTGAGTAGATGAGGAACAGCCGTCAGAAGGATAATTTTTTAAAACTAGGTTAAATGGCCCCGAGAATTAGCTTTTGTTCTGTCCAAGGCAAAGAGAGTTACCCCTTGTACAGACATTTTGGAAACGCTTGAGTTTGAGAAGAAGGGTAAGATCGTGGTCAAAATAAGGAAGCCCCCGTCAGCAGGGCGGGTGTGTAGAACACAGACTTGTGGGTTATAATCTTTATTGGTGACCAGGCTGAAGGTTTGTGTAGAAACACGTTTTCCCTTCAACAAAGTTAAAAAAATTATCTGAAATCAAACTTCTTTTATTAAGTGAGTGAATACAATGGGGAGTTTTAGGGTACGCATGAACCACTTTTGAATTTAAATAATGAAACAGTGGTTTGGGGGACTGGTGGCGGGGAGAGGGAGAGTTCATTTAAGTTAATTACGTAAATATCATTTGTTGGGGTATCAACCAGCTCTGTGATTTGTCTAATTTTGAGGAAAATCAGCCTGTGAAGGGTTCCGATCTTTATTTAGTCAAACGCACCCCTTCTGTAAGGCCGTCTAACCGTCTTGTTGGTGCACACCGTGTAGCCTGCTTTTTCCCTAGTTGCAGCTGTGACCTGTGACGTCTGCCCGTGTTCTGGTGGGTCCTCGGCTCCAGACTCATGGGGTGCTCGTCATTTCTGTCTGGTCATTACCCAGCCACAGGGGCCGAAAAACTCCGGTAGGCTTCTGTGGGCAGTTTTCGGGAGCCGTTGACTTTTGTGGGCTCCCCCTCTCTGCTGCTGAGCAAACACATTCTGTTATTGGGGTGCCTGATCTGTCTGGAGTGATTGGCCTCCTGCTGTCTTTCTTCTGACTTCCGCTTTCCTGCCGACCCGGTTCGCGCAGGTGCAGAACTTTCCGGGCACAGGCCGGGCAGAAATGCACAAGCCGCAGTTAAGGATTTATAGACGAAAAAGGCTTTAATTAGCTTATCATTTATTTTCATTAATTAGATTCATCATTAAGCCTGTATTTAGATAATGTACCATAAAAGCTTGAAATTAGAAGACTTTAATAGTGACAGTCACTACTATTAATAAGCTCTTGATAGTCATATTTATATTTTATCAAGCCCTGGTTAAGTGGCATGTGTAATCTCATTTCATCCTCACCACGAAAATCATTTTAAAAATCCTCGGAGAACCTCGGCTGGTGTGGCTCCGTTGGCTGGAGCCTTGTTTCGTGCACGGAAGGGTTGCGGGTTCAATCCCCGGGGGCGGGGGGGGGCACGTGTGGGAGGCAATCAATGGATGTCTGTCGGTCTGTGTATCTCCGCACCCCCTATCTCCCACCCCTCCCCCATCTTCTTTCTCTAAAAACAATGGAAAAAATGCCCCCTGCTGAGAATTAAGAAAAACAAACCGGGAGAGCAAAGATGACTGATGGACAGCTGGCTCCCAGAGGTGCCCGCATCCTAACCCTGAAACCTGTGACGTCATCGCTGTCTGCAGGACATGGGGCTTGGCAGATGCCACTAAGTTAAGGACCTTGCCATGGGATTAGCCTGGCTTATCCAGGTGGCCCAGTGCCATCACAGGGGCTTTGCAGGCGGGAGTCGGGAAGGTCACAGCCAGAGGAGCAGACAGGAGCGCAGTCAGCAGTTGGCGTGAGGGGACTTCGAGCCAGGGCACGCGGGCAGGCAGGCGGGTGGGCGGGGGGTGGGTTCTGCCCTGGAGCCTCCACAGGGGACACGGTCCTGCTGACGACGCCTGGATTTCAGCCCAGGTGGATTTGGGGTGTGAGATAGGAAATCTCTCTTACTTTGAGCACTAAGGTCCTGGTCATTTGTCATAGCCGTGCTGAGTACAGGTGGTACTGCCCCTCTTACAGTGAAAGAGAAGGCCGTGCCGCCTGCCCAGGGGGGGTCTGGGGCTGCGTGACTGAGCACGTGAGGCCTGGCTGTCCGTGGCCTGGGTGAGGAGTGGCCCCATGTTGGTGGGGACCCTCCCGGGGACAGGTCTGCTGAGAGGGACAGCAGGCCAGGGACACCCTCCGCTGTTACGGGAACACCTTGCTCCTTGTCCCGCTGGCTCGTGTGCTCATTCCTTTAAGGCCGAGGCTTGCAGGGAGCAGGGCGCTGCCCACCTTTCTCCATGGGGCCTTGTCCGAGATGAGTGGCCCGACTCTCTGCTGCCCACTGGGCCCTTCCAGCCTGGGCCAGTTGCCTTTGGTGACGTGACACAGGGAGAAGTATGCTGTCCTCGCCCTAGTTTCTTGTCCCTCAGTGGGGCACCCCTTCCTGAAGCACCCGCCCATGGCCCCCTGCAGGCCCTTCTGAGTGGGATGGCTCTGTGTGGCCCTCCCACCCTTGCCAGGGCGCCGCGGCAGCATCACGGGTCACTGCTGCAGGCTCCTGACCGATGCACCCGCCCTCCCCAACAGTTGGCATCACACAGCAGCCGCCCCCTGTGGCCAAAACCGCGCCCTGGCTTTCAAGGTGCCATGCGCCCCCAGCCCCCCGGACCTCCCCCGCCGTCCCTTCAGCACGCTCCTGCCCCTTGCTGCTCTGCACCGAGTCCTCCCTGGAGCCCGGGGTCCTCAGCCCCCCATGCCTTCACCCCCTGCTTGGTGTCTTTGGAGAAGCCTCATTGGCAACCATCCCTGTCCCCCGCCACAGCCCCGCTCCGTGCCCTGCTTGCGTCCCCCTGTAGAACTTCTGCCCTGACACGTGCGACTGTCACCCTCTCTCTGCCCACCGGATGGAGTCCGCCGTGACTTTCGCGGTGGTCAGGCGGGGGTCTTGTCTGAGGGGAGCACTCTGGCGCCTGGGCCTTCCCATTGGAACTTCAGACCCAGCTGCAGGGACGAGGCGTCCGGGCCGACGGAGCGCCCTGGGGAGCCGTGCCCGCGCTGCGGCGACCTCTGCCCATCGGCATGGCGTGCTGTGCGCAGCCCGGAAATAAATCCACGGGCCACAGCCGCAGAGCGCGCTCCGCTTTGCCTCGTGCCAGCTTGTGCAAACGTTAGCAACACATGTTTTGGGGACCGAAAATGAGTTAATTTGGAAATGATGGGTAATCAGACTTCATTTCCTGTGTGCGTGACCGCTCTGAGAGTTGCTGCTTCAGTTTCAGGCTGCCGTGAGCCGTCCTGGGTCAGGACGTGGGTCCCAGCCCCCCGCTCGGTGCTGCTGCCCCGGCTCAGGGGCCGGGGCCCTCCCGGGAGGCCGGGCGGGGATGGCAGGTTAGGAGTCTGGGCTGTGGACCTGTGACGTCACATTTGGGGCGTGTTTCTGGACTTCAGACATTTTCTATGAATGAATGAGTCTCCACTTTCTGCCCCTCTTAAGTCATTACTTTCTGCGTCTTTTTTTTAGTTTGTAGTGTTTTCCACTATTTATGAAACACTTGTCCTGTGACAAAAGGTCATATTTAATAAAGTATAGGACCCAAGAGGCATATTTTGTTTCCGTTTGAAGGCTGATTCCAGTGGGAGCTGCCTCACGGATAAGTTAAGTCACATCAAGCGTGTCCATAGTGGGGCCTCCGGGGACCGTCCCGCCACTAATGACTAACAGAGGAACGAGGAGAGGTGGCCAGCCCGCTCCAGAGCTCCGGGCCAGATGTCAGCTCCGCAGCCGCCGCACCAGGGGACGTGCTGCTGAATGGCAACGTATTAGCCACTGAGAGAACCGTGTATCTTAATCGTTGAAAGTATTAAATGGTCCAGAGACTCATGATGGGTCATGACGCACGCCCCGATTTAAATTTGACCCTGTTTGCTTTCTCTGTATTGGGGGTCGGGTGTGTGTGTGTGTGTGTGCGCGCGTGCACATCTGAGTGTGTGTTTAGGAAAGAAAGCATTACAGACAAGGTGTTACTACCTGCGGGGGAACAGCGGACTGATTGTGCAAGGGAGAGAGAAGACCTCTGAATGTGAGCTGCTATTAACCCAACCCAGTAGCTGGGTTTGCCCTTAGGGGCCACCACATCTCAATTCTTTAGAAACCTCCACGTGGAAGGGAATTGAAATAAGGGAAACTGTGTTCCGAAGGTCTCTGCCCAGCTTTCTGCTGGCTGGGCTGAGGATAAAGTGTGTCATCTGAAAGGAAATGACTTCCGCTCCAGCTCAAGTTTTTATTGGAACCGTGGTCTCAGGAAGTTTCTGCGCAGAAGATCAGAATGACATGGTTCGGGACGCTTTGACACACTAGAGGAGGGAGGGGTACGTAAGCCTGCGCCAGTCCACCTGGAAGGCGGTGTGACGCCGTGTGACCGACGCCTTAAAGATGTCCCGATGGTTGTCGAAGCTCCGCAGAGAGGAAGGTGGTTATCACGGGCGAGGAGAGTGTTAGCGGACATGTTCGTGAAGAGAACGCACAGGCGGTGCTGTTCGCTGAGAGTAAAGCTCAGGCCGCTGCAGGTGTCCAGGTGCGTGTCCAGGTGTGTGGACGCTGTGCGGAGGGCAGACGGAGCTGCCGCGAGCGGGCGCACTCTCCCTGGTTCGTCTGTTGGAGGGACCGACGGCGAGACTCGGTGAGGCCCGCGGTGCGGGGCTCGGCCCACGGCCGGTGCCTGTCGTCAGCGGCTCATACCATCAAGGTCAAAGTCACCTACATAGACGGTGTCTGGAAGGACACCTACAGGAATGTTAGTGGTGGTGATGGTGAGCTTTATGGGTGATTTTTTTCTTTTTAATATTTTTCTTAAGTACACATCCCTGGTTTCCTCAATGAGCCCATGTTACGGACATAAATCAAATTGTGTGAAGAGAAGTAACTTGAAGGGTAGTGAACATTCTAGGTGTGGAAGCCAGCAGGCACTTTCTGGGAAGGGCTGGGCGGTGACCAGGTCAGGCCTCACAGACAGGACAGTGCTGTCCCGCCTCTCAGCTGCTGCAGCCCGAGACACTCCAACGGGTGGGCGTGGCTGTTGCCGTAAGACTTCATTTACCGAGTGGATCAAAAACCGTGGTACATTTACAGTGGAATACTACGCAGCAGAGAGAAAGAAGGGACTCCTGCCATTTGTGACAGCATGGATGGAACTGGAGAGAATTATGCTCAGTGAAATAAGCCAGATGGTGACAGGAGACTAAGGAACAACACAAACAAATGAACAAAATTGAACAAGGAACAGAATAACAGTTATGGGGGGGGAAGGGAGGGGAAGGGTTTAGCGAAGGTACTAATATAAATAACCCATGAACATGGACAATGGGGTCGGGATGGACCGTGGGAGAAGGGGTGGGCTGGGTGGGGGGAGCAATGAGGGGAAAAGTGGGACAATTGTAATAGAAACACAATAAAAATAAAATTTAAAAAAATCAACGTCATTTACAAAGAACCTGCGGGCTGGAGGGGGCCCACTGACCACAGCTTGTTGACTGGCTTCTGACATGTTCTGGTAGCTTTAATACGTGCAGCCCAGTCCTGTGGGGTGGGACCGCCGCCTGGGCACGCTGGGTGTATTGTCATCGTTCTCATGAAGCACAGTTCCTAACTGGACCATGTCAGTGCGGAAGTCAGGGGTGCTGTGGGTGCCACTGAAGCTGACGCCCTGGGGTGCTTTTAAGAAGCATTTGGTCTTCCTTGTCGGGGAGCAAGTCGCTCTGATCTGCACGGTGGCCACGGAGCTTGTGGGCTCTCAGGTCGGGTGTGCGGAGCTTCGCAGCCTCGGGTGCTGGCCATTGAGGTGCGGAGTCCAGTTCTGTCTGTCATTTAGGGGTGGCAGCAGCACCCACCGATAATGCCAGGGCAGTCCCAGGGACGTGCTCTGTCCCCGACCCTCAGTCACCTGTTGTGCTACTCCCTCCTGAGAGGACTGCGTATCGGGGCTCACCTTTATCGCTGAGAGTGGAGTGGTTTGGGGCTTCGTTTCTGCGACTTTTCTCAGTGGTTGCAATGTTACTGCTGAGTTCTGGCCACAGGGAGATAAGGATGAGGTCAGACCTAGAAAAATGCGTCCTGGAATCTTCTGGACTTGAGGGAGGAAGAGGGCCGGTGGTGGTGTGAACACAGGAAAGAGTGCCAGGCCTGCGGGGAAGAAGGGCAGAGGTGAGCGGAGTGGGCGCCGGTGTCCCTGTCACTTGCGGGAGGGTCTCCTCCAGCACAAGCTCGGCCTTTAGTGGAGGGGGAGGGGAGCACAAGACCCTGGTGAACCAGGACGTGGACTGCTTTGGGGGACTTCCTTGGGGTCACGGTGCACACTCTCAGGTGCCCCCTGGGCACTGCCACAGAGTGGGGTGGGGCCCTTCGTGTGGCCACGCTCCAGCCACCTGTGGTGACGTTGCCAGAGGACAGGCAGCCGAACCCCTGCCACAGGCTGCGCCTGCTGTCCCCGGGATGGTGCACTGGAGTGTTCTGTGACACTGGGCAGGGAGCCCTCGGGGACGGGGCGGGGCTGGAAAGGAGAAGGGAAGCCTGGAGGTGCGGTCGTGGCCGCGGGGAGCAGGAAGCGCAGTATGTCTGGGAAGATGGGGGCAGAATGTGCTGGAAGGGTGGGCGAGCCCACGGGTGCCCCGAGCGGGAGGAGGTGTGAGGAGACCCGGGAGCCAGCAGGAGCGGCCGTGGCCAGGCGCTCTGGGCCACACGAGACGGGACAGCCGTGCGGGAGGAGCGTCTGCGGGCGTGGGGACCGTCACTGAGGAGCGGGCGTGCACAGACCTCACGGAGGGCGGGGAATGGCCCCTACCTGGAGCGTGTACGGACACATTATTAATCACAATCATCTCCTGAAGCGGATAGTAACCCCGTCCCTCTGTTTGGGATATTTCATTGTACTTTTTCCGTTAGGAACATGGTTCCTGACTGTGGAACTTCAAAGCAGAGAATTGCGGAGATTTTGCGCCAGATGAAACGCACGCTGAAAGAGAAGTGATTTAGGGGACACCGGGAGCCCTGTCGCATATCCTCGCTCATACGTTGGTGGGCTGTCTCGTAAACGGCTCTCTGCGCGCTGTTTCTGTAAAGGCGTCTGCCGCAGGGTGGCGGAGCCTCGTGGCATAAGCCCACCCCCCGTCCTGTGATAACCCCGGCACGTCCGCGCTGTGTGGACTCTGAATCTGAGAAAGAAAGCGGGCAGGTCTGGGGGTTCGTGGGATGCGTCATCCCGCCGTTTTCGTGGCGCGTCATTATGCTCAGCACCATTGTCTGGGCCCCTGGGCACCCACTGCTCAGGTGGGGGCACGTCTGTCCCTCATCCCAGTGTGACCGCCTTCCCCAGCTGCCGCCATGGCAACGCTCAGCCCTGCTGCCTCCCGGCTGGGTCCTGCGCCTAATTATGGGAGCAAGGCCTGCGCCTGCCCCAGCTCCGCGCCGGGTCTGCATAATGCATGAACCCCGGTGACAGCCGCGCACAGCCCCATCCAAACAAAGGGCCTGCCTCGGAGAGCCCGGCAGATTGCGGAGACAGATTGCGGACGCGCTCTCTGCTAACTGCGAACCGTGTCGTGAAACGCAGCTTTGGCCCGTCAGAAAATATTTTGACAGGGCCTCCAGTCTAGCTCCTTCATAAGCAAGCGTGTCGGCTGTGCCGAGCGGTGCCGGGGCCGCGCTCCAGGGGGACCCCCCGGGAGGGCGGCCCACGCTGTTGTCAGAGCTCGTCTCTCCTGCGCATAAACACGTTCTGCCATGTCAATAGTCAGCGGCAGAGCCCAATGGCAATGGGAGGGCATCCCCGGGGACTCGGAAGGGCTGCTTTCGGGGAGTTATAGGGACACCTCCGTGCAGGGAGCAGGAGGGGCGACGCACCGGCCAGCCGTGAGCAGCCAGGGCGTGGGAAAGAGCCGAGGACAGGCCGGGGGCAGGGGCGGCAGGGGACGAAGGCCGCCCTGCCCTGCCCGGCCGTGTGGGTCCCAGTTGTGCCTGTCACTGGCCTGTCTGCCGAAGGTTGGTGAGCTCATGGGGCACGCTTCCAGTGGGGGCGGGGGGGCTCCCCCAATTCCTCTTCCTTCTGGAGGGGCCGAGATCCTAGGGTGACAGCGGCCCCCAGGAGCCAGCCTCCCTGGGCTGGACTTCTTGGTGAGCATGGGTTACCGGGGTCCTCAGCTGGGAAAAGGGGGTGGTCTTATCTGTGAAACACGGTCGCAGTGCGAGGTCCGTGAGGGAGGCCTGGGAAGAGGCTGGGAATGCTTGTGGCAGACGGAGAATATGCCAATGGCGTTCAGGGCGCTGGCAGTGCCCGTCCTGGGCTGGGTGCCCGGAATAAAGACCCATCGCCGTGAGGCGGCCTGCCCCTTGGTGCTCCTGTGCTCCTGGACCTATTCTGTGGCAGCTTCTGGAGACCGTGCGACGAGAGAGCAGGAGGGGCCCCGCCCCCCCACCCCAGCGGTTCCTGCATGCGTTCATCCCGGACGCCAGCCACTGCGGCCGCACAGGACGCGGAAGGGTCTGGGTTATGGAGCCCTCGGCCCGGCGACAGCCGGCTGGAGGTGAGCTTCATGAACACGCGAGAGAAGAACTTTGGTGCCTTGTTTAAGCCGCCGTTATGTGAGGTCCTCTGTGGCCAGGTGACCTGAATTAGCACACAGGTGAGAGGGTCTTACCTGCAAGATACCGGAGGTTAGTCGCCCTGGCAGCTGAATGTCTTAAAGTGAATTAACACACTGGCTTTCCGGCTTCAGTCCCCACGGCCTGAGCATCCTTCCCAGGAGACGGCCTGCTGCCGTCAGCCGCCGCGGGCCGTGCCCTGCCCATGGGAGATTGTTAGGGGCACCGCCGAGGGGATCCCGAGCCCCCAGCCTCGCCTCTGCCCCCGCCCCCTGTGGAGCACCTGCTTACCGGCTTTGGGGAGCTGGCAAGTCTGCAGTGGGCGGGGGCCGCCAGCGACCATCTGCTGTGCCAGGTTTCTGCCGAGCGTTTGCAGCTGGGATCACGCAGGCACATGCAGGTCATGGCTGCAGATGACAATCTTCAGAGGCTCTCGGTCTCTCTCGTTAGTTCCCCCAGGCTTCTTGCTGGGGACCCAGGGTCTGTCCCCTCTCCTGCCAACTTAATTAGGACACATGAAAGCCAGCTGTGGCCTGCTCGTCTGCCCCGTGCGGCGGCACGTTGCTGTCGGTTTATGGAACGTGCTCTGTTGCTTTGGTTTTCCGGGTCTGATGGACATACTTGTTTTAGAAGAAGGGTCAGGAAAATGGTTCAGCTGCCTTGGAAGACCAGGCTGGCCCTAACTGCACAGGAGGGCTTCTGTTCCCTTAAAATTCAGAAGCCCCTGTGCCGTCTGAGCCCCTCCCTCTGGGGCAGCTTGGTGGGCTTCCCGAGTCCTGCTCCCCTTGGCCTGTCCCCAGAAAGCTGCAGCCTGGTCTCCTGGGGTTCTCAAGGCCTCTGTGGTGGGACCCGCGGACACGGGCTGAAGGCTGGGACCAAGAAGCTGCTCTGGCTTTAAGGCGAGTGGTGGGGCTTTTCACTTCATTTCCCAGTTCGGTTTTCCTCTTTGTCATATGTTATATGTGTCCTGAAATGCAGGCTTGAGTGTGTATCGGTGCGTGAAAGCTGGCAGTGAACAAGGCAGCTGCCCGTGTTCCCTTCCCCCTGGGCATCCTGGGGGGTCTCAGCAGCCAGCAGCAGCAGCGTGGCCACGGTAATCACACACCTTGTGTCTAGCGACGTCTGAAACAACAGAGCCTTGGCTTTGGAAGGGCCCCCAGCTGTTTACAGCTTCTTACCGGAACTGGGGCCCAGAAACTGCCCGTCACAAAGTTACTTCTTCTCAGGCTGCAACTTAGAGGCGCCTCTTACGGACCCCACCACTGTGCGCTGCGGCCAAGGGTGGGTCCAGGACCCTGTGGATCGGACCGTCCCGGAGGCGGAACCGTCGTGGGGGCGGGGGGGTGGGGGGCCTCGTCTCTGTGGGGTGTGTGAACGCCTGGAAGCCCTTCCTCAGCATTTCCGTCCGGAGCGGGGTCCGGTCTCCTGTTCTTGTGGCTTTTCCCTCATCCGTGTCTGCGTTTGCACTCCAGTTGTGCAGTTGACGTTAAGAACTCGGGTTTGTGTTTTGGACAAAATCTTTTCAAAGTGTTGGGGATGGGGGCAGCTCACCTGTTCGCTGGACACGTGGGTGGGTGGGGCCAGCCGTCTCCTGTCTCCCCACATCCTCGGCCGGAGCCCCTCTGGCCCTGCCATGGGAACCATGTTTACCACAAGCTCACTGGTGTGCGCAGGTGAAGCCCCCGACAGCGTCTCGTCGACGTTACCGAGACACGTCGCTCTTCGCAGACCTGCTGTGTCCCGTGAACACGCGCGCCGCCGCCCAGTGCCCTGCAGACGCAGGTGTGTCTCTGCCTGATAGGGCTCCACGGGCATCTCGCCTGGTGACAGTGCCACCGAGAAAGTGAGAAAATGCGCTAGAAATGTTTCTTGGTTATATTTTATTGACTGTGCTGTTACAGTTGTCCTGATTTTTCCCCCTTCGCCCCCTCCACCCAGCACCTGCCTCCCTCAGGCAGTCCCCCCACCATGGTTCATGTCCACGGGTCATGCCTGTATTTCTGTGGCTACTCCATGTCCTACACTGTACTTCACATCCCCATGGCTGTTCTGTGACTGCCTATTTGTGCTTCTTAGTCCCCTCACCTCATCATCACCCATCCCCCACACCCCCTCCCATCTGGCAGCCATCAAAACGCTCTCCGTATCCGTGATTCTGTCATGACCGGCCTGACGCCTGCGCCTACAGTGGTTCCTTCTGCCTCTGGGAGTTTAATTCGGGGTGAGACTGGAGGGTGTTTCCCGTAAACGCTGCAAACCGCGCGCTCTTGCCCCCCGGCCAGTGCAGAGGAGGAGTCAGAAAACGAGAAAACAGAAACGAACCTTCTAGCCTTACAGTTCAGTCAGAGGAAGTGTGTGTCTGTCCCCAGTTGTGGGATTCTCTCTTCACCTTTAATATTCCCTGGTCATGCTTTAGGGAAGCCTGTGCTCAGAAAACAGATGCTGTGTTTGTGTGTGTGGCACGTGGTGTGTATGTGAGAGGGGTGTGGTGGTATCTGTCGTGTGTGTGTTGGTGTATGATGTGTGTGTTGGCGTGTGTGTGTGCTGGTATGTTGTGTCTGTCGTGTGTGGTGTGTGTTGGGGTGTGTGTGTGTGTGTGAGGTGCGTGGGTGGGTGCGTGGGTGCTGATGTGTGTGTGGCGTGTGGTGTGTATATGAGAGGGGTGTGTATGTGGTGTGTGTTGGTGTGCATACATGCTGGTGTGTGTCATGTGTGTATGGGAGAGGTGTGTGTGTTGGCGTGCATGTATGATGGCATGTAGTGTGTGTGTCTAGCACGCTCCCAGACCACAGCTGAAACGGCACTTTGGTCAGTGTCACCAAGCTGGAGCCCTGAGATGCCACACCGCTCTCTGGGTGCGTCCTGGGCTCCGCTCCTGCCCACGTGGCTGCCGCCCCCTCACAGACGCCTGCCCTGTGCCAAGGCTTTGCCTGCCTCCCTCGTGCTTTCAGTGATTTGTCTTTTACGTGTGAAAGGTGCGTGTCTATTTCACAGACGTCGCTGCTCTAGAGACGCACTGTCGTACGCTGTAGGAAAAGGAAGCAGTCATTAAAGAACAACTCCCAGTCATCCTGCCTGTGGCCCTTCCCCACGTCCTCTCCTGCGCAGATGTGACCTTGTCCCGACACGCTGCTGAGACACCATCCCCAGCGTTCTCTGCGCTGCTCTTTGCCTTCAAGTCCTCCGCTTGGTGGCAGGAGACCCTCTCCGCCCCTGTCTGTCCCCCCTTCGTGAGCACAGAGGTTGCTCGTCACTGTCACTGACCGGCCATCTTTTCAGTCACCCTCCCGACCCTGCGTTTTCGCTCAGCGGGAAGCCACACGTGCATTCCTGGGATGGATACTTCTGTGTCCCCACGTTAATCTGTGGAGGGACGTCTGATCCTGAGGTGTCCCACCTGCTGAGGGCCTCTCACTCCCCAGCTCAGTGTCCTTGCCCTGGGGACCCGGCTCCTGAGGCCGGCAGCTCCCGCATAGACGCTGGGGTTTCCTCTGGAGTGCGCCTGTCTGTCTCCACTGAGGGGGCTTTGCTGGGGAGGTGGAGCCTCCTGGGCCACGGGGCTGGGACCGCTCTCGCTGACTGACCAGGAAAAGCTGGCCTCACGTTCCTGGGGTGCTACTGCCTTTATCTGCAGGGGCCGTCCCCACCGCCAAGGCGTCCGGCCGGGGATGTGGTCTCGGGTTTGCCAAGCCTGCATTGGACATGCCCGCACTTGTCCTTCTCACCCGCCCTGTGTCCTCGCCGCTGGCAGCAGAGGTGTCCCCAGGGACCAGCTGTCCAAGGACAGACCCGCCCTGCCAGGCAGGCGCCCTGGCCGCTGGGGTCCTGGGATTCAGGACGTCACACGCGGTGGAAGTGCAGGGGTAACACTTGCTTTTAGAAGAAAAAGATACAGGCGGTGAGGGTCAGTGTCAGCTTCCCGGCAGATTCCCTCAGGGGACAGGGAAGCACGCAGAGTCGGACCAGACCATCTCTTTCCTCTGCCCTCCTGCCGCAGAGGGGGAACCGAGGCCCGGGGAGGGGGTGCACGGGAGCCAGAGCTCTCTGCACATGTAAAGGGCATTGAAGAGCTTCCTGCATTATCTCTTAGTTGTACTTGTCAGGGCGGAGGAGTCCTGGTGACGGGGAGGAGAGCAAGAACCTGGAAAGCCCTCTCTCTGTGTGAAGCGGTGTTGCCGAGTGACAGCCAGAATGCCACCCCGGGAGTCACTGGGCGGCCACCTAACCCGACTCCCCCTCTCCCCCACCCCTAGGGGTCTAGCAGGCCAGGCTATGGCGTATCAATCCGAGCCCAGTTCAGTTTCCTTTGCTCTGACTGGGAAGCCAGACACTGAGATGCTCCGTGTGGAAACATAACTGGGAAATAGACTTCGTACAAATCGACTTATCCTTCCCATTACGCGGCCTCTGAATAAGGTCCCCGGTATCTGAGTGAGCGTGCCCTCTGGTTATCAGCTTCCTGTGATCTTCCTCGGAGGGGAAACTGATGATCTAATCAGAAGCAGCAGCCGGCAGAGCCCACGGCACGTGCAGCGCTCGCTCGGGGCCTGTGGGGGTCTGGGAGGCCCGGGAGGTGGCACCGCAGCCACAAAAGGGGGGCTGTGCTGCCCAGCAGCCTTCAGGCTCTGGAGGCGGGGAGCACGCTGAGCCCCGGAAGGTCAGCCTCGCTGATGTCACAGGGTCATCTGAGCGGCTTCCGCTGCAGGTGGGTGGCGGTGCGGGCTGGGATCCTGGGAGGCCAGATGAGGGGATGGGAGAAGGAAGTCTGGAAGGACAGTTAGATTTCTTCCTGATTAGATAATACAGAGGCGGAGCCATGGAGGGAACAGCACGCTGCCAAGGCGCTCTGGTTCCTGTTCCGTTGTCATGTGGCGTGTTCAGGGATCCGTGTGTCCCCGTGGGGACTCCTCGGAGAGGGCTTTGTTGATGTTTCTCTCCCGTCCGTGCTGCCGCTTGCACAGGCGTTTCCAAGGAGCCCACGCCCGGAAACCACAGAGCAGCCCCCGTGCTTCGGAGAGCAGGGCCACCCGCCATCACTCCGCGCTCTGGAATAGGCAGCCTGCCTGCAGGGCCGGACGGCCGTCGCCTCCGTGGGAGTGGGAGGCAGAGCAGACTCACACGCAGGCCCGGGACGACCTGGGGGAAGTGGGCCACAGGGCCTGGACGGGACACGTCACAGAAGGCCGCACCCCATCTGCTGGCTCCTCCTGGTCTGTTGATTAAGAATCCCCATTATTAACTTATATAGAAACATTTTGTAAAGGTTTATTTTTTATTCTCATTCGAGGAGTGGGGAGAGAGAGAAAGAAACAGTGACGTGAGAGACAGACATTCACCAGTTGCCTCCCATAGGCGCCCGACGGAGGACCGAACCCGCGGCCCGGGTGTGTGCCCTGACCGGAACGAGGCTCCACCGCACCGAGCCGCATGGCCAGGGCATACAAACATTTCCGACAGAGCTTCAGCGTCGCCATCTTTCGAGCATGACTTCTGTGGAGCCCGTGCAAGCGCTGCGGGCCCCGCCTTAGCCCTGCGTACCGCCTGCCGCAGGCAAGCCGCGCGGAATTATTCGCAGAATAACCAACCGCACGTAAAACACAAGGCGCGCTCACAGTCCGCGTTGCTCGTGAAGAGAGATGTAGCCAACGGGGAGGCGGGCAGGTGAGCAGGTTCGCTCTCCACCCAGAAAGCCCCCTGGGGCTGGTGTCCTGACCGCGACTGTTGCCCGTAACGCAAGGGCAGCCTTTTGTCTGCTTTTCCAAGCTGCCCGTGAAGTGTTTGGTCACAACTGCATGCAAATGAGTTTTGTCATTATCGTGGTGACAATTGATCACTGTCTACCCCGCCATTAGAGTTATCTCGGTGATTTGCCGAGCGGAGAGAAAATACTGTCCTGCGGCCCCCCGAGCCCCGGGAATGTCTCAGCCCTGACACAGGCCCTGGACGGGCCTCTCAGACATCCGCTGAGGGGTGACATTCAGTCGCCCACCACAGCGACCCCCAGGAGTAACAGGATAGAACTGTCGTCCCGGGATGGACTCCCACGGTGATCTGGCTCTGGTCGCATCTGGTGCCATTGTCCAGGCTTGTGGCAGAGCAGTGGGAAGGGCCCAGGTGGAACCTGGGGCCCCCCCGCCCCCCATCCTGACCTGGCTGACCCAGCCGCTCACTCCCACGTCGGTCTGGTTAGAGCAGGTGGTCGACACGTCAGGAAATTTTAACATCTTAGTTAACGCACTTCCACCCCGCCCCGCCCCCCACACCCCCCAATCAGGAGAGAAGGTCGGGAGTCCTGGGGTGACCAACATTAGAGCAGGTGACTTCTTATCTTGAGGGGACCCCCACTCTTAGAACGTGGTACACTGTTGTGCTGATACTGAGAGGATTTTGGCTTGTGGGTGCGTCCTCACGTGTGCAGCCTGCCACCACTTCCATCTCTGTCCTCTGTCTTCTAGCACCTTCCAGCTCACCCCCACCTGCCAGGCAGTGATCCCAGGTTTTTCCTCTTTCATTTGGCCCCACTGTGGATGAGGGCATGTCCTGGAGCTGACAGTGCACTGTCCATGCGTGAGGGCCACTAATGGGCCACCCATGGGCCAGCTCATGTAACAAGGACCCATGACGAGGCTGCAGAAGACAACTTCAAGTTTCCTCCAATGAAAGTGCCTCTGCGCACAGGATCCCAGGTCAGCGGTGAGGCTGCTCCTCCCTCTGGGTGGTCTTCCCCGGGGAAGACAGGCTTTCCACGCCCGTGGTGAGTGTAGCCCAGCTTGCAGAGCGCCGCCTCCTGCTGACATGATTGGTTCTTGGAGGACACAGGACAGTGTGGCTTCTGTGAGGGCCCCAAAGGAGGATGGTTGGACATTTCTAGAGGCTTGTTTAAAACCTTAGCTCGATGTGCCTTGAAATTTAGTTGTATTGCTCTTTAGGGATGGGCGCTGGGCTCCCTGGTGGAGGGGGCGTGGCCACCGGGCGGGGGCGTGGCCACCGGGCGGAGGGGCGTGGTCCCTGGGTGGAGAGCGGGCTTGAGGACTCCGTGGGCCTGAGGACTTTGTGGGGCGGAGGGAGTGTCAGTCTCCTCTAGACGAGGGAGGGAGTCTGCAGATGTTTATTTTTCTGTTACAGAGTAGCGCTCAGTGACATTTTGGGTGCAGCCCCACCTCTATTTCCAGACGATTATAGTTTTTCCATTATTCCATCATTGACTTTGCCACGCTTTAAAAGCCTCTCATGCCTGTATACATCTTTTAAAAATGTTTCTTTAGTGATTCTTAAAAAACAGTGCACCATCCTTCCAAAATGTGGGAGAAATGTGAAGGATGGGGAAAAAGAGAATGTTCGGCTTTTTACTCAATCACTCAGTTGAAGATATCTGAGAAAAGTGCTTAAATGTAGCTATTACATCTGCAGTGTCAAAAAGCATATCAACCCTCTGTGCCCTAGACCCGCGCTTTGCACGCTGGTATAGAAAGGCATCGCGGCATCTGGAAGCTTCTGGAGGCAGAGACTTAATCCAGTGGGTCTGGAGAGGGGCCAGATCATCTGCATTTGTAGCACTGATGCTGCGGCCCTGGGACCACTCTGAGCAGTGCCGTCCCGAGGCCACGTGGCTTTAAAGGGGACTGCGGAGTACACAGGTGTCACTCACCGAAGGGTCTGGGATGCGCCCAGGTGTCATGGGGTTGATGAAAATGAAATCGATTAGAAATACTTTGGCTCTCCCATTATTAGATCATGGACTGGCTTCTCTTATTGTTTACTCTGGAGAACCTTTTACATCAAAGTAGTGGCTTTTTAATTTCCAGCTCCAGTTAATTTATGGAGTTTCCGAGGCAACAGAACTCAGTGAATCAAACTGCATGACCGTGCTGGAGGGCAGTCAGAAAAACGTCTTTTTGATTACAGGGTGCGCTCTGGACGGAAATGATGAAAATGCGCATTGATCAGACCAGGGGGAGTGAAGAGATGCAGGCGAGCCCTTTTCTGCTCTGGGTGCTGGGTGTTTGTGGGTTCATGCATTCACTCGCTCCCCTCCTGCTCTCCTTCCCGTCCCCCCTTAACTCCTCATTGTGCCATCTTTCCATCCATCCACCCATCCACCCATCCATCCACCCATCCACCCATCCATCCATCCGCTTATCCACCCACCACCTGTCTACCCATTCACTACCCATCCTCCCACCCACCCACCAATCCACTCACCCATCCACCCACCCACCCATCTACCCATCCACCCACCCATCCATCCACTCATCCACCCACCCATTATATTGTATGTTAGCTGTTACATGTGGTCATCCGAGGCAGCAAGGAAACAGAAAAGAAGGAACGCACAGCCCCCACACTGGAGCCCTCAGAAGTCCTGGGGTTCTCACCGATGAGCTTGTCCTCCACCCTCCTGCTCTGAAGAATTGCTAGAAAATAGGGCGTAGCCAATGAGCCTGGAAAAAGGCACTGACCTTCAGAAGAGAAGAGGTGCGGATTCTGCATATGGGGAGCCTGTGCGCTCAGCTGCAACGGCAGTGAGGAGTCCTGGAAGACCAGTAAAGGGATGTGTGTGGGAAGAGCTGGCCTGTGCCCCGGGAGACCCCCAGCCCCTGGGACAGGTGGCAGTGGGGCGAGCCAGCCACGATGGACATCTCTTGTCTGGGGGTGAGACCAGGACCACGCGATGGGTCATACCAACCGGCAGAGAGACCTGGTACCATTCGGAAAACTATGCTCCAAAAATCCACATCACCACTTGCCTTAAAATTCTTTATTTTTGGTGTGCCCTGATCGCCATTGGACAAGAAAACGTATTTGTAGTGAGTGGTGCAGATACATAGCTATTCCTGATGTCTACAAAGTTCACACAGATAGAGGAGAAAAACATGAAGATTCCCATAGGTCCATGGAGAGGAGCCATCCGATACATTATTCTCTCACTTATCGCGGGTATTACATTCTAGACCCCCCATGACAGGTGAAAATCCGCAAAGTAGGAACCTTACATTTATTTTAGTGTTTATATGTATTTTAAGGCTTTATAAACCCTTCCCACACACTTATAAACCGTTCCCAGTCCCTTATTAACCTTTCCCACACTTTTATAAACACTGCTTATGTTCTTAAATATATTCTATACTCTTAAAGCTACGTAACTTTAACAACCTACGTATACAGTACCGCAAAATCCCTCGATATAGTGAAGAATCTGCGATAAATAATTAAATATAATATTTTTTAAAAATCCCATGTACAGTGAGGCCACGATAAGGAACGGCGATGGAGAGGGGCTCCTATAATCAGAGATTCAAACTGCTGGTGGCAGTGACGTGGCAATACCCACGGCTGTGGCCGCAGTGTGCGTGCCGTGGACTTCCCAGAGCGGGCTGTGTGTCCGTGTGTAGGGTGGGGGTGGGGGACATGGAAGCCTGAAATCGTTCCTTCTTCTAGACAGCAGTTTGGAAATGGGAACAGCTAAAAGGTTTGTACCCTTTGACCCAGAAATTATGGTTCTAGGAATCCAAGCCAAAGAAATAGAGATTTTCACAGTGATCGATGGATTGACTTCTATTTCTGTCCTGTCTTGCTCCAGAGAGGATATAAAGCAGCCTGCAGAGACAGGCGGGTGTTTAAAGGCAAGCTACCACTTAAATAAAGGTCTTCTTTCCCTGAAGGCATCTTACATTACGGGGTGTCTTCTAGTGTTTATGTTTGGGGCCCCTTTTCTAAAAAGAAGTTTCTGAACTCAATTTTTTCATGGTGACTTAATTGGGAGAGAAATACAGAATGATGCCACCCGGGGGTCGTACCAAAAGGGGCAGACTGACCTCCATTTTAAAACATACCTGGACTGGGCACGAGACCAGCTGGCCAGCCTTCCCGATGGCGTAGGAAGGGTCCGTGCTGAGTTTTCTGGTTGCCATGCTGCAGGTGTGCCCCTCTGGGATCGGCCCACTTGATCCGCCGGTGGCAAGGCCCTGACTTCCATGTTTATCAGGGACGTCACCTGGCCATCTGGTCACCCTCCAGCCTCTGTCCATCACAGCCTGAGGTTCTGCCCCCCTGCCTGAGGCCCACCCGTGGCCTCCTTTGTCTCTGAGACCTCCCCGCCACACAGGCACACTCTGTCCCGGTTGGTTCCCCCGTCCTGCAGGAGCTGCCCTAAGCAAGTTACCTGGTCACCTGTCTGTGGGTGACAGGGTGGTGTACGCCTTGAGAGAAAAGCGCCCTGCTGGGAGTTGGGGGCGGGTCTGCGTGGGAACGCAGCCGCACACCCCTGCAGCCTCAGGGGAGAGGGCTCGCCGCCGGAGATGGGCAAGAGCAGAAGAGATACCGGTATCCATTCTCCCCGGATCAGCACCCCACAGCGGGGGAAGGGGGCGGCTTGGCCGGCAGCGACCTGCCTCCAGAGGCCTCCTCAGGCCCCTGCCAGCTCCCGGCCTTGGCAAGGCACCTGACCTCTCAAAGCCGGTTTGCTCCTCCACGGAAAGGGGATGAGACCCAGCTGCCACGTGGGCCACCCCCTTGCTGCTACTTAAGGGAAAGGGGTGTGGCGTCATGGGACCCTTCTTACCCAGACAGCCCCAGCGTGGTTTATTGTCGGATGGATTAAGCAGTAAAGGGGCAGGAGGATTCAGGGCGGCCGGCCCGAGGAAACCATGGAGACGGGTGCGAAGGTAGAATTTAAAGATCATTCACATTTTGCTCAGAGCGTAAACAGAATTGTAGAAAAGCAGCCTAAACCCAAGTTTGAAAGGTAAACTTAGCCGTTCTTATTTAAAGCACCACATTTCAGTTCGAGAAGGAGCCAGAAGAGGCACCTTACGGTCACCGAGGGGAGACTGCCCCGGTGTTCTTCGCGGGCATTTCAGTGTCTCGGTCTGGACCGTGACGAGTGACAGGATGCTGTGGGGCAGGGGGCGGGGGGTGGGGGGCTCAGGGCTGTGTGCTGGGCGGAGCGTACCCCCACCCCGGCTCTCTGTAGCATGGGAGATGGGACAGGGATGCGAACAGATTCGTCCCTGCCCAGCTATGTGTTCATTGCGGAGGCATTTCCTGCACAGCTGAGGTTGCTTAACTGCGGAACTACACTTACGGCATGAAGGGAGCAGATTTTCCGATTGAATATTTTAACACATGATGGATTGAAGAGGGGCCCCATAGTGTCGGTCACGTACAGAGCTGCCTGACGGAGGAGGCGCGGTCCCCACGTGGACACCAGAGTGCAGGGCGGTTTGCCCAGCTGAAGGTCATCCGCAGGGGTCCCTGTGTGCGCTTAGTGGGGGTTACGTGATCCCAGGACAGCGACTCATTTAAAGTGACATGAACTAGATATGGGTGGTCAGGAGTGCCCTGGCCAGGCCTGAAATTGACATGCTCTGACCCTAACACCCGGCACTCTTCAGACACCTCCTCTTCTGTGCCCATGTGACAGAGTGATGGCAGCTTCATCTGATACGTGTCTGTCGTGGGTCGCTGCTGTACTTCCATGGAGGCAAAGGGCCTTGAGCAGTTTGGGATGAAAATATCCAGTGCGTCTTACCTGAAGCTCTGCTTCTCCTGAGTGGATTTGGGCCACATTTGAACACACATGAGGCGTAAGCAGTGCGCTGCCTTTGCCACTGATTTGCATTCACAGAGGAAGCCCAGCAGACTTGGAAATAAAATGACTGTCGGATTGAATCATGTGATTTCAAACAAAGCTCTTCCGTGAATAAACAGCATTAATTACTATGACCCAGAGGATTCCCCAGTTTGTTTGTTTTCTCCCCTTGAGCTGGGTGGCAACAGAAGCATTTGTTACTCCGCACCAGGTCAGCATCGATTTGAAGGAGACGTACGCTTTGAAAATGTGTGTGTGCTGGCATTGAGAACATGGGATGAGGGAGGTGTACGGAGGCTGGAAGGCCGAGGGCCACCACCTCCCTTCTTGTCCCTTAAAGCACGTTCTTCGTCAGGCGATCGAGATTTGCTGTCGCTGCCCATGACCTTTCAGGTGCGTGTTAATGACCCGAGTAGGCGGAAACCATAGGAGGTGAAAAACGGGAACACGAAGTGTCATGAATGTGTTTCTAGGCCATTTCCGTACTAATGCTGCCCCAAGACTTTCAGAGTGGCAGCGTCACCCCTGCGCAGCCTGGCTCCCACCCTGGGTCGCACCGGGCCCCCCCTCCCCGCCCCTTTCCCCTTTACGGCCCTTGGTTTCCCCGCTGCTGTGCCCCCCCCCCCCCCCCCCCCAGCGTCCAGCGTCCAGCGTGAAGGTGGCAGAGGTAGCTGACCAGGGCTGCGTGTGCCTCTCTGGTCGGCTGAGCCACTCCATGCCTCCGAGGCCAGGCTGTATGTGCGTCGGGCCCAACGCAGAGCGCAGGGTCCCTCTGAGTCACCTGGGAGCCGGACGCCTTCCGCTGCGGGGACGTCACCTGCATGCAGCACCACACCCGTATGCTGCATATTTTAACACATTCAGAGAGTGTGGCTTATTCATCGTTGGTTTCTTCGCCGGAGATTTCCGGGCAGCCTCTCCCCCGTTTCCGCAGGGAGGCTCTGTCCCGGGTGCTGGTGGGGAGCCTCTGCTGGGTGTGGGTCTGGAGGTTGATGGGGGGGACGGGCAATGCAGACGGGGTGAGGCGCCCCGTGCGACTTTGGTGTTTCCCTTGGGGGCTGAGCTGTCCTCCACCCCAGGGCCGGGGCCCCAGGGAGAGGGTGCCTGTCACTTGTCTGGGAGCCTTGTTGCCGCTGTGGAAACGGACACGTGGGCTGGAAGCACACAGGGCAGTCGTGATGCGTGTGTTTTACGGGCCCCTGGAAATAAAGGCAACGTGCAAGGAAGAGCAGAATCTCACGCCGCACATCCTGGCCTCCGTGAAGCTGCGGATGCCGTCCTTACCGGAGCAGCTCCCAGAGGCCGCCGCTCGTGCGGCCCGGAGCTGGGGCCGTGGGCTGAGGCCGCTGACCGCCACGCGGGCTCTGCTGTGACGTTCAAGGGAGGCAGGGCTGCTTCTCCTGGCTTCCTCCTGGGGTGACCTTGAGCCTGAGGAGGCCTCAGACAGGAGAGCTCTTCTCTCAGGCCTCCTCTGTCGCCTGCTAGTAGCTGTCCCTCCGTCAGGGGTGCTGGGGACACCGGGACTCAGCTGTGCCTCGCCAGGCCGGGTGGCTGTGACGTGGCGGCTGCCTTGTGTTTCCAGTGAGAACAAGGCCTTTTGTGAATCCAGATGTGCCTGTCACACACTGGCTGCTCCCCTTCATTTAGAATTGTTGTTGTTATTGGCCAGTCTGATGGCAGCTGTCGTGAGCTCAGTTGTATCCTCCCAGAATTCTGACGTGGGCGTTCTAACCCCCCACCCCCAGCCCCCGTGCCTCAGAATGTGACTGTACTTGGAGATGGGCTTTAAAGAGGCCATTGGGTTAACATTAGGTCACTAGGATGAACCCTAAACTGTAGGACTGGAGCCCTTACAGGAAGAGGAGATTGGGACGCAGACGGGCATGGGGGGACGACCACGTGAGGACCACAGAGGAGAGGACATCCACATGCCAAGCAGAGAGGCCTCAGAAGCGGCTGCTCTGCCCACGCCCTGATCGCAGACTCCTACCCCCGCCGCGGTGAAAAGATCCATTTCGGTTGTTGAAACCCTTCAGTCCGAGGTCCTTTGTCATAGCGGCCCCAGCGGGGCCTCCAGCATCATGGTGAACTTGACAGAGTTTGTCTCGGTGGTCAAGGTCATGCTAACCTTGGTAGCCAGTTAAATGTTAGTGGAAATTTTTCCTTCGTTTACACTTTCCTTTACCCCTTTTGCAAAGTGCTTTTGCTTGGTTGTGAACACCTCCTTTTCTATTAGCAAAATGTTGCCAAGAGTGAGATTTTGCTTCAGAAGTAACGCTGCTGATGCCACCCGTGGAAGCCCGAGCTGCCGGACCTGGGGAAGTCTGGATGTGCTGTTTCCCTGACACCCAGGCGTGGCGCTGGTCTGCTTGTGCCGGAGTGTGTCTGACTGTGAGAATCTGTGGCTTTATAAGTGAGTGTTTCTGCTTTAGGGAAGGAGGGTTATAACAGCTGACTTTCCTGCTGCCTTCCAGGGTCAAGGTCAAGGTCTGGGGTGGAGGAGGGCTAAGGGGGCACTGGGGGCACACTTGGTGGGCTAGGGAGAGGCAGGCGAGGGCCCCCTGGGGCTCCCAGGAGGTGGCAGGTCTGCAGAGAATGGGCAGTGGCTGTGGCCATGTGGGGCCACCCGGTTTTGGGGGAGGGCTGCCCTGAGTCTGTGGAAGCAGAAGCCAGCTTGCAGCCCATGCAGTGAGTGGGTGGAGGGGAGGGGAGGGGCAGGGCGGGAGCCCAGGGTTTTGCTCAGCCTTTCCATGAACCCTAGAAGGAAAGGGGAGCCTTGAGGGTGGGTTTGGGGATCATCTTAACCTCAGGACTGGTATGCTGTCCCTGGAGATTCAAATGAAATGAGCGCCTCTTTTCCTCCAAGAGGCCTTGAACTTGCAGCAGCCCGTTCCTGGGAGTTCCGGTCGGGAGTGCCTGTGTGTTTGACCACCATTTCTGCCTGCCTGCTCCCCAGATCCTCACTCCTCCACTTCCTCCTTCCCTCCCCGCCCCCTCCTGGCACTGGGTCAGAGATGAGCAAAGCAGCGAGCTCTGGCTTCCTTCTGCAAAGCCCTTTCATTGCCACCCCACTTCCACACTGGCCTCCCTTTGCTTACCTTGCGGGGCACCCCTCATTGAAGCCCCCACTTCCCTTAGAGTCCAGTGAGGTTAGCAGGGGCGTGGGGCACCAAGAATGCTGGACGTCTGTCCTGCTCCACCCTCTCCCGTGAGGTCGGCGCCCATTCACCCTCCCGTGACCTGCTTTCCTGGCTCTGAACTACGGATTATAATGGTACCTGCCTCACGGATGGGTCATGGGCATTCGGGGAAGAAAACGGATAAACAGAAGGGGCCGCTGTGGAGCGCGGTGGCGAGCCTGCCCTGTGCCAGGTCGGGACGGGGGGTCCGGAGCGGCCTCCTGGGGCGGGCCTGCCCCTGCCCGTGTGGTGCCTTTTAAGCCTGAGGCCAGCTCCTCTAGTGTGTGGGGGCCCCACGCAGCGGGGGCGTTTGGCCCTGGGCCTCCCCAGCCCACGTAAAGTACCCGGTGGGGTGCGGCCTGGCAGCGAGTCGGGGAACTGAGGCGGGCTGCACCCACAGCTCACGCAGAACGGCCGTGGCACGGCCATCGGCTCCGTGTCACCGGTGAGACCAGCCTGTGGCCATGCTGGTGGGGGCGGGGCCTGGTGGCCGCCACGAAGGAGTGGTGGTGTGAGCAGCTGCCCTGGCGCTTGGTGACAGCCTGCGGAGGCTGGGACGGCCCAGCGCGATGTGCAGCTGTGGAAGCGATCTCGGGGAAGCCCCGCAAGGCCCCGCTCTCCTTGGGCTTGACCTCTCCGTTCCCTGGAGCCGTCTTCCTGAGAAACAGCCCTTGGCGTGAACACTGTGTCGCCTGCTGGCATCCTTTTCACGCTCAGGACTCTCCGGTGACAGCTGTTGCTTCTCTGCAAGCCCTCTGGGGGCCCGGGCGGGGCAGCGGGGCGGTGCAGACTCGGGTGGCGGCATCACACACCCTGTGGCCTGCGCAGGGTCCGCTCCAGCTCCAGCAGCCTCCCCGAACACGCTGTTTGAAAGGGAAGGAGCCGCAATGCCAGGCACCCAGGTCTTCGCGCGAGCGCCGGGGCAGGTGCCGTCCTCCCCCCTGTACCCAGCTGCGGTCGTTTCCAGCTCCGTGACTCCGCGGGCGTCTGAGCGCCCGGACCGACGGCGTGCGTCACTGCGCGTCTCTGCACCTGCCCGGTGCTCTGCAGGTGGCCCGTGCGCACTAGGTCTCGGTGAGCCAGCCGGCCACCCCGTCCTGGGATGGCTGGGGGCTCAGCACCTCACAGTGGGCGCGGCCCAGGTACAGGCCAGAGGGGCGGGCAGGGAAGGGGGAACCCCTGGAGGGCTTTCTCGAGGCTCCAGACCCCACCCCTCGGCCCCCCGTTCCTGAAATGGAGCAGGCTCTCCCCGGGCAGTCACACCGAGCACGTCTCCCACTAAGGGAGCGGCATGCTTTCTCAGGGGGTGGCCACCCAAGATCAGCTGACTTGTGGCCAGGGAGGAGATGAGTCACCTTCTTCTCTGTCTTTTCCTAACCGCTGGAGACTTCACAGATACACGGGCGGGGGTGGGGGGCTGTGTGGCGTAGCCGTGTAAGCAGGGTGTCGGGGGGCAGGGCGGTCAGGCAAGGCAGCTGAGCTCCGCCGTTCTCTGAGGCCGGCTGGGGCCCTGCGGCAGCCCCGAGGTTGGGTTCTGAGCTGGCTGCTCGGACTGGGAAAGCTGACCCTCAGGTAGAGCCTCCGAAAGGCTGGGATTTAGACGTACAGCTGGGTCCTGCGTCCAGCCCCTGGTGTTCTGGGGGCGGTGGCTGTGTACCTTCCAGGGTCAGGTTGGAAACACGAGGTGATCGATGCTGATAAGGGGTGGGCCCAGGTGTGTGTGTGTGGGAGGGGGGGACCCCTGAGCCCAGGCTCCTGCCGTGAGTAGGATTGCGTGGTGCTGTCATCCGTCGCCAGCAGGACTCGGTGGCGGCACCCTTGGGTGTGTTCAGGACCAGGGAGGGGCCTGACGGGTGGAAGGAAGCACCAAGGACACAGGAGCAGTGAGTGGTTCTGAGCACCGGGCAAGGCTTCCTGCGCGTTATCATGTTTCCAGGTTGCTGAGCGTTATTTACGTTGTCGGGGCTGCAGACACCACGTATCACCCCCATCCCGCCTGGCCCAGAAGCCCCTGCGCGTCTCGTGTGATGGCGGCATCCCCCCACTGCAGAAGTCAGGCTGCACACAGACGTGGGTCGATTTCCCGAAGTCGCAGGTTTTGCACCGTCCTGGCCCTGCAGCCCAGGCCCTGCCACTCTGCAGCTGTGTGTGTGTGTCGGGGGGTGCAGGGGCCCGTGAGAGAGCGACCAGAGTCTCGGGGGTCTGAGCCAAATTGCGCCCCTCTGTTCTGGGAGGGCGGGCAGTGCAGGGGCTGTTAGCCGGCGACTGGCAGAGGGTGAGGGCATGCAGGTGGGGGAGGGGCTTCTGCTTCTGCTTTTAGCAAGTGGGAGGTGAGTGAGTGTTTCCATGTGCAGGCCCGAGGAGAGGAGGTGACCGGGACAGAGGGTACCGGTCCACTTGCCACTCTGAGCAGGAGAAATGGGGCTCGGAGGAAGCCGCCCTGACCGCCCCTGGGCCGTGTCTGCAGGGAAGGCAGCAAGCTGGGTGCCCGAAGGGGACCGTGAGGCCACGGCTGCAGTGGGCCTGCAGGGTGCCTGCTCCCAGCCCCTGTGGTGGACCTCGGTGACGTGGGCGGGGGGCCCCCACACTTGAGCCCGCACAAGGATCTGCTGCAGCTGTGGGGGTCAGGCTGGGGCCCTGTCCCCAGCTGATGCCACTGGTCCGTGGACACATTGTGAGCAGTGTCCAATGCGCTGGAGTTGGGGGGGTGGCGCAGGCAGTCTCACAGGCACAGGGGCCAGCAGTTGTGGCTGGAACAGACACCACGGTGCCTTGGCCTTGGCCTTGGCCGGGGAGGAAAGGACCTGAAGGACTCGGAAGGGAGTTCTGGAAAGATGGGGGCCAGCATGGCAGTTTGTGGGCAGAGCGGGTGGCTGGAGCCCAGGTTGCAGGGTGGGCGTCAGTACTGGACAAGGCAGGGGAGGAAGCCCTAGGGACACGGTGACAGTGACAGGAAAGACCACCGGAGCGGAGGAGGCAGGGGCCTGGCTCCCGTGGGTGCCGTGCGCACCTGGTTGCCTCCTCCGGGTGGAGTGACTGTTGGGGAGCCATGACTGAGACCAGGGCGCAGGGGTGGCCCACGGATCATGGCGCTGGGGACTCACTCATTGCCAGCCAGCTAGTGACGCCTTAGATAGATGGTCCAACCTCTGCGTTCCCATCCCCCCACCCCAGTGTCTTCCTGCTGCAGGAACAACTCCCCGCTCCTCGCACGCTGATGGGGAGATACGGGTGTTTTATTCTGTTTTATTGTCAGAGCTGGTCCCATGACCCACTTCCCTTCTCTCCCCGGAGCTCTAGTGCAGATTGTAGCTGCCAAGGACCGTAGGTGGTGGCTGCCACCAGCCACCCCGCCTGCTTGTCCTCCGAGCCTGGAGAGCTCTGAGCTGGTGACAGGACCTTCTAGAAGCAAGACGAGGTCCCGTGTCTCCACCTGACGGGCGGGGGTGGGGGGATTTGGGCTTTGAACGGGCATCTTAGTCATGTTGTTTTCGACATGTAGAGAAAAATATATCAAGCCTTCAAGTCCCCTGGGCACAGATCAAAGATTCCCAGATGTCTCTGCAGCCCCGTCCCCGACGCAGCGCAGGAGTGGTGACGCCGATAAAATCGCCGCTTCCCGGTGGGGCCTTTGTGCTGGCACCGCCCGGAACTCCCAGGGCGCTCTCGGGGGCCGCGGTCGTTGTTTTCCTAGAAATCCCGATTTGACAGCTCTTTGGGGTCGGTGGCTCTGCAGACAAGCGTGGTGAACAGCAGATGTCACACGTTTGGGGGGCAGTCTCTGAGGGGTGCTCCGCCGTGTTTTCACGGGGGTGTCGGGCAGGGGGACGATCGTGCAGGTGTTGCTGTCAGAGGAGGCCCTTCCAGCGGGTGCCGCCGAGGAAGATGTCAGCCGGTCGCCGGCCCCGTGTGCCCTCGGGGACCAGGAAGGTTAGGCCATTGGCAGGAATGCCTCGGTTGTTCTCCGCACAAATCCCAGAGCTCCCTTGCAGCTGTCCCGGGGACAGGTGCGGAGTGTGTGTTGCTCTTGATTAAATCCCTCTGATTCCTCAGCTGAGCCTCTGCAGAGAACTGGGGGCTGCATGGAAGAAGGGGGGGGGGCGCAGAAGGGGGTTTGTATTATTTGTTTCCATAAAGTGGCGGTGAATAGATTTGCTTTTAATGTCATCTTCAGATTCTCCTCATCGCCGACAGTTACTGGCGTATCTTAAACATGGAGCCTTCCAACCAGCCTGCTCACGTGGACGCCAAGTGTCAGTCTGGGTTCTCATGCTTCCTACTGGCTCACCGTGCCAAGTGTTTACAGGAAAGAACGCTGGGCTGGCATCCCCCCGGCTCCCCACTGGGGCCTCGGGCAGGTGGCTGCCCACGGACCCAGCTTCTGTACCCGAAGGATGGGTCGGGGTGAAGGTCCCCTCCAGACCTCGCTAGCTGTAACTTACACGTCCGTTCGTTCCTGTTAGCAGGGGATGGGGTGATGTCCCCAAAGACCTGGTGCAGAGGGAACAGTGTAGCTCCAGCCCTGGGTCCGTGGGCCTGTCCAGCCCTGTGCACAGGTCCCTGGAGGGTGACCCTGTGAGCGTCGCTGAGGTCACGCGTGCTCCCTGGTGCTCATGGTCAAGGGCTCGTGGTGAAAACCTCCGTGCGCCTTGCTTAGGATATTTTCTAATTAAAAATAATATGCTGCTTTAGATTTTAAATAATTAATGTTGGCAGAACATTTTCTTGCCAGCATTTTAATCACACTTATGATACATTTTTATTTTTTAAATGTATTGATTGATTTTTGGGGGGCGGTGGAGAAACATTAATTTGTTGGCCCCCTTATGCCCTCATCGGTGGATTCTGTGTGTGCCCTGACCAGAGATCGGACCTGCATCCCCGGCGTGTCAGGGTGACGCTCCGGCCGCCTGAGTCCCCCGGCCAGGGCCTACGGTGCTCTTGTAAACTAAATGTAATCAGTGACACGTCTGTCACGTAACGAGGACCCACAGTGGCCTCTTCCGTAACCTACAGCTGTTCTCCCTGTTTGGGGAAGGATTACTGCTTCCCTCTGGGAGACCTCTGGGAACTTCTTGTTAAGACATTCGGAGCCAGGGCTCCAGGGGATGGCTGACCGGACACAGCAGAAAAGAGGAAAGTTGTTGGGGCAGAGGCGCCGCTCGCCCTTCCCCCGGGGGTCTTGCCTGTCCCTTGGGAGCAGCGCTCCTCCTCGGGGGCGTTTTGCCCCCAGAAGGTGTTTTGCAGTGACAGCGCATGTTTGGTTGTTGAGACTGTGGGGAGGGGTGGGTGGTCCCGACACCCAGGGCAGCCCCCCATCCAAGGGGCGATCAGCATAGAGCACCCGCAGGGCCGAGGTTGAGGCGCCCTGCTCTGGAGGAAGGCCAGGTACCACCCCCTTTTGAAGAGTTTCTTGGGTATTTTGGTGAGAAATGATAACATCCTACCTCTTACCTTCCTCTCTTTTCATGGAACCCTCTTTCCCGGGTGCTGGCCCTGGGCGACACTGTCAGCCCTGGACCACTACCGCCCCGCCCCACCCGCAGTGCCCCTGTCCCCAAGCAGTGGGCACACACTTCCCACCGCGGCTTACCTGCCGGGCCATGGAGGCTGTGCAGGCGGGCGGGCCTCTGGCCGAGACGCCGTCTGCTCTGTCGGGGCGCCGTTCCCAGTTCGCCTGGCAGGCGCCCCCGAGCCAGGTGTGGGCGCCCGCACCGGGTGCTCGCTGGCTGCCAGCAGCCCATGCTGCGCGCCTGTCCTCTAGGAATCCCTGCAGAGGCAGCGCCAGGTAGCCTTCGTTGGCAGGATACGGAGCTGGACGCAGGGGCCGCTGGGGGTGGGCCTCTGACTCCTCCGCTGCCCACCCTTCCCGCAGACTCACCCCGCGCCCCTGCCGACTCTCAGACCCCCGGGCGCCTTTGGACGGGAAGGGGCCCGAGGAAGCCTTTCCTTCCTTCTCGTCGAGGTCCCACCAAATTGCGTTTTGACAGGTGTCGCTGAGCCGTGTGCAGCGCGTGCTAGTGTTGCCCACTGAGGGCGGGGGGTGGGGGGCGTCCTGCTGGAGTGGAAGAGGGCGCGCAGCGTGGGCCCCGCCCTCTGCCGTCGGTGTCCTCGCCGTCATAGGTGGCACAGTTGTCCCTGAGGAGAAGCAGGCAGGACCTGGGTGCTCAGAGGACCTCCCACGGTCTGTCTTCCTGCTGGGTCAAAACGTGCCTGCCCGCTCATGTCCTCGTGGGACTCAGAGACGAGGGTCGGGTCTGCGTTCCACTGTAATTTTCAGTTTATGAGGTGAGAAAAACGGGCCCCTAATGAGGTCAGCCCAGGCGGGTCATTTGCAGGAGAGGTGCCGGCCTGCAGGGGCTGAGCTCGGGAAACCCCCCTCCTGAAATGGTCCGACTTGCGTTTCCTGCCGAAAAGTAACATGTGAGATTGCTCACAAAATGTTCATGTCTTTTTGCCTCTTACGTGTGTCTTGGCAGTCATCCTGCTGCCAAAAAACAGCCTTTATAAAGTGCCCTGTGGCCCAGAGGAGGGCTTCTCTGTTGGCTCCTGGGGTGGGCGTGCAGGGGACCGGGCAGAGCCACCAGTTGACTGCTTTCTGCTGCCTGCAGACAGGCTCTGCTGAGCTGCCGTCACCGCGATTAGTAACTGTCACATTGTGTTATTTGGAAACTCAGCTTGAGTTGCAATGACTCTGCTGACGACCAGTGGTTTCCTTTAAATAAGGTTCATCAGCTCTAGTGGCACTTGCGAAATAATGTTCTTGTGGACGGCGTTTAATTCATAGGCAGCTAGAAATGGCACCGGACAGGGAAGTCATGGTAGGGCAGCCAAGGGGTCTCATAAACTTGGAGCCGGGAGAGTGAAGCCAGCTGCCAGGGCGGTGCTGGGGGGAAGGCTGGGACGTCTCTGTCCGTCCCTGTCCTGGGCCGTGGCCCCTCTGCAGCCTTTCCCCTCAGACACTGGAGCCCCGGCAGGCAGCCAGAGGAAGTGCCTGTCTGCTCCCCGGTTTGCCTGTGGCAGGGAGATCCACTACAGGCTTTTTTTTTTTTTTTAAGCCAAAATGGTGATGGACCCCGTGGCATGGAAAAATTCAAGGAAGATGGTCCCGAGGGGCCAGTTTCAAAGGCAACAGGAAAACTAAAGCACAGTGCCACCGGAGCACACACAGCAGGGTTATTTTCATGTAAAGGCAGGGCTGGCTGTGGAAGGGGATTTGCAGGGACAGGTTTTCTGGGAGCCTGTGATTCTTTGCATCGGAAGAGCCCATGTATCCAGGGCAGGAGGGAGAGGCGATTCTCCAGGATTTGCAGCCTGGTCCGTCGGGTCTCCCGTGACATCATCAGGAAGGGTGCGGAAAATCGGTGCTGCCTGCTGGCGGAAGGCACTAAAAGACAGTGACCACACGAACGGGGCTGTGGCTGAAAGGGGCTCCCCCGTCAGTGTCTTCTAAGATCCAGTGTCATCTAAGGTGGATGGAATGGAATCTTCTCTGCAGGCTGCACCCTCCTGTGGCTAAGTGCAAAACCTGGCCCGGATTCTCGACAGCCTTGCACTGATTGGAAGACCTTGGCAGTTCAATATTCGGGCTTTAAAGGAATGCTGTACTACTATTTTACCTTCTCCTCAGATGACAAGACGTATTTGTATCTCTTACTTATGGGCCAGCTCATGAAATTGATTGCCATAGTTGAAAGTCACCGTGGTCTCAGGTAGTGGGAACGGGCCCAGCCCTGGGCCCAGCCCTGGCCCCAGCCTGCCCCCGGCTGAGCTCCCTGCCTTGCCACCTCTCAGCGTTGCTGAGCCTCACTTTCTGCCTCTGCACCCCGGGCTGGCCTGTGAGTCTGTCTGCACAGCTGTGGCGGGAAAGCTTCAGACTTTGGCCCGTCTGAGTGGCGCTCATCTGTTAGGGTGCTGGCACCACATGACCAGCCAGGCAGGTGTCCCTCGCTGCCTTTTCTATGTGCCATCACTTGGCCTTGACAAAACGCATCATTTTTCATGAGTTGGTGAATTCTTTGGGGACAGAGACCCTGCCTTCTCGCTGCCTAGTGTTGCAGTATGGGCCCAGTATACACTGGAGGAATAAATGAGCAAACAGGAAGGTGAATAAATAAATGAAGGCTTACCTGAGATGTTGAGATATCATTTATATGTCAATGCCAAGTTCAATCAGAGTCACACATTCCTCTCTTCATTGCCAGCAAAGCAGAATGCTGACGCTCAGTAAGACGCAAGAAATGATCTTGTAGCATGGGAGTGAGTACAGATGGTGGGACCCTGGTCCAGCTCGCAGCAAGTAGCTGTGCAGCATGGGGGAAGGCTCCCACCCTCTCTGGGCCTCCACACCCCCCTAATCTGATGGGCACTAGAAGCCTCATTGTGAGAAGACAGTTCCTGCCTGGCTCCCATTCTGCAGCTTGGTGGACCTTGGCTTTTATCAAAGATGGCTTTCTATTGGAACTCAAAAGGTAGGACCCATCTGTCCTGGGGTCCCCACTTTGCACAGAGGACGGTTGGAGGCACTGCTCCTGAACCCTTGGGTACCAGGAGCTGGTAGACAGAGCTGAAGACCCTGTTGGCGGCAACCATGTTGTCCCTGCAGAGCCACCGAGGATGTTCAGATGTGCTTTTGAGTGTTTTCTTCTTGAACAGACCTGGTTTTTAAGAGCTTTCTTGGGCTCACAGCAGTATTGAACAAAAGGTACACAGACTTCTCGGATGCCCCTGCCCCGAGTCATCAACATCCTCCACCGGAACTGTAGGTTTGTTACAGTTGACGAACCCATGTTGATACATGGCCATCACCACAGGTGGCACCAGGGCTCACTCTGGTGGTGTACAGTCTATGGGTTTGGGCACACGTGTAGTGCCACACAGCCATCATTGTTATGGTTTCATGAAGAGCATTTTTCCTGCCCATTTCAATACATAATTTGAATCAACTCAGTCTTTCTGATTTATCCCATTAAAGCTGAATATTGCATTTCACTCTGAGGTGAACTCCAGATCTCCTAGGTCATGACCCCCATGAGACCTCAGGGTTCATCTCTGTATGCTTTCAGTGTTGTCACTGTGACAGGCGCCCCATAACGACTCATTAAAAGATGGGGGGGGGGCAAGCAGGACCCGCCAACATCCTGGACCCCAGAGCACTGTCCCTAGAAACACCTCTGCATGATCTCGCAGCTGCAGGCCTAGAGGAGGCTGTGGGAGCCAACGGGCTGATGGTGGAAATTGTATGACATTTTCCTTCCGAAACTTAAGCAAATTGAAATATCTGTGTGCAGGACATCATGAAGAACCGATGTGCTGGTCAGTCACGTGTGAGCCTTGTGCCGCATCCGGTACGGTCCGGAGCCTCGATCACAGCCAAGAGGTGGGAAATGGGGGCTGGGCGGAAGAGAAGCACACGCTCGCATTAATGGTCAATTCAGTGCTTACACCGAGTGCCTGGCCCACAGCGCCGCGGCTGATTCAGTCCTCACGGGAGTGCTCAGAGTTCCGGCTCCTTTGTCTTCATGCCCATTTTCCAGGTGTAAAGACTAAGGTGGCCAAGAAGTGGCCAGGCCTCGCGGGGACAGGCAGGCTGCTTTCTTCCTGCCCTTAATCCCTGTATTCTCCTGCCTGTTGTCCAGGTTGCAGGTGCCTACCTGTCTGGAGCCCTTCCCCACGCACTGGGAAATACTGGGAGTGAACCTGCAGGTCCTTCACCCGCAGGGCAGAGGTGTGAAGAGTCCCACCATCCCCCAGTCGCCCTCAGCATCCTCCCTCTTTGTTCTCTCCTTCCTGGGAGTGGGCGTGTCCCTGTGTGAAGTTAAGGGGTGACAGGTTCCTAACGTTCCTTTTTTTAAGCAAGTCGCTGGTTTGAGTCACCACCTTTTCAAGCACCGTGTTTAGGGACGATGCTTCATAAACCTGCAGCAGACGAGGGAAGACCCATATTTTGCTCCGGTGTTCTTGTTTTTGCAGCCAAGTCCAGAGTTCTGGTGTCCCGGTCTAGGTGGGGCACCAGGCCAGCCCCCGGAGGCTCCGGTCCGCGCCGCCGGGATCCGTCCCGGTGCTTCGGCCGGCCCGCTGAGCGCGCTCCCGCTGCCCCGCGCTCGCTCTGGGACTGGGCTGCCGTGCTGAGCGCACGGCCGTGGTGGCTGCACGTCGTCCCCGCCCGCCCCGCCCCGCCCCGCCCCGGCGCACGTTTCCATTTTAAACCGCGCCCTCCCGCCCCTCCGCCGAGGCCGGCGTAGCTGCCGGTGAGTCCCGGCCCTGGGAGTGGCGCAGACTCCGGAGCCGCCGAACTGTGCAGAAAAAGGCCCGAAGGTACGAGCGGCCCGCGCCGCAGACAATGAAGCCGCGGGCGCCGCCGCCCGCCCCGGGCCCTGCGCGCCTCGGCCGCACCTGCCGGCGAGACCGTCCCTGCGCCTGACCGTCCGCCCTCCCGCCGCTCGGTCCACCCGCCCCGCCGCCGGCCCATGGCTCGGCGCCTCGGGCCCGGACCACCGCACTCGGGTCGCGCGGCGCACGGGCCGGGAGTCGCCAGGGGCACCGTCACCCAGCTGGAGCGAGGCCCTCGCGGCGAGTAGGGGGCGTGGGCCCTCTCCCGGCGCGCCCGCTCGCTCCGCCTCGCCCGGCGACCGCCCGACCGTGCGGCTCAGCCCGCGGCTTACTGGATGCAGCGGAGCCCCGGCGGGCGGCGCGGCGGCCGCGGCCCCCGGCGATATGTATCTGCTGGACGGCAGCAGCGAGCCCGTGTCTCCGCCCGCGGACGCGATGCCGCGCGGGACGCCCCCCAGGAAGACTGTCTACCGCAT
The DNA here is from genome assembly GCF_987537825.1 of Furipterus horrens. NCBI lineage: Eukaryota > Metazoa > Chordata > Mammalia > Chiroptera > Furipteridae > Furipterus > Furipterus horrens. The sequence continues at coordinate 215,606,135 of NW_028327171.1, forward strand.
CTCCGTGACCATGGTCAGGAAGGAGCAGCTGGCCGCTCCAGGCCCCGGCGGCCGCGCCCCGCGCCCCGCTCGGAGGCTCCGGCCCGCACGCTCCCCGGACGCGCCCGAGCGGCTGGTGGAAGAGGAGGAGGCGGAGGAGGCGGCCGCGGGCACTGAAGACCCAGAGGGCCGCCGGCCGCGCGCCTGGGACTTCCGCACCTACCGCACCCGCAGCACCGGGCAGCTGGAGCTCGGGCGGCTGCGGCCGTGCGCACGCGCCCCGGGGCCGAAGGACGTGGCCCGGAGTCCCCCGGCCGTGAAGCAGGAGCCCAGCTCGCCTGCGCCCTGCAGCCCCGACGCGGAGGGGGCCGGGGCCGCCCCCCTGCGGCGAAGCCTCAGCTTCAGGCACTGGAGCGGGCCCGAGGCGCCGCGGGACCGGGCCCTGGGCCGAGGGAGGTGCCACAGCAGCTCCGGGAGCTTGGCTTGGGCGCCGGGCGGTGAGGCCGTGGACGACCCCGGCGTAGTCCCGGAGCCCGCGACTGCTGCTCAGCCCGCCTCGGAGAAACGTAACACCCTGGACGTGGGCGAGGTGCTCAGCAAGAACGATGCGCTCTCGGACATGGAGCGCTGGGAGCGCAGTAAGAGCAAGAACCGCACGCTGGACAACAGCGACCTGCAGCGGCTGGAGCGCGCGCGGGCCGCGGCTGCTGGCCCCGGCGCGGCCTCGGAGCACAGGCTGCTGCGCTTCTTCAGCGGCATCTTCGCGCGCAGGGACGGCGCGCCTGCCGGGGGGCCCTCGGCGCGGAGCGTCGCCTCGCGGCCCCGCGGCTACTTCAGCCTGCGTCGCGCCCCGGCCGACACGCACTCATCCAGCGCGGAGAGCGTTGATGGGTCCCCGCGCAGAGGTGGGCAGCGTGGCCGGGGTGGGAGGACAGGGGTGGGAGCCCGCCCGGCCGCGCAGTGGGCCTGCCCAGCAGAGCGCTCTGGGACTTGCGAGCTGCTGGGGGACCTGCCCTCTCAAGTTCCCAGCCGGCAGGGGATCATAGCAGGTCTGCACGGGTTTGGTTTGGTTTTGTTGTTGTTTGTTTTTTTAAGACAAGTTGGAAGAACGGAGGAAAGAGGTTTGCTTCTATTTTTTTTTTTTTTAAGATTTTATTTTTAGAGAGAGGGGAATGGAGGGAGAGAGGGAGAGAAACATTGGTTGCCTCTTGCACACCCCCAAATGGGGACCTGGTCCCCAGCCCAGGCAGGCACCCTGACGGAATCATCTTGAGACCTTTTGGTTCGCAGGCAGGCATTCAGTCCACTGAGCCACACCAGCCAAGGCCCTCTGTTCCTTCTCGACTACCCCCGCTCTCAGCCGGCCGCGTGGGGTGGCGCCTTTCAGTATGTGTGACCCAAGGCCTGGTGAAGCTGTCTGGGGAGAGATCACCTTGCCAGGTGCTGCCTTTCTCCCACTCTGCCTCACAGGCCCCAAAGCAGGCAGCTGCTGGCTGAGCTCGCTGTGGGCCGCTCCAGGGAGCCAGGCCTTGGGCCGGAGGCTCCCGCACAGGCGGCGCGGCCAGGCGAGGAGAAGCAGCCTTCCCCTTGGTTAACGTCCTGCTCCACCTCCGAGTCTAGAGTCTGTACTTGTAGGCGCCGCCTTGAGGTGGTACAGTCGGGGCTGCGCTGTGGCCTCCGCTGTTTGCGGGCTCCCACCTGTGGCGTCCCTGGTACGGACAGTCCCGCAGTGGTCAGCGACGTAGGCACCTCTCTCCGCGGCCTCCCCACCAAAGGGTGTGTTAGCAGGGCAGCGTGTGTGGGGCGGGTCCTGTCTCTGCTCCTGTGTTCTGGAGCGCAGGCGGGGAAATCTCAGCCCGCAGCCTGTCCTGAGACCTCGGTCCACTCTCCTCTCACGCCTCACTGCCAGGGCCTTTCAGGGAAGGTTCCTAGCAGGTGTGATGATATGCTGGTTCAAGAATCAGGCAGCCCCCTGTTGTGTTTGGGGGTCGGAAACCTCCAGAACCTGCAAAATGCAGACCCCATTTCTCCACAGGCCTGGGCATCGCTCTGCAGGAAGAGGCTGGGGTGGGGCGAGGGTGGCCTCGAGGTGGGGTCCCCATGTGTTTCACCACAGACAGATCATTAGGCTACTCACCGCAGTCCGCAGCTGCTGGAGGTTAGGGTGGTAAACACTGCCCTGTGCGAGCCTTTGGTTAGGACTTCCACCTGCCAACGCACCTGCCCTGGGGAGTCTCCCTTCCTCCTGGCTGGTGCCTGTCACCTGGCTGACTGGGCATATATTAAAACCAGCTGAGGCAAAGAAGTTGCTGGGCTGGCATTAGTATTTCTAAGGCAAATGGAAGACAAACAGCCTAAGACAGATAGTCATGTTCTGATAGGCTTCCTCCAATGATTCTCCCAATAGGAGAGTATTTGAAACCAGGAAGCTGAATGTACAGTTGTGTTAAAATGTTCTTTTTTTCTTAGTGAGGATACAGTATAACATACCTGTTGCCAGACTGGCATTTGTTTACCTGCTGTTTTTATTTATTAACTAATTTTTATTTGAAATCAGTGTCGTTTTGTTTTGACTTATTTATTTTTTGGACAATCTGAAGTGAGGCACGTGAATCCTTACGTGGTCATGCCCACGTCAGCGGCATCCACCTGCACTAGGCAGCCCGGTGCCGTGGGGACGCGTCTGTCTCCAGGTGGAGCTGGTTGACCGATGGCTTTACCCCATGATCAGCGTCAGTGGTGCGGCCCTTCCATCTCACGCCAACGTCGATTTTCCTTCGGTTACAGCTGACGTTCAGTATTATGTTAGTTTCAGGTGTGCGCGCCGGGGTTAGACAGCCACGTAGCCTATGAAGTGACCGCCGCCGGGCACCGTGCGTAGTGACCATGGTATCGCTGACTCTGTCCCTGTCCCGTACTTTACGTCCCTGGGACCGGTGTGCACATCCTGTGTTGTGACTTCCCTTGGAAAACTTGCCTTGGGCACCGCGTTGGACTCCAGCCCTTGTCCCAACCCTTCCTCCGTGCCCTGGAAATATTTTAAAATTCTGTGAGTTACTTTGTTAAAACCATTAGTTTGTCTGAAGTTGCTGCTTCCATCCTTTGCGTTCGGGGAAGTTCACTCACGCAGCCCATTTTCTCCTGTAATGGCGAGTGTGCATCTTTGCTCGCGTGGGCCGGGCAGAAAATAGTCAGTAGTCCCCGGGGTTCCAGACAAGTGTGCCTCGTGGAGGGAGCACAGACATGCAGAAGGCAGGCGGCCCGCTGGGGTTCCTGTCCCTCCCAGGTGAAAGCGCTGCCATTTGGGTGTTCCCTGTTGTTCCGATGGATGAACAGTGGATTTGGAATCCTAAAGGTTTGAAAGTTGGGTGGAACTTTCCCCTCTAGGGCCATATCAGCAGTAGTAATAATTGCGATAATGCTTGGTTTGTCTGTCCCTTGTGGCCGGTCCTTCTCGGGGTGGAGTTCCTTGGGTCTGAGACCAGGGTTGTGGGTTGTGTAGAAAAGCGGGGTGTTAATGAACTCGGTTCCAGGGCCTTACGTTATTCTGTCGGTAATCACCACAAAGCCAACATTTTTTCCACCTGCTTTTGGCCCAAACATCTGAAAGGTCATGGTTCTTAGGTTCTTAAGGTATTTACAAGGCCAGGGTTCTTACAAGTAGAAGGTGCATCCCCCACAATTTGCTTCCTATAACGTGGCTTTTCAGAATCTGGGTGCTCGTTAAATGAGGCTTTGAATTCAGGGTGTAAGGTAACTTTCAGATGCCCTGACGCAGGCCCAGTTTCTCTGTGAACGTCCTTGGGGGGAAGGTGCCCACGGCCTTGCCCATAGCGAGGATCCAGTTGGGTTTGTAGGACGTAGGAAAGATGGGCTTTCCAGCAGCACGGTGCAGGCCCCAGGACTGCCCGAGGGCCGGCTGGCACCCCGCCATCAGACACTGATGCTTGTAGCCAAGTCCGAGGTAGCCACAACTCGGCGCCGGGAAGGTTTTTGCCACCAAGAGTCTGCCAGGCATTTGGGAGTAAAGCTCCCGCTTTGGGACCGTTTTTGATTTCAGAATCTACACATCAGTCGTCGTGGACTCAAACTGTGACTAAATCGTGAGGGACATCGCTGGTTTTCTTTCAGCCTTGGTGACAGTTGATTAAAATTTGAACTTCTTTCACGCCTACAGGAGAGTGGCGAAGATTGTCACTGGCAGGCTTTTCTTTCTTAGACTCCTTCAGCTGCTGAAGTTTTAAATTGACTGTAGGAAAATAACTTGAAAAGATTGTCACGTGAAGTATTTTGGGGGGTTTCCTTGGCCTCAGAGCCCTGTGCTTCGTGCAGGCTGTGCACCTACCTGTGCACCCGGGCGGCGAGGTGGTTAGAGTCTCACTGCAAACACATGCTGGCTTGCACGTCACGCACCTGCGGTTTCCCTGTGTTCTCACCCGCAGGCGCCAGGCCTCGTAGCCTGGATGCGCCTGCCCTTGGGGGATGACTCTTGGACTCTGGAGTCCCCGTCGGCCCGCGTCTGTTTCCGCTCTTCCTCTTCCTTCCCCTGATGTGTGACCGCCACCGCCCAAGGCCAGCGGCAGCCGGCTCCCTGTAAGGCTCAAAACTGCCATCGAGGCCAGAACGCGTGGGAGAGGCCCTGTGTCAGAGCGAGGGCAGTTCCCGGTCACCTGATACGCGTGTGTCAGGGCAGTCTGTAGACACCGGTATCATTCAATACAAAGCAAGATCAAATGATAAGTGACTGATAACGTCGTCGGGTGTTGCCCTCTGCGTCCCAGCCAGCCTGCTAACACTCTCCGGGACCCGCCGTAGGCAGCACCGGGCCAGGGCGGCACGTGTCTCTAGGGTGTTCGGTGGCTGTCCGGCAGGATTGATTACAGCAATAAAGTGATTCATGGACAGTCCGGGCTGAGGTTATTAGCGGCTTAGTAATTTACAACTGATTTCTGACAGCATGCTTTTTTTTTTTTTTTTTTTTTTAATGAGTGGCTTTGTTCTTTAGGTCCTGATTCTCTTGTATCACTCAATTTCTGTAGCAGGATATAGATTGTTTTATATAGTTTAAAAAAAATTTTTAGTGGAGAAAGGAGGACGTAGCAATTCAATGAAATAAAAGCACTTGACACATCTTAATTTTTAAACGTGGTTTCGTACAGAAAAGGACCTGGGGTTTTAAAGGAACCGTGTAACTCAGCCTCTCACCTGAGGCATGTTGTGCTGATGACAGTCTCGGAGCTCAGTGACTTACTTGTTTGTTTTGGGATTCACTTGCTTTTTGTAAATGACTCCAGACAGCAATTTAGGGCCCCCAGTTTGTAGTGCTGGTGGTCGCTGAACTGCACCCCTGGAGACAGAGCGCCGACGAGGGAAGCGGGCAGAGGTGCCCGCAGGTCAGCCAGGGCCCCTTTGAGCAGGCGCGGGGGGCTGGGGCTGCCGGGCCCTGCGTGTTTTCTCCGGCTGGAGCCCGTGTTTCAGCCTCGGCCCCTGTCAGTGTCTTCCCTTGCGTCACCCTGGGCTTGGACTATCCTGCCGTCCAAGGAATGCTCGGAGCTGCGTCTGCTCCAGGGGCTCCCGCAGGCGTAGCGAGGCCCAGCGCAGCCGGCGGCCGGCTCACAGCAGACGAGCCCCTGGGTTTGGCAGCACGTGGCCCGGCTGGAAAGCACCGGCGCTGCTTTTGTTTTCTGCCTTGTTTTGGAGTCGTCCCGTGTTTCTGTCGCGCCCACAGACACGGATCGCGTTTCCAGGCCGTGCTGTGCGGAAGACGCCTGTCCCCAGAGATCGTTAGCCTGTCGGGGGAGACCAGGCGTTCCAGTGAATCACAGCTTCAGGGGACACTTAGGGGAAGGTATGACTCTGACAGGGAGCCCCTCCCACACTGCCGAGGGCAGGGGGCTGGGCTTGGCACGCAGGCCTCTGATGAAGGCGTGTGGGAGAAGTCAGTGAGAGGACTGGGGCACACAGGAACGGCAGCAGGCGGTTGGGAGCGGGAAGAGGAGTTCACGAAGGCCGCACGGGGGAAATGATTTGGGTCTTGCAGCATCAGTAGGAGTTTACCAGGGGGGCCTAGAGGAGGTTCTGTATGAGCAGATTCTTTGGAGCTTCTCTCGGTAACTCCTGAGACATCTTTTCTCCCCCCCCAGGTCTGTATGATTAATGCCGACATCGAGCTTTGCGAAAAGGATGCCCTGTTTTCCATAATGAGCCGCCTTCTTTTTTTAAAAAATATTTTCTGGCACAAGGTTTCTGTTTTCTATAGGAAATCTCCTTTAGGTTATTGGGTTTTTTTCTGTAATGAACCGAACAATTATATCAATTTGAAATGATGTCACAAGGAGTAAAATAAGGGAAAAAGGGAAGGTTTCATTTCAGGAGGACAGCGCGTGGCATTAAGCCCTGCAGCTGCGGCGGTATCTCCAGGTGAGGAGCAGAAGCGGTATTAAGGGTAGCGATGAGCAAGAAGAAGGGAGATCTGCCGGGTTTGCGGGACTCCCAGAGGAGTGCCAGCTGCCCACCCCTGTTTTGGTGTGGCTTTTGTTCAGCGCAAGGGGAGCCCGCCGCGGCGTCTGGATTGACTTGCTTACAGCAGCCGCTCCGGGGACTCTGTCTCCCGTGTACTGCAGCCGATGGAGGGGCTCACGTCTGTCTACTCTCTTTCCTCCTGTTCACTAAGACGTTACTGTAGATGCTCATATAATTTTTAAAAACGTTGGTGCATGCCTATTTTTTTGGTTGGTTTACATTCAAGGATAGGTCTTGGCCCTTTGTTGTTTTATTTTTAAACAATCTCATTATTTTCTTTGTTTTAGTTGGCTTTCAGTTCTAGCACCACTGATGGACGGAAAGACTCACAGCTCATAACAAAAGCTTCTGTGGGCCAGCAGACAGGAGACGCCTCACTGATTCGGTGCCAGGCAGTCGCTGCCCGAGGGGCGTGAAGGCCTCTCGGCTTCTCCTCTCCCAACACGTGAGGGTCGCTTTAAGAGGCACGTTTCAGCATTTGGGGGGAGCGAAAGGGAGGGGGTGTCCGTCTCTCAGAGCCCCTGCGGGCATGGTGCACGGAGTCGAGTCTGTTCCAATGTGGTCCTCAGGGGCCACGTTTGGCATGGCTCAGTGGGCTGGCCGTTTCAGTCCACACGCAGGGCCGCTCCCTTCATCCAGGGGACTTGTTTGGGTACCAGTGGGACACACGTTCTTCGGAGTGGGTGTCCATTCATTTGCGATGCTTCAAAGGGACGCACACGGCCCCTCGCCCTCTGTGCCTGGCATCGCAAGGGCTCCGTTCAGCCGCCCACTGACTATCAGACCCTTGAGAGCTGACTCCGTGAACAGTGCCCCCAGCCTTTGTGACGCAGCCCCTGCCCTCTCTGGGCACCGGGTCAGAGTTTCTCAGCTGGTGTGGGTGGGCGTGGGGGACAGCGGGTATCTCCCCGGTTAAAACACTCACTGTCCTGCCTCCCCGCTTCCCCCCAGGCAGACACACAGACCCATCGGCTCTGCCCAACACCCTTAGACTGAACCCAAGTTTGTGACGTAAGAGGGGATGCTGAGTGTGATCCGAGCCTGCACGTGGCATCAGCTGTGCTGAGTCTGACGTCTCCCGTTGGCCTCGGCCAGCTCTCAGCGAGCGCCACACCCTGACTCGGGTGGGTGGTTGTCTTCCAAGAGTAGATGATTGTCCGGGTTTCATGCGGAGGGGGGTAGCCTGCTTGCTGCGGCCTGGGGAGAGGCAGCCCCGACATAGGCTCGGTGCATAAAGAGAAGGAAAAACAAGAGAGAACAGATTTTAGCAGGTGAACCGGGTCAGAACCGGGGCACGGGGAGCTGTGTTGCGTCCAGTCGCGTCCGACAGCGGGTCCCGTTGCGTTGTGCGTTCACACCGGGGCAGTGCCGCGCTGCGTGTGTTTCCATACAGGAACGGCGACACTGCTGTGAAGACCTTTGCTGCTGGTCGTCGTACCGAGGGGTCCTGGTTGGTTTCCGAGCTGGCCGCAGAGCCGGTGGCTGCCCTGTGCGGAGGCCGCCTTCCCGCCTCTCCCCGCCCTCTCCGAGTCCCGACGAGGCCCGAGTGTGGTTAGAGGTCAGGCGGGTGTGGCTGATCAGTCTCTCCTGGCCTTGGTATTCCCCGATCCGGTGAAGGGGTGGACATTATATTCAACACCAGCGTCTGGGTATTTGCCGTCAAACAGATTTGTGTTCCCAGGGCAGTTAATTTTCTGAGCTACAGGAGAATTTTGTGCGTTTTCCTTTTTCTTTCAAGTCCAGAGAGACACTGACTGGTTCCCAGGCTGAGACCAAATCCCCAGGTAACGCTGACCTTACTTTTAGCTTCCTGGGTGGCCTGCGGTAACCACTGCCCTTCACACCCGGGGCCTTTTCCTCAGGCTGGCCTTGGAAACCTGACTTTGACTTGTAGTAGATGTTATAATACGGGTGAACCTAGTGCCACGTAAATCCTAGGAAGGTCATTTAGGTACCAGGTTATAATAGTTGACATAAGAACATCCAGACCTGTGGAGAACTCTGATAAGTTCACTTGCCCCAAACTAAGGCGTTGTCGGAGCAGGGCAAGACCTCAGATGACCCGGAGGACAGCCTTGCACACCCGTGGAAGGAAGGAGGGAGCAAGGAAGACGACCGGAAGGCGGGCCTGGATTACTGGGGAGTTAACAAGATTGTGTGCTCCTTCGAGGGTGACTGGCTTATTTCAAAGGAGCATTAACCTAGATGCATAGAACCAAGGACAGGACTTGCTTAAGGCCCAGATCAACCTTTTACTAAAAGAGTTGTGGCTGGGACCACCCACCGGGACCTGCCCAGTTAGGAAGTGACGGTCAGGTCACCCTGGGAGGCTGCTTTCCATAGATGCCCTTTTTTGGCCCACAAATTCCATTTTGGGTGAGTTCCCAAACACGAGAGTACTTGATGCCTGCTAGTGATAATTTGGTAAAGCGTGCCGATGACCTGACCCCCAGTGTGTGAAACCAGGTGCGTTTAAACATTTAGATGACCTGCCAGCTTGTCATGTTGTCACTCACAGGAAGTAGGCGGGAGTTCATTATGACATATGCGGACTGGAGGGACGTCACGATGACTTAAGTCACTGAGCATCTCTTTTGAGGGGAAGGCACACACGCCAGGCGGTCGGTGGGCTGGCTGTGGCAGGAGGTGACCTGGGCTTCTTCTCACCTGGGCATCAGGCAGGCAGGGCTACGCCTTCAGTCCGGGCTCCGGGGTCACGGCACCTGTACTCTGCACGTCCGGTCCTTGGAGTGCCTGTTAGAGTTTCGGGGTCCTGGGCATGTAGCTGGGCAGCCCTTTCCCTTCCATCTCCCGTTCTTCCTGGAGTCAGTGAGGGTCCCATCAGCTCCGTTGCCTTTCCCCGCACCAGCCCCGTACCTGAGGCCCACGCGCGGCGCGTCTGCCGGCCCTGGGTCCCCGCAGGTGCAGCTGTTTTCAGAGAGACCCGGTCCCGCCAGGCCACCAGCCAGGCCCTGCAGACTTGTGAGCACTCCCGGTCTCCGGCAGGTGTGGCAGTGCGGCCGGGACGCTCTCCTTCTGTGCCGGTGGTCGTCACGCCCGTGTGGGCAGCGGCTCCGACACACGGGAGCTGCTGCTGCTGCTGCTGCAATGAAATGAAACCCATCCTGTATTTCAAGGGAAACGTGGAACGCCCGGCAGGGAGGTGCAGCCGTTTGCCCTGACGGAGTGAGCTCTGGTGGCAGACCGCTGTGGGGGCAGGGGCAGAGGGCGCGCAGGGCGGGGTGTGGCCGAGGTCCCTGCCCTGCCCCAGAGCCCGGGGCTCCTGCCACCAAACTGCTGTATCGGAGGAGTAGGCGGATGGTGTCCATTTTTAGGCTGCTTTTGTTGCTGTGCCACAAGAAGGCGGCGCCGACCTCAGCAGCCACACCTAGACGGTGCTTGCCTGGCCGCGCCCCGGGAAGCGCTCTGTGCCTCGTCCCTTGACTCCAGCAGCAGTAGGTTACCGTCCCATCGCTCAATAGGATGGATGGCCCGTCTACAGAGAGGTGGCTCGTAGGGATGTGCAGACAGGTGGAGCTGATGGAGCGACCGGGAGCCGAGCCCACGGCGGCCGCCTCGGCCAGCAGCTCAGGTTCCCGCTGTCAGCTGGCCGGTCACACTGGCACATGCCCTCCCGTCGGGGTCTCCCCGACCGCCGCCTCCCTCTCAGTCCCCATCATGAAGGGTCTGTACCACGTGCCCTGGATGGCGGTTTCTCCTGCTCAGAGCAGTCCCAGAGCCTGGTGGCGGTGGACTCACCTGCACGCCTGTGCACACGTGTGTGCGTGTGTCAGGTCACGCCCAGCGGGGACGTGGCGGGCAGGGCTGGCTGAGCAGGTGGGCCATGAGCCCACTTGCATTTTGCACCCTCGCCTGGGAGATTTGGGGCTCAGAGGTCAGGCTGGATGCTTTGCTTTCTGGACTGGACTGTGCATTCAAGGACATTGCGTGGGCCTTGGCACTTTTTCTAAATGCTTCTGTTTTTCCCTGGACTAGTTTGATCTGGTGGTGAATTTCTCTGATGGCTGCATGTGTTTGATGAAAATAATATGATAGTAAATGCGCGGGAGACCAGGAGCTGCTGGCTCTCACCCTCACTGGGGTTTGGGTGCTGTTGACACAAGGCCCTTCTCCCCAGTCACCGATGGGTCCAAAGGTGCTGCTCCTGCCTCTCCCTGGGAGGAGGACGGCTCTGACTTCCTGGCTCACCCTGGGGGCCCAGGCGTGGCCTCCCTGTTGGTGTCCAGAGGACACACTTGTGAAACAAACGACCCTAGAAAGCTAGACTAGAGGGGACTTTGACCCCCCCCCCCCCGTCTCATCCTTTTACAAGTAAATGTAGCACCTGCCGTCCGCATCACCTTGCAGGCCTGACCATAAAGGTGATACTTTATCACAGAGGCAAAGCCCAGATCTGAGCATTTGATATTCTACATTTGAAACATGTAGGCACAGGTTTTATTTTAAACTAAAAGTGGTTACCAAGATGCAGAGTGTGGTTTATCCTTAGCCTTAGACTAGGAGGATGGGCGGTGGCCGGCGGGGACACTGTTGTCACCCCTGCCCCGGGAGCTGGGCCTGCCCGCGCGGCCCTCCCCAAGGGGGAAACCCGAGTCCGCTTGGGGTGGGCGCAGTGGTCTCGAAGTTTGTTGCTCTTGCCGTACCTTTGGGTGAGTAATTGTGTTCTTTCTTCGCTCCTGATTTTCTTCCCTTCAGCCCAGTCTTGGTTTCGAGAAGTCCAAATCGGTGGGTTTATTTTCAGCGTTCTAAATCCAGCCGTGCAAACAGTGAGTCTGGGCCTGAGGGTTTGGCACGGATCCCCGGCTGCTATTTTGAATGTGCCAGAAGCCTTCTTGGACGTCATTGCTGGGTTTTCTCTGATTAGGCTGTGAGCCTGGGAGCTCCGAGCACTGGGGTCGGGGTTGTTTACTGGAAAATCCTTCTCTTCCCTCCAGAGTTTATTCCCTAGACTGGCAGGGCCCAGGGAAGTCCCCCCTTTTGGAGGGACCCCGGCTCTGCGGTACTGCATGCTGGGACCTTCTCTCCTGCCGCGATGTCTGTGCAGATGGACACTGTTCGTCCCGGGAGGGAAGGGCATGTGCCAGTGACGGGCCCTCAGCGTGGGGCGCGCACGCGTGGCCACTGCAACAAGCGAAAGGACGCGTAACACAGCTCCAGACCTGCTCACCGCCTCGACTTCAGAAGGGCCGGCGTCCAGCTGGGCTCCCAGGAGTCTGGGACGGGACGGGCTTTGATACATCTTTCTCCTGCCTCTCCCGCCACACAGCAGGCCGGGCCTCAGCTACTCAAGTAACCGTGGCCATCTGTGGGTGCGGCCACAGCCAGGCCACGTGACGCAGGGACTGCACGGTGGGCGCCAGGGCACGGCCCGGTTACCTGCCGCCGGGGGTGCACATCCGCAGAGGCCCCCAGGGGAGAGAGCTGGGGCCTCTTGCTCCGGGGACCTGGTGTCAGCCTCCGTCCTCCCCGTCCTCAGAGCGGCCTTGGTCACGCGGCCCTCCCCCACCTGTCTCCCAGCTCACCCACTGGCACACGGCGCTGACCAGGCTCGGGGCAGTGGCTGATGATGGTCCAGGAAACCTGGAGGCAAGAGGCAGGCGCAGAGTTTAGTTTCCTAGAAGCAAACGTTCAGAGAAACGTTTCAAAGAAATGAGCCCCATCCTGACAGGCTGGTCGCCGGCTATCCAGTGACAAGGGAGACGGAGCGACCAGCATCGGACGCGCTGTGCGGAGGGAGAGGGGCACTTAGCAGAGGGGGTTCAGGCTGCACACGCGCACAGTGAGTGTGATTTGGAATGTCCCCCACAGGGCTGGGCTGGAAGGCGTGTTATGTATCCACAACCAGATAACGGGGGGGACTGGTCCCCGGTGCCCAGCGATTGTCATCGGTGAAGGTTCACCCCACCACCCGCTCACCTGCCCCAGCGGCCCCTCCTCCACATCAAGCATGGTGGCCACCTTCCATCCGCCCTGTCCACTGGACACCTGGCCGCCTCACACAGCTGCCCTGGGAGGGCTGTCCCCTCCCCTCTCCTCCCCCCCCCCCCATTCTGCCACCTGCTTGCTTCCTTTCTGCCTCTGCCACCTGGGTCCACATCACCTCTCTCTGCACAGCTCTCACCCCGGCCTGAGCTCTGCCCGTTGCCCCCTGCCCGTCCCCGGCTGCTCCGCGCCCTCCAGGTCCCAATGCCAGCCCCTCAAGACGCCTCCCTGACTGACGCGCCCCCAGGCAACCTCTCCCACTCCCCCTTCCCCGCCCGCCTGCATTTCCTGCCAAGCTTCAGCCAGCGCCTGTCCTGACGGTTCTCCCATGGGCCCATCTTCTCAGGACTGATGCTTCTCAAGGGCGGGCAGGTGCTGCCGGTCGTGGGTGGTGCCCATTGCGGTGCCCGGGCGCACGCAGGAGTCAGGGAGGGGACAGTACGCACCGCGGCGGATGGCTGCGGAACGGGCTGGGGGGCTGGGAGCCGGGAAGGTCCTTACCTGCGACAGGTCTGGGGGGTCAGAGCCGGTGCTCCCCAGGGTGGGGCTGTGGCCTGGGGGTGTCCCCGGCCTCAGAGGAGTGAGAGGTGCAGGAATGAGGGGACCTTTCTCTCGTTCTCCCCCAGCGATGCCTGTGGTGCTTAGATGGGAGGCTTCGTGGTCCCCGCGTGCAGGAGCCCCCTCTCCGTGCGCTGTTCCCACCCGGGTGGCCGCGTCACCTTCCTCCCACAGAACTGGGGCGCGTGCGCCGTAAAGAACTCCAGCAGGGCCGGGGTCAGTCAGGGAGGACCCCGCGAGGGATGGCCATGGCCATCGGGCGAGCCGTGGGGGGCAGACGCCTCCCTCCGCGCAGTGGTCTCCAGGCAGAGCGGCGGCGGGCTCTGGTGACGGCGGACCCCAGTGGCGGCGGGCTCTGGTGACGGCGGACCCCGGTGGCGGCGGGCCCCGGTGATGGCGGGCCCCCGTGACGGCGCACCACCCCGTGCCTGCGCCGCTGTGCCGTAGGCGACCCAGTCGGGGCGGTCCCGCGCGCAGCTGCGTTGGTCAGGGCGTGCGCTGCGGTGTCTGCTCCGCGTCGGGGCGCAGCGGCCGCTGCGTGGGGACTGCTCGCGGGAGGAGAGACGAGAGGCAGAGGTGGGTGGGAAGCGAAGCAGGTGGCAGCCGGAGCGGTATGTGCCCGGGCCGTGGGAGCCCCCAGCTCGGAGCACGGAGGCCGCCGTCCTGCTGGGAAGCTGCACGGGGAGCCACCGGGGGCTTCCCGCGGACTCCGTGTGGCCTTGGCAGGCTGAGGCGCCACGCGTCTGTGACTGCCCCCAGCCCCGCCGTTGTGGGCGGTAGAGTTTACTCCTTTTCTGTGCTGAGAGCTTGGGGGGGTGGGTCAAGGGGGGTGCCAGGCACTACCCTGCCCGGTGGGGAGGGGGCTGGCACGCTGGGTTTGTGTTCCAACGCTTAGTCCATTGCTCTGACCGGTGCTAACCCTGAACGTCAGTGACGGAGGGGGACCCACGGGTCACGTGGTGGTCATGGTGTGCACGGGGACATTTAAGGAGACAGCACAGGCCCTTCGCCTCCACACTGTGCAGCCTGCGTCGCGTCCGGGGACTGCTCTTTCCGGCCCCTGGCGGGGTCTTCAGCAGGTGCCCAGTGGCAGCGCTCCGGGGAATAGAGAGGCCCCGGGGTGGGTCTGTGGGCCACGGGGCACCCAGCCAGCCCTGCGCCCCGGCTCCTGCGGGAAGGAAAGGAGAGGCTTGTCAAGACTTCACTCTGAGACCCGGGCCTTCCTTGCCCCAAGTCTGTCCTTACTCTGGGGAGTGGGGGTGGGGGGGCGCAGTGTCACCCCCAGGGTGTGGGCACAAGGCACAGGTGAATCTGGCTGGTTTGGGGCCGGGGTCCAGGGGGGCCTCCGCAGACTCCAGCAGTGCCTGTGGTTTGGGGGTGTCTTGGTGGATGTAGAAAGCTGAAGTATAAAATAAGGTTTTGGGTGGCCCAGCATGCGACATTGGGGCCGACTTTTCATGACATGGTAGCTTGCAACTCTGCTCTATGTTTTAAGTTGAATGCACTGTTTTTATTCCAAAAGTTTTGTGATCCCTTTAAATTCTCACTTGTTTAAAGGGGTCCCCAAACACTTGATTGTGTGTTGCCCGTTTTCTAAAACATCCCAGAACATTTCCTGCCCAAAATGTTATCTTCAGAGCCACGAAATACCCTTCAGAAAGCGAACAACCACATCCAGGTTGCATTCTGCCCAGTAAGGGTGAACATAATTCAAAACCCAAGTTCACAGTCTGTTTTAAAAGTGGCACTTCAACCCCAGGGAAGGTAAGCGACTTTCCCCCAGGGCAGCAGGTAGCAGGCAAGGCTTGCTGAGGCCTGTCTCCCTCCGTCATCTCGCGCGGTGGCGTCTGTCGTCGGGGTGTGGGAGCCAGAACCGACGTGGGAGCCCGGTGGGGTGAGGGAACAGGAACGGGAGAAAGTATTTGTGAGGCCGGCCCGCGGCGCTCTCCTTGGGACTCCAGTGTGGAGAGGAGGCCCCGGGTTGGAGCTTGGAGGCAGATCGGACCTTACGATGCTTTTCGTCCTGTCTCAGGTTAACAAAAGGTGGGCACGCAGGGTCAGCCTGCCAAAGCCTCCCCCAGAACATTCACAGCGAGACCCGTGGGTCGCCCTGGCTTTGTGACAGTGAAGCAGGGATCAGGTGCAGCCAGGTCCCAGGCTTTGGCAGTGGGGACCTGTTTGTGACAGATCGCTCTGAAGGGCGTCGGCTCATGCAGTGTGCATCCTCCCCAAGGGACCAACGTAGGACTGACTACCCACCCGCTTGTTGGGGGCAGTTCTTCGGAGGTGCGTCTCCGGCACCCGCCAGCGCTCAGGAGGCAAGGAACGTGTGCTTCCTCTCCATCCTCATCCTCACACGCTCTGCTGTCAGACAGGTGTCTTTTCCGCTGTTCTTGACCCAGCCTGGCAGTGCTGCACTCCGAGCTCTGGGGCCGGGTGCACCACGAAGCAGGTAGGCGCCCGGCCAAGGGGCATGTGGGGAAGAGGGTCGTCCCCCTTCTGGGAGGTGAGAAGTCTGCAGACCCTCAGCGCGCCTTGGGGGTGGCAGCGTGCGCCTGGGGGCTCCTTCGGTGCGGGGTGGAGAGAGGGTCCGGGTGGACGCTGGCAGAGTCCCAAAGGATTCAGAGTCCATCCGGCCTCAGGAAAGTGGCGCAGGGCAGGGCTCCTTCCGGGCCTGGCCTGGCTGCGTCTCCAACAGTGGGTTTGGGGGCGGCCTGGCGTGTGGCACCCTGTCCTCGGAGGGCCTTGGGAATGGAGAGTGGGGCTGTTATCAGGAAACGGGGGCGAGGGGACTGTCTTGTTTGGGGATCTTTTCAGCCACTCGGAAAGCAACCTGAACTTCCAGGGAAGCCCAAACTGAATCACGTTTCCCGAGGCTGTGTGCGTTATTCCAGTTGTTCTAGAGATTCAGGGATTTTCAAGTCAGAAATTAAATCACTCCGTGGAGAACTGGGCCAGTGAGCCTCTGTTGTGTGGCGGATTCTGTCTTCACCGGTTCGCAGTGCGGCTCCTTCCTGCTGCCTGGGAATGGGCTTCTTTCATTTAAGGACACGGACTTCCTTCCCCGGCGCGGGAGCTCCGGTCCCCGCCAGGGCTCCTGTCCCGTGTGGGCACTTTATCTCGCTCCTTGGGGTCCTCGTCTCTGTTTTGGCTTTATTACAGATCACAAATGCTTTAAACCAAAAATAAACCCTCCTGCACATTACAGCTGCTCAGAAGAATTAAAAAAAGAAAGTCCTCGTGAAACTTAAGGTCTCAAACGTCTCAGTCTCCGAGGTAATAGGTTGTTTTTAAGCTTCCACCTGCAATTTCAGGTTCCCCTTTCTACCCTCGTGTGTAATTTCCCGAGGTTTGTCTGGAACCTGTATTTGTGGTCACCGGAGCCAGGCGGGCGGGGCAGGGGAGGCCGGGAAGCAGGGCCGGCTGCGGCCCCGGGCTGCGTGCGCTTCCGGGTGCTGATTTGGAAGAAGAAGCTCTGCCGGGGAGCTGGGCCATTCCTTCCTCAGTGCTCCGGCGTCTGTGACCCCGGCTGGTGGCGGGGAGCTGGTGAAGCGGTTGGGGCTCACACGGGTGCCCTCATGCACCCCAGGCCTCATAGTGCCTCTGTTGTGTGGTCCAGGGAGGTCTTTCCAGTAGGAACATTTCTGGCTTTCAAACGGGGGTGCATATTTTGTAGGGCCTGACATTTCCTGGTGGGATTTCTGGTTCTTCACAAGAATATTTTGGAGACAGGCCTAGAGCGGGGTCCCTCGATGAGTATTATTAGCAAGAAGATCATAAAGGGTATTTGTAGTCAGGATGGATTTTAAGGGAGTCAGGGGATGGGAAATAAACTTTGTCCCGGGAGTAACATGAAGATGGGCCACCGGATGGCTTTGTCCTTGGTTCCCTTCTCCTCACTGCTCTCCGCGGCTCGCTCGCTGCCCCCAATGGTCTTAGGTCTGTCCTCTGCTCACTGGTCAGTGTCTGGGGACGTGCCATCGAGAGGTGGCCCGTGCGGGTGAGTCGGCCCTGGAAGGAGAGGCTCGGGAGGAGCCGTGTGTGCGCAGAGAGAGGCGCTTTGCTCTGCAGTCGGCCTTGGCTCCTTTGTAGCTGTGTCTTTTGAGAGAACAGGGAGGGACTTGGGGACGTCCGGGGACCCGCACGAAGCTGCTTTCCTGGGACCCATCAAGGGTTCCAGTCTGCGTGTTCTCCGGGGATGAGCCAGGTGTGGGTGACTGGGCTTTGATGCTGGGGTGCCGGGAGGGGCTCCAGGGCCGGCCCGGGAGGGCGGGGCAGCTTCAGAGCACAGGCTGCTATGGCCGGCGTGGGTGGCAGCTCTGCTCACGTATCTGAGCTGTGGGAGCCCAGCTCCCGGGAGGCGGCCTTGTCCACGCCCGCCGTCAGCAGACCCGCTCGGTGGCCGGCCCTGGTCCCCAGCAGGGGGCAGCCAGACTGACACGGGCACCGGGGAGCCTCGGCCTCCGCACGTCTGAGGTTGTGAAACAGGTGGACGTAGACACGGGGCCGGTGGGGAGGGGGGGCAGGTCTCCCCGACGTTTGCCGTCCCTCCTACTTCAGAGCCAGCGCGTGTTCAAATGTCTGTAAGAAGTCTGAAGTCCCTCGCCGCTCTGACGTAAGAACAGGAGTTCTGGGGGGCTGAGTGGGGTGACCACCGCGCACAGAGCCCGCAGCCAGGTGACGTGCACCGCGCTGGAGTCCCCTGGGCCACTGTCACTCTCCTCCTCTCCTCCTCACCAGGCAGCGTCGGGGAAGGGCTCAAATCCCGAGCTGCTCCCCCTGATGGCATCCCACTGCCTGTCCCCACTGCGGGCAGCCCCAAGGTGCTCGTTCAGTCGGGACAGACGCAGCCTTGCTCTTCACTTCCACGGACACCTTCCCTTCTGCACCATCGGGGCACCTCTGCCCAACTGCCCCGCCAGCTGGCGGGAGGGCGGGCGGGCGGCCGCTGCCCCAAGAGCCCAGCATGTGACTCTTGAGCGCTGACTCCCACTCCCTTGCAGGTTCATCAGGCGTCTTGCATCTTCCCCAGCGGCTACGCCTCCCGTCGGCCCCTGACCCACTGGCCTCCTCTGATGGGTCCCCCGACCTGAGTACCTCCATCTTTGCGGGCCAGGTGGCCACCCACCCCGTTCTTATGTCCCTGTGGATTGCATCCATCTTGCATCCACCAAACGCGTTTCCTGTCCTTCCTCGTGGGCCCCGGTGGGACTGGGTGGCTGTGCTGTCAGCTGCCGCTCCATGTCCATTTCGTTTGAATCTCCTGTGCCCCTTGAATCTGGTGGCATTCTTTCACTTGTGAGTCACTTTACTTCTCTGTGGACGCAGCAGAGTGAGGAGAGTTCCGAATCTGTGGGAAATAAGTAGGCAGTGAATCCCGTGGGCAGGAGAGGTGTTTGCTGTCAGCTCGGGGGGGCTGGAGTGGCTGCCAGGCCGTTAGCAGGCACGTGGTGCGGGTGTGGAGTGGGGTCTCCCTGGTGGGAAGCGGCCCGTGGGGGCGTGGGAGGTCAGGCCATCTGGGCCATCTGTGTTGAGTGGGTCCCCTGGACCCGCACGTGGGGGTGAGAGGCAGAGACGGCTGGCCAGGGGGGGCCACCGGAGTGCGCTGAGGCTGCAGCGGGGCTGTGGCTGGGGACCCCTCGTCTTCCTGACGTTCTCCAGGGTCCCGACCGGATCTGCAGCGTCCAGCATGTTTGTGAGAGAGAGAACTTCAGCACAGAGTCTTCCAAACTGTGACGGGTCAGCTTGTGAACGTGCGGGTTTTCAGAATCCAGTCGTCCTCCTCTGTAACTTGGGTCATGGGATTTCAGACAAGTGGTGTGTAGCGAAAACCCAAAAGGCCAGAAGCCTGTCTGCCTGGCGGCTGCAGGGTCAGTTCCGGGGAGTCAGGAGCCCCGATTCCTCGCACTTGCAAACGTGTGCAGCCAGGACACCCTGGCCCGGGTGGGCGTGTTGGGCCGGGCCGGAGCCTGGGAGGTGGGGGAGGTGACAGCCGGGGGGTCCTGGACGGCGCGGGCCCCCTGCTTTGGAGGCAGGATGCAGTCCTGGCGCCGGCTGCCGTGTGGACCCAGGAGAGCCAGTTTCTCTGGGGCGGCGGTGATGCGGGGAGCTCGGTCTGCACGGTCGGGGTGTGCTCTGGTTTAGAGACGGGGACCCTGAGGACAGTCGGGCCGCGCACCCCAGCCGGACGTGCATCTCACTGCGTGCTCTCCTCCTGTTTTGCAGACGCCTTCGTGAACAGCCAGGAATGGACGCTAAGTCGCTCTGTCCCGGAGCTCAAAGTGGTAAGTGCTTCCTGCAGCCTTGGCCGCGGGGTGCCCTGCGAGCACACCCCGGCCTGCGTCCCCTGGGGCCCAGAGGGGGAGCTGGCCTCTGGGGGTGTCCCTGGAGGGGCCAGGTATTCCAGCAGTTTGGGGCTGGAGCCCCGAGTGTCCCTGCGAGGCCCTGACAGGAGGCCTTGTGTGCACGGGGGGCCGGGTTGGGGGGCAGCGTCCATTGTTTGCTCGGGTGCATGTGTCTGTCTGACTCCCCTCTGTCTCTCTCTGTGTATCTCACACACACACAAACACACACACATACAGTCATGGCTTTAGTCACCCATCCTTCACTGGGGGTCATGGAAGGTTTCTATGACAATTTGTCAGGCTTTGGAACTCATCACTTAAAAAAATGTGACTGTTTTGGCTGCATTACGAAGTAGTGGAATATAATTAAAGGAAGGATTTTGTTTGTATTACAAACTTTTAAGTATTCTTTCAGCAAGATTATTTAAAACTGAAAATTGGCTTATGAAAGATGACTGGGGTCTCTTGCAGCCACCTCTTCGAGCACCAGCCCCTGGTGCCTCCACTTAGGGTGAAGGAGGGGACACACCCCAAGGTGACCGCATTCTCTGCTGTGAAATACATGGCATCTGGGCAATGGGATTTTGTGTGTATATGTGTATGTAAATATGTGTATATATTTAGGTGTACATGTGCGCGATATGTGTGCATGCATATGTATATGTGTTTGAACGCGCACACATATTTGTGTGCATGCACATGTTTTAACTATGCACGTGTGGCACATATGTATAAGTGTGTGTAGACATGTCCACTTTCTTGCACACGTACGTATTTGTTTGATGTGCATGCGTGGGTGGGTGTGTCTTACATGTGTGTAGTGTGTGTGTGCTCATGTATGATATGTGCGCATATGCATGTGTGTGTGATGTGTGCGTGTCTACACTATTTGTGGCGTGTATCTGTATTGTGTGTGCATGTGTATGTATGTGTACATGTGTGTGTGTCTGCATATGGTATGTGTGTGTTGTGTGGGTGTGTGTATGTATGATGTGTGTGTGTGTGCGTGTTTGCATATGGTCTGTGCGTGTTTGTGTGTGTATGTAAACCTGCAGTGATGAGCTCTGACTGCACAGTGAAGGCAGAGAGGCTCCCTGCGCATACTGGGGGCGCTCAGCTCCAGTCTGCCTGCCCAGCGACCCCCAGAGGCCCTTGGGCACCTTCCCACTGGACACGGGTTGGGGGCAGGACCCTCAGGTTGCTCATGTCTGAGTGGAGGAGGTTACACAATAAGGAATGTCCAGGTTTTGAAGAGAGCATGTAGGACTTCTGAGTGTGACATCTGTCACCAGGAAACATGTCTTCTGAAAGGAGGAGGACTTGTGGGAAGGCGCCCTGACATTGGGAGCCCAGTCCCCAGGCCCTCCTGCCCCCACTGCCGTCACCACTGCGGTTGGCTGGGCCCAGCTCTTCCCCGGTCCTGCCCCCCAGAGTGCTGACCTTCTTTGGGGCGCCCACCAGTGGGTTTCTTCCCTCGTGGGAGATGAGGGTCCGTCAGCCCCGTGCCCGGCTCAGCCAGGTCTGCAGGACCGACCTTCTGCTGGTGTCCTGTGACCCTGTGCCTGGCGCCGTCCAGAGGCACCTGTCGGACAGATGCCGCGCGGTGGTGCCTCGGTTCCTGGGAGCTGACCAGAGAGACGGGCCGGTCCTGCCATGGGAGCGAATGCGGAGCGGTGTCTCCGTGACAACTGCGACCATGCCTGTGAGGCCCCTCCTCCGTGCGGGGCGCACTGCGGGCGCTTCACCGGTCGTCTCTCTTCGTCCTGACCGCTCACCCCTGCACAGAGGGGGAGACCAAGGCCGGCGACATGAGCGACCTGAGGGGCCGGTTACAGCGCACGGGCAGGACCGGCGTGGGAGCGGGCGTGGGAGCTGCGACCAGCCCCGAGGACACAGTCCCTGTCTTGGCTGTCCTGCACGATGTCCCTGGCCCCACGTGACGGTGGAGCGCTTCAAGTATGGCTCGTGCGACTGAGTGGCTGAATTTTAAATATTTGTTTAATTTAAATTGGCATGGCCATTGCGGCCGGCAGCCACCTGTCAACGGTGTCACCATGGACCGCTCACTGAGTATAGAGGCCTCGGGCGTGGACGCGGCTTTGCGAGGCCAAGGTGTTGTGGGTGCCGCCAAAGCCCCCAGCTCAGACCAGCCCGTGATTAGGCTGCTCAGCACCGAAGGCCTGTCCTCTGCCGGCGTTTGAGTGGCGCGTGATTGAGATGAATGCCCGGGGCGGCCAGCGGGGGTTGCGTTAAGGGGCAGCGTGGACTCCTGTCCCCCGGAAGTAGCTGCCTGGAAGTCGGCTTGAGTGCATGGCCGGGGCTGACCCCATCCCTGGAGAAGGCAGTGGCAGTGACTCAGCAGGTCTTCAGGGGGCCGTTCCTGGGCTCTGCTCCGGTCGGGCACCCGTCCGGTGGAGGCGGCAGGCAGCTTGGCCTCCTTGGCAGGGCCCTGCCGTGCCGATGAGCGTCCAGCATCTGCAGAACGTGCACCCTGTTCAGAGACAGCCCCTGTGTGTCCACAGGGCTGCATTGTCCCCTGCCCTCCCTGGCAGCCCTGGGCAGGTGGCCCCTGAGGTCAGCGCCCTCGGGGCCCTGACCCTGCTGCACAGAAGCAGCAACGGAGCGGCATAATAGCCGGTCTCATGCGGGCTCGTCACGTCATCGTCTGCAGCCCGTCTTCTGGAACCTGTCAGAGAACAGCGTCTCCCTGTTCGCTGGCTTTCCGAGAGTGGTGGCACCATGCCCTGAAGCCGTGTTAGGGTTAGCTAATTGATGACAGCTGCTTCTGGTGCCACCGCGGAGCCACACACCGGCCCCTGCATGCCAGGCGCATGCTTGACGCTCCTGTCCGGGCAGAAGGAGTGAAGACACCCTGGACGTCCTGCCTGTAGAGGAGCATGTTAGTCAGCCGCCTGTCACGTCCTATTTGCGTGTTTTCTGTGAACACACAATTGGAAATCTTGGCTAAAAGCCTTGGTTTCCTTCCCAGCAGGCTGCCCGCGTAGCTGGTCAGTGGTGACGTTTGGGACAACAGCGAAGTCTGTTGGGGAAGAGGCTGTGCTCTCCGTCCTCTTGGGAGGTGGCGATGGCCAGCATGCGCCCTGACGGTCTGTGGCCCTGCCCCGAGGGTGACGGCTGGCAGGCACAGCTTTGGCCACCAGAGATGCGTAGTGTTGTCCCGTGATTGCCAGGACGCCCGCACCGTGCCGCCTCGGTCTCCCCGACTGAGCGGCGTGCGTTTGCTCCTGTTCGTACCCAGGGGCAGTCCGTGGGCCCAGGGGAGCCCTGCCACTCAGATAGTGTTTCCGGTTCTCCTGCTTCCTCCGTGTGGCTGGCTGCTGGGGTCTGCCCGTGGCGTGCGGGTGTGGGAAGGGTCGTGACGTGGCCCTTCAAAGCCTGTAAAATCCACCCCCTCCCCCAGGCCCTGCTCCTCCTGAGGGGTCGGCCCGTGCTCTGCAGGTCGTGGGCACCTGAGACGGCGGGGACGTTGCCACACTCAGACGGCACGGGCTGCACAGCTTTTGATTTTGAGCATTTTCCTCCTCGGGAAAGAGAAACTCTAATCTTAATTAAAAATTTAATTCTGTGGCATACTGTTTGCGGATTTCCTCAGCAGGAAGCTGACAAGTAGCAGGTGCCCATGAGCAAAAGAGTAATTAATAGGGAGAAATTCTCAGATTATGGGAGCCTAAGGTGAAAGGAAGATGTTCATCAAAGCAGGAAGGGAAACAGCTTCACTTAGAGTCCGTCTCCCAAGCCCGGCTTCCAGCCGTAGTGACGCGGCTGCTCATTTGTACTCGCTGGTGGCAGTCACTCCCTCGTTTGCTCGGTCACTCAGTCATTCAGTCGGTCCCTCGTTCATTCATTCACTTACTCACTCATTTGTTCAGCCAGTGCTGCTGAGTCTGCCCGGGGCCGGGTCCGCTCTGGAACACAGAGAAGCAGGCACGAGTGGGGCACAGCCCCTGCCCTTAGGGAGCTGTCACCCTGGAGGGGCAGACTCACCCGCTGATGTGGGGAAAACAGGAAAGTCCCAAAACAGGGTCGCGAAGGGGCCGCTCAGGAGTGTTGTGGGGAGGCGCTCGGTGGAGGCTGTGGCCTTTGGAGGAGGTGACATCGGAACTGGTGGCTGACGGAGAAGTGGGAGTCGCGTGTCGGGCAGGGCCTGGTGTGGAAGGTCTGCGTGTCCGGAGGGAGCGAGGCCTGCTGGGTGGGGTTTGGGAGCTGGCGTGCAGAGGCGGCGGGGTGGGAGGTGAGAGGCGAGGGGCCTGTGGCTGGTGAGGGCAGGGTGGGTGTGGGCCACAGAAGGTCAGACTTCCACTTACTCGTCACCGTCTCCTGCCAGGCGTGCTCCCTCCTGTGTGTGTTCTTCCAGTTACGGTCGTCTTCACCCGTCTTCCCGGCCAGCCAGTCTCTTTCCTTCCATCTGTCCTTCCTTCCATCCGTGCGTCCATCACGCCACTCCCCTGCCCCGCCCCCCGTCGGTGTCTCCCGTATTGACCAGGCACTGTGCTGGGGCAGCACCTGGTGAGTGTCAGGGCGCAGAGCGGGTGTTTTGGCCGGTATCCAGGGACATAGGTCTCAGTCTTCGGGACCTCAGTGTCATGGGAGACACGGCCAAGGACGTCCCCAGCAGTCACAGTGCAAGGCCCCTTGGGTGTGCAGAGGAGAAGCAGGAGGACCATCCCAAATTGTCCTCAGGGAGGAGGGGAGCTGCCCCCATGAAGGGACCGGTGAAGTGGCGTCAGTGCTGCAGGCCGAGCGTGTGCAGGCGCGTGGAGGGAGACCACCCGTGGTAGTGCCGGGGAACACACGGGCCTTGCTCTGTGTGTCGGTCCGAGGCTTGCGGTGATGGCGAAGAATCCCCCTGGTATTCTCGGGGTGAAGAAGGGGCGCTCACAGGCAGGGACATGAGCCCAAGGCTGTGGCCCGCTTCACTGACCTCTGGGAGGGGCGGGCGGCGTGGCTCGAGACCGGGTGAGGGTGTGGGCGTCGGGGCCGAGGGGCTGACTGGGGAGAGAACAGCTAGGTTTGGACACACTGAGCCGGGCACTCGGGGAGGAAGCCGGGGTGGGAGGGTTAAGTAAAGGTAAGGTTGTCCACGGCCGCCAGGGCTGGGGCTGCGTCAGGAGCCAGAGAAAGGCTGGGGACCGCGGGGACCCCGGGGCAGTCCTAAGGACGCTGTGGTAGGATGCAGGTGCAGCCTTGAGGCCTGGCTCCTGTGGAGAAGTTGGGGGGGGGGCAGGCTCTTGAGAGGCGAGGGGGGCCTTTCTCTTGTTTCTCTTAAAGAATCGATCTGATCAGTTTCAATACAGATGGGAAAATTCTAGTAGGCGCAGAAAAGGTTAAAAAATAGGAAGATGCTGTTCATTAGCAGCTCCTTAGAGAAGGGGGAGGGGGAGGACCCCGAGCGCAGGCGAAGGGAAGGCCCAGGTTTATGGGGAGCAGCGGAGCCGTGGGCACCCGCCTCCTGTCCAGCCGCCTTGGTGGTGGTCGCGGGGGCTTCTCCTGCAGAAGGCCCAAGTGAAGCCAGCATCGCCCCTGCCCGCCTGGTCGCTCCTCCCTGCTCTCCCGTCACCCTGGCTCTCGATGGCACTCTGAATCTAGTGAGAACGCGGTCTCCTTTCTCTGCCCTGCCGCGCGCACCCCACGTTCAGAGAAGCAGGCTTGCTCCTGTGCTCCGCCTGGGGCCCGCCTCGCCCCCCCCCCCCCCCCCACGTTGCTGTTAACCTGTGTGGCTCTTTCCACCTAGTCTGGCCTGGCTCCAAACTCCTGCCCCGGGATCGTGATCGAAATGCACCGGAATGTCCTCCTCGTCCCCACATTCTCTGTATTGCCACCGTGGCCCATGTCACAGTGTGCGCTGCGCTCAGGATGTGGAGGGTCCTCATTCCATGGCGCCCTGCCGCACCGCACCACACGGGGTCTCCAGGAGCGTGCCTCGGCCGGTGTGGGTGGGAGCCCGGGAGGCTGATGGGAAGGAGCGACAGGGGCCCTTTTCTTCCAGCAGGACTTCCGGCGCCCGTTTCTGACCTTCCAGCCTACGCGCGGTTGTGGTCACGTGTAGACCCGCACGTTTTAACCCTCCATTTGCAGGTTGCCGAGTAGACTGAGGACCCAGTCCTTAACGATCGTCCGTTGCTCTGTTTCAGGGCATCGTGGGCAACCTGGCCAGCGGCAAGTCCGCCCTGGTGCACCGCTACCTGACCGGCACCTACGTCCAGGAGGAGTCTCCCGAAGGTACGCCGTCTGGCGGGCGGGCGCGCGCTTAGGAGAGCTTAGTTTCGTATATTTTTCTGTAGCGTATCCTAAATCGTTACTTTGATGTATCACCTGCCAAGAAAGTAATAAAACACCGAGCAGTGGAACTCCGTAGGTGCACATGGTTTCTTGTTCAGGATCTGTAGCCGACCGATTCTAGTCACTGGCATCCGGAGCAAGTAGACCATGAAATGCTCTTGAACTTACTTCTTCCCTAATAGTTCTGTCCTTGCAAATGTTAACCCAGTCTCGCTCCCTTAGACATTGCTCGGCCATTTCTCTGGTCTGGATGTTGAGTTCATACGTAATTTGCATGTCCTGTGACTTAGTTCAGGCGACCCCCACCCCATGTTGGAGTATGTTTCCCCTTTATATCGTATTACAAACACGTAATGATCATTTTGCATGAACGTAAGATACTTCATTTGCCGTTAGGTTTTTCCTTCTTCAGTTTAACACCCTTTTGTTTTATTTTTTGCTTTAAGTAAAATGCAGTAACGCTAGGAGCCCATACAGCCCTGTATACAGTTCAAGGTCGTTTTTCTAAGTGATGTTTTCTCTCCGTGTAACCTTTTAACATCCAACGCTGAGACACTGAATTTCTGGTTCCTTCCTTTTCTTACTGGCTGTTCCATTCTTTGCAGATATGGACGCAGGTAACTATGCACTTTCTTCGTGGTAGCGCTTGTCTTGTTGGGAGAGAGGCGAGGCTCCGCTCCGTCCCTAGCGCCCTTCCCCGCTCGTCCTGTGCTCCATGCCGTTGTCTTTCCGTTTGCCTTCTTTTAAGTTCCACATCCCACCGTGTGTCGTCCCTTAGATGTGTTCTTAGCAGTAGTCTGAGTAGCTTCCCGTGCTTCCTGTGACGCCTGTGCCGCGTGTCCCTCCTGCCCGGGGACTGGAACTGTGCAGAAGATGCGGAGGGACGGGCTTTCTGGCCGCAGCGCGGGGCCCCGCCGCCCGTTTGCGGTGGGGCGCAGACGTAGAGAAGCCTTGTGGTGGTCACAGCAGGGCGAGGCTGAGCAGACCGTTTAGGAAGATGGAAGGTGAGCATGCGCCCCTTGAAGGCGAGGATGGAGGAAACACGTGCCATCCAGGGAGAGGTGTGTGCAGGTGCCGAGACGGCGCGCGGGCTAGCGAGGCGAGGGGCGCGGCGGCGCGGGCAGGCTCTCTGCCTTCCTCCCGAGCCCATCCCCGCGTGGGGCTGCTGTCTCCGCCCCCCGCATGTCTGAGCGTGGCTTTGAGTTTCCTGGAGTCGGGTTCTCTCTTCCTTCCTCGGCTGCGGCCGCTGTGTAGGTGGCGGACACGCACTGCTGGGGGTCTGGGCGAGCTGCCTGCGGGTGAAACTCTCACCTCCTCACTGACAGCTGCGCCCCCTCCCACCCTGCCGCCCCTGCACCAGACACTGCGATTCTGGGCCCGCCCCGGGCTTTGTCGCTGTGCCCTGGTTTCTTTCACGTCCATTCCCGCGTCCGCCCGGCGCAGTTGGTACGGGCGTCTCCGGCGGCCTCCCTCTGGGACGCCTCTCCCTCCCTGTTGTCTTCGCTGTGGCCGAGCCTCTTCCCTTGGGTGCGGTCACACTTTGCCTCGTCGCGCGTGGGCCTTGTACGTTGATGCGCACGGATGCATTTCTCTTGTGTTCATGAGAAGGAACAGTGCGCCCCAACTATGACCTCTGGTGGCCTAGGTCCTTCCGTGTGTCAGGTAACACGTTTCACTCCACTGACCTTCGTGGTATCGGGCACGCCTTTTCAAGTGCGTGGTTTTAAAGGGTAGAAGAGCACGCGTTTATGCACAAAAGGGCGCCCCTTCTGCACCTGTGGTTAGGGACCTGTTCCGTCCCTGCGTGGGCCTGGGGCCTCCTGGGTCACGAGGGGGATGGTCCACGGCCACCTGCCCGCTGTCCTCTCACGGACCGCCTCCAGGTCCAGGGGGCGGGGCTGCTGGGAGCTTGGAGCCGCACGGCCCCCAGGAGCATCCCAGCGGACATTCACCAGTGCCTCCAGGTGCTGCCTTGTGTCTGGAAGCCCCGTCCCCTGCTCACCCCCTCGAATCCCTGTTTTCCAGGGCCGGCCACCTGTGCCCGCCCGGAAGCCGGCAGGTGGCCATGTGTTTGTCCCTCTTCACCAGACAGGAAGCTGACTCCCATGTCCTGTCCACAGGCCCCTGGGCAGGTCTCCAGATGGCAGCAGGAAGGGCCCCTAGCTGGGTGTCTCTGAAAGCGGATGAGGAAAGTCTCAATTCCTCGCTGATCTAACTCTGAAGTCTGTTCTCAGGAGCAGGGAGCCTGTTCTCCCATCAGTGAATGACCTTCCGCCTCTCAGGCTCTTAACCAGCTCGCACCTGCGGGTAAACTGTCGCAGGCCGCGGCAGCCCGGGTCTGCTGAGGCGTGGGGACCGTGCCAGCATGAAGGCTGCGGTGGCACCGCACTCACCTCTCGGAGGGCGATGCCCTCATCGCAGGTGGCGCGTGAGCCGTCTCTGCTCCCCAGCTGTGCCCGGCAGTGACCGCAGCGTGCGGCAACCGGGAGCTCCCTGCAGCAGGCCGCCCCACCCCCGCCCGAACGGGAAACACCCACTTGGAGCTGGGGGTGTTGGCCCTGCACCATCATCCGACAAGCGTATCGGACTCCCGTAGCCCAAAGGGCGCAAAGGTCAAGGCCAGGGACATGGAAACGCGGGGCCCCCAGGCTGTCAGCAACTTCACTACTCCGGTGACCCTAGCAGGTTCCGCTTCGTCCTGCAGTTCAGCTCGTTCCTCTCTGCTTCCCGTGGGTGCAGGGCCTTTGTAAGAGTGTACGTGGGTGTAGGAGACTCAGACTCCGTCACCCCCCAAAGAGTGGGGGCCCGGTGACGCGCACCGGTTAGACGTGGCTCCCTGTGCTTCAGGCGGGCAGCCCGGCCCCCTCAGCCGTGCACAGGTGTGCCTCGTGTGATGGGCCCCGGGCCCCTCCCTCCCCTCACCTGCCTTCCTGGTCTCATGAAAGGGCAGCATCAGATGCTCATCACCAGGGTTTAACTGAGGCAGCCAGGCCGCAAGGGTGGGGAGGTTTTCCGTGGAAGGTTGTGCTTTAGAAAGAAAGGAATACTGGGTGGGGGAGGAGGTGGCGGGGGATGGGGAGGCTCCGGAAGCTGCAGGCTGGGGGTCGGGGTGGAGAGACTGACATTTCAGAAGAGGCCTCTGTTAGCGCCAGAGTAGAGAGCACATGTCCCAGCTGCTTCGGGAAGGGGCCGCCAGCTGCCTGAGGACACGCAACACCTGGGAAGGTCACAGTCTCTTGGACTCGGGGTCGTGGCAAACTCCAGGAGCCGGGCTGTGGGGTGAAGGGAGGTAACAGTTAAAGCACCAGCAGTAAAAGAGGCCACGTCCCAGAGAGAGTCGCATAAGGGGGGTCCGTGGTGCCCTCGAGTTCCCCCCACTTCGCAGGTTACGCTGGGGTCAGATCCCACCAGCCCGGGAGCTGAGGCATCGGTGGGGACCAGGCGTGAGATCCGAGAAGGATGGGGACACACTGTGCGCGCGCGTGTGTGCGTGCATGCGTGTGTACATGTGTGTGTGTGTGCATGCGTGTGTACATGTATGTGTGTGTGCGTGCGTACACTGCATACAGCTGATGTTATTTACGAAAGATGGCAGTTTCCTGGAATTCAAATGCTTTGACCTGGTGAGTTCTTAGGTGACTGGCCCAGGCCAGACATGGGACCCGTGCAGCTCCCTGGGAGTCTTGAACCCCATCCCCGGGGTGTCTGCCCGGGCCCCGTGCTGGGGAGGGCCCCGAGGCAGGATCTAAGGCAGTGGCCTGAGTGCGCTGGCGCCGGGGGTACACCTGCCCTGCGTCTGGAAGTGGCGGGTGTCCTGTTCATGCCCCTGTGGCCAGCATTTGTGACCCTTTTCTGAAACCCCATTCCTGGCTGTTTTGCTTATTTTGAAAAATACCACCACAAACAAAATAAAAACCAGCCCTTGCTCTGGCGGCCACTTGAGTGGGCCAAGGATCTTGAAAGTCTGAAGAGTGTGTGTGAAGATGGGGGGGCCGGGGAGAGTGGCCTGGTAACAGAAACCACGTCACAGCATGTCCTCACCTGCACACCGGGAGGAGGGGACTGCGTTCAGGGGTCATGAAGAGGGGCGAGTGGACCTCGGTCAGGCACGGGAGCCCAGGTGGGTGTGAGTGCGTGACCTCAGAGTGGGTCAGGCTGGCTGGCGAACGCGTCTTCTGTTGCAGCCCAGGGACAGAGAGAGACACCCTCATTCTGGGCATGGCCGGTGTGGGAGGGCAGCCAGACCCCAGGGCTCCGGGCAGGTCAGTATGCCAGCGCTGGCTTTGGAGAGGGACACACAGGGCAGGTGGGAGGAGTCCCCAGCAACCTCCGGACGTTGGCACGAACTCCCGCAGTGGTAGCAGCGGCTCGCCGCCCGGCCCTCTGCAGCCGTGCCGCAGCGGTGGCTGTTGGTTAGTGCTGAGCCACACCGGCGGCGGGGTGTGTCGGGGCCGCCCGGGGCCGCCCGGGGCCGTGTGCCCTGGCCCGTGCTTCGACTTGGGCAGGAGCCTGGCAGTGCGCTGTCGCAGGTGCGGGCCAGGCTCGTTCTAAGACGTTCCAGGTGCAGGGGCTTCCTGGCCTGGCAGGGTCTGATTCTGCCTGAGAGGCAGGGATGCATGCGTGCACACCCAAGGAGGGGCCGCCTTCTGGGCTGTTGTTGGGGACCAGAGCCCCCTCTCGGATGGGGACACAGCCTGCGGGACTCCTTCTGTCCACGTGGTTACACTGTTCCCATGGCAGTGTGGCAGTTACAGGGTCCCCCAAGTGAAAATGGGGTGTGACGATCCCAACCACAGCGAACTCACATCAGCCAGAGAAATACAGTGTCCCAGGCGGACCACCTGGCCCGCGGCCCTCGCCACTGCCCGAGAGCAAACCAGGGCCGCGGCGTTGTCAGAGGTCTGTAAAAGTAGGTACATAAACAGCCACAAAGAAGATGTGCACACAACACCTGAAACATTTATTACCTGGCCCTTACCGCTGGGGTCCCCAGCCACCCCCACTGGTCCCTGGCCTGTTAGGAACCAGCCGCACAGCAGGAGGTGAGCGGCGGGCAGGCAAGTGAAGCTTCATCTGCATTTACAGCGGCTTCCAGCGCGGGCATCACCGCCTGGGCTCCGCCCCCGGCCCGACCAGCGGGGCATTAGATTCTCAGGATCACACACTGCGCACCGAGGGATCCAGGTCGTGGCTCCTCATGAGCATCTAATGCCTGGTGAGCGGAGGTGCTGCTGAGGCGGCGATGCCGGCGCTGGGCAGTGGCAGCAGACGCAGGTTATCGTCCGCAGAGAGGTCTG
Organism: Furipterus horrens; assembly: GCF_987537825.1. NCBI lineage: Eukaryota > Metazoa > Chordata > Mammalia > Chiroptera > Furipteridae > Furipterus > Furipterus horrens. The sequence goes on from NW_028327171.1 coordinate 215,637,138, forward strand.
ACGGCACAGCAGCCAGGATAGAGCCGCCGCCTGCAGCCTCCTGTCCAAACCCCGTCAGCGAGCGGCGAGTGACAGCTGAGCCACAGCTGGGGGCCGGCCCGAAAGCCTTCCCTCCTCCCACACCCCGGCCACGGAAGGATCGTCTTCCACGACACCGGTCCCTGGGGCCGGGAAGGTGGGGGACCGCTGCTCTAGCGAGAGGGTTCTGGGGCCCCCACTCCACAGTGTGTGAACTCGACGCCCAGTGGTTAAAACACGGAGCGTTTCTTGGTTTCTCCACGAGGCTGAAGCCAGCAGCCACCGGCCTTTTTTAGTTTCTTGAAAGAAACACCTCATTTGTATTCAGAGACGCGTGTGTGAGCCAACAGTTCCCAAAGCCAGCAGTGCTGGGACGCGTTCAGTTCGAGTGGCACGCTCAAAATACTGTACGCAGCCAATTTTTTTATTTTTGAACAAAATGTTATTTTCTCATGGCAAACGCTAGCTTGGGACCATACAGCGCGAGGGACCCAGAGGCCACCTGCCGGAGCGTCAGTAGCTGAATGACCCGCCATCAGCTCCTCCCACACTCATGCCGCTGCCGCTCCTGCCGCAGACGCACGTCTCGGGCCACAGGCTGGACTGGCCCGGGAAGCCTCGGTCAGACACACCAGACGAGGCTTTGTCCCGAATCTGCAGCGCCCTTTAGGGTTACCTTCCTCTCTTGTTAATGCTGAGGGTGACTGTGGAGAAGGCCTTTGAAAGTAAGGCCAGTCAACAACCTCCGGACATTTCCTCCGGAAGAAGCAGATGCGCGTGACTAAATATACTTCATTAATTGACCACCCGGGCTGGGCCTTGCATGGACAGTGGCAGACGCTGGAACGTCCAAGTCCAACCCCAGCCATGGGTATTGGAGCGTTCCCAGTGAGCAGCCCCCCACTTTGGCTGTGACTGAGGTTTTTGCCGGGAGGGGCCGCGGTGAGGGGTGCTTTCTCCTTCCCGGTGCTGATTCCAGACCACCCTGCCGCCACCTCTGCTCAGCAGGCGACAGGCGCTCGGGCTGCGTCTGCTCCTGGCGCCCCAGTTCCCGGTCCCCCTCCCCGACGCAGCCCGCCTCATCTCATCAACTTCCTCTTCCTCCCGCTGCCCTTGACAGTCAACTCCTGTGAAGATGGGGATCCTGTCGTGTTCATTCTGCTGGTGGTGTCAGCTCTGGGCTGGGCCCTTGAGGGGACTCACTGAGGACTGGCTGGGCGGCGATCCGGGCTTTAGTGGCCCAGTGTGGGGAGGTGACAAGCGGAAGTCAGCAGTGGGCCGTTGCAGCTGCACAGAAGGGGGCAGACGGAAGTACTGTACAGATGTCATTGAGACTCACGAGAACCAAGCGGCGCCATCAGTCGGTTGTGAGGCATGCACAGCCCCCTCTGTGACTTCATCACCGGCTCTGGAAGCCCTGGGCTGAGATGGGGACGCACCGTCCACCTGCATGAATATCCAGACTCTTACTGGGGGTTTCAGGGACCGTGTCGCTGGAGTGGCGGGAGCAGCCCTGCCCAGGGTCTGCTGAAGCTGCTTTGACTTGGGGGGGCGGGAAGAATTACCCTGCCCTTCGAGAACACGTGGGATGACGACAGATTATCAGGAAAAGCCCCGGTTGGACTGGGAATGGGCGCAGAGGCGCACATCCTTCACGGCCCGGTTGCTGCCGCCCAGGTTCTCCCCGTCCTTGAATTGGCATTTCAGATCTCGCCCCGGGTGTGCGAATTTCCACTTGGAAGTCACGGGGTCGTCACTAACACAGGGATATCAGCTCATTTTTATGCGGCACCTGTGACGCTGGAGGAACCTGGCGGATCGCAGGCGTGGGTCAGCTCACGCACCCTTCGCCGTGGCCGCCCGAGGCAGGCGCTGACGTCACCTGCGTTGTCACAGAAGGGAACTGTGGCACCAGAGGGCACCAGAGTCCCCGATGTCAGCCAGCCTGGTCCCCTCGTGCACTCAACCCCGCGCCGGCCAGGACAGGGTACCTGGTGATGGGGAGAAGTACTCAGTTCTGTGGGGGCAGCGTGGGAGCTTTGTCGGGGCGGCGGGGGCTGGGGCTCTAACTTCCAAAAGCAGCTTTGCAGGGCAGTCCCAGTGTGTGGGGCAGGGCGGCCCGGGCAGGCTGGGGGCTCCTCCTCAGGGCCGGTGTCACAGGGGACGTTCTGCTGGGATGATGGTCGTTTATAGCAACTTCAGTGTTTTTGGTTATTTTTTTCCAAAGAGGGAAATCCTAATAAAACTCCACTAAAGTGAAATTGGGTCTGTTGTGGGCAGTGATGAGAGGGGCTGGCCCACGTAAGCCAGCCTGCTCTTCTGTCCAGAGTTGGTTTGTTCTTTTAGTCTTAAAAAGGCATTATTTGGAGGAGAGCGCTCTTAAGAGGTTTTATTGTTAAACTGCTAATTTACGTTTTCCTCCAACATCTTGAGAAAAATATAAGGAAATTGAATTTATTCGACTTAACTGTTATGCTGAGATGTAAGGAAATTGAATTTAACTATTAGGCAACAAACCACTTCCTCAACTATTAGTTCGCACTTTCTTTTTGAGCAATAATATCATGTGTTCCAAAGGGGTTCTGTGTAGATTTCTGGTCCGCTGTGGTGTTTCATTAATAAACCTCTAACGCCTCCTCATGGATAAATCTCAGGCTCACTGCGTATCAAAGACGACAATGAAGCTGTTTTATGAACGCAAAACAGGGCCTTAGAGTCTCTAGTTTCAGTTTGTATCTGCCTTTGCATCCTGTTAATTTTGATTTTATTTGCTTGATGTTAAAAAAACATGAGCCACAGAAATGGTGCTTTAAAAATATGTACATCAGCCTGCTTTCAATCTTAGGGTGTTCTTTCATTAAATAGATCCAACCATATCGACGCAGCGGGGGGAGAGGGCCTGGGAATTCCAAGTTGAATCCATCTGCAAAGCCCCCTCGTTCTGTAAACGTTTCCTGGTCAGAACCCCCGGTCCTGCCTGCTGAGCAGTAAATGCACAGGGACCTGTCCCCAAGGTGGACCTGACAGGCCTGCTTGTTACTTGTGAGGAGGCGAGGCAGGCCCAGGTGCTTGTCTGCACAGTGTGTGAGGTTTGTAAGAGGCCGGGGTGCAGCTGCAGGTCTCCCTGCGCCCAGAGGGCGGGCGCTGCTACCCACGGGCGGGGCCCTGCCAGCCACGTGCCCAACGCCTGGGCCCAGCTGTGTGCAATGTACTTGCCAGCGCACTGTGACAGTTTCAGAAGCAGTTATGTACATATAAGAAGTGTCTAAATTAGCTGTTTGCAAAGTTCCCAAGTCCTCCGGAGACAGGCCCCTGGGACGGCAGGGTGGAAGCCCGCCGCTGGGTGAGAAACTCCGCCCTCGCCGGCTGGCGTTCAAGGCCCGGCACCGGGGCCTCAGCTGTCTCTGTGGCTTTTTCCTGGAGCATCGTTTTGATCAGCGGACTCAGGTCTTCCTGCACTTCAGGAACGCTCCTGTCTCGTCTCTCTGAACAGCCTCTTCGTTCCTTTGTTGGGGACTTGTTGTCAGAAATACCCTTTAATCCTGTGGTTGGGTTTATTTTTCTGTCTTCCTGTCAATTAACTTCCAAGTACTCTACTTCTGCCTTTTTGATCTCATTGTGTTTATTTCAGGCCATTTCCCAGGTTCGGAAACTCAAGTTTTAGCGGCCTCTTCTGATCCTTTTTCACATTTTATTTATTCCTTCTAGAATGTTTTGGGCCCTTGTTGTAAGACACAAAGAGCCGGTCCACCTGGGGCTGCAGAGCCCAAGCACTAGTCACCGAGAACAGCGGTGGAGAAACGTGGCCACCTGGTCGGGAAGGGCGCCACCCGGGAGAGCAGAAGCCAGTGTTCCACAGCCCGAACTCCCCGGGGGCGCGTGGGTGACAGAGTCCACGGGGCAGAGGCACAAGCACGGGGTTTGGGGCTGGGGGTCGAGCTGGGAGCTGATTGGTCGGAGGTGAGGTCAGGGTGACGTGTCATCCCCCAGGTGTGGAGGACAGACGGCTCTGAGGTCCGTCCCTGGGTCCCTCTGTCTGCTCTCGTGGGAAAGTAGCCAGGGGGTCGCTCCACCTTAGGGCTCAGGAGCTGAAACCGAACTTAGGTCAAGATGTGACCTCTAGCCTGCAGAGATCCTGACCTGTGACCATCAGTCCGGCCAGGCTACTGTCTTCTGCTGCCTCCTGGGTCTTGGAGGTTGCTGTCACTGGGGTGGGGACGCTAGGTCTCTAAGTGGGACGGGAGTTCTAGAGCCAGGATTTAAAGCCCTACTGAGTCCAAGCCATAAGGACCCAGTTTCTCCTCGGTTCCAGAGGCCTCCATTCCGTCTCCCACTGTGTCCCTTCCTGTCCCCCGAGCCCTGCCTTTCTGAGGGCCTGTCCTCAGGAAGAGTTCGGGAGAGAAGCTCTTGGAAGGGGTTTCCTTCTGCTTTTTGCGCTTTGTTCTCTTCCCCGGGGGCTGGGTTCTGCTTGCTCCCTTCCTGCCTCCTCCCCTGCTTCCCCCTTTTCCCTCCTGCAGCTCTGTGCCCGCTGTGCCCCCCATGTCTGACCCGCGGGGACGGACGCTGTCCTGGCTCTGCTCTGGGACCACTGCACGTCAGAGGTGGGGCGTGGGGTTTCCCAGGGCAGGAGAAAGGGCTGGAGGCGCCGCGCCTCGTGGTGGGTGCACCCGAGGAGGGACAGACGGACCACCCGCGTTCCCTTTTGCCAGTCATCAGCCAGGTGTCCCTGTCACCTGCAAGGGCGTGCTGGGGCCACAGCCCCCGAGGCTGGCTGCCCTCCTGAATTACAGTATAAAAAAGTCCTTCATGCCCTCCCCACCCTCCCGCCATGGTCGGGGCTTGTTGGTGGTGCGGGATCAGGAGCTCCTCCCGCAGGTCTAGAGTCTCCTCTCCTCCTGACGGCCCGCGTGGGCGCGCGCGGTGCGCCGTGTGACGCTGCCCCCACTTGCGGGGATGGTGTGCTGTCTTCCTTGCGGTCTTCACTTTCTCCCCCCTTTTCACTGGGAATGGAGGGAAGGAAACCCAGTTACAGTGACGTCCCAATCGGCCGTCCTTGCCTGGAGCCTGGACCTCGGTCCCAGCCCCCCTTTTCTCTCCCTTAGTCGTGGGTTCAGTGACCTTCTCGGAGACCCTGCCGTCCCGTGATGTCCTCCTGTTGCCTCAGCCACAGCCTGGGCGTCTCCATGGAAACTGTGGCAGCCCCCCTTTCCCACATCAGGCCCGTACTGTTGGTACATTTTTTAGTAGTTACTTTAAAAAAGAAAAAAAATCAGTGTAAGTTTTAAAAAGTTGGCAGAGGAAATGAAATCTGACTTGGATAAACTTTGTAAACCAAAATGTTACCCATAAAATTTTTTTCCAGTGTAAAAATAACATGTGGTCCAACATGTATTTTAAATGTCACAATACGAAACTTCTCCAAAATCTTAATGTTAGTAAGTTCCTGACATCAGTATTTTTATCAAAGCTAAAAGGGTAAAATTAATTCTAAAACGTTTCTGGCATATTTGTGATTAAAATGTTATTATATCCTCTTAGGGAGAAACCAGAGCGTCTGGTCCTTTTCGCTGTGTCCCTCTCATCCCACCTGTCCCCAGCAATTAGGAAACAGTAAGATCTGGGGACAGGTGCGGAAGAAGGAACTTCTAGGCAAATGGTAAAAACGTTATCGTGGGCGAGGAGCGCTGGGCGGAGAGCCGGGAGACCCCGCGCTGGGCCACGGCCCCCTGAGGCCAGCGTGCGCCTGGGGGAAGCATCGGGGCTGAAGGCCAGCACCCCCGTCCGATGCTAGGATAGTGCTCCTCCAGCTTCCCGTGGGGAAGGGCAGTGGTACAAATGCAGTTTCAAATGCAATACAGATTTCCGTCCTTCGCTTCTGCATGAGCAGCAAACATAAAAACGGCACAGAGCGGTAGGCAGGTGGATCGCTTGTTCGTCTCTAAGCACAGGGTGGCGTCTTGGAGCTGAAGGCAGCTCCCCCTTGGGAGCTGTGAGAGGCTCGGCGCCGCCCTGGCTCACGCGGGACGGTGTTGTGTTTCCCGGAACTTGCTGCACGGGAGGAGGGGCGGGGGCGGGTAGGAAGGCACGTGGATCTGGGACGTCCCCGCCACATGCGTGGGAGGGTGGATGCTGTCGCCGGCCTGTGCATCACCAGGGGTTGTGAGGACGGGTGGCGACGGCGGGGGAAGACAGGGCCTCGTAGGCTGCTGCGCACGGCGGGCTTGCCATTTCCGCCGTCCCTGACCGTCGCGTGGGAACAGCTCACGCTGCGCTGGCAGCCTTCGGTCACTGAGCCGCAGTCACGGAAACAGTGATGCCCAGCGCTGGTGCAGGCCCCCCCCCCGCCCCCGTTTTTTGAGCAGGAAAATGACGTGGGCTCTTCTCTCCCCCTTCAAGCGCAGTGGTGGTGCAGGTGGCTCTGGTGCCGCTCCGGCAGGCGGCCCTTGCACTTACGGGGCCCGGGGTAGCTCTGTCCCGTCCGTCTCGGTTTCACTGGACGAGGAATGCAGCCGCGTTCCCCACCTCCCAGCTTCAAAGCCGCACCCCACAGGAGGAGGCCGGGGCCTGGGGCAGTAACCTCAAAACCTTCGGGGAAATGGGTTACGGGTGATTCTAAGCAGCACCCGTAAGTCTTTCTAAAAGATGTTTCAGGAACAGAACTCAATTCTTCCTGGGTGCTGTCCCCAGCCCACGCGTGACCGCACCGCTGCTCCGGGTCGGTGACTCTGTCTCACCTCTTGCCCAATTGGGAAAGAAATGAAGACCTCGACGCACGTCAGAAGGCGAATCTGGGGCAGGAACCCCAAAAACTTGCCTTCGGGTGGACCCGGAGTTGGGTAGACTGAGTGTGAGGCTGAGTTCAGAGCGGAGGGCAGAGCTCAGGAAGACCAGGCCAGCAGTGATGCTCCATTGGGTCCAGCCCGTCCTCGGCCCCTTTCCCTCCAGTGACCTCACCGCGTCTGTGGCGGGAACAGACATCGGGGAGGGAGGGGCCTCCGTTTCTCTTCTCGTGGAGCTGTTGTCACAGGACAGAGCCTGGTGTCGCCGTGGCCCTGCCTGCCTTGCTCCCTGTCACAGGTGTGCCGAGCCACACACACATCGGCGTCTTGCAGCCCGGAGCCCGGGGGAGACTCTGAACCAAAGTGATCCCGGCAGTAACTTACGTGATGCGGTGACGCCCGGCAGTCAGGGAGGGTTTGCAGCACTCCTGTGACGCGGCTGCAGTGCGGGCCACAGCTGGGCTGGGTGTCACTAACGTGCGAGGAACACGAGACCGGGGGAAGTGGACCTGCAGGGAAGTCCCTGGAGATCAGATTCTGAAATAGATGTTTAAAAAACCCACACTGAAAATGAAACGGCAGGCCATGTTTGGTGGCGCCGTCGGAGGTTTTGGCAGAGGGCCGGGTGGCTGGAGGGAGACACCGGGGTCGAATTCCAATGGCGGGGACGCTGGCTCCTGCTGGATGGGGACCAGCCCAGTGCCACACACCTTTTCATCCGAAGGGCTCCCCTCTGTGTCTCTAAAGTTCTTGTAGGGCATGGATTTTAAGTTCCTTTTACTTACCTGATGGACCACGTTTCTCCCGTCCCCGCTGTCACGCTGTAGGTGAGGCTGCTGACACTCAGTGGCGGGATAGGACGGACTGCTTGTGTACAACTTAGACTCAGCCCACTCTTTGTCACGCCCTGGGTGCGTAAGCACCTGGCCGAGTGTTCCCTCATGACTAAACCTCAGGGTTCGTGGCCAGTGACTCAAGTATATAATTTCTGTTCCTTGATGCGCGTGTCATGGCGGGAGAAACGATACAAGCCAGTGCCCAGGGGCTAAAGCAGTAATTTTCGGAACCAGAAAGGGCCTTACGGACAGAGGTAAGGGGAACGGCCCCTCCTCATGGAGGTGATGACAACGAGGTCTGAAGTCCTCGGCGTGAGGTCGCAAAGCCAGACCCCAGAGACAAGAGAGCAGGTGACCGCGTGTGCACGGAGGGAGAACAGGAACTCGGCATCAGAGGTTATGCTGGTTTCCTGGAAGTGCTCAAACAACAGAAATGTATTGTCTCTTCATTCCGGAGGCTGGGTGTAGCTCGGTCTGTAGGTACCGCAGCCTAGCCGGGGGAGTTTGTGAGATCTTTTACTTAACAAGGATCTGGTGACCTGGTGACGGTGGGTCCCTGGCAGGCCCTCCTGCAGCCGGAAGCATAAGGTGCTCGTCGGGATCCAGGTGCAGACAGTCCCTTAGGTTCCTCCATCCGATGTGTGTCCTTCTGGCTCCTCTGTGCAGACTTCACCTTTTTTTTTTTTTCTTTTTTTTTTTGGTGGCAGTGCTGAAGGGGATCAAAATGGGAGATCATCTGTTGTACTTTGATATTGGAAAAGCTGTCTTTGGTTTTTCTTATTTAGCAAACAGACCCCCAAGAAAGCAAGTGTGTTTTACCTGTCACTTCAGCGCCCACAGAGGAGTGCGGGAGTAGATGCGTGTGCCTGTGTGTGTGCGCGTGTGTGTGAGTGCGTGTGCTCAGTCTCACACAGCAGCTGACCGTGGTGGGGGCCCAGGGTCGGACTCTCAGGTGCTGGAGTGGCTCAGGCCCCGGCCTCTGGGACGGAAGGGCCCCCTTGTCAGGCCGCTGGCAGAGGTGAATGTGGCTCTGGGCAGCCGAGGCGGACCCAGCCTGCAGGCTCCGGGGTCGGAGGGCGGTCCTGCCCGCTGGCTCTCCCACACCCGGTGTTTTGGGGTTTCGATGGAGTTCTGGAAGGCATCTATACAAGGAGCTAAGAGTGAGAGCAGGCACTGATGCGTTCCTCTCTCAGAAATGGACTCAGAATCCCGGGGAGGGCTCCCTGGACTGGACTCGGAGCCCCGAGTCCCGGAAGGAGGTCTATCTTTGGAGATGCAGAGGGACCCAGAGTGGCGTGCTGGGATATGTGAGTGGCGGTGGCGTGTCCTCCCCACCCCGGTGCCCCCACCAGATGTCTAGGGACAGCGCTTGCCACCTGCGCGTGGCTGTCCCCTCGCTCCTCGTGCGGCAGGGGTCCCAGGGGCTTCCCCCTGGCCCAGCACGGCTCCCGCGCCCCTGCCTGCCGCTGCACTGCCCCGTCCCCCGGAGGTGCCATCGGCAGCTTCTGTCTCACCGTCTGTCCCGGTCGGCGTCCTCCCCTGCCCTGTGCGCTGTGGCCGCGGAAGCACCGTCCTGTGATGTTCTGTGTTTGCACCGAGAGCTGGGTTTCTCTTGAGGAGGACGCGGGGTCTCGGCCCTCGGGGCTGTCAGCATGTCGCTGACCAGGCACAGCAGACGGGAGAGGGACCGTTCCTGCGCTCCCCGGTCCTGATCTCCGTGCGTCCCCAGCGGGCGAGCATCCCTGACGGGCGAGCCCAGAGCCCACGCCCCGGGTGCACCCTCAGCCACGAGCCGTCCTGCCGTTGCGCACGAGGCCGTGCATTCTGACCAGGGACGGACGTGGTTCTTTAAGTCAAATATTTAAATCTGAGTTCCGTTCTTTCGAAACCCAGTGGTTGCTGGAGGCAGATCCAAAACCCACTCCCCGAGGCTCAGAGTGGCCCCCAGGGCTCAGCCCAGGGCGTGTTTCCCCACAAGCGAAGCCCACGTCTGCCTGCCCCCGCCCGGCCTGTCCTTCCCGCGTAACGGGGGCTCCTGTGTGTGTGGCAGGTGGCAGGTTCAAGAAGGAGATCGTGGTGGACGGGCACAGCTACCTGCTGCTGATCAGGGACGAAGGGGGCCCCCCGGAGGCACAGGTGAGTACTGCGCGCCGGCGGCTCCCCGCTCTGCGCCCGTGCCCGGTGCCCGGTTAGGGTTGGGGCTCCAGCAGTGGGAGCCGGGTGTGGGCGCCGGTGCAGTGCACGCACAGGAAGGGGACAGAGAAGCGTCCCGGACCTGTTCCCTGTGCCCGGGGTTGCTCTCACCTCTAAGTCACTGATGCTGTTCTTCCTTCGGGTAAAACCCCCGAGGGAGGTTCGCTCTGTGCAGCTGGCAGTCACTCCCCTGATTTTAAGAGGAAGGGGAGGCACCGTGCGCACTGATTGGTCAGCTCAGTTAAATCGGTGACATCCGGAAATGTCTGTAGTGCGCCCCCCCCCCTGCCCCCCGCCCCCTCAGTCCCCGCTGAACCCGTGTGCAGCAGAGCGTGGTTTCCTTCAAAGTTCCCGGGTCGGCGGGCGCCCTAGAAACAGAGGAGCGGGAGTTGTTCCTGCGTTCTCGTTCTCAGGTGGCTTTATATTTGTCATCTGGACTTGAGGCTTATTGCAGTTTTGTCGTGTAAAGTTTCGTGTAACAGAAAACGGGCTTCATTTATGTGTGGAAATCAGAGCCCAGCCCACCCCAAATTTCCCCAGCGTGTGAGCGCCGTTGCCGCGGCCCCCGAGACTCGGGTGGCAGCCGAAGGCTCCTGCAGAGAAAGTAAACGGGCTCTTTTTTGTTTTATCCCTCGTCCCCGGGAAAGAGAAGGGTGCTTGCTGCCACGCCGGACCGTCTCGGTGACCGGGGGCCGCTGCGGAGGAGAGGGCCCGTTCCCTGGGCTCCTACCTGACCTGGTGGCTCGGGGCCTCCGTGGGTTGGCGCACGCCTGGCAGCGTGGCTGTCGCTGAGGAAGCGCAGCTGCTGTAGGTGCGCCTCGCCGCAGGGGAAGCAGGAATGACGTGGCAGGAGTCGGGCTGCCGTTGGGGGTTCACTCTCTCCCCTGCCTTTTGGTAATGTTGCGCATGTCTGTAACGATAAGTAGTGATATCCTCGCAGAGTGCAGTCAGAATTCATTGGCAGCTGACGTTTACTAGTCAGAGACCTCCTCTGACGGAGGAGAGTAGGTCCTCGGATGGGTGTTCTGTGGGAGCCCAGGGGAGACCCCCCATCTCAGGGGGCCCAGCAAGGCCCCCTGAGGGGCTCAGTGTGAGACCGGACGCTCGTCCCTGGGTTGGCTCGGGTGCCTTCCTTCCGTCTGCGGGACGGCACCTGGGGCAGGGGTGGGCATCCCCACGGGGAGGAAAGGCACCTTCACGCTGTCTGGGCATGAGCATCCTGGGTACGAAGGGGGCGGGGGTCCCCCATTCCAGGCAGCTTGTGTTCGGGATGCAAGGGGTCAGCGAAGCCACAGCCGCACACTGCAGCTGGGTCACGCGTCGGACTTCCCCTGACTGCCGGGGCGCGGGTGGGGGTCTGTCGGCTGTGTGGGCGCTGCTGCGGGGGACGCCCGGCAGGCCAGCCCCCTCACTCAGCTCCTGTGCTCCCCTCCCCTCTTTCTCGCCCTAGTTTGCCATGTGGGTGGACGCTGTTATATTTGTCTTCAGCTTGGAGGACGAGATTAGTTTCCAGACCGTGTACCACTACTACAGCCGGATGGCCAACTACCGCAACACGAGCGACGTCCCTCTGGTCCTGGTGGGGACCCAGGGTGAGTGGCGGCTGCGAGCGGCCCACGTCGGGGGCGCCACTGGCGGAGCCATGAGCGCGTGGACGCGCGGGCTCTGTCGTCGGGTGGGAGGATCAGAAAGCGGTTCACAAACAAATAATTTCCTGCCGGAGGCTCACTTTTTACCATGAGCGTGGAATTATCACGTTTCCTCAACTGCTTCTGTGGAGAAATCACTCAGTCACCTCAAAATATCACACACACCAAAGTGCTTCAGAAAGAACGAAATCTGTTTTCTGTTCTTTCTATAGTAGGTTATCTTAATTCTATCCGTTATGTAAGAACGCACAAGCAATCCCAAAGGCTGTGTGCTTCCCTTCGGTGTCCTTTCTTTTTTAATAATTTACTTATTTGTTTATTTTATTTTTAGAGAGAGGGGAATGGAGAAGGAGAGGGGGAGAAACATCACGGTGTGGTTGCCTCTCACTCGCGCCCCCAACTGGGGTCCTGACGTGCAACCGAGTCATGTGCCCTGACTGGGAATCGAACCAGCGACACTTGGCTCGCAGGCCGGCGCTCAATCCACTGAGCCACAGCAGCCAGGGCTCCTTTGGTGTCCTTTTAAAGTAACGCTGACTTCTGGCATACAGCCACTGTGCTTTATTTTGCTCCGTTTGTTAACGTCTCCCAATCTATATTTTATTTGTAATCTAAACGGCCCCCCAGAGTGGAGACACGTACTGCGTGGCACCCTCACTGGTTCCTTCCAGGTCACTTAAAACGCTTCTCTCACTGCGGTGGCTCCAGAGTGCCCTGCCCTCCCCCGCAGACGCGTGGACGCATGGGCGCCCACCACATAGAATATGTCCAAAGAGCGGAGGAAGGTGAACTTGAACCCTGCGTTGTGAGAGGGAGAACCTAGAAGAAAGTCTCGTCAAGAAAAATTGGGTGATTTCTCCATGTTTCGGCTGTTTTTGTTAATTCCTTTAGCATTAGCGCATGAAAAAGAAACAATAAAGGAAGACAGAGTTAGCACGGGGTGTGCCCCTTCCACGCCCCGAGGAAGACCCTCCCGGCAGGAACTGAGCCTTGCTCAAGAAGCGGGGCAGCAGCTGCCTGCGTGGCACCGGGCCTGACACCGCGCGGGGCTCCGGCCGGGCGCCCGGCCGCTTCGGCGGGACCCTGTGTGGCAGATCCCACGGACCGCGTGTGCGTGTCAGACGCAGAGCGTTGTGGGGTGACCCGGGAGCATTTTCGCAGTGTGTCTGATGTGGAGTGCTGGTGTTGGGTTTTTAGAGTTGGGGTGTCATGGAAAGTACTCCCCCACACACAGATTTTTATGTTTTATTTATTTATTTAGCATATTTTTAAATGGCCAGTGGCCCCATAACGAAAACCTTCAGGAGCGCTAACCTAACACCAACCGGAAGAGAGGTGTTTTTTTTTTTTATGCCTGGATCGCCCTCTAGTGGCCAAGGAGAGACAGGACGCACCATTAAAAAGTCGTTCTCATGCACAGAATTGGTGTGTTTGCGTTGGTGCCTTGGAAATCCTTAATAATGTTCTCGAGTAGGTAGCTCAGGCCAAGCAGGTCCTGCTGAAAGCTTCCATCAGACGATGCAGGCCTGGCCGGCTTCCTGGCCTCCTGGCTGAGGCTCCTGGGCATGGCGCGCAATGTCCATGAGGGGGCTGCGCGTGTCCCTTTTATTTCACTGAAAATGCAGGCAGTTTCACTGAAGTCCTACTTGGGTGCGGAAGCACCTGTCCCTCTGCTCCAGTCCTGCCTGGCCTCCTGTGTCCCCCAGCCCCAGCCGAGTCCGTGTGTCTGCAGAGGGGGCCTGGGACCCTCCCCAGAGGCTCTGGGGAAGCCCTGTGGTGGGCGCCGAGTGGGGGGCCAGCCCCCTCATTCCCTCTAGTGTGACCAGTGTCAGTCGGGGGCACGGATGGAGGAGGCCTCCCGCCGTCTCCTCACATTCTGAGACCTGGTTCACACGGGCAGAGCCGTGTTCCAGGCAGGGTGTTTGTTATCAGCTCGGGGCACCTCTCATCAGGGGACCCTCGGTCCTTAACCAGAGCCGATTCCTGGAGCGCCCTGGAAGCTCCTACTGCATGAAGGCAGACTGTGAGCTTCTGGAAGGTTCCACCTGACAGCCTGCAAACTGGCTTCCTGCAGAGCCTGCATGTCCGTCACGCTTCTGTCTGAGGCCTTGGTGGGATGCCGGGACAGCGGCATCATGTGGTCACCTCGCCTCCCCCACCCCGCCATGAGAGCGCAGAGTTCTGCCAGCTCCCTTCCCGTTCCCTGAGGCCTCTGTGCCCAGAACCAGACCAGACCCCTGTGGGGGCTCCGTGCGCCGGGGCTGAGTGGGCTCGGCCGCACCCCGAGGACGCGGGCTGATGTGCGCGCGATGCCTTCAGCGGGGGGCCCTGTGCATCGGAGCCCAGCTGCAGGCCGTGACCCTGGGGCCTGTCCTTCTTAAAATCTCTCCTTGTGGGGCCACGTGTGACCCTCCTTCCTTCCGGTCTCCCGGGCAGCCTCCTGTTCTGGTTCAGAAGCAGGGTCCTCTGACCCAGATTTCTGCTCACGACGCCCGCCCTGGCGGGGGAGGTGACTGTTTCGGGGGTGGACTGTCCGCGCAGGTGGGGTGCAGGTCTCGAGCTCCTTGGCGGCCGGCCGCGGTGGGAGGAGCCAGAGCCGCCCGTGGTCACCGAGTCGCCGCTCCGCGCTTGTCTGTTCCAGACGCCATCAGCTCCACGAACCCGCGGGTCATCGATGACGCCCGCGCGCGGAAGCTGTCCGGCGACCTGAAGCGCTGCACCTACTACGAGACCTGCGCCACCTACGGCCTGAACGTGGAGCGAGTCTTCCAGGACGGTAAGTCCTCCGCGGCGGGCACAGCCTGCCATCGTCACTGGGTGCGGGGGCGCCGGGGTCAGGTCTGGCCGCCGCCGCCACGGGTGTTCTCAGTTCCGGGCCGTTTACGTCTGGAAGAGGCAGCCCGACCCCTCCTCTGAAACGCTCCTCAGCACAGTCTCCGTGTCACGTCGTCGGACCGTTTTGCGTGTGTTTATCAAGCTGTTACTTACACGCGTGTTGGTCACACACGCGGCGCCATTTCTTCTGCACGGTGGTTCATCGTTCTTCATTCAAGCCCATCCCTTTTAAAAGTTTAGATAATTCATGTTACTTTTGCGCACAATGAGCTGAAAGAGGGAAAAGTCGAGTTTGGGTGAAAAAGAGAAAATCAGACACTGGGACTCGGGGCTGGAGCCGCGTGGCCTGTAAGAATGTTGCTCTGAGCTTCATTCATCGCCAGGCTCCGCCCCCAGGCTCAGCCACGCGTCAGGCAGGACAAGCTGGGGGAGCGGGAGGGTCCCAGCGGGGTGACCGCTCACGTAGGTGATCGTTACGCCAAACATCAGGTCAGAGGAGGGGGTCGTATGGTGGGAGGAGAGGGTGGCCTCTGACCTGAAGGGATCGGGAAGGTCTGGGGTAAAGTGACTCTTCTGTGGTTGAAGACCTGGGAGGAACATGTTTCCAGCACCAGGTCCGGTTTCTGATGGGACTTGGGAAATAAATCCTAGGTCCCCTCCTCTTCTGGTTCAAACCCTCAGTGGCAGCCCCCCCCCTTCCCACCCCACCTCCCAGCCCCCCTTTGGTGCTGCGGGCTCTGGGGGCAGAGCAGGAACCAGGCGTGGTGTCTTCCTTCCGGGGCTGCCCAGCTGCCAGGGGTCAGGACCCGGGCTCTGCAGCGGCCCTGGGACACGGTCACTAACGTTAGTAATGGTGGTTCCTTCCGCTAAACAGGGCTCTGCATGCGTTTCTCTGCAACGTGCAAACTAATTTTCAGATGGAATTGCAGGAATGCTATGTTGTATGTAGCATTTTATTAAATTTCAACGGTTGCGTCCCTCACATTTACGGGGGCCTCCTCGGGCCACTCCCAGGGACCACTGGGGGGCAACTCCCCAGTTAAAACCTGTGGCCGCACCTGCAGGGTCAGCGCTGGGGGCTCCGCGAACGCCAGCGAGACCGAGCAGCATTGGACAGGACAGGGAGGCCCGTGGGGCTCCTCAGGGCTCTGACAGGCAAGGCCGCTGTGTGCCGTCGAAGGGCCCGACCCCCGGGGAAGTCCGAGGGAAGGGCCCCATCCCGCCAGCCACCTGTTTCTGTGAACAGTCTCTTCCCTGCCGGTCACCATGCCGCTCCCAGGCCCGGGCTGTGCGGGCCGGGCCGCTGCGGTTTTCACCGCAGAGCTGAGTCATTGCTCCAGAGACCCCGAGGCCCTGGGAGCCGGGGTCGGTCACTCTCTGGCCTTCACAGAAAGGTTGCTCGTCCCCGTGTAGGAGGGGTCGGAGATCGTGTGCACGGGTGAGTTTATCCTCCACGGTGCTCGCTTGCACGTTAGTTTCAGGCGTGCAGTTTCCGTGAGGACGCGAATTGGCCCTGTGGAATGAATGACTCCCGGGGACGCAGGAGAGCCGCTGTGCCCGGCACCCGCAGCGGGGGGGTGCGAGGGGCCCACAGCCACCATCAGGGTGGGGCCCCGCCACGGGAGACGGGGAGGGGAGGGGAGCTTTCCAGATGCCACTGCGTCAAACTCCAAAGCGCCTGGGCCGCTGTGGCGCCTCCTCCAGCTGCGGTTTGACGGGCGGCAGCTCCTGCTCCCCGGGGCGTGGTGTTCACAGGCCTCCGAGAGTTTCCGCCCGGTTATCTCTGGCTTTGGGGAGCACCCAGTCCCATTAAACATTAGGGTTGTACGGAGTCTGCGAAGGAAATCACGCCCATTTTACTGCAGCTCCTGTGACGACCGTGATTTCATCCTTAAAACACTGTTAGGAAGATAAGTTTTAAAAATGAAATGGAGTTTACTTTGCCTGTTTTATATGGTCATTACATGCGATCTACATATGTTCTGTTAAAACATAGACTCCTGAATCATTCGTGGTCAGAGGAGTTGCTAACGGAGCGGAGACTGTACTCAGTGCCAGGAAATCATTGACAGGAAGGGTCCCTTTTCACCCTCAAGGGGGAAAAAAAGCACTTAATACATTTCAAGGTCAACATCGAGGCCCAGGAGAGTTACGTCACTTGACCCGAGGCGCTCCGCCTGGATTGGAGCCCTGCCTTGGGACCCGGAGTCTAGAGCCTGAACTACGAGCCCCTGAGTGGAAGCCACCAGGGTCCCCACTCCCCTGGGAGCTGCCGGCTCCCTGCCACTTGCGGACCTGGTGCGCGAGGGTCTCTGCGGGCTTCCTGGCTTGGGCTTCCTGGCTTCTCTTCTTGCCCCGGCACTTTCTTTCATTCGCTTTTTATGCCTTTGCAGAGAGAGAAGACAAAGAAAAGGGGGCATTGAGCTTCTCAGTGAAGGAGGAGACAGGCCTGGGGGTTACATATCAATCCCAGCCACCCCCCAGCCAAGGGCCCAGCCGGCTGCCCCTGTCCTGGAGCAGAAAGTTAGTTGTAAAGTGAACAGGAAAACCTTTGTCGAGGGGCTGTGGAGGTGATTCGGGGGCGGGTCCTGGCCAGCAGCAGGGGTGTCAGAAGGCAGGGAGGTTCGTCACTCACTCCCTCCCGGTTTGCCCACTGCCTTCTGGCCACAGTCCCTCTGGGTGGGGTTGGCCATACACTGGGAACCATGATGGGGCCTCTGCCTCAGTGATGTGATAGCCCAGCAGGGAGACAAACATGGGACAGTCACCCAGAATAGTAGGCAGCCTCCTGCCTGAGGTGCAGGTGGGGTCAAGGCCCCTGGGAGCATCACCTGCACTCTTGGAGGAAGACAGGCGCAGCCCCTGGTCCGTGATGGGACTTCGGGATTTCGGGTCCCTGCAGTTGGATTTTGGAAATTGTGAGTTTAAGTTTCTTTTCAAATCCTTTCACGTCACTCACCTTACAGTGCCCATGTGTGTAGCCTATGATGCTGTGAGTGACGGTGGCGTACAGGGGGCATGTGGTGAGCCCGGGGCCTTGTCACAGTGGGGTGGCCTGGTTTGCCCAGGGATGTCTCAGTCCAGCACACCCCCTATGTTTCAGGGGGTGTACCTTATAACTTTTTAACTACTGTACCTGGCTTTCAGGGAATATTTTAAAGATCCTGGATAAGGAAGACTTGCTTTTATACAGAATGAGCACAGCCAGAGGGCGTCACAGACCATTGTTTTACATGCCCTGATCGATGATCCTTTGTTCTCCTTCCCTCCCTCTGTCTCTGAACTGGGCTGGTACCATCTATCTGAGTTGTAAAGTTTCACTTTATCTATGGTTGTTTGTTATGCATGCCAGAGGGGGTTGCTTTGTATGCAGAACTTAACTCTCCTGGGCATATGTCCTAACATGCAATTGCTTGTTAAATCCCAAGTCAAGGCAGCCTGTTAGCCAGCCGGAAGGCAAACCCCGCACTGCAGCCCTGACCGCTGGCCTTCCTGAGCTTCCATTCACAGGACGGTAGGGAAACCTACATGCAGAAGTTTGCTCGGGCAATAATCCCTAGACCAGGTCAAGATCCGTGTAAGCCAAGATGTAGGTGAGTTACAAATTCGTGCACCTCCCCTTCGTCCTCCCCAGGATGGCTGGTTTTGGTCACTTGCTTGTCGAGAGGGTAACTGGATAGTTCAGTGATGTCACGTGGGAGACCTTTCAGCGTTAGGAACGCCTGACGGGGGGCTGGGCAGCGGCACTGAACGGTGCTCTCTGACCGTTGAGAGTGCCGGTGCGTGTTGTCCTGGGGGGTGGGCGTCGCTCCGACAGAGCCCTCCCCGTCCTGGGACAGTCCGTGCCCGACTTCCAGCACCTTCTCCCTGCTCGTCACACCGCGTGGCAGTTCCCATTCTAGAAGCACTTCCGTGGAAGCCGGAAGCCATTCACCCCACCTGGGGACGGCCCACCTGGGCACCAACAGCCCGTGCCGGGGCCAAGCCAGCAGAGGTCGCGTGGCTTGCCCGAAGTCACGCTGGCCGTACGCCGGGAGCCTCGGTGTGCTCCCCATCCTTTGCTTCTGCAGATTGAAACCCTGATGCACAAGGAGCCCCGTTTCCCATCCAGCGTCGCGGCTTTGGGACCTCCACACAGAGTGCGCAGCACAGGGCGGCCGTGCCAGTGAGCCTGGTGTGTGCGGGCTAATTCCGTGAGTTAGCGCGTCCTTAAGGGGGAGCAGCGGGCTCCAGGCGCCTCCCTGCCCCATGCTGCTTCCTCTGTGCCCTTTGTTTGCTGACACCCCGACTTTTGTCCGTGCCACGCGGGGGCCTGTCAGTCAGGCCCAGACTGTTCTGTCCCGGAACCAGCTCCATTTTCACTGTCAGGCCGCTATATTTCATTATACGCTGTTGGTGGTCTTGGTTTGCTTGTTTTCCTCTCTGTACTACGTTAGAGGTGAGGTTGGGTGGGGTCAATTTATCTTTATATTTTGTATGTACGTACCTTTTTTCCCAAGAGTACGTCCAAAAATAAGGTTTTTCATGTTTAAAAGCAAACCATCTACATGTATGCATTTGGCATGGAGTATATGTGGAAAGGGTGAGCTAATGGGTCCCGTGTAACAATGACTGATATTTACATCGCGGCCGTAGGGGCTCAGAGGCAGGGTCGCACGTCTTTATTAGGCTGGTTAGCAGCCAGGAGCCCGTTCCCCGAGCCATGGGCTTCCTAAGGTCACGTCACGCTGCTGGTGTCAGGCCAGTGTGCCCCTTGTCCCCCCCCCCCCCCCCCCGCACGTCCTCCGTCCCCGTGCTCATGCATGTCTGTGCCCGTCCCTGTCCCCTTGGGCACCACCTCCGCGCCCTCTGCACCGAAAAGTCAAACATGCAAGTCTTCACGGGGCGGACGGGCCGTCTGTGCTATGACGGGGCGTGACAGGCGCAGCGGCCCACGGGGCACACTCCCTAAGAGCAGCACCCACGGGAGGCTCGGGTGGCGCCCACCTGGAGCTGCTCACGGCGGGGGGAGAGGACGGAGCGCGCGTATCGGTTGCCTCCGCAGTTCACTGGCGGGCTCGTGTGAGGCGGTCCTGGGCCTGGCTTGGGGGCGGCCCTGCCGTCACATCAGCCAGTGTCACAGGCTGGCGTTGCCTGGCTGCTTCCAATAGGGTCTGACGCCACTGGAGTGAGCAGCTGCAGGGCGCCTCCGGGGAGCTGTCTGCGACCCGTGGTGCCGGTGCCACTCCGTTGAGAGACGCCCGTGGGCGGACTTTTGACTGAGCCGGGGGTGGGGGGGGAGTTTAGTGCGGTTGGGGAGGTGGGGGTGGCTCTGGTTTCCGTCTGGGCGCTAACCTGCCCACCTGATTTCCTGTGGCTATTTTTATAGAACGTGACATTGTTGGGACCCCCTCTTAAGGTGCTTGCAGATTCACTTTATTACTTAACCAGAGAAGCTTTACCCGAAACACGGTTCTGTCACAGACCGAAACACTAATTTAATACCAGCACTAAAATACACGCTTTTTGGTGTAGTAAACCCTGTTTCCAGAGGTTAAAAAAATAAAATAAAATAAAAATGGAAAGAAAAACACAAAAACTATTGCGTTAATATTTTTAGAAGAAGAAAAAAGGTTTGAGTCCAAGACTTTGCCCCCCGGGAAGCTGCACACACACGTGTCACAGACGGGCCAGGCGCCCGCACATCTGTCTGCGCCCAGACTTCTGAAGCCCACCCAGCGCCCCGGGGCCACCTTTAGAGTCGGCAGCCCCAGTAAACGTTTTGGGGACTAACCTCAGAACTTGGCTGTGGTCCTGACCCTTGGGTACGTCAAGGGGCTTTCAAAGTCGTTATTTGTCGCAGTAAGAAATCAGCTTGTACCTTCCTTGCAGGCCTTTGTCTAGAAGTTGCCCCTTTAAGAGTTTATTTCTTGTCTTTTGAGCTGTTCAGTGGAGCCCAGGGCTGGACTTTTTATTAAAGAGGAATTATCTCCTTAGAATGGCAGTTGATTTGCTTAAAATTGCCTATCCGAAACGCGCCTTTCTTCGCTAGAGGGATTATCTCAATTATCCTTGTGGCCCATTTCCCGCAGCCGGCAGCTGCTGGCCTTCACGGCGTGGAGTCGGGGCAGGGGGGTCGTGTTTAACTAGTTTATGGTTCCCGCAGGAGGAACCGTTACAAGGAATGGCCTTCTGATTCTTTCGGAGGTATAATAGGAAGAAGTCACTGTAACACCTTGGTAAAGACTGATGTTGGTACAGAACGAGAGACCGTAAATAACCTTCTACTGCGTGATGCTGTGGGACATGGAGCTCAGAGAGGCTCTGATCCTTCCAGCAGTTTCTTACCCCGAGTCCGGCGTTTTTCCTGCTGTGCTTCCCTTTCGCAAAACGTGCACATGTCCCCGCGCGCGGACGCAGGCGCAGAGATGCCTGACGGGACCCATGCGGCCACGTGAGATCGTTAAGCACACTATTAGTAACGCGCCCTGTTCCGGTTTTCAGGATATGACACCTAGCGTTTGCCCAGGATTAATTTTAGCGACAACACAGAAATGGTTATTTGACTCCTTCCCTGCACGGGGCAGTGTGGTGGGGCCTTGCCCTGGGACGCCTCCTAATGACCCGAGCCAGCCAGGATCGGCTCCGAGTGTCATTAGGGCTTACAGGTGGCTTTTACTTTTGTTCATAATCTGTTCACAATGCCACGGCATTCTGCGCTTGCTGTTTTTAGAATGATTAAACGACCGTGCACTTTCTGACCTATTTCTGGTAAAAAAGAAAAAGATGCAAACAAGACCTCACTGGCATCGTCAGAAGTTGTCACACTCACCCGCTGATGTCTCTAAGTTACTTTGCCGCCTTGTCTTTATAACCGTTTTCCCTGATAGGATGTGGGCGTGGCCAGGTGGTGGCCCTCACCTGTTGAGGGGGTGCTTCCTGACCACGAGGCCAGCACAGCAGGCTCAGTCCACGGGCGGGAAGCACAGGAGCCCTCCAGAGGGCTGGCCGTGGCGTCGTGAAACATTTTGCCACGAGAAGGAGAAGGGTAGCTTTCCCACCCAGACTCTCTGGGCATCTCTGCATGTGGCTGACGGGTGAGCCTGAGCACACGCCTGGGTGGGGGTGGGGGGGGTCAGGCCCGGCCCAGGTGGCAGGCGTCCCCAAAAGCCGGGCTCCGGAATCCGGGCTTAGTTTGTGTACTTGGCACAGAGCCGTTGGAAATTTTGTGAAGAGTGTGTTGTACTGACAGCCTTATCTCTCAGCTCAGCCCTGGTTTAGGGAAAAGTAAACTGGGATGAGCGGTTTGCACACTTGTTTGTCTAAAAGAAAAATAGGCTGTAAAAACCTTGATGAGTAAGTTGGATCCTATGAGGTTTGCCAAAGAAAAGAGAGGATTTCTAAAGGATATGCAGTGTGGAATCACCACCTCCCATTCCGCCTGCTCCCGGTGGCTGTTATTGCTAAGGCCGGGCGTGCGCGTGAGCACCCACGTGTCTGAGGGAAGGGGTCACTGGGCCCTGCAGTGTTTTACGTCCTTTTTCTCAGAGACTTTCTGTATAACGTAATTGCTAGGTTTCGCATTGTGTCCCATGGAGTGAATATAACAACTTTGGGCCCAATCGTCTACATTGAATTAAATGTTTCCTCCCTATTTACTTACTTGTTTTAGGGTCAGTGCCTCAGTGGGGGGTTCTGTGCCTACAGCCTGTCTGCGCCCTTCACATTTCTGTGGGGCACACCCCCGAATGGGACTGCTGGGCCCGGTGACAGGCACCGCTCACAGCACTTGGTCCTTGTCCAGGGGTCTGGTTTCCTCTGTTTTAAAAAGATTTTATTGACAGGAAATAATTGTAACTTCCAGTGTTTCAAGATCTTCAATAGGTCTGTCACCGCACTATGAAAATCAGCCACTTCACAGACACGGTTGTTTTGCTGAGATGGCAGTCAGTCTCTCGGGCAGGAACAGTCTGGCACAAGGGGTTGACGTGGGAGCAGGTGGTCCTGGCTGTGTCCCTGGGTGTATCCAGGCGGGTCCTCTGAGGCTGGAGAACTTAGTGTCCCAGAGAGCAGGTGGCCCAGGGGCCGGTCCCCAGCTCTGTGTATAGACGGTGTATTTCCTCCAGCTCCGTCAGTCCCTCCTTTCCGACCAGCGGTGCTACCAGCACCTTTCCTTGTGGCCCTGCAGGGACCGGCGTCTGCAGTGGAGTCCCTTCTGAGGGGAGCAGAGGGAAAGCCACCCTCCCAGTTCCTTGACTTGGGCCCTCCCCGTGGCTCTGCGTCACGGCAGGATTTGCGCAGCCCGCTCTCCTTGCCGCTCACAGACAGAATTCCGAAGACGGGCCGCGCCTGCCCTGGTCACGGGCGGATTGCGGTGGCCCCAGCTCAGCCACATCCTTCTCTGCCCAGTGTCATCATCCGGAGTGGGGTCCCGGACCGGTGTCGGAACCACTGTGCCCGAAGCCCTTCCCCCACTTTTAGGGACCTTAAACTCTTATTTCATTATTGAAAGTGTGAAATGTCAAGATTTGGGAAGCCCACGGAAGTCACTGCTGTGAAGATGAGAGGGTTAGTACGTGCGCATCTGTGCTTTCCGCCAGCCCGTCCTGAGCTGGTGCGCAGGCAGGTGGGGCTACAGCGTCAGTAACCCCAGCCCGGCGCGGCCGCCGGATTTCCCCACTCGGCGGTGCGCCTTGTCCCCGCGGAAGGGCCCCCCACTGGGCATGCATGTTGGGGCCTGCGGCTTGTACCTAAGCACGCGGTTCACAAACAGCGGCCCAGCCTCTGAGGACGGGAGAGGTGCGTGTGGGGATTGTCTGGGGAGTGATGGCACCGTCTGGCCGGGCCACCAGCAAAGCCAGCCTCCAGACCGCAGCTGCGCCCCCTGCCAGGTGCGGACTCCAGCACTTCTGCACCTGCGCCCCGCTCCCCCCAGCGAGGCTCCAAGGGCAGCCCTAGGTCAAGGAGAACTTCGTTTTTGTTTAAACTTTTGGCATTTCAGGAAACTCCCTCCCGTTGAACTTCGTGAGAAAACTGTAAGAAAAAAAATACTAACCATCAGTGCGGTTATCTGGCCGCTGGGAAGCATGCACAGCTCTGCCCCGGGGCTTCACGATGAAGTGAAATACCCAGCCGTCTCCTGCGGTTAAGTTCACTTCTTGCCTGGTACCCAGACGTAGAGAATTTTGGGTCCAGGAGGACCGAGAACCCCGTGCAGCTCGACCCTGCGCTTTGCGGACGAGCAGGCAGGGCCGGCGAGGCCAGTCACGCAGGAGCGCGTGGGCAGTAGCAGACGGGGAGCGAGAGGCGGGGCGCGCGGTTTTGCCTTTGGTCTGTAACGGTCGTACTTCAGCGCCACGGATGGCATTTTAAAACCTGGGCGTGGATGAAGAAAATGCTCCTATAAGGGATCATCCCTTCCCTTAGGGTTCTGGGGTGAAATGCAGCCCTGTCATCCACATATAGATTACTTCCTGAGCGCTGCTGGGTGGAGACTTCTCACCCACCCTGCGCGGGACTGGGACCCGGCGGGTCCGCCACGCGGGGTTGGCGCACACGCTCCGCACTTTGTCATTCGGGCGGCGGCCACGAGGGGGCGGCGGACGCGCTCGTGAGGACTACTCCCACTGGCGCATTTTTCCCTCTGGCCGTCGCCGTGGAGAATGCAGACATCATAAAGCTCAGTGGTTTAAGAGCTCGTTTAGGCCCGTAATAAGACGCACCCCATAAAGCGTGTGAAGTTCCTGGATCAGCAGTGCGCGGACGCAGAGGTAAAAATAGCCCCGTTCATTGGAACGGGGAGGACAGGATTAAAAGGATGAAATGATATATTATTCTGTTTAACTACCAACCCCTTCCTCGTTTTTGCTTTGCCTGTAACTTCAGAGAAGAGTCACAGAGAATTTGGCAAAAGATGCGCCTTTTAAAAACAGAACAGCATGACCGGGTTTGCTCTGGAGCCCGTCTTCTTTTGAAGTGAGTCGGCCAAGAGGCCTGCCGGCCTGAGCCCGCCGCCCAGCCTGTCGTGGGGGGTTCTGCGTCCATGCTCCCAGGGCAGGCAGGCGGGGTGCCCCTGGGCGAGCAGGGGGCCGCGGGGGGCTGGGTGGGGCCGTGTGGCACCGGCGCCACCAGCCTCTGCCCGGCTGTGTCCCCTCCCGTCTGGGAGCCGCTGGGCCTTTTCTGTACCGTCCAGGAGGCAGGGGCCAGGAGGCAGAGGACAGATCAGCTGGCTCCTGGGCAGCGGGGACGGCGCTGTCACTGTTGGGAGCGGGGAGACGCGCTGCTTGCAGAGGGGCCTAGTGGCTTGGAGATTAGAAGCGTCTGGAGGGTGTCTCCTCCGGGAGCTCAGGACAGGCGGGGGCGCGGTGCAGGGAGGGGCCTGTCGTGCACAGGCCAGTGTGCTGGTGTCTGGGGAGGGCTCCTTCTGTTCTCAGTTCTTCCCACCCCTACAGTGGAGGCTTCCCCTGCTGCGGCTCAGTGATTTCTCTCTTGCTTTCGCCCTTCGTTTTCTCCCACTGTCTCATTTCCCTTAGAAAGTGGAGCTCTCAGGTCAGAAGAATTCCAATTTCTTTATTTAGTAAAGGGGGCTAATGATGCATCTGCACCTCGACAGAGAAACATCCAGCTACTGGCCAATCTATACAAATTTAAGTCCTTTTTAAAATCAGATTACTTACAGATTGAGTGGTTAGGATTTATGAGGAGGCAAATGCAGTTTGGAGAGTTCTGCTGTTTTCAGGGCTCAAAAGTAGAAACGTGGCAGGGTCTTGTGAACAAGAAGTGGGGCGCGTTCGGTAGAAGTGGGAGGGTCGGGATGAAGGTTATGTCCGTGCGTGAGGGCAGGTGCCACAGACTGGTCTTCGATGCCAGCGAGAAGGTTTCCCCAGCCCGGAGAATGAGAACTTGGAGAGCGAGCCCTGCAGGTAGGGCAGCGGCCTGAGTTCCAGGTGTTGCCCTTGAACTTGGTAAACACCCTCTGGAATGAAACTGCTTGCAGTCTCCAAGGCGGGTCTGGGGCGCCCGCAGGGGGTGGACCGGGCCCAGAGAGACCAGGGACCATGGCTGCGGCAGATCCTTACGTATCGGAGTTTCACGGTGAATTTCTTACGGAAGAACAGCCTCCTGCTGAAATACAGTTCGAAAGATGTTGGTCTTATATGTGTGACCCCTGAATTCAGACCTCGGTGAATACCCTAATGAATTGAGTAATTCAGAATACATGCGATGAAGTTTCCCGCACGTTCAGATTAGAAACTTTGTGCTGGGCCTTTTTCTGCGTATGTGGCGTCCTGGGCTGTGTGCACGCACCTCTTGGGGTCCCCGCCGGGCAGTAGGCTGTGCGATGGTGACTGGGGAGGCCACCCACCTTCGCCTCCCGCCCTATCCCCTTGGCAGGCTCTGTCCCCAAGTGGCTACTAAAGAAACGCAAACAGTTGTCCCAGTTTCTGCCGCTGCGTAATGTGAGAACACCAGGAAGTCCTGGAAGCCGTGCTATGCAAGGACCTCTCCATGTAATATGTCGTTACTGTGATCGCTACAAAGTGATGGCTGGCGTCGGGGAACGAGCTGAATCAAGCCAGGGGAGTGGCTGAAGGGCAGCCCTGTGGGCGCCGCGATAGATGGCAGGGGGAGGGGAGCGGGAGGGGAGGCACGCAGAGGTTCCACGCCAGCGCTCTTTGCTCTGTGGCTTTGGCAACTGGCCAGAGCGCGTCCTGCCTGGGCAGCGGGGAGGCCGGTGCCCTTGGAGACTAAAATACTACACGTCCTTCCCGGGACATGTCACTTGTCACAGTTGCAGTTCACATTCTTTTCTGTTAAAATACATGTTTACGTATATTTCACATATTATCTATTTCCATATTGAAACAAACTTATTTTTTCTGATTCAAATAACACCCATCTGTAAAAATACAGGAAACTCTAAAGAAGCCCATTAAAATCGCCTGTTATCACCGTCTGGAGGAAAATGTTTTATTTTATGCCGTCTCGTCAATTTTCAGTACTTTTAAAGCAACACTGGGACTTGATTCTATGTCATTTTTAATAACTTTTAAAAGACCCGAGAACAGCGACGGTTATTTAATTCCCTCCAAAGCTGAGTTTTTATGAGGCTCCGAGGCTGGCATCTGCCAGCATGGCTCTGCCAACCCCAGAGACAGGCTGGTCGTGAGACGCGCTCACCTTTGCTCGCTTCGCCCTGTGCTGTGCCCTGTGAGCCAGCTGGGGGTCAGGGGTGCTCGCCCGCTGCTCCCCTGCTTCTCCCGTCGTCTCCTGATCACGTCTTGTCAGGCAAGGTCCGCTCTGAACTTCCCGGGCCTGCCCGGAGCACCAGGGCCCTGGGGGCGGAGGCGGCCCGTGACGAGCTCCAGGGTGGGGTTGCTGCATCCCCTGCTGCCTCCCTCACCCCACCCCCGCCGCATCCCCGGTCACCAGTGAACTGTGCCCATAATTGGCTTCCAGGTAGACTTAGCCACAGAAAGAGAGGTCCCTCGCCAGAATGGAGTCTGTCCCCGGGGTGCGTCGATGTCGCATGGGAAGTGAAGGCACTGACGTCATTAAGTACACACGTTCGACAAATACTGGGAACCTCGGTTCCCAAGCTTAATTCCTCCCAAAAACCTGTTCAAAGGTGATTTGTTCGAAAACCACATCTTTGTCTCCTGAGAGACGCATGGCTGACGTACAGGATTCGGCACGAAAGGATTTGTGGGCAGAGAATCGAGACCCGAAGTTCTGTCAGACGATCGAGACATTTTTTTTCTGTGAACAACTTTGTTGAGAACTGAGTTGTTTGAGAACCAAGACGTTGGAGAACCAAGGTTTGACTGTGTTACAGAGGGCCATGTAGGCTCTCGTAGACCCTCCCTCTGCTGGCAGGTTACCAGGCTGAGCCAGATTTCATAAAGATTTGTCCTCAAATCTGTCGGTTTACCC
Source organism: Furipterus horrens (assembly GCF_987537825.1). Lineage (NCBI taxonomy): Eukaryota > Metazoa > Chordata > Mammalia > Chiroptera > Furipteridae > Furipterus > Furipterus horrens. The sequence continues at coordinate 215,664,360 of NW_028327171.1, forward strand.
AGGCATAAACTCTGCCAAGAGACTTAAATGGAAGCTTAAATTTAAGGACAGGTCTATAAGACACTCAGTCATTTCAGAATTTTATTCACACGCCTTGGAAAAGTTGGTGGGTGTGGGGAGAAAGGCCTTTGGTGGGAAAATGAGTCCCAAAGGCGTGGGTCGTGAAGCTGAGAGACCCCCGAGCCACGCCCTGGGTGGTGTGGGGGGCTGAAAAGGGGTCCTCCAGAGACATGCATGTCCTGACCCTGTGCCTGGGAACAGCACCTTACTTGGGAGGGGAGAAGAGAGGGTGTTTGCAGACGTGGCTAAATCCAGGGCCCCCAGACTGGCTGTGAGCGCCGTCGCCTGGACCCTGGTGAGCAGGGCGTAGATTTGACCACACGGAGGAAAGGGCAGTGTCAGGGCAGAGAGATCTGAAGATGGGATGATGCAGCCGCAAGCCGGGGAACTCCGGCAGCCCCAGACGCTGGCGGAGCCCAGTCCCCCGGCACCCCGCGGTCAGCCCCGAGGCCCAGACTTGGGGCTTGTGGCCTCCAGGACTGTGAGAGGACACATCTCTGATGCTTCAAGCCACCGGGTTTGTGGGAGCTCGTGAGACCGGCTCAGGAAGCTCCTGCAGGCGGAAAGGGGCCCCGTGACACATGAAGGCTCCGGGGAGCACCTCGGTCCCCCCACTGTGCCTGTGGGGTGAAGATGTGGGAGGTGGAGCTCAGATTCGCGTCACACGTGGGCACGCCTGGGAGGGACTGTCACTGGGGGGCCGTGGACCAGCCACAGACCGCAGCCAAGGTGACCTTGGGCTAGTACGGTGCTGGGGACAAGGAGAAAGCAGGGCAGGGGCTTGGATGACCGCGGGTTCAGTGGCCACCGGGGGCGGGCGGAGAGCTGGGATCTGCTGTTTTCCTTCCCGGAGGAAGGACCCCAGCCGGGAGTGGTTCGCGGCCAGCAGTGTCAGGGCCGGCCGGGAGGGGCTGTCGGAGCAGGTGGTCCCCTCCCCTGGCTGCCTGCGTCTGTGCAGCCTCGGGGCTCCCTGATGCCTGCCTCGCACGCTCCTCCTACCCCGTCTCCACGTGGCCTCGCCAGGGGCCTTGCCTGAGTTCCATGGCCTCCTTTCCTCCTCATCTTGCCCTCACCTTCCGACCTTGACACGGGGTCTTTCCAGAACTCCTGTGACACCTGCCCCGGCCCTCCCTGCACGTGGCTCTCTCTCCTCCGGCCTTTGGACGATGCGATTACTGGGAGCCGGTGGTTTCTGCGTGAACAGAGTGTGGGTCCGTCTCATGGACTCGGTGTATACGCTTCATGCTCCAGAAGCGGTGTTAGGTGCTCTGCCACACGGCGGTGAGAAGCGGGGTGCTCAGACCCGTCCCCGGCGGCGGCCCCGGCCGACCTCAGCAGGTGTGAACAGAGTGCGTGTGCGCATCAGCCTGCTGGCTCCGGGGCCCCGGGTTTTTGTCCCCAGCCTGGAGGGGCTGACCACCGTGTTCCCCCGCAGGGCCACGTGGACCGACCAGCGGCGGCGGCCACGCGGCGGCATCCACGCCACCCAGCCTTCTCGGAACAGGAGGAAAAATGCGCTCCACACAGGGCGGCTGATTTGGGAAAGTCTCGAGACCATTGGGACCACAGTCGCGTGGCACTCGGAGTCAGAACAGTGTCTCGCTCCGGCTCTGTTGGGTTTCGTGTTCCGTTGTCCGGCCTCCACTGTTTAGAAACAAGGGCGGTGGGAATGAAAGCAGGTCCGCCCAGGGCTCCCAGAACAGACCCCCCACACTCCGGCGGGGTTACTCTGTAGCTCCCCCTAGAAGGTAGTTGAAGTATGTGGAACCCCGCCCCCAAGCCCAGGTGTTTCTTCTGAGCTCGCTAATGACAAGGCCGAGCCGTCGCAAACGACGTGAACCCCCGAGAAACTGCCGTTAATGCCGCAAAAACAGCTGCTGTTGAACAGCTACTCACTTGTGGGGCCGTGAACCCGGTAGGTATCGAATTGTAGTCTGAGATGTTGCCGAGCTAAAGACCAAGACACTGTCGCTTCTGGGTGGCACGTGGGCACCGCCAGGCCGGACACGGGGCTCCTGGTCCCGCTCAGCGTCCTGCTCGAGACTCAGAGTTACACCTCCTCAGTGTGCCCACCTGTGGGATGGGATACCTTTCCGTCATCACCTCCTTCTAGGGGCGCCCGTCGTGACCGGGTGGAGCTGTAGCTCACTGGGAGGGCTTCGCAAATGAACCCCCTGCTGTAAAAATGGTGGCAGACCCTGGGGGGCCGTGATGCCTGGTCATGCACAGTGTCCATGTGGGGGGTCATCCGTCCACACAGGCTGGAGGCAGCGCTGAGCAGCCGGGCAGGGGGCCACCCTCCGGCCCCTGGCCCCCCAGAGCCAGGAGGGGGTCCGACTCTGCCCACAGGGAGGTCACGCCGCTCCCGGACCCTCGCGCTCCTCACCTGCCCAGTGCAGGTGTGGACCCGGCTCTGTCCTGTCTGGTTCCGCCGGGATGTAGGACACGTAGACTCCCTCTTCTCCCGCTGTGTTCTGAAAGCAGATTAACTCGCTGTAAATTCCAGTGCTTTTCAGTAATAACCGATTCATTAAAAACTGTTCCCAGTACGTGACGTGCGGGGCTGAGCGCGGTCTCCCCAGTTTGAGGTCCCCGAGGTGGCCGGGTGGGTCTCTTCAGGGGGTTCGTTAACTAATTAACGAGCGCCCCTTGTTTTCTTTCTTGTCCTCACACCTAAGAAACATGAAATACTTTATAAAAATATTACCAAAGTTCATCGAAGGGGCTTTTTTTTTCCTGTGTGAAGATGAATATCTGCCCCACCTGCTGGCCAATTCGGGCTTTTTCTCCAGGCTTCTGAGCAAACACAGCATCGTGGGTCGCGGGTGCTAGTGTCTCCAAAGGAAATTTAAATGCCTTGTCATACTCAGGTCCGTCCCCCGTCCTGCCGAGAAGCCGCCCGGCTTGGGAGCTGCTTTGTGTTAAGTCTTGAAAAGAAACTTCACATCATAGGCTGCTTTTCTCCAGATGGGACTTTTTTCCCCTCACAGCACGGCACACATCTAATTAAGAGCCCACGTCTAGAAACTCCGTGAGACAGAAATGGCGGATGCCACGTCACCCGCAGCCATGGTCACGGTCCTTGGCGTCCTCTCAGGTCCGCGGATGGGAGCGGCATCCGCGGGGGGGGGGGGAGGCGGCCACCGCCGCTGCCATGGGAACGTGCCAACCAGGCGTGAGCTGCTCGCTCCCTTCCAGGTCCCAGAAAGGACGATGTTGGTGGGACCCGCTGCTTCCCTCAGTCCCTTTGGTGCCTCTCCCCAGTCGGCCTGGATTTTGGCACAAGTGGACTAATGGGGACACAGGGCTCCAATCAGAACCTTCCAGAGCACAGCCTGGAAACGGCTTCCATTAGAGCGACGGAGGCTGGAGAGGCGCGTTTAGTGGAGGTGGGTCCCGCACTCCACGGCGGGGCCCGTGGCCTCCTTACCGCCCGGGGTGTTTGTAACCTGAACACGGCTCGTGGTTCATACTGCGTGCTTTTCCCGTCCCATGAAGTCAACGGTTACTGCCGTAGCATGTTCTCCCGAAACTTCCCATCGCACTCGCGGCCGCCCGCGGACACATACATCAAAACCGGGCACCCAGTTCTCAGATGTTTTCGGGCCCCAAGCCACTCAGAAAGATCGGGCACGTCCCGACGCGGCCACCGGGTGGCAGTGTGGCCACGGCTGCGGCCGCCCTGCCTGGGAAAGCCGCGAGGTGCTGCTCCGTCCATTTTAATGGAGGAGAGAGAATGAGTCAGAGCAGGCCTGGCGTGGACGTGGCAGAGGCGTGGCCGGCTGTGGAGACCGCGCGGCCTGCAGTTCTGACCCACAGGCTGCTCAGGAAGCTGCGGCCTTAGAGAAAGATACTTCAGAGATCATGGCATCGCCTTAAAGGCCCGGCCGGCACACGGTGTGGGGACGCGGTTCACGTGGGGCACACGAGGCAGGTGTCACCGCCCGCCCGGACAGGTTCCCGAGGAAGCCGCCCCCCGCCGAGCCCAGGTCTGCCCACTGTCGCCCGGTGCAGCGGTGCCCGATTTTATTTCAAGAAGATAGTTCTGTGGGATTTTTTTATTTCATTTTATTTTATTTATTTTCGTACAGCTTTAAAAAATAAGTTGAGAAATTCAGGTCTTAAAAAAAAAAATGAATAGCTACAGGTAACCGCAAAAGATATTATTGGCAGATGCAGCAAAAAATGTGTTTCCACAGAAAATTGGATTTTGCACATAAAACTTGGTAATTCTAATAAAGACAGGTCATTACCAGCTTTCAGCCAAATAAGCAAACTCAAAGAGACGGGCTGTCAGTGTGAGTGCCGGCGGTTTTTCATTTTTTTTTTTCTTTTTTTTGAGAAGTGTAAATCAGCGGTCGTGGGGCGAGCGCACCCCGGATTTGCTCAGATTCATTCCTGTTCCTTCCGATGGCGGGCAGAGTGCCTGCCGCTGTGTAATTTACAGACCACCGGCAAGGTGTGTTTATATTTAAGCGGTGCAGCCGTGGAGCTAATGAGAAAGAGACGGAATTTATCGTCCTCGGTGATTGATAGAAAAACTGCCTCTGCATTAATTGAAATCCGAGCGATCCCAGCTGTGGGCTTAAGTTGGGGGTGGGGGGAATGAGTTCAAGTGCATGGAAACTTTCAGGTATGCTCCCGAGCACCCAAGGGATCGTTTCCCTGCTGACGCTCTGGTTGGCGGGAGAAACAGTTGCTCCTCGCCCGGACGCAGGTAATTAATTACACACAGGTAACACGCCGTGTGCTCTGTAACCTCCCCGCAGTGGGGGGTTATGTGTATCGGGGAGAAAATGAAACACCATGGCGTTCTGTGAACGGCTTTAAAATTTTACCTGTGTAATAATAAAATTCTCTATGGCTTCTCTCTGCTAAATACTCTCGGCCCTATTTAAGACGGTAGAGGCAAGGCTGAGACAGTAGCCATTTTCTTAAAATCTCCACTGGTTGTATTTAACCTGGGCACGTCTAACGTAATCTCAGGGACCTTGCCCTGCCTGTCATTTTTAAATGTACCACTCTTGTTGAAGCTCAGGCTTGTGAAAATGTCTAAATCTTCCCATTAAGTGCTTAAAAAGTAATAAAACTACAGTCATTAGACTTCACTCATCTGAGCTGTATCAGGAGAAATATTCTTCGGCGCAATAAATCTGGCCAAGGGTTCGACATTCACGTCCCCGGATTCATTCCCTGGAAATGGACGTTTGAAGGTAAATTGCCTAAGTAGGGCAGTTTAAATTTTTAATACAATCTTATTGTAACTGTTAGCAAATGATTAAAGTGCAAAGGGGACTTATATGTTTTGTGAGATTTATAATAAATGCCCTGTAATGCCTTGGCGATGCTGAATTATAGATGCTGTGCTTATGAAGGCCGGAGAGGTGCCGGGGAAGAGCGGAGTCTCGTCGGAGACTGAACGGTGTCCTCTGGATGCAGACGTCTTTTCCGGGGGCGTGCGATCGTCCCTGCGTTCAGCATGCTGGGGGGGGGGGTGCCCCCCTCCCTCGAGCCACAGCGCAGCCAACGGAAGCTGCTTTGAGAGACACACAGGCAGAAATTACTGATTCCATCACCGTCTGCTCAAGGAGCTGCGGGTCCTCTCACAGGTGTCTGTCTTCCCCCATGGGATGCCTCCCGGTTATAAGGAATTCCCGGCGGCTGGGGTGCCCTGCTTTCTCACTGGCCGGCGGCCCCGTGCGAATGAATCCTCGGCCGTCTGCTGGCGGCGGCCGTGGACTTGTGGTTAAGACCTGTGAGCAGACAGCAGGACCGGCTCCTCCTAGGGGGGCTCAGACGGAACTGGCAGGGCGCCCTCCTGGGCGGCGGCAGGGCTGAGAGTGCCGAACGGGGCACCTCCGTCTCGTTTTGGGGACGTTGACTCAAGCCATCGTTGGGCGGGTTTTAACCCGTTGGAGGGGTGGCTGTGGCTTCCTGGCAGGCAGACCTTGTTTTCTTGTGCGTAGCTTTCTCGTGCTTTATCGACGGGTTGTTTTTTTTTTTTTTTTACCAGTTGAAGGTAAGACTCCACCACAGCCACCACCAGCAGAATATTGTGACTTGCTTTATGGGGGTGGGCTGGAGCCCCGAGCCCTCGGTGTCTCTGAGGTGGGCCTGCGTGCCATCCTCTCCCTCACCTTTTTGTATTTTTGATTATCTATAGACATACGTTGTAAAGACAAAGGAAGTACCTTTATCATGTTTTCTCATGTATATTCTTGCTTCATTCTTATTTCGTTGTTGATTTGAGGAAAGAAAGGAATACCTGGCTTTTCTAACCCGCCTTGGGCATCGTTTAGCGTTAAGTTTCCTGGGCTGTGATGGGCCTTGTACCGAAGCGTCTCCCCCACAGACGTGGCTGCAGCGTCACAATGAAGGGAGGTTCCTTCCAGATCACGTCCTCTGAGTCCTGACGCAGACGCCGATGATCTGGGTTACTAACCAGCACCAACGTGAGTTCTCTTTCTCCCTCCAAGTCGGGTTTCTCCCCCTCAAATTGCCCTTCCAAAGGCTTGGCTAGGAAAGCCTATACGTGGACACTCTGTTAGTAGGTAAAATGCGCCGGGCAGGGTATTGGTGGGAGAACTACGCCCGCCCCCCCCAATCTGCTTTTTTAAAATAATTTTTATTTGTTTACTTATTTTTAGAGAGAGGGAAAAGGAGAAAGAGAGGGAGAGAAGCATCAGTGTGTGGTTGCCTCTCACTCGCGCCCCCAACTGGGGACCTGACGTGCAACCTAGTCAAGTGCCCTGACTGGGGATCGAACCAGCGACACTTGGCTCGCAGGCCGACGCTCAGTCCACTGAGCCACAGCAGCCAGGGCCCAAATCTGGTCTCTTTGAGTAACGTCACAGAAGTCCCAGTCGGTTCCTTTTTTCTCTTCACGCACCCCCTTGAGCGGCGTCGAAGGGCTGTGTCGCGTGAGTGGCTCTCGCAGGGTCCACACGGGGAAGAACCTGGGAAGGCGTGGGCGCGGCGCCCTCTACTCCTGGCCTTGCGCCGCTGCGCACCTGCGGGGACCGCGGGGCCTCGGCCGGAGGCGCGCGCTGCCGCTGCTGAGCCTGGCGGTGTGCGTGCGTGTGCACGCGTGGGTGGGTGCGCGTGCTCGTGCGAGCTTTTAACCTCCGTGGTTGCTGGCGTGCGTGGAGGTCGGGGTCTGAGAACCGAGCCTGTTCTTCGGCGGCTGGTTTCCGAAGTGCCCGCCAGGGGCTTGCTTTTTACGCCGTTTTTCTCAATGAGTCCGAACCGCTGTCGCCGAGGCCAGTGCCCCCGGCGCTGTTAACGAAGGGCGTTTTCTCCGGGTGCGGTAAAGCAGGACTTCTGCGGAAGGAAGAGAGGCTTTTGAACTTACGGCCTGAAGAGTCCTTACACTCCAGGTCAAACATATTTAGGAAATGGTTGCATGTTCTAAAACTAGGGGCCCGTCCCATGCTCCGCGGGACCAGAGCTGTGGGCCATGGTTGGGAGGGGCCCATCGGTCTCACAGGGAAGGGGACCTGACCTGCAGGGTCTCATCGGGCGAGGCTGTCTCGCTGCGCCCGGGGTGGAGGGGGCGTGGACACCCGTCCTGACGGATCCACCTGTGATCGCGGGGTCGGGTGCCAGGAGGAAGGCGTGCGCCAGGGCGCAGGGTGACCGGCCCCGTCCGCACGAGCTTCTGCACCAGGCAGAGCCAGCCCGCGAGGGGGTGGGGGAGGGCCGGTGGGGGGGGAGGCACGGGGGCTCCCCAAGCAGGCGGACAGACTGACTCTTCCTGGCGACGTGAGTTGTGGGACGGTTGTTGAAACTCATGGAAGGGAACAACAGAGATTTTTGCGGATGACGGTATGGATATTTATTCTCGAAAAAGGAACTGGACGCAGTTAACGAATGAGAATTATGCCCGTGTGCGGAACCGCGCGTGTCAGGGGCGTGTGAGCTGATGCCTGCAACATACGTAAATGCCACAAAAAGCGAGATGATGGACAGATGGATGGGCACGTAATAAAGCCAGTTCGGCAACATGTTTACAAAGGCAGAGCCCAGGTGGTGTGGGGATGGGTCTTCACTCAGGTTCTCTCAACTTTTGTGCACATTTGAAATGTGCAAAATAATAATTCAGGGGAAATCAAGGGAGTTGTCAATCCATTTGAAACATTACTGTAGGTGTTTTACATTAAGATGGGGCCATATAAATAGAATTTAATGGGAAGAACTTTCTCACCCACAGGTAGAGACGTTACAGTGCTACTGTGAGTTCTCATTTTCTTTTTTCTTAAGGAGGCCTCCCAGAATTAAAATGCATGCATGGTGGTTTTAAGAATTTCAATAATTTTTAGAAACCGGAGATTACAGACAGTTTGACATGGTCACCATGACTAAATCACAGCAGATTACAGATTCAAAAATCAATCAGTATTCTCTGCTGAAGTCTAATTAACAGTTAAACGTTATCAGTCACAAACATGGAATCTTAATCGGCAATGACCTCAGGTATTCTAAATGTAAATAAAATTAGATTTAGGTCCCTTTATTAATTACCCAAGTGCTGTGAATAATTACAGCGGCAATTGATACACTTAATTTCTCGTGAAAGGAAAAAAGAAACTTACAAAAAGTTTCTCAACACTGTATCCTTAACTCTTTAGTCACCATGACCCATGGGTAAGAATTGTCTCGGATTCTGTATTAATTATCTAGAATGATGTGTCATTTCTTTTTGGGGGGGACCTCAGATTTCTGTAACTTAGGTGCTACCATCGCTCTCACATCACAAAAGGCAACACCTGCGCCAAGGAATTCTGGGTGCCGGGGCGCATTAACGAGCAGGAAGGGGTGGAGGAGGGAGCGCGCGCCCATGGCTTGGCGCACGGAGGCTGCTGACGCCCGCGTGGAAGCCTGCTCTGTTGTCCCGTCCTCCTTCCTGACTGCAGCACAGTGCAGCGTGTGGGCCAGCCCGCCCGTCACGGTCGCCGCTCCGCGGGCCTCTCGTGCGTGGCCCCCGCGCTGGCCCGTGAGTAACAGCCGGGGAGGAGGGTGGTTTCCTCGGGTGCCAACCGGGACGCCGTCTCCCCACTCGAAGACATAGGTGCCTTTTTTTATGGGGGTGGTTGTAAGGCTAGTTATTTCTGGAAACAGGAGAACAGCTTCCGTTGGGGTCGGTAAGCTTGTTTTTCTTAAAAGGTGCGAGACGCCTGGAGGGGACCGCGCTCCTGACACAGAGGAGTTCAGGCCTTTCCGGACTCGGTTCCGTTAGCACGCGTGTCTTCACACAGGAAGCAGATGAGACCCGGTCCATCTGGCTAAGCCAGTATTAATCAAACTGTATTCGTTTTTAAAAAGAGAACCCATTATTATACTTGACTGTATCTGTCTCAAGGCTCCTGATTCCAAAATCTCCTTACGGCCTTCTTTATGCCGGGTCCCGTCTCTTGTTTTGGATTGTTTTCAGTCATTTCTCTGCATCTTCTTCTCTTTCTTTAAATTCTTGCACGATTTCTTTAGCTTGGATGACTTCTCACCACCTGTTCTGTGTGCGTCTCCTTTTTTTTTTTTGCGGCCTCTCTTCTTTTCTCAGGGTTTAAAATCCATGTGGCAGCCCCTTCTCCCCGGTCAGCTCCTTCTTTGTGGATCATCTTCCTCCGGCATCACGCGTGGGCTGGCGTTTCTCTCCTGTCTTCCCTTCACTCATGACTGTCAGCGTACTGGTGACCTGTCACTGGCCCTTTTTAAAAAACCGTGCACCTGGAAGGTGAGTCCCAGGCCTCCCGGGTACAGAGAGACCGGCTAGGCTGGCACAGACGGATGCGTCTGGGAGCGAGCCTTCACCCTCGGGGGGCGTCAGAGCCCCTTCCGCTCCGGAGCCACCAGCCTCCACACCGAGACAGCCTGATGCGTGGAGGGGAAGTGACAGGTTCATTTTTCCCTCTTCATTTAAGCCATTTGTCTTACACACCCCCGCCTGCCGTCTGACCCGCATGGCTCGTTTACTGGGGGCCGCACCGCCTCGTCTGGGAGGGCGCTGATTTGCATCCGACGGGAGGATGAGGGGGAGAGGAAGCTCGAGGGCCCTGGGCCCTCCAGACGGGTCTGCCCTGGGCGCAGCCACAGCCGTGGGGGGCTCCCTGCACGCCTGTGTTCCCATGCGCGTGGACCTGGCTCTCAGGGAGGATGTCGGGCCTTCGGTGGGTGCTCTCTGTGCGCCTTTCTACGCGTCAGATCCCCGAAACCACGCTTCGGCTGCTCTTCATCTCTGCTGACCCGCATTAGATGTCACTGGTTCTGTGAGGCCAAGTAACCGTCACCAGGCGGGCGGCCTGCGTGGCCTGCGACTCAGCCTGGCTGGCCAGGAAGGGCCGAGCGGGGCTGTCCTCGGAGCCACCGGGGTCCTCACAGACAGGCCCTCCGTCCGCGAGGTCCAGGGGACCCGCCGACATTCCGGCCCCTCTCAGAGGTGCCCACTCCTGCCCCCTAGAATCTCGCATTGGTGGGGCTCAGAGGTGAGCTGCCCGGGACCCGCCCCCCAGCCTTCGAGCAGAGTCCACGCTCCGCGTTGCCTGCTGGTTCAGAGCTGGGCTCGCAGGGGACGTGCCAGCCCCTGGCTGCTGCTTCTGTGGCCCCGCGCCCGGGTCCCCGTGAGAGCCCGCGTGCCCCTCGGCACCCTGCGCGCGTTTGTGCCTCACTGGTCAACGCTTCCACCTTTTTCCCGCTTTGCGTGGCTCCTCAGCGTCTGCAGTAGCCACAGTTTCTCGTGTTTCTGTCGTTACTAGAACGACCCCTGCTCTGTGTGCACCCCAAGCGCAGGCCTTGCTCTAGGACTTGCCCCCCCTTGTCCCTTGGCTGCCACGCCCACGAGGAAGCGGCCGTGCTGGGACCAGGTGCAGAGTGGCAGTTTGCGGGTCCTCAGCCAAGGGGCACGGGCTCCTGAGACCTTAGTAAAGAAGGTCGTGGAGACTTGAGGGGACGTGTCTTCCACAGGGGACCCCGACGGGGCGGCCATGAGGGGCCCTTCGCGTTCCGGCCGCTCGGCTGGTGTCTCTCAGTGGTGGGGCCACAGGTCGCCTGGCTTCCGTGACCCCCACCCGCAGGGATCCCTGGCACCACCCTCTGCTCCGTGGCCTGGTGAAGGAATAAAATGGAGGGAGGGACGCCCTGGCACAGGGGAGATGCCTCCCCCAACACATGGATGGAGAAGCAGCCCCTGCACACGGTACAGGGAGGCCAGGCAGACATGGGGGCGACCACAGTCGCTCCGGACCCTCTGGGTGACGCGTGCCTCCTGGCCTCGCCTGTGCCCGAGGGGTGCGCAGCCGAGCGAGAGGGTCGGAGGGGAGGCAGGGCCAGGTCAGGGGCAGAGCCGGCCCCACCTTCCTCCCCATTGTCCGTCTGGAGGGCCCCTGCTCAGGACCCAAGCGGCACAAGCTGGCACAAGTGTGCCTGGGGCTCGGACGTGTCCGCAGCGCGAGCCCGTCCCAGCGTGGTGCCCCCCGCCCTGGGCAGTCACCAGGCATCAGTGCCCAGCACCAGGCACGATTGTGTCCTTCCTAGCGCTCTGGTCCTAAGGTCCAGAGACACAGAATAGGTCCTTCAGGCCCGGCGTGGACCTGGGCAAAGAAGGCCCTTACGTTTTGAGCCTGGCGGGGGCCTGGAGCAGTTGGAGATTGTCAGTTGGGGCGGCACGCCGAGGGGACACCCAGCCGGGGACCCGCACGGGGACGGAGGGTCGATGTGGCCGGGTCTGGGTCGAGGGGGCTGGAGCCAGGCGTGGCGGGGAGTGCGAAGCTGCGGAAGACCAGACAGCGTGTGGGGGGCAGTCACCAAAGGTCCCCCAGAATGTCAGGGGCCAACCTATCTATGCTCAGGGCAGACCGCAGCCTGGGGGGACTCTGGGCAGTGCCACGTGGAGCGCCCCCCTTTTCTCCTCGAGGAGAGGTGCTGATGGCAGCAGAGAGGGGCCCCGCAGCCCCGAGTCCACATGGGCGGAAGGACACTGGACAGTGGTGTGGGGCGAAGGGAGTCTTGATTTTCAGACAGAGGATGTTTGCAGTCCTGTGGGCCTGTAGAGCCCGCGCTGGGCAGCGTCACGGTTGCCACTGCTCAGTGTCTGGGTGACGGGGACTCACGTTCCAGTGGCAGCTCCACTGGGGCTCACCTTTAAGGGACGTCTGTGCTGTAGAGAGACTGTGAGAGAGGGGCGCGCGTGCCCTGCAGGGCGGTTCGATGTTCCTGCTGCCACAGGTAGTGACTTCCCTTCGGCATGTTTCCTTCTGGTTAGTTCTTCGGTGTTTCCCTTGCTGGGGAGGGGGAGGGGAGCGCACGCTTCCTGGGGTGCGGCAGGGACTGCCCCTGCCCCTCAGCTCCTCGGACGAATGTCAGCAGCCATGACTTTGCTCTGTCCTGAAGGTAACTGTTTATTACGCCGGGCATTTAAACCCTTGGTTAATAGGAGCAATTAAACAATCGCTCCATTTCCAGCAAATTAACAGCCCTAATAGGTAATTGCGACATAAATGAAGATAAATTTGTTTTAATACAACGAGATAAAAAGAATACAGACAAGAACTGAATCTCAGATTAAGGACTCCGACTTCATTACTCTGTGGAAAACTCGACTGCTTCTCTAGAAGAAGTTGAAGGCTGTTCGGGTTTTCACCACGGCCCGCCTGGGACTGGAGGCTTTTAGTTCGTCATCGGCAGCCGTCCGTCTCGAGAGACGATGGTGTAGCTTCTTAAGAGTCTATCTGCACCGCCGAGAATGGCTGTGCAGTCCGACTCGGGAGTGACACGGTATCTGTCTCCTCCCGTGTTGAATCGACATCTTGCGATGACGCTGGAGTGTCCTCTCCAGTGAAGCTGAAGCTACAGAGCCTGGGCAGGGTGATATGGAGGGTCTGCTGTTGCCCATGCAGCAGACCCCCCCTCTCTTCGCAGCTGAAGGGTCCAAGGGAAAGACGGAGGCTTTTAGTTACTTATTTACTTTTCTATGTGATGGGCGGGTTGTCCCGTTTTGTGCTCTGGTCCACAGAAAGCGAGTCACAGAGGGTTTCCCCTAAACACCTGCCGGCGGCGTGGGGACCCCGGACGGCGGTCTTGGCCGGAGCTGCTCACAGGTTTTCTCGGACACGTCAGGACCCAGAGACCAACACCCTGCGGATAATTTCCTCCTCACCCACGTTCCCTCTGTGACCTGCTCGGCTGGAGGGTCCCTTTCCTTTCTTACGTGTCATTATAATTTGGAGACTATCCTGACGGCTTATGGTGTGTTTTGTCGAAACGTGGGAGTGATGGGGTGAGACGTGGTTTTAGAATGACAGACGGGGTGGCCGTGCGGACAGGACCAGTGAGCTTCCGCGAGGGCAGCTGGTGGGTGAAAGGCGGGGCAGTCACGTGACGCCCTGCAGACAGGGCCTGCGGGCCTCCTGCGGTCCCCGAGCCCTGCGAACATCTAACACGTTAGAGACCAGGGTCCCGGCTTCTTTCTAAGGACGGGGAGGCTCCGCAGGTTCAGGAGCCACAACCTGGGCGAGGTTAAATGTCCAAGCCTGTTTCCGGAAGGTTGTAAGCCGGGGTGTAGCCGGAACTGCCTCACTGAGCTTCTGCCGCCGCGGGAGAACTTCCCGGTAGCTTTGCGTCCTCAGTGGCCAGCCCGGGGTCTGGGCCCCGCGGGAAGGTCGGGTGGGCGCGTCGGGCCATGGGCGGTTCGGGTGTCAGAGTCTCGGGACTGAACACCTGTGTGCCTCCCGGAGCCGTGGGAGCGGCCCCTGAGTCCGGACGCCCCCACTGTCCTCCCTCCGGTGTCCCGGGGGAGATGACCCGCCTCTTCTAAACCACACGAGGTGGCCTTCCAAAGCAGGAGTCCTGTCACTTGCCCTGGACTAGGGCTGATGGCCTCCTATTGCTTTAAGGATCAAGTCCACGCTCATCAGTGTTCTTTGCATACGGGATCCTTAAAAAGGAGTTCCCATCCCCCTGTTAAGCTTCTCCTCCCGCACCTTTGCATCGCTCACCCGCTGGTGGGTTCGGGGTTCGTTCATGTACCAGGTGGCCAGGGCTTGAAGGCAGAGAAAGCGTGCCGTGCGGCGTCTCCGGAAGACTCTGGGGGCCTGTGGGACGGGCCCGTGGTCTCGGCATGTGAGCCGACCGTGGTTTCCCATGAGCGGCACCACGTGGCAGGGTCTGTGCAGGAGAGTGTGTGCCAGGGTCCCTGTGTGGGGGTCCCTTTGGGTCACTAACTGTCATTAAGCTTCCAAGAGCCCAGGAGACCTTCCAGAACACACACACACACACACACCCCTTTCATTTTATTGGTGCTTTGGCACAGCTTCCTCTACACTCCAAACGGGGGTCAGAAACGGAACTGGGAGAGGGGCACGGGGCCCCCAGAGCACAGAGGCTCCCCCTGAGCGTTCGCTGACTTGAGGTTGCCACACGAGGAAGCTCCCCTTCAGGTTTCTTCTTGTTCCTAAGTCCACAGGTTCAGAACTACATAGATAATTTGGTAATTAATTTCTTCTTAATTAATAAGATAGTTTAATGATCACTCAGCTGTAATTTAAAACTGAGTGGAGACGTTAGGGGGTCTCTTATTTGTTGCTGGGAGATTTACAGTCCCTGGTGGCGCTCTCCGGGGAGCCCTGCCCCCATCCCGGCTCTCGTGGAGGGGCCTCTCGGTGGGGGGCACAGGACACGCCACCTCTGGGTGATGGCACCAGGCCAGGATGGGACCCACCATGACTCCCACCCTCAAGTGGTGCCGTACAGTGTTTTCGTGGAGTAAAATTAAGAGTCTCAAGCCAGTTATTTTCACGAGTGTGTCTGTTATAACGTTTTAAATATTTGATTGGATTTATCCCTCGTACTTCAGTTCCCACCTAGGGTTGCTTGCGCAGAACTGCAGGTCTTCCCCACCCCCACCCGGGCCCCACAGGCTCTCCTCCTCAGCCGAGCAAGCCTCCTGTCCCCCACGCCAGGGTCCGCTCGGTGCCTCCTCGTGGCTCTCCGGTGTCGGTGAGGTCTCTGTGCTTCCCCAGGCCCCCCTTAGCCTCACCCCGCTTCTCCCGGCCCCACGCACCCCCGAAGGCCCGCCGTGCCCCCCTAGCAGAGGTGGGTGTTGTGAAGGATGGAATGATGTCGAGTGTCGGGTCTCCCCCAGGCTCCGGGGTGGACACGGACGGCGGGCCTATTCGGGGCCCGGGGCCCCACCCGCACGGGAGAAGGTTGAAGGACGGCTGACAGCGGGGATGGGGACTGCACGGGGGGCATTCTGCGGTGGCCCTGTGGCCCTGCCTCTGAGGGAGAGATGGGAGCTGCTGATGGGGGTGTGGGGGTTTGCTCCTGGGGTGGGAGCCTGTTGGGGTCAGAGGCCAGGTCGTGCTGCCTCCCCTGGCTTCCTCCTGCCTTTGCCCGGCTCGGGGGGTGGGTGGGGTGCTGCGGAGGTTCTTGTGAATTGATTAATTCAAATCAATCATTCAGTCCATAGAGGATGTTTTGCTGATTAAATTCACTAACATATATCGGGCTGTGCCAAAATGTCATGATCATTAATGAAATTAAAAGGCTTGATTTGTGCCTAATTTCGGAGGGGGTGGTGCCAGCTGGTGCCACGCGGGAGGTGTCTGTGAGGCGGTCCGGAGCCGGAGGCCAGGACCAGGTGCGAGCGGCCGCAGGTCTGGTTTGGGACCGTTGGTGACAGTCAGGTGTGCGGCCACTTCTGCGCGCCAGGCTCCGGGGCTTCAGGGGCGGAGGCCGGAGCTGCACCCCTTCGACAAGGGAGGCCCTGGCTCTCTGTGTGCGTGTGTGTGTGCATACATGCCGTGCACACGCGGCCGTCCTTAGGTGTGGGTGAAACACGGAGCTGGCGCCGTTAGCACCTGCGGGGATTTGGGGTGTGGGGCTCCCCTGAGCCACCTGGATAGTTAGCACGTCCTGGGCGCGTGTGGCAGCTGTGGTGACTTGTGTCTGGTTGGATGTGGGCCAGGAGGCTGGGCCGGGGCCGTCACGTTATTGCTGATCGGTGGTCAGACTGTCCTGGGAAGGGAAGCTTGTCCAGGCTCCCGTAGTGAACACCGGGCGCAGGCAGACTTGCCCGCCAGGTTCCCCGCAGTGAGGCGCCCACTGCCCCGAGCCCCGGCGCACAGGCCCCCAGAGGGAAGGGCCTGAGAAGGGACAGGCCGCCCATCCAAGCACGTCAGTCAGTGTCACGCCTCCCGCCCACAGGAGGATCCGGGAGCGCCACGGTCGTGGGAGCCTGTCTGCGCGCAGCTAAGTAGCAGGGCCAGGGAGCCCGCCTTGCTGAGGGAGTCCCGTGGGTGTCTGTGTGGTGGCGGGGACTGTCCAGCTAAGGGACAGTTGGCCTCGGGAAGGGTCCCCTGCAGCGTGTCCCTCTGGTGGCAGGGAAGGGAACTGTTTTGGAGCTGTTTCCATGACCAGCCATGGGAATTCGGGGCCTTGGATCAGGCAGCAGCCGTGAGGGTGACTGGAGAGGAACTCTGGTGGCAGAATCTGTCTGGTGTCCCCTCTCTCCCTGTGGTGCGGGGGGTGCGGGGTACAGGCAGTGGCATCATTAGGAAACCTAGGGAGGAGGGATTGGGGGCAGAGCCGGGGGCTCAGGGTGGGCCACGTGCCATCGAGGCCGCTCCGTCGCGGGCGCTGCGCGTGGAGCTGGGACACAGGGTTCTAGAATAGGCAGGCAGGTGCGGGCCGTTTACCAGACGTGGAGCCGGGCGTCGAGGTGGGGCGGTTGCCCAGGGGCGCCTGGAGGCTGGGGCGGGCCTGCAAGGGGCGGCCGGGGCTTCCTGTCCCCGCCGGGCGGAGGGGACGCCAGCCCTGACCCTGACCCAGCAGACGCTTCGCCCTCCCGTCCCTCTTGGTCTCACGCTGGGACTGTCTGGCACTGACTCCCCCGGCGCTGAGACGGTCCCGTTTAGAACAGCGTAGCCGGGGGTCCGGCTCCTCCTCCCGCGTGGGCAGCGGCGTCGCAGTGTGGGCGGAACAGAACAGACGGGAGCCGGGTTTTAGGCGCTGCCGGTTTTGAGAGCGCGTCCTCCGCGTGCACTACACCAGCTGTTCCCAGCGCTTGCTAACACACGTGCGAGAACAGGAATTGAACGGACAGGAGTTTAGTGCTCAGCCTACGGTTCAGGCTTTGGGCGGCCCCGTCCCTGGTGCAGAGAGAGGCTGTGGGGCAGGAGCGTTCTTGTTGCTCGCGAGCTCGCCCTTCCCGGCCTCGAGTAGCAAGGACGGGCGTTCATTTGAGTCCTGGAGGATGTTTCTCAGATCCCTTCGCAAAGAAAACATTTACAGGAAACGTCTGCAGAGCTCTTCAGACGGCCTGGCCCCGTGTACGTCCGCCCTCTGCTTCTTGGATGAGCTTTAAGGTCAAAGTCATTCTGGTCCTCCAACTGCACAGTCCCTTGGAGGCCGGCAGTGAGAAAAAAATGCATTAGCGTCGATCACCAGAAACCCCCTTCTGCTCCCCGCCCCTCTGCGCATCCCAGGAAGTAAACTGGCACTCACCCAAACAGTCGTGATTTTAACTTAATTTACGTTCAGTCTTTGGGATTCCAGGTGACCCACACGACACATGTCTTGCAGCTATTATAATCTGATCTTAAATTTTACTTCTGAGTTCACGCAGTGATTTATAAAATACTCTAATACACGTCTGCAAAGACCCCTGATCAATACGCCAATGGCTTTGAAATGACAGAGTGCCACGCTGTTCCTCTGTAATTTAAACATGATTAGCTGATGAAGGTTATGATCAATACCCTACGGGAAGATAAATTAATTGATAGCATCCTCTCAGGATGATAAGAGGCCTGCTGGAGGTGGGCCGTCCCTAATGAAGCTGCTGCCCCGTCTCGGGGAGCCATTTTTTACCCGTCGTGTTTCCACTTAATCATATTTACACGATCATTTATTTCCACGAGAACCGTAAGCTCGGGACAGACCGGCTCCTCGTTAAAGCTGTGTTCATTCGGAGCAGAAACGGTCTGCGGACGCCGCGCGCGCCCCTCCATGTCGTGACCTGTGGCGGGGGACAGCGAGGCGTTCCTTTGCGTGGGCGTTGGTCAAAGTAGCAGCTCCCCAGGCCGACAAACGGGCTGGATGGATATCTTGGCACTTAACGACGGCGGGTCCCCACAGAGGCGCATCTCGTCCCCACAGCCGCAGCCTTTCCGCGGTAGTGACACCCCTCCTGGAGCAGGGAGGGATTGCTCATCGTGGGCTTCCTTTCCCGTTAAACCCGGCGAGCTTCGTCGGAGAGCCGGTTTGCCAAGAGGAGTTACGGCTGGTTAGATTCAGCTTCGTATTGATGAAGATAAACTTCCAATGTGTGTAGCAATATATTTAAATAAAAAAGTCTTTGATGTAATTACATGTCCTTGAATGTAATTCTCTGCGGGAGCTTGTAAAAGGAAAAATCGTTCTTGAGGCTATTCAAAAAAATAGATTTCTGATTTTTTCCAAGGGGATTTGGTTGCATTACCCTGTCCTATTTAGGATTATTTTTGCCGCGAGTAACTTGGGGAAAAATCAAGTTATTAGAACAATTTAAACAAGCTGGGTGTGTGTTTTTCTGTTTCGCATTTGGGGCTTCTGAGGAGGTCCGTGCAGGGCTGCCCAGCCAGAGGCCTGGCTCCTGCTGTCTCCTGTCCCACCAAGTGTGGCTCTCGTCCCCAGGATGCTTGCGGGGGCCACGGCCCACCCGTGTGCTCTTTAAGGGGCGAATCGGAGAAAGACCTAGGAAGGAGTGGGCCCAGGAGGGCCCCTGGACACCGCCACCTGCCCCTTGTCTTGTCACCCATTGGCTGGGGCCAGCTCCCCTGACCACGCTGGGCTGGAGCACAGGGGATGGAGCGGACAAGGCTCCGGGAAGTGTCGCATCTGGGCCAGCAGTCACGCGCCCAGCTCACAGCCGGGAAGCCTGCTGCCGCAGGAATGGTGGGTTGCAGGGACCACCGGCGGCCCCCATGTTTGGAAACCAGCCTCACACTGGTCTCTCCTGTCCCCTTGCCCACTAGTGGCCCAGAAGATCGTTGCCACGAGGAAGAAGCAGCAGCTCTCCATAGGACCCTGCAAGTCCCTCCCCAACTCCCCCAGCCGCTCGTCCGTCTGCTCCGCACAGGTGTCGGCCGTGCACATCAGCCAGGTGCGTGGGGCCCGCGGCGGGGGGGAGGGGGCAGGGGGGGGGACGCGGGGAGCCTGCCCGTCCGGAGCATTGCCGGCCAGCACTCGCGTGCAGTTCCTTCCTGTGTTCAGCTGGCTAAGGACGGCACGTGGGTAATTGGCTTCACACTTGCCCCGGAGACTGCCGAGGCCGAGTGGTGCCTACGGGAAGCCGCCTTTCACGTTCCCTGTCAGCTCACAGCCGGTGCCAAGAGGCATGCTGGCCGAGGGCGGGGAGCTGGCCCGGTGTCTGCCCTCCTCCCGTCTGCCTACAGGGGGGACCGTCGCGGGTGGATATCTCGCTGTGCACGCAGGTTTGGCGGGAGCGCTCAGCTACAATTACCGCCTCCCTGGGCCCTGTGGACACTTACCTTCCCATACTTGCTAGATTATTTACTTGGAAATAAACAGAACAAGTGTCACCTTGGAAAATCTAACCAAAACCCCTTCAGGAACCGTGGCTTGTGCCTCGTGCACCCGTGTTCTGGTGGACGTCTCTGGGGCAGGTGTTAGCGGGGCACTTTTTAGAGCTTCCACGAGAAGGCTGCCGTTTCGGGATGTCAGCGAGCGGCACGTGTACAGCAGCGGCCCGTGGGCGGGGGGGCGGTCACGGGTGTTCCGGGCTCCACGCAGGCAGCTTAGTGTCCCAGGGATCCTGAGGCAGCTCCCAGAAGTGTTCACGTTTTCATGTTGTTTTCAAACTGAGTGTGGCTCTCCTGGGCCAAGCAGGGCTTTCTGAGGCAAGCGGCGCAGGGACCATAGATCCAACTGCTTCATTTTCTGAGGGACGAGGAAGTAATTCCACTTGACTTTCAACGTTTTTAAAATTAAGCGATAGAGGCTTCTCTTAGACGCGCCAACTCAGAGGATCGGTATGTTCCGGAACGAAAAGCCACGTGTGTCGTACTTGGTGCTGTTACATGTGGCAGACCCAGAGAGGCCAGCAGGCCGGGCGTGCAGGCATCTGCCTCGGCGGCGTGACCGGTGCACGTGTCACTGCATGGGGGGTGGCCCCCGGGTCCTGGAGGGTGTCCTTAACCCGGCCGTGGTCTCCGATCATTGCAGACCAGCAACGGCGGCGGCAGCTTGAGCGACTACTCCTCCTCCGTCCCCTCGACGCCGAGCACCAGCCAGAAGGAGCTGCGCATTGACGTCCCCCCCACGGCCAACACCCCGACGCCCGTCCGGAAGCAGTCCAAGCGCCGCTCCAACCTTTTCACCGTAAGTGGGGACCCGCAGGTGTTCAATGAGCAGTCGTCCGCCCGCCGGGTGGCTCAGCCACGCCCGTAGGACCGAGAGCAGATGAAGGGGGGCAGCGCTGACTTCTGGGGAGGTCTGGGCACAGGATCGGAGGCAGAGGCTTGGACATGGCGCAGGGTGGGGACTTCTCAGGGTGTGGGGGCTTCTGACCCATGTGTCAGACGTGACGAGCAAAGGGTTTGTACAAAGACAGCCGTGATCCTGTGACCCTCTCGGTCTTTAGTGAGACACCTGTCACAGTGGACACAAGAGGTGACAAAACTCTGCCAAATCCCCAGATGTGTGCATCTAGCCTTTCAGGTGAGACAGAGAAGCCACCTCCATCCCCGGGCCCCTGTCCCGCCCCTGGCCTGAGGCCTGAGGACCCCCCTTCTGGGCATCTGCTCAGTGTCAGAAGGCTCCCCACCTGGACTTTCTGCAGAGGTGTCTGCGGGGCGTTTTAGTCCTGGAAACGGGCCCTTGGGGCTGCGGGTGAGGAGCTCAGGCTCTGGGCTAGGGGCCCAAAGGCTGCCTGGGTGGGGGGGACCCAGAGGACATGCACGAGCAACATCCCTGTCCTGTCCCTCACCACAGCTCCAAGCACAGCTCCAGGCAGATGTGCGACCGGAGTCATTGGACTTGAGAAGAGTGTTGTTCCTCCCGGGACTGGGTCCGGGCCTGACAAATTGATGCTCTTAAACCCGCTGTTCTCAGCCAGGGTGGTTCTGCTCCCCAGGCAACATGTGGGAATTTCTGGGGAAATGTTGAGCTGTCAGTGTGGGGGCTGGGGCCGCGATCAGCGCTGCAGGCCGCCAGCCCCGGGAGGCGCCGGGGACACTGCTGAGCCTCCCACGTGGTGCAGCTCAGCCCCGCGGTGGGTGACCAGCTCTGTCAGTGGGGCCTTGTTGAGACAGTTTGACTTCTCTTTTGGCTGATGACTGCTGATGGCGATGCCAAGTTCTATGTCCAGTATTTCGGGTCTTGAACTAAAGGGGGACTCTGCAGGGGTGGCTGGGAGTCTGTCATCTGATCTGCGGCCCTTAGGTAGGGGTGGCATTGTTGTGCACACGACTGCCAAGTGCGACAGACCCATTCCTCCCGCCATGTTCACAGTGGGTGGTTACTGGGCGGTCACCCCGGCAGCACACACCTCTCCTTGGCTGTGTGGCCTGCGCCACGCGCGTATTCTGGCTGACCCTGCTGCCGAAGGGACAGAGGACCAGCCAGCCTCCACTGCCTGTGGCTGTGTGACCATGGCAGGTTACTTAACCTCTCTGAGCTGGAAACAGCCACAGTGGCAGTGGGGCTGCTGGGAAGACTCCTCGGCAGGCAGAGTCTTTGGGGTTTTGCTCGTTTTCTCACCACCGCTGACAATGAAATGACTTTGACTGTGGAAAGCTCTGGGAGCTGGAGGACAGGCAGGAGGAGGTGTCTAGGCTCCTGCAGAACCCGGGGCGCACTGCGAACTTCCCTCAGACACGCCGCGAACGGCCACGGTGACGGCAGCAGCACGCCCACGCTGTTCCACGCCTGCGGCACTGGTGGGCACCCGCTCGGGGCTGCGGCGGGGAGGGCGTCACCTCACAGCAGACTGTGACTCCCTCCCTCGTGCCTTGAGGAACCTCGCTCACAGGGGATGCAGAGGGCTGGGCGGGACACCAGCGCAGCAGGAGGGGTGAGGGCCCGGCCTGTGCACAGTGGACCAGTGTCTGCATCCCCGCCCCTCCTGGTAGGGGTCGCGGGAGGGGAGGGCGGCAGCTCAGGACGCCATGCCGTCCTGTCCCAGGGCGAGGGGTTGCGGGGAAGATGGGAAGCCAGGAGGTGCCTTTCAGAACCGGGCTGTTTACAAGCAGGGAGCTTCAGTGTGCCTGTCCCCACCTGTTCAGGGCAGCTCTGAAATGGGCCAGAAAATACCATCCGGGGCCCTGGCCGTGGGGTAACCAACGGAAGAGAAAGCTCTCGGGCAGAAAGAGTCAACGGAACAGTAACTCAGTGAAGGAACATGTCCTAACCCTGTGCTGTCGGATGGGCCTGGCAGTGCCTGGGTCTGCCAGCGCTGACCCACACCTGAGAGAGAGAAAGGAGGGGCTCCGGGGAGAGTGGGCGGGGCCTCCTCCCACGTCCTCACGCGGCACACGTGGGCAGACCCCACGCACGGATCCCCTGGGCGGGCCAGGAAGCCAGCTGTCCGGGCCGGGGGCCGCGGGGGCCGTGGTGCCACAGCCAATAAGAACCTCTCCTTAATTATGCCCATGGAGCGCGTACCTGATAACGCAGGTCTGCCCGTGAAGCTGTGCTCATCGGCGCTGTTCCTGTTCTTCCGTGTTGGACGACACAGTTCGCTTGTAAACCGTTTTAGAAACTGAGCCCAGCCGCACAGGCGTTGCTGGCAGGAATGGGAGGTGAGGGGGTCCTACCAGGCACTGTGACGGGTTTGCCTCCTGTTGGGATCCTGGGCGTGGCCATTACCGGGCCTGACCAGGGGCAGAGTGACGGAGGTGGTGACGGACCCTGAGCGGTCGGTATTTTTAAGCTGAAGGTCGTAGGAATCCTCACTCCACTAGATGTCAGTGTGAGCCAGGGAGTGAAGAGGCGGCAAGTCAGTTCTGAAATTGTAGCATTTAAGAAAGTAAACTCTGCTTGTTACCCACTTACACCGTCTTAAGTGTGTGGAATCTCACGGACTCTTCTTCCGTGGTCATTGTTGGTAGTTTTTGACCTAAATTGGCGCAAAAAAAAAAAAAAGGCGTTTATATAAAAGCGCACAGTTGGACGGCTGTGCCTTCGTCGGAGCACGCAGTGAGTGGAGCCCGGGCCCTGGGGCCGTGCGTCCCCAACACCGTCCGCCTCGCTGATGGGAGGCGGCATCTAATGGAGCCCTGCACACCATTTCTCCAGCGCCACGCTTGCGGGCTGTACCGAGCAGGCCTGGGACGCATCCCGCCGGGCTCACGTTTGCAGCCCAGATGCTCCTGTTGGCGTGTTTGCCACTTTAAACAAGAAGAAATCCATACCCCTTTTTACAAAACAGCGGGAACCGAAAACCTCTCCAGCGGGAGCAAGTTAGGCGCTGTACTTGGGGGAGGACTACACTCGATTCGTCAAAAGCGAGATGGTACCTAAGTTTTCTTCTCCTTTTTTTTTAAATAATTGTTTTGAGAAAAGAACGGTTAAAAGGCCGCAGCCATTTAGTTCCTGGTTTTGTCGTGCGGGCTCTTAGAAGGACTAGTTTAGTTCAGCGGCCCTGATCCACATGCGCATAGATGTTTCGTGAGGAAGTATGTTCAGACGTGCAGGAATAAAAAGCACACGCGTGTCCTCACCGTTCAGCTCATCCAGGTGCAGGCCGCGCTGCTGCTTCGTGATGTGAGCACCTCGCGGGGTGGGGCTCCCCTGGGCGGCCCCGCCTCGCTCGGGGCGCTTCTTGTCCGCGCCCCCGCTTTGGTCTGCCCCCCCGTGTGCCCACAGCCGCGCGTTGCTGCGCCTGTCTCCACGCTTTGCAGCAGCGATACTGTCTGCGTCAGAGTCCCCGGCCTTCTGGGCGCCAGGGACCCTTTTGGTTGCCCGCCCCCTGCTGTGCGGCCCCGTAGGGTCCCTGGGCTAGGGGCTGGGGGCCCCTGGTCTACAGGCTACTTTTAAAAGCGTAGCGAATGCTGGCGACCCCATTAAACGGAGCCGAGCGTGTCCCGTAACCGAAGATTGTGAAAGACACCGCCCAGCTCGTGGACGCCCGCTGTAAAAGCGAGGCAGCCAAACTGGTGGCATGGAAGGAGCGCTGTGTGTGGAGCCTTGCCGTCTTCCTTCCGTGGCGGAGGAGACGCTGGGTCCCCCTGCGGAGGTCAGCGACCGCGGGCTCGCTCACGGGTCCCCGGGCGGGACCCAGGTTTCTCTTCGGCAGGGGAGGCCCCGGCAGCGAAGCCTCCTGGCCCCGTAGCGTCGGTGGCTGCGGGGTTGCCCCTCCGTGGCTTCTCAGCGCGCAGGGGGACAGCTGAGCGTTTCTGTAAGGAAGGGGGCAGTCCTGAGACGCGCCTCGGCCTTCCTCTCCCGGGCGCCCCGCTCCAGCCTTCTGCCGCCCTCCCGCAGGGGTGTGCGGGGCTCCTGTTGGGTTTCTAGCCGTGCGTGGGGGGTGCCCCCGGCCTGGGCGGCGGGACACGGAGCTGCTGTGCATCTGCCGATTTCACGGAGCCTTGTCGGCAGGGGCCCCGGCTGTGCTCTGGGGATGGCCCGCGGGGGGGCGGGGGGGCGTGTGCCACAGCGTCTGCCTGTCCATGCCCGATCCAGCTTCGTGGGTGGGTCTCAGTGTGTCGGATGTGGCCCTG
Source organism: Furipterus horrens (assembly GCF_987537825.1). NCBI lineage: Eukaryota > Metazoa > Chordata > Mammalia > Chiroptera > Furipteridae > Furipterus > Furipterus horrens. The sequence continues at coordinate 215,689,127 of NW_028327171.1, forward strand.
CCGCGCGGTGCAGAGAAGTCACCATGGCGCCGGGACTCGGCGGCCCTCCCGCCTGCCAGCGCGCCGCGGGCTCTCCTGGAAGTGCTCACGGCGCTGGGACCCTCCCCGAAAGGCCCGCGCGCCCAGGGAGTTTCTGTCGTACCCTCTCCTCGGGGCGTGGGGCCGGACCCTGAGCTCCGCTCCCCGGTCCCGCCTCGCCCGGAATCCGGAAATCCCGCTCCCAGCGACTGCGGGGACAGATGGGCTGCCTCGAGGAGGATGCTAATTTTTTATGTTTGTTTTGTTAATTATTCTGGTTAATAGAGAGTAATGGAGATGGGTTTCCAACTTCAGAATTTATAAAATTCCAAAAGTACTTTTAATGAACTTGGTCATTTAAATTTTTTAGAATGTTTTCACTGTGAGCGTGGAGTCTGATTTTATAACAGGAAACGGCGAGTCCCCGCTCTCCCATGAACTGAGATGTGGGGAAGGGAGAATTTAGGGCAATTAGCCCTTACCACACATTATTAATTAAAGGATTAGCGAGGAGTGAGTCCCCAACCCCTGGCTCCAATGCACGGCAGGGGAGTGATAAACACCCCGTCTCCCTTCTGGCCCGCAGGCAGGAGCCTTAAGTTGTACGTCCTCCTGCAGCTTTCTGTCTGCTGCTGCGTTTGTTTTACGTTATTTCATTCCGGGCTGACGCTGCCCGCCAGGATAGTGTGCACGGTGCCGGCCCGTGGGCGTCGGTAAACGCCAGCTCTTAAAGTGGCCAAGGACACGCTTTCTGTATTTCTCTCCCTTCCTGCCTTTCCTTCCTCACCTGAGGACATGCTCACCGAGCTTTAGAGAAGGGGGGAGAGGGGACAGAGACACTGATGTGGGAGAGAAACAGCGATTGGCTGCCTCTCAAGAGCACCCTGACCGGGACCGGACCCACAACCCGGGCACGTGCCCCAACCAGGGATCGAATCCATGGGCTTCCAGTTCGCGGGGTGGCGCTCCAGCCTACTGACCTACCTGGCCAGGGCAGGGCGTGCTTTCTGAGGAGCAGGTGGGCCCATGGACATGCTGTCTGAGTTGGCGTCACGGGAACTGTGACCCCGGGTCCCACGGTGCTGCCCCCTTAACAGAAACAAGACCGGCTGCCCGTCTCACACCCCGCAAAAGGGGGCGGCACCGGACACCACCCAGTCTGCTCACTTCATACATCATCTCAGATTTGAAAAGCACGCGAAAATGTTTCACCATTTTCAATATTGCGTGAGTAATGTTCCCATTGAAAAGTAATGGAGTGAAGTTGTCACTTGTCAGCACAGTTATTAGGGAGGACGAGTCTCCGATCCTTCTCTCGTAATGAAATAAATCTGTCAGCAGATCGCGGGGCTCGCGCTTCCCCGTGTCGTCGGGCCGCGGAGCCTTCGCCAAGGCCTCCCTCCAACTTGCCCTGGTCTCGGGGCGGGGCCCCGCACCCACCCCGCCAGTGGATCCGCAGGCCGTTCACGGGACGTCCGCCGTACGGCCGGGAAAACGTCCCAGGAACTCGGCCAGCGGAGCCGTTGTTTTTCCCCCAGTCCTGACTTACTGTCAAAAAAGATAGTTTCAACTTTTTCTTCCTCTTTGTTCTGTTATCGTGCGGTTCTCCACTAGTTTGACTTTGAATTTGCTGTTTTCTCACCATGCAGAAGCAATAAAAAGAAACATTAACGACACCTTGATATGAAGCGAGAGAGCACCGTTACGCCGCACAGCTGAGTTGCTAATAGAATTTTTTTCAGCGCTTCAGACGTTAATTAAATGTATACATTTATGTCGCAGGCTTCCCAAACAAGCAGCAAGGAGCCCCTTTCTCCTCAGCTGGATCAGCTGCAGCTTCAGAACGTGTTCTCCTGTTGGGCGTTACTTTTCTGTATGGTCCACTGGTCTCCCGTAATTGAATTTCGAACTCTTTAAAGAAGAATTAAAAGATGATTTTGCAGGAGAAAAGTAGGGGGAAAAGTTTGAACGTTCTCTGTAGAATGACGCCCCCGTGGAGACGGAACGCTCCACAGCTCGCGTCGGGGGTGTGCGTGTGTGTTTGTGCCCACGTGCGCCCCCTGTGGCCTCTCAGTATGCGTTTGCAGAAACGGTGCTGATCAGGGCAGACCTTGATGCCTCTGGAACCGGGAGCCTTACCCAGTGCTGACTTTGTTTCCCTTTTTGCAGTCTCGGAAAGGGAGTGACCCCGACAAAGAGAAGAAGGGCCTGGAGAGCCGAGCGGACAGCATCGGGAGTGGCCGCGCCATCCCGATCAAGCAGGTAACACCGCGCCGCCCCGCCCCCGCCCAGCTTCCCTTCCCCGGACCAGAGACACCCCCCCACCCCCTGGTCCCTCCTGGCCGGGATGCGGGCCCCTGTGCCCGGGCCGGCCCCGTGTTCTCTGTTGATGAATGCAGGAGCCACTCACTTGACATCAATTAGAAGAGGTTCCTGTGTGTATTAAAATAGGATCATTAGAATAAGAAGAGGGAAAACGTGACAACAGACCTAATGAAGTGCGGCCTGCCCGCCCGCATATGGAGCGTGTTTCCAGGCCGAGCTGGCTTCAAAGGCTCCCTTTGTGGCTGGGCTTTGATTGGGCCTCTGGCCGCCAGGCAACAGGAGTAAATCAGATCTGCGCACAAGAGCCCCTTGTGAGCCCAGGAGTCGCCCGCCGTGGCCCTAATTTGCTCGCGCAGACGGACATCTGAACGCTGTTTCAGGCTAGTTTGTCACCACGAGGCAATTAGTTGTGATCGCCGGAGCCGGTGTGTCAGCTGTGCGCGCTTGTCTGTGATTTGCTAATGAAGGAACGGTGACTTTGATTAGGTTCAGTCCCATTTAGACCCTATTACATAAGGAACATTTACAGCTGTGATGTGGGGCCTTAATTAAACTTCCTCATTACACGAGAGGACCTGTGCTCGGGCATTTGTTTTGGCTGAGGTTGCTAGCCTGGAATGGGTTTTCATTAGCCCGGAAACCAGATACCAAATTGCTCATGTCGCACGTAGAAGGGAATTCACGTGACATCTCTTGCTGTTGTATTTCCAAGGAAGACGGAGAGTATAACCCGGCGCCGTGGCTTGAGTTAGCGTGCATCACGCCTACGAGGGGAAAACCCACGGCAGGACGCGTGCTCTGCCTCCGGGCATTGGCAGGACCGCTCCGTCCCCTGGGGGGTCGCTCCTCGGCAGCCTCTCCTGCCGGTGCCGTGACTGTTGCTTTTGCACATGTTTTAGGAGCTTGTGTGGGCACTGGCCACCCTTTCCGAGGGCGGGGGACCTTCAGGAGGGCTGCCGGAGCTGGTGGGGGCGGAGAATGGGTGCAGTGGGGGGGTTAGAACCGTGTCGTGGGAGGACCAGAGCAGGGAGGCCCAGGGGTCCTTCCCGGATGCATGCACCTACTGGGCGACCCCAGCGCGGTCTGGCGTGGGGCCCCAGGAAGAAAACCCATCTTCCGTCCGCGTTGCCATGGGTGGCGATGTCTTCCCGCGGTGGGTGTCCAGCCTGGCGTCGCCCGGGCTCACGGTCGCTTACTCTTCCTGTGTGTGTTGGTTTATAACCCCAGCTCACTATGCAAGGCCATTTCAATGTGCTGGTTCTATGCTGGCAGAAGCCCTTTTACTCTCTTCCTCTCCTCTAATAACTGATCCTAGGACATTTCCTTCAGGAACATGAGAGCCCGTCACCGGACTCTTTCCTCACTCATGTCTGCTGTTGTCTGGGGTGGGACTGCTCAAGCCGGCCAGGTCCCTGGTGTCCCGGGAGCTGTCACTCAGTTTGTACCCTCCTCATCCACGGAAGGGGCCCGGCTCTCCACGTGTGTGAGGGCGGCAGTCAGCCCTCAGGCGTGACAGGAGGATTATCCTCCTTTTAATTGTGAAAGCCCAGAACAATCTCGTCGTGGCGCAGGAGGGGCACGCGGCCGCTGGTTCCTCGGAGCCGCCCCTTGTGCCTGCAGCCACGGGCGAGCTCCATCCTGGGGGTCCTCGCAGCGCAGCGGCCCCAGGCCTCGGACTCCACATCTGGGGAACGGGGCCTGGACTCTGTCCGCGAACCACTGGCATGTGGAAGTTTCAGAGGGAGTTTTTAAATGCCAGCCGATGTGGGTCCTCAAGTTCATCACGCTCGGCGCCTTTCCCACAGGCCCCACAGGTCAGCTGGGTGTGGGGACGATTGCGTGGATTTGTCTCACGTGCACGTGTGCCCCTGTTTATAAAGGAACCGAGTTCATGGGCGCCAGACGGAACTCCCCTGCCCCCAGCGGGATGACCTTGACTAGTAGAAATGAAGGTGGGGGGCCAGGCGGACAGAGCCCGGGGACAGTGCCATCCAGCGCATTCCGGCAGACCTGTTTGTTGAATAAACGAACAGTTAAATGAGTGTTTATTATTTAGTTAACGCTTTGCATCTCACATCCCATCGAATCCCAAACGGTGCCATGCTGGGGTAGCCATGTTTTCTGTATTTTAAATTAAACCCAGGAAGGGTGAGGGGCCAGGCCCGGGACCCAGCCCTTCTGCCCGGGGCCTGTGCGCTCGTCCTGCTGCCCGGACAGGAAGCCTGCGGGAAGCAAAGTTCCGTGCTGAAAATACGGCAACCTTGACCTCGGACAAAGACGCCTGTCTGCACTTGTGCCAGAAGAAGTGTCTACAACTGCCTGCAGGGACCTGTGTCCCCGGGGATCATGCCGCCTTGCTCCTTGGCCCCGGGGGACTGGAGGGGGGCTGAGGCTAGTTGGGGGGGGGGGGGGCGACTAGGGCGGGTCATTTCATCCCTCAGGATGTTGGCCACACTCAAGTCCTGCCCTTCCCGCCCACCACAGAGCGCTTTGCCTCGATGCTCCGCAGCTCAAGACCTGGCCCAGTGTTGGGGCCCCGCACCCCGATGCGCAGGCCCTCCGGAACATCAGCGACCTCCGTGGTGGGCCTGGGGACGGTGACGGTCTCGGGGCTGGCCTGTGTTTCTGGTCACAGCAGAGGTTTTCCCCCTCCCCATGGTGGTTGAGGACATGGGACAAGGCCATCTTTGGCCTGCTGTCACCTGACGCGTGTCAGTACAGGAGGGTGCGTGCCCAGTCACGGGTACAACCTGCCCGTGGGAGGACATCCCCCTCTCCCACTGGGCAGAGCCCGGGGGCCCCAGTGGGCTGGGAGGTCAGCCCTCCACGTCTCCCCAGTCAGAGACTCCTCATCCAGATGACTTCCCTTCTGCAAAACAACTTCATTTCTGGAGAGCCTTCAAGGGGATCTGGTTCTGACGGTTTCTTTTTTACTAACAAGATAGGGTCTGCTGGAATAAAAATTACAAAGCAAAGCAAGAAAAATAAAGAGCCCGAGCCGGGCTCGGCGGCGAGGGCCTGTCGCGTATGAATTTTTCATCGCTGCGGAGCCTTGTACATACATAATCGCCTGATTGCGGTGGGAGCTGGGGAGCTCCCACGGTGTCATTTGCATAAATCTTGTTAAGTCAATGGCAGTTAATGAGGTACAAATGAGCCCGGAGAAGGTGACATGCAAATCGTGGGCGGCAGATGGGAGGTCTGTTTGGGGGGACGGCAGCTGTGTGCTCCTTTCTTCCCTTCCGCATTTTTTAATCTCTGTGTTACTGGACAGATCCGCGCCCGGGCCCGGGGCCCCCCGCTTCCCCGCGGACTCCGGGCTGGGCCCCCGCTCGGCCCCGCGCCCTGACGCCGGCCCCCTCCAGCGGCACGGGCCGAGGGGCCTCGCCTCGCCTCGCCTCGCCGGGGACTGACCCACGCTCCTGTGTGTGTGCGTTTCTCAGATCCTGATCAGTTTATCTCGTCACGCTTACACAGTTGGGGAGAGAAAATACACACACTTTTTTTTTTTTAATTTGGCGGGGACAGATAAAACTTCACTGAATTTTGTTAACGCCTAGAGGATATGTTTATTGAATTTAGAGAGAGGGAAGCGGGGGTGAGAAAAAGAGGGAGAACATCAATCGGCTGCCCCTTGCGCACCCCGACCGAGGGGCAGACCTGCAACCCAGGTGCGTGCCCTGACCTGGAAGCGAACCTGCCGCCTTTTGGTGTACGGGACCTTGTTCCAGCCACCTGAGCCCCCCGGCCGGGGCCCACTGAATTTTTTTAAGCAGGATGGTTTCTCATGTGAGATTCCTGAGTAAAAATGAGTGAAAAATGCTCTTGGCTTTATTCTGCTTCTGCTTGGGGATCTGTTCTCCCTGACGCAGGCCAGCAGTGTTGGCGTCCAGCTGTTACTCCGCATCCCAAGTTCGTAGCTGTGCTGTTAGGGGTGGGCGTGCCCAGGGTTGCTGAGGAATGGGGGGCCACAGCAGGGACCCCTCCGCTGGAGTGCAGGCCCCTCAGAAGGGCCCTCACAGGCCTGTCTCAGTCATGGCTGGCATGTCCCTTGCCTGGCGGTCGGTTCTTTAAAAGACTGCAGTGCTAGCGTGGCTCATGGCGAGCTAGGTCTGTGGGCAAAGTACTGCACCGGCTCACTGCCCTCAGGTCTTTTATTTATTCCATCATTTGGTTGATAATTTGAGGGAAACAGTCTCCACTGACATTGGAGAAATGCCGGCAAAGAGGTGGATGTGGGGACCGCTGTGCTGGTCACTCGGGGCGCCCGCTCTGTCGGTTCTCGCCTGGCCGAGTCCAGCCAGGGCCCATGTTCTGTGACCTTGGGCCCCGCGAGGTTCTGCTGGGCACCTGGCAAGTCTGCTTACCCGCAGGATGCTCCGTGATCCAACAAAGGCACCCACTGGCTTCCTAAGACTTTTTTAAGAGTCTGGAGTTTGACCTTGAATGTGGATGTTGTGGCCGCCTCCAGCGCGGACGGCCAGTGAGAACAGAGAGCTCGTGTCAGCAGCCCCCGGCAGCGCTGTGGGAAGCCCCTTCCCAGGTGGCAGAGGAAGAGCCAGCGCAGTGGGAACTTCAGTCGCGTTCCCCGCCGTCCCGTGAGCTGATGGGAAGCTGTGCGCGGTTCTGATTCCCAGCGGAGTAGAAAGAAGCACTTGTCCGTTAAGCGAAAGGCACCTCTGGAGTTAACCCCCTGGCTGGCCCCTGCAGGCCGCTGACCTGCGTCGTCGGGGCTCCACGCGAGGGGGTCAGTTCTGTGGCGTCAACAGATTAAAAGCCACCCCGTGGCATGCACTTGATCGTCTCCTGGAAGTTGGCCGCCGTTCCCAGCCGGCCGGACCACTCAGCTTTCCTGTGCTTCCGTGGGGGAACGGAATCAGAGGCCGGGCGAACCTCGGGGGACTGGCAGGGAAGGACGGAGCGGCCTGCTCTGCCCCTGTGGCATGCGGGAGAGCTGCGCCTGCAGGTCCCCGTGCCTCCCGCGCCGCGTCTGCAGAGGGACCATGGCGACGGCTCCTGTCTGTGGAGCCTGACCGCGGGGTGAGCGGAAGGCGCCCTGAGAATCTGCTGTTCACCCATGTGGCAAATGAGTGCTGCCCAGGCATCGGGGGCCCACGGAGTCCCCAGGAGCAGGTAATTTACTGACGTGGACCCAGTGCCCTGAAAGCTAATTTACCTCGTGTGGGCGGACAGCTCCCGGGAGCGTTGCATCCACCCAGCCTGGTGCGCACCAGACGCCCCGCCAGTTACGATTATTAACTCAGCGGGTCAGGTGGGTGCCTGACACACCTGTAATTGGACCCCTCGGATGTCCTGCCGTCGTTGGCAAAGCAGCTCAGCGCATCCGGATGCCCACCTAGGAACTGACAGACGCTCACCCACCCTGCCCCACCCCCGCCTGAGCCTGCTGGCAGTGTGGGCAGGTGGCCGCGTGGTCTCTGCAGAACGCCTGTCCCACACCGTCAGTTCAGTGCCCACCTGCAGAACACTTTGAAGTGTTACCCCCGTGGCCGTGAGGTCTGCGTGTGTGTGCTGAAGCGCTTGACACAGGGTCGCCTGCTGGGCCACTGTGAGGTCGTTTGTGGGAGTGGAGGGTCACGTGAGACCCCGTGTGTCCTCTGGGTGTCCGTAATCCAGGCGCAGGGGTGATATCTGACCAAGGGACACGTTTCCTTTCTTCCAAAGTTCAGCGGGACGATGAGGAAATCCACTTCCGATGCGCGTGGAAGTGCAAACTCACGAGTAAGAACGTTGCCCGAAGGTAGCGCTGGCATGTGTCGGCAGGTCGTTTTTCCGTCGGACACGTCAGTGAGCTCGATTGGTTGGGGCGTTGTTTCCTGTCGGACTCAGTCCTGCGCAGACGGGCCCCGGGTGCTGTGGTAGACGCACGGGGAAGGAGCGATGCCTGCGACCCAGGCCGGCTCGGGCGAGCCGCGGAGACCCCGACCTGCGGCGTCCTGGACTGTTGGGTGGGGGTTGCAATGCAGGTGTGTCGAGAGGACCCTGGGAGCCCCCGGAGCTCAGGAACGGCGGGTGCTATTCCGTTGGAAAGAGGAGGCTGAGGGAAATGGAGGCAGGACAGGCCCCGGGGCTTTGAGGTTTTAGTGAGTGGCCCCCGGAGGCGGTGGGGGAGGGCGTTGGGGGGGATGGTGAGCGTCGCAGCAGGAGGGAGGTGCCAGAGGGAAGCCTGGGAAGGTGGTGGTGGCCAGTGCCCAGGGCTGTGCTGCCCTCAGAGGGCCACCGGCCGTGGCAGCCGTGACACGTTCATGCCCAGTGGCGGCGCGAGGGCGTGAGATTCAGCATCACGTGGAGCTCGGGCACCAGGCCGCCCTCCACCCCCGAGGGAGCACCTGCAGGCGGGGTCCCTGGGGACCAGCCAGAGCGGCCTTGGCCTTTCCGGACCGCTGTTGCCGCTGTCCTTCCTGATCGGGTTTATTCGCTCTTGTCACTTTATCCCCGTAGGGTCTGTGACAATGAGTCGTCGTCACCTGTCACAGTATTCGGGGCAACCAGCGTTTAGTGGGTCCTCTCTGAGTGCCAGAAACTGCTTGACTTCCTTCTGTCGTCCCTGAGGACGAGGACGCAGTGGGCTCAGTGGCCCCCGTCCCCCAGGTGACAAACATAAGGCTCAGGGAGACAGCACAGTCACGCCCCCAGCCTCACGCAGCGCGCTCGTCCGTCCGCTGGGGCTGCTGTTGGAAACACCAGCGCCTGGGATGCTCACACAGCAGCTTTCTCATCCCGGCTCTGGAGGCGGGCAGTTCCGGTGAGGTCAGGCCTGGCCTGTGGACGCTGCCCTCTCGGGGTGTCCTCCCTCCGCGTGTGCTCACCCCTGGAGTCCTGTCCTCTTCCTGCAAGGCCGCCAGCCATTGGACCAGGGCCCCACCCTCATGGCCTCATTTCCCCTGGCTTAACTCTTTAAGGTCTGACTCTAAATAGGGTCACACCGGGGTTAGGGCTTCAACATAGGAATTTGGGGGCACACAATCCAGCCTCTAAAACACACCTGGTGCTCAGGACGGGAGCTCGGGTCACGGACCCCAGTGACCACCTGTGACTGGCTCTGCACCTGGGTGGCGTGCCGCCTCCGGCCTTCCCGGTTGTTCATGGTGAGGCCACTGTGTTCCCGTCGGCGTTAGACTCCGTGTATCAGGTGGGAAACATACAAGAAACAGAGCGTGCCGAGGTGCGCGCTCCAACGTAAACCGTTAGGTCGCACCAGGCCGTGACTTGGGACGAGGCTGTGGCTGGCGCACCTCCTGCCGCAGAGCACCCAGGCCCCCGTCACGCAGAGTGTGGGCTGGCCGTTAAGGCATTTCACTCCCGGTCAGTGGCGGCCCTTCAGATTGGTTCTGAAAAGAAAAACGGAGGGTCAGTACTCAGCCCGAGGGACGTCCCGGGGCCTCTGCCTGTGGGCAGCTGCCTTACGCAGTTGTGTCTCTGTGATCACGTGACCTTGTTTAAATCTCCCCCAACCTGACACCCAATCCCTGCCGGCCACAGAGAGGGGGCCGAGGCTTGGGGAGGCTGTCAGGTAGCCCAGGTTAGGGAGCGAGGAAGGGGTGCAGCCGGCGTTCATCCCCCAGAGTTCTCTGGAAAGCGTTTCTAGAACAGTCTTCCCTACGCCCTTCGCCCCGGACTGAACCTGTGCTCACGATGGCCATCTTTTCTAAACCAGATCAGAACTCGGGTAACTGGCATCCTCACGGGGTTCCCGCACGACGCCGTGCTCTCTGGGGGGCTGTCTGCACAGCGTGCGCCGTGTGGCCCCTGGCCTGGCCCTCACGCTGTGGCCCGTGTCAGGCCCTCCTGCCCGTCCAGAGGCTGCCCGTGAGGCTCCCGGGGGACTTCAGCCCCGGACTAGAACACGCGTCCCTTGGGGCTCTTTGCACGCCTCTGGCTCCCAGCTGAGGACGGCACCGGTGGCCCCCTGATCTGTGCTCGTCACATGCCGCCCATCTTCAGGGCCCGCGTCAGCTGCCTCCTGCTCCAGGCAGTGCCCTTGTCCCCGCGGAGAAGGGTTGTCTTCCTCCTCCTCCTGCCCCGGCATCTGCTCAGCCGGGGCTCGGACTCTCGCTGCCTCCATCGCTGACTCGCGGACAGGCGCATCCTCAGCGGGTGTCCCTGCGCGTGTGCGTCCTAGGGGAGCGTGTCCTGGGAGGTTCGTCTCCCGCGGTGTCTGCGGGGCCGGCGGCAGAAGACTGAGCAGGCCAACGGCGTGAAACGGGTCTCATTTTGAAAACAAATTTTTCGTTTGCATAAATATATATATATCATGTTTGTTTAAAATGTAAATATAAAGTCATCTTTGAAGAGAGGATCGTTTTGATTTCGGTGCTCTGTAAGTACGTTAGCGAAAGCCCAGGGCCCCTCTTCTCACCTTTGAAAGGATAAAACCTTCGTTAATGACCAAGAGAACCACTTTCTTCTAAAACTTCCCCGCTGCTTTTCAACGCTCGGGCATCAGGAAATTTCCTCTAAACAAGTATTCATTGTCTATTTTCTTGGGACAAACTGTTTATGTCAGACCCGCAAATTTTAGGAACTCGGAACTGTTTGCATAACAGCCACCTCCTGACCCCTTCCCGTCCCCGTCGGCCACGGCCTTCACGGCTGTGATGAGTGCGGAAGCCGAGACTATGTTTATCGTCAAAGCTCTTCTTTGGAAAATAATTTATAGTTTTTAATATGCCAAAGATAATTTTATAGGAAAGTATGACTACATCAGCTACACAAATGTATAAGATGTAGAAGAGGCTGGAAGAAAAAAAAGCAGCAAAGAGACACGTGGATGGATAGATGGCCATTTTGCTCATGTCTGAAGGACTAGAAATTTAAGACAATGAGAAGTCATTTTATACTTAATTTCATAATTAACAGAAGATGATAAAATCCTACTCTCGGCCCAAATACGGAGAAGACAGCTTTAGAGACGCACTGCTGTATTAATAACAGTCCAGACAAGGCATTTATTCACTTTAAATAAAAACATTTATTCACTTTGTCTCGATAATCTCTCCTAGAAATTTATCTCAAGGGAGTAGTTCTTTAGGAAGAAATGAAAAACAAACCTTCGTGTACAGAAATGTGTATCACAGTTATTTATAACATTGAAACCCCAGGAACTACCGGTGGCCAGCGAGCAGGGGGTTAAATGAGTGACTGTCAGCTAACCAGCGCTGGTCCTACAGCCGCTCAGGGGTCAGCTGGACGGTCTAAAGGTGTGAGAAGTGTTCACAGAAAAATAAGTGAAAGTATAAAGCTTTTAATTAGAACATGAAAAGATTATACAGCAGTCCCTCTCTGTATCGCAGTTCACTTATCACGGCCTCACTGTATCATGGAATTTTTAAAATATTATATTTATCGCGGATTTTTCGCTATATCGCGGGATTTTGCAGTACTGTACAGTAAGTACTAAAATAAACCTAAGGTTCCTACTTCGTGGATTTTCACCTATTACCTAATACCCGTGATAAGTGAGGGATCAATGTACATTTGGTTTAAAATTGGATCAGTAGAAAGACAAGCGAACTGGAGGACTTGAACGAATTTAACTTTTGTGAAATAACTTTAAACTTGAAGAAAAGCTGTGTGAGCAGTACGGAGTTCCCCACGTAGGGGCCAGCCGGGCCTTCCTGGCGTTCGGTCGCTTTATCACCCCCTCGCCTCCGCTCTGACAGCCCCTCGGTCTTTTTCCCTCCCATGACCTTGCCGCTATTTGGGATCAGTTATGCTGGAGAGAGTCTCTGAGTTTGCACTGTCCGGTACCGTCTCTCGAATAGGTTGGGGTTGGGCATTTTTGGCAGGAGCAGCCCGGGACTCAGCGTAGTCCTCCGTGGCATTAACCTTGGTCCGTTGGTGCAGGTGGGTGGGGTCTGCCGAGTTTTCCCACCAGAAGTTACTGTTTTTCCCTTGGAAGATGCTGATGGCTGTCTGGGGCAGATGCGTTGAGACCGCTGATATTCTGTAAAAACATTGTTAATGATATAAATTGTGTTCAACAATAAGTAGGTTTTAAAAATGAAGGCGCTTCCCTTTTGAGAAATATGCGTAGTCTTGAGCAGAGTTTCCTGGGTGCCGAGCACATGTGCATGTGTGTCCCCGTGGGCGGACGTGTCTGTGGGGGGGGGCAGAGCTTGCTCCCCCCTCTTCTCCTGGGGAAGCAGAAGCCTCAGTCCCAGACCCGCCTTCCAAGCCAGGGGATTCCAAGAGCAGTTATTGCGTGTAAACTAGGACTTCCCGGCCTTTGGCACGGTGGTATGTGCAACCCAGCATTTCATAGCCCGTGAGAAAGGACAGTGGAGATCGTTTCAGCGTGGTTTGCTTTTTTTTCCAATCTTCACTGATTTATCGTCTGAGAAGAGGCACTTAACTGCTTGTCCAGCGCCTCCTGCACTGGAGGGAAGGGGGAAAGGGGGGAATTTTGGAGTTTACTGGGCCTTTGAGCAGGAGCGCGAGCGGCCTAGGATGAGAAGTAGCCCAGAGCGAGGAGCAGCCCCGGGGTGAGGAGTGGCCTGGGGATGTGGAGTAGCCCCGGGTGCGGAGGAGCTGAGAGTGCTGGGAGTGTGAGTGGACCTGCAGCAATGGGTGGCCGTCCCCAAACGGAAGCATGACGGACACAGGTGTGGCCCGAGGGCCCCTGGGTCCGGTGTTGTGCCCAGTTGGTGTGAGCGGGGAGGGTGCTCTGCACGACCGGCCACCCTCCAAGGTCTGCTGTGTCCAGCCTCAGGTCGGTTTTGGTATGAAAACTGAAGTTCTGTTACTCAGGAGTTTACATCTTTTCCTAAGTGGTTTATCTCAGAATAAATATATGTGTGTATGAGTAATATGTAGTATACATATGTGTTTAATACATGGAGACCTATTAATTCTACATATTAACCATATTTTTCCCTGTTATCCCATTTTTGCCCAAAGGCCCAAACACTTACCTTGGGTTTGTTATGGAATTACAGTGCCCGGGCACAAATCATGCTGTTTTTAAAGCTGGGGGGCGGTGCCCTCCCTTTACAGCAGGGACGCTGCATCCCAGGAAGGTGAGTGACTTGTCAGGGGTTGCCCGGTGTCCTGTGCAGGGGCCGGGACCCATCGTTTCTTGCTTCAGTGCTCTTTCCCTTATTAACATCGACCCCTCGGGCATTTTCTTCATCCTTGGACTTTAAAAAAAAGTAGAACTAACAAATAATGTTTGAAGGTATTTTGATGGTGTTGTAAGCAGACTTTTTCCCTGAGTTTTATGCTGTTCGATTGGACTGTGTACGAGGTGAGGGAGAGAACAGATACAGGTCATGACGTCTGAAAGGGTCTGGCTCCTGACTGTGAAGAACCAGTGTCTGTACGTCCTGCGTCCGGCAGTTTCTGACCCCCAGCAGCCCTGGGGGGCTTCATGTGGCCTTCCGTCCGGGTTGCACATGAGAAGGCTGAGGCTCTGCTTACGTGGATTCAGAAAGCCAGGAGGAGGCAGAAACAAGATTTGAACCAGGTCTGCCTCCTTCCAAAGCCCGCGAGCTTCTTACCCACCGCGGAGCGTCCAGAGTGACTTCCTGGCACAGGGCCACGCCCAGGGGCCTTCGGTGGGTGGCATCCGTGCCCCACGGTCCGGCCAGGCCCCCTGCGAGACCCCCTTCCCCATGCTGCAGAAATGCACTAAGTGGGATCCACGGCGGTTGTTTGTAATTGGAGTATCTGGAATTCACTGTGGTTTTAATTACTTGATTACTAGTTCTTTTAAATGTACTGTACTCACTGTGGGTCTGCAAATTGGTAACTGGTAGCTACCAGTATAATTAAATACTGCGTAGCACTTGGCTGCAGCCGCACTGAACTGTGAAGGGATAACGCGTGTAGCCAATCAAAAAGAGATCCTTGTAAACTCATTCGGGGTGCGTGCGAGGGCCATCACAGAATGCTTATTGCAGGAGAAATTAAAGACACAATTCTGTGCGAAGAGGCAATATAGAAATTAGTTCCCGAATTACTCGTTAATTGATTTGGTAATTCCCCGGGGTCGGCACGCTCTTTTATTCCCTCCCTTTTTGTTGCTGCGTTCAGTTAACAGGGACCGTCCTCAGAGCAATAAAAATGTGTTTCACGCTGCTGTGATTAGACGCATCCTCACCTCAGCCTGCCCACACTGTGTTTGCAGGGGGAAACATGTATATTTGCGCCTTAAACACAGCAGGCATGTTGTTGCTTTATGTGCGCTTGTCACGGGAGCCGGGGCCGCGGGGCCGCCGGGTTCCCGCAGGAGGCAGGCGCGCTTCTGCGTCTCCCTGGGGAAGGAGGGTCCCTAAGGTAAACCCTCCATTTGTTACCAGCAGAGGCGGAGATTCGGGGGCCTTGATTTATGAAAGTCCTTTCTTATTGTTTGCGACGCAGCAAGAATAACCACACAAAAGGCCATTTGTAGAGACGTGCCAATTGCTTCTGGAAGTGGCGCGGGAAGAGGAGGCCTGGCCCTCCATGTGGGGATGGAGTGGGCACCGGAGGGACGCCGCGAGCCAGCGGGAGCCCCTGGGGTCTGCCTCCCGTCCGTCCGTCTGTCCCGCCCTTCTCTCCACAGACAGACAGGAGGTGACTTTGGCATCACGCGCCTCCTTGTGCTGCTTCGCTGAAGGGGCCAGAAACTACGGTCCTTCGGGGTTTTTGAAAGGCACCGACAGCTGCGTGCAGGCGACCTCAGCGTCATTGCGGACGGCACACTTTTAATATCTTGTCGGCTCAAAAGCAGCGTAAAAGACGTCTTGAAAAACATCATTACATTCCTTTTAGGTCAGTCTGTTCTTCTTTTCTGTTGCCCTCCCCCACGGTCACCCACGTACATAGATGTCATCAGGCTTTCGCTACATTTAGAGCAACTGACGTTTATTTCAGTGTCGCCTTTTAAAACTATGCGGTGCTATTTCGCTTTCCGTTAGGAAAAGCAGGAAACATTCGCCTTTCGCATCGTCTCTGTGAAACAGCACAAAGCTGTGGCGAGAACTACTTTACAGACCTGACGCAATTATTCATTCTTCTCCCACGTCCAGTCTGTCTGCCTGCTGGTCAGTGTCTACACGCAAAGGTGACGTCTGGTCTGAACTGCAGACGCCACGGCTGCTCCCGGGGACAGGAGAGGCACGCGGAGGGGCGGGCGGGCTGGCGAGGGGCGGGCACCCCCAGCCGACAGAGCAGGAATCCTCCGGGGCCTTTACTCTAGACAGAGTCCTCCCGGCTGCCCCCGGTGACACGGTGGCCTTGTGCTCGGTGACAGGCCCACCAGGGACCCGTGAGGCCCTGCCTCTGTTCTCCGGGGGGCTGCCCGGGCAGGTGTGGCGTCCGGCGGGGTGGAAGGGCGCTGGGCCCCGCAGCTCATGTCACGCCTTGGGGCTTACCGTGTGTGAGTCCGTCGTCAGAGCTCCATCCACAGCCCTTTTTTGTCGTGTTTTCTCGGAGGACTCCATCCTGCGAGCTGCTCCCCAGACGGTCCCTGCCTTTAGCACTTTCCTCTACCCGTTCATTCAAAAAGAACAAAATTTAATTCCAGCCCAGAAGCAATAGATTTATGGCCTCCTCCCCCGGGGGCCACAAACCACGACCGAGTTAGATCTGCCTTCGGTTTCCAGAGGACGTGGGGGGGTGGTGTCCCCCTGGAGAATCGAGCACCAAATCCCGTTATCTCCCGGTGGGGTGGGGGCGGGGGCGGGGCAGGGCCCCTGGCCCTGTGCAGTCTCGGCCGCGCTTGTCCCAAATTACAGAGGACAGGACATCCGTCCCCTTGAAGGGCTTAGAAGGCGCAGCTGTAAACATCCTGTGTTTGCAGACGTGACTTCTATCCCCTGCTCCAGAAGCCTCTCTTGTGTTTGGCGGTGTTTTCTGTTACTGGTCAGTGAAAGCGCTCATGGTCTGTCTTCCCCAAGGCGCAGGGGCGCACTCTGCGGACCCCGGGGTCACAGTCCCCCCGGAGCGCCCGGGTGGGGGCTGCAGGCTGAGGGTTTGGAGCCGGAGGGAACAGCCGCCTGGGAAGCACCGAGATGATGAGCATTTCTCCGTGATCTTTCTCATGATCTTTCTGTGCTGTAATGACTATTTTTCACTAATACTTGTACTAATAATTTTTAATGGTTCACCCTGACTGGGTGACATTTTGATACATTAATGAGCCTTATCAATGACTTCTAAAAGTTCTTTAGTCTGCCAGGACACACTGCCACTTCCCCAGAAGGAAGGGGAGTGCGGGGGGGTGAGGGGGGGCTCACTCAGAGCCAAGCGCCCGCCCTCCGCCCGCTGTGAGCAGTAGATCATGGGGGTCACCGGCCACGAGAATGACATCCGTCACTAAATCATGCTGGAGGTGTTGTCCTCCACACTCCCAAGGGTTGTCACGGAGGGTTTCCCTTAAAAATCACTCCCCTGTTCTAAACGATGTGTCCGCATCATTGGGAAGCACAGGCCTCACAGGTGGCGGGGGTTCCCCCGTGGTGGCGGAGTCCCAGGCCGGTGGCACGCGGAGCGCCAGCTGGGCACGGCCCGTGTGCACGGGGGGAGAGGCCACCGAGAAGCTCCCAGAGGGGGACGGTGCTGGAGGCTTGGAGCAAGGACGCTGGCAGGATTCCCGCGGGTGCGGGCAGCCTCGGGGGCTGGCTCTTGTGGCTGACCACGCTGCACTGTGCTTTCCTGGGGGGGTTTGGAGGGGGAAATAATGGGCATAACGTGGGGATTTCTCTTGGGCACAAGACTTGATAGAAGAGGAAGCCTTTTGAGAGCAGGGATGGGACAGTGACCCGTGCTGCAGGCTTGTGTCCGCCTCGGGACCAGAAACCACGTGCGGTCGGGAACGTTTGCAATCTCCTTGGCCGCTCTCTGGTGCATCCCAAGGCCCTACGGCCGTAGGCTCTTAGAGCTGTTTATTGAGTGAAAAGTCTCAGTTCTCACAATTACCTTGTGGAGATAGTAGTGAAATCCCCGTTTTATACAGACAACAAATGCTCAGAGAAAGCAAGCCACCTGCCCAGTGTGGCACAGCTTGGAAATGGCCATGCGGAGGCGTGGACATCGGGTAGGACTTCCCAGGAGTGACGTTTGCCCTGGGACAACCCGGCGAGGTCCAGGAGGAGCTGCCCAGTGGCGCGTGTGCTGCAGATGACAAAGCTCTGGGCTTGGGAGGCCAGCACGCAGCCCCGCGTGGGACTTGGGCACAGCGCACGTTCACCGGGATGCGGGCTAGGCTGGGGCCGGAAAGCGAAGGAGAGAATCCCGGAGGCTCTGCCCGGCCCCGTCCCCCTCGGTGTTTCCCCAAGTGCAGGCCAACACTGTCCAGTCTGCGTGTCACTTCGGTGCCACCAGCGTCACTGGGTACAAGCTGAGCACATGCTGGGCCGCACCAGGACGGGCAGAGGTCTTTTTCCAGGTATCACGGCACATTTTCGGATCGCTGTGGCGGCACCCCGAGAAAGGGAGGTGTGCCCTCCTTTGTGAGAGGTGTCACTCGTCACTGTGACCCCAGTTTTTAGGGATCGGGTGTCCTTGTCTTAGGCTGCGTTTTTGTGGACTGGTGTGGATTGACTCTAAGGCGGCATCGCTCCCTCGCTCCTGCAGCCTTCCAACCTCAGGGGCCCGCGGCGGGCAGGGGCGGGGCGCCGGGGCTTCCTCGGCCCCCGTAGCCGTGCCCTGTGGCCTGTGTGTCGGTGGTCACAGTGTCTGTCCTGGGACCTGCTGCCGCGAGCAGCCCCCTGCACCTGGCCCGGAGGTCCTGGGGGCCTCCGGGACCTTCGTCAGAAGTCCACTCCTGGTCAAGGACGTCATGGAGGCAGCGTCAGCCCCTCTGCCACCCTGGTTTCCGAGGACAGAAGTCCTCTCCGGTGGCGATGCTGTGCTGTGTTAACCGCGTTTAAACTTCAGCCAGAGCCCCGAGACCCCGTGGGCAGGAGCGGGCCACAGGGGGACCCCGAGCGGGTGTTGGCCCAGCGGGTCTGCCGCGGCTCCTGGAGAGTTCCAGAATGACCCCGTGGGGCCCAGCTGGTCATTTCCTGCAGGTCTGAGATGGTCGTGCCGTTAGCTTTTTATAGATTTAAAAGAGATTTTCTTTAAACGTTGATGGTAAATGCTGTTTAATTTTCCCAGCTATTGATATTTCTTCATCTTTTCTTTGCGGGAAACCCTTCCAACGCCATGAGGGCCGGTCTGCCAGCCTGGCGGCGGGCCTGTCCTTGCGCCGAGTGGCCGCCCTGCCTGGGCTGTACAAGGGGTGCCGGTGGCCTGAGGTGGGGGGGTACACGGGACTTGGGGAAATGACAGGTAACATGGTGACAAGCACAGCTGGACAGGACGCTTCCTCTGGAAACGGTGGGAAGAAGGCTTGGGGTCGGGGCAGTGTGAAGCAGAGCCTGGTGGCAGGCCGGGGACCGCCACCTTTGAGACAGGCTGTCGTTCCAGACCCGACCCCGGCAGGCCTGGGGGCTGCAGGGCCGGGGGCCGCAGAGCGGGGGGCCCTCGGAGACAGGACGAGAAAGACCTCATGCTGACACCGGAGGGCGGGGCTGGAGTGGACCGTGCCTGCGGCCACGGCAGCTGGGCTGGCTTCGTGCGCGTGGGTTTCTCTAACCAGGTCCCTTAATCATGTAGTAGTTTGAACTTTCCTTGGCACCTTGGCCGTCTGCAGATCGGTGCTATCAGTGGCCGGTGAACATTGTCTCTCCTCTGGTCAAAGTGAGCCCTGGGGGTTTTCTGACTGGAGGTGCCCGGAAGCAGTGAGACCCGTTCCTTGACTTTTTGATGGAGGGAAGTCGCCATTCAGAAGCTGTTCCATGCCGGAGGCTCTTTGTGAGAGACTCTGGGGGTGGAGGGAACTTGGGGCTCATGTGTGGAGGGCAGCCGTGTGGTGGTGGGAGCTCAGGTTGCCAGACGTGCCCGGGAGGCCCCACTGCAGCTGCGCACACCCGGCCTCGCGGCGGGCTGTAAAGGCGTCGGCAGAGCGTCGCTTCCCGGCCGTGTTTGGTCGTTTGTCTTGCGGTGGGTGCTGTCTGGGAGCTGTCTGTCCTCTGCTGCACCTCTCGGGAGGTCCGGCAGTGAATGGGTACAGGACCGGTCGTTAGTTGTTCCCCACCAAACAGGAGTGGGGGTCCTGGTGACATGCCCCCTGTTGGAGAGTCCTGAAGCGTTTCCATGAGGCAGCCTTGCGTGCACCCACCTCTAGGGCATCCCCTGGCCCAGGAGCGCCTTCCTGGGGGCTCAGGCGGTCCTCAGTTCACGCCCTGGACTTCAGGTTGGTGGGTCCTGAGTGTCTGCTCTCCTCGCCCTCCTCCTCGTCTCCTTCATGGAGAGAGTTTGTTTTACAGAGCGGTTTGGGGTTCACAACAAAATTAGGCAGAAAGTACCAGAAGTTCCAGCATACCCTCCCCCGCCCAGGCACCGCCTCCCCTTGTCCCCACCTGTCCCAGTTACAGTCGATGACCCTGCACTCGTCACATCACCCAAGCCCGTAGGTCACCTTGGAGTTCACTCGGCGTGGTGCGTGCTGTGGGTTTGGAGAAATGCTCGGTGTCACGCTGGGTAGCGTCATGGTCCCGTAGCCCCGCTGTGCTCTGCCTTGTCCCTCCACCCCCCTCCACCGGCAGCCACGGTCCTTTTCTTGATCTTGTTGCATCTGGCCTTCCAGATCCCCTTCCTTCACGCCGTGGTTTGCATGTACGGTCCCCCTGTGTCCGTCCAGGAAGGGGTAGTTCCTTTCTTCTCAGCACTGAATATTCCAGCGTCTCGGTGGGCCGCCGCTCGTCCGCGCGCCTCCCCAGCACCGCGTGCTGCCTTGGCCTGTGGCGTGAAGCCGCTCTGCACGTTTCTGTGCAGATTCGTGTGTGGACGTCACCTTCCGGGGCATCTGGGTGGACGGCAAGAAGCATGGCTGCCAGATTATCTGGCAGGAATATTTTTGGTGTCATCAGAAACCGCCAGCTTATCTTCCCGAGTGGCAGGACCACGCTGTGTTCCCAGCAGCGGGCGTGAGAGCGCCTGTCCCTCCGTGTCCGCACCGGCGTCTGGGGGTGTCAGGTTCTGGCCGCTCTGACGGGTGTGTGGTGGCGTCTTGTTCTGAGCTGCAGTTTGTCCATCTGTGACCTGCGATGCTGCCCTGCTTCTCATCGGTCCGTCCGCCACCCGCACGTCTCGGGCCAGGTTTCTGTTCCAATCTCATTTTCTCACTTTGGTGGGTTTTTCTTGATGATCTCAAGCCCCCTTTTATGTTTTGGGACGATGCCTTTATCACGTGTCTTCTGCAGGTGTTTTCCTGCCGTCAGCGGGTTGTCTTCTAGTGGCCTTGATCACTGCTCTTTCCACGTCTGGTGACTGTCCCTGAGGGTTCGCCATCATTAAGATGCCCTTTCATTTTGATCTTGGGCTTCCTTGGTTTGCCTGTGATGTCTCCTTAGCATCTTCTTGACAGTTTGGCAGAATTTCCTGCGTGCATTTCACCCGTTCTGTGTTGTATATAAACGCGTCCTCCAAGCAGCCCTTGCCCACGTGATTGCTCAGAAGCAAACATTGTTCTCGCCAGCACTTGACACACCTTAAAGTGGGGAAGACGTTTTACAAGTTACGTACTGTAGACATGCTAAACTTCATTCCGATTAGTAAGCGTTCAGGGAAGCCCTCTCGCAAGTCAGTGTCAGCATCCGCAGGGGCAGCTGGGGAGCAGGCACCTTCCTGCTCCTGTGGGGGCTGACTTGACTGCAGTGCCCGTGTGCGGCCCAGGCCCCGCTGAGCCGTAGGGGCGGGTCCCCACCCGCGGGACAGGAAGGCAGGTGGGCAGCCAGCCCCCGACTGATCAGCTCTCCCCCGCTCCTTGGTGGGCGCGGGACGGGAAGCCGTCCTCCACACGGCCGTGAGCCCCTGCCGCCCCCAGCACTGCCCCGGGACCTTAATTTCCAATTTGTTTTCTAGAAAAAAAGGTACAAATTTGCTTTCTTACAAGGCCGTGTGCCATTTCTACATACTCTTAAGATGTCAGCCCGAAATTCCTCACAAGTTCACCCCACCCCCACCCCTCCTCACATCCCTTCTCACCTGGATTTCGGGACAGACGCCCCGGAGGGACAGCCACCCCTCCACCCAGGCCCACCTAGGGCTGCTCGGGGGCTCCCTGCCGCCTGCACCGAGATGTCCCGGGCCCTTCCCGACCGAGCGCCAGCCCCGGCCTGGTCTCAGACAGCCTCGCCCGGCTCCCGCCGCTCCAGGACGTCTCTGGTTTCCGAACACACTGCGCCCGGCACCTCCTGCCTGTAGCGCGTCAGCCCTTCACCTGCCGGACCGGGGTCCCCCCCGCAGATGCTGCCCGCAGGGCCCCCCTCCCTCGGAGCCCCCTGCGTTGATCCGAGGCGGGCCTCCTGCCTCCCACGGTCCTCTGCTGCTCCTTTATCACGTCCCCTGGCATGTTGTAGGCGTGTTTCTTGCGGGGAAGGTCGTGATGTGTGTGGCCGTCCTGGGGTTCACGGAGCTCCTGGCCGTGCTGGCACCGAAAGGGGTCCTCACCCGTGGGCGTGGAAAGGAGTGATGGGGCCTCCTCGGGAGGGCCGAGCGGGGTCCGGGGGCTGCGGGCCGCGTCCGCGGGGGCCTGGCGGTCGCCGCGCTCATTAATACGTTGTGAAGACATTTGGGGGATTCCGCCATATTTTGTACGGTTGCCAACAAAGTGTTGACAGTTGTATCGTGGTTAATAAATTCATTTAGATTTATAAGCATTGTTTACAGAACCTGTTCGCCTGCTGAAACTCTAACAGCATCTGTTCCTTCTTACTAATTAACTGCTAATTACGAACGAGCTCTGTGTGCTTGTCAGTGTAACTGGCTCTGCGTTGTGTAAGGAACATTAACAAATTGATTTACATAGCGGCACAGCAATCCGAAGAGTAAACCGAACAGCAAGCCGCGGAAGCCCCTCAGCCGGTTTCCAAAGGAAACAAACTTCCGAGGCTGTAAATACGGCCGGCGGCGTCCATCACCCCGGTCTTTGCGGGGGGTACAGGGATCAAAGGCGACGTGGACGCGCAGTGGGCCCGTGGGAGCCCTGCCACCGGTGCCCAGAGGAGCCCGCGGGGGCGCCCGTGGGGGAAGGCCCCATGGGGAGCACCTCCGGGGCCCCGTGGGAACGCGAGGCTGTGCCAAGCCCTGCCGGCCCCAAGCCGCCTCTGCCCCAGTGGCGAGGCGCCCGGCCGGGGCCTGGGACCCTGCCGCCCATCACGCGTTTCCTCCTTGGAGCCTCAGCTTTCAGACAGTGCGGATGCGCATCACGTTTTTAAGAGCAGGCATTTAAAATTAACCAGTTTACACGGGCGGTGCGAGACGCGCGGGCTCAGCAGCTTGGCGGGGAGCTGATGAAGGCAGCCGGCCCCCCGCCTGCGCAGGCGGCCCGTTTGCATGCTAACGGCGCGGCGAGAGCCCGGCCCCTGGGGCTTGCTCTAACGCTGCCTCCTGGGAGGAGGCGCGGGGACAGAGGAGCAGGGCCCAGGCGAGAGCGCCGCGAGCACAGGGAGGGAGGAGCTGTGTCCCGGGAGCACTTACTGTCCCTGGTCAGCTCTGCAGACCCTGGAGAACGCGTCCGTGAAACGGCAGGTCACGCACCCGGCGGGCGGGCGGAGAGTGAGTTCGGGGGTTTAGAGAGTAGGTTAGATATGGTCACAGTGTTGCATTAAAGGAAAAAGTCCTAGTGTTTGCTGACTCGGAACGTTTAACATGAAGGAGCAAAATGCACAAGCTGCTGCGATCCTCCTCGCCCGCGGTCAGAAACGGCACCCCCTGGAAGGCGCAGGGACCCAAACGAGAAACGAGACCCTGCTTAGCAGCTGGGCCCCTCGGGCCCGCCCGCAGCCCCCCGAGCCTCAGCCGACTCCTCTGCGGGAGAGGAGGCCAGGCCTGCGGGGTGGGCTGGTGAGATCGCAGGGACCCTGTGCAGCAGGCAGCACGCGGGAGCAGCCCGGGAAGCGGCGGGCCTTCCCATCCCCCTCCGCGCGCGCGCAGGACAGTCACCGTGTGAACACGCCCTCGGCTTCCTGAGCTCACAGTCGTTCCACGTGGCAGGAGGTGCAGCCATGTCCCGTCAGCCAGTGGGTCCCCCTTCACTTCGGTGATGAGCGGGCCGCCGCTGGTGCCGTGGATCTGACGTCAGACTCAGTCTGGGGCAGGTGAGAGAGGAGGGCGTGGCCGTGGCGTTTCCTTCAGTACGAGGAGGAGGAGGACCCAGGCGTTCTGCTGTGAGTCATTCTTTCTGGCAGTTTTTCCCACTCGTGAGTGTTCAGAGGACTTCATTCAAAATTAGAAGATTCAAAATAGTTTGCTCCAAAATACTGCAAAGGGATTAAACTGACTGCAGAGAACTCCGGGCAGCATCTGCGGGTCACGCGTGTCTGTGCTGGCGGCCCTCCCTCGTCACAGAAAGGAGCCGGCTCGAACGAGGTCCTACCTCAGGCCAGGAATTCCCAGTCTCGCCAGGAGGCGCTGGTCTCCGTAACTAGTACGTGTCAGGCTCTGCCCGTTGCCGCAACAGAAAGGCATTCACTCTGGTCCTGCGTTTTACACGCGCCATCCGTAGCTTTCGGAGTTTGCCGTAGACCACCCTTCGTGAACAGAAAGGCTTCGCTCTTGAAACCTAACTGATTAACGCTTTAAAAAAATAACTTAGCGGTGAACACAGTGTTTTGGACTTCGAGTGAAAATCCAGTTTCTTAGACTTTCTGGTAGAATTTGCCACTCGGGGATTTAAGTTTGAAATATCAAGCCATCCTTAACGCCACCTCCAAGGAGCAAGAGTACACCAGAGGCACATGCTTGGGGTTTCCGTACGGAGCAGATCAGCCGTGCGGGGTGGTTGATGTAATGGGTCTCCAACGTCAGAGGCACGCACGTGGCGTTTCTCTCCCCGCGGAGCCTGCTGCTCAGTCTGCATGTAAAACGACGCGATCTTTGCTGGGAAGGGCTTGCAAACAATAGGACAAGTTAGAAATAAAGCGTCTGAGAACACAAGGCAGTACTTTTCCGTTTGCTTATCGCCCAGGGGACTCAAAAGAGCCTTTGGCCCTGTGACGCGCTGTCCTGGAGGCACATCTCTGGGTGTCTGTGTGCACGCGTGTACTCACCAGCCACGGAGAGTCGGTCCGTTTGGACTGGGCTGCGTCTGGTCACCTGTTCCCTAGGCAGCTCTCAGCCCGAGGTTACGCCATGGTCCCAGGGAGCCTACAGACCCGGCAGGGCCTCGTGTGGGCGGGGCCAGACCCCTGGCTTGGGGACCGGGCCCCCATGGGGAGCGGAGGTTTGCCTCAAGTCACCTTCCCCAGCCATGGCGCTGCCGCCCCATTGACAGTGAGTCCTAGAGGGGACCCCTAGGCCGAGATGAAGGGGCCGCCGCTGCCTCCTGCGCAGGAGCCCCAGGAAAAGGGGTGGGCACGCGTTCACATGCGAAGGGCTCCCTTCCTCACAGATGATCGTCATCGGAGAGACGTTCTCGTAGCTTGATTTCCACTCAGAAATAGATGTCACCAGCTCAGGGTGAGAGGAACTTACAAAGAATTATGAACTTCCCTCTAAAATGAGAAAGTCAATGAAGGGAGGCGGCATAACCAGAAAAGGGGAAAATTAAAATCTGAAATAATTTATGAGCAAAATAATTTTCCTGCTAAGAGTGTATCAGCTGTTTACTCCCAGCATTGGAGAGGGTGGCTCCTCATCAGACCCTCGTGTCCTCTGCGGAGACATCGCTGACCCCTGCGGCCTGGGGTTCCTGCCCCTCTCCCCCTGGATCTGTAAGGCCGGCCCCCGGCGCCTTCCGCAAAGGTGACGCACACCCCTGTGGTCGGCCGGTCTTCCGTGACCGTGAGCTGCTCTCAGCGGCAGCGACTGTGACGGCTTCAGTCTGTGAGGACGAGGTGGCTGGAGAGGCAGCACGGGACACTTCCGTTCCTCTTCCCCGGTCTCCTCGTCAGCCCCTTCTCTGACCCTGCTCCCGGCCGGTCAGGGGCCAGCAGCCCCGGAGGAGAGGAGGCAGGACGGGTCCCGGAGAGGGCCGGCGGGGCTCGGCAGGGTGTGGCTGCAGGAGCAGAGAGAGGGTTTTGTGGCGGGTGGAGGGTGACAGAGAGAGGAGGGAGGGATGACACTGAGATTCCTGGCTCTGTCACCTTCATGGACGTCAGTCCGGTCGTGAGAGGAGAGGCCGGGCAGGGACTGGGACCACAGGACACGCAGCGAGCGCCGCTTTCAAGGTCCTAAGTTTGAGGAGCCCACGGAGTAGCCCCAGCGAGCGGCCCGGCAGGAGCTCTGACGGATGAGGGACCTCTGGGCGGAAGGGGCCCTCTGTACAGAAGTGGCGGTCAAGGGCGTAGTGTACGGCCTCGAGGAAGGGCACAGAAGAGCAGGAGGGCCAGCAGGCCGTCCAAGGAACACTAGTGTCATTGCCAAGGGCTGCTGAGGACGAGCCCACAGAGAAAACCAAGCCCAGGAGCAGACCAGCGAGAGGGCCCCGGGGAAGCCGTCCCGGGGAAACCGCAGGACCAGACTGGTTAAAGCAGGGGAGGGCTCGTGCATGTCGGGGGGCGGTGGGGTCGTCGGTGACAGCAGTGACGTGGTGGGGACAGCTGAACAAAGAGCGGGAGGGGGAGGTGCTGGGCGGTGAGTGGGGACAGCACTGGGGCACCCCGACTTTGATGGAGGAGAGAGGACGGTCTAGGAGTCGTCGATGCGTACGGAATGGCCTCGCGCACTAAGAAACCCTGAAGAGACGTGCGTTTATTCTAAGAGCTCCTCGCTTAGGGCTTACGCTTCAGCGATGTGGCAAGAACCACCTGTGTTCACGAAGCCCTTGCTCCGTGCCTGGCACCGGGCCGTGGCTTCACGTGGACACTCTTGACTGTCCACCCGGGGTCGCGTGCTTCCAGGTGGCTCGGGGTTTTTCTTCTCCTGCTGGTAACAGAATGAATTATTTCTAGCACACGTCCCTGCTCACAGACTCATCCTGGTATCACTTGCTCCCCCTTCTGCCCAACTCGTCCTCAGACTCTCTGGGCTCCGCTTCCTCCCGTCATTGTTGGTGAAGTCCAACCCGCGGGTCCATCGGCGCCTCCACGGTCACCGAGCCCTGCAGGAGGGAGCGGCCCGCGTTCCCCACCCTGACGATGCGCCCGCCAGCCTGTGCCTCCTTCCGCACGCCGGAAGCTCGCGCTCGGTCCTCCACACTCCCCTGGGCTTGGGCTCTCCTGCTGGTCTCCTCTCCTTAATTCGGGGGCCAGGACTGCATGTTCCGGAGCAAAGGGGCCCCGCCCCCTCGCCCGCCACCGAAGCTCAGGCCAGTCTCTGCGGCGGGTGGACTCAGGGATCCGAGAATCGGGGTGGGGGGGTTCACCTTCCCTCTGCCGACCTCCACGGGAATTTAGCATCTCCTCCAAGTCTGAGTAGAGGCAACGGCCCACCATGGCGAGAGCCGAGCCTGTGACCCCATCACCCACAGAAACCGCGGCCGCATCCCCGTCCCCGAGCGTCGGGGTGCGCCGCTTACACGCTTGCTCCGTACGAGGGAGAGCTTCCTCGAAGTGTGACTTAAGAGGCACGCTGGCCCCAGAATGTGTTTCAAAGCGGTTCTGATCCCTCTGTTTCAGTGTAGCTGGGTGTTTGTGGGTTTAAAGACGTCCTTCGCAGGAGGGACCCTTCGGGAAGCACCAGGAGCGACCACCCAGCGAGCGTTCCCGTGGACCCGTCCGTGTTTTCCTGCCCTGTCAGTTCTGTCCATGAAAAATGTTTTCATCCCACAGGCCAACGTGTGTGGAAGGTTATGGCTGCAGGCGTTCAGAACTGAGCGGAAGTGCTTGTCCTGATAGTCTCGTTCTCCGTGTCCGTCACGGAGCCTGCCAAGGTCACGGGGCTGCGTCGGGTGCCCAGGTGCCCACGCCCGGGGAGCCGGCCCCAGCACACGGAGCCTGTCAAGACTAAATTCTCCCTCCTCTGTTCTAGAAACCTGGGTTTCACTGTGTGCCCAAACCTGGCCGGCGCTGGGCATACAGGCGTGTGTCTCTCCGGAAGCCGGCGCGTCCCAAAGCGGCGTCTGTTAGGCTCTTCCCTGGACCGCAGGCAGGCTGGGTCTAGGACACGGAGGAGAAGGAAGACTTGAAGAAAGCCACTGGTAGTTCTTACCCGGAAGCTTGTAGACCCTCGGAAACCCAGATGGGATGGGAGAGCGGGCGTGTCCGTGTGCGCAGGTTCCCAAAGGGCGTGGCTCCCCCCCCCACCTCCCCATGAGGTTAAGGACCTCGGATAGGGTGACGTTGCCCAGGGTGAACATGTTGAGCAAAATCATGGGGAGTGGCGGCCATCGCACTGGGGGCGGGTGGCCTGCGCCCGGGGCCGGTGGCATCCGCATCCAGAGGTCAACAGGAGGATCAACTCTGAGACGCGAGGACTCGAACGGGTGGGTGCTGGAGGGACGGGGCTTTATTACCCAAGTCCGGAACTGGGGAAGAAAAGACAGTTACAGGCAGAACACTCATGGCTTCCGAGAGGAAGCTGGCACCGGGACCCGTGGCCATCGCGGTCTGCCTTTCTCTCTGGCGTGCCGTCCTGGCCTGGGCCGCCGTCCCCAGTCGGGAGCCGTGGTTCCGTCCCCGTGAGTCCTGCTTCCATTTTGTTCAGAAGAGAACGGATGCGCAGCGAGGCCGTGCCGCCGCTCCGTGCCGTCCTCTGCTGCGTTCACGGGAACGTGAGCTTCCTGTCCGTGCTTCAGCTCGAAGCTCCTTCCCTGTGGGAAATTACATCTCGGAGACGATGTGACAGGGTCACCGTGGATCCAAGTTATCGTAAAGCTGCTCTGTAGTGATTTAAACTGTCGTCTTATCGATCAAACAGTCTCCAATAAGCTTGAGCACTCACAGGCAGAGCGGCCAGCTCTGCTAAAGCGGTCGTTCCTGCCCTTCCCGTTATGACCGCAGGGCCTGAGACGTGGACCGTTCTGAGTGGCTGTGTCACGCAGGGCTGGACCTGTCTCGTCGCACGTGAGGGTGTGCTGGGCCGGGCCTTCCCGGAGCTGAGCGTCCTGTTGCATGTCACCACGAGGGCAGAACAGAATCCCCTAGAAATTATCTCCTTCCCAGCATGAACTTGACATCATCAAAACGACACATTGGTCTTTACCCGGTGGCCTTGCACGTCGCTTCAGGATGTTGAAGGTCACATAGTTTCAGAGTCTGGGCAAGGCATGAGGGAGAGGAGGGGGCAAGGCAGTGCCAAAACCTTGAAAATAAACCAGTTTCTGGTTAGTCCTGTAAGACCTGCCCCTTTCTGCTGACCCATCAAAGCTGTGTGCCCGCATCGAGCCGCTTCAGGGAGTGACCACATCATCATCTACCCCGGCACGGAACCTGGGGTGGCGGAACCTGCCCCCCTTAAAGGAACAATGGGTCCAGCCGCACTCGTACGCAAGTAGCCGTCTTCCAACGCCTGGGGCTGTTAGTGTGCCCGTGCCATATCAGATGTAGTTAGAAAAATTATTATTTTCTCAAGAAAGATTTGGATTTAGCACCAAGGGAAAATAATTGACAATGAAAAGTAACGGTCCAGCGACTGTGATGTCTGCAGCGAGGTCATTCCTCGTGAGAGCAGTGCCGGGACGTCGCCCACTGGTCAGCACGCGCCATTGCCTGGGGGCGCAGGGACGCAGCTTCCCCAGTCCTCTGAGCACCCAGATCCACCTCGGTTATTTACTTCTTTAACCGTCCCCGCCAGCCGCCCCCGTGGGGAGGAGTTTCTCTCGTTGGGGCTCCTGGTGCTTTTCCAGTACTGGGAGGGCTTGAAAGGTGGGTCGCGACTGTGTCCCTGAGTGCCCGAGGTCTTCTGCGGACCGAGCTCACTATTCATATGTGGACTCCGGAGGTACCCCGGCCACATCGCTCCTTACAGTTCCGAGTGAAAATGACTTTGCTCCGTGGCGCTATGTTAAATTGGCTGGTTAATTCTGGTGTTATTTACCCTGTAATTCATTAGTCTCACCCCACCATTGGCAGCTGACAGGCTGTAATTTCACGCCTTGCAATAAAAGATGTCTCATAATCTGCTTCATTTAGCAGCAAGAGAATTTAATGAAATTAACTGCAGTCCTAATTACGCCAGTGAATACTAAAGACCACCATCAAGTTTCCTCAGGAAAAGGACGAGGTCCACCTCGTGAAGGATTTAGGGTATAATTTTCCAGGAGAAGTTGCAAATGTCTCCCTTCTGTGGGCCAACAAGGGCCAATTATGAGCACACGTGTGGCTGTAATTAGCCGCTTTTTCCAGAATGTGTCCCCCTGTCTTCTTTGTTGCCAAACAAATGGAAAAGGGAGTCTTCTCCCGCCGGGGGTGCTGACCGTGGGGGCAAAGTGACGTTCAGCTCTCCATCGCCAGGTGTCCCTCCTGGGCCGGCCCGTGGGGAAGGCTGGATGTCAGGTTCCTGGTGCGGCTCCGAGAAAGGGCCACCCAGGTGACACCCTCCTGCTGCCCTGTCTGTCTGCCTGTCCACAGCCTCTGAGCCCGAGGGTGCCAGCCGCAGGGGAGCTGCCCGCCTCGGGCTGTCTGCCTGTCGGCTCGGACTTCCTCCTGACCTGACCGCCCCTCCCGCCCTCTCCAGGACACAGGGTCTTACCTGCTCCCCTCCCATGTGCCCCCTTGCCCCCCCCCCCCCGGGTGTGCCCACCTTACTAGTCTGTGGCACACGGGGCCACACTGCTTGGGGTGCTCCTCGTCTCTGAGCACACCTTATCGGCGCCCCCAGTCCCTGCTCCCCATCAGCCTCCTTCCCTGGCGCCTCCCCTCTGGCAGGGAAAGGAAGTGAGAGGTGCCGGTACTTGGAGAAGGTGCGGGCTTCCTGTCGCCCCGCCTCCAACTGCGGGGTGTATGCACCCCAGTCTCTGTCCGCCCCCAGCCACCCCCGTTCCGTCCACGCAAACAACACACACACACACGGCACAGGTTAATGACGTGGCCGTGGAGAAAACACACGTGGCTCCGTGTGGGGGCCGAAGGGGCGGAGATTCAGGAAGGAAGGGCGTCCCTCAAACCCCGGACTGAGAGCAGGTCACGTGCCTCAGGGAGAAGGTCCGGTCATTTCGTGTACAACAGGAGGGTCAACAGGGCATCAACTGCTCCCTCTCTGCCTCATCTTTACACATTAGTGACATTTGTCAAATTCTAAAAATTAGGGCTTGCCCAGGCTCGTGACCTGGTGTCGTGGGCTCCAAACAGGTCAGCAGGGGCGCCCGTCGGCGGAGAAGCGTTCTCGCTGCCTCCCGTTTCAGGCCCACGTGAAACACGATGGTGAGACATCGGCCTTGACCCGAGCCTGGGGCTTCGGGGCTTTGGGAGGATTTGGGGCAGCACCTGAAGCAACTGGCAGGGGCCGCGGCCCGAAGGAGGTTCGTGTTCCCGGTCACCCTGGACCTCCACGCGATCCCCGCACGGTGGGTGTTCACCACCGTGGACACTTCAGACTTGGAAAAAGGTGGCTATGCTGCAGACACGGGGAGTCCCACGGCTGCCCCACCCTTGTCAAGTCCGTCCCCAGGCACCTGTGGGCTTGCAGGTCTGTGTCCCTCGGGGGACCGTGGCATGCATGGGCCGGGGGTGACTGGCAAGTCTGTTTAGGGGTGCCGGGCCCGGACCCAGGGTCTTCCAGCTCGCACGGTGTCCCCTCCCCCAGAGCACACCAGTGGATGGGGCTCCCAAGCAGAGGGTGGTCTGGCCTGGCGTTCGCAGGACTCTCCCGTGTCCGGACACCTGGTCTCTAGGTGCCCTCCCAGTGGTCAGCCCTGTGCCCACCCACCAGCTGCTCCGGGACCTCTGAGCCCCTGGCCTGGCCCGGGGTGCCTGCAGACAGAGGCACGCAGAAGCACCCGCGGGCTCTTCCCAGCCTGGAGAGAGGGAGAAGAGCCTCACGGACACGTGGGTTTGGGCTTGGGGAACACACTGCGGTGGACACCCACGCAGGGCCCACTCCGGGGCACGCAGGTGCTCCCCGCCGCTCCCTGGCCCGTTCCCCATCATCTCCCTGCCCTGTGAGCTCGCCCTCCTGCCGGTGCGCCGTGGGGCACAGCGCCGGTTTCAGAGGTCTTTAAGGCGGAGCGGGAGCGCGTGCCCGGGGGAGAAGGGGCGGGAAGGGCCTCCTGGGCTCCCCACGCAAAATAGCGGCTGGGACACGAACATGGGTTCCGGGAGCAAAGAGAGAGCCCACGTGTTGGGACGGACCGCCGGCGCGTCTCCCCTGCAGTAGCCAGAGGTAATTTTGGCGACAAGCAGTAAGGAAACCTGAAGTATTTCTCTCCCAGACCCTCCCAGCTTATTAAAAGAACTTATAGACATGAAAATACATTAAAGTGGGCAAAGCGGAGAGGGTGAAAGAGATTAACAACCTTCGCTGAATGGAGCCTATTGATGAGCCGGGCCTGCGAGCCGCGGCGACTCGGAGGCGGGGTGTCGGGGCTGGGAAGGAGGCCGGGCCTGGGCCGGATTTCGGGGCGGGGCGGCGGGGGGGGGGGTGGCGATTGAGAGTTAAAACTCAGAAATGCCTTCGTGTTCGTTTCTTCCCGTTCCCTGACTGGGGAGACGGGCTCGGGAAGAAGAAAGACTGTCCCGCAGCAGGTCACCCCATCTCAGCGCCCAGACGAGCAGACCTGCTTAGCACGGGGCCGGGATGGGGCAGGGAGGGGGCACGTGGACGAGTCCAGTGCTGGTGCTGGGGGTCGCTTTGCAACGCCAGGCCCCCGCATGGGGGCAGGGCCTCCTGGGGCCGCGGTGGGAGGGGGAGAGGAGCCAGGCTGGCCTTGTCAGGCGCCTGACCGGTGTGGGTGCCTTTGGAGATCGTTGCAGGAAATTGGGTGTGAACACGTCTGAATGGAAGCCAGCAGCATGGGGTGTCGGCGTGCCCGGGAAAGTTAGCTGTCAGTCAACTTTTCTCTCTTAATGAATAGAGACCTGCTGAAGTAAGGGTTAGGTAATTGAGTTTATAATTAATTAGCCATAACCCTCATCAGATAAAGCAGTGGCGAGGAATCTTTTTTTATCTCCGTTCTCTCCCCAGGGCCTGCCCTTCTTTGTCCTTGCACTGCCTGACTGCCAGCGCTTATCTTGGGCTGGGACCCGGCTGCCAGCCCTCCCCCGGCAGCCCAGCGCCCAGGGGTGGCCGGCCGAGCCCGCATTGTGCTGGGAGGCGCGCAATCAGCCCAGCTGTCCGGCCGTGATGAATGGGTGGTGGGAGTGAGCTCAGGGCCGGACTCCAGATCGGCCGATAGCTCACAGGCCGCCGTGTTTGTCCCCGCGCCGCCGTGGCTCTGATCTCTGACACTTGCGAACAAAGAGGTTACAGAAGGCAGAGCAGGGAAACGGGGGGCTCCTCCGGGAAGTCAGGAACTTACAAAAGAGCCCTTAATTTCTGTAGCCCTGCGATTCACTCCACAAAGGGAGGAAATCGGTGAGAGCGTATACTCTTTCTTTGAGGATCTTTTTTTAAAAAAAAAAAAATACGTATTTTGGAGCTTTGCATGTTTGGGGTACAAGCCACTGAGAAAGGGTAGGCATCAGAACTAAACATTGTATAAGGCACCCGTCTTCCCAGCATCTTGCAGACCGCATGGGGGGAAGCTCCCCCTTCTCTGTTCAGAGATCAGAACTCCTGTGATGGCCAAGTTAAGCGAGGGATTGTTCAGGGAACAATGGTGTGACTTTGGTGCTGCCTTTGATACTGAATGAGAAGAATTCTGGGCTTGTGGTGCCAGCTTGCCCGTGATGTGAGTTGTTTCTCCCATTGGCCCCGGGCAGGTGCACGTACGTCTCTTCATCTGCAGGGACGTGGCAGGCGAGAGGCCGGGCCTTGCCTTGTGTCTGTGCTGACTGGCCGCTGTGGCCCATCGAGGCGACGGTTTCTCTGTTAGCAAGGCCAGGTGTCGCTTTTCGAGACCCTTGGTCATTATTTGGGGACTCCAAAGCCAGAATGTTTTACCAGGCGGCGTGACTGAATGATGATTTTGAATGTTAATGAAAATTTAATCAGCCTGAATGTATTATTCAGCCTCATTTAGGGAGGAAAGCGTGGTAAGTGCACTTACAAGTGCTGAAATTTGTAGAACAAACGAGCTCCGTTTCGTGGGGGGGCGGAGGGGGCAAACCCGCAGACGGATCGGTCGTGATGGGAGAACCGATGGGCGGGTTTGGTTAGAAACAAGCGCAGACCGCTCTCAGGATTCACTTGGGAAATGGCGTTCTTAGGCAAAATGCCTCGTGTGCGCCGCTCTCTGCGTCTGCTTCTGCACAGCAGTGCCGGGCGCTGTCCAGTGCTGCCCTGGCGACTCCAGTTCTTAGTGCAGCAGAAGTGGGGTGTGGGCCTCTTCAGGGCTTTCTCTAGAGAGAGGGGAGAGAGAAGGGCGGCTCGTGGGGTGACTGAGGCCGAGGTGTGGGCGTCCGGTCACGCAGCCAGGGCCCGTGGACCTGCCCTGTGGGGCACACGTCCACCCAGCCAGCCTTCCGTGCCTTCGGAAGCCTGGGGGTCACCGCCGGCAAAGCCAGGACCAGCACGACGGCCAGGCCTCATCACGTGCTCAGGCAGTCCAGGCTGTCCCTATCCAAGGTCAGCAGGTGGGGGCTGCCACACTCGGGACCACGCTCCTTCTCCGGCCTCGTCCCTGCAGGTGGCACCTGAGGTCGGGTCTCTACGGGGTGTCTGACAGGCCGCTCCCATCAGTGTCACTCCCCGGCTGGTTCGCCCTTCCTCAGAGACGCGCCCAAAGAATCCCTCACCCCACC
Source organism: Furipterus horrens (assembly GCF_987537825.1). Taxonomy (NCBI): domain Eukaryota; kingdom Metazoa; phylum Chordata; class Mammalia; order Chiroptera; family Furipteridae; genus Furipterus; species Furipterus horrens. Next base: position 215,723,242 of record NW_028327171.1, read on the forward strand.
TTGCGCTGCGATGGCAGCTGCGAGCTGCACCCTGCTCGGCGGCAGCCGGTGGACGGCATGGGGTCAGCACGGGCCGGGACTCCTGGAGGGACGGGGGCGCTGAATCCTCCGGGTGCCTGGTCCCACCACCACGACATGGAGGCGTCTCTGCCCGGCCGCGCTGCGCTGGCATCGCCTGCTAGGCTGTGGGCTGTCGTGCTGACCGCGTGGGAGGAGCCTCTCGGGTAGCATCTCAGAAAAGGCTGCTTTTCTTTCTGCCTCCCTTTCGTCCCATTATTTTTCACACGTGGATGTTCACGGAGGAGACGACGAGAACTAGGTCTTTCGTGATCTTCCCTGTTGGAGCCAGAAAGCTGAGAGAGCGCCCTCGGCCGCCCCGGGGCATCTGTCTGGTTTCACCTCGCGGCGTGGCGTGTTCCTCCTGAGGGGCTGCTGCTGAGGAAGGCCTTCCCATGCTTCCTTCTCTGTCTGTTACTTCCGAAGCCTCAACATTAGTTCTGTTCAACTAGGACGGCCCGTGGATGCTCGCCTCCATTTGCGAAGGAAAAGAGAGGCAGGAATGGTTTAAAGGAAGAAAAGATCGGGCCTGCCGGGCAGGAGCGTGGCGGTGCCCACGCGTGTGCTGCTATGCGTTGTGGGGGCTGGGGGAGAGGACCGGGGCAAGGCGTGGTCAGCCAGGTGGTTCCCTGGGTATGTCAGGGGCTTTGATAGCACGTTAGCCACTTCAGATGCAATTATTCGTGCATTTTTTTTAAGTAAACATCTCCTGAAATTCTCAGCTCTCTCTGCTGTTCTTATTCACATATAAGCACTATTTTGTGGGCGTTGTTAATAATCGTAGACTTGCCGGTTTTCAACCCTAATGCTCAGCTTATTTTACCCTGCATAGATTTTAAAGTTATAGAAGTTGAGTTTTACTGAATCAAAACTGGAGTGCTTCCAGGGTTAGACCTGCATAGGGTATCTGTCTTCCTTTCCCATAGATTCCGTGCCCTGCACTTCAGCTCTGACATGGTAAATACATGTCTGCTCAGACCCCGCCCTCTCCCCACCATGGTGCGGGGCCCCCGGAGGCCCAAACGAGCCCTCCGGTCTGAGGCCACCCGACGGAACTGGAGATGGGGTGCTTGTGGAGGGCAGACCGGACACCCGGACGGGGGGTGACCGGGGCCGGCGTGCCCTTCAGCGGATGCTCGAGGCACGGAGGCTGCTGCGTTCTCCGGGCTCAGCCTATCTCCGCAGAACCGAGGGCAGGGTCAGTGCACACCTTGATGCAGCGTCACTGGGCTTAGGTCATTCGCTCAGCTTCGTTCTGACCCCTCCCGGCTCACCCAGAATTATTGGGGTTTTGTGTACAAGAAAATACGCCTTGCCCCCTGTCAGCAAGGAAGCGCCCTGCTGGCTCCCCGGAGCAGAGAGGTGGCCCCAGATGGCGGCATCGGGAGGCACCTCTTGACTCAGGTCTGTGGGGCAGGGCCTCCGTTGGGCCCTGTCTGTCCTTGTGCTGGGCCCTGGGCACCGAGGGCCCTGTCCTTTCCACACCGAAAGCAGATGTCCCGGAAACGGTTCTCATTCGTCGTGAGTGGCCCCGCGTGACCACCTGCCAGCCAATACTGGGCTGGGCCCTGCGACTCGGGGCGCAGAGTGGGCAGTGGCAGGGCAGTGACCTTGACCTAGGCCACGTGCTGACCCAGCGTACTCAGGCCTGTGTGGGAAAGGCTGAACGTCCCATGCCAAAGCAGCAGCTTGTGGCCACGAGAGCAGGGACTGGACGCAGGACAGCCACCACCGATCCATGCCATTGGCCAGAGGTGCCAGCGTTTTCAAACCCGCAGACAGCGCTGCCCAGCCCCGAGGCCACCTGCCTGTCGGGGCCACGAGCTCCGGCTTCGGAGAAGCCCGGCGGCTCCCGTCGCCAGGCTGGTCGGGCACAGCCGGTGTGAGCAAGGAAGGCGTGGACATGCAGGGAGACGCACAGACTTGGTCACGCCCTATTCAGGGGCGCAGGTGCGTTTCTGGGGGCGCGAGCGCTCCGTGGGGACTGCCCTCTAGGATCCCACCCCGATCCCGCGTCGGAGGCAGTATCTGGGTTCTTCTCAGTGCAGAGCGGGGACATTCCTGGGGTGCCACTCCCGGGGCCTCCCCCAAGCCCCTGCCTGGAGAACCCAGACGGGGTTCCCTCCCCTCTCCTGTCCCGACCCTCCCAGGCTGCTCTATGTGGGCCACCCTTGCTGCAGCCTTGACGTTTGCTACAGAAACTGCAGGCGTGGGTGCGCCCAGAAACACAGTGGCGCTGCATGTCACACACACTGTCTGTTTCTGCACGTGTGCACCACGCGTGAGTGACCCAGAAGCGCACCGCGGAGCGCCAGCAAGCTCGGACAGCAGCGAGTGCAAGGGCAGCTCGTGACAAGAGGGACAGACAGACACGAAGCTCCTGTGTATGCCTCTAACTGCTTTCCAAAACCTCAGCGCAGAAGTCACTCAGGAATCGGTCAGGTCCAAAGAAAGGCTTTCCAGTTAAAAGCGCTGAAGACCCAGACGTCTGCTGAAGGTCCTCCTCAGGTCCGCCTTCTGATCTGCGCCATATGGTTCACCGTGCGACCGTGTCAGGTGGGGGTCGCCGCACAGCGCTGCGGCCGGGGCGATCTCGGGGGGTTCTCCTTTCTGCTGGCGGAGGACGAGGGCAGGCACGACCGCGCGTCATTTAGTTCTAGCGTTGCCATTGGGGGAAGTGCTCATCCTAGTGGCTAAAGCTTTAACTTCATATAAGTCCACATCGAGCATAAATCAGACCGCACCGCCATCTTCAACAGACTCGTCGTCAGGCCGACTGCAGAAACGGAAACTGAGGCTCGGGCGCGTGGCGACGTGATTCATTTAGTTCCTCTGTAGTTGGTTAGCAGGTCCTTGTTCACCGCTCCAGCACGTTTTATAGCACGAGTTAAAAAATGAAAAGATAATGCTGTCGAATACACACACACCATTTTTAGAGAAACCCAGTCAGTCAGCGTTCAGCCGCAAAGTTCTGGGAGGGTTTCTACCAATTAACAGCATTTCTCCTTACGCAAGATAAGGCCTAGTTTTTTGTTTCTGTTTTTTAAATAGTATTGAGCCTTCAAGGTGGCAAATTGATAGGCAGACCATATACATTTACTTGAATTTGTTTAAAATCTTATCATTTGGGAGGGGGCAGATTATTTTAAAGCTGCACAAAATGAAGAAAGCAGAGCTTTTAAGCAGTTGTTACGACTCTGACCCGGAGATGATAAAAAGTAACAAACGAAAGTGATTCTGCAGGGAATTCTATTTTGCGTGCACAGTTACACGTGCTCACGGCTCGACGTGTACTTCGTCTTTGTCAGACGTTATACCGTATCCACCTACCACGAGAGGCCAACCTACCATGAAAGGTGGCTCCCCCCACGCCTGGGAAACGGATGCGCTGGTGCGCTAGGAGAGACTCCCTCATATTTGCACGCCCGCAGTCAGAGCCCCCACGCCCGGAGCTCAGGGGCAGCAGAGTTGGTGGTCGCGAGGAGTCTCTGCCGCTGTAACTGACAAATAATACCCCTCATAAATACTGCCAGTCTTTTCAATTAGTTTTCATCTAAAATTCGGGCTACAGAATGATGGCCTGTCAACTGACAATGAATGGCAAAAATTAATAAATTGTCTTCTAAATAGAATGGACACTTAAGAAAAATTGGGCAGCCAATTTAGCACAGCATGGAGCGGGGGAGCCTTTTGTACTGACGCCAGGCTCTAATGTTGCCTCCGTCTTTATTAATGGTGCTCAGCGGCCGCTGACAGTTTTGTTGCTAGTGGCAACTTTCTTCATTAAAATTAAAGCCAGCATCAAATTCCATTAGCCGTACTCTGGGCACCTTGCATTTTCTTATACATATTGTTTCTTTTTATTAACTCCCTCTCCGCCCGTGAGAAGTTCCCCAAGAAGTTAACCGGGAGGCGTTCTTGGCCAAGACCGGAGAGTTATTCTTGGTTCTTGGGAAGAATGGTGGTTCCACACCCAGTGAGAGCCCCATCCTAGGAGCCGGAAGCCTCTTCGTGTGCCCTGCCCTTTTAACATCGGACCATAAGTACCTTTGAGTTTCTTATTTTTTCCGAGCAGGTTTTTTTTTTTAAGTTCTCGCTTCCGATTTCTGCCCGTATTTCTGACTGTACCTCGAAACCGTAGTTGCCTGACCCAAGGACTTGTAATTGTCCAGAATGCCTTAGAATGATTTTCCCCAAAGGCATTACTTTTATCTGTAGAACAAATTTCACCCTTTGAAGGAAAAACATCGAGCTTTGCGTTTAAGCAATTCAAAAGCCTACAGTGCCTCAGCCCCAGAGCACGGCCGCTGTGGGCAGCGAGAAGTGGCACTCAGTTCAGATCCTAGGATGGCTCCGTTCCGGCCTGAAGACATCCACCAGTGAGCGGGGCGTGTGTGGCTGTTACGGCTGCCTCTGCAGAGGGACCCAGGCTGGGATCGCCAACCCCTGGGGCATTCCCTCCCAGACCGGTTCCTTACCAGCTGTCTCATGCCCTGAGTAATGTGAAGCTGAGCGGATAACCTTCCTCTCAGTTGTTCAGTTGTTTTCGCCTCTCAAGTCACATCTCACACTGAAAGAAACCCAGGTACTCAGTAAAACAATAAAACATGAGATGCCAGGCCACAAAGGAAAAGGCACTATACCAGAAAACCGCCCCTCAGAGGCCCAGCTAAACTGGAGCACCCTGGCAGTCAAGGCAAAAAGGGAAATACAGTCCTGAGCTCTGCTGGAAGTCATCACAGAGTGCCTTCTGCATTTCACGACCATGTCCCAGCTGACTTGAAACCGTGAGTTCTGACTACCTTTTTTGTTTGTTTGTTTTTACTTCAAGGCAGTGGTTTATGGTTTATTTTTCTCATCACAAAGGTTTACAATTCCTCCTGTCTCCCCATACCTTCTACCCTCCCATCGGAGAGACATATGAGTGGTATCTAGGACAGCGGCAAATAAAAGAGGATCTAATAAATGAATATCCTTGTCTGTCTTAGTCTCCATTTTGGATTTTTTTCATGTAAAAAAGTGACCGAAGTTTTAAACACTTCGTAATTAAAGATTGCACATCCTTCTGCAAAGAGGTGTACTTTTTGGAGTCTGTTTTTTCTAAAAAAGAAAAAGAAAAACATTTCAGTAGTGAAGCGAATCAATTGAATAATTGCAGGAAGGCTCTGCTAGCCAGTCTCTTGAGTAATCTTAAATAATTTATTGAAGAACAGCGTGCCAAATAATCCTTCAGTTAGTTGCATTTAAAAAGATAAATATACAATTCTTTTTTCATTAAATTTACTGGGATGTCGTGGGTTAATAAGATTATGTAGGTTTTTCCCTGGCTGGTGTGGCTCAGTGGATTGGGCGCCTGCCTGCAAACTGAAGAATCATGGGTTCGATTCCCAGTCAGGGCACAGGCCTGGGGGCGCATGAGAGGCGACTGATAGGTGTTTCTCTCCCTCCCTTTCTCTCTCCCTTCCCCCTGTATTTATTTATATAGGTTTCAAGGGTACAATTCTGTGATGCACCATCTGTATCTGGCGTGTGTGTTCACCACCCTGAATCAAGTCTCCTTTCACATCGTCGACGGGTCAGAGGGATGGACTGCGCCCACCCCTGCCCACGCGCGCTCCCCTCCCCAGTCCGTGCGCCCTGCAAGGAAACGATCGTTACTTGATGACTGAACCCACTAATATGTTACAGCAAATGGGGCATGAAATGCAATACTTTATATAGAGTATATACTAAGTGATTCTTATATTGAAACAACAAGGCCATTTTTAACCTGCTGACACAATATTTGCAGCATTCCATCATTAAATTGTCCTGATTAACAATCAACTTCCAGAGTGAGGCCGTTGGAGTCTTTTTTTTTTTTTTTTTTGGAATGTGATGAATCAGAGGATTTCTTTAACTATCACCATCCTCTTTTCTGTCTTAGATTTTTGAAGACTTTGGGGTGAAACTAGGTTTGGCCTGCTGTATGTGTTCATTTTCAGGGTGCAGCGTTGACGGCTGCTAAGAAGAGTATCGAGATTCGTTACATTACTGAGGTGTCATGGGCACCGATTTAGAAACTGTGTTTCTCATTGCGGGTCACAGCCTCTAAGCTGGAGCAGAGAGGACCTTCCTAGAGGATGCTGGGTAGAAAGGAAGCACTTCAGGCTGCCCCGTGTCCACCAGCACTGTCACCCACGGGCACTGTGTGTGTCCCCCGGGCCGCCCCGCCACCGGCTGGCTCCCTTTCCTTGGTTCCAGGTGGGTTCAGGCGGATGAGCTGATGTTATCTGTACGTGGACTCTCCGGTGGCCTGTGGCCCGCTGGTCCCTGCCGCCCCGCAAGGGGGTGACTCCAGGGTGACCTGCCTGACCTCCTCTGTGTGAATCTGTGCGGAGAAGCACAGGCGTCCATTTGATTCCAGCTCCCGGGCCCCTGGCATTTCCTCCCGGGAAGCTGACAGGGAAGACGCCGGGATCTGTAGACGAGTTCTCCTGACGTCTCCGGTGTAACACGGCTGGAAAAGGACCATCTGGGAGGAAGGAACCATTGTGGACGCTCCTGCGTGGGGCTCCTAGGGCCCTTCGTGTGAGCTCCCTCCTTTTGTCAACAGCGGAGACCTCAGACGAGCACCTGACAGGTGACCTCCTCCAAATGAGAAAGCGCACCAGCCCGTCGAGGCCACCGGGGACCCCACGCTCCCGGGCACTCCAGGGGCACTCCATGCCCACACAGCCCCGGAACGCGGCGCCAAGTAGACTTGCTTTGTTTTTACCATCTTTTTTTTTCTCTAATTTTTCTAATTCTTAATTTTTATTCATTTCTGATCAGTTCAGGATGGCGTTGGTTTTCCGAGGAGTTGAGTAGCAGCAGTGGTGGTGGTCGCTATGGTCATCGGAGGGACACCTTGCGCACCTGGGCGCTCCCTGTGCCGTGTCCTCTGCGCAGAGGCTGCGGGCGCGCAGTAGGGAAAGCAGCGGGGGCTTGTGTGACGGGGCGGGGGCGGGGGATCCCCGCCCATGGGTGTCGTCCCTGTGTGTGTCTTCGCCTAAAATGGAAACGTGGCTGTTTGTACAAACCTCTTCCTTGCTTAACCCCAAGGGCAGTGAGGACCGTTCCTCCGTAGATTTCCCGGTGGGAACTCTAGTCCGGTTCGCCCGTCGTCCTCTCTCCCTGTGCCCACGGCCTTGCTTCGCGCGGAGGGAGGAGCCCCGGGCCAGGTGCTGGGTGGGGTTTTCTCGGGCCTCCCTGTTTCCGGAGGAGCGAGCGCGCTGAAGACCCGCACGTGCGCGCAGCAGGACTGGGCGGATGGACCCGGCCTCTGCCAACGCCTCCGCACCGGCAGGCAACCTTGAACCCCCTTGGCGGGGCGTGGGGAGCCTCTGCCTGTGATGACAGTGGGGCCGGAGCCCGGGTTCGGGTCTTCCGTCTCCCTGCTCATATCACCTGCGCAGTTATTTCATGTCCATGACGCCGTCCGCCATTCACGGCCGTGCCTGCGGCCACTCGTCCCGCGTCCATTCTGCAGCCCTTCGCAAGCGGGTCATGTGCCAGGTTACGGGAAGCAAAGGGGCAGGACCGGAACGTGCTGGCTGGCCGCTGTTACGCTGGTGGCGCAGAAGCCGGGGGGCACGGTGGCAGATAGTACAGAAACGGGGTGCGGGCCGCAGCGCTCCTTTGGCGGCCACCTTAGGAAGTAAGAATGCACGCTCAGAAAAACAAGTGAAACTTAATTTTCACTGTATGTTTTATGTAACCAAATATACCCACAGTTTAATTATTTCAGCATGTTATCGTCCTTAAAAAAAAAAAAAAATCTCTTTTGCCTCCTAAAGCCCCGGAATCTGGTGCGTGATCCCGCGTGCAGCCGGTCTCAGCCCTGGCTGCACGTCAAACCCTCAGCTGTCACACGGGACTCCTGGTGACCCCGGTGCGCCGAGGCACGGGGGTGAGCAGCTGCGGTGTCACCAGGATGCAGTGCCAGCAGGGCCTGGCTTGTTCGTGACAGGAGCCGCCTGAGGGACGCCAGGTGGGGCTCTGAGCAGTGGCAGCTTTCAGGAGTCGGAGGGTGAGCGGGAGAATCGGGTAGCCGGGAGAGGACCAGGAACAGAGCGTGTCCTGCGGAGAACGCCTTGAAAAGTGTGGGTGAGGGACGAAAGGCAGACCTCCCACGCAGGAGACGTAAAACTCCCCTCCAGAGCCTGCCTGGTGGATGCGCTTTGACCCGTTTTAGATCCAGCCCCCAGGCACCGGCATCCTGCTCACACACACTTTATTTTTTAAATCCTTACGCGAGGATGTATTTATATGGATTTTGGGGAGAGAAAGAGAGAAAAACATCGATCGGTTGCCTCCCATACGCTCCCCGACCAGCGATCGAACCTGCAGCCTTTTGGTTCACAGGACAGCGCTCCAGCCGGGGCAGCTCCCAGGCCCCGCACTGAGCACCTGCGATCCCTGGGATGGTGGCTGGGTTTCGGGATCACGCGTTCGGATAAGAGGCAGCTGCAGGATTTTGATTGTGTGTTTTTGTCTCTGCCCGGTCCGTGTGTCTTGTGTCCTAGCACGGAGCTTGTGTTCTGTGACGTGCCCACCGTTGCACGATGGGACCTGGCCCCCTCTGGGACCTGCCGGGCGCCTGGGTGTGCTGGCTTCCTGGGCAGACGATTGAATTCAGTTTAATTTTCTTTCACTGAAGGAGAAATCTCACAGGCTTAGCCGAGTCTGGTTCCAGACCAGGGAGCGTGCCCGTCGGGTGTGTTTGTGATTCTCACCCCCAGGGGAGGACTGTGGGAGGCCAGGGTGGGCGCCCAGAGGGGATGGAGCGGCTCTGCTCCAACGAGCGGCCGAGTCCCCAGGGGACGGTCAGCACTGGGGGCTCGGCCCGCAGAGGTGTAACCCGCAGCCATGAAGTGCAGATTCTGTCCTCTCTGCTGCCGCTGGGAATCTGGTGACAGCAAGCGGCAGGGTGAAAGGGAAGAAAAACGAGGCAATCAAGAGATAATATTAACTAGAAACATCAAGAGGGAGCTGTCAATCCTCGGGGCCATTTTTCCTTGGTCTCCATTTTGTTCCTTTTCTTTGGATGCGGGAGGCTGTTTTTAAATTCTTCGCTGTTACTGTTTTAGGGTCCCAATGTATACTAGCTCCGGCGCTTTTTTTCCACCCATGTTTAGAATGTTTGGTTCTGGTTGGGACTTCATAATCCCAGGCAGGCCTAACGTGAAGCGTGAATCTGTCCAGCGTTACCCAGAGTCAACATGGCTCGTTCTTAAAGAGGGGAGAAAAGCCCTGCGAACCCCCCTCTTCCCCACCATTGTTCTCGGTCTTGTCATGCGGCTGACATGGTATTACATTACGTTCTGTGTCCATCATTATTAAAATGTGAAGTGTGTCGGTCACAAAGCATACATTTCGGGGCAGTTAGCTGAATAATTCTTTTCTTTATTATCCCAAATTACTGCTGCGCTCTGGAGAGGGGACCAGTTTAGCCAATTATTGCCATTTGAGCTGGATTTGTGGGTGATTAGCTCCTGGTCGAATCCAGCCCCGGCCGGCGCTTTGAAGCCGGGGCCGTGTGATTTTCTCAGCGGTGAGGTAGGAAGAGACGCGGCTAATGACAGGAAGGTCATGCGGGTCAGCTGACCTGTGTGTGGCGCAGGTTTGGGTTTCGCAAATAGGGCCCCGGCAATAACAAGTGTGTCGCTAACCCCTCCGTGCATAATCGGGGCTTTATGGGACCGCCAGAGACACTGACAGCTCAATTACAGGGTAACCCTTTGTGCCCTGCAGCCCAGCGGAATGACAGAAATATGACTAACCGGGAACGGGAGGGGTCACGCGGGGGCTGGGTACAGATCCAGAGCATCCCGGTCCCCTCGCCCCTCCCCCAGGCCCTCCTGGGAGCAGAACGATCTGGGAGAAAAGCTTCCGTCTGTGGTTTAATGGACGCTCTGGAGGAGGGCTGTGGAGGCCTATATTACTGGGTTCTCTCTTTTTTTTTTTTTTCATTTTTTAAAGAGTTCCGTTAAGGAGGCTCCCTGCTGTCCCCGTGGGACCCCTTTAAACTAGACAGAAAATTAAAACGGCGCCTTGGTGGCAGAGCCTGTCTGTGCCGGCCCCGTTGGTCGCCCGACGTTCTCCAAGCCTTGCATCCCAGCATCACGTGTGGGGATCTGCTAGAAGTTTTCCGTCGGAGGAGGGTTTGCGGAGGCCAGTTAATTGGGATTATTTTCTTGCACGCAGTGACTGCAAGGCCCGGGGGGTAGGACTTTGATGTGCGGCTCTGAGAAGGAACGCAGTGCAAACCCAGCCGCTCCTTATCACCCTTCTTACGGTACTTATGTCCAGCAAGCCGCACACACTGTTCTTTCTCCCAGGGAGACAGGCCACCGTGTCCCCACATAGCTGGTGCTCCGTAATGACCGAGTGAGTGAATTCGCCCATCCAGACTCCTCTGTCTTCTTCCTCCGGAAGTGATTTCCTCCAGGACAGTGGATCAGTTACCAGGCCCGAAGGCCAAAGAGCTTGGCTGGGCCGCCCACTCTTCCCCAGGGCCCCGCTGTTCCGGAACCAGACACCCAGGCCAGGGCCTCACCGAGGAACACGGCGAGCCTGTCACGGTCGTGACAGCAACCAGCGCCAGGTGCTGGATTGCTCACCTTTAAAATGCCTTGAAAATGAAAAAGGGATCATGCATTAAAGTGAACTTTCTTCCAAGTTTGATGCTTTTAGTTTATGTTTATGGGGTTGGCCAGAACATTTGTTTGGTTTTTTTCCCCTACAATGGCTCTACTAGCGCTTAGTTGTCTTTAACTTCATTCGAAACTATTTTGTGAGATCGTATTGTGACCGCTGTCCTGTCAGCGTGCGTTAAGAAAAAGTTACCAAACTGGTGATTTTTTTGTGTGTGTCCTATTTAATGTTGAAAATAAGCAACGTTTTCAGCGTGCTTTATTATTTCAAGAAAGGTAAAAGTGCACCTGAAACACAAGAAAAGATCTGTGCCACGTGTGGAGAAGGTGCCGTGACTGATGGAACGTGTCAGAAGGGGTCTGTGAGGTTTCGTGCTGGAGGTTTCTCGCTGGACGATGCTCCGTGGTCAGGTAGACCAGCTGAAGTTGACAGCGATCCAATCGAGACATTAATTGAGAACAATCAGCATTATACCACATGGGTGACGGACGACATACTCAAAATATCCGAATTAGTAGTTATTGGTGAAAATGAAGAACGTGTCTTTTATTTTATGGAAAAAACCACACGGACCGTTTGGACGGCCCGGTCCTGTCCTCACAAGAGCTCTCCTGCTCCTTTCTTCATCTCTTCCTGTGCGGACGTAACACGGGGACCTGACACGGGGACCTCGTTGTTGTCACTGGTCACGCGGCGTCTCTAACGAACGGGGGGTGGGGGAGCGGCCAGAACCAACAATCCTGACGTCGGTCCCGGCTCCGCTGCACGCGCTCGGACGACCGTGCTCGCCTTCTGCCCCCGGCTGAGTTCCCTGTGAAACGGTGGGGATCCCAGAAGGCCCGCTTCCTGTCTGCATGTGCCCCTTGTGGGTGTCAGCAAGTCCCTTCTGGAGTTAGGGGGACGTGCTTGGTGTTGGCCTCCTGGCTGGTCCTGACCGCCCCTGCACCTTGGCCCCGAGCCGCTGGGGTCCTGGCGTCCTCGCAGCCAGCTTCCTCTGTTGCGCCCTGCGTCGGCCGCCCAGGCCTGGCTCGGTGACCTTGTCATGGAGTGGCAGGGCGCTGCCCCCACCCACTTTTTTAGTTTTATGTTTATTTCTTGGTTTTAGGGATGTCAGCGGATTGCTTTGATGTTGGAGATGCGTGGGCTGGGGGTGCGTTTTAGCACTAGAGCTGTCTGCACGCTGGAAGGACGTTCCAGGACTCCCCGTGCCAGGTCCCGTGCGGGCCCGGCAGCCAGAGCCACTCGGACACCCTGGCCCGTGGGCGGCGACAGCCGGGCTGTTTGGGGGGTTCTGGGTTTGAGGCACCCAGCAGACACCTAGGTAAGGACGTCCTGTCGGGACGAGGCGCGAGCCCTCGGGCGAGGGGGGCAGTGACCGCGGCAGGGACACGGGCGCAGGGCTCACCGCGGTGCCACAGTGTCACCTGCCTGCTCGTGCGCCGGTGTCAGCTGCTCCGGGGCTCACACGGGAGGAGCGGACTGCCTCGTGGCCCCGCAGGCTGACGTCCCGGGTCCAGGCCTGGCTTCTGCTGGGCGGCAGGTGCCGTCCTCCCCCGTGTCCTTACCTCCCTTTACAAGGACACTGTCACACTGGGCCACGGAGACCTCTGTAAAGGCTCCGTCCTCAAATACAGTCACGCTCTGACGTGCTGGGGGTTAGGACGCCAACCTGCAGATTTGGGGGGACGTAACTCAGCCGTGACCCCGCAGCTGAGGGCTGAACGGGAAGTGGGGTGTCCGCCAGGGTGACCGGGAGTCAGGGGAGGGTACAGGAGGGGCATTTCAGCGGGAATGAGTAGACTTGGCCGATTTTAAGTCAGGTCGGTGGCCGCTGATGGCTTCTGTAGTTTCTGGTCCTATAGCTGGGCCCACAGTCTCTCTGGGAAGGGCCAGAGAGCAAGGACCTGAAGCTCTGCGGGTCTCCCCGTCAGCACAGACCCGCCGGGGCAGGGCAGAAGCAGCCGCTGCACAGGGAGCGTGGCTGCGTTCCCACTAACGCTCGGGTACGGACAGAGCAGCGAGGGGACCCACCCCCGGCCCCGCCCGAGCCGGCTGCAGGTTCCCGACTGGGCAGCCGCGCAGAGGGGCTGGCAGGAACGCCCCTGGCGGTGAAAGGGGCTGTGAGTGCCACGCGCATCCCCGGAGCTCGCTGACGTCAGCACGTGTCCCCGCGGCAGGTAATGGAGGGTTGCCGCGGGAGGCTGTGCAGACTCTGGTCCTCCTCTCCCCCCAGCCTCCCCAGACAAACACTTCTGAGACAATTTCCACTCTCTCAGGCCCACGCATGTTCTTGAGAAAGTGTGCGTTTGTCACGTGGGAGGGGCAGGAGGGGGGTGGGTACGCTTCCGTTCGGACAAGTGGGCAAGTAAGAGAGACGGACCGCCTTCCTCGGGGAGCCGGTGGCAGGGGTGGCCCCACCCTGTGTCCTCACGGCCCCTTTGTGTCCCCTGTCTCCAGTGAGGGAACTGTCCACCCCTCACCCACCCAAATACGCTTTCCTAGTTCGTTTGTTTTTTTAAGTCAGTTAAGCGTAAGGAAACCACAAGGCTGGTGCATGGCAGCGAGGAGACCTTGATCAGAATAAAATAACAAACGCAGATGTGGACGTCGGGAGATGGGTGTTCGTACTCCGGGTCCCCGAGATGCCGGCTTCCCTCGGTGACAGGTTAGAACGTCCTCTCCGGAGAGTCTGTTCAGCAGGGCCGAGAGCGTGAACTCTGGGATACCAGGAACCCTCAGCAGGCGCTCAGTGGAGAACCGAGGGACCCCACCATCAGGTTCTCTGTCTGCTTCTTTAGAAGTGGGAACATGAACTATTGCTGACCTGGTGCGGGCGTTCTGCGCCCTGGGAACGCTGCCGTCTGTTAAACTTGGTAACGAGGGGGCTGTGGACACCCCTCCAGCGCAGCAGGACAGTTCCATTTATGTCGCCGCTGAGTCCCCGATGCTGCCCAGTCAAGTAAGCGCGTGCGCGGCCCCCCGTGGCTGCCATCGCAGATGAGAAACGCGGCCTCGAGAGGAAGCCCCGCGCGCGTGCCTGGCCATGATCTCATTCTTCCGTGGACAGCCCGCAGCCGCCACGGCTCCCCGGCCATTCCGGAGCCCCCTGCCCCCGCACTCCCATGTCGTGGCCATCTCTGGACTCGTCGGCGCCCACACCGGCCGGCCCCTCAAACTCGAAACCAAGACTGATTTGCCTGGTAAAGACCCCCGGTCCCTAATGCAGTCAGTAAATCTTTGTTGGTAAATAATTGCTATCGAGCAGAGGTTTAATATAAATTTATGAGTGGTGTTTTATCACAGCTCGGGGCTGCGGCGAGCCCTGAGTGATGGATTTCAGACCTCACTCGCATTCATTCCGTTAACTTTGTGAGTTATTTAAAGCTTGTACACTTAACATTGCTGCTGGCTTCGCGTGACCTCCTGGGACCAGGCAAGGACTGCGCACGACTAATAAGGAGCTGCAGCCAGAAGACGGCCGTGCTCTTCGCCCCGCCACAGAAGGAGCTCCTGGAGCAGGAAAGCACGCAGCCTGCCTTGAATCCGCTGTTTTGGTCGCAGACCCTTAACGCTGCAGACCCTCTGGTGCGGCAGTAAATCGGGTGGTGGCAATTAGGTGCACGTTTGCCATTTCCAAGCAAGGTCAGCGGGGCAGTGGAGACGTCACAAAACCCTTACGTTTCTTAGCATGCCAACACCTTACAGACATTAAGCCTTTAAAATTGGTCTGGGGTTGGGGGCGGGTACCCACGGGGGGTGGCCGAGTGTCAGGTGGCCCAGGTGAACGATGCTGCTGCTCTTCCTGTGCGGGCCACAAACCCAAACCACAGCGGTTTACAGCGGTAGCGGTCTCGCCGTTCCTCGGGATTCTGTGAGTCAGGAGCTCCTGCCTGCTGCCCTCGGTGCCGCCCAGGGCTGGCGCGGCCTCTTCTCCCCGCGCGTTCCACGCCGGCAGGCCGGCAGCGGTTCTGAGTCTCAGATCTCCGGGGCTCGCTCTCTGCCCGGTCCCTGCAGCTGAACCACACTGTCTCCTGTCAGGCTGCCGGGTTGCCAGGGCGCAGACGCAGCACCTGCCAGGCCGGAGTGGGCACCGCTCCGTTGGACCACATCCCATTGGGGACATGGAGTCAGGGGGCCGGGACCACTCCGGGAGCTGAGTGCTTCAGGGTTGTCTTTGGAGGCTGGCTGCTTCGGCCTGCTCCTCGCCGGCAGGAGACCCTCACCCCGTCCCCAGATCAGCAGCCTCATCCCAGCGCCTGGCTCAGGCGTGAAGTCCAGGATTATCTACATCAAGGGCACCTGCAGATGAGGCCTCTCAGCTATGACCCTTCCCATCGGGGGATCAGGGCACTTGAGAAACAAGTTACCTTACACACACACACACACACACAGGGCACTTGAGAAACAAGGTACCGCACACGCACACACACACAGACGCACACACACACATCCATGTGCCCACACAGGCGGCCTGTGGCAGATTCTGGTCCACAGCATCTCTGAGCCCAGTGGGCACTTGTACAAGCCCACCCTGCTCCAGGCACAGGGCGTGTGTCCTGCTCTGGGCGGAGGAAGGGGTGGCTTCCAGGGCTCTGCTGTCCCAGCCAACCTTCCCTCCCCAGTTAGATGGGGCCCGTTTTCCCAGCTGTGTGGCTTCCCCGGCCTGCTTCCTGCAGCACTGTGGTCGAGGCCCAGCATGACAGGACTCTTTCCGAACGCTGTGCCTTTTAGTCCTACGTGGGTGCAATTCCTTTGAAAGCCCTGTGAGTGTCCTTGGTATCAGATGACCATCCATCCCATTAGGGAAAGGCCAGTCCAGCTCCTTAGTTCTGATTCACAAATCGTCTCTGATGGGAAGGGTCCGGGGCCCTGCCTCCAACATAACTGCTTTCTCAAGACGGGTCCCACCATCAGACCCTTGATGGGGTCTGCGTTCTGAGGTCACATCTGCTGGCAGCCCCTGAATTTGATCTCCTCCTGCAGGAGGGAGAAGCTAGGGGTGAGGAACTAGGTTTCTCGTGGTCCAGTCCAGGAAGGCTTCTAAATTGGACGTATTTTCTCTAATGCTACTTGAAATCTCCCGCCTCCCAGACTTGACCAGAGCAGCGGCCAGTCAGCTCGGGACTCTCGGCCGCGTCCGCAGGCCCGCTCGGCACCCAGGACGGTGCAGAGCCCCCGGCGGCAGGTCTGCGATCACCCTGCCGGCCGGAGCCCGACCTGACCGTCTCCAACCTCAGGGAGCTTTCTCCTCACCCGCTGTCCCTCCAGCCTCGCTACAGGGAAGTCCCCGTCGGCCTCAGCCAGCTGCCACGTGGTTCCTCCTTGTGCAGCAGTACAGGATGCTAGCTCTGCTTTTCTTGCCTGTTGTTGCTGAAATCATACTGATTTGAGACAACTTGTATTTCATTATTTCTCGCACTTCGGTGGTTCAGGACCACGGACAGCACACCATCCTGCTTCCGGGCCAGCGCGCCCTCCCCAGAGCGGGAGCTGCCAGGAGTTCCGAAGGCTTCAGCCCCACAAAGATGGGCATCGCTTAACGCTGATTCTGTTAGTTAAAGCGGCTCCGGGCAGTTCCCCATCAGTGTGGGATGATTCACGCAGGGGCACGAAGTCCGTAGCTCGTGGAGCATTGGGAGCCACCTTGAGGCCAGCCAGCGGCCAGGCGGGCGGGGCACGCGGGGCGGCACCCTAAGCCCTGTGCCTCTGTGGCCACCCTTAAAAAATGGGGACAATCCTGGCTGTCACCATTGTGCCCATGTGAGCTTGCAGGGGGTTACACTCACCGCTGCCCTGGCAGCCCCTGGCTCACGATGGGCTCAGTGTTGTTTTGAAATTAAAAAAAGAAAAAAAGTCTTTAATGGTGTGTAAATGACATGAGAGCCAAATAAAGGATTAATGATAACTGAAGTCTCGCTGTGGTGGCTGGTCAGTGAGGAACAATCACAAACACGCTGCTGGTTTTACATGTCCCAAAGCGGCATCTGAAGGACAGACCAAGTGGTGCGCTCTGACATCCTGCCATGCAGTTTCGCCCTGGGTTACGTGGGATCAAAGGGACTTAGAATCACAGGGGCCATTGCCACTCGCCGAGGGAGCGGCCCGCCGTGTGTCGGGCAGGGAGCCTTCTGACCTCTTGTCATCTTCTGGCCAGTGGACCAGGCCTTCATGGCCTTTCAGAGTATAAAGTGAGTTCTTTTGGGGGTTTTCTATTTTCTAGGTACTTCAAGTAGAAAATGTGTACATTAGGGACAAACCCACCCACTCTGTCAGGCACCAGCCACATGTGGAAGTGGGTTAAATGACTGGAAACAGGGCAAATGCAGGGAAAGCCTCCAGAAGCCAGGCAGCGACATTGTCCCCTCTCCGAGTCTAGCTCCCCCACAGAGCCACAAAGCGGTGAAGCAGGTTGTGCTGCCCTGGCAAATACCTAAGACTCCGCCCCACACCATTTACAGGTGCCTTTTACAGGGAGTCAGAGCAGCTCTTCCTAACACACAGAAACAAACACAGGGGGACTGCCAAATTGGAGAGACAAAGAAACATGGCCCAAATGAAAGAAAGCTCAAAACCCCAGAAAAAGAACTAAACGAAACAGAGAGAGCCAACCTTGTCAGATGCAGAGTTCAAAACACTGGTGATAAGGATGCTCAGAGAACGCATTGAGTACGGCAACAACATAAGGGAGAAATGAAAGCTACACTGAGTGAAATAAAGAAACATCTACAGGGAACCAACAGTGAAGGGACAGAAGCCAGATTCAAATCAACGGTTTGGAACAAAAGGAAGAAATAAGCATTCAGTCAGAACAGAAAGAAGAAACAAGAATTCAAAAGAATGAGGAAAGTATAAGAAAACTCTGGGGCATCTCCAAACAGACCAACATCCGAATCATAGGGATGCCAGAAGGAGAAGAGGAAGAGCAAGAAATTGAAAGCTTATGTGAAAAAATAATGAAAGAAAACTTCCCTAATCTAGCAAAGGAAATAAACATACAAACCCAGGAAGCACAGGAGTCCCAAACAAGCTAGACCCAAGGAGGACCACACCAAGACAAATCATCATTAAAATGCCAAAGGTTCAAGATAAAGAGAGAATCTTAAAAGCAGCAAGAGAAAAGCAGAGTTCCCTACAAAGGGGTGCCTATAAGATTGTCAGCTGATTTCTCTAAAGAAACTCAGGCAAGAAGGGCCTGGCAAGAAGTATTCAATGTGATGGAAAGCAAGAACCTACAACCAAGATTACTCTATCCAGCAAAGCTATCATTTGGAATGGAAGGGCAGATGAAGTGCTTCCCAGACAAGGTAAAGCTGAAGGAGGTCATCATCACCAAGCTATTATTATATGAAATGTCAAAGGGACTTACTTAAGAAAAAGAAGATCAACACTATGAACATTAAAATGACAACAGACTCACAACTATCAACAACTGAATCTAAACAATAAAAACAAAACCTAACTAAGCAAACCAGAACAGGGACAAAATCATAGGTGTGGGGATCATTTGGAGGGTTATCAGCTGGGAGGGGGAGGGGGAGAAATGGGGAAATGGTGCAGGGACTAGAAGCATAATCGACTGGTACAAAACAGACAGGGGGAAGGTAAGGATAATATAGGAAAGGGTGAAGCCAAAGAATTTATACGCACGACCCATGGACATGAACTGAGGGGGGCAGGGTCTGGAGGGAACAGAGTTACCAGGCAGAGGGGACAAAGGGGGAAAAACTGGGTCAACTATAATAGCATAATCAGTCAAATACACTTTAAAAAAGGAAGTGTGTACGTTCGGGAGGACGGGCGTGGGGGGCTCGGTCTGCTGCAGTGGGGACCTGTCCTGGTTGCATCGGTAGAAATTTGTTCCAAGCAGGGGGTGATGATGGGTTCACTCCCTTCCCTAGGCTCTTTGGGGGACCCTGTGTCCAGAGGAGAGTGGCAGAGAGCTGGACCTTTTGCTCTGGGAAAAGTTGGGGTCTAAGGCGAGGCCTGGCTGTGTCCACGCGGCAGGACATCTTGACCCTGAGAGCAAGGCCATGCTGGGGAGAGGCTCCACCCCCATACAGTACCAGAGTGGGGTTCAGGCTCTGGCTGTCCCCAGCGACTGGCCCCCTGGCCCAGGGATGCTCGAGCAGGGTCTGGGCACACGTGGGCGGGGACCACACGGAACTCCTAGTCTAGAGCAGTGGTTCTCAACCTTCCTAATGCCGCGACCCATTAATACAGCTCCTCATGTTGTGGGGACCCCCAACTATAAAGTTCTTTTCGTGGCTACTTCATAACTGTAATTTTGCTGCTGTTATGAATCGTAATCTAAATATCTGATATGCAGGATGTATTTTCATTGTGACAAATTGAACATGATTAAAGCATAGTGATGAATCACAAAAACAATATGTAATTACATGTATGTTTTCTGATGGTTTTAGGCAACCCCTGTGAAAGGCTCGTTCGACCCCCCAAAGGGGATGCGACCCACAGGTTGAGAACCGCTGGTCTGGAGGGTCAGGAGGCAAAGGTTGAACTCCTGGCATTTCCTTAAGACCCACCTTCTGTGATTCTCGCTTGGTACAATAGTCTTTTTAAAAATGAGTGTTCGGAAATAATTGAAGCAAGGAAAAAAAAAAGCAGAAAGCAAAGAGATAACCTGTTTTCATCCGGAGACGGTTTCCTGTCTCCAGGCGACCCTGATTACAAAAGCCCGCCCCGCTTGCCGCGCCGGAAGCCCCCAGCCCGGGCCGCTCATCAGGGCTCCGGCCGCTGCGCTGTGCAGGATGCGCGAGGGGCGGCGGGCTCCCTCCCGGCTGCAGGCTGACGCGGGCGCGTGCAGGACAGGACTCTGAGGTCACAGCGCCGTGGGCACTGCCTCCCTGGGCCGGGCTCCCGGGACCACCCTTCGGAAGCTCGGGATGGCTGCCGTCTGTGTGAGAGGACGGAGGTCCCGGTGGCCCAGCGGTGGCAGACCCGGCACCCACTGTCCCCGCTGCCTGCTTCTGGTGACTGCGCCAGAGGTGGCAGGCGCGGAGCCGGCCCGCAGCGGCTGCACACTCGTCTGGGTTGGCCTGATGTGCATGCAGACTGTTATCTGTTGCCGGTATTTTAAAGTGAGAAGCCAGTATTTTCTCCTTCTCTCGGGTCATCAGGAAATCCGGTGACAGACACGGAGACCCTGCGTTGCCTGCTGTCACTGGTCACATACTCCAGGGCCCCTCGTAGAAAACCTGGCCCCGTGTGTCTGAGCTGAAGTGACCGGCCTGGCCTTCTCCGGCTCCCCGCAGCCCCGGGCAGCCCCTTCCCGGGGGTCTTAGTTGCTGCGTGGGGGGGCGCTTGTCTGTTCCCGCACTGGGAATGCAGATGACGAGACCGCCTGCCACCACGGCGGTGAGGTCTCACTGGTCCCTGGGGGCCTGTCAGGCTGGGCGTTCCCGCCGGATCCGGTCCCCTCTCAGGCTTGGCATTTGTGCTCTGGGAGGAAGAGCTGGCCCAGGCTGAGGCGGGGACCCACCGTGGTTCTGTCCTCCAGGAGGACTAGCAGTGGCGGCACAAACGAACAGGGCCTGGCGCTTCCCATCAGCCGGCCAGTGACCTTGCCTGTGTGGCTCGGTCCCGTCTGTAGCTGCTACCCTGATCTGTTGCGTGTGGGGACCACGTGACGGGGAGAACGTGACCAGCCTAGGAACCCATCCACGTGCGTTAGCCCTCGGGCCCGGCGGGGAAAGTCACCTCAGTGGGTCCAGTTCGGCCGCAGGCTGGCAGCTGTGCCGGGGGAACCGGGCGGCTGAGGCTCCGTCTCCCCGGTATTTTGGGGGGACCAGGGTTAAGGCTGGGGGCAGAAACCCAGCCCCTGGGGTACCAGGAGCCCTTGGGGCGCCGCTGACTTTGCAGCATTTGAATAGCAGACCTAACGGGGATGCCCCTTCCCGGGAACCGTAGCGTTTATTTAAGGTTGTCAAGGTTGGCCCGTGTGTCGCCAAGACAGTTCATTTTCCTGCACCAGAACAGAGCGGCCTGCTTGAGGTCCCCGCGGACGTCACCCCTTCACGTCACCCCCGGTGGGAATTTTGCCCTTTTTCCATTTATGAGTACGAGCTCCCGGCCCTCCCTGGGCCGAGCTGACACGTGGCATGGGGTCCGGGTGAGGGAGCGCCTCCAGGCTGTCGGTGCGGAGCCCCGGGGGGTGTGGCCTGTGTTGTGTTTGAGGGGGCGGGACGGGGCCCCCAGCAGGGCTGGCGTGGGGCTCCATCATGCCGAGCTGAAAAGCCTCCGCAGTCCCCCAGGGGTGGGGCCGTTTACCGGTGGGAAGCCGCTGCGCATTTATTACGGCCCCACGCGTCTGGCCGCCGCGTCCCTGCCGCTCCCACCGGGTCACGCCGCGGAGCCCGGCTCCCCTCGGTGTGCCCCCACCTTTCCTCCACCTGCACCCCCCCCCGTTGGCCTCGGTGCCACCTTTGGTTTTTAGTGGCTTAGACTCTCAGAAATCAAGCGATGCCCTGGTTTGGCACACATTTGTTTTTTGAAAGTAATAACTTGCAAAAAAAGTGATCTACCAAAGGTTCACAGCGCACTGCCTCAAACTCTGAAATATCGCCCCCCAAACAACATTTAAATGGGGCTCAGAGCCCCGCGCGTGGGCACACAGGCCATCCTGTCTGTGGCAGTCGGATAAGGAACGGCACTGCCCAGTATTGGTCATCAGTGGGGCCTGGACTTAATGTCACACAGAAGCGCTTGCTCGGCTTTCCCCCGCTGCGGCTCCTGAGGGGGGCAGCGTGAGGACGTCCCCGGAGGTGGCGCTGCGCTCGGTGTCCCCCGGCAGCACCCCTTCCGCCTCACCCGGGCAAGTCACCGAGCGCTGGTCTGAGCTTTCTCAGCCGTAATCATGATCCTGCGGGCCTGTGAATGGGCAGCGGGAGGACGCGCAGGGAAGCAGGGCCTTCCGTTTTCGTTATGTTTCGTGGACGGGAGCAGGGAGATTCCAGAGATGAAAGCTCCGTTTGCCGTTGAGCCAGGCAGGCCCGAAGCCCCGGCGGGAAAGGAAGGGCGAGGCCGGGGTGCTGGCCCGCGGCCTCCCCACCGGGACGGGCAGCGGTTTGCTGGCAGCTGGTAGTTAAAGCGAGAGTCCGTTCTCCCTCGTCGTCTGGGGAGGGTTGGCGTCACCGCGCTTCGGAGCCGCGTCAGCTTCCCAGTGCGAACGCTTGGCAGGAAGCCCTTAATATGCTTTCATTAAAAATGGATTTAAGTCAATTCCGCACAAGTCATCTGTTAAATGCTATCTGTGTGTTTGCAAATGGAATTTCATTCTTAATAAGTTCAAAATCGGATAGGAAAAACAGGACAATAAAATGTTCTCCTTTGCAAATGACGTAAGGTAAGAGTACAGCTAATGTCTTAGTTTTAGAAAAGGGAGTTTCGGTGTTTTTTTAAGCCTACCTGTGGGCGTTGCATGTGTGCTCAGGATAAGACAGGTGCAGTGTGGCACCTCCCGATGGTGTGCGTTACATCTGTTAGAATCACAAAGCCAAGTTCTGCCCACATCCCGACCAAGGGAATGGGCTGAATATTACAGACACTGCATAGAAAAGAGGAGAAAACCAGTGACCAAGCTAAAAATAAGTGTTACTTCCGTTTAAGACAGCACAGGAAAAGCGGAAGTTTAAACTTGTTGAGTTACCTGTGTGCCTACCGCAAAAAAAAAAACAAAAACGAGCTGAGACAACCCGTTACCCACATGTGCCCCTCTTCCCTCGCAGGGCATGCTACTGAAGCGCAGTGGCAAGTCGCTGAACAAGGAGTGGAAGAAGAAGTACGTCACCCTGTGCGACAACGGTGTGCTGACCTACCACCCCAGTTTGCACGTGAGTACCGCCCCCTCGGAACCCTCCGCGGAGACGCTGCGCACGTGGGGCGTGGGGCGGGGGTGCCGACAGCGGCCAAGCCTCTCGTCTCTGAAGTTCAGGCCGGGCCCGGGCCCCGTCATGGCCGGTCGGTGGCTCGCGCGTTAATTCTACAGAGGATTTCAATAGAAGGCGCAGGTGAAGTAAGCGTTTGAATGGGAGTGAAAGGCAGGCGTGAGCAGGAAGAGAGGAAGCGGGGGAGAGGCCACCCCCCTGGAAACCCGGACTGAGGACAGGACGGCCTCGGAACCCCGCGGAGGACAGACAGGCAGTTAAACGCCCGTCGCAGCTCAGTATTTACCGCCGGGTAAGAACGCACACCAGCTGCCTGCGGCCCCTCCCCTGCGTGATGACAGACCGTGCGGGCCTTCCCGCGCTCAGAGCCTGGCACGCCTCCGTGCCCAGGGCTTACAGACTGCCCGCCACGCAGATCTGCCCCGGCTGAAGGCGGCGCGTGGCAGATAAATTTACTTCATTATTTTTACTAGGCAGCTAGTCGACGTCTCCTGTCCCCATCTGGGCCTGTGTCCCTTCCCGTGGGACAGGCTCCTAGCAGTCGGTCCCCCGAGTGGAAGAGCAATGTGCTTTGAAGCTTTGGGGTAAATGCTGCCAAATTCCTGGGGACAGTATTGGTTTAGCTCCTCTCGCAATGTATCCGGTGGGCTTTTCCCACCACACCCTCATGAACATTTACCTTAAAAAATAAATTACGTGTATTCCAACAGGATCGGTAACCAGCGCATTTCGGCTGGGGTGCACTGCCCCCGGGTCTTAGAGCTGCGTTAGAAGCCAGGGGTTTTGTCCGCATCGCTGGTGGGTTTCTGATATTCGTAGGAATACTTCCCGGATCGGAGTCCTTGATTGTGCCAAGGAAGCCTTTGTGCAGGATTGATTCCTGGCAATCTGGGGACCCGAGTCAGGTGGCTACTCCAGGGGGCCTCCCAATCACAGACGTAGCACCGATCCCAGGAGGCCCGGCCTCCAGCCCCTGCCCATTGGAGCCCCAGAGCCATGCGGGTCTTCACGGAGTTCCCTCCTTTCTCTCCCTAGCGCTGCTCCAGCAGCGGGGAGGCTGCCCCCTCCTTAGCCTGGCTCTTCCTAAGATCCCGTCAGAGAGCGGAGGTCTGATGCTGACCTGGTTGCTCGATGCCATTTAGAGAGAGAACCGTAACCAAAATATTCTTCTCGCTGGCCTCCCTGAGCAGTGACAGGCGAGGTCTGACTGCTGATTCATTTCGGGGCTCCTTACTGTCACCTGCCACGCCCAGGCCTGGTCTCAGGGACCTTGGTCGCCCCGTGCACAGGAGAAAAGTGGTCACAGCGATATGTGCCAGAAGATTCCTGGGGGCCGGCGAACCCCTGCGTGCTTTTCATCCCCGCCTCTGGACTGTGTGATCACAGTTAGTTCTTCCAAGGCCCTCCCACGCGGGCGCGTGAGGCCTCGTGTTGGCCAGTTACGCCCTTCCTTAATGCGTGTGCGTGGATGTGATTGGGACGTGGTACAGGGGCCCAGTGGGGCTTTGTGACGTAATCACACGGCCAGCGAGCGCCATCGCCGTTTCAGGGTGCAGTTTAGTTAACGCCAGAGTCCTGGGAACCGGAACTGGGGGTGCAGGTGCCCGGCTCCCCAGGGTGTGGCTGGGCCAGGGACAGTTGGATGACTTGAGGACAGACAGATGGCATGACCTGTATTGTCACCCTTCATCGATTCTGTTTCCACGGCCGGGCTTTGGAGGGGCATTTGGAGGGGCCGTGGGCTCCCGGTACGTTCTCCAACAGGCGTCACAGGTCCCGACGGCTGCGTCCGTCTGGGGGCCTTGGGCTCGTGCTGGGAAGAGGCACCCGGGCGTGCTCACGGGCAGAGTCCGGACTCTCCGTAACAAGAAATCCGGGGACGTGCAGACGTGTTGTGGAGTCACATGCCCACGCTCTACGCCATGAAGAAGGGCCCCGTGGTTTGAAACTGGAAAATTTCAGGAGGTGGCAGAGCAGGAGGACATCAGAGAAATGCCAGCGACGCTGAATGCCACATTCTGCGGCATCTTTGGGTTACATTGTGGCCACCGGGCCACGACAGTGAGTTTGTGGCCACACGTGATGATGACGTACACGGTGACATCGTTGGGAAGGTCTGCCCAGGTGGGTGGCTTTGGGTTCCATGACTGTCGTCTGGCACCGGCCACAGAGCAGGGGTCGGCGCTGGTCTCAGACTGCACGGCCTGTGGCCCCTTCCTGCCCGGGCGCCAAGGGAGGGAAACCGGCTGAAGACTCAGGTGGTTGTGGGTCACGTGTTTATCGGCCGGGCGGTCCCTGAGCCGGCTCCTGGTGGGCACCACGGAACGTCCACGATGAGCGAAGCTACCACAGGGGGAAGCGGCGTGTTTTTCTGAGACTGGCGTCGGTAAGGTGATGCTTCCCCGGTGGGACGGGGGTGGGGATTTCAGAGCGCCCGGCCTGAGGATGCATCAGACGCGCAGGGTCGGACCGGACGGGAGGCGGGGCTGCGGCAGCCCCTCTGTGTGGCCGCGTGGCTCTCTCCGTGTCGGCACAGATGTGTGTTCCCGGTGTGCGCGTGCGCTGCTCAGAGGCCCATCGGGCTGGCCCGGACCCCGTCACCAGCCATCCTCAACGGGGTGATCATGTTAGACCCAGGGTGCTGGGGGCAAGCGTCTCGCCCCAGGAAGATGGGAGCCAGAGTCAGCACTTGAATCGCGTTACATGGAAACAGTAAGGCTACAATGAGGCCGGCCTGGCGAGGGCCCTTAATCATCCCACTACGATCTCTTGATGACGATTCTTTGACTGAAGTCCAGGTGCTGGCAGGGCTGGCCACAGTCAGAGGGTTACTGTCACCTGTAAGGCTGGCCTTCCCAGAGGGGCTGATCTGGATGGCTCCTGCCAGATCAGCCAAATTGAATTCCCAGGTGAGCATCCCTGGCGGCTCCTGGGCAGACAGGCAGACAGGGGCTGCAAAGCTGACCGGGACAGGTGCACAGTCGCCGCAGGGGGACGGAGCCCGGCCATGTGGCTTTGTTAGGAAGAGGCGCCCGAGCGGCAGGGGCCCCGGCTTTCACTTGCTTTGGGCCCCGTGGGAGCAGGAGGCTGACCGGCTCCGTCTGACTGACTCCTCTGGGAAGTACGTTACACATCATCGCTGGATGCCTTTGGAGAAAAGTTCTCCCGGGCAGGGCCATTCCTCAGGGAGCAGGGACGGTTCCTTATTCCACAGGCGGCCCTGGATGTGTTCGTGTGACAACAGATCGCCCTTTGGACACGAGCCGGCTGCCTGACCCCAGGCAGGCGCTGGGTGGACAACGGTGTGGCAGAAAACAGACCCGGCCTCCTCCCGCGGCCAGCGGGGCCGGTGTGGGGCCCCAGCCATGCACTGCGCTGCTGGGGTCCCAGCGGGGTGACAGGCTCGTTGAAACTGTGGCTTTAGAGACAGTCTGCCCGTCAGGAATTGGGGACATGGGGCTTCGTGGCCCCCTGTGGGCTGGGGTGAGGTTGCAGGCTCCGCCTGAGCTGGGGATGGGTCAGCGGCCAGGGCACCCTGGGCCGGCCTCCGTGGACCACAGACGGGTCTGCAGCACAAGGTTGTGCGGAAGGGACCTCAGCAGGTGGCGGCCCCACAGTGCCACTGTTGCTTCAGACTTCTCTCCTAAACATTGTCCCCGAGTGTCCTTGTTTCTCCGGGACCCTCAAGGACTGCGCAGCTCTGTGGCGTCCCTCTGAGGAGTATCTTCTGTTGTTCACTGCCCACCCCCACCCCCAAACTCGGCCCCTGCAGGGTGTTTAGGCAGCCGCAGCCCTGGTCCCTCCGATTGGCGGCGCGGCCGTGGCTCAGGCTTCCCCCAGGCGTCCCCTGCACCGGAGACGGAAGCTGATGAAGGGCCCTCGGACCCCTGCGCATGTCTCCTTGCTGTTGACAAAAGAGAGCCTCAGTCTCTGCGCAGTAGAACGGAATCTCCTGTGTGTGCTCCGATGGGAGCACATGATCTTCTCTCTGGAAATCAGAGCGAAAGCAGGCAAACTGCTGGCCCCACCCAGACTGAGGAAGTTCTCCAAAAGTTGACACCAACCCCAGATTCGCTCCCTCGGGGCTCCATGAAGTTTTAACCCACCCGCCCCCCACTGCCCCACACCCTTGCCTGCTCCAGCCTCTCCCCAGAGGCTTAGGAGCCCTTAGCAGTGGCTGCCTCGGGCCAGCGGGTCCCCTGCCTCCTGCATCAAAGGTAGAGAGGAGACGTGGGTGCAGGAGGAAGGCGTGATCGTGGCCCCCAAGCCCAGGGGTCTCCAAGGTCGTCTGTCCCTATGCTGGGGGCCCCTGACAGCCACCAGGTCCGGCGGCGGGGACAGGTAGCTGAACACTCCAGTTATGCCAGGAAAGGGCGTGCTTAGAGTGCCTGCAGGTCCTCGGCCTGGTCCCTAACCGACCGTGTTCACCAGCTGACCTTTGACGTGAGCAGAGGTTGGAGCGTGCCTAGGAGGTGGCATCACGCAGCCGTCCCCTTCCGCGTGTGATGTGGGCCTCCCCCGAGGCGGTGCATTTTACAGACGTGGAGAAGTGGCTGGATGGTGTCTGGAAGCCTGGAGAAGGAAGCCTTTCACTGGCCGGAAGGTGAATGGCACTGTCTTCTGTTGAGATAAGGCCACTTCAGACTCTTAAGAGCACGCAGCTCTTCTAAGGAAAAGCGGGGACCCGAGATCGGAGCTGTGGGGCAGGGCCAGGCACGTGGTAAGATGAAGACTGACCAGAAAAAGCCAGCTCACTAGGTTCATCTTTCTCAACATGCTGATGTTCAATTAAATAAAACCCATCACCCAGTTTAGATGGAAAGCTCAACCCAAACAATGAAGACCCTCCAAGTAGGGTGACAGCTGCTGTGTTTGCCCAGGGCTGAGGGGGTGCCCAGGACACAGGACTCTCTGAGCTAAATGCCAGGCAGCCCGGGACAAATTGATCACCCTCCCTTTAGCTTCCCTTCTCCTTCAACTCCACTTGCAAAGACGTCCCAAAACATTTCAATAAAACCAACATTGTGAAGAGCAAGGCTTCTGACGAGGGTCTGTGGTTTCTATTTTTGTTTCTCTCAAAAATTACATATGCACAAGCCCTGGGTGCCTCACTTCCTTGGGGAGGGTGCAGGATGTATACGAGTGTCCCGGGTTTCCCGACACTGGGCTGGGTACCAGTCATGCTGGGCGAAGGGCAGCCTGTTCTGTGGACTTAAATGGGAGCCTCAGGGAGCATCGTGGTGGAAAAACGGGGGGATGATGAGGAAGAGCTCGGGCCCCGGAGCTTCATAGCCTCTCTGCCCACTCACTTCCGTGTCGCGAGCAGCCGCCAGCCTGGCTCGCCTTCCTGCTGACAGAGGCATGTGCAGCGGCCTGAGTGCACCCAAGGACTCGGCTCGTGGCCACGGTCCAGCCGAGGACCTTCCAGTGCCCTGGCCGGGAAGGCTGTCCCGGGCGTCCTCGTGAGGATGTGTGGCAGGTGGACCAGCCCCGCCCGCCTGGCTGGTGCACGTGGCCGGCATGTTCTCCCCCATCCTCATTGCCCGAGTTGGAAATGGCTGTCATTTCTCCCTGACTTTCCTGCTTACGGGACATCATTTCTAGACGCATCCATTCCGGCTGTAGGAGGCCTCTGATCCTGCATGCTGTTGACATGGTTAGCTCAAAAACCCCACAAAATGGCTGGAACCCCAAAAACACCCATTCAGAAGTCTGTATGTCTGTACGTTCGGAAAATAGGTAGCTACCAAGGAGCGGGGGTCTGGCGCTCTCTGGCAGCCAATGAACCTTCCTGTTCCAGCCTGACGGCTTGTGGCAGGCGAGGGGGCTGTTTGCCACGCCGCCACCAGGACACGTGCGGGCGTCGCTGAGACGGGCAGGAGCCAGCCCAGGGCAAGCAGGAAGTTCCCAGGTTGTCTCCTGCTCCTGGGAGGAAAGAGACAAGCCCTGCGCGTCAGGTGGTGGTGACGTTGGGGCAGGAGGTCATATCCTGGAGTCAGCAGGTGTCTGCGCTTCCCCTGGAAACCACGGCCGTCTGGTTACCCAGGCGGGTCCGCTTCGTGGGCACACCTGGCCTTCCCAGCTGGCGCTGTGGGTGTCTGCCTGAGGAGCACGGTATGTGAATCTTGTCTGCCTCGATCGGACTTGCTGCTCCACATCTGTCCCTGAAAGGCTTTGTCCCACTTGCAAGGGACAGTTGATGAGAAATATTATAAATACACACCTGTGAAGTGACGTGGGAATATAGGTCCGTATGTGTACGCACAGAGCTGGGGGAAGAACTTTATTTTCATACATTTTCTATGGAGAAGGGAATCAAGGTGTGCTGGGTCTCTGTGGCCTCAAAACAGAATTCCCTCCTCCCTTTCTGGGTTCCCAGGTGTCCCGTCAGCGCCTCTCCAGGGGAGTCCTGCAGTGCAGGCGGAAGGGGCCCTGGTCTGGGCACCTGCAGTTGTGGCTCTGACCCTGGTGCTGTGGAGCGCTGGGGTTGCTGGACTGGCCTCCTCCGCAGCCCCCGCCCCAAACCCCAGGGATTCATCCAGGGTGGTTCCCCAAACGCGGCTCTCCTGAACTCCCAGCCCCGTGTGTCGGCGCAGTCCAGCCCACGCGGCCCCTGCCCATCAGGACCGTCCACACGACAGAGTAGCGTCCATCCTTGCATTCTCGTTATACGGAGAAAAGGTCTCCACGTGGGAGAGGAGCTTAAGGCTGTTGGTGCTTTTTGTTCTTGTTGTGTGTTTTGGTTTTATTTTATTTTTTAATTATGGTAAAATTCACCTAACATACAATGTTACGGTTTACCACCTAGACACTCCTTACGGGTACAGTTCAGGAGGGGGAAGTATTTTCACATTCTGGTCACCGACTGTCCAGAGCTTTTTCGTCTTGCAAAACCGAAACTATGTTCCCATCCACCTCTACCACCCCCGCCCCCGCCCGCGCCCCCAGCCCCCAGCCCCTGGCTCCCACTCGTCTGCTTGTGGCCTCCACGGAGTGACGCCTCTAAGTGCCTCCTGCGAGTGGAATCGTGGGGTGTTGTCTTTCTGTGGCTGGCTGGTTTTATTTTGCAAAGCGTCCTCAGATTTCATCCACGTGGTAGACGGTTACAGGATTGCCGCCCTCTGTCAGGCTGAACAGGAAGTGTCCCGCAGTCCGGGTGGGCCACGTTCTGTTCATCCAGGCTTCTGTCGCAGTGACGTTTGGGCTGCCGCCGCCTCTTGGCGTAACGAACGAGGCTGCCGTGGACGTGGGTGTGCAGGCGTCTCTTTGGAGCTGGAGGTCTGAGTGTGAGAAGGGGAACATGGGAGAACAAGGCTGGCTGGATGAAAAGACGTCCAGCCGTACGCGGGGCCCCGGAGGAGAGAAACTGCTGGGGTCGGGGAGGTCTGATGACCCAAGTGGTGGCGTGGGACCCGCGGGAAGGAGGACACCCGCTCCGCCCTGCTCGCCAGGCTGCTCCTGTGTCTGCCAAGAGCCCTTGGGGGGGGGGGGGCTGCTGCCTGAGCTTTGGGTGGCCTGGGGAATAGTTGGGGCGTTGGTCCAACCAGTTTCAGGGAGTATGATGACTTGGTCCTCCCGCGTGGCGTGCTTTCAGTGTCGTGGAATGATGCTGCCCTGGGGAGCAGGTATCTTCTAGAGCTTCTATTAGAAAAATGGCTACTGAAAAGCTCATGCTTATTATTGCACTGACACCAGAAAGTCAGATTCTTCATCAAAGTCTTATTTCTGCCTAGAGAATCCCTTCTTTATTTTATATAGCCCAGGATTTGCAAAGTGTGTAGGGTTTACACACAAAAGGACCAGAATGCTTGCAAGTCGTCTTGGTAACACAGAATGGATATAAGTGGGGTGAGACCAGACAGAGTAGGGTCTTCGTGTCTCTTTATGTAGATTAAACAGTTAGATTTCACCTACCCTCTTTTTTTCTACATTGGAAAATTCTTCTTCCTTCTCGCTTTTCTGAATTTAAAAAATGCAGCATGTGTGTATCTGCATGTGTCTGTAAATACGCAGATCTGACCTTGAAGCTTGTGGGTTTGAGTCTTGAAGCTTCTGGGAGAGTCCGTGGGACGCTGTCCTCTCAGCATGGCGTTCCTTCCTTTGTCCCCGATCCGTAGCCTCTTGTCTTCCATTTGGGGGAGGCCTTCCAAGCTTTAGTAACTGTGGCTGGAAGTTCTTGCAAAAGGTAAATAAATCAAACCCATCCATTTTCTTCAGTGACAGCCACTACCAAGAACGCAGTGGGAGAGACTGGACGTGGGGGGTAATGAGGGAATGTTCCTCCACTTCTGCTAAGAAATTGAATTTCGTAATTGTATTTTATAAATATTTTCCTCTCTGGCTCGTAACCTGATTGCCGGCTCGTTGCTAAGGTCTTGCAAGGAAGGGAGAGGTGGTGGTGGGGAGGCCCCCTTCTCAGGTGTGCCCGTGGCCCCAAATGGAAACCAATCAAGGTGCGATTTATGTTCATTAAGTGCTTGTCAAAACTGAAAAATTTTCTAATCAACAGCAATCTAGCGGCGGCCCCCTCGATGGCTGGGAGGGCCGCCTCCTCGCGCGGCTATTTGCCTGTTACAACTCTAGGCTAAAATCCGCTGATGATTACATTAGGCCAAGCTGCCAAGTAAATGAACCGTGTCTTATTTAGGTGCCTCAAGCTTCAGTCTAGTCCTGCCCCGCAGGGCACTGGATAGCGCTTTATGGCTTTAAAATTAGTGCAGCTTCCCGCGTGCTGCAGGGCACTGCCTGTTCTGCCTCCGAACTCAATAAGCAAAGGCAAGGGGTCCTTTGTTCCCCTTTCCTCCTCCTCCCCTGCATCTCAGCGGTTCTGTTCTGCATCTTTTCCAGACGGCATGTTGCAATAAAAATGTCTGACTACCCCACACAGGCCGCCTGCACCAAGAAAAGGAAAGAAAGAAAAAAAGAAAGGCAGGACGTGGAAGAGGGGGAGAAAAGAAGAGAAAGTGGAAAGGGTCACGCGTTTGCAGAGGGCAGGTCTTTTCCTTGGCTAGGAAGTGAAAAGCAGCTTTGCAGGTCACGTCCGAATCGCTGCCTCGGGCAGGAGCAGCACCTTCTGCCCAGGAGGTGCCCACGTAGTCGGGGGGCAGCCGCTGCCGTGTTTCGATGGGACGAGAGTCGCCAGGGCTGATGTGCCGAGGGCGTGGCAGTCCTGCAAGCCCGTCCTGTAGGATCTCAGTGAATCGGCACAGCAGTCCCATGAGGCGAGGGCTGTTTTAATCCGGTTTCTAAAGACGTGGGAACGGGGACCCAGATGATGTAAGATGCCCCGAGCACGCAGCTCCCGGAAGGTCGAGGCCGGACCCCAGGCGGTCACTCTGAGGCCCAGCTGTGGCCAGGAGGAAGCTGGCTGTGTCCTCTGCAGACTTTCTAGTTTAGGAAACCAGAAAATCCTGTTAGGCAGAGAATTGACTGCTCTTCATCTGAAATGAATCGGATTATATTACTGTAACCCCCCCTTGGTGGGCGGTTGCATCAGGGAAACAAAGTAACACCTATAAACGCAAGACATGGGGAAGAATAAACAATTCGACTTCTACGCAGGCCCAGTGAAGAAGCATTTAAATGTCGCGACGGGCAGGAACGGAAGTGGGCGCTGTCCTGCCCCACGACGGGTCCCGTGGCAGAAGCAGCAGCCTAGTCGAGTGATCCCTAGTGCTCTGGAAGACGACATGCCTGCTTGCCGGCTTCAGCATGCCTTCCAGGGCCGCACGTTCTAGCAGACGCGTCCCCATACGTCTCAAGTTTTAAAGAGCTTCAGGCAGCCCCAGCATCATCGTGGCGACAGTTCCTGGGCAACTCCAAGTCCCCGGGATCGCCCTGCTGGTCCGGCAGTGTCAGCCACGCCTCCTTATGCACGGAGCCGCGGCCCAGGAGCGGTGCTGGCGCCGGCCCCCCTCTCGGTGACGGTCCGTCGCCCGCGGTGGCTGAGGAGACGCCTCACTCATTCTGCGCGGGCCGCGTCGAATCGCATGGACGACAGTTGGTGGCATCCGATTAAACCTGACAGGAGAGGGGTCTCGCTGCAGCAGAGCTCAGTACCCTGGGTCAGCCAGGGCCCATGGACTCAAGAAGCAAGGGGTATATTCATAATTCAGTTTGGAGTTCTCTGCCGTTTTGATTTGTATTATCACAGCCCACCCCTCCACCCCGCAGCCGCCGGACTACTGTAAGGCTTTGGCCCACGGCGCTGGCTGCGGTACGTGTGGCCTGCCTGCTGCCTGCTGAGCCCCCGGCGCCTCCCCGGCCGCCTCTCACCATGTCCCTTACCAGGGGTCCCTTACCGGTCTCTGCCACACAAGACCCCTGGTTGGCCAGGTTCCTCCCTCCTGTGGCGGCCACACGTCGCCCTGACAAGCGTTTCCAAGCACCAGTCGGGGTCTCTACGAAGCCAGCTCCGAGAGCGACCCCGGGGACCGCGTGGCTATCTGGGGAAACGCGACGGCTTCTCGGAGGGTTTTCCCCGTGCCGCTGCCTCCGTCCAGCCTTGCTGTCGTGACAGTCAGCGGTCCCTCGCAGAG
Source organism: Furipterus horrens (assembly GCF_987537825.1). Lineage (NCBI taxonomy): Eukaryota > Metazoa > Chordata > Mammalia > Chiroptera > Furipteridae > Furipterus > Furipterus horrens. The sequence continues at coordinate 215,756,417 of NW_028327171.1, forward strand.
AAGGAGAAGTTGTCTCTTTGAGATAAGGGCCTGAGAGGGCACGGCCAGAAGGTTTTCCAGAGTGTGACCCCGTTCTGGTAATGTCCGGGTGTCGCTCTCCTCGGCGCCCACGGCCGTGCGCGCGGCCGTTGTTCGCCGTTCCTCAGTGTGGGGCTTGAACGTGGGCTTGGGCCCTGGGAGGGGGCGGTCCTGGCCGCGTGTCTGTGAATGAGCTGCCCTTGGAAACAGTGTCGCGTGGAGTCTGGGAGCAGCGGTGCGTCTGACAGTGGCCTCTCGTATCCCGTTGGTTTGTTTGCTTTTTTATTTATTCTGAGCCCAGAGGTCAGGGTATTTAAAACTAGAACTTAGACAAACCGCTGCTTCATATCCGAACCTGAACCGTCACAAAGTGCCGTGACCACGGGGACTAGGCCGTCGCTCTTTCTCCCAGGAGAAGACGGACACCTCTGAAGACCATGCGTAACTCAAGATTTTGATGAAAAATACATTTTCCAAAAGAAAACCGCGAGAAGAACAGCATCTGCATTTTTCCCCGGCACTCCTCGATGTCGGGTTTCATAACAGCGTGCTCAGTACGGGGGGTGTGTGTGTGGTTTTGGGGGGAAGGCCTGAAGTCACTCTCGCCTGCGACGGACGTCCCGTTGGAAACGTGGGCCTCCGGACGAGCCGTTTCAGGCCGCCGTGCGGGTTCTTCTGGATGCTGAGCAGAGTGGGCAGGCGAGGGCCCCTGAGAGCCTAGGAGCGCAGGGAGGGACCCACGGGCAGTGCTCCGCGCTCCTTCCCGGCTGCGCTGGGTCCCTGGACCCACCTCGCACTGGGGACCACCTTTCACCCAAGCACCTGCCGCTTCATTTCCGAGGCGTCGTGTGACCAAGGTGTGCCGATTTCCCTGTGGGGACACTCTTCAGCACGTCACGCCCCGGAACCACGTGTATGTCACCACCAGTCTTTCCGGAGAAGTCTCTCAGCATCCGGGAGGTGTCAGGGTCGTGGGGGCGCACAGCACGTTTCAGGAGCCCTCCTTGCCGCCGGGGAGCTCCCCTTTTATCACTGGCCGCAGATACTGTTTTCAGGAAAATAGCTGTCAGATACTCAGGACTGAATAATTGCAGTTCAAGTCTGACATGGTCACCCTTTCAAGTAACAACGTCCCCGTAGGAAGCGGCTAGTTCAGCCTGCAACTCAGAACAGTGGCCGAAGGGCTTTTCGGCCGGGAGGGAACCCTCCGCCTTCCAGCCACAGCAGGGACGCGCGCTGTGTCCCTCCCAGGTCACCTCCCAGAAAACTAAAAAGACACGTACACAAGGCTTGACATTTTTTTTAAATTAGCTTTTTAGGAGGTGGGGACTCTTAAGAACATTTGTACGTGAATGTTTGTGTTGCAAGAGCATGGCAGTAAATACAGTGATGACCAGAGAAGCTGCGTCCGGGGCCCATGCCGGGCCGTGTACCAAGGGGCCCGCGGTTGTTGTGACCCCACCTCTGCACCATCGAAGCCACGGCCAATGCGTGGCCCCAGCTCCAGGACCACTGAACTAGATGACACAGAGGGACAACCCGGTGAGGCTGACCGTGGCGAAGAGACCAAAGCCAACATCAGTGTGTCCTAAGCTGCACATCTTAGACAAAAACGTTACCCATGAGCATGAAATATCACATTTCCCGACGTTTACATGCAGGTAGAAATCAGAACTTTTTAGGAAAACCTAATTAAAACAAAGATTTCCATTACTTTTTCCTCTAATTAACGATGAAACGGGAGCATCGTAATACTTTTCAAAAGCACGTGTGGCATCGGAGCGATGCTGATCTCATAACTGTACTTGAAGGGCGCGGACTTCCCGAGCACGTCCGCCCAGGAGGGGCCCCTCATCCGTCTGCGCGTGTCCGTTCAGCTCTGAGACCTTGTCCCCTGCCCTGGGTGCTCCCCGCACACATCCAGGGCGCCCTCTTTCACCAGACAACCAAAGGTAACATCCGGACGGAGGCAGTGGGAACCCATACAGTGAGAGTGTTTTTAGGGACCGTTGATGGATAGCTGTGTGTTGAGCTGAACTTGAAGTGCCAAATGCCCCAGAGCTGACTAAGATGAACTCACCATTTACTGAGAATGATCTCAGCCGTCACACGGGTGGAAGGCTCTGGGACCGCCAAGGCAGGGCCTCTGCATTGTCCCCTGGGTGTTTTTGGGGAGAACGCCTGTGTTTTTTGTTTGCTTTTTTTTAAAGCAGCCTCATGCAGTGTTTTGATGCAGACTTAGTAGCATCTCTTTGCCGGAGCGCGGTGTTACCCGGTCGACCATCTCCGGTCCTGGTCACACATAACTGTGAGGTTTTAGGACAGCCTGGTACGGCAGGCAGCCAGTCAATCAATTCTCCCTGTCAGGGGGACCCGGTACACCGAGGCGCTAATGACTCCGCAGCCCTCTCTGTGGCGGCCCCGCCGAAGGTGGCGGCGAGCTGAACCCTGGGTCTCTGCCGAGCCCACTCGCCGGCTTCTCTCCCGGCAGCTCATTTGCATCTGGGACACCAATTAGCATGTTTGTTGAGGCTAATTGAATGAAACTCAATCATAGCTCTTAATTGCTTGACTATGTGAAAAGAAATCACATTAATGCAGCTAATTAAGTGTACGGCAATAGATGCAACATAATTAGGAGCGAAATGCAAAAAAACAAGGGCTGGCGACAGTGGGCAGCGGCGCGCAGGGGCACGCAGAGCGGCGGCAGAGCTCTCCGCGCGTCCGGATGGTCCCTTCGCCGCAGCGCCGGCCGGGAAGAAACGGCCCACGTGATGAGCGTGGACAACTTGAGAAGGAAAATGCAAATAGGTTTGCAATTACTACTTTTTCAAGCTGTTGAGGGCCAGGAGATGGCCCCTCTGGGGGGCCTGGCTCTTGAGTGGGCCCCAGGGACTTGTTAAGTGCTGTTTAAAAGTACTTGGCTTTGAATTACCCTCACGCCTTGTTAAAGGGTTTTTTCCCCTTTTATCTGCGATCAGCGTTTTCTGCCAGGGCCGGGAGAGGGGTACTGTCTGCCACATTTGCATATCAGAATCAAGCTCACAGTCTCTGTTTTACCCAGGGAGGTCCCTGCCGAGGCCCCAGTATGTGGCTCAGCCCCCTTCTGAGGGGCGACATGGTTGGGTGGCTCCCGCTGCAGTTCCTCCCGCACCAGGCCCGGGAGAGATGAGAAGGACGTGAGTTCTTTCAGAAACGGGGACCTCGGTGTCCTTCCTCCTGGGAGACGCGGGCAGCCACAGCTGCCGGCATCTGTCCCCGTCTCCCACCTGTTCCTGAAGCCCCGCCCTGCGAGGGCTTTTCCAGCGCAGCACATGCCTTTTATAAAGTTTTTTAAAGTTGTAGTGGCTTGAAATATAAAAAGGGCCAAATTTCTATTCTGAATTTTTTTTTTTTTTTTTTTTTTTACAGCTAGCTCTTGGGAAGTTTCAGCTCCTAAATAACTCAGGCAAGAGAACAGGGCCCCCCCCCCCAGCCCATGCTGAGCAGAGATAAATGTGCTCCCTGGGCGCGTTCAGACCCAAGGAGCAGACACTTGGTAGATTTCTATAATAATTTTAAGCAAAATGTCCTGGTTGTTGTGTGTTAAAACGTGCCTATTAAAAGAGCGCATGCTGGGGCTTAGTCACTATCTGATTAGCCTCATTTTAGAGCCCATGAGCAATAAATGCTCAATTACACTCCTGTTATTGTAGTTTAATTTGTTAAGAATTGGCATTAAAGAAGAAAGTTACAGCAAGTTGATACTTTTAAAGGAATAACTATACAAGAAGGAATTCATTATTTACGCGCCTTCACTTCGGTTTTGAAACTTGGCTGTGCGTGTTTTTGGTGGATGTTAATGGAAGTAAATGAAGAATGCTGAAGAGAGCGACCTTTTTAGTGCCCTTGACTCTTAGGCCTGCAGCGAGCAAAGGTCACTTTCTTCTTTGATGTCCTTTTCCTTCCCGGCCCCTCCGCCTGCCAGGGTGCGGACGCCGTTCTCCGGCTCCCAGGCCCCGGAAGCGTGCTCAGGGCACCGTGGCGGGCTCTCCCCCTCCCACAGCCCGGGGTCTCTGCGTGGGCACGCAGCTTCCAGAACCTACCTCGTTCCCTCCGGGTCGGCGGTCACGAGCAAACGGCCCGCTCCCCCCGCCCCGGCTCCCCGCAGCCCGCGGGCCGCTGTGTCGGCGCTTCTTTCCCAGGCGCGTGGGCCTGAACTTAATGGCTTTTAGTAGCTACAAATGAACGGGGTCTCCCCCTTTTATTCTGAAAGGCACCCACCAAGCCTCTGCAAGGATGGAATCTGTTTATTCCACTTCCTGCTTCGTCTTAAGCACTTGAAATGCGATTTCCACGCGCGTGGTTCAGAGCACGTCCCCTCCTGGTGTGCGGTGTAGATTCAGTAATGTCTGCAGAGGCGAGGGGCACCTCACCTCCTCGGCCGCCCTGGCAGCAAGGCCCTTGGTGGGCGGCAGGGCCCGCGGGAGGAAGTAGAATCCCTGAGCACCAAACAGCGGGACTTCCTTTTTAACCCCCGGCCATCCGTGACCGCCGCGTTGCACAAACGCCACGCTGCTGGGCCTGCGCCCGTCCTCCCGGTCCTGCAGAGCAGGCTTGGCTGTCCCTGAGGGTGACACCCGACCGCCCTCCCGACAGCCCCAGTCTTAGCTAGATGTGAGCGGCGGCGCTGCCTGAGACAGAGCGGTCACGGCAGAGCCGTTCCGGCTCCATCAGCGCGGCCGTACAGCATCCGGGAGAGGCCGGCTTCCCAGTGGGTCACCTCCTAAGCAGCAGTTCAAACAAGGTGGCTTCTGTCCGCGCCGATTTTCCCCAGCTGGTTCTCGTTCCCTTTGGTGGCAGCATCGACTGTCCCCTTGTCTCCCCAGGGCCTGGCTTAGCGCAGGACTTGGAGGCAGAGCTCCCACTGCAGGAGAACGGCGAGGCCCCCTGGACGAGCCAGAGCGAGGCCTTTTGAAGCGTTTGCCGCGGGGGACAGGGCACCATGGGATTGCAGCTCACGACGTCTGACGGGACATCTTGTCCTTGGTGCCGAATGCCTCCTTTTTAATCTCTCTTGGGTGTTTTAACGTTTGAACAGGATTACATGCAGAATGTTCACGGCAAAGAGATTGACCTTCTGAGAACCACTGTGAAAGTCCCCGGGAAGAGGCCACCCCGAGCCACGTCGGCCTGCGCGCCCATCGCCAGCCCCAAGACCAACGGCCTGTCCAAGGACGTGAGCAGCTTGCACATCTCACCAAATTCAGGTAAGCTCGCAGCAGACGCGCCAGAGGGCCCCGTGCGCCGGCTCCGGCCAGAGGCGCTGGCCGGGGCTTTGGGGTGCGTGGAGACGTTGACCATCGCGCTGTAGACTGGGGTGCAGAAGCCTCGTCTCTCCCGTGCGGGCCCTCCCTCTGCCCTGTGGGTTCCGTGACGGCCAGCAAGCCGACGGGCACCGAGTCACAGCTGCACAAAGCAGACCGCGAGGCTGTCCCGGAGCTGGGTGCTTGCAGGTGCGGCGTCGCTCCTGACGGAGGGGCTGAGTTGTTGAAGTACCGAGGTTCGTGGTAACTGACTCGTAGGGGCCACGTGTGTGAAAGGGAGGAGGCCGTCGGGGAAGGACGTAAAGGAAACCGTTGGACCCACGTGAAATGTACGTTCTCTCAGCTTTAGGTGGCAACCCTGAGGTCCTTCTCTGCCACCGCGTTAGCTTGCTTCCTCTTTTAAGGGAGAATTTGCTTTTTAATTCAGCCCCAGAGAAGGTCAGTGTTTTCTCATAATTGGAGGTGTTGAGAAGTTCCTAGCACTTGCCAGCTGTCCCGATGTCCCGTTTCGCTTTGGGCTACGAGTCTTCACAGACAGCGACACTCTGGCTGGGAGATTCCGTGGTGGCCCGTCGGGACAGGCGTGAGCTGCCCGGCCCTCCTCCTCCCGCTCCGCCTCCTGTGTCTTTCCTTCTCTGGCAGGAAGCCCCTTTCTCCCTGACCTCCCTCCTGCCTTCTGAGAATAAACTGCTCCCTGGGGGCCCCGCCCGTAACTCCGCCTCTCGACGGCACTGTGTTTCCCCTCTCCAGGGCGTGAAGGACTTTTAAAGGAGGGGAGTTTACCCCACGGTCTGCGGTGTACACAGCAGCTGTGATCGGTGAAAGCGGGTCATGCAAAGGAACAAGAATTTGGGGTCCGTGAGCCAGGGTTCTGCCTAAAGCCACGGGGCGCTGGGCAGGGAACTGACCCTACGCTGGGGTGGCCTGCGCCTGTCACCACTGTGGCAGCAGGCGAGGTGACGTGTGAAAGTGCCAGAAAACTCCTAAAGCACGATGCTCGTCCCAGGAAGTGGGTGAAGGCTTGTTCGGTCGGGTCTCCGAGGACCTGCTGACCCTCCTCCAAAGACATGCGCTCCGTTCCCCTGTTCAGGCTGGTGCGCTCGCTCTGTGGGGTAAGAGAAAAGTGGCCAAGAAAATGTCTCCGGTGAACACAAAGTAACGTCTTTGTTACTTTGTATTTATTCATTTATTCAGAAATAGTTGCTGAGCACTTGGTCTGGGCCAGGAATTGGATGCGCTGTGGAGGAGGAGTCCCTGCCCTCCAGAAGGTGTAGACAGCCTCGTTCTCACCAGCTGGCTTCCCCCTCCTCCCAACCGACCTCATCACATCTAGCCACGTATTTATTCAAGTCATTAAACAGGATGGAACTGTTAATGTGTGCCAGGCACAGGCCTGGGCGCCGGGGCCATGGGGGGACAGAGGTGATCCCTGGCCTCCAGCGTCACACCCGTGGAGACTGGGTGACGGAGGGTGTGGTCAGCTCTGCCTGGGCGGGCCCCGGGGGGGAGGGGAGTATCACCTGTGCACGATTTGGAGTTGGAACTTCACCTTCAGACTTGTGATCTTTGGTGCTCAGCTGCCACTTGTTTTCCTACAGAAGAAGTGATGTTTGGTAACAAAGAGGAAGCCCAGAACACCCCCTGGCCTCTGTCACTCCCCGTGGGGTTGGCCACGTCCTGGGCCTCTGCTGAGGGAGAGCAGTTTGGGTCTGTCCTCTGACAGCCAGCGTGTCAGTGGCCAGGTCCATTCTTCAAGCTGTGCTGAGACCCCTCTCCCAGGGTCACAGCCTCAGTTGGCCACAGCGCACCCTTTCCGCCCTGAGCCGGGTCCGGGTTCATCCCCACGCGGGGAGCCTGGACTGTCTTCCTCCTCCTCCGGCCCCCAGGTAGCGGCTGTGACATCTGCAGGAGCAGGTGCCACCTCAGCGGAGCCGGTGCCTCGTGGTCACTGCGGCAGTGCAGGGCCGTGGCGTCCTCCGCTGAGCGTGCAGGTGGCATCATCGGCTGGTGTCCAGGACGGGCGGCCCTCCCTTCTCTGGTTCGGAGAGCGTTCCCGCACGTGAAAAGCTCCAACGCGGCCCAGCTTTCCTTCCCGTTTGCTCACCCCAGTGCTGTTGAATTGGGTCGGTCTTTGTGCCTGTCTTTCCAGTAACTTTCCACTCACACGGCCTTGGTACACGCACGCACCTAGATCTTTCTGCGTGACACTTACTATTGTCTTCACAGTCTGTAGGGGAAGTGGCTTACTCAGTGGGTGTGGTGGGCATTTGTAAGGCTCCTGATCCGTATTTCCTAGTGGGTTTCTAGAATGGTTTCGTACGCAGCAGCCCTCCCTCCGCGAAGGGCGTGCGCCTTTGACCCACACACTTGACAGCGGTGCTATTTAAGCATCGTTTTTGGACTCTGTGCTAATCCAGTAAGGAATTAAAAACACCTCATGCTTTGTTTACTTGGATTTCTTCTGTCAGTAGTGAGGCTGAGCGTCTCACATATTTATTGTTCCCACGTGTTACTTAGGGGGTAGCTGTTTAGGGGTGTCCTTGGCCCGTGTTTTGCACGAGCTGTGTGTTTTTCCTTATTGATTGGTAAGAACTCTTTGTATATTAGGGATATCAACACTTTATAATATGTTTTGCAGATATTTCCCCCATTTCTTATTCATTTTTATACCAAATGGTCTTATTATCATACAGAGGTTTCCCCCTTTAATATATAATCAAATTCTGTCTTTCACTTCTGTGGTTTCTGCCCTAGACATTTAGAAAGCCTTTAATAATCTTGAAATCAGATCATAATTCATATATAAATATTTCAGAGTTTTACCATTTTATTGTTTCTTTTTCCTTTTTCAGGCATTTCCAACTTTTTATTATGAAAGTTTTCAAACATACAGAAGAGGTAAAATGATAGTATCAGGAATGACCGTGTATCCTCCAGATCTTTTTTTCCTTTTAAATAATTGTTTCCTTCATTTCTTTTTTAAATAATTTATTTGTTTGTTTGTTTACTTGTTTATTCCATTTTAGAGAGAGGGGAAGGGAGAAAGAGAGGGAGAGAAACATCACTGTGTGGCTGCCTCTCACTCGTTCCCCCAACTGGGGACCTGGCGTGCAGCCTGGTCATGTGCCCTGACTAGGAATCGAACCAGCGACATTTTTTTCTTTTTTTTTTTTGGTATGTCTTAGATCTAGCCACCCGCTGACCTCCCGTTGAGCTGGAGTAGCCACTGGGCTTCCCCTTGACCTCCTAGGGCAGTCCCAGTGCTTCCCACGTTCCAGGGATCACAGCGCCTGCCTGCGTCCGTGTTGCCTTGGCCTCTCCGGCCCTTCAGCGGTTGGGGTCTCTTACTGCTTTGCCTCCTGTCCCACTCACTTCCTTGATCATGGAGTCTGCTCTGGTCCCATGCCTGGTTGGTGCTCTGGAGATTCCGGGGGGAGCTGTCTCTCAGGTCGGGGTGGAGTCAAGAAAACGGGCAAACGAGTCCCCCAAAGCCGGCAGTAAGCGCGGTAGGGACAGGGGTGCCTTGGGGCAGGACTGCGCGGGTGGGGGGGGCTTCCGTTGTTCAGTCCTGGGGGCCGGTTTGCAGGATTGGAAGGCTGACCGCCTTCTGTACAATAAAACGTTGAGCGTCTGATGGTCTTAAAGTCCACCTTGGGGTTAGGGAACAGGAGGGAAGCCCACTGATACCCGAGCCCCGTATCACTGAGGGAGGGGATTGCCAGTGACCCCGAGCAGAAACGCTGCTGGGACGATGAAGTCCGAGGGGAGGCCCGAACCCCGTCGGGCAGCTGTGGCTGCAGGTGGGGCTGGCAGTGCGTCCCCGGCACCGACGCCGCTGAGACGGTAGCAACATTCCCGGGAGGGCAGGGCCTCCTCAGGTGGGTGCTGAAGCCTGAACGCGAAGGAGGCGAACAAACTCGGACACCCAGGGCTCTGCCCGGTCACAGGGAGATAATGAGATGGCAGGGAGAGGCGGCTCTGACCATGAGAACATCACTGGCGTGCTCCGGGCGGCCCTGCCCACGAACCCCCACACTGTCGGTCTTACCTGCCCGTCGGCACGCGCCGCACACCTGCTCCAGGGCGCAGAGAAGACCCCTTCCTCTGCCTGAGGCGCCCGCGTCCCTTATTCACAAACACGAACGGACAACCAAGACGTTTTTGCAAACTGGCAGTCACTATATAAGCAAAAGGACAAACCGATCCTAGAGGAAAGAGTGATAATTTGGCAAACGAAGATTTAAGAGGAAATCATAACCATGATCATCAGAGAGGTTTACGAGGTTAGTGACTGTATCCATAAAATGAAACAGGAGGTTGAAAAACCAAAGAGTTATTGAAAATTAAAGAAGAAATATTGTTAAAAAGATTTAATAGCTAGGTTAAATATTCTGAATAACATGGCTGAAGGCACTGTTGGTTAGCAAAGATATAACAGAAGAAAATATGCTCGAGGTGAGGAAGGGCACGCAGGTGTCTTCCCCTCAGAAGAGTTCGGTAGTGAGATGGATGGGAGACGAAGCTCTGTAAACGCAGAGAAAACCCTAAAAAGCATCCAAGGTAGAAGAGTGGGGTCACCTACAAGGGAAGAGAACACTCATGGGCTGTGGGCTCCTAAGAACACCTCCACATGCTACAGGGTAGTGGAAGAATTCCCTTCTAAGGACAAATAATTTTGAACCTAGAAGCCTGTGCAATGCCAAACTATTATCAATCAAGTGTAAAGGAAGAAAAAAAGGGCATTTTTAGATGACATTCAGAGGTAGAACGTGTCCCTCTCAATGCGTTTTTGAAAAAATTACTTCAGCATCTACGCCAGCAAAACAAGAACAGGAGGCGGAGGGGAATCCCAAAGATGTTTACTTACTCAGGCCTGTGTAATTCCTCCTCCTTCATCACATCATCCCCTTCGGCCAAGGTCACTCACTCGGGATGCCCACAGTGGTATCTGCCTTTCCGTTCCTTTGGCTCGGGACTTACAGCGCCTTTCTACTGGGCATCTGTCGGAAGTCACAGTTCGGAGAATTCACCCACGTGTGACTTGAGGTGTACTTCCAGAGAAGGCGGTCAGTTGTCCAGAAGTATTTCCTGACATGAGTTTTTGGCCAGGCTGCTTTGGTACTATTCTATCCGCATGTGACAGAAGGCAATTATTTTGACATTTGAGTAGAGAGCAGGAGAACATCATGGCCTAAAGGAGGGGCTTTGGCGTCCGAAACGCTAACTAGCGTCCCACCTCCCCGGTCCCAGGACCTTGTGCAGGTGTTTCCCTAAACGCAGCTTCCCCATCTTTAAAACGGGAAATGGTACCCGCGTTGGTTCCTCTGAGGACAGCACGCTGTGCTCCTTTCCAAAGCTCGGCCTGGTGCGGGCGCGTCTTGAGAGTTGTGTTCTCCACCGATGAAGGTAAGGAAGGGGCAGAGAAACTGCTTCTGAAGTAGGGTTTTAAACGCCCTGAAGTGTGTTTGTGAAGCCTTCATAGACACACCGGTGGACTTGAAGCCCACGCACCCCCGGCGAGGGCGGCGCGCAGGGCGGGCCGGTGGAGGGCCCTTCCTGGGGTGCTCTGCTCCAGCTCTGCGGCCCCTCGTCTCCGTTCCTGCTTCTCCAGAATCCCGATGGCGACATTTCGTTCTGAGATGACAAACATCTTCTTGTCCCTAAAGTGGGTCTTTGTTGGCTGTTTGCAACTGGGACTGTGTTTTTCTCCTAACCAGATGGACGCTTAGACCTTTGTCACAGGAAACCTTTCCTCCTCCGCCGCCTCCCCCCACTGCAGGCCCCCCCGTGGTTTCACAACACTGAGGCCCTGAGGGAGGGTCGGGGCTGCTGTTCCCGGGCGGGGGCCGCGGGTGGGGGCGGGGGCCTCGGTGTGTTTTGCGTATTGAACTGCGGTTGACATCTGAAGCTCACCATGCTGTTTGCCTCCACACTTCAGTAATCAGGACATCCAGCAAAGCCATAAAAAAACCAAACTAATAGCATGAATATTCAGTGACCTAGAATACTAATTATTGTCATGAATATTAATGTGATCGGACTTGCTTTCTCCTCTCCTCCTCCTCCTCGCCCGTCCTCTTTCTCCCGCTCTCCCTCTCTCTTTTTTTCCACTTAGCCGGCTCTAAAGACGGGTCATAATGAGAGCATTTAAGAGGGAGCGCGCTCTCCGCCGTGACAGGGACTGGGTAATAAGGAGAGCTTGATTAACGCGGTGCACTTGGGGGAGACATGAGAGGCTTCACGTGGGCCTGCTCGGGGGAGGCAGGGAGCACCGGCAGCTCTGTTGCTGCTCCCGGAGATTAATGAGGCCTAAGAGTGCATTAGGAACAGTGACAAAGGTTTCATCTAATGGGCTCAGTCATTTTTCCTTTGAGTGACAGACGCACAGAAGTAATTGGCTGTGCAGAATGGCAGCTCATTGGCGGTACTTAAGGATACATTATCCCTGTTGTGTGGCCCGCAGAGGCTGTTTATCAAAACTGCTCACACTGCAGACGCTGCGTCGCTAAGCTGCTGTTACAGTGGTAATAGCTATTAAAAAAAAAAAAAAAATAGTAACGCAGCCTCCAAACTAGTTCTGTGGCTGTCTCAGAAAAACAAAGTTTTTCTTTGTTTAGTTTCAAATGGTCTAGAAAACATTTTAATAACTCTGGAGTCAGTTCCGTGTCCGCGGAGCTGCGCGTGTCCCCCCCACCCCCCACCCCACCCCCCTGTGCATCGCCCGGTGTGGCGGGTCGCACGCCGCTCTCAGCACCTCGGGGCCCGGCCCCTGGCCCGTCTCTGCCCCGGCTGCCCCTTCTTTCCCACACCAGGGGCTTTGGGCACCACGTGGCGTCTGATGTATAAGCCGGTGCTCCTGCTAAATGCTTTCCGAGCAACTTGGTAGAACACTTACAGAGGAAAGCCTGCGTGGTTGTGAATTATTTTCCTGAACAACCCTCCACAAATCAGTGCCCGCGATGATAGCCTGCTTCCATAAACCCGGCATTCCGGGAGCCGGCTTTGATGGCTGGCTGTTCAGGAAGTTGGGGTTTTTTGTTTTGTTTTTTCAGTAAGTTTTCTTTCCTCTTAGACTACAATTTCAGGAAGTTCGCTACATCTGAAATGAAGCTGGAGACTTGCAGGGTCTTCAGCTTCTGTGAGAAATGCACTCTTATTGTTAGTGGCTTCTGTGTAGACCCCACGCCCGTAGAGATTAGGGCCAATCTGTGTTACGCTGTTTCCGTCCTTAAATTGTAAACTCCTGGTGGCAGAGGCCATTGTTTCTCTTTCTCTGTTCTCTCCCAGTTCTGTGACCCGGCAAGTGTTTTTTCATTAAGTAAATAACAGTATCGCCATTGCGTGAGTGACGTAAGTGGGATCAACTGAGGACCAGTATTATTTTCTCCCCTGCAGACAACGGCCCCTCCGTTACAGCGTTCTCTGGTCAGCATCATCGGGGCACAGATCAAATATGAATCAAAATCATCCTTCCCGGTTTAAGGAAACCTTCAACCGTTTGAACTCCACATGGAGCGCTCTTTGCTGGAAGAGCTGCCAAAGGCAACCTGATCCGTACTGGTTTGAGTTACGCGCACACGAGGGAGGTTGGACACCGAGCTGTGCCCCTCTGTGGGAACGGAGGGCCCCATAAGTAAAAAAAATTGTTTTAGAAACTTTGCTTTCCCCTCAGAAATGTACGTTTGGTGAACAAACAGTGATGCTTTAAAGACCAGCAGAATGGCCATCCGGGAGACGCTGCCGTAGGAGAAGGGGCGCTGAGACGGAGCTCTGCGGGTCGTCCCCGGGGCCTCCCGGAGGCAGGGGACGGCAGGTCCGGGCCTCGGGGACACCTTTCTGCCTCAGGGTCGAGTCCGTGAAGGGCCTGCTGGCCACCTGCCTGTTCCCACGCTGGAGGAAGAGAATTTTTCAGAGTGGCCGTGGCTTTCCGCCACCTCCAGACCTCGTGTGCATGCTTTGCAGTCAGCCGCCCGCACAGAGAACGTGCATGTCTCTGGAAGAGTCCTGGTGAGAGGTGAAACCAAAGCATCCCGGCCCCACTCACGTGGCCCACCTTCCCGGCGTCAGTGACGCACGTGGCGGCCCCCGGGGCTCTCACACCGTTCACGATGTCTCTCCTCACTTGGAAGAGATGATTCAGTGAGGACCAGAAGGGAGAGACGCCCAGGCGAGCTCTTCTGGGGGCAGGGGGAGCCCCGCGACCGCCTGGGCCATCTCCCTGAAAGAGATTAGAAAATGAAGTGGGAGCAGGAGACCCTTCCCCTCAAAACAACGCTGCCGAATCAAAACGAACTTTGCGCAAACCCGCCTATTGTGTTCATCATACAGAGGAGGGAGGGCGTTTTAAGGATGGGGCTGTAGCGTGGGGCGGAGAAGACGGTGAACAGTGAGATCGAGTTGCGGGGGCCTCGCAGCCCCGTAAGCACCCGGAGGACGCGGTCTGGGCGCCTGGGGCTTGTTTCGTAAAACAGCCTTACTCCAGGGCCGAGGTCGTACCCTCTTGCCTAAAAGGAAACCCTTCGTTGTGTCTGGCCTCTGTGCGCTGCTGCCCTACCTCGTGACCCCTGCAGGGCATACAGATTCGGTCCCGTGGGCCTGCCCAGAAATGCGATGGAAGCTTTGTGTACGCACCCCGTAAATCGGTGTCCGTAAGCATCACGCTGGGGCATGCCGCGCACGCCTCGCCCCTGCGGCGGGGCTCCTTAAGCAGGTGAACGGGCCAGGCGAGGAGGGCAGGTCCCACGCGGCAGGGAGGAGCGAGGTGCGGCTCACCGGGACAGGGCAGCCTCTGTCTCTGCAGTAAATACTCCAACGCATGTCTAAGTGTCATCCCGGCAACGAGAACTGACCTGCTGCTGTGCTTCATATTTACATCTCGAGTTGTACCAGGCACCAAGTTGTATGTGTCCCCAGGGTGGGGAGCAACCCAGCGGCGGGCAGGCCGGGCAGGGGCTCCGGTTCCAGCTCACCTCTCCTCGGTCGTGGGTGCCCTTCACGTCCCAGCCACAGGCCTCCTTCTGTTCTCCCTGCCCTTTTCTCAGCGCTGACAACTTGGATGGAACTGGTCGTCCACCTGGGGGACGTGGGACGACTGAAAGTAGCAAGAGTCTCGCTGATGGTCCCCATGCTCAGCGCTGTGTGGGGGGTGTTTAAAAATCACCCTCGGGGGCACGAACGTTGGGGCTGGTGCCGAGTGAGGGTGACCACAACAAAGCCCAGGCGTGGGGCAAGCCACAGAGCGACTTCCGCACGGAGCCACGCCGCCAGTGGGGACCCACGGGGGTCAGGTGGCAAAGTCAAAACAAAATTAGCAACATCACCACTTCAAGCTTTTATTAAAAAATAAACTGTGGAGAAGAAGAAAACCCATTGTTGATAAAATTAATAACCGCTAATACCGGTGGAGACTTTGCAGTTTATAAAGTACTTGACGTGATTGAAGCCTTGTATCAACCACATGGGCATCTTATCATTACTATCGCCATTTCATTATTATTATTATTTGCATTTTACAAATTATGAGCCGAATTGTTGTCAAGATGCCCAGGTTCCATCTTTTTTAGCTCACTGCTCATTAAGAAAATGAATTAGAAATATGTATCACAGGTCAGAAACACATTAATGTTGTCTGACTCCACTGGGGTTCTATCCTAAGAAAAAACCTGAACGTAGAAGGTGTCCTTTGCAGTGTTGTTGGTAAGAGGAAGAAACCGAAAACGACCAAAACTATCCTGCAGGGCAGAGGTGGCGATATAAGTTGCCTGCATTAAATCCGTAAGATGGTAAATATTTAAAGTTCTTGGGAAGATTATGGAACAACGTTGAAGACAAAAGTCATATCAAAGAAGCATAATATAAAACTACATCTCTTCTATGGTCATACGTAAGAAAAATGAATGCTGTGTTTAATACAGAGACTATATAAGATGGAATTTCTGTAGACCTCTGATGCAGATTATTCTTATATCTGTGTGATTCTGCAAGATAACTTTTAAGAGATGTGTATGCCAGAAGACTCCCATTTTTCCCCTTGGCATCCAAATTAGAATAGGGAGAAATCAGAATAAAATGAACTGTTTCCACATTTCAGTAAACAGTGAACTATGCAGTCCCAGGACTGAAATTCTGAGCATGGCCACAGTTTTGTATTTAGTAGTAATTTCGTCCACCCTTACAGCTGGGTCTGGAGTCCGTACATTGCTTTTCTCTCTGGTAAACAGTGCGGAAAATGCAGCAGTCCCTCGCTATATCGCGGTTCACTTACCGCGGCCTCACTGTACCGCGGGATTTTTAAAAATATTATATTTAATTGTTCATCGCCGATGTTTCGCTATATCACGGGACTTTGCGGTCCTGTATACGTATGTTGTTAAAGTGACGTAGGTTTAAGAGCGTAGAATAAACGTAGGGTTCCTACTTTGCGGGGGGATCTGGAACGTAATATCCGCGATAAGTGAGGGAGCGCTGTATTGTACATAAAAAAATGCATCACAACCTGAGAGACACAAAATTCCGGCCTCAGGAGCAGATGTGTTGGGAAGCATGGGTTTACAAAACAACCATCACACGACGCAGAGTCCTGGGCACCTGCCTCTCCGAGAAGAGACTTGAGTGTGTCCTCGGGGAAAATCCTGGTCTCCTGAAACCCTAGTTGCCCAAAAGGAGGCAGACTTTTTTTGTTTTTTTTACTATTTATTCTGAGAGGGGAAGAGAGGGAGAGAAACATCCATGTGTGGTTGCCTCTTGTGCGCTCCCAGCTGGGAACCTGGCGTCCAACCCAGGCCTGTGCGCTGACTGGGAATCAAACCGGCGACCCTCTGGTTTGCAGGCCTGGGCTCAATCCACTGAGCCACCCCAGCCAGGGCAAAGGGAGGCAGCTTTCCAACACGGATAGGCGGGTGGGCCCTGCCCGTGGGCGTGACAGTCACGTGCATCTCACTCTGTGTGGTGGTGTTGCTGTGGCTTATATTCTTTCGGGGTTGTTATTAGAGGACGGGACAGGTGGCCAAGGCCAAGTTGGAAGTGAGATGCCCATTCGATCAGCCTCCGTCATCCAGTCCTGGTTCCCGCAAATCTGGTTTTCCCGTGCGCGCAAAGGGGGCGTGGCGCGCGGAGGGGGTGTGGCGCGCGAAGGGAGCGTGGCGTAAGTGGTGGGTATCTGGGGTACCCGGACCTGAGCTTTCCTGCCGTCTGCAGCTGCACAGGGGCAGACGCAGGGACCGACCGAAGCCGTCACCCCGGCGCGCTCCTAGCGGCGCGGCCTCCCAGGGGAAGAGGGAATTTCCATCGATGATATTCCTGTAGTTTTGATTTCTTTTCCAATTCCAAAGCCCCACCATGGAGACAGACGCGTGTCTTACACTCACTTGCTCCTAGAGTCCTCTTCCCCCCTGAGTATCTCAGTGCACGTGAACTTCAGCGTCACCTGTCGCTGGGAGCCGCTGCTCCTTCTCGGGCGACGTAACCAGTAAGTCAGACGCGGAGTATGGTTTTCCCATTGAAGCGGTTGGTAAGTCTAGTCTTGTTTGTGAAGAAGGGCCAAAATCAAAACGGACCATGGGCAACATGCATTTTACAAGAGATGATTCTTGATGAACCTGTACTTGGATGCTATGAAAAGCCTGTTTCAGAGTCTATTTTAAAAAATCAAAACGGTATTTTTAATTTAATAATCCTAGAGCTCCAAAGAAGAATCCTGCCTTTGATGGCATTTGGTGGATGAGAACATACATACTTGCTCAATAGAAAACCAGCTTCTTTTTCATGCTCATTCGAGATCAGTTCAGGCAACACACTGATATGCATTCAGATATAAATGCCATATTCGCTTTGAAATGCAAATTGTTTAAAGAAAAATAGCATATGGTGGAGGTAAGTACCTTTCAAATCAACTCGTACACTTCAGGGCCGCACATAAAGCTAGAATTATTCTGTGGGAAGGCTCTGGCGCTTCTGACCCAGGGAAGCCTGCTAATCAGGGGCCCCCTGAGTACACACATATCCATATCAAGGCGGCGGCCTGGCCAGGGATTAGCATGGTAATGGGGCTGCCCCCGCTGATCAGGCCCACAGGACGGGGTATTTGAGGGAGCCCTGTTGCTGGTTCAGCATGGCCCAGGAAGTCGGCCATGCACGTCATGGAACACAGATGATATCTGGGGGGGAAATACTGAGATGATACCAGAGAGGTCCTTTTGTGGCTTCTGTGGACATCGGGATCCCATACTTTGTAGGGCTGGGCCATGCTTTGGGACTCAATGCTGATGAACCTGTCTCCCACCCAACTTGACCTCTCAAATTCATAAACCATTCAAATGACCTTTTTTAGCTTTTTCTTTTGGGGGGCGGTAAATACTGACATAATGCACACATAGTGCAAAATCCTGTTAGAGCTCAGTAAGTGTGCAGGGGACCGACACACGGGTCCAGAAGCAGCAGGGGGCCAGCAGCCCGGAACCTCTGTGGGCCACATCCTGCCACTGCCCACCCTCCCCCCCACACTCACGCAAAACACACACAGACACACGCACACAAACACACATCGAGGGCAATAACCACCAGATTCCTTACTCCGTAGACGAGTTTTGCCCGTTGACCTGAACTGCTGGAGGGGACCCGGACAGCCGGTGCTGCCGTTCGCCCTCTTTGCTCCACACCCGCTCCGCGGCCCTGCCGTGGGGCTTGTGTGGGTAGTTCATCCAGTCTTGCTGGTGTGCGGCCGTCCGCTGCGCAGCTCCAGCACGCGGCTCCGTGGCGGAAGTCCGTTTCAGCCACTGAATGCCGCCATGAGCCTCCTTGTCCGCGTCTCTGGTGGGCGTTCCCGGGCACGTCTGTCTGCATAGTTTTAATGTGGAGGATGTGAAATAAGACAGACATCCCGGGAGAGAGAGAAGCGTGGCGGGGCAGTCCGGTGAAGGCCTCCCGTCAGGTGAGTCAGCCGGAGGAGCAGTTGGGGTGGTCCGGGGACAACATAGTGTCCCTCTTTCTGCACTGTCCTTTGTAGAGATGCATCACTTCCAAAGTCCACAGTCCAAAGAACTGTACGGTGACACCTGGAGTCTCTCCTGAGCCCGTGGCGGCTGTGACCTCCTGCCCCTCACACCTTCTTAGGGCACCTGTGTCCCTCACGCATTTTGGCCACATGCAGGCTTGTCTGATCCTTTCTTCTGGGCTAGAGAGGACAGGGACCCTGTCTCCTTCATTGTGCCTGCCCGGCAGGGTTCCCTACAGCAGGACGAGATGCAGGGGGTCTGTGTTGGAGGAGGAGGCAGGACTGGGCAGGTCTGATCGGCCCTCGTGCAGGGAGGCTAGCCTGCCAGCCCCCCGGTCAGGACCAGTGACAACTTCTTACAGGGGAAGCAGTGGCTGGAGGACCGGCACTGCCCTGCACCCGTTCCCCGGGGGCCGGGGTCATCAGCGCACTCAGGGAGGACGCTGCGGTCAGCAGACCCGTCTGTCACGGTAAGAGCCAGCCTGCCTTTGCCTGGAGAGGTGACAGGATTTCCCGACTCCAGCAGATCCGCCCTCCCCGGAGGAGGATGTTGTCTCTGTCACCCAAGTCCGTTCACTCTACAGACAGTCCCAAAAAGACCGTTCAAAGGAAAGGGTGCCAGCACTGGGGCCCGAAGACGTGGGGTAACCGAGACCCGTGGCTCCGTCTCCCAGCCACGCTGACGCCGTGTGCTGTTCGGGTACACGGGAAGGGCAGGCGGGGCCGGGGGTGACTGGCCGGAAGGGGAGCTCAGAGAGTATCCTCCTGCACGCTCCCTGCCGCCCTGGTGAGGCCCGAGTCCCACTGGCTTCCTCTTAAGTCCTCGCGCCTGTTGACCTTGGCCGTGAGTGAGAACCAGGCGTGAGACCCGCCGCCGCTGCTCCAGGAGAGAGGACCTGGTTTTCAGAATCCCTTCCCGCTGGGAAGAGAAGGACATGCCCGCAAAGGCAGTGACTCCCGGCCGTGGCCAGTCCCTCCCCATCGTATAGACCCAGCTTCGTGGCTTCTGTCTCAGCCACACTAAGGAAATTCAGGAGCAAAAGAGAACGTGCTTAGGTGGTCACCGGCGGGGGGAGGACAAGGAAGTCTCGCTCCTGGGCGTGCCAGGGCCGTGGGCGGGGCCTCTCTCCGACCCCCGCCCTGCACGTGGCTGCATTGACTCCGGCGGGGCTCCCCCCCACCCCGCCCCCACTTGCAATGCTGCTGGTCTGCCAGCCACCTTGTCTTTACTTGGGATTCTAATGGCTGGGAAGCAAGAGCCCAGGCCTTTTGTTAAACACACTTGTAGCTAACAAGGCGTAAAAATTTGACTTAACCAGTCCATATAGCAGCGGCCCCAGAGTCCTTATTGACTGTTGTTGATGGCCTTATGGGTTCCAGACCCCCAGCCATCCGCCCAGCCGACAGCAGGGACTGAGGGGAGGGGAGGGGCCTAGCCCAGCGTGGCCGTGCCCGGAGCTCAGTGGGAACCCTCACCGAGTTGAGAACGGTGTGTGGGCACCACCGTGCGTCGGGTGGTCTGGATCGGGAGATGCTCAGCTCGCAGGAAGGCAGGCAGGCAGGCCGGCCGTGGGCCTCGCTCACAGATGAGAGCCACGGGTGCTCAGCCTTAGCGAGTAACTTAGTAATGAGAAAGGAGCTGCCTCTCCAGGAGCAGCATAGCCCTGGAGTGTGGACTCAGAGCGAGAATCGAGTGAGTCTGAATTTCATGTCTCCCTTACATGCTTAGAGGTATTGTCAAAAGTGAACATTCCCTGTGTGGTCACCCGCACGGCAGACGTTGCTGGATACGTCTATATTTAAAAAAAAAAAAAAAAAACGGAATCAGGAACAGTGTTACTTGACAGTGAAGTGAATTAATGACCTTCATTCAGGAACAGAAATGAAATCACGCGTTAGCCTTTGCTGGGCGTGTGTGTGCAAAAATAAGCATCAGAAATCATGACATAGAGTACTATAAATTAGACTTTAAATGTAATGTGTACAGTTATTGGAAATGTTCACGGAGCATTTGGCGGTAGCTGGTTTCTTTGACTGATGGATTTCTCGAGTGGGTAGAAATGCCTCAAAGTGTGACCACCGGCCGGGACCGCTCACCCCGGGGTGGGACGCTCCGCGGGCCGCCCGGTCCAGCACGGCTGCCCCATGGGGTCGTGCCCCAGCCTGCGTGTGGACCGCGGGTCTGCCTCCAAGTTCAGGTGTGTGTCTTCTTATATTCACATTTATAGGCAAGTACCTGGCCGTGTATCTCCAGACTGCACACCGAAGGCAGAAACCATTTCTCATCCTTCGTAATTTTTAGTTTGTTCTTGGTTAAACCAATATGTTTCTGTATCGTCACAGAAAATAACTGACGTGACGATTACTTGTTCTTTTAGTATTTGATTTTCAGGAAAGTTTTAACTGGAATTAAAGTGAATACATTAGATAAGAGAGATTTAGTCTCCTAAGGGAAAGTCAGAAATGTGCTACTTGAGGCCTGGCTGGTGTGGCTCAGTGGGCTGGGCGTCGTCCTGCAAAGCAGAAGGTCACCAGTTCAAGTTCAGTTCCCAGTCGGGGCCCATGGCTGGGTGACGGGTTCAGTCCCAGCCAGGGCGCACGCGAGAGGCAACCAATCAGTGTTTCTCTCTCATATCCGTGTTTCGCTCCCTTTCTTTCTCCCTCCCTTTTCCTTTCTTTAAAAATAAATAAAACCTTTTTTAAAAATAAAAGAAATGTTTTACTGGAGGCGAGAATCCTCCAATGCCTGTTGTTGGAGATTTTGTAACTCATCGTTACCAAAGAGCAGGGACCGGGTGGGCAGCTGACCGGGGAGGGGCGGTGGACAGGCTGCAGGTGTGTGTGTGCCCTGGCTCGTGCCGTCGCCGTGTGCGGAGCTGTGCTATGGTCCCCAGCCTGCGGCGGTCCGACCCGCTCTCTTTCACCTTCACGGTGGTCCAGAAGCGACCCCCTCTCGGTAGAAACTGTGAACAGCTTGAGTTTGACCCGCAGGGGTCCACTTCTAGGCAGATTTTCTCAATTGATACAGCGACTGGACTTTCTTAATAACATTCCCTTTCCTCTAACGAACTGCATTGCGAGAACACAGGGCCTAACCTGCGTACAGGCTGTGTATCCTCAGTAGGCTGTTAGTGCTTAAATTTGGGGGGAGTCAAAAGCTACTCATGGGTTTTTGACATCATGGGGGTCCAGCGACCCCAAGCCCTGCGTTGGCTAAGGGTCCGCTATCCGTCGAATTCTGAATTGCGATCTTGTCCCAGGCTCGCGCTGTGTGGTGTGGTTCTCGCCCTTGGTGCTGGGCAGCTGCTGGGGGGCGGCGGGCCCCCCTGCGGCTGATGGGCATGTGTACGGCAGGCTGGGGGAAGCTGCGGGGTGCTGCCGGTGAGTTGTGGCCCCTTCAGAAGCCGACGAGCGTGTAGGCAGTACGTATACAGGCCCGTGGCTGCCAGAGAGTCGCATCCTTCAGGTGATGCCAAGAGCCGCAGGTTTTTCAGATGAAATCTCCCAAATTAATTACACTTTTAAAAGGAAGTTCTCCTCCTCGAAGCAAAAACGCAGCTGTGAGCTCAGCCCAGGCTCCCGGCCACACGTCTGTAGATCTGTTTTAAAATCTTGCCCTCCTAACGTCCATACCCACGCCTTCGTTCTGCCAAAACTTAACATATTGTTTCCATTTAGTGCAGCAGCTGGGACTTGAGTGTGGCTGGGGTAAGAAGACCCTCACAGGTCAGAGGGCTCACAGAAGCAGCTTTCTGAGGGGCTCTGCAGTCTTGGGGGGCCTTGTACAGGTTCTGCAGCCAGACGCCAGGAGCACACAGTCTGGACGGGCGTTTCTCCGGCCCTGAGATCCCACTCTGCCTCCCTGGGGGCCCCCTCGGGAGCCAGACCCCAGAGCTGCTCCATCAGCAGGTTCCAGGGTTAGACTTGATCTCAGAATCCCACGTGGCAGGCGGCTGGAAGGGCGAGAACTGGTGGACCGGCCGCAGATACGAGATCAGCATCGTCACAGTTTGACGTGAGAAGGGACGTGAAGGAGCCTTTCTCTCCAGCGCGTGTGTGGCCCGGAGATGGGCCTGTCCACCTGAGCTGAGCTCGTGGGCGGGACCTCCACTGGAGCACCTGCTGTCCCTGAGCGCAAGTCCAGGTTGACTGGGCCGTCCTATGTGCGGCGGACACTGATCTGGAGCGGGGCCTCGGGCAGGCAGCGGCCCACGCGCTGAGAGAGTGCTCTGCCCCTCAGAGGACCGTGTCGGGAGGCTGTAGACTGAGGTCCCCGGGGAGCCACCCCCCCCCCCAAAGAGTGGCATGTCAGGCTTGAGTGTCATTCTGGCATCATCAAACCAAAGACGGACAGGAATTCACTTTTGATTTTTGAGGTGTGTTGGCCTGTGTGCCTGCAGCTGGTTTGTGGGCAGGTCCCAGACTCGATCAGGACTCGTCAGGCACGAATGGGCGCCGTAGGGAGGAGTCTCCTGCGTGTCTTCTCACCACGCTGCAGGTGTCCCCGCGGGCAGCCGTGGGCCGAGGCTTGCCTGTATCTTCTCATTCCTGTCTCCACCAGTTCTGTCTTTCCGTTTTCCTTTCAGCCGCCCTAGAAATGTCGGCAGTGCCCTGGAGCCTCTGCTGGGGACAGGGAAGGGGCCCCGGAGCCCCAGGAGGGGAGGTGGGAGGGGCCTCGGCCCGAGATCGATCAGCTCCGATTGCTGGGTGTGGGGAAGAGAAGGCGCCGGCCCACACCGGTTGGTTCAGAAGCGTTTCTTTTCAAAAAAATTTTAAACTTCATTAGTTCTAAACCGAAACGGCTGGAGGAAAGTTTCAAAGAGACCTAATACCTTTGAAGATGCGCACGCAGATCTCACAAACAAGCCCACTAGCAGCGCGGTGTGAGCGGCCGAGCTCTAGAGAAAGGGCACGCAGTTAGTTTTGAGTCTGAAGTTGGTGTCACCGGATGGTCCTGCGGTTTGTTGTCCAGCAATCGGCTCAGGTCGCTGAGGTGCCGGGGAGGCACCACTCATCCCGTCCACGTGCGCCGTGACGCGGCGAAGGCCGCTTTCCTCTGCTTCGCCTTCCCACAGCTCGGGTAACATGCCCGTCGGAGAGGCTGCATTTCCTTCCACGTGGCGTCTCGGAGCCTTGATTTGTGTGGATGGTCAAATACGTCTTCACTGGCACCAAAACCCACTCCCGGTGGGCGATCAGTTTCATGCCCATGGACGCTGCCGGGCTCCTGGAGGGTCCCCCGGCTGCCTTTTCCCAAAGCGGGTCCTCGCTGCACCCGGGCTCCCTCTAGGTGTGGCTGTGCTGCGTGTCTGTCTTTGGGGTCGATTTGGGAGCGGTCGTCGGAGGCGTGAGGACCCTTCACCGGGGTTTGCCAAGCACCAGGCTTCGCTCCGCCCTCGCGCTCCTCCCAGATGCTGCTCTGTGTGATGCTTCCGCTTCGCACGGGCAGCACCGCGCTGTCTTGGCCCCGGGGCCCACGGCGGCCCACGCGCCGGCCCCTTAGACTAACTGGAGCTGGCTTCAGGGGTCTGCGGTCTGCGCAGTGTTCACCTGGCTTGTTTATTCCTAGGGAGTGTCGCTAGTGCGTCCGGGTCTCAGATGGCCAGCGGCGGCATCAGCCTGGGCTCCTTCAGCGGCCGACCCGACGGCATGCAGCAGCGGTCCTACTCCGTCTCCAGTGCCGACCAGTGGAGCGAGGCTACGGTCATTGCAAACTCGGCCATCAGCAGTGGTAAGAGAGGACGCGGCCCCGCGGCCCCCGGGGCAGGCCAGGGGCTTGGCGCGACGCCCCAGGCTCTCCGCAGTCCGCTCTGTGGGCGGCCCCGTGGGCTGCGCGTCTGCCCACCCATCCTGCCCCACCTCCCGTGGGCAGTGTTTGTCCTGATGGGCCGCGTCGCCAGTCGGCTCCCTTGTTCCTCTTTGGTGCCAGGAGGAGCGGCTGTTCATGCTCACTCGGCAGGTTAGGAAACTGATTTGGCTGCAGCAGACAGCGCAGGTGTCTCGCTCAGGCTCCCGTGACGGGGCGGTGGCAGGGCTGGAAAAGAACTCGCTTTTATGCCCCTGGGCACACCCCCTGCACTGTGGCCTGTGCCCCTGCATGGCTGCTCGTTTCCTCTTGTTTGGGGGGTTTCCATCAAAGGAAACACAGAATTCATTCTCCTCCGTGTTCCAAGATTCCTGCTATATCCTGGAGATTTTGGAGGGTCTCCCCGCCTATTTTTGTGGGGCCAGCTTTTTGGGAGACACACATGCACCCTGGAGACTGTCCTGCCATATACAAGGGCGGAATCAAAAAAAGGAACAGAATTACCTTCTGGAGGGCAGGCCCCTTGTCGTCCAGACTTCGCCCACTGGGTGGGTGTCTAGGAGCCCCTCTGGATCTGTGCACCAGCTGGCGTCGTTGTGAGAGGCTGCCTTCGGCCTCGGTGAATTTCTTTTTGAAGACCCGACACGTTTGTCCATTTCATGACGGGTGATTTACGGACGCATCCACCCACATCATGCTGAGTGTTGAGCAGTTTTTGACCAAAAGGGGCATGATCCCCGTGCCCCACCCTCCCTATTCACCCCATCTCGCCCTGCATGACATTTTTTTGTTGTTTCCCTGGATGAAAAAAGTCCTCAAAGGAAAACGTTTTGCCTGTGGAAGAGGTGAAACAAAAAACAGCAGAAGCACTAAAAGGCATCAAAATCGACAAGTTCAGACGCTGTTCAGAGCAGCGGGAAAAAGTCTCGGTTGGTGTACAGCGAGGACTTTGAAGGAGACTGCAGTTTAAACACCGGAGAATAAATACGCCATGTTTTATAGCTACGTTCCTGGTTTTGGGGTCCCCCCATGTGCAGACACGAATCTAGCAGCGCCAGGCTGGCCCGGCGTCCTGCTCCCGGCCTCGCCGGGGGCGCTGTGCTATGGCCTGTTCGCTGATGCTTAAAGGAATGCCCACAGTCGTGCGCCGTCTGGCTGTCAGATAGGGCTTTGGAGTCCCGTCGGCCTAAGTTGTTCTGATTAAAAGACGCAGCATCGGGCCTTCCTTGTCCACCCAGCAGCTACTGCCGCCAGTACACGCCATCCGTGCTCCTGGTGACCCCACGCCCAGCCTTAAAGAAAGACGTCCCCAGACCAAGTGAGGAGGAGCCAAGGCGTCCGGAAGGGCCGCCCCCCAGGAGGCCCGGAGAGGCCGGCGGCTCGGAGCATGCATGTCCCGTGGCCTGTGTGGCCTGCGTGGTCCGTGCCGGCTCGCCCATGAAGGTGCTGCGGGGAGTCTTTCAGGCTCTCCACCTTCCGTCTGAAGTTACGAAGATCCCTTGAGAACCGCAGTGGAAGGGGCCCTGTGTCACTGTGAATTACTCCCTTGTGTGGGACGTGTGTGCATTCCCAGCTGTCACCAGCCTGGGCGGGCCTTCCCATCCCACCCATGGGTGCCCCTGGGAGGCCTCAGCGGGCCCCTCACTACAGGAGCCTCTGTGTTCCCCCCTTACGGTGCAGTCCCCAGGGGCACAGCGCACGCACACCTGCTGTTGTCGTCAGAGTTGCGTGCGTCAGGAGGAGCGGGCTGTCCACGTGTATAGTTACATTGAGGTGCACTGACACATTGAAGTGCCTTGGTTTTCAGTTATGTCAGTGCTACCAGCTGGTTGGGGTTATGCTGTCGCCCCCTTTCTGTGGCGGGGCTCCTGCGCTGGGGGGTGGGAGGGTCTCTGAGCCCGGGGCCTGCGCACGGGGCCGGCCCCGCCTTCCGAAGCTCCTCCGCGGCGGAGGGAGAGGGGCTGAGTCACCCAGGAGCCTGGTTAGAGCAACGGCAGCTGGTCCTGCTGCTCACGGGCTGTGGACGTCACCCCCCCGTCTTTGCCCTCCCCGCGCTCGGGGCACTTCTGTAGGAAAGGTGTTGGCAGCGGCGTGGGAATCTGAAATCCATTCTATACGACCTTCCCTCTGCACAATCCTGTCCTTGACAAAGACTCGCTGGGTGACCTGTCCCCACGCCACCGGAGCTCTCTGCGTCTGGTCACATCCATGCACGCCATCCTGCTGCACCGCTGCATCCAGAAAAGACGTCACTTCCAGACCCTGGGTGTGGTTGGACGTGTCTTTCCACAGAAGTTGCTCGCCTTGGCCTGTGCGCATGTATTTACCAAGTGTCTCTAAGAGAATGAGGTCCCTGCGTGGGATGCCGTCTTTACCTTTACACAGTGATTTCTGTGTGTTAATGCCCCCCGGGTCACTGTTCTTACTTCATGTAGCCATTGGGGGAACACTGGAGAGGCTCCCTGGCCTGACAAAGCTCGAACCCTGAACGCGGGAGACAAGAAACCCAAGTCTGTGGCCCGGTCTCCACCTGCGGGGGGGCCCACATGGAGACGCCGAGAGAAAGCCGGGCTGAAACTGTGCAGGTAGAGAGTTAATCAAGGAAAACTTCCCAAAGAGCATCAAACTTGAGCGATGCTTAAAGAGCCAGATGGGCCTTTTTGTGCAAAACCGCAGGAGGAGGTTGTTATGAGCATTGAGGCAATTTGGAGCGAGACTTGGAGCGGAGGCGGGGGAGGCCGGGAGCCGAGGGGCTGCCTCAGAACGGGAGGCGGGAGGTGCGAGCTGGAGGAGAGCGGAGACGGGCGAGGGCCTGAAGCTGCAAAATTAACCCACGTCTTCTTTGAGCACCGACAGCTGACGTTTTAAATAGCGACACCCAGAAACACAGCAGAGGTGTTCTTCCTCCAGTTGTTCAGGGTTCTTCCCTCGTGCCTGTAATTTCTGAGGACTGATGGAATGTCCTGCCCTACGCGACATTACAAGGGACACAGCAGTAGTGGTAGGAACAAGAGCCCCCATGCATTGTCGTCTCCCTGTGGACCCCGGCACTGCCGCTCGGGCCGCCGCTGCCGCCATGGGCTCCGCTTCCCGGGTGGGAGGACGCTGGTGCATAGAGATCCAACAGCGCTCGTCCAGAGTCACATCCGATTTTAAGGGGTGCAAACTCAAGGGGGCCTCGTTCCAGACCTGAGCTCTGCGTCTGGAGATGTGCAGCCTAGAATGCGGGTTCCCAGGCCCCGCTCCGACCCGACGCAGTCAGAACAGGCGGGGTATGGCGCCGTGCGTGGTGACAGACCCTCCCCGGACCCATGCCACAGCCTGAGCACGACCCTCTTCACTTCTGCTCCTCAAGCGGCGCCTGGACCGAGTGACGTCTGACCGCCCGGAACGGGCTGCAATGTGGAGTCCCAGCCCCCATGACGGATGGCGTCGGAGCTGCGTGCCACCAAGATCCTGGGCGATTCGGGGGCCCCTGAGGGCTGAGAAGCCCTGTCTGCCTGTGGTGGGGGTAGCGTCCTGGCCTCCTGCCTTCATCGATGCGGCCAAGTGGCCAGACCCAAGCCATTTTTAATGAACATCAGGGCACAAGATCTGACGAACGACTTCAAGAAAACGCATTTGTGAACGGCTTTCAAGACCTCGGCTCGGGCCCCCTCACTCCCTCCCGTGCTTGGGAAATAATCACAGAAGACACAAACAGGGCTGAGCGCTTTCTGCAGAGCGTTTCCTTTTAAGTGGTCGTGATACAGGCCCCACCCTTTTTTTTTTTTTTTAATCATTTTTATCTTTTTACCCCGAGCCTTCGGTTCGGATGTCGCAGTCACGAAAAGCTTCCGCTGCGCTAGCAGCAGGGACGCGAGAAGCTAAGCAGCTTTTGAATTCAAATGCCCATGAATCGGTGAATATGCTTTTATTGTAAAACTTAATAATAATAACAACATTGGGATTCCATTTTCCTCTGGCCCGTTGTCCACAGTAAATTAAGACTTTGGCTCCAGAGAACTTTTCAAAGTCTTCCCCACTATACGCAGAGGTGCCCTGGGGGCTTCTGTCCCTTAAGCAGCCCTGAGCAGCTCCTAATGAGACAGATCGCTTTGTAGTGTGCGAAACCGCGGGGCAGGCGGTCCTGGGTAAATGGAGGGGGGAAGAAAGGAGGGACCCGTTCCGTGCGCTGGAATTCCCCGCTGCTTTATGGCTGCTGCCGCCGTGAGGTTTTGCATTTAAGGACCTGAGGCTGAAAATTAAACGTCTAAGGTAATTTGGCGTCGCTAACATGAGACCGCATCTGCCCTCGGAGAAAACCCAGACAGCCCCGCTCGGGGTTTCAAATTGCCGTCTGTGAGTTGCAGGCAGCGCGGAGGGCCGGGCCCCCCTCCACCCAGCGCCACCCGCCGCTCCGCGCCATTTTTTCAGCGCACAGACGCATTCATCTCGGGCCTCTGCGTTGGAAAAGGCTGTTCCCGTAGCCCGTGAAAAATTAATTTTTTTACATTTTTTTCTCCCTCTCCTAAGTGTTTGACAGAAGTAATTTTTGCAGCGAGAGAGAATAAAAACCAGTGGCTGTAAATCCCTGTCCGGGAACCCCTTGTGCAGATTCTTTATGGACCCAGAATTGATCTACATGTCAGAACCTGTTGTGGCTGAAACTCTTTATCACCGTGGCGGCAGCGGGGAGTCCGCGAACACCCACTTATAATCCTGGGCGAAAGGGATCAGTGTGTGCAGTCAGTGAGGGGGCAGCTGAGCCTTATTGATAGATTCAGAACAATTATCTCTGCAGCAGCTATTGGCTGAGGGTTTTCTCGAATCTTATTGGGAGCGTGTGCTTTTTTCTTTTTTTTTTTTTTTTTTTTTTTTTGATTAATCATTTTCTCTATAGGTAATTTTCCCTAGAAGTGCTAGCTCAGAGTTAGCATCGCCGTGGTAGCAGGGGGAGACTCCAGGGGGTCATTTGTAGCGCACTTGGCTGTCATCGCTCACTCCAAGGCCAACTGCCTGTGCGGTGCGTCGCACCTGTGCTGGGTCCAGCCCGGCGCGGGGACTCCGGGAGCGCCAGCCTTGGCCCCGGGGCCTTCACTGTGGCTGTTGCCAGGGCAGCCAGGCTCCCCGCCCCTTGACTGGCAGGCGGTTCTTCTGGCCCCACCCCCGCGCTGATTGCTTCATTCCCGCCGGTCATCTTCTCCCGTGCGCGCTGGCCGTCACCGCCAATACCGCGTGGCTTCGAATGCGTCCCGCGCAGCCCGCCTCCAGCCGGCCACGGTCCAGCCCGTCAGCCTCGAGTATGAAACCACATCCATCTTCCCTCTTTACAGGGAAGTCATGTGTGTGCTCACACACACACACACACGCCCTTCTGACCGGTCCCTCTCATGTCCTGTCGCAGGCGCTGGAGTGCAAGGCTGAAGCGTGTGCGCCGTGGCTAACCCGTGTTTCCCCACAGGGACCGTGTTTGTGCAGGGCTATTTGAAGGACAGGTGAGAAGCATGCTTTTCCCCATTGGTGTTGATGAGCCAGCCCTGGGGGCGTCAGCACCCCGCATCGGAGGTTCCCAGGCGCGAGCTCCAGCTGCGGGTCCCTGCGCTGCGTGCCATTAGCTCATCAGCTTTGACTGTGACATTCTGGGCACTTTGTCCTCCCCTTGGGCGGTATGCCAGCAATTGTAGGAGGTGGCCAGCAGGTGGTGGTCGCAGGACGCTCGCGAGGGGAGTTTCACGAGGGGAAAGGAGAACCTGCCACGTGGGCCTTCTTGGTCGTTACCTGCCTCCGTGTCAGGAGCCTGACTCCTAACGCGCATTTCCTGAGGATCGTTGTCCCCGTTTGGTCATTGAGGTTCCAGAAGGCTGGGATACTGAACACCCTCGTGACCGGGAGCCAGAATTCAAGGCCAGGGCTTTCTGATTCCAAAGCTTATCAGGTCCCCTCTGCTTTTCCGTAGAGAAATGAGTGCTTCACGTTAAAACACTGTCTCATAAAAATTGTTTATCTTTTTATAAAGCTTGCTTTTTAAGGACCTAGAATATAGACAGACAGGTTCCCTCGTCTTGTTTATTCTCGTTCCTCCCAAATCTTGGCTGCCGTTCAGAAGCCGTTCCCGGGGGGCTGCCCGCCTTGCGCCCGGCACCGTGTTAAAGGGCCCGTGGGCTCTCCTCTCTCAAAGCCGGGCACTCCCTGCCTCAGCGGCACGGCCTGTTCCCCTCCCCGGCGAGCCGCCTAATTAAAGGGATGACCCCGGCCCCGTTCCCGCTCGGAGCCCGCTGCCCTCTCTCAGCACGCCGCCGGGGAGAAAGCAGGCTCTTCCTAGGGTAACTGGCCACAGGGGGTAACAGGTATGTTTTTCTTCCTCCCAATCAGACTTTCTGTTCTTTGTACTTTGTCTCCTGAGTTCCTTCCGATCAGCTATTTCTAGCAGCAGGTGCTGACCAGGGGAAGCGCGGGCCCAGCCTCTGAACGGGGAGCGCTGCGTTTCCTGTCTGAAGGCCAGCAATTCTCATTTTCCCGGCAACAGCCGAGAAAGCCTTTAAACCAGACGGCTGAGCGGGACATTCTTGCCAATTGCTGTTGTACCCGGACCATGTCTCCCAGCCCCTCTGCCCTCCACATCTTCCTCTAGACCCCCTTCCCCCCAGGGGACACTGAAGGGTATCTGGAGACATTTTTAGGTTGTCACAACTCGGTGGGGGAGGGGGGGTGCTGCTGGAACCGAGTGGGCAGAAGCCAGAGCTGCTTCTCAGTGATCCGCAGTGCACAGGCCCGCCCTCCACAATGAAGACTGATCCGGCCCGACCCCAAGTGTCAGGAGTGCCGAGGTCCGGGCACCCTGCCCTGGACCATGAAGGCCAGCCCTGGGGTCCCTTGCAGCCACCGTTTCCATGTTCCACCATGAGTTAAGTATCCGTCCCAAAGGAAAGGAAGCCCGCCTCCTCCCTGCCACGAGGCAGCGCCCTGCCCCCAGGGAGTCAGACCGGCCCCCAGGGCGGCAGGAGGGGGCCCGGTGTCACAGTCCTGCTGCTCCTGCCGATTACCGTGGTAACATGCCGTCCGCGGGCCCCCTGGGGTGAGACGCGTGTGAGCCCCGTTCTGGATGAGGAAACGGGAAGGGAGCCGTCACATGGGCACCATGTGCCAGCTGCCAGGGCTGGGTCGGTCTCGGGCTGTGTCCTAAGGATCACTCTGCTGTCCTTGTCCCCCCACGCCCTCAGCCCGGGCGGCGGGGCTCCTGACCCCTGTGTGAGGTCACGTGCATGACACCCTCGGGCGGGCGCCAACCTGACACCCTCCGTACTAAGGAAGGCCCCCGAGCGGGTGAGGCTGACACAGTGAGGCTCAGCCTGAGGTTCCGGAAGCCAGTTGTCCACGTGCGGGACAGGGCACGACACAGCACGTCGCCCAGGTGCCACGGAGACCCCTGCCCTGAGACAGCGGGAGCTCCGCCCAAACCACACGGGCCCGCGGGGGTCTAAGCCGGGAGGGGTCCGGAGCAGCGGGTGGGGAGGTAGAAAGGGTCAGACACCCACATCACGTGGGAGGGGCTGAAGAATCGGGGTGGGGGCTCCGGGCAGGCTCAGACCTGGCTGTACAACCTGCTCTTGAGGGTTCCTGGGGCCGGGGGCTGGAGATGGGCTTCATTTGCCCTGGAGTACAGGGTGGGAGGAGCCCGGGCACTGGAGTGTTCCCGAGGATGTTCATGTCCAGCCAGGATGGAGGTTTCTGGGGGTGTGAGCCATACGCATGAACGGTGGTCATGAGTAAGGAAAAGAGCCTTGTTCTGTGTGCATCCAGAGAGCTGGACTAGGAGCACTGGGTCCGCATTACAGGCAGGACGATTTTGAAACGAAGTAGCGGGAAGTAATCTGGTAGTGTAACGTTTCAGAATGACTGTTTCAGACTTCCTCCTCTGGCCTCTGCTTTCTCCAGCACCTGGTGACCCTCCTTGTGCGTCACCAGTGTAATAGGAGAGGGACTCACCCACCCGGTCTGCTGCCTGTGTGGACAGGAACCAGGTGGCCTGTCCTTGCGCAGGGCCATCCCTCCCCGCTCTGGACCCATCGCCTCTCGTCTCCAAAGGGCTCTGCTCCTGCAGGTCCCCGTCTCCATCCTGCCCCACTGCGGCCCCTCAGCTGTGGGATCGTTCCTCGTGCACACGGCCCACTCGGACGTCTGTCGTCCTGCCCCGCGTGCGTCTCTTTCTGGGCTCCTTCCCCCCGCGCCTTCCCAGACAGCTCTCTGTCCCCCCCAGCCCATCCCCATCCGCCCTCCCCCCAGCACTGAGCAAACTGCTGTCACCCATGACCAGACTGGCCAGCCCGTCTGTGCCGGAGCCCCGTGGTCCCCTCGGCACCGGCCTCTGAGCCTGGTGAGCCCACGGACCTGTCCCTCCTGCTGGCGTCATCTCAGGGCTCCTCTGGGACAACAGGCTCTCTGCTGGACTCGGTCACTGACGTAGCTCAGGACTGAGCCTCCCCCCTCTCTGCGCACGCTCCTTGGGACACACTCGGGTTCCCGTGCCGGCCTTGACTGCTCGCTCCCGCATGGAACTTGGAAGGCTGTGGGCACCTCAGGCTCCGGGTGCTCGGAGCAGAGCCCCAGACTTCACTCTGCAGCCGTGTGCTCCCCAGCCTGCCCGCCATCCCATCCTCCCAGGAGCTCGGCCAGAGCTGCTCCCACGTGTCCTCTCCACCTGGCCTGGCGGAACCGGCGCACGTGGTCGGTGCCCTGCACTTGAGCTCCCAGAATCCCTGCAGGGTCGCCGCTCAGCTCCCACCCCCCGCCGGGTCCGTGCAGCTGTGCCCCTCGGTCCTGGCTCCCTCATCTCCTGCCTCTTAGTCCTGCCCCCATGAGGCAGGCCACGCTCACCCTCAAACAACAGAGGGCACTCGGGTTGCCGGCTCCCCCACACAACACTAGTGGCTTCTGCTCACGGACTGTGTCTGATCTTCTCTGTCTGGCTGACGAGGCCCCCGCTGGGGGCCCCTGTTGTTCTTCTGGAGCCCCGTCTCCCCCCTCACCCCCCAAGTCCTGTCTGCCTGGCTCCAGTCCCCACTCTGCTCAGCTCCTGCATGGCCTTGTGACCCCAGATGGCCTGTCACACCCCCTTCTGCCCACTTCCCTGGGTTTCTTTTCTTCGTATTTTATGGAGACCTGGCTTACACGGGCCACCTGCTCGTCCCTTACCCAGATGGAAGGGGGCGCCCTGCCCCCACTTTCTGTCCCGTTACCATCTTGTTTCACCTTGTTTCCTTCTTTGCGTTCACTAGAATGTCTCCAAAGAAGACGGGGGCAGGGCGGGCACTGTGGGCTTACAAGGTGAGCGCCACTGCCTCTGCCAATTTGCTGGGCCGAAGTCCTTTGAACGTTTAAGATTAAGTGCTTTTCTAATAAAACGCTTTGGCGGTGCCCTGAGGACCGATCCCTAGCTCCGCAGGTGCCCTGCCAGCAGCACGTGGATGGCAGCGGATACAGTTCTGGCCTCACAGGGGACTGTCACCGGCATGTCGGGCACGTGGATGGTGGTGGATACAGTTCTGGCCTCACGGGGGACCGTCACCGGCACGTCGGACATGCTTTTAAAATCGGCAGGAGAGTCCAAAACGGAATTTCCTGCCATAGAGCATCGCAGCCCATCTCGGGACCAGCCCTGAAGCCAGTGCTGAGCAGGGGCGCTCTAACCTGGTGCATCTCCTGGCAGTTATGTGGTGTCCTTTACTCCATGAGTGCTGTGGGCGCCCTCCCGTGTCTCCCCCAGCCGTCCCCGGTCTGTGCAGGGAGGGGAGGGTAGACTGACCGTCAGTGAGGAAACAAGTCCGGCGGCTCGGGCGTCCGCGTTCTGACGTCACGTCTGGCGTGAATGTGTGATTACGAAGCAGTTTTTTCAGCTGAGACCGTAACGGACCATTTTTGTAGTAAGTACATGATCATGGGCCCTGGTGCCCAAGGAGGACGGATGCCGATTGGGCCCCAAATGCTGTGAGAACTCAGGAGGCTGGCGGGCATCTGGCCTGTCCCGTCCCTGTCGGGAAGTCTCCTGCGGAAGTGTCACTGTCACGTGCGTTTCTCGTCCCCACGGCATTTTTAGCGACGCCGTTTCTCATTGGCTTCAGTGCAGGAAAGCGTTACTTGCTTACACTTTTAAAGCTTCCTAAAACACAGAAGCTGCAGTTTTATAGAATTGCTCCGTATTTTGTGATTTCTTTTGGTCCCTCCAGGTTTAGTTGTAAATTTTCAATTTTAAGGTAATTTTTTGTTTTATTTTGAATAGTTTACTTTTTGTTGTATTTTTTCTCATTACTATCTATCCCCGTACCCTCTTCCCCTCCGCCCAACTCCCTCCCCCCACCCCGCAATCACCACACAGGTGGTTGTTTTTTAAAGCATCATTTAGCCCTGGCTGGTGTGGCTCAGTGGATGGAGCGTCAGCCTGTGAACCAAAGGGCCACCGGTTCGATTCCCAGTCAGGGCACAGGCCTGGGTTGTAAGCCGGGTCCCTGGTTGGGGGAGCGCCAGAGGCAACCACACACTGACATTGCTCTGCCTCTCTTTCTCCCTCCCTCCCTTCTCTCTGAAAATAAATAAGTAAATAAAGCACGACTGACTGTCCCAGCGTGAAGTCACACGCAGGGAGAGCGGAACACACAGAGATCCGTCAAAAAGATACGCTGCTTCTCCAAATGGAAAGAAAATTTCAAGTAACCTTTTGTAACATGAACACACCTGATTTTATAACATTGTTATTTTAAAGAATATAGGACTTTTTCTTGTGGTTTTATAGCGTTCTTGGGCCAGGAGGATAATTGTCTCCTGTGTCTGTGCTTTGCGTGGGTCCTGAGCCTGAGAACCAAACAACTTAAGAAATCTCGGTCATATGGTCTCTTTGCCGATTATTAGAGTACAGTTTGGTCAGATGTTTTTCAATCCTGCTCTTGCTTCCTATTTACAGAATTTATAAATACATGCAAAAAGGAAAAGGCCCAAAGGGCTTAAACATTTTAGGTAGCAGGAAGGAAGGAGCAGAATGAGGCTGGGGTAGGAGTGGTTTTAGAAATGCAAGTAATTGTGTGTGTGTGTGCGTGTGCGTGTGCGTGTGTGTGAGGGGGGCGGGGGGGAGGAGAGGGTGATGGACGGATACAGCTGATGGACGGATAGCTGTGTAGGGGTTGGTTGATCAGGGCCTTTCTCAAACCTTCTTGTGCATTTTTCTCTATTAGTATTTGTAGAGTTCCTTCGTTTTGCATTCTGAAACTTATTTCCGTGACCATATCTTTCATTACATCTTTGCTTCATTCTCTGACAGATAAGATTATTAACAAAAAGCGGTATTAATATTAATTATACAATGATACTAAAAATTTCATATCGTGGAGAAACGATGGTTATTTTAAATGACTTAAAATTTTACTCTTTTATGGGAAGAAACATTTAAAGATTATTTAGTTATAAATGCTATTTTAATTGCTACGTTATTTCCGCAGTGGGGCTTTAAAGCCTTATTACCGTGTCAGGTCAGGGTTTCTATGTATATTTCAGGGTCTCTTAAAGTGTGTTCTTATTTACAGGGAAACAGTTATAACTACACTAAAAACACAGTCTGGGGCTTGATGTTACTGATAAGGGTATCTCACAGGTCCCGCCCCGGTCTCCCATTTGGCTGAGTCCGAGGTTCAGGTCCAATAGGGGGGCTGCCCCAGCGGCAGCTCCTCAGCAACCTTACCGGTCCCTTTGTTCGGCCACCCCTCGGTTTATCTGGTGTTTGTCAGCAAATAGTTCCCGACTGGACTCTGAAGTTAAGGCTGAGATAGGCATTACCGCTTTAGAAACATTCTCTACATATAATCAGGAAACACCGTTGCTTCATGGAGTTCAAACTGTTAGGCTCCACGGTCCCAGAGATCAGAAACCCCACTTCCAGGCAGCTGTTGACGCGCGTTCATTTCACACCAAAGTCTGCATTAAGGCAGAAGCGAAATAAGCGTCTGCGCCCCCCAGGTGACCCCTCCGCAGCCTCCTTTCCGAGGGCTGCTCTCCTTTGACCTCAGACGTGCAGGGAACCCTGAGTCCAGAAGCGCCGCTCACGGCCTGTGCCAGACGCTTTCATGGTGGGAGCACAGAGGAAATGGAAGTCTGGGGGCACGTCAGGCCCCCGTCAATCAGAAGGCGGTGGCCGCGGCGGGCAGACCGGCAGGTCAGGCCCCCGGAGGAGATGTGTGAGGCTGCGCATCCGCCCGGGCCGCACGCTCGGGAAACATCACCGTCGCACGATCCCGCCTGGAGCCACCTGATGGGTTTGGGTTGTTACCTGAGCGGCCGCACCTGGCGCTCGTACCAGGGGTCAGCCATCAGGCCCCCCGAGTGCGAGTTCCTGGACAAGGACTCTTTTTAGAAAAAGCATCTGTGTGTCCTTTCCAATAACATTCCCTTTTCCTTGCGTTAGTTACGCTGTTGTTGATGTTTGAAATGCCTTCTCTGGAAGCATCAATAGTAAATGGACTGGTGTGAGAGCAGTGTCGCTCCGGCGCGTGTCTGGAACGCAGTGTGCCGCCGCCGTCCCGTGCGCCTACTCCCACTACGCTAGCAGGCCCGCCCCTTCTTTCTCGCAGTGCCAAACTCCGGAATTTTTGCAATAACGACTTGGCATTTCCTCCTCAATTATACAACACTGCGTCTTAGAAACGTTAAAAATACAGAGAAGCTTTTTGCTTAAAAAAAAAAAAGAAAAGGCCAAAAACTCCTACACTGAAGTATTAGTTTGGGGGCATCCAGTTCATCTCTCTGTGTTCTTATTTATTTCCAGAAGTTGAATGATGTTACAAGCGGCTTTAACAATTAACACGTCAGGTTCCCACGCTGTGTAAAAACAGTTCAGGAGTGGGAAGCACCAGCCTCCAGGGCCAGCAGGAGGGGCGGGTTATGAACTCCGGTGAACTCTGACCCGGGAGGGGGCAGCGTGGGGCCCTGCAAGGTTGCTTCCTGTGTATTGGGCCAGCCGAAAAGTCCACGTGGAGTCTTCCGTAAAACAAGAGACACACTTTTCATTTTCACCAATAACTTTATTGATTGGGATGTTTGGAGTAGGTCGGCTCTCTCCCGCGTGGTAGAACGTTGATCGTTCTCAATTAATGCCTCGGTTTGATCGCAATCAACTGCCTCTGGTCTGCCCGACCACTGAGCATTGTCTGGGTATTCCAGAGAAATTGGGGATCTCAGAAAGCTTCTGCGGGAACAAGAGAAGAGGGAAAGATTGTGTTCCTGAGAATTGGGGGCGGGCAGGGCTGGGAGGAGGCCACATCCGGGTTGGGAGGCTGGTGAGCCGTAGGGTCTTTTAACCTCACCCCAGGGGGCAGCAGGCACAGTGGGGAAGAATAGGAACCGTCTGTCCTTTGATAAAAAGCCAGCCGCAGATTCCGCTCCTGGGCTGCTGCTCCCGCCGCTGACCCTTCCATCCGCCCCAGGGGCCCGGGCTCCACTGAAGGAAACAGAAATGTCAGCTCTTATGTTGGGAACACCATCTGATCCTTCACTTTATCTGACAGCAGTTTCCCCAAGGATCCTCCATAACGTCCGACGGACCTGTACTGACAGAGTTTTAGCCGCGATAAAGAAAGGGCTTTAAACTCAAAGCAAATCCCTTGCAGGATCTCCACGCACTTGACTTCCTTGCACTGTATCTTTTTTGCCGGGACAGAGCCCGGTTTCCGGGAACGTCGCAGAGGGAACATGCTGAAACTATCGCGGTGCAAATGAAGTTGGTTCCTTTTTTCAAAGACTGTTCTAGAACTAATGCTAGAGCGTTCATTGCTTTTCATCCCAGGTAAGTTTAGTCCTAGTTTTCCAGCACCGCCATTAACGCTGACTGATGTCTCGTTCGGAAAAACGGAGAAGACGCCGTGAGAGCCGCCCGTCTGACCAGTCTCTCAGCTGCCGAGGAGGCTGCTCTGAACACAGCACCTCAGGGACGCAGCGCTCCCGTGTCTGCGGTCTGGAACGACGGCACCTCTCACGCCGCCCTCCTCCACGGGGGTGTTGATGGGGACACTTCCCGTGTGTGATATTTGACGGGTTTTCAGGCACGTTAACGGGGCCTGTGCTGTCGCAAACCTCTCCAGCACTGGCCAGGCCCAGGCCAGTTTTCTGACCCGAGACGGACCCGAGGCCGCCGTGGCCGCCGCATGGGACGCTTGGGGCAGGTTTTCGGGGCGGCTTCTCCGTTTCCACGGAACCGCTTCCCTGCCCAAAGCTTCCTCGTCGTCGCGATTAGGTTTCCTTCGAACTGCGTTCTCTTCTGCCATGTTTGGAAGCGACCGCGGAGTGGGGTTAAGATGTGGTGACTGCAGGATAATAACAGACCTGGGAGCACACGCCGGGTTGTCCCCGGCATGGCGGGGTACGCGCCCCGGCTGAGGTGGTTCGCTGGAGCGCCGCAGGTGGGGCGTTTGGGACCCCTGGGCACCGTCCACGGGATGTTTACGCCAGGAGGACACCCACACGGTCCCCACGTCCTAGCGGACGGGGCTCCTCGCGCGCCCCCCGCCACGCCAGCCCTCCGGTCCCCTCGTGCACGGGGCGGCCTTGGCCCCCGGGACTCAGAGCTCGCCATGTGCAGGATGCTGTCAGGCCCCCGCCGAGGGGGAGAAACCTCAGCCCCAGGTTTTGGGTGGAAACGGGGCAGCCTGCTGTGGTCTGCTCGCGTGCCCTCTGATGAGGGGACCCTCCCGTCCTCTCACCTGCCACGTAGTTGTGACCGGGTAAAAATTGTAGAGACAACGGTTCAGTAGTGTAGCCACAAGGGAAAGGCCGTTAGCATCTTGTGTTGACGCCACAGCAGGTTGATTCCAGCGGTCAGCGCACAGACGACCTCGGTGTCCGGACGTCT
Organism: Furipterus horrens; assembly: GCF_987537825.1. NCBI lineage: Eukaryota > Metazoa > Chordata > Mammalia > Chiroptera > Furipteridae > Furipterus > Furipterus horrens. The sequence goes on from NW_028327171.1 coordinate 215,795,404, forward strand.
CCGCCGCAGGGGGCCCGGCGGCCTCTGCGTGGGGACATGAGGGGGTTGGTAATGTCTGGGTCTCCGGTGGGGGAGGGACAGGGTGACCACGCCCTGGAGTCTGTGTGTTCATAAAATACGCAGCACAGTCACGAGGCGTTAGCAGCAGGTGACCGGCATCCCGGAACTGAAGGAAAGAGAAATATTCTTAAAGCAGTCATCTCACGCTTGGATAAATACCCTCAAATCTAAGGCTGGAAGCTGTTTTCCTCTGTTTTCATCAGAAATGTTTCTTTGTTGGAAGGCGATGCAGGTGTGACAAGGGCCCCCTCGATGCCGCTGTAGGTGAACTGCTTTGAACCCCACTGACACCCGCACCTCCCTCTGCAGCCTCACCTGTCAGTGCGGCCTTGCGGCGGCCCCAGCCCGTGAGGCTCGGTGCTGTTACCTGAACGCTCTTTAAACCCAGACTGTCCTTCTGTTTTATTCGCCGCTGTTCCCCGAGGCCCTGGGAGCGCGCCCCCCGCAGCAGGCACAGGGAGTCACGTGTCCAGCCCGTCCCCTCCTGCTGCCCACGCGTGCCCTCCCCCACACACACGCGCGGCCTTAATGTGCAGCCGGGTCTCGCGCCTCACGACGCGCTTCTGCACCTGTGGTCCCGCAGGAGCTGGGGACGGCCTGCCCCCGTGGAACCCGACCTTCGGAGCCGCCCCACGGGCTGGGCTGGGCGGGTCCAGGAGCGAGGGAGCCCCGCTCAGCAGCCCGGAGCCCCCTGACTGGGGCGATTGTTAGGGCCCAGGTGCGGCGGGGAGGAATGGAGTCCCCGAGGCCTGCGGGGCCTCTTTCAAGTGGCCGGGCCTCCCCTGTGAGGCACCCGATACCTCGGAGCCGTCACCTGCTCTCACTGGGGCATGCCACCCACCGGCACTGCAGGCTCAGGAACCACAAGGGACCCCTTTCATTAGCAAACCACCTGTCCCGTGGCTCAGGAGACGGTCGCCAAGTCACGCAGAACCAGGGCTTCATTCCGGGTGTTATTTTAAATGTGCACAAGAGGTATAATTTATGACTTTGCCAGGTAGCATTTGATTCTGTCCCAACAAACAGCGTGGACTCCAGCATAGTGAAAAGGGACCCGTGATGCCTCAGGGGACTTGAGGTCTCTTTTAAAAGGAGATAAAATGTATCACTTTCCCGTGGTAACAGTTTCTTCTCCAAAGTGCCCAGGACTGTGAGGATTATAATTAATGCAGGTTTTTTAGCTGGTATTTAAATAATATTTTAAGCCTCTCGGTCTTAAATACACGCTCGTAGCCATGCCGGGTTTGGTTTCCTCCAGCGTCCCCAGGCTTTACCGCGCTTCCGTCTGTCTCGGAACCGCCTTTATTGGAAAGACCTTGCTGAGCGCCTGTGCTAGGTCCCCGGTGCCTGCTGGCTGCCGGGCACGCAGGACAGCGTTAAATGTCAGAGGGGTGCCGTCGCGTACGGGAGACTCCCCAGCACTCAGTGCAGCGCTCAGGGCCAAGGGGAGGGGCCGCCTGCTCAGCGTGGGGGCTGACGGGGGGGTCCGAGTGTGGGCGGGGCGGGGGGCGAAGTCCTCCGGCTGCAGGAGCACTGACGCCGGCTGTGAGCGCCACCATGGTTGGTGCAGCTTTCGTCATGGCTCATCCGGGTCTTTCTGACCCTCTCCTGGTTAAGCTCTTTCCCCTCAGGTTCTACTCTTCTGCATCTGGACTGTGTGTTTGCAGGTCGCAGTTCTGCGGCGAGAGGCTTCCGCTTGAACTCTCTGGACGATGGTTGTTTTAAAGAACTTTAAAGTGCTCCCATGTTGGCGTGGTTTTCAAGATTGAGGGTGGTGACAGCCTGCAGTGACCCACCACCCTGCCTCGGTTCCCCGCCCTCTGTGCGTTTCTGTCCCCAGCATTTACCGTCCGCGCGTGTGTGTGTGTGTGTGTGTGTGTGTGGATGTGTGTTGGTAATATCTCCTCAGTAGGGTGTGAGCCACGTAGCACAGAAGCTGTGCTCTGTTTCATCTCCTTCTGTCGCTGCGGCTCCGGAAGAGCCCGACCTGGGGACGGGGCCTCTGTGGTGGCGCAGCCGGTTGGCGCCACGCCGAGCTCGTGGTGAAGGGCCGCGCGGCCTCTGTGGGTGGTCTGGGGCGATGGCCTGTGCACCCGGCGTGGGGGCCGCTGTCGGCCGAGACGGGGCAGGGCAGTGCGGGCTGTGCGGCTCAGGAACAGGTGTTCAGGGGGGCCCTTTATTTGGCCCATTTTACCTGTGAAGAAACTGAGCTAAAAGAGGTCGCTCACCCAGAGTCAGGTGGCCAGGCTGGGTTTGCAGGTGCCCTTGGGATCCTGCAGCTGGGCCGGCTCCTCCTCATGGGACCTGCAGTGTGGCTCTGCTCCCCTCCGGGCCACCTGATAAGATGGTGCTGGGGGCGTGCTGGGGGCAGCGGCTTCTCCCCCGGGAGGCGGGCAGGGCGGCAGCGGAGATCCGAATTGGCCAGCAGCCTCCAGGCTCGGGACCCTGGCGGTTCGGGTGCTCCCGGCACGCTGGCGGGGACACATGGAACTTCCAGAAGAGCTCACAGCGGCACTGTGTTCCCGGGGTCCACGAATGTTCACCCTCTCGGGCCCCTGCAGAGGCATTGATTTCAAAAATTTGGACTTCACCTAAGCAGTAGAGAAACAATGAAGCAAACTAAGGCATACTCTGCTCGTTATGATGTGAAAAGAAATAATGGAGGTCGCTACCTTTGACCTTTAACCCTCGGTCGTTCAGTGAGACGGTATGCAAAAATCTCGGTCCTTTAGTGAGAGGGTACGCAAAATCAGATTGCCTCCTTTTCTCGGTCTGGGTTTCCGTAAACCCGGGGACCCCATCGCTCCCCTTTTCCAAACCACATGATGCGGGTAGATGCAGGGCCAGGATGTGCCGTCAGGGAGCAGAGTGAGCCCCGCGATGTGTTCAGCACCCTGGACAGAGCTCTGCAGCCTCTCCCTAGCTAACACCACCCTCTGAGCCCCAGAGGGGCCGCCCTGAGCGCAGTCAGCCATCTGGCTTCCTGAGACGAAAGACTGGAAATGTACGTTATCAAAGAGGGAGCATACATTTAATTAACTTCGCTATATTTAATTGAGTTTTCTGCAAGACACGCTGGGCCTCGCCCCAGCCTGCTCAGCCATGGCGCCGCAACGGCAAGCAGCATCTCTCTGTCCCCAGCGGCCACAGGCCCCAAACTGAGAAATGGTGGGGGCAGGTCGTGTAGGAAGAGGTGAGGCTGGAGAGAGAAGCAAGAGTCTCTCGAAACGGCCCCGTTTCCCCCGCACGGCACCGCGCATTTCAGCCGCGAGCAGCGTGCCGCCGGCTGACGTTCAGCTGGAGGACAGTCTGGGCTTTGGCCCTGAACTATAAAGCCCCACCCGCGTTCTCTTCCGCATCTTTCCCGGCACGTTCCCGCTCGGGCGTCGCAGATTTCCGCCCCCCTGGACCACGCGCCACCCACGCTTTCCCTCACCGCCCGCCCCAGAGGACCGGATGGCGTGGGAGCTGGCCGTCCGGCAGGAGGGCGCCCTGAGGGGCTGAGGGCATCTGCTGCCGCGGGTGAGACGGGAGCGAGGACAAGGCGGTGGGGGCAGAGGGAACAGCGTGCACCAGGGGGCGCGAGGGAGGGGCTGGCCGCCGGGATGTGCTCCCCCGGGACGGCGGGGGCAGGAGGGGCACAGAGCCAGGTCCTGGCAGGTGGCCGGAGGCCCGGGCAGCCACATCAGCCCCCTCCTGAGCTCAGCTCTGGGGCTCAAGTCTTGCACATGGCCTTCGGCTTACGTTTCTGAGTATCCGCAAACCCCGCACCCCCCACCCTCCGCTGGGACACCGACCCTGGGGCTCGCTGGGCGGACCAGCTGACTCGCTTTGTCTTCGTTATCTGACGGCTTTGGAACGTTTAACACAGCGACCGCGCTGTGGCGTTTTTCCTTTTTCAGATCAACAGCTTCCCTGCGATAAACCCTCCACCCACTTAAAGTGTGTGGCTCGGTGGGCCCGGTGTGTCCACTGCGGCGTGCGGCCGCCCCAACGTCAGCCGAGAGCCTCCTGACGTCTTACAGGGAAACCCCAGTTAGCGCCCGGCTTTGTGTCCGATCCTTCTCAGGCTTGGCAGACACGCTTCCGTGAGTCAGGCCCCGTGGACGCGAAGCCCAGGCTCCGGAAAGCCCTACGGGCTCAGCCTCGTTGTGAGAGAAGGAGAGAAAGAGAGAGAGAGAGAGAGAGAGAGGGAGAGAGGGACAGAGAGAGGGAGAGAGACAGCCGCTGTGACGAGCTTGGCCAGCGGGACGTGCCCCCACCCCGCCCCCCACGCGCTCTCCCTGAGCGCCCGCCTGGGGTGGCTCTTTCCTACCCACTCGTGGGACTCGGTCTAACGCTGAGTTGTCTCTTGCTCTCCCCCAACACCTGTCATCTTCCGTGACCCCCCGCCGTGTCCCCGCTGCCCCTTCCTCTGACCCTGCACACCTGCAGGCACGCACCGTGGGCAGCCAAGGGACACAGACAATGTGCGCGGCTCTGAAGCATCTTCAGAGACGGGGGTTCAAGTCAGCCTGCCCCCGCTGACAGCTCCCGTCAGAAGGGCTGTGCGGAGGCCGAGGTTTTGAACTTCACACTCGCTCTTTCACGGAGGCCGGGATGTTGTGATTTCCTCGCGTGGCTGAGGTGGCCTGTCCTTTATTTACCAGCCTGCACATACGTCTCTCTGAGCTTCAGAAGGCACGGAGCCCGCGTTCAAGGTCCAGATGGGCTGTCTGTGGCCGGCCTCGTCTTGGCGGGAGCGGGTTTTGATGTGCCGGCCCCTACAGTGACTTCATCTGAAGGTTTTAGAGGCCCTTAGCCGTCCACAGAGCCCCGCCCCAGCCCCGGCCCCAGCAAATTGTCCTGCCTTTGATCACTTTTGAATTCTTTTAATACCGAAAGAGAAAAGGTTTTTGCTGATGTGTGGTTTCTAATACTACTGAATGAGTAAGTCAGGGTGTATGCGAAAGTGAGGAGAACTGATACACACACACCTGTCCTTGTCCTTTTCTTTTTTTTCCATGAAGATGCCTGCTGCTTGTGACCGGGCATTTAATTCATTTGTCTCTTTAATGAGCCCCTAGGGAACTCAGCCAGCCCTCAGGGCCAGCAAGAGCCCCTCCAGACGGTGGGAGGCCCCTCTCCCAGTCAGAGTGATGGCAGGCGTCCCTGCAGAGGTCCCGGGGCTCCCTGAAATACAGGCTCCACATCTGGAGAGGGGCCTGACCTCTGACCTTGGAAGGGACTGGGGACATGCGTCAGGGGGCCCTGGGGCAGGGGTCGTAGAGCTCACTGCGGTCCGGATGTGGGAGCAGCAGGGAGGGCCGTGGGAGCCCCACGCACGGAGCCCAGTCTGTTCGAGAACCCGCCGGGACATCAAACACCAACCCACACACCTGGCAGTGACGGCTGTCACCAAGGCGAGCGCCCTGCAGCCGTCCATCAAAAACAGCCCAGCTAATGATCGGCTGGGCAGATAATCAGAGGAGAGTTAATTGTAAGGTGCGATATGGCATCTTGTCAGCAGAGATAAGTTGTCACGTTTTCCACTTGAGCTGAAACTAAATGATTGTAAAATAAGTTATGGGTGTCCTTGAGCCTGTCTGCCGGAATGATAGCTAAGAATCCATTCCTGGCCCATCCGTCGCGGGCAGGCTGCTTGATATTTATGCGAGCGGAGTGTTATTTTATCCCTCCAGTCATGCCTGTCAGCCCCCGAGTGCAGAGAGAGGCTGCTTCTCGGCCTCATACTTCACGTTCAGAGCTCCGGGGGGCTGCAGATTGTTACCGTTATTGCTCGGATTATATATTTTGGGGGGTGTACGTTGAACATTGATGCCCGATTGGGAGGAACCAGTGGCGGACTCCGAGCGCATGGGATGGCGGTGGACCGGCCCGTCCAGCGCGGCCCTGCACGGCCCGGGGCCCTGCCGCCCCATCAGCGCCGCGTCCGGTGTGAAGCGCGGCGGGGCGCTTGCTTTCCGAGTTGGCGGGCCTTTGCTCTCCTCGCCTCGGCCCTCCTGCCGTCGTTAACGCCGTCCACGGTCGCAGCCTGTCGTGGTGCCCAGTAATTGATAGAGTAAAACGCATTACCTGCAGGTGGTCAGGAGGCCCGGCGGCACTGCCAGGCTGCAGCCGGAGCTCCCGGACAGCGTCTGAGGCTGGGCTGTCGGGGCTGCTTTACCTTGAGGGCTCCCTTGTCCGGAAGGGGCGTCGTTGAGCAGAGAAGCACAGCGTGGAAGCCTCGTGCACTTGGATCGCTCGTATTTTAAACCGAGGAGTGTCGGCTGCTCTGGGAAGCGAGTTCTCAAGATCTGGAAGCCCCCAGCACCAGGCTCAGGGACCCGGTTAACCAGAAACTGTGGCCTTTCCACGTGAGTCCCAGGCCGCTGTTCCTGCCGGCCTCCTGCCACCTGCCGCGGCCACCCGGCCCGGCGCCTTGCCCCTCCTCCACCCGTGCCGCGATTGGCCTCCGCGATCGCCTGCTCTGGGCCACGGTTGTGGTTGGTCCTGCTGACCCCGCCAGCCCGCCGGGACCCAGCACGTGGGGTGCGGGAGCAGCGGCCTGTCCTCTCCCCGCCGTCCAGTCCTGCGCTGTGCCTGCCCCCCCGAGCCCGCCCACCGCAGCCGCTGATTCTGATTGGTCGCCGCGCTACTAGCTGTCCTTCCTCCCACAACGAACTTGGAACCCCACTTCCAGAGCCGGTTCCCCAGGGTGGGGAGCGTCGGCGGGGGTGGGGGCAGACAGTGGGGAGCAATGGGGCTCCCCCTTCACCCCCAGGGCCCGGGGGAAACCAGGACCTAGTTTGCGGTCTTGAAATTGGGCAAAGGATGGTCTCTGTACCCACCTGGGGGCCGGCGGCCCCGTGAGCAGCGCAACTATGCATAACATACAGCGAAACGACCACCTGGATAAGTCTAGTTGACAGTCATCCCCAGTTACAATGGTCCTTTCTATAACGAGAGCTTTGTGTGCCTGCTCCCTTAGCGGCGGTCAGATACACAAGACAGCGTTGTAAACAGTGTGTGTGCTTTCATTGCATTGACTATATTGTATTTTATAACTTAGTGGTTTTATAACCGGAAGTTTGTACCTATCTGCCACCTACGTGATCCTTCAGTACTGGGCGCTCCCGGCCCGCCACCCAGCAGCCTCAGGCATCACGTGCTGTGTAACATACATGCTGCTCCAACAGGAGATTCTCGGCGGGGCTGGATGGGACCGGGGAGGGCCGGGGTTCCGCTGTCCGTGCAGAGCGCTAACCCTGCTGTGTTCTGTCTTTCTGTCCCCGGCAGACACGGGGCTGGGCGATTCCCTGTGCTCCAGCCCGAGCATCTCCAGCACCACCAGCCCCAAGCTCGACCCGCCCCCCTCCCCCCACGCCAACAGAAAGAAGCACCGGAGGAAGAAAAGCACCAGCAACTTCAAAGCTGACGGTCTGTCGGGCACCGCCGAAGGTAAGGGCTCCCGGGACGTCAGGGTGAGTCGTGTGTGTCAAACCTGTCGTGTCATGTACCCTGAGAGCCACAGGAGGGCGCGGAGGAGGTCAGTGCGGGTGCGCTCTGTTTACACGGCGGCGCTTCAGGCCCTTGGGGCTGTCTCACCTCTGACTGATGCTCAAGATCGCTCCCCAAATGAGTTGTCTCACCTGCTGGCAGCTGTCACCTGGCAGACGATGATGCTGGTGTCACCTCTCTGCTTTTTGTGGCCACCTGGGCCGACAGTGTCCACCCCACTGAGGGTGCCATGTAGTCCAACCCTGAGGAAGACTCTCCTGCCCTGTTGGCAGACTTGACTCTCATCCTACGCCTCCCATGAGGCTCTGTCACTCTGGTGGCCCATGAACAGCCCAGGGGTCATGGCTCGTGTTGCATCTCCTTTGACTTGTCACGTCTTTGGTTTTCATTCCCTGTGGCACCAGACGCGTCTTCCTGAAGCAGCTCCTTCTCGTGGATTCACAGTTATTTCTCCACAGATACAGGGGGATACACACGCACACACAAGCACACACACATCGCGTTAGGTCAGGTGGAACTAATGCAGCTTCCATAAGCGAGTTACGGGCGCACTTCGGGGGGAAATTAAAACTCCCGAACACTGCTGGGTGACGCAGACTGTTATTTGCAAGGCCCTCAAAGGTGGAAGGGTGTGTTATCAGCACGGGTCCCACACACCCGGGACTTCCTTTAGAGCTTGGGTGCTGCTTTCTGTGTTTGCACCACGTTCTTCTGCTTGGTGGGCCGTCAGCAGCTCAGTGATGCTGTTAGATGTGGCAGTGGCAGAAAGCGGCCTGTCCCCTCCTGCGGTCCGGCGTGCGCCCGCGAACCCGCAGTGCAGACATTAGCAAGGAGAGGACGGAGCTCCTGGCCTGTGCGCCGCGTCGCGCCATCGTTCCAGACATAAAGAGGAGACCGAGGCCAGGGTGGCGAGTCGCTTGCGGGAGCCCCCGCGGTGGCATCTGAAGGCTAGGCTTCCTCCGCGGGTCTCTTACCATGTTGCGGCCCATAGGCTCCCTGCTAACACAGTCCACCAATGAAGTCTAATTTCCTCCTGTTACGGTCCATGAGGATGATCCTGTTATGATTACGGATCACAGCGCCCACTGAGGCCACTTCGCTTCCCCTTGCAGAAGGCTGTGGCCGCAGGTGCAGCGCGCTGACGAGACTCCTTTGGACGCCTGTCCTGCAAAGGGCACCAGCCGTGCCCTGGCCACACCCCACCCGACCCCGGTTCGGGGAAAAGTCGGGAAGAAGGGTGGCCTCTCAGCAGAGAGAAGGGCAGGGTTAGGGAAGGCCTCGTCCTGCTTCACACGTAAACGTCTCACTGGGTTTATTGTGTGTTTCCAGCCAGTGACTTTTTTCAAAAGCGCCGCCTGGCAGAAACTGACTCCCAAGCCCACCTGTGGCTACGTTACACACTCTTTACGCATTTCGATTATCCCGCCCACCTTCTGACACCGTGAAACTGTGTGAGTGAGACGCGGCCCCCACGTGAATGAGTAGCAGCGGCCCGTTTCATTGGGCTGCCGCCTCCAGCCCACCTCCCAGGCAGCCACGGGCCATGCGAAGGAAGTTCAAGCAGTGACCGTGAGCTTGCCGGGTGCCCGTGATGTTCCCAGCCCGCTGTCCGAGTTACTGGGATCGCACGGTGCGCTTCGAACAGGACCCTGGGGCAGGGCTGGGGCAGGTCATCCGCCCAAAACAGCCGCGACGTAAACAGAAGGACGGACTCCCGGGCACCCCAGAAATACTCGAATTAGAAGTCCCAGCGGTATCTCAAGCGCAGACCGTGACGGTCCGTGTGTGCGCAAGTTCATTGCCAGTGGTCAGCGGGGAAGCCGGCCTCCCTTTCTCGCTAAGAGCGTGGCGCCTCTGCGTCACCAGCGGCCTTGACCCCTTCCCAGTAGGAAATAACACACTAAGTTCTCTATAAAAGGAAAGTGTGTGGCTCGTCCCTCGGAAAAGCTTCCTGCCACACTACAAATGCGTCCTTTTTCCGAGCCAAGCCATATTTCATTATTTCTAAGACATGCTTCCCCCCCCACACCCTTTAACATCTTTGAATCCTTACTGCTGAGGTCATTTTAGATTTAATGATATTTTTAATAGTCTCAACAACTTTTGACTCCCTCAAGTGCATTGCCTACACCATGTAAATTTCAGCCTCCTGTTCTTGGAATGGAAGCTCGCTGTGCTTTATTTTTAGAGGCATCTGAGTAATTTTAATAGAAGAAAAGGTTCCTGCCTCCCTCTCCTGCGGGCACTGCTGCCACCAGTCCTGTCCGTTGCCTGAGCATGTGCTGAAGTCTCTGCTGCAGATATAAAACGTTTTATAGGCGACGTCGTAAAGGAGTTGAGGTTTATGGTTTTGACAGACCCCCATTGGAACAAATGACTGGATGTGATTCTCTTTAGAGGATAAAAAATAAAATTCCCCTGGAAGTCAGTCAGAGCTCTGGGGGAAACATGGCACCCCCAGACGGAGTCATTGAGGGGATTTAACTCCAGAAGTGTCTGTAGAGCTGTGGGGTGGTGACAACCCCCGGGGGTGTGACTGGGAAAGGGGGGGACAGTTAGTAGGACCCAGGAACAGCTGTCTGGGAAGACCTTCGGTCAAGAGCTGTGGCCTTCAACCAGGGACATGTCTAACGCGTGGTGACCCAGAGGGCGAGGGAGCCCAGGGGAGGCACCCCAACGTCATTCTCCCTCTCCCTCTGGGGGACAGGGCGAGTGCCCCCCAGCTCCCTGACCAAACCCAACGAGAAACCAAAGGGGATGAGCATCCCTGGTGGTAGCCACCCAGGTCGGCATCCAGGGCAGAGAAGGGAGGGGAAGGGAGACCAGCCAGAATCTGTGGAGCAAGCGGGTCCATCACAGGGCCTCCTGCGAACCCCTGGGCACGCTGTGCTGCTGACCCCCTCTGCCCGCCTCTCATTGCCCGGGGGCCCGGGAGCCTCCTCAGGGCAGGGCGTGTGCTGGCCGCCACTGTCCCCCAGGCCTGGCCCCCGCAGGTTGCAGGAGTGGCAGAGCTCTGTGCCCTCCCCCCACCGGTGCGAACAGGAGCCGCTCACAAAGACTCAGCCACGTGCAGGGTCTGGCCCGAGGGCGTCTGGCTTTGGGGCACACCCATTCACAAAGCAGAGGCTCCCGTGTTAGCCCTCATTGTTCGTGTTGCTCAGAAGCCACGAGCCTCCACCCACGCGGGGGCTCTCGGTGCAGCCGGGGCAGCAGGCAGTCCCGTCCTGGGTCCCAAGCTGCACGCGCGCCCCTCCTACACGGGAGTCACACCTCTGTTCTGCCGAAGGACAGTAGCTAGTCCTGCACCGGACGGTGGAAGGTGCTACCGCCAAGCTTATGTGGGACTCCCATGTCTCCTATTTACTGTTTTAAATGAACGGAATAATAAGTCCAGTAAATCACAGGAGCAGGAACTGGGACGGAAGAACCGCTTTATAGTTATTGTGAGTTCCAGTGTGGCGACCAGATGGGCTTGTGGGTATGAGTCATAGAGAAGATGTCACGTGATCAAGCCTGTCCCTGGCTCCTATGTAACTATTGGTCACAGCTCAGGAGTCCACAATGTAAAATAATTCTGCCCCCTCCTTAGGGAAGTGTGGGGCACAAGGAGGGCAGTGAGCGCTCTCTCTGACGGTGACGTCACGTGTCATTTAGAGCAGACGTGCCTCGGAGTGGCGGCTGGGAGCCCGGCTGGTCCCAGACTGAGACCTGCGGCTGCTGCCTGGGGGTGGGTGGGGGTGCTCGCACTGTCCTCGCTGGGCCCTCGGTCCCCGTCTGCCCGCCGCCGGCCTCCCCGAGCTTTAGCTCGCTTCTTCATCTCTGAAAGTATGTGAGTCTTTCAAAGGCTGTGGTCCTTTTTGTAATATTATGCAACCCGGTGGTGTTCGCATGCAGGAAACAAGGCTGCTGGGAATGTCAGAACTAGGACACTCTGCCACTGAGTTTCACCAACGTCCTGTAGCCTTAGCACGAAAAATGCGTGGTGGCAGGGAGCTTAAGAAAAACTCCGGTATCCCGTTTCTGCTTTATTCCCATTCAGTAGGCCGTTGGGAATGTCGGCGGTTAAAATATCTGTGCTCTGCTTGCTTTTGAGTTGGATTTGATTTGCTCAGAAGTATTAAATGTTGTGTGTTCCTGTCCGGACGCTGTACTCTGGTGGCTGCAGACCCTCAAAAGTAAACTCAGGCGTTGGCACAAAGGGTGGCGATGGGGCTGACGCTCGAGCCGCGGAGGGGGCCTTAGAAGTGAGTGACAAAGGACAGGGCAGAGGCACAGGCTGTGTGGGAGGCTGGGAGACAGTCCTGGCTTGTCCTGGATGGTTCTGTTGGGTGTCACGGGGCCTGACGGGCGGAAGCGCTGAGGAGATGGACGTTGATTCTGACCCTGAGAAGAAGACCTGCCAAGAGCCAGGGCTGCCCAGCGAGGCAGCGCCCCTGTTTCCGGGCAGCGGGCCCAGCACTGATGGGGCCATTGTTGTGGACCCCGGGGTCACACGCAGGAGCCCTGTCCGTGGCCAGAACCACGCTGACGGGGGCGTGCCTGCAAAGCTGCCAGGCAGCAGGGCTTGGCAGGTCTGTAGGGACGTGCCACCCTGTGGCGTCCCCTTTGAATTGTGATGCTTCCTCGGTGCTTCTTGCCCAGGGCTCGTGGCCGGCTGATCGTTGCTGGAATGGAGCCGCGGTCTCTGCAGCCCGAGCCACGGTCCCGAATCCGGCGGTTCTCGTTAGTTTTATAACATTCATGCAAGTTTGCATCAAGCGTTAATTTCCCTGTCTCCCCAGTGAAAAGGTGGAAGTAGAGAGAGGTTAAGTGGCTTTCTTGTCCAGGGTCAGGTTGCCGGTAGGTGACGGAACTGTCTCTTGATTCTCTCTGCCTCAAACTCTTTCCACCAGGCGGAACGCTCGTCTTTGAGCTGAGCGCGGCGGCTTTTGAATCTCGGAGCGGGGCCGACGCCGCAGCCTCCTTGATATTTCTCAGATTCCACGGAAAGACGCTTTTATATGGCTCCCAGGCCCTACAAGCTGTGTGGCGTAGATCTTGCTTTTCAAATGCAGGGCCCGTCTGGATGCCCCCAGCCTTACTACCCGAGGGGGCACGCAGAAATCCTCTGGTGGTGTTCTCCCTCGGGTCCACGGTGCTTTGTCCTACGGGGCTCAGGAGGGGCTTGATTTGTCTTCCTCATCATCGCAGCCCCTGGGTGGTTCATCCTGGTCTTTATAGGAAGCATCGTCTGGGGGGTCCTGGGTGGATATTGAAATATTACCTCACAGAGGGAAAGTCACAGACCGGCCTCCCTCTGTGACGGCAGAAAATGAATTGCCCGTCACTGCCGCGCTCACTAGGCAATCAGAGGTGAGGCCCCGAGTCTGTTTACAAATTTCATTAACTCCACGCTGCAAAGGTCATCCCGGACTGGGCTGTGCTCCGTGACCTCAGAGGAGCGCCTGACAGGGTGAGCCATGCTGTGCTTCCATCAGATACCAAGCAGCCAGCACAGAGGACGCCTGGCGCGCTGGCCCCCGCGGGAGACCCCAGACGGAAGGCCCACTCCTCTCTCATCCCGAGGCGCCCGCAGCCTCGAGATGAGACGCGCCCAGGAAGGCACCCCGGGAACCTGGGCAGAACGTGAGCAAGGCAGGGGCAGTTCCGAAGCAGGACACGCAGCGCTGCGTTATAAAAGCTCGGGACGGCTGGCCCGCTGTGGAACTTAATTTTCTGTTCTGCAGGCGATCGTAGCTAAGAAAAGGCTGCGGGGAGCACCATGTTGTCATTAAATGTCACCTGTTTACAGCAACTTAAAGCACCGGCGGTGGCAGTAAAATAGTCGCAAACCAAATTTTTGTTTTCGCTTAGATACCAAGGAACAAGTGTTGCTGCTCCTTACTTATTTATTTTTATTAATTAGTGGGTGTTCGGGAGGCCCTCTGGGGAGAAAATAAAGAATTAAGCAGGAGAAATTGCACAGTTTCATTTTTCCTCATCTGTGTTCTAATGCTCATGACGAGAAATTAAGTCACAGGTCCATCGAAGGCCCGTTGTGCCGTTGACACTGGGCTGTGCTGACCGCCATGCACTTTGGGGCGTCGCTGGGTTATCTGGGGAGCTGGCGCATCACGAAAGGCCAGGCAGTTTGCTGCTTTTGTTATTCGAGTGTTATCACCACAAAGTCCCCGTCTTTGCTCTTCCCAGGGCCCAGCCCACTCACTGGTTACTCTGGGGAAGTCAGGCCCAAGGACGGGCCCTTGTGGTGTCTTGTTTAATGTTGCGTATTTTGGAGGCACGGCTGAAGAGGGGGAGGGAGGAAAGCTGTACCAGGGCTCTGCAAGCGCCACCTCCATGCAGCCCTCTTGGGTTGCCGCCTTCTGGGACTTGCATACTTGCCAGCGTGGCAGCTCCCTGGAATAAAAGAAGAAACGAGATGTCTCCCTAATCGACTCCGTTAAAAACTCCGTAGTCCAGAGCAATTTTTGATCACAGTTAAGCCCGTCTTAATTGAACTTCTTGTTATTAAACTCGTTGATTAGGACACCAGACCAATCGAGCTCCACAGTTAATTACAGTGAATGTGAAAACCCAAGAATAGGAGCCTTTTCCTGGACAAGAAACCGGACAGGCAGGAACTTGGGCTCCGGTAAGGCTGGTGTCCTTGCCCTTGAGCTGCAGTTCCGGGGGCGCCGTGTGTTCTGGTGGGCTTGCCCGCCGCCCACCAGCCAGGCCGTTTTTCCAAAGACAGGTCCCCGGCGGTAACTGCAGCCTCCATGAGAACGACCTCGCTGAAGTGGAGTAGATCTGGGTCTACTCTGACGTGGACGTGGCAGACGGGGCACAGTTGACTCAAAAGCAGTCCTGCGGGGTCGAGTCTGTCCAGCACAAACACACACCCGCCGTCAGCACGCACAGACCCTTTGTGGGAGCCAGCAGGTCAGAAATAAACAAAGATGAGTCGGTCGCAGCAGGAAGAGGGGAACAGAGGACTCCCATCACCACAACCCGACAACAAGAAAAGGATTTCCGGTTCTGTTTTCTTTTTCTTTCACAGCAACACACACACTGGAGGGCTAGGTTCAGGTCCGTGGAAGTGTGCTGAACGGAGAGGCGTACTGCACGCCGGGAGCGCGGCCTGTGGCTGTTTGGGGAGGGGACCCAGCGGCCCCGCCTTCAGGGTGCCCGCCGTCCAGTGCGGAGAGCGGGTCCAGACACAACCGTGGGCGCCCCGGCCACCGTGTGGGGGAGCTGCTGGAATACGAAGAGTGACTTCGTGGCTGGTCTGTTCTGAGATGACTGGGGGCTCCGGGGCTGCCTGGGGACACTGTCCCCCGATGAAATGGGACAGACACCCTCCCAGGCTCCCACCATCCAGCAGCGTGGACTCCCCTTGCAAACCACCGCCGGGGTTCCTTTCCGAAGCGCACGCGTGCACCGGCCCTGGGTGCCTCTGCAGGTCCCTGAACTGAAACTTCGAGGCGCACCCCTCTTCGGCCGTGGGCTCAGTCAGCAGGTGCGTGGACCTCTGGGGAGCCTCCGCTCGGAATTGCTCCTCGTTGGGGAGACCCTGAGTCGGCTCACTTCAGGGGTCCCGAGACCCATTTCGTTGACATTCTCAGGATGTTAGGGCTCTCGGGCCCTCTGGATGTGGCTTGTGGTGGAAATGCAGCTGAGCCCGAGCGCGATGGGATCTGCTCAGCGCCGGGTCCCGGGGCCCGGAGAGGCGGGCCCGCCCTGCTCCACGGCGTGGTCCTCACCCATCTGACCGCCGGTGCACTTTTCCCACCGTCGCCTTGCTGCCCAGGCAGCACCGGGTGCAAACGGGAACTCACGCCCAGAGAAAGTACGAGGAGACGTGTCCACGTCTCACGTGCTCGCTCCCCGTTGGATGCGGGCACCCCCAGGCCCCAGGAAATGAGGGCGCCTGGGAGGCGTTTGTTTCCGGGGGGCCCGACCTGGGCGTGTTGCCTGTCACACGCGGAGGAGACGCCATGCCGGGTCCTGAGGATGGAAAGCGCGAGAACGAAGATGGCGGCGGAGCGCAGAGCCCCCCTCTCCGTCAGAGGGGGGTTACTCCCTGCGGCTCTGCAGGTCAAGGCCAAGGTCGGGGCCCCGCCGGCGGTTGGGTTTCTTGCCAGGTTGTCTTCTCTCCTTAGTGTGTGCACAGAGGGGCGTCTTCCTCTATTGGTAAGGCCACGACCTCATCCGGAGGGCCCCCCTCATCCCCTAGGGACCCCCCAGAGGCCCCCTCTCTGAACGCCATCACACTGGGGAGGGGCTTCGGCGGAGGAACTGGGTGGCACAGGCCCTCAGCCCACAACGCCGTGTAGCCTTCTGCCCCGTGGGTGGGACTCGGCGTGCCCACCCCGCGGGCGGAGAAGACACGTCACGGACGCGGTCACTCGAGTTGAAACAGCTCCACGGAGCCTGTGTACCCCCCATCACGCCTCCCTCCCCAGGGGCTCGGGTCACCGTAGGGACAAGTCAGGCAGCACAGAGGGGGAGCCACGGTGAGGTCAGGGCTCCAAAACCTGTTACCCCGTGGTGTCCTTCAAGCAACCCGGTCACGCTGGCAGGTGGATAGGGTCGCCTCCGCAGACGAGGGAAGAGGTTTGGGGGGCGGGGGCAGTAATCAGCTCCCAGCAGCAGGTGAGCACAGATTCGGGGTTACGTCAGGGCCTCTAGGACGGGGACTCCGCACATCCTGCCTGCACCTGCGGGGTCCTCCCGGCAAGGGCCCCTGCAGGCGTGGCCCCGCCCGCAGCATCATCTGCCTTCATCTGCCTGAGGACGGGGAGGCAGCCACTCCTGGGCCCGTGCTGGTCCCCGTCCCCGTCCTCAGGGTCCCCGTGCAAATAGTAACTCTTCTCGTGTGCGCGTGCACGCTGTGGGACGATCCCGCAAAAAACAGGTTGCACTGCCTCAGCCCCTGTGCTGACAGGACGCGCTGGGTCGGGGGACAGCCACACTCCTGTCTGTGTGACGAGGGGACATGTCTCTTGAAACTTTTGAACTTGGGGACATTGGACTCAGAAGCAGCGAGTCTGAGAGTTCGCCTGCGCCTTTTGTGGGGAAGGAGGGGCCCGAAGCCCTCTGATGGCGGAGGGAGGAGGGGGCGGTGGGTTCAGCCCCCCGCCACTCGCGGGGTCCTTCACGCTGATGCGAAGTGTTAATCAGACGGCTGCCGGCTCTGGTGCCGGCGCGCTCTTCGGAGCGGAGGTTCAAGATGGACTCTGTTTAGAAATCTTGGCTGACTCCCGCCCCCTCGCCCCTCCGCCCCCCTCTCATCTCAGACATCTAACGGCTCCAGGTCTGGAGCCCGGGGTGTCGGCAGGCATGGGAGAAGCCGGCCCTGTGAAGACCCCCGCGGGCACGGCTGTGCGCGCGCACACGGCACCACAAGGGCCTCTTTGTACGCGGGACACGGGGGACATTGGCCGTCTGTCTGTGGGGTAACGGGCTTGGCCACGACAGGAAGATCCCTCAAATGGTTAAATCCAGCGACATTCCATCCGAGCGCATAAAAAGCGACGCGCGCGCACAGCTTAATTCCGTTTAATTTTTTTAAGGGGGGAAGAAAGCAAAGGGAAAAGTGTTTTACTTTCTCTTAAGCCGATCCCTCTGCTTTCGCTTGAAAGTGCCTTTCTAGTTGCCACACAGTGATGTGATCATTATCTGCCACCTTGTCGCCTTGCTGCCTCTGCACGCAGTAAAATACAAAAAAAAAAAAAAGAGAAGAAGAGGGAGAGAGAGGGAGAGACCAGGGGAGCTTGTGAAGCATGACTTCCCATCCCAAGACTCGTTGCCTGCGATTCATACCGCTTGACAGTAATGATCTTATTACAGTACTCTGGACCTTGAAGAGATTTCCTGAGGAGCGGGAGAGGCCGGGGCCCGTGTAATCAAGTGGCGCTGCATATTCCACGCGTTTTGATCACACACTGATTGGGCACAGTTTTAGCCCATCTTCCAGTCAATTACGCGTGGCCCCCGCGCTCCCCGGCGCGCCGGGCGCGCTGATGGCTGTCGGCTGGGCTCGGGCGGCCCGCCGGGGGTCGGAGGGGCCGCGCGGCGCGCACCGCCGTCCCGGGGTGAGTGCCTTTTAGCCGGAATTGATGGCCTTTCTCTGGGTTTTGCTTAATAGCAAACTGCGTTCGCAGGGGCTCCGGGTAAGCATGGACGCCGGGGCCGCTGGGGCACCCGAGCTCCCAGTCGGTCCTCGGCCCCCCTCGTTCCCATCAGCTTCCCAGTTAACGACAGACTGATGTGAGGATCCCGAGGGGGCTTCGCGGCTCTGGCCGCCGGGGCCGCGCGCACGCGCTGAGCGTCGGGGACAGGCTCACGTACATGACCGCCGCGGTCGGGGTCCCGGGTCCACGAATCCAGGGGAAGCTCTGAGCGTCACGGAGGTGGGGCTCTGTCGGTGAGGTCCATCTTGGCAAAAAGAAGAAGAAGAAGAAGAAGAAGAAGAAGAAGAAGAAGAAGAAGAAGAAGAAAAGGGCATTAATTGTCTGGAGATACTTTCCTCTGCAGGAAAGCGGGTAACGAGTGCTTCCCACAGCTGACCGGCGCGTCTGCGGTGGCCGCGTGGCTGGGGGCGGGGCCCCCCCCTGCCCTTTTTTCCCGGAGGATTGCCACTCACGGCTCACTCCGCTTCTGACCTCACAGAGCCCAGCGAGATTTGGGGAGGTGGGACCCTCCCTGCCCGCGCCATTGTGCGGTATGCTCACACCGGGAGGCAAACGATGATAGTATGTAAGGGCGCGGTTGTGAACCGGGGGTTTTCTCCCCGCGTTACACTCTTCATTCTGGTTTTGGTGGATAGAGTCAGCGGATAGGAAAACTTGAAAGGCCTCTTTAACGTTCATGTGCCAAACGCAAGATGTCTGACAAGCCACACAGCAAGTGAGCAGTGGTAGGTGTTTCCGGAAGTCTGTTCTGAGCACCCCGGTAACGGGGGCTCAGCAGCCTCCGCTGTTGAGGTGACTGGCAGAAGGGACGGGAACCCCGGCATTCCACCGCTAGGCACCACGGTAGCCTGCTCTCCCGGTCGGATAAACGGGGGGCTGTGTGTGCTTCTGCTCGGCTTCCACGTGGCGCCTTCCTGCTTCTGCAGGTGGGAGTCATTTTCCCCGGCAGCAGCCGCGACACCCTGGAGGCAGGGTGACTGACAGTCCTGGGAGAAGCTGCCGGAGGCCCTAACTCTGTGCTGTGTGCACACACGCACGCACACGGAAGTTGTTTTTTTGTTTCTCTGTTCCACGGAAATAAAGTATTTACTATCACGGTGTAGGTTTACTGATTAGTCTTCAAAAGGGAAAATCAATCACAAAGCAGAAAATCAAAACTGACCCTCTGTTAGTAATAATCGCTGCAACCAATTGCTGACTCCACGCTGTGTGTCGGCCACCGTGACCCGGCCCTTCTGTGTCCCTGGTGACCCTCGGCCGTCTCCACGGTGACCGTCCCTCCCGTCCCCACCTTTGGGAGGCTGCGTTCTTCTATTTAGAGGTCTCTTACTCCAAAACTCGGCTTCTCTAAGACTTCCTGCAGATTAGATTCAAACAAAATAAAGGGTTTTATCGTCGCTGTCAAAAGGCTATTCCTTAATTTTAATAAACTAATGTTCAGGCCATTGAAAACTTGTTATTTTACCCATGGCTACATTTCATTAGGGTGACAAGATGTGTTTTTACAGCAGTTGGAAAGTATCAGATCCACAGTCAGCAAACGATTCACGTTTTAAAGGCCGTAATTTTAGAAAGCTGGCACCTCTGTGATGCCGTTTCCAACCTGGCAGTTCTACCTGAACAGGTGAACCCAGCGCTCGCATTTAAAGAGAAACAGGAACCGTGAAGATACAGTTTCATCAGTGACTGCAGAATACCTCTTGTAATTAACGTGTAATTACCTTCACAGGCCAGTTAATTAGTGTCAGCGGTTCTTGATCTTATCTTTTCCTCCCCCAAACATGACGTGATTCCCTGCCCCGAGCGGGAGGGAGGACTTCACGTGCCCACAGTAAGCGTGATGGTACGTCCGGCTCGGCAGGAGCCACCATTGTGGTTGGCAGTTTGGGGCGACCTCCCTCCTTGTTCTATCAGACGGAGTGGCGGGGGGCTGGGGGGTGTAGGGAGGGTTTTGCCCTGTTTCTCTTGGGACAACGCAGGAAACACTCCGCCCACGGTCGCTTGTGAAGGGGAGGAACAGACAGCTGGCTGCTGTCCCCAGTCCCGGGCTGCCGTCCCCAGTCCCAGGCTGCCGTCCCCAGTCCCAGGCTGCCGTCCCCAGTCCCGGGCTGCCGTCCCCAGTCCCGGACCCCCGTCCCAGGAGCAAATCCAAAATGTCAAGGAAGGGTCACTGGTCCTCCTTCCCTTTGGACACACGCAGGTGACTGTTGCCATCAGCAGCAGCCTGTTACCCGTTACCTTCTGTTTCTGATCACAACTAATCAGCGTAGTTCGCCTGGGAGAGTTATTACTTTCCCAGTTCTTTGGCTTGAAGAAATGGAGGAGCACCTGCAATTGAATGAATCAGCTCTCTGGCGCCCTTTTAATTACAAAAATATAGAACGTTAACATGTTTCCAAATCGTTTCTTTCTTTGGAAAAATCCTAATACTTTTAGTTAAAGCTTCCTGTCATTGGTACGTGAGCGTGGACGGGATCCCGTCCTTGGCCCCCGGAGTCAGCCGCAGGCCCGCGGCCGCAAACGCTCCTTGGGAACATCCGCAGGGGCGCCTCCCAGTCAGGCCACTCGTGACCCCAAGGCCGCTGTTCTGCGGGCCCGAGCGGCAGGCCCCGCGCCAAGGTCACGGGCGTTCCTCGCCGTCCCTGTGTCTGCAGAGGTCAGCTTTCCTGTCGTCTCTGAACGGCTTGCATTTTCTCCATAATGTCCCGGCCATGAGCGGCCCTGTGGGAAGTGGGATCTTAAGGAGAAGAGATGATGATTCCTGCTTCCTGCCGACCCCACTCTAGCCCCGATTGGCTTCCCCCTTTCGCTCCGCAGCAGGCGGCTTAGCATCCGGTCTCCGTTGTGCGCCGCTCCTCTCGCCAAGGTCTGCACCTGCTTCCCAGGCCGGGTGTCACTGTCACCGCCTTCGTTCTCGCCGTCAGTGGGCCCTCCAGTAGACGCTTTCTGGTCCCCGGTCCCCGCCGCCTCGCGCTGGGGAGCCTGCCCCTGCTGCAGGCGTGGTTCAGCTCTTCGGGGGCCGAGCCTGCGGCCGTGAGCTCCGGGTTCTCGTTCCCCCCTGCAGCGGTAGAGGCGTTTTCGGTTCTTCAGGGTCACAGCCCCGGAAGCCGCCTCTCGCACCTTCAGGGGACGTCGTGGGTCAGCAGCAGTGGTAGCAGTGGAAGTGGACCTCCAGTCACAGGCAGCCCAGCTCTCAGCCTGTCACCTCCGGGACCCTCCTCCGGGCCTTCGGGGAACTTAAGTGGCTTTCATTCAAATTAACCTGCCACGTGCTGGCTGTTCGCTCCCTGGGGGGCACCGATACGTGCTTCTGAGGCAGAGGTGGGCTCCAGGCATCTGGGCAGGGGTCGGTGCGTGGCCCTCGAGGGACTTTTAAGGTCAGGATGTGCTGAAAGAAACCCCGAGTCCTGAAGTCACACCTGCGCTGATGCGTGGGCAGGGGCATCGGAAAGGGGGTGACAACAGGGACATGGGCGGTGACCTGTTCGGGGGAGAGGTGGGCCCCGGGGAGGCTCAGCAGGTAGGCCTGTGCGTTGGGAGCAGCCCAAGAGCGGGCCTCGCACTCGCTGTGGATGGTCCGGGAGGCCCCTGCGTGAACGTGAGGGTGTGCCCTGTGGGGGTCACGCCAGGGAGGCTGGAGGCGGGCAGGGGAGGAAGGAGCCAGTGGAGGGGCCCTGAGGACGAAGAGGCTGGAGGGGTGGGGGTGGCGGGCCTGGAGGGTGCAAGGTCAGGCCGGCCGCCCACAGGCGGGGGGACAGGCGGGTGGACGGGAGCCGGGTGACGCCCTGGCCTGGGACAGAGGGACGGAGACGCCAGCTCCCACCGGTGAGCGCCACATGCAGCGGGCCTGGGGGAGCCTGGGCTGAGAACCGGTGTTTTACGACAGTGTTGGGGACGAGTGTCCCCAGGATCCATGCACCCCAGAAGCTGCCTCACTCACCGGGACCTGGCTGTCCCCAGAAGACACCCCGTGACACTGCTTCACTGGACTGTCCCAAGTGCTCTGTTCTTAGAGTCCTCGCCCGTTAACATTGTTTTCATGTGTTTTCTACTTGTTTTCTTGGTTTCAGTGAAACATCAAACATGTGAGAGCTCAAACAGTGTGGCCTGTTTGCTAGCCAAGATGCCCCCGTTAGTGTTTGAGCAGGAGCTGTCATTTTCAGGCTACGCCTGCCCCTCCCCTCAGCGTACCCCATGTGTGGCCACATGGACCTGCAGGCATGATGTCTGCCCCCCCCCCACTGCCCCCAGCAGCGTGCCCCCAGAGAAGCTCCCTCCCTGCTCCTGTGGCTCAGGGACTCAGACGGGGCCCAGCCGGAAGGCTCGGCCCTGCTCCAGTGTCTGGGGCCTCACCCAAGAGACGCACATCGGGGGGCGCCTGCAGGGACAGGCGCCTGGTGTCTGCCTGTCGGTGCGCCTCTTGGGACCTCGGCTGCAGCTCTCAGCCGAAACCCCGACACCCGACCACCCCCTGCACCAGGGTCTCCTCCCGGCCTGGTGGGCAAGCCTCTGGGAGAGGGACAGAGCCAGGAGGAGGCCTGGGGTCCCCTACACCCAGCCTCGAGGTCACACACAGTCAGTGCCCCGACCAACAGCCAACACAGCCCCCTCGGTCCAGGTGCGACGCGGACTCTGCTGCCCAGCGGCGCGGGGCAAGGGTCTGGAGCCGCTCACGGACCCAGGACCCGCTGCTGCAGTTACGGGAACTCGGCCGCGGCAGTAAACAAATACACAGCGTGTCAGGTGAGGAGCGGTCACGGTGGTGCTTCCCTGCTCTCCAGTTTGCTGCTGAGCGTCTGAGTCGGCATGCTTGTCCCCCCCACCCCCACAGGCATGTCCCAGTGTCCGTAGGACTGATTTTTGCCAACAGCACGATGGATCAGAAAACTACCGTTTTTAAAAGCGGCGCGGAGAGGAGAGCCGCCAAATACAGAGCGACGCTCGAGAACAGTGGGTCTGTTTGCATGCATTTCGCTCTGAACCGTTTGAGATGATGAAAATGAAATGCAAAAAAGGTTTCTAAGCGGCCTCCTCCGGCACGGGCTCGTTCGCAGAGGTCGGCAAAGGGCCTGAGACGCTTCTCACAGCTGGGAAACGGCAGGCGAGCTGATCGCAGGGCCCCGGGAGCGGGGGCGGCCGCGGGAGGGCACCCCGCGTCACGGTAATGACAGCCCTTCACCCCGTGTTATTCATTATTCTAATGAAGGAGAAGGGGTTTCTCTTCCCCTGAAGTATCTCGTGTTAGGGTTTCGTTTCTACTCGTTGCTCCGGCCCTGGGAAATGGTCCTTTCACTTCTGATTGTCTTCTGTAATACCTTTCTGAATTGTGAGCCAGGGAAAAAGATGTAAAGATTCTCCAAATGAAACTTTTAAAAAATGCTTAGCATCTCGCTGTCCACGAAGGTGAAGCAGCCGGCGCCGCACGTGGCGAGACCCAGTTCTATCTGTTTCCATTCAGGTGACGCCCTGCCCCCCCCCTAGGTCCAGGCAGGCGGGGGGCCGTGCGTGGGAAACGGCTCTGCTGGTGGCCTGAGGGACACCGGGCGGGCGGGAGGGTTGTCAGGAATGGGGCAGAGGAGCCAGGCCTCCGGGGTGTGAATTCCAGCGCCATCGTGTCCTGCGGGGGTCCCCCGGGCTAGGGCTCCGTCTTCTCCGCCTCGGTGCCCCGCGCTGTAAAAGAGGTGGCCTTGCTCTCTGCCTCGCAGGACAGTCAGGATTCCGTGAGCTGGTCCGTTTTGAGAGCGAAGGACGGGGCCTGCCCGATTCCTTTCTCGGGATTCAGTTTGTACCCACCCGGCTGTGACTGGGGGGGCCCGGGGGGCCAGGTATGTGCGGCGTGTTTGGAGGTTAGATTGCTTCAGGGACAGCGTGTTCTGATCCTGTGGTCACTCGGTCCGTTGCGCGTTTCGGACGTTGTGGACAGTGACTGTCAGAGACGACCCAGGCACTGGCACCCACGCTCTCCAGCTGGTTCTTGCAGGAGGTGGCACCAGCGGGGAGGGGACACTCCGCCACACTCTGGGCAGGACGAAAGCCACTTGCTGCAGTGCTGCAGGGACCCTCTCCTCCTCGGGCCCCTGAGGGTCGCTCTCCAGTGCGACTCATGCACTGTCCCCCCTCGGCCCCTGTCAGAGCCGGAGAGCCCGTCTAGGTGCAGGGTCACAGGACCATCTGCGGTCATGACTCCCACACGTAGTGGGCGCATCTCGGTAACGTGGTCACAAAGGTTACCCTCAAAGGCAAAGTAAACCTAGAGCAAGGCATAGATTTCCTGGGGGTGGCCCAGAAACGGCGTTAGCAGTGGGGGCGCTGCTACGTCTCAGGCTCTAGGCTGCATGCGGTCCTCGCCTTAACAGGAGGTACAGCCGGCGTGTGGACCACCCACAATTCATGGTTGTGCCGCTGCACAGCCGGGTCCTGACTGTAATAACAGTCAGCGGAGGTCATGTGTCGGGCTGGCCAAAAGTCCGTTTAGTTTTTCCCATAAAATGAAAGACACGTTTTACATTTTCACCAGTAACTTTATGGATTTGTTGACTGTCTCCCACTATTGGCTTCTAGTGGGGAGAGGCCCCGGGTTCTGCTGAACATCTCCCAACGCATACGGCAGCCCCACAGCCCAGAATTACGTGGCCAGAATGTCAGAAGCACCAAGAAACTTGGCAAACCCCTTTGGACACATTCCATCAGTCACGGCACCTGCTCCATGCATGGCACAAGCCTTTTTTGCATTTCAGTTGCTAAAATAATAAAGCAGAATATGCTGAAAATGTTGTCTGTTTTCTCCCATCATCATTAAAACAGCTGCACAAGAATTCACCAATTTTTGTAAGTTGTTGTTTTTTTGATGCACGCTGACAGGTCAGCTGTCACAGTACAATCAACAAAACCGTTCCCAGTGAAGTCTGAGACAACGAAGCAGGACCAGAGCCGTCACAGGGAGAAGACTAAACGAACTTCTTGGCCAGCCCAGTCGTTTATAAAGTGCACCTCAGACTCATTTCTTTTCACGTCACAAGTTCTGTCTTGAATTTAGCTCGTGAGATAACAACATGTGTGGAGGCTCGTTCCTTTCTCTCCTGAAGGTTGATGAGTACATCTTCATCCTCCTCATCCTCCTCCTCATCGCTCGTATTTATTATTCACGCTCTGACGAACTGTGTACGAATTGCAGTCCGTGCTTTATCTCATCTAATCCTCACTTGTCCCCCAGCCTGGTGACACGGGCACCAAGCAGGAGCCCAGGGCTCAAAGGGCACAGTTCTCTTGGTCTCCACGTTCCGTAAACTTCTCAGGGGAAGAACATGTTGAACCGATTGGATTTTTACCGAAACTAGAATAGGAGTCAGCGCCAGTAGCACAGAAACACCTGTGTTGTTCTGAGTGCTGTGTATAAGTCACACCTCTCAGGAACTTAAAGCCACACGACCTGCGACCCTCCCACAGGGGAGAGAAAACAGGAAAAAACCCACTGGAGGAAGTATCCATACCGTGCGCCCAGGGAGGAAGGCGGGTCCGTGTGCACCGCAGCCACGCACTGCCCGGTGACAGACGCCCTTGACGGGCCCCCTTGCCGCAGCAGACCGGGCGTCGCACCAGAAACTCAGCTCCCCGGAGCCCCGATGCCATCCACGCTCGGGTCCCGCGGAGGGCCCCGCTTCTCTGTGTGCGGGCTGCGTGCTCTCCTGCCAGGCCTCATCTGTCTCTGTTGTTGGGGCCTCTTTCTTTTATTCTCCGTCTCTGCCTCGCCCGTCGCCCCCAAAAACCCACGGTGCAGATGGATTCGGCGATCAGCCTTGATAGAAGGCCGGCGTCCGCCGGCACGGCCTCCACGCACGGGGCTGCTGGCTGTCCCTGATTACCTGGGCACAGGAGCCGGGGCTGCCACCGGGCTCGGAGGTGTGCAGATTAACGGGGGGCTTCCCAGCCGTTTGTCACACAAATGGCAGTGCCAATAAGCTGAAAGCCGATCCGTCATTTTCCCGGGGATTGAAACCTTTTATCTGTTGTGTCAGGTCCATTATTCAGTAAGCAATGAGCGGCAGCCGCCGTCCTTCATCCACCCAGTTACCAGCCCGCCCCTGTGCCTGCACTGCTGGCGCCTGCGGGGTCCGCAGCCCAGCGGGCATGCTGGTCACCACCGCTCGGGCAACGGGAGTGTCCCATGTGCATCTTCTAATGCTTTTCAAGATTGTATTTATTTATTTTTAGAGAGAGGGGAGGGAGGGAGAAAGAGAGGAGCAAAAACATTGATGCGCGAGAGATACATCGATTGGTTGCCTCTCGCACCCCCAACTGGGGACCCAGCCCACACCCCAGGCACGTGCACTGACTGGGAATCGAACCGGCGACCTTCCGGTTTGCAGGCTAGTGCTCCATCCAATGAGCCACGCCAGCCAGGACATTCTAATATTTTTTTCTTTAAAGTTATGCTGTGGCAGTTCATTTCTGCTGTAGTTGTGAGATCGGGTGGGTTTTCTCTTTTAGCTCCCATTGGGCCATTCTTTAAAATAATTTCACTCTTTAACTTATTTCTTACTCTTTGATTGCAGTTGGCAGGCACTCGGTACTGTGTTATGTTAGTTTCGGGGGCACAGCGCTGTGGTCGGACAGCTACATAATTCACGAACAGCCCGCCTCACACATCTGGGGCCCACCTAGTCGTTACGTTCCCTGTGCTGCCCTTCCCGTCCCTGTGACGTCCTGTACCTGCCAGTCTGTCCCTCTCAGCCCCTTCACCTTCATCACCCTTCCTCCGCCCCAGCTCCCTCCCCCCACCCCCCCGGCAGCCCTCGGACTGTTCTCTGTGAGTCTGGCTCTGTTTCTTTGTCAGTCTTTTTTCATTCATTAGATTCCACTTCTGAGTGAAATCCTGTGGCGATTGTCTTTCTCTGCCTCACTGACTTCACTTGGCATAACACCCTCTAGGTGTCACCAGGTTGTTGCCAGTGGTAGGAGTCCCTTCTTTTTTACGGCCGAGTAATATTCCATCGTGCATGCGCCGCAGCTTCCCATCCGCTCCTCTGTTGGTGGGCACGGGGCTGCTCCCGTAGCTCGGCCGTCATACCTAACACTGCGCGGAACAGAGTATTTATCCAAAGAAATCAAAAGCTCTAATTCAAGAAGCTCTGAGCCCTTCACGTCAGTGCCCCCCGCGCTGATGAGGGTCGCGGAGCTGTCCCCGCTGGCGCCAGGTCGGTGGCCTCAGCAGCACGGGCTCATGATGGAGCCAGGGAGCCCGTTGGCCGGAGGCAGCCAAGGGCCGGTGGGATGCCCGGGCCGCATCCAGGGGCCGTCTGTGTGGACAGGAGCAGGCGTATACCGACGCCGTGGCGGGCGGGAGGCAGAGTCGTTTTAGAATATTGTTGAATCATGGGCGTCAAGAGGGGCCTGCATTTAAAACAAAAAACAAAAAAAAACGAGGAACCATTGAGAGATTGATCTTTGCCAATTTTTTTTAACTTCTTCATCCAAGTTTAGTTTATCATAAAATTTGATTCTGTCACTAGCTCAAAGTAAAAGAAAAAAATAAAACTGAGTGCATTTACGTATCGTGGAGACCCTGGGCGATTATTCACGGAGAAAGGAGACACGTGCATGTGTGCGTACATGTCTGCACCACGGACGCACGCGTTGCCTTTAATGAAGACCTTTTACAATGTTACAGCTCTAGGAATCATCCTGAATCGTATTCCTGCTGCTCTCGAAAATATTTCCATAGAGACTGACCCTCCCTGTGTGTCCGCGGGGTCTGCCCTCAGTCCCACGGCGTCTGCCTCAGCGTCCGCGGCTTCTCCAGCGCCGCTCCCCGCTGCAGCGTCCGGGGCAGTGTTGGCGGAGGTGTCCGGCTCCCTGGTGCCCTCCGTCCGCGGGATAACCAGAGAAGGCCTGCCATCTTGCCGTCGGAGAAAGTCACCGTCCACGCGCATGGGAGGCTCTGGTCTGCCCCCCTTCCGCCGGGGCTCCTCTCTGCCTCCCTTACCTGGTCCTTGATGCAAATGTTTATAAGCTGCTTCAGGGCCAGATTCCATGACGAAGGAGACACAGCGTGACAGTGTCACCGCCACCACCCTGGAGGCCGTTGTAAGGGATTCTCGGAAAGAAGGGTTTCTTGTCAGGTTCTTGGCCTTTGCGGGCGGGACTCGCTGCGTCCTCCCGTCCCTCCTGGGGGTAGGGGGGTTCAGGCATCGGACAGGAGGGCGTGCAGATGGGCCGGCCGTCCAAGCTGCCTGAGCGCCTGGATTCCGTAAAATCACTGAACTCCAGCGAACGTCACAGAAACTCCTTCATAGCAGCATTTCCCTCCATTTGTGCCATTTCTCACCTGGAATGCGATGTTTCTCAAATCAAGTTTATTTCTTTAAGGGGCTGAGCCTCCTGAGAGCGAAGCCCATGTGTGCGGGAGCGGGAGGGGCCACAGGGGCCGGCTCCGAAGCCCGACGCCTGCTCAGCTCCCCACGCTTCTGGCGTCTTGCTGGACAGAAGGCGCACGGAGAGGCTGCAGCACTAGCCCAGAAACTCACAGGAAAGCTCCCGCACAGCGCCTCCGAGCCACGTTCCCCTCCCTCGTGTCCCCTGCGCTCCGTCAGTGGAGGGCGCCGGCACGCACGGAGGCTGGGGCTCGGTTCCCCTCACGGTGTGCGCTCTGCTTTGCGCATCGTGGCAGCTCTGGGATGGAGGTGAGCCCCGAGTGCAGACAAGGGGGCACGGCACACAGCCCTGCACCCGCCCGAGACCACCTGTGCGGTGACAGGTGGGCAGTATTGATACCCCTCGCTCACCTCGCCTTGCAGCTGGGACCGCCAGGAGGACAGCGTCGTGGGCACGCGCCACACCGGCCAGATTCGGTCGTCAACGCACCAGAGCCGTCACCGCCCCCTCTGCGGCCAGGGCTCAGCAAAGGGGTTGGCTCCTGCTGTCCCGATACCTTTTCTTGGCAACGTGCATCTCCGGCACACTCTGTGAAAGGTCACCCCTCCCCCGAAGAATTCGGAAAGCACGTTTTTAAAAGCCCAAATAATGTGTATGTGACACAGACTCATTTGTTCGTACTCGTTCCTGAAACTCGTGGTTGAAGCCCCCAGCGCCGCCAGGCTGGGCGCTCAGCGCCCCTGTGGAGCGAGCCAGCGTGCTGCCTCCTCTGTGGCCGTGTAGCTGGGGGTTTGTCTGCGAAGCGGGCTGCGCAGAGAATGTCGCCGATGGGCACCTCGGGCGCCCACGTGAAATATTTCTGTTCCTCTCCCGGACGCACCTGACTACCAAGCTGTTTCTTCTAGATAACCTTATCCCTGGTCCTTTCTGCGTCAGGAAGGATGCTGAGTTGGTCTCCTGACTGTAGCCCGGGAGAGTCTCGAGGTGGCTCCGCAGTCCAGACCTTCCCAGGGTCGCCGCATCCCCGCAGGTGCGTCCCCGCGGATCGCACAAAGCCAGCTCCGCATGACTCCGTCACTCGTATTGAGAAGGTGAGTCTGTGGTGCTGGCGAGAAGCTGAGCTGTAAAGTCAACACGGGCAGTTTTTTTCTCAGTAGATCAAAGCTCACTTTGTAATCACTGAAAGCTAATCCCGGAAGTTAGCTGGAAAACTGTTCAAACGTGGCACCTTTTGGTCCGGTCTGCACTGGAATTTACTAAAAGAAAAGCAATATCAAGGTCAGCAATTCCAAATGAAGTATAAGGAGGCGGCCTGGTGTCCTGAGGAGCCGCCACGGAGAAGTGACCGCCTCTGAAGGGTGTCAGTCAGCAGATGCACTCTGACGCTCGCTTCCCGGGCGTGAGCGGTCGGACTGGCCAAAGCACTCACTTGGTTTTTTCCCATAGGATGGCTCCCGTAGCGCTCAGTCGTCTTTAACTGCATTTGAAACAATTTTGTTAGATGGCCTTGTGACAGCTGTCGTATCAGCGTGCACTTTTTCAAAAAAACATCAAAATTGGTGAATTTTTAAAAATATTTTTATTATTTTATTTTATTTATTTGTTTTTAGAGAGGGGAAAGGAGAAAGAGAGGAAGAGAAACATCACTGTGTGGTTGCCTCTCACTCACGCCCCCAAGTGGGGACCTGGCCTGCAACCGAGTCATGTGCCCTGACTGGGAATTGAACCGGCGTCACTTGGCTCGCAGGCTGACGCTCAATCCACCACTGATCCACACCAACCAGGGCTAAAATTGGTGAATTTTTGTGTGGCCGTTTTCATATTGAAGATGGGAGAAAATATACAACATTTTTGGCATATTATGCTTTATTATTTCTAGAAAAGTAAAAACACAACTGAAACTCAAAAAAAAAAAAAAAAAGAAGGACTTGTGCCGTGTATGGAGAAGGTGCTGTGACGGATCAGATGTGTCTAAAGTGGTTTGCCAGGTTTTGTGCTGGGGATTTCTCGCTGGACGCTGCTCCACGGTCGGGCAGACCAATTAACGTTGATAGCGATCAAATCAAGACTTTAATTGAGAGCGATCGATGCTATACCACGTGGTAGATCGCCAACATACTCAAAATATCCCAGTCAATCAAATTATTGGTGGAGATGAAAAATGTGTCTTTTACAGCAGAAACCGGGCGCTCTGGCCAGCCCGACACGTAGCATGACCGCCGGTGCGCTGGGTGAGCTGGGCGGCTGTTCGGGACTTCAGAGGCTGGGACAGGACTCGTCCCTTCCTGCCGCACTGAGAGCGCGGCTTGTCTTCCATTTGGATCGGCTGATTCAGGGACCAGTCGCAAATGGGATACCGCGTGCCGAGACGGTGGCTCTTCCTGCATCTCTTCCACGCCACTGACGGCTCCTTGCGCTTTGCAGCGTTCCTCCTGGCTTCGTGACAAGGGAACAATTTAAGTGATTGGGGGGAAATTACATTCCTGTCCCAAGGTGCTTATAATAGTATTTTAATCGATTTTATTTTCTTGAAAGGTTTAAGACATACAAAAACTGAGGCGGTGGTACAGGTGACTCGCACACACGCACGCGCACAATTTCCCCCATGATTTCCATCGGTTACTGGTGTGCTTCATTTCCTCCAGTGAACGAACATGGATACATGGACGTCAGCTGAAGTCTGTACTTAGTTTGGGTTTCCTTAGCTCTCCCCTCCTGGCCTCTCTCTGTTCCGGGACCCATCCCGGAGGCCACATGGCACTCAGGCGTCATGTCTCCGTGAGCCCCCTGGGCTGGGACATTGCTTCAGACGTTATTTGTGATAACCTTGACTTTGAGGAGCCCTGGCCAGGTGTACTGTACGGCACTCCTCTGCCGGAAGTCGTAGGGGGTTTTTCTCAGGTTGCTCTGGGCTCCGGGGTTACTGAGAGGAAGACCCCAGAGATAAAGTGCCGTTCCCGCCCCACGCTGTCAAGGCCATACACGCTGCCCGCAGGCCCTGGGTCACCTAGCTCACGTCTCTGAGAAGCTGCTCCCTCTCCTTCCCCTCCCCACCCAGCTCTGTCTGCTTCGGGACGGAGTCTCTGCGCAGCACTCACGCAGGAGGTGGGGAGTTAGGCCGCTTGGAGAGTTACCTCCTCTCCCCACGTGTTAACTTACGAAGTCACTTATTTATATCAGCACGGACTCTCAGAAGTTCGTTCTGCACTTTATCTTCCTGTGCAGACTGCCCCAGCCTCGGCCATCGGGAGCCCGTCTCGTCACGCCCCCGACATGGCTTTTGTCTGTGTGAGGCCTGGCGCTTCCTTACCCTGTGCGTGACGGGATACTCCGGGCTCATCCCGTGTGTTTGCTGCCCCCGTCCGAGAATCAGCCATTTCTCCCAGGACCCTGCTTTTCATTCGGCAGGGGTCTTAGAGACCGAGATGCGGGGCTGGGGTGCTCACTGCTCCTGGGGTGTCGGCGCTGCTTGGCCCTCCCAGCAGACGTAGCCGAGAAGTGTGTGTGTATGCAGACGTGCCTTTGTACACAGCTATAAACGTGTGTATATGTAACCATCCACATTAAGTTAAACAGTGTAGTATTTTTAATAGCATAACATTGGAAATAATTAAGTGTTTAACAGTAAGGAATGGCGACACCTTTGGGTGCTTGCTGCGCAGTGCCACTGTTCAAGGGGGCAGTTTTGAAAACTGGTAACGTGACACCTTACATTTAAAAGTAGCACAGACCTCTGTCCATGCGGTGCTCATAGGTGTGACAGTCACATATGTGTATGGGTAAAAACTGGAAAACAAATGTGGAAGGAAAGGCTAGTTAGATTGGTTTCTTCTTAATACTGAACTAATGTGAAATTAACTCTGCTTTTGCAAAAGATTAAGTCTTCCGCTGTGGCCAGTGTATTCTGCTTGAAGCAGAGTAACGTAAGTGTATTTAAGTTATATTCAGAGAAATGAGGCGTCCGTCCTGTTCTCCCTTGCGATGCCCTTCCTGTCCCATCGAAGATGCAGTGGCCTCATTTGTTCATTGACAATAACCGTGGAACACGCTGAGAAGTTGGGCCATTGCAGCCAGAGCCGTTTATGGGGAGAAATCTGTTGGTGTTTAAAGGGAGGCCCCTCCGTAGCTGCAAGCAGCGGCAAACGTTTAGCATTCCTTCGTCTTCCTGCTCTGCCCTGTGTGCTTGGTGGCCTGAACACGGGCCACCTACCTCATGGCCTCTGTGGCTCCTCCAGCCGCAGCTCAGGTTCCTCCTGGGACTGTCCAGTCAAGTCCTTCCCAAATGCAGAAGGTTAAGAATGTTTTTGGAAGATGTCTCCGGGAGGCTTCTCAGATTCAGGTGGCCCACGGGAGGGGCGTGAATGGCCAACTCGCTCTGAAGTGTATCATTTCGGGCGTGGGGGGCGGGGTGGGAAGTCGGCCCCAGGGATGGCAGATGAAACGCGGGCTCTGCCGTGGCTGCGGCCGGTGGTCCAGTGATCACAGCCCCTCAATTACAGCCCAGCGAGGGGCACGGGCAGCAGCCGCGGAATAATTGTGCCTTTGATTAGTTGCTGTAACTGGCCGTCACCTTTGAAATACGATAGTGCAATTTGAAGTTTTATTAAAAAAAGTATTTTTTTCTGGAGTCGTTGAGAAAGATGTTGTGTTAAAAAAAAAAAAAAAGAAGCCACAAAAGCGTGCAGTGTCTTCTGCTGGAGAAAGTTGAGAAGAAAGAGGAGAAGGAAGAGGGAGGAAAAGAGAGACGGCTGTTTCCCATTTCCACCCCTTTCTGGCTCCGGAGGCTGCGGCGGCCCCGGTCCCGCGCCAGGCCCGCCCTGTGCGGGAGGCTCGAGTGAACGACCCGCCTTGAACCTTCCTCCTTCTTACGTGAGAATCGGCTCTGCTCTTTGCTTCTTGTCTGAATGGCAGCCGTGCAGTAATGGGGGCACACGTCACAGCGTTCCCTGGAGAACTAGGCCTAAAAAAAAAAAAAATCAGAGTATTCTTCGTGGTCAGTCACCTCACGAGCCGTCTCTTGTCACCCTCGTCCTACAGCCCGGAAGACAACGAAGCCCAGAGGCCAAGGAGCCCCAGTCCAGGGTCCTGATAAGCCACCCGACCCCCTGAACAAGCCCTCCCTTCTCCAAACGGACAGCTGCTCTGTGCAGACAGGGAGCCGCGTCCGTTACTTCCCGACGAATTGCCAGTCTGCACCTGGAAACGCGCTGAACTAAAAATCTACCTGACAGATTGGCCAGAAGGGCTCCCTCCCACCCTGATCCCTGCTCAGTCCGTCCCTGCTGAAGGGTGGACGCTCATGGCGTCAGCACGAAATCCCCGGTTAACCCTGGGCATGCTTGATCCCACGTTTCTAGGCCGCAGGGAAACCCCACGCACCACGTCACGGGCACTTCCAGTTTTATGGCGCATGCCGGAGTTTTCACTTGATTTTCTCTTTTCCAGAGTGGAGGGAATTTTCTGTAAGCGGCTGCCCTCCCCCACTGTGTAGAAGCCCCAGCAGCTGGCGTGGAAATTGTATTTGCTATACAGAAAGCCATGATGAGTTATTAGAAATCAAATCAAAATTTTATAATTACGGGTTGATTACTTACTTCGGAGTTTTGCTTAGATTTTTTTTTTTTTTCCCCCTGCCTTCTTTGACCCTAAATTACGAAAAGGGCGCTAGTCTTGCTGGAAACTGGTGACAAGCAAGTTATTCCGCTTCTTGGACACGCGTGCCGTGTTCGCGTGGCCTCGGATTCTGTTTAATGCCCTCAAACGCCCTTCGCACGGACGTCCCCGCGTGGCTCCTCTGGGCGGCGGCCCCCGGGAAGCCCCTGCACGGCCAAAGCGGTGA
Organism: Furipterus horrens; assembly: GCF_987537825.1. Classification (NCBI taxonomy): domain Eukaryota; kingdom Metazoa; phylum Chordata; class Mammalia; order Chiroptera; family Furipteridae; genus Furipterus; species Furipterus horrens. The sequence goes on from NW_028327171.1 coordinate 215,829,349, forward strand.
GCTCACCCCATGGGAGAGGCTCCGGGGCTGCGTCGCGGGAGAGACGCCCCGCCAGCCTTTGGGAGAGCAGACCAGCGGCCTGGTCTTGCTGAGTGAGCCAGCGGCCCGTGGCTGGCACAAGGGGGTCTCCCGTCTGTCACCTCCCCGTGATGTCGCCACCAACAAAGATCGCGGCGCTACAGGCTGCACTAAACGGAGTCCGTCCGGGCTGTGACAGTCCCTGGCGGCGGCCTTCATAAGAGCCCTGGTGTCAGCGTCGGCCTGAAGCGGTCTGAGGGGCACAGGCCCCCCTCTCTGCACGCGAGGCATTTGTGCCGACGGCATCTTCAGAGATAAAATGGCTTCGCATCTCGTGTGGACGGGGTGGCACCATCTAACGTCGCGACCCCCTGGCTCCTCTAGGAGCTACGGGTGTGCGCCCTCGAATGAACAGAGTGGGGCTAGTTGTTTCCCTCCAAGACAAGACGTTCTTAGAAGTGAGGGCCACACCCTCGCCACCCAGCCCCCTCCTCCGCGGAGGTAAAAAAGACCCTGTTAGTTCCCCGGGTTGATCCTGGGGGCTGCAGGGCCTCCCCCAGCCGGCCGGGTCGGGGCTCACCGGGACGTGCTTCGTGCACCCTAGGCCATCAGCGGGGTTCCCAGGGCCTGGGCTCCCACCCTCACGGCTGCTCATTTTTTTAATGAGCTATCTGAAGATTATTTATCTAATCAACAAAGAGCGCTGTCAGCAGGAAACCGGAGGTGACATTACAAGGAGCCTGCGGTCTCCTGGCGCAGTGACGGAGGGGTTTAGGATGAAACCCCGCTCTCGGGAGCCTGCCGGCAGACCGCGGAGTATTTTTATTCCCGTTGCAGAGCGCTGCTCGGAAGTGCCCCGTGTTGGAGACCCGCTGTCTGTGATTAGTCCTCGGGCACTCGCATGCCATGGGAAGAAGAAAAAAATATTTTGCGTAGAGAAACAAAATAGAAGTTTTCCTTTAAAATAAAATTTTAAGTCATCCGTGAGCATCACGTGGACTCCCATGGAAAGCTGTAGCTCCCACAAAATGAGGCAGCGCGTAATAATTGGCAGTCGTTAAGTCTAAGTGATCCCAGCCCCTCTTACTTAGCGCAGAGCCGTCACGGGCTCATTTTTCCGTCCGCTCGGCCTCCGGGGAGGAGCCGGGACTGTTAGTAATTACGGGGAGCTGAGTGTATTTGCCGCACCTCGTTTGGTCCGCGGGACACAGACAGCCTCGTCTGCGACTCGCAGGCACCTTGGAGAAACGCGCCGGGAAGGAGAGGCTGCGCCGGCCTTGCTCTTTGGGTGTGTGGCCTGGGAGGGGCAGCCCTGGAGAGTGGTGAGCCGGGCAGCAGCCACCCTGCCTGCCAGGCTGGGGGCCCAGGACCGGAAATCTGTCACTTGTGGGACGTGGGCCTCCGTAGACCGCGTTCAGGAAGGGGCCGCTCCACGTGACACCGAGTTCATGCCCCAGCGCCCTTGTCCACATCGGTATTTGGGGGCCAGGGGTCGTACAGCCACACCCCTTTTCCTCTCTGTAGTTCAGAGACGGCCAGCAGTGCCTCCGGTGTGCGTGTGCCAGACTGGTCTTCATTTTAGGGTAAACTAGCAACTCTGCTGTTGCCACGTGGCAGGGAAGGTTTGTCGTCCTCGCAGTGTGGGGGTGAGTCCCTGTCCCGTCCTAACCTGCCCTTTCCCAAGTTCTGACGCTTCTCATCCTTAGAAAGTGCGTTCCAGCCGGCGTGGTGGTGACGCACGCTCTGCTGGATGTGCATCTGCCTGAGTGTGCGAGGCCCGTGTGTGCGTCCGCCTGAGCGTGCGGGGCCCGTGTGTGCGTCCCCCTGAGCGTGCGGGGCCCGTGTGTGAGTCCGCCTGAGCGTGCGGGGCCCGTGTGTGCGTCCCCCTGAGCGTGCGGGGCCCGTGTGCGCGTCCCCCTGAGCGTGCGGGGCCCGTGTGCGCGTCCGCCTGAGCGTGCGGGGCCCGTGTGCGCGTCCCCCTGAGCGTGCGGGGCCCGTGTGCGCGTCCGCCTGAGCGTGCGGGGCCCGTGTGCGCGTCCGCCTGAGCGTGCGGGGCCCGTGTGCGCGTCCCCGTGAGCGTGCGGGGCCCGTGTGCGCGTCCCCCTGAGCGTGCGGGGCCCGTGTGCGCGTCCGCCTGAGCGTGCGGGGCCCGTGTGCGCGTTCCCCTGAGCGTGCGGGGCCCGTGAGCGCGTCCGCCTGAGCGTGCGGGGCCCGTGTGCGCGTCCGCCTGAGCGTGCGGGGCCCGTGTGCGCGTCCGCCTGAGCGTGCGGGGCCCGTGTGCGCGTCCGCCTGAGCGTGCGGGGCCCGTGTGCGCGTCCCCCTGAGCGTGCGGGGCCCGTGTGCGCGTCCCCCTGAGCGTGCGGGGCCCGTGTGCGCGTCCCCCTGAGCGTGCGGGGCCCGTGTGCGCGTCCCCCTGAGCGTGCGGGGCCCGTGTGCGCGTCCGCCTGAGCGTGCGGGGCCCGTGTGCGCGTCCGCCTGAGCGTGCGGGGCCCGTGTGCGCGTCCGCCTGAGCGTGCGGGGCCCGTGTGCGCGTCCGCCTGAGCGTGCGGGGCCCGTGTGCGCGTCCGCCTGAGCGTGCGGGGCCCGTGTGCGCGTCCGCCTGAGCGTGCGGGGCCCGTGTGCGCGTCCGCCTGAGCGTGCGGGGCCCGTGTGCGCGTCCGCCTGAGCGTGCGGGGCCCGTGTGCGCGTCCGCCTGAGCGTGCGGGGCCCGTGTGCGCGTCCGCCTGAGCGTGCGGGGCCCGTGTGCGCGTCCCCCTGAGCGTGCGGGGCCGGTGTGCGCGTCCGCCTGAGCGTGCGGGGCCCGTGTGCGCGTCCGCCTGAGCGTGCGGGGCCCGTGTGCGCGTCCCCCTGAGCGTGCGGGGCCCGTGTGCGCGTCCCCCTGAGCGTGCGGGGCCCGTGTGCGCGTCCCCCTGAGCGTGCGGGGCCCGTGTGCGCGTCCCCCTGAGCGTGCGGGGCCCGTGTGTGCGTCCGCCTGAGCGTGCGGGGCCCGTGTGTGCGTCCCCCTGAGCGTGCGGGGCCCGTGTGTGCGTTCCCCTGAGCGTGCGGGGCCCGTGTGTGCGTTCGCCTGAGCGGGCGGGGCCCGTGTGTGCGTCCGCCTGAGCGTGCGGGGCCCGTGAGTGCGTCCCCCTGAGCGTGCGGGGCCCGTGTGTGCGTTCGCCTGAGTGGGCGAGGCCCGTGCTGGCGCCATGACGGGGAGAACGCTGCCTCCGTTAATGGTTTCCTGTCCCCAGGCCTGCTGACCCAGACTGGGAACCCGCTGCCTTTTTGTCGAATAGCACGTGAAATTCCAATAGTAAGAAAATATTTTCAGTGCCCTGGCTCATTTGGTTGGAGCGTGGTCCCACACACCCAATGGTTGTGGGTTCAATCCCTGGTCAGGGCACGTACGGGAGGCAGCTCATCAATGTTTCTCTCTCTTTCTCTTTATACTCCCCCCACCTCCCCCACCACCACTTCTGTCTAAAATCAATAAACAGCCCTGGCAGGTGCGGCTCAGCGGATGGAGCGCCGGCCTGCGAACCAAACGGTCACCCATTCGATTCCCAGTCAGGGCACAGGCCTGGGTTGCGGGCCAGGTCCCCAGTTGGGGGTGCACGAGAGGCAACCACACACTGATGTTCCTCTCCTTCTATTTCTCCCTCCCTTCCCCTCTCTCTAAAAATAAATAAAATCTTTGTAAACTTTCAAAATAAAATAAAATCAATAAATATTTCCTCAGGCGAGGATTTCTTTTTTAATGAAAAAGTAAAATAGTAATTTTTTTGAGAAATAGATAACATTAGTGAAAAGAATCAAAATAAGTTAGATTATATTTAAATGGAAGGAACTATGTTCCTAAAATCTTCTTCCTAGAAAGCTAAATTTTTTTAACAAAAACAAAGCCGAGCCAGAAAAATGTAGCTTTTTGGCTAGTCCGCATGAAGTCCTCAGGAATCGCCGCCTGGTTCAAAGGCCTGAGAGCCAGGGGATCTGCCAGCTTGGGGGCCACGCTGTGCCCCGGTCGGGTGTGGGAGCGCGAGTCCCTTCGGTGCGGCACCTCCTCCGTTCCCTGGAGGGGAGTCTCGGGTTGCCCGGAACCTGAGATTTTATTGATGTTCCTGTAGCTGTATCCTCCTGTGGAAGCTTCTGAACAAGGGAACTGGGAGCAATCAATGCCCCCGGAGACTAATGCACGAATCTGAACCCTAGGATCGGGCAGAAAACATCCATTTGCTTAAGGAGAAGAAAAAGGCATGACATCCTACTCGCTGAAATTGATTATTTCATCAATAGGTTAATAGAAAACCAGGCTGCGAGTTCACTTCCTGCTTATGCGTCCGCACGGGAGATCAGAGTGTGAAAAATGTAAGACAATAAAGCAGGCCAGAGAAGCTTTGCAGCCTGCACTCCCTCCCCTCCCGAGGGCCAGGCCCCGCTCTGCCTATTTATATGTAAATGTTGCAGACGAGGTGAGTTCAGGTGAGGGGTGCAGCTTCTCCGCAGCCGCTCCCCCCAGAACTCGGGGATGATGGGCCCGGACGGCGGAGCGTCAGCGACTGAATGAGCCCAGGCTTCTGTCCGTGAAGGCGCCCGTGGACCTGAGGGGCATAATGGCTGCTCACTGCACATCCGTCTCTAACAGGAACAGTGGAGAACTGACTGCTTTGGTTCCGTCTCTAAGGCATGGCGTTTGCACTGGTGGGTACCCGGCGCCCCCGTGCCCAGGTGTGCTGTTACCTGGGACAGGTCCCTTGGAGGAACCGTGAGGCTGTAGAGGTGAGGGGACACATCTCCGCCCATGAAAAATGGAGACCCACCCAGTGCACAAGGGCCCCCGTCACCGAGCTTCGATGCCTGCCAGTTCACAGATTGCATTTCTTATTGGATTATTTGTTGTAATCAAGCTACAAAGTAATTCTCAGGCGTCTCGTTAAAGCTTGACTTGTTCTCTTTTAATCGGACGACGAGTAAAGGACAGCGAGTTCTTTTTCTCATCGTTATATGAAACGTGCCCCCTGAATGTACGCGACGGTACTGCTCCAGAACCGCATTGGCTTCCCCAGATGTCCTTGCGCCGTGCGTGCCTTTTGTGTTGTTGCTCCGAAGAAGTCCAGCACGGCCCCCGTACCTGAGACTGATTTCCGCAGCAGGACGGTTCGTGGAGACCCAGTCCTCACCCCAGGCCACGGGACAAGCCCACCGCGGCTGGCGCGTCCCAAGGTGGGAGCGGGCTGGCGGGAGCGCTGACCACGGGCCGCCGCAGGTGCTCACGGCACGCACGCGCCTGTGGGAAGGCACGCACCTGCCTGCCCGGGCCAGCGCTTCTCTCCCACTCGCAACGCACGGTTACCCGCAGAGCGCTCCGGTCTGACTGGTCTCTCTTCCTGGCTGTGGAAGCTGAAAGAGGTGGTCTGGTTGGGGTCCTTCACTGACCACGTGTCCTGAGCCCAGGGGTGGCTGGGAGGGTGAGGACTGAGGAAGGGTGTCAGGGACCCCGACGGCACCCAGTGTGAGGTGGGTAGGCGGGTGGACTCCGCCCGGGGTAAATCGGTTCTGATTTGACGTCCAAACCCAGGGATCCTCTGTGGCTGATTTGGTATCTGTTTTCTCTCTTGACGCTTTCTGCAGTGAGCTGAGTGAGCACTTACGGACGCATGTGCGCTCTTTGGGGTCCTCGGAGCCCCACCTAGAGCCTCCTCCAGCCCCGTAAGAAGGGGCCTCTGCCCCTCAACAGCAGCCAGAGGCAGCAGAGTTTGCCAATGTTGGTTACTGTCCAGATCCAGACATGTCTGGGGGGAAATTCTGCATCTGAACAGCTCCGGGTGTGGAGACCCCCATTCCACAGCGCATGCAGGAGCTGCTGATCCCCAGGGTCTCTTGCTCTGACGGGCTCCCGATTTTCCAAATCCAAGGGCTCATGGCTACTGGCACCATAGCTCCTTCAGAAGATGCCACCAGCCCCCAAGGGAAAGGCCAGCTTTGCACTGTTTGGAGTAGCCACGTGGAGACCCCCGCAGGGGGACAGCGATGCGTGGGCTTCCTTCCCTGGGCGTCCGTGCGACTTCGTGCAAACCAAGGGCGCTGCCAGAGTTCCCTGCGCCAGCGGCGGGGCGGGGGGGGGGGGGGGCGGCGATTGGGGGGGGGGCAGGCTCCGGCGGGGGGCCCACCAGCGCCCCTTGCCTCTTGGGAACTGACGGCGGTGACAGCTCACGTCGCGTGCTACTCTGACGTTTCTTTTCTCCCCTTTTCATTTGATTTCTTCTCCTTTTTGTTTCCTCTCCTTTCCCCCCTCTCCCCTCTCTGCTCTCGGGATGCAGCCAAACGCAAAGCGTGGAAACTAAACCGCGTTGGTAGCCTGCGAAATATATACAGCGGCGGCAGCACCCACCCCGAAGGTAACGCCGCCTCCCCGCGGCGCCCCCTGCCGCGCGGGCGCGGGACTGCAGCCCCCCCACGCGGCCCCTCGTCTCTGTGCGTGTGCGTGTGTGTGTTCGCCATTCCCGTGCCTTTCGGCTTACTTAAATCCTGACCTTTCCCTCCAGTCGTAGGCCAGTGATGTTTAAATTACTGCAGAAACCTATTTCCTCCTCTTTTTTTTTTTCTCTTTTGCTTTATACATGTGGGCACTCAATGTAATATTTCCCAAGTTATTACAGTTCTTAAAAGTGTGAGTATCAGGTGTAATGATCTGTAGCCAAATACAATAGTGTGCCGTGACATTTAAGTAACAGTCTTAATTTGTTTTGCGGACGCGTTCTCCATAATGCTCTGTGCAGCTCTGCTCCAGAGGCGGGCGGCCCGGGTCATTTGCATGGGCTGCTCTTGCTTGTAAATTCGGTACATTGTTGTGTTTCTAAAGGTCGTCCGGTGCCAAAGTTCACAAATTGACTTGCGTCGCTTTTTTTCGGCGAAGACAGCCGTCACTGCTTTTGTATAATAGCAGATTGAATTTTTTTCCCCCACCTTCATTTGAACAACACAATTATAAATTGCCTTTTTTTTTTTTTTTATGATTACAAATGTCAAGGGTCAGCATTATTTTGATGCCAGGCAAAGGGGAGTCGGGTGCCGTCCGCCCGAGCCCTCGGAGAGGAGGCTGGTGAGCGTCCCGCACGCTGCAAAGCAGGTCACGATCCAGCGATCTCTGCGTAATAGGGGGACATTCTCTTTTTTCACTTAAGGGTAAGCCAAATGGGTCAGGTAATCGCAGGCTCACGCCCTCACGCTAATTGACTTATTTGGGGATGATTATAACTGTAATATTTTTCTTAATGTCACTGTTTTCTGGGCTGTTGATTTTAGCGATTGCCAAGCGGTGGCATTAAATCTCTTGTAAATTTTAAATTGCACGGTATTTCTGTAAACAGGTCCCTCTCCTCGCATCCCGATCATTAACCTTTGCTGATTTATAGTGCCCCCCCCCCCCCGTTTTCCTTCCTCTCACGACGCCTCTGCCCCCGGCCAGAGAAACAGGAGTCTGGAAAGGAAAACTGCGTGTTGGCGATGCCTTGTTGAAGACCTGCGTTTTAATCATAGAGTTTTTCCGTTCCTCAAGGGGCGATTGTCATCTGCTCGGGTGGCAGTGGGGCTTGGTCCTGTGGCATCTTCTTTCAGAGCATCCGTTCACGGAGGATAAAATGGGAGACAAAAATGGGAGAATTTCAGAAACAGCCCCATTGAGTATCACTTCTGTTGCATTTTAAAGGGGATTAAAATATTCATTGTTTTTCAGCGTTAGTTTTTCAACTTAAGGTGCATATCATTCCGCTGTGTTATCAGATGTGTTTGCTTTTGTACATGTACACATTTGTCGCAACAAATTTGCTTATCAACCTTAGGCCTTAAGAAAATGAGCTCTGGCGTTTGGTTTTACATGGGGTTGTGCATATAAAATCGGGAGGCGGGGCAGGAAGCAGGCAGACATTCCCCCCTGAGACTTGCTGACGAGGCCCCCGAGACACTGGTGGGCTGAAGCTCACCCTAGGCAGGACGATGTGCAGAAAGGGGGTGGGGGGTACCTCGCAGCCTTGACCAATCAGGTAACGCACCGTGCCCGCCCCGCAGAGCGCCCTGGGTGGGGAGAGACGGTGGCGCGGGCCGTCCCCTGACACCTGTAAGGCCCAGGTAAGGCTGCAGACTCGGGGTCTCTCAGGCAATCGCCAACAGCTACCAAAGGCATTCCTGGGGACAGTGGAGTGAATAATGACCCCCCAAGCCAGTGCCCCCTCCCATGTTCTTACGCGTGTCTTCCGTGTTCAGTTACGTTTATGGATCTTCAGTCACACGACACGCCTGTTCATTTCCTCAGGGTCCTTCTAAGATGGCTGTCTGTCTGTCCACACCGCATCTCATTCTGTACGGCTTTAGAAGTTTATTCCCGAGTTCATACAATCACGTCCGCTGTCGGGGTGCCTCTCCGAGGGCCAGCCTCTGGGCTTCTGTGGCCGCACAGCCCGTCTGTGTGACGATTCTTTATGAAAACCCGCATCCTGCGCTTCCAGCTTGCACTGCCGCCTGAGGCCTCGAGGGTCACGCTGAGCGGGCCCTCCCCGCATGGAGCAGTTTTTGAAGCTTCCGCTAAGTACCCACCAGACACCAAGCCACAGCTGTGGAGAGTCGGGACTCGGGTTTCAGTCCTAAGGGGAGGGCACCCGCTATGAGCCGGGCCCGTCCAGGGAGCCTGTCCACTCCTCCGAGTGGTCGTCGGTGCGGCAGGGGTGGGGGAGAGGTGGGGGGGTCCACATGCCCTGTCCCAGATCCCAGATCCGCAGAGTTCGGCTCAGGCCTTACGGGGCTGACCGGGGGACGCAGGCCGGTGGGGACGGGCAGGACCGGAGCCCTTTGCACTTCCGCCCACTCTGCTCCGGCCCTGGAGCCGCTCATCCTTGAGTCCCCACAGCGCCCTGCCCAGGAGGCATCGTGTTCAGGTGGGAATCAGGGCTTTGACAAGTCAGGCGGTTTCCTGCAGAACAGACGGCACTTTCCGGGGACAGGACGTGTGACCGGGGCTCTGGGCTCCGGGACCTGCTCCCAGTCCTCAAGGCGCTGGCGGTCAGGAGTGGATGAGGACACATGGAACTGATGCGGGGGCCATGCCTGCAAACGTGGGAAACAGGCAGCAACATGCCCTCTTCTGCTTTTTTCTGTCCGTTCGGGCCAGTGACCTGATACCAGAAGGAAGCGTAACGTATGCGTCACGTTGCGCTCGTTTTACAATCTTTGTTACTTAGTAAGTCTTCGGCTCTTTCCCACCGTCAGTGACCTCTAGTTCCCTCAACAAGAACATGGCGCTCGTGTTTCCGTCTCAGGAGCCTGTGAGGTGGGATCTCCCAGTTCGTGGCTGCCTCCCGCCCACGGAGAGGCCGGCTCAGCGTCAGGCGCTGAGAGACTCGGGAACGCGGCGGCCCTGGTGAACGCTGCTCTCAGGAGGGACCCAGAGCTCTGCCCAGGAGGGGGCCGCTGTGCAGGGAGGCCTGCGGGGCTGTGCTGAGCGCCCGCCCCCACCCCGCGCGGCTGCGGGTCACGCCGCGTCCGGGGCCCCATCCCCGCACACCTGCACACGGGCCGGGATCGTCGCCGTGAGCTGGCTGAACGGGCGGACTCTCTGCTCTTCCAGAAGCAGGCTCTTCCGTGCGTGTCATCCGTGGGTAAAGGGAAGACACGTTTGCAACAAGGGGTGTCTCTTGGGGCGTCAGACTGCCCGCCTTGTTGGAGCTGAAGGGGCCACTTCACACTGCGGGGGACAGTCGCCCCCATGTAGCCAGATGTAACATCCGCCTGGACTCCCCCTCCAGGCTGTCCCGAGAGGGCCCTTTCCGAGAGGGCCCTTTCTGCGACTCCTCTGTGTCAGGGGCCTCCCTCCCATCGCAGAGATGGGCTCAGGTCCCCGGGCATGGCTGCGCGCCCCGTGCTAGGTCAGTGCCCCGCGCCCCCGTCCTCCTGGGTAGCCAAGACGGTCCCTGTTAACGTGCGCACACGTGAGCAGGCCTTCAAAGAGGCGGGCCTCGCTCGGGACCGCTCGTCCACCACCCGGCGTCCGCAGTCACAGCTCTGAGGAGTTAAATGACAGGCCACGCTCACGTGCCCACCCCTGAGTGACAGGTGCACGAGGCCCTGGGTTCCTGCCCTGAGGTGGATGCGCGGACTGGGGCCTGGGCGGGTGGGGAGGGAAGGGCTGCCATCAGCTCAGGGGTGTCAGAGGAGGTCCCGGTGCAGAGGGAGGGAGCCGAGGGCTCCATGGAGAGGGGTGGCTGTGTGTGATGTCGGTCCAGGCAAGGCTTCAGGGATGACGAGACCTGGCAGGAGCCACGACTTCCTGCTTCCTGGGGGTTCAGGCAGAAGCTGGGGGAGACCCACTGCTCATTCACTTGTTAGTGAGGAAAAGCAGCCCGGCCCGGGGTCTGCTCGCCTCTCACAGAGTCACGGGGGTGCTGTCGTGTCCCCTAAAACAAATGCTCTGATCCGCCACAGCAGCGGTCTGAGCGGAGAGGGTGGCTGCTTCCCTGTGAGCCTCGGCTGTTTCATCGCTATGTCATCTCTAAATGGTGACCATGTGGGAGCCTCTGGGCTTGGCCGAGTCTGGTTCTGCGCGTCACCTCTGCGCGTGGGCGCGTCCGTCCTCCGCTGGGCACGGGCCTGTCAGCACAGTCGGGCGGCACGTTTCCATCGCGGGTTCATCCTTAAATCTGTCAGGAAGGACACCTGCTGCATGGATGGAAATGGGCGTCCGGGGTCGGGGTTCCAGGTGTGTGGGGAGCCCTGGGGATTGGACTGTCTGCTCATCAGGCCCATGAAGACCTGTGACGGTGACCTCTGCAGACGCCACGCATCCTGAGTCCAGAAGAGAAACAAATCTACCCCGTCACCAGACGGGTCACACCTGCCTCTCGCGGACATTTGTGAGCCGTTCTGCCTCAGTTTGGCGCAAAGGCCCGGGTCCTCGTGGCCGTGGCAGAAGCACCAGGCGATTCCTCTCCTAGAACCGCCCCGACGACAGACGGACGCATCTGTCCGTCTCCTCTCCACTTTCACCCGCTCCCCCAAACGCGTCCTTGTCAGCTGCCTCCTGTTGAAAACAACTTCCAAATGTGAAACAGTTGCAGCTGCTTTGAGCCCTTTAACCCTTTGCTAGGATTCCGCAAACATAATTGATGACTGATTGGCCCATTAACCTTTAAAAAAAAAAAAGTTTGACAGCCGGGACTTGTGTAATGAGGAAGGCTTCCTTGTGAAACCAGGCTGCTGGCGGAGTTGCTTGCCCCTGAGGAGGCAAAATGAGCCCCACGGGGCCTTGTCTGCATAGAAACTGGACGCAATTAGTGTAATATCCGGTATTATTAATGTCGTTGGGAATAATTGGGAAGGCTGGTTTCGACAGGTTCATGGTGCTAAAATACTATTATAGTGGCCCTTTCCACAGCGAACCGTTAAACACGGAAAACCGGTTAAATCCCTGGGAGCCCAATCACAAAACTTTATGCCACAGCCGGGCCCCTGGAACGTCATGCCGGGAAACACGGCTCGCGCCCTTCTCCCGGCCGTGGGCGCGAGGGGCTGGGTGCCGCCTCCGCAGCGGGGGCCGGGCTGAGGCTCTGCCGGCCCCGCGTGTCTGTGACGAAGGAACACAGTTCACTTCTTCCGCAGCCATCACCAGCAGCGTGTGGGCCCGGAATTCTGTTTTCCGGAATGAATGAAATATAAGCGTCTGAAATCGTCACCAGGAGGAGGTCTGTGTTAGTGAGATGGGGCCACTGGATGTGAGACGTGGCAGCGGGCTGTCCTCGCCGTCTGAGGGCGCCTTCCTCGCGCGCGGAGTGAGGTGAACAGAGGAGAGGGCTGTCTTTCTGACTGGTCAGCCTCACACTGCCAATTCCTGTTCTTCTCATTTTTTATCCAGCTGCTGGTCACTGAAATACCGTCACACAGGCCCTCCTGATGTGACGGAATCCCTCCGGTCCATCAGTGATCTGCACAGGCTGTACCGGCTGATACAGATTCTTCTTTGAGCGTGTTAACATTCTGTCTACACAGAAGAAGGGGCAACCTTTGAATGCCGGGATGAGGTTGGCAGTCACTGATGATTCAGACCTGCAAGCAGGGATCGAACCTGGGAAGACAGGCAGCGGGTCGGAGGTTTGCCGGGGGCAGGTCTCTGCTCCGCGGATTAGTCAGCCCTGGGCTGGAGGTGACGGAGCCCACTTAAAAGGACAAAGGCCCCAAAAGGCGGACAGTGGGCCGTTCGTGCCACCAACTATGGGAGGCCGGGGCTGGCCACGTGGTCCCCTGTGCCCAGGAACCTGGACGGCCTGCCGTCCCTGCTCCGCCCTGCCGGGCAGCACCTTCTCACTTTGCATGGGTAGTAGCCTCAGTGGCAGAGGTTTTCCTTCCCGTGGGGGTCCCAAGGCACCTGCACCTGTGAGACGTGTCTTGAGCATCCCCAGATAAGAGGGAAGGGGCGCTGTGGCCCCCACACAGGTGTTAGAACCGGGGAAGCACCCGGAGATCACGTGTCCCCATCTAGACAAGGCAGAGCGGCCAAGGGCCTCACCTGCTCTGTTGTCCTGGCGTGGACGGGACCGCCCCTCCTCCGTGCCGACCAGTTCCGAGCCAGGGAGCCATAGACCCGGGAGGACCACCACCGCCAGGAAGCCCGCGGCTTGTAACCGCCACACCCAGCGCGCCGTGTCCCGGGAACCACTGTGGCGGCCGGGGAAATACTTTCCAGGAGCCAGTTGTCACACCTCCAGCGTTCTCCAGATGTGACCAGCTTAAAGCAATACGACACTAGTGACAAGCTAGCTGTTAAGGATTCAGGGGACACCTGCTTTTGAAAGAGCCACAGCCTGCTCTTCTGACGTCAGGAGTCAGGAAAAAGGACAAGTCACGGCTGTGCGGAGCCCCTGCTGGCTCCCCCACGACACCCGGGGGCAGCTCCTCCTCTTCCTGTCCCTGTGTTTCTAGAAAAGGGGAAGGGGCGGTCTCGGCCACTTGGGAGGAGCAGGAGGAGAGGATCTGTAAGCCACCGTTCCTCCTGGCAGAGCTGGAGCCGGGGGCCCTCTGCTTCTGTCTCTGACCCCCTCCCAGTGGCTTCTGCCCAAGGAAACGGAGCGCCCCTTCACGGAAGTCGGGCATGGCGTGCTCAGGACGCCGCAGCTCCGGGAGCCTTGCTCGTGTTTTCTCTCCTCGGGAGGCAGGGAGAAGTCCCGTGACAGGTGCGATTGGGTTCTGGAACCCTAACTGGATCTGTGGGTGTTGGCGTATCACCTTCTCTCTGAAAAAGAGAAGCCGCACAGAGCCGGTAGCCGGGGAGGCGCGTGCCGCCCGCGGCACAGCTGAGCTCCGTCTGGGGCACATGTGCAGAGGCCGCGGCCAGGCTCCCCGCGCAGGCTTTAACCCCTCCCCGGGACGCAAGGCAGCTGGCTCCCCGAAAGGCACCTTCGCCACGGCCTGGAAGCCAAAAGGCAGCATCGGGGTCCCGTGGTCCCCTCTCCTCCAGGGGCCCAGATGTTAGCCCGCGCGGCTCGGCGAGGAGCCCCTCCGGCAGGGCGCACCTGGGAGCGGGAACGTCGCCGCTGTATTGGGAGCCGTTGCTGGGCCCTGCGTGGATGGACCAGACCGAGGGTCGCCTCCTGCACGTAGGCCCAGCCATTCGGTTAAAACACAAAAATTCCCAGAAGGCTCCTTTGTCGGTGTTTCTCTGCACGCTGAGGACAAGTCTCGGGGTCCCTCCCCATCCTGTCCTGTCCTGTGCCTGGGACGGCCTTTGCGCGTGCGTCATGCACCTCAGAAACAGCACGCGCACAGATCGTCACAGTGACGGCACAGCGTACGGTGGCCCTGCGCCGGGTCACAGAAGAGCGTGTGCCTTTCTGGGTTCACAGTCACCCCACAGGGCTTCCCCTCCAAAGAGAACAGCGTCTCCGATGCACGGAGTTCTGCGTGGTTCTTTCTCACCCGGCACGCGAAGCCCTGAGGCGTGTCCCCGGGTCACCCTGGCCTGTTCCTGCACTCACCTCCACAGTCCCAGCCCTCCTCACGCGCCGGTGTCCCCGGCCTGGGTCACAGAAGGTCCCGCATCCGTTTGCGTCCGGCTCTGTTGAGCCATATTGGTGCTGCTTTGAGTCCGCAGGCCCGGCCAGGGACTCCTCTTCCAGGAGACGCGGCGGGACATGAGCTCCTGCCGCCCTCAGGAGTCTTCCGTGACTCCGTCCCCACCGAGTGCAGTGTGGGTCTTCCCTGGGCCGCCCGTCACAGGTGACTGCAGGTGCCCGGCGACCCTTTATGTCGCGACTTCTGGGGACTTGCGTGGCTTATTCACAGTTCTTTTATGTCTCTCCTTTCCTCCCTCCCAGGTGGAGAGAAACCCACTTTAAACCATATGTATTTAAACATGATTTCTGTCTGATCCTAGGGTGTAGGGATACAACTCACCTTTCATCACATCGATCTTACATCTTCCTGTCATTATCGCTCCTAATTTGCCGAGTGTTCAGGGTTTCAGTCATGAAAAAGCGTGTAACCCGTGAATGGCAGTTCGGTGTCGTTATCTGTCCGACCCTGAGGGCTCTGTTTCTCTGTTTTGTCTCGTGGAGCCGGCCAGCGGGGCTGTCCGTGAGCGTCCCGGGATGCGAGGTGGTCGCTGCTAACGTGTCGCGTTAAAAAGAACACTACGTGGAAAAGCATGGGTTTTACAGGCGAGGCCAGATGGCAGGTGTGTGGCTCAGCTCCTGTGCCCCGAAGGGCAGACTGAAGGTCACCCTGAGGGTTCCTTGTGTGAGTTCCAGCAGAGCAGCCGTAGAGGTCATATGTGATCATTTGCTGCCCTTGCTGCGTTTATGCAGACGAACAGGCTAAATTAAAACTGGACTTAATGCGGTCCCTTTAGTGACAAGGAGGGTAATCTTAAGGAGAAAAATAAAGATTCAAGGAGCATCACAGTGCTCAGCGGTAGCCTATAAACTAGTGCAGCTAACCGTCTTTAAAGTTTGTTTTCATTTGAAAGTTAAAACACACCGGAGAGCCGGTATGTTTGGAAATTTGCAAGAAATGAACCCACAGCGGTTTTGCAAGAGGAGGTGCCCACCTTCCATGTGTTCAGGGACCCCTCAGAGCGAGTTCCACAGATTGAAGCCCAACTCACCAGGAGCTTAAATACTAAAAGTGCGGTGATGTCACACAAAGGTGTCCTGGCACCATTTCCGTGGCAACGCGCGCGCTTTGGGGAAGCGGTTCCCCAGGCCTGCCTGCACGTTGGCAAGGACAGGAGCATCCCCTTCCTGGGCCCTGTCCCCACCCGCCCGGGGTCAGTGGGGTCAGGTGGGAGGGCTCTCAGCCACAGGGCGGGGCTGCTTCTCTCCTGAGACGGGCGGGAAGGAGCTCAGGGTGACAGGACACAGCTCCAGTGTCTTCGGAGATGAGCTGAGTGAGCACCCTTGTGTGGGCGTCAGAGGCTCCTGGTGAGGTGGGGTCCTGAGAGCCTTAGAGCAGCAGGGAGGGAGCCCAGCAGAGGTCAGGGACCAGAGGTGAGGGGTCTTCAGGGGTGAGGGTGCTGGGGAGCCGGGCTAGAGGAGCCGAGAGTGTGGGGGGCTCGCGCCGTGGATGATGGAGCTGTGTGGCCGCGTGGAAAACATGGAGATCGTAATTACCTGAGGCAGTGGTCACCGCCGCTGTCGCTATGAATAACAACCGCTCACCAGGCGATGCAGCCGCAAGTTCACGGCCTAGTGACTGGAGACTTGGAGCCAAACGAGATGCGGTGCCTCACAGTCCGGCAGGAGACGTCCTGGCGGTTACTGGTGCGGGTCATGTGGTGTCTGTGTGCCGCCGCCTCTCTCGCTTCTGCGGCAGGGACGGGGGCAAATGCCGGCACCTGCAGGGCGGCCCCGCGTCGGCCCGAGTCCGTGCGCGTCATTTAGCCCGTGGGAACTGCCATGAAGCAGGTGGCCTCCCTGCCCCCACTATGGCAGGGGTGTGGAAGGGGGCTTGGAGGGCCCCAGACCTTGTTGAAAGCACCCGATGTGGCAAGTGGTCGTGCAGGATTTGACGCAAGTCCGCCTCTTCCGGGTCTAGATTGTCACCATGGGGTGGCTGCGAAGTCCCCCAAAATCTCCTGGGACCCAATGTCCCTCCCAGTCTGAAGACCCGATGGAATGAAAGCCTTTCCAGGTCTTCTGCCGGAAAAGAGCCGAAACCCCAGGCCCCCCCTCTGCTGCGGCAGATGCGGGTGGTCGGCGGGAAGTTACCGTGGGGTTTCCCTGCGTTGCTGCGCCGACCTCACAGGCTGACTCCCATTTTCCCCGCCCCCGGGCAAAGATGGGAACCTGGCCGGGCCAGGCTGGCTGAGGGCGCCAGAGCGTGAGCGTTGGGGGGTCTGTGGATTCAGCCCTGAGCTCCCGGCCGCCAGCCCCTTGCAGGCGGGACTGAGCCCCGGGGGCCGCAGCCCTGGGACAGCCTCTCTCACCCCCACCGCTCTGTGTTTCAGAGCAAGAAGAAAACTTCGAGTTCACCATCGTGTCCCTCACTGGCCAGACGTGGCACTTTGAAGCCACCACGTACGAAGAGAGAGACGCGTGGGTCCAAGCCATCGAGAGCCAGATCCTCGCCAGCCTCCAGTCGTGCGAAAGCAGCAAGAACAAGGTAAGGCTCGTGGCAGGGTCCCCCCAAGTCATTGCGGGGTGTGGGGCCCGGTGATGCCCAAGGGAGGGCGGGGCGTCACATGGCACGAGTGACCGGCCAGACCCTGCGCCCCTTCTGAGCAAAAGGCTCACCAGGGGACAAAATGAGAGGCCCTCGGTGTCAGTGTGTGTCGATCACGTGCCTGTCTCAGCTGCACAGCCGCGTTCCTGTGCACAGCGTGCCGTTGACATTGTGACTCTGGCACCGACCGGAGGGATGGAGTCTTTTGGGCTCCGGTCACGTGTGTCCACGTTGGTTTCTATTTCAGGTAGAATGTGCTCAGGAAGGAAAGACGCACTGTCCCGTCCTCCCTAACGCATGAAATTCAAGTCCATGTCCCGTTGGAAACTAACTCTTAATACAGACGTGAACAAAAGTACATGCACATACATGGGCGTGGGAGGAGCTGGAGGAGGTGCAGTGTTTGTTCAGGGGCCGTCGCCTTGCGCTGATTGGCAGGGGAAGCAAAATGACGTTAACCTGCATCTTCTAGACTTCAGCCCCGTGTGTTTTCCTCACACGAACCTGACTCCCACTTCCTTCCTTCCATCTGGGGTTCCTTCCGAGTCACTATTTCAATGCTTGGAGGTGTTTAGCCCCTTTTCAGGGACGTTTTAGAGTCTTGGAGAGCATTTTCAAACTACAGTCAACTCGAAACTAAGAGAGAGGATTGCCCACCAACCCACATTTCATTTGTAACAATTTAAAGAAATCCCTGCCCATGATTTATGTTCAGCTTTGTCATTAAGAAGGGAGCCTGTCTCTCAGAAAGATGGAGTGTCTTATTTTATTACCCTCTTTAACCAGGGTAAACCAGACCACAGTCATTATTATTATAATGTAATTTGCTTCTCTTTTTTAAAGCGGTTTTATACCCAAGGTGGGCTGAAGCGTTGCCTTCATTCCAGGCACCTTGGCTTCCTGATTCCACAGTCACGGGCGAACGCAGACACTCCCTGTCTCCTCGCCAGCGGGGGGCCACCGCACGTCACCCCCCAAACATGGGGGTGTGGTTTGAGAACAGGAGGGGGGGGCGGTGCTGCTGAGCAGACAAACACATCTCCAGACTTGGTGCAGAATACAGTGTCCCAGCTCAGGCTGAATCCATGCCCCGTCGACCGGATTCCGGAGGGTCTGGAAGCGTGGCGGCCTTTTCCCTTTCATGCCTGACCAGGCTCTGCCCGCTCCCCATCACCTTCGGGCCTGATACAAACACCAGCTTTAAAACACTGCCCCTTCTCTCCCACGAAACGGGCCGCTCTCCTGGGCAGACGCGCGGGGCACCGAGGAGGGCAGGCTCACTGCTGTCCCCACGGTGTGGCTGAGCAGGGGTGCAAGTGTGCGCCAGAAGGTAATGCCCACGAGGAGTAGCTGGAGAGCAGAACACTGGCCAGTTGGGAATGAGCTGCCTGTGGGTAACTCGGTTGGTAGCAGGTGGAGACATACGTGTCCATCCATCCGCTCTGGAATGATACAGTAGACAGAGGCAGCCAGGCACATCCCTGTATGTGTACACACACACACACACACACACACACGCACACCAGGTGCCAATATAAACAGTTAAACATAGGTTGAATACTTGGGGGTACCTAACCAAAGGGCGTAAGACCCCATCATGCATTATGCTACTTAGAGAAAGGCAACGGGAAGCAGGGTGTGGACGTGGTCTCCTGACCAGGAACCGCGACACGGGTCGTAATGGCACCGGTGAAGCCGGACCCTTCGCTGGTCGGCAGAGGGTTTGTTTCTCCCCCTCTGGCCTCCGCACCAAGCAGACACATGGCACAGAAGGACGTTAAGCCGTGGCCTTCCCCGGTGGCAGTGTGTTGGTGTCGTTCACCGGAGACCCAGGGTGCGCCTCCGTCCTCCTGTCTCGGAGAGCTGTTCCCGCAAGTTCTCACCTGGCGCGTCCCTCGCGGGCACTCCCCACCGGTTATTCTTTTTCCTAAAGATGGCAGAAGGGGGATAATGGTCTGAAATTGCCCCCTGGTGTCACGAGTGGGCACGCACGTTCCCGCGGGTCTCACAGCTTGCCTTTGTGTGTCTTCCTCTCTCTCCAGTCCCGGCTGACGAGCCAGAGTGAGGCCATGGCCCTGCAGTCGATACGGAACATCCGCGGGAATTCGCACTGCGTGGACTGCGAGACGCAGAGTAAGTGAGCCCCATGCCACACGTCAGCTGCGGAGTCCCGCACGGAGCCAGCCCCGGGGTGCCAGGCTCTTCTCTGAGCTCACTTGCTGTCCTTAGGACAGCGTCACAAAAGCGCCTTGCCATTTCTGCCGCGAGTTGGGGCCGATGGCACTGGGCGGGACCCCCACCCGGGCGGGACCCCCACCCGGGACCCTGCCCCGCCGGGAGGGGCGGCAGTGCGTGCTCTTGTACGAGGGGGCTGGAAACCGAAGCTTTTCATAGCAGTGCGCCTCCCCTTCATCTTTGACACCTGCCGGCACGTCCATGATGACCAAGGAAAGCCTGGGCGTGCCCGCGGGGGCGGAAGCCATTGTGAGGGGCGTCACAGCTCTGTGAACAACCGGGCCGCCCCTTGCCAGCAGCCGTCCACAGCGGACACCAAGGCACACGTGACTTTTTCACGGGTGTCTGCCCTCTCGAGGGGACGCTGCTGCCCCAGGTATCGGGAAATGTGCCCCTCTGTCCCCACCAGCAATTGCAGTTGTTTGTTGTGTGGGGACATCGGGCCAAAGCCAGGTGCTTTGATGTGGCCGCCAGCGTGTGCAATTTCTCGAGACACGTAAAATGGTAACAGGTGCTGACCAGGGAGCATCTTCGAGCCGTGTGGCCCCGGGGAGGGAGTCCGGAGCGAAGTCTGCCCCGCTGGCCCTTTGTCGCTAAGATCCCAGAGGCGGTGGCGTGACGGGATGGTCTGACCGCATGGGGCACCCTGCTCCTCTCCCCACAGACCCTAACTGGGCCAGCTTGAACTTGGGCGCCCTCATGTGCATCGAGTGCTCAGGGATCCACCGGAATCTCGGCACCCACCTCTCCCGGGTCCGCTCCCTGGACCTGGACGACTGGCCCATCGAGCTGATCAAGGTGATGCTGTCCATCGGGAACGAGCTGGCCAACAGCGTCTGGGAGGAGAGCTGCCAGGGGCGGACGAAGCCCTCGCTCGACTCTACCAGGTAGGAGCGTGGGGAGGGGTGTGGCCTCCGGGCGGCTGGCCAGCAGCCGGGCACCTGGGGACGTCCCCCGTGTGAACTACCCTGGCCCCGCCGCGGGAGCCCCAGTCAGGCCGGCGCACCAATGCCTGCGCCTTAAAGGAGTCTTCAGCCGGCACAGATAATTCAAACTCCTGAGTTTTTTATGTTTGTTTTTACACCTTAGGGGCTCCTGTCCCCCTCCTTAGAAACGTGTTCTGCTTCTAACCTTATGCATACGTCGCTTTTAATGAATTCAGCTCTAACTACGCATAAGCTGCTCCGTTAACAGCAGTTGTGGCGTTCTGACGGTTCCATCTTGTTATTCTTAGATCGTTCATAAACGCGCACAAAATCAGTGCGTTTCCTGGTTTTCTTTTCTAAAATGTGTTTCTAACACCTTGACTCTCCCAAGCCTGGCGTCACGTACCGTGACCCCGTTCGTGTTAATCGTGCGTTTATTTTGAGGCTGCTTAGTTTCTCATTTGTCACTTACAGCTATTATCAGCCGTTTTTGAGGACACATGCATATTTAATGAGCTAAGAGGTGATAAAGCGGCATGTCTTCCGAGGAAGCTCGCTCCCGTCTCCGCGGGCGTCCTGAGCAGGCGGCGCGGGCTGCGTCTCCTGGTTCCGGGGGGTGGGGGCGTCGGGTCGCCGTCAGCACTCAGCGCGCAGGTGTGCCAGCAGACGGAGGGGGGCCGCAGGTCTCCCAGCATGGGCACGTTGTGACTTTCTCTGGTTTGTTTGGCTGGTGATCAGACAACATGGAAGGCCACGTGTGAGGGGCAAGAAATGGGGTCCTTTCCCTGTGACAGCAGCGCCCCCGTGAGTGGGCGGCCTGTTTCATTGGCACTGAACGTGAATTTCTGGTGCCACCTGCGGGTCACTCGCGGAACGAGGCCGGTGTGTGACTCATCCTGCTGCCTCGCCGGGTGCTCCGCAGGAGGGGCCCCCAAGCGCTCGTCTCTCAGCGCGGAGTTTGCTGCGGGAGCTCGTTGCGTGCGCGTGACAGCGCGTGGTGAGCACGGGCAGCTGTCTCGCGCACCAAACGAAGGGTGCCCTTAACGTGTTTTATCTTGGCTTGTTTAACAGTAACATAGGACTTGGCTGGGTCACCAGCTAGGACCGTTCTTAAGAGATTAATTCTTGGTTTAATATCTGTTTTTTTAATATCGTTTCCTTGGGAAGTATGCAGGTCTGAAAATGAAACACGAGTGGAAAGTGGGTTGAGTACCATGTATGAGCACAGAGCACAACAACGTTTAATGTACCAAGTAAGAGGTGTGGCCCGGCTGGTGGGAGCATCGTCCGGGGGCCAAAAGATTGTGGGTTCGATCCCCAGTCAGGGCACAGACCGCGGTCGCTGGTTCGATCCCCTTTCCCAGGCGCATACGGGAGTAGCTAGTCAGTGTCTCTCTCCCATCGATGCGTCTGTCTCTCCCTTCCTCTCACTAAAAGCAGCGAAGAAATGTCCTCCAGTGAGGAAATGCATCAGGAAAAAATGGACCTGTGCACTTTACTGTTTAAGTATAAACCAGGCATAGATATCATGGTTAATTTCATGAATTAGAAAAGTTTGTTTTTTTCATCTGTTATAATTAGGAGCATTTAGAGTAATTGGAAACAAAGATATGGGTTGATTTTCTTTTTTAATGGTAACTATTTTATGTGAATGTTAACTCACAAGTGAGGACCGTGTACAGATGTTCTGTATTCTAGTTTGTGTGTGTGAGCCAGGCTCCTGAGTTTGTAAGCTCTCTCCCATCTCATGCTACACGCATGGCGTCCTTGTGTTTTAGGGACATACCAGCATACTGCTTTCTCACACGCGGAGTGACTGCCACTAAACCCCACCTGTCCTTTGCGACATGCGTCCCCTAAAGAGCGTGCTGAGTTGAAATTCCTCTCCAAGGCGCCAGGGGTGGTGGTGCGGTTACCTAGCATTTCCGAAGGTAACTTCAGGATTTCTGAAATCTGTGCATCTAACAGATAAACACAGATGAGAACTGAGTGTTTCTTAGCGCCTTTACTCATTCTACCAGGGAGTTTCATTTTTAATTAAATTCAGCAAGTGTTCATGGAGCGTCTTCTCGTGGAAGAGACGTGATAAATGGCGGTTGCGACCCCGCCGTGGTGGGAGGGTGACCCCGGGGCCAGCTGAGGACGCCAGGACTGGGCAGAGCCCACAGAGCAGAGGGTTCTTACAGCCGCTGAGGGCCAGGTGCCCATGGGGGGGGTTCCACTTGGGAGAGTTCATGATCTATGCCAAGACAGGAGCGTGGAAGCTGTAGGGCCCACGGGGTAAGTGGGGAAATGAGTGTGGTGGTCGTCGCCCATGGGGAGGGGCGGGACCCAAACCCGGCCGGGCCTGGGAGGGACTGCGGGTGGGGGTAGCGTGCACAGCAGCACCTGCAAGGGCAGGCAGAGGGTGAGGGGCTGGGTCTGTTCATGTGTTCGTGCGTGTTCCGCTCTTCCCAAGAGGACCGGAGGCCGCCAGCAGCGTTGTAGGGAGGGATGGAGACCAGGCGAGGAGGCCGTGGTCCTGGGGAGCAAGCCGTCCTTCGATACACTGTGGCCAGTGAAAAGCATCTCGGCATCATGGTGCAATGCCACAGTCGCTGAGACACACGGCCGCCTGCACCTGCCACAACCAGAAATGGGGAACTCAAGGTCATTCGGGGCTAGAATCTCCACGTGGACTTCAGTCTGCAATGTGAGAGTGGGCGTCTGGCCTGGCTTCGGCCTCCCCCCAACCCACCCCCCTTGAGTCTACCGAACCTGCGCTGGTTGGTGCACGCAGCTGGAGGGGTCTTTTATTGTGGCCCTAAGGTAATCCTAACAAGAAATATTTTTAATAAAATTTTACCTCTAGCCAAGGAAATGCCCGGTGCAATATCCCCAGTCTCATTCTCTGAAAAGGGGCCCAGCTGTTTTCCCGAGACACTCTCATCCATTCCAGCTTGTTCAAGAGATTCATTCTGACAGTGGGATGTAATTAGAAATGTGCTTTCCTCCCCTACACGCACACGCACACGTACACAGATATTGGGGACCGTGGGGCCATCCAACACAGCCGGTCCGGCTCTGGAAGCCACCGCGCACAGGCTTTCGCCATCTGTGGGTGAGGTGGGGAAGTGGGCGCCCCGCTCGGCCGCCCCTGCACCCTGATTAGGGCAGCGCTGGCCAGCTCGTCATTGGTGCCTGTGAGTCTCAGCCGCCCTGAGAACGGGCGGTCAAACGCGAACAGCGCCGTGATCAATCGGAGCTGACAGCACTGAGCCCGTATTGACTTCCCATTCCCAAACCGGGAACCATTCGTCAAGAAAAGCATCTTTTAATTACTCCCAGGAAGAAAAAAAAAAATCTTTTTGGATGGATTCTGCAACAACTGCCATTTTTTCCAGGGCATTCGATACGAAATTTATTGTCGCAGGAGGGGAGAGGGTGCCCCCGTCCCCGCACCCACGGCGGCGGGGGTGTAATTTGGAGAAAGGAGCGAGCTACAGCAGGAGATCGATGCTGTAACAATTAACTCCATCTGCAGCGGGATCTGCCTCCCCCTCTCTAATTGCTATTGATACCATTTAAGCACACGCTTACGATATTGATTTTAGATGGGGAGACGCGGCGGGCAGCATTCACTAGGATTTAGGGGCTCGCGGAGGGCCGTCTGCAGGATCGGGACTCCAGGACCCTGAGCCGGTGTGACTCCCGGCACAGAGGATGTTGCCGTTCACAGCCGGGCCCTGCGGCCCGGAGCAGCCAGGCAGGGCTCTGGGTCCCGCGTCAGGACACGCATTGTGAACCCAAGGAGACGTTGCCAAGCTCCTCAAGTGGACGAATAATGAGCTCAGAGGCAGAGATATTAGCAGTCAAGTGTCTGTGTCTTGACTGAACGATTGAGTGGCAGGGAACCGGTCGGGTTGGGTATACCTGTCAGGTAGGTGCTCTTGCTTCCTCAGGGCCTCGGGCGTCGTGAGTGAATCGGGACTTGGACGTTGGCCATCTCAGCAAACCCGGGCGCCCTCTCGCCGTTGGCCACGTGCGGGGCCTCGGGGGCTGGTCTGCGTCGCCCTGCAGGGTTGGCCTTGATTCTCAAGGTGGTCAGGCCTGACTGCCGCGAACCCCGTTTCCTGCCAGGACCAAGCAGCGCCCCCTGGAGGGGGGACACCTGTGTCCCCAGCTCCGCGTAGTGACATCAGCCCTCCCTCTCCCTCCTTTAGCATCCTTTCTCTTGTTGTCCTTACTTATCAGCTCCCCCGAGCACTAAAACTGCCCTCCTGTCTTTCACCTATAAAAACATGTCACTTTGGGAGCAGGACTGGGCCGGACGTCAGGAGTCCGCGCGGGAGAGACGGGCGCGCGCTCCCAGACCGAGCTGGCCCGCCCAGCGATCCGAGCTGGGCCCTCTTTGGTCGCGGAAGGCCACTTCCTCTTATTTATGCACATGGAGACACTGAGAAAGGGGAGATGTATCCAAACTGAAAATAATTGGATCCCCGCCGCTGACTCTGAGATATTAAAAGCAGCCCCACTTGGCCAGGTCTTTGTCTCGTCCGGTTTGATCATGAGACCACAATGCAGTCATCTCGGGCTCCAATTTCTGGCCCAGAGACGCCCTGTTCCAAATGGGGCCTCAGGGAACGCGAGTTCCCACAGCCCCGGGTCTGTCTCATCTTATTATTTTTCAACAGTTCTTGGCCCACCAAGGTCAACGTTTCGTCTCTTTTGAGTGTCCCTCTGTGCTTGACACCTTTTCCTATTTTCTTCCTTTAAAAGGAGAAAAAAATAGGCAGGGGGGCCGGGGAGGGAAGGACTTTGCCGTGATGACCAGGACCCCATCTGCAGTTGGGTGGCATCTGCTCCCCACATGTCACTTCCCTCATTAACAAGCAATTGAATTAATTAAATGCTACTCAGAACACGTATAACAAGCTACCGGCAGTGTCCAAATTAGCACTGATAATCAAGGATGATTTCCTTTATTATCCTGCTAAGTGGTGTGCAGGCTCTGATCTCCCTGTCTGCCCTCATCTATTTACATACCCCCAGCCTCTGCCTTTGGATGAGGAGGTTATCTTACCTAGTTAATTTGCCACGATCACCGAGCATGGCCGACGGATGCCCTGCCCCCGCGCCGCCGCGGCCCCCTCCCCCCCTGCCCTCCCCCAGCCCCAGCCTTTGTATCTCAAGCTCCCTGATAAATTAAAGGCCACCCCTGTGGTCTCTCAAGTGAGTAATAGAGGCAGAAATTTCATTTTGCAACTGGCTGATTTAATGATCCAAAGGGTAATTAATGGCCTGATTATCTTAATGTTAAATATGTCCGGCAGCAATTACGGTGACCTCCCGCTTGTCAAGGTCCGGGCTGTGCTCTTCTTTCAATTAAGTTCTCTGGGGCTTAATGGTATGAATAAACTCCTCTGATTCTATCATCCCGGACGGACGCGGCGGGCCGGGGAGCTGGGGGCTCGTTCCGAGTTTCAGTCAGCCGGCCCTGCACTCCTGCGACCGGCGCCAGCAGTCGCAACAAGGGCGGCTTCACGTTCCCCTTCCGGGCAGACGCCCCACGCCCACCCCCGCGCCCTTGCTGCGGTTTTATTTTAGTTCAGGTCCCTTATTTATTTCAGTTCTCCGAGGGAGAATTCTGTTTGCGGAGGAAGCCACCGCGCTCCACGAGGCCCGTCTCCTCCGATATAAATTATCATGTGAGCACCGCGGTTTTCCTGTTTGACAGGCTTAATTAATTGGCAGGAGCCCCCGAAAATGACAGTGCCCCTAATTGCAACTCAGAGTGAATTTCTGTCATCGCGGCGTGCCTGTCAGCGTGCTGCCCGGCCCCCGTTGGCGGGGTGGCCTGGCTCCCCGGCCAGGAGGGGGCGGGGGGCGGGGACTGCAGGCGCGGCGGCCACCCGCGTGCAGGCCTGACAGTCACTGTTAGTAACGTGTGTACGTCCGCAGCCCCTCGGGGACCTCAGGTTTGACTTAAGACGTTTGAGGGGCTTGTCGTAGCTGGCTGGCTTGGAGTCAGACCTCGAGAGCCGCGACTCGCTCAGCGACCCACCCGGACTGGACGGTCCCCGTCAGCGCGGCGCTGAATGGGCCCACGTTTCCCGGCGCGCTCTGCCCAGGCCAGCAGCACTCCGCCGTGAATACTCAGCCAGCTAGGAGGATGTACAAATGAGGGGTGCAAGGGCATTAACCCGGCCTCGCAAACAGTGCCTGTGGGTGACCGCTGACGTCGGGCCCGGCTGTCTACTGAGCCAGCCGCCACCAGGGGGCTGGGCGGGGGTCCCCACTCTGCCACAGTGCCCGCCTCCCGGCCCCGCGAAGCTCTCGGCGCAGATCAGCCCTCGTTACAAGAAAGGCAGATTGAAGAAGGTTCTCCATATGGTCGAGCAACGTGGGGTCGCTTCGTACACCTTACACCTGCCTGCGAGCCAGGCGGCCGGTGTGCGTCGGTTGGCTCGGGGCGGACCCCAGGCGTTCGTGTGAGCTCACGGGAGACCACACAGGTGCTGGGCGCCAGCTCTGTGGCCAGGGGGCAGTCCGGGGCTGGAAACCCCTGTCACAGAGGCAGTCAGAGAGGTGTTTGTTGCTGTTTAAAGCACTTCTGTTATCCCCGGTAGACGGAGACACAGGGCGTTGGCGAGCGTGAGCTGTCCGAGGTGCCGGCCCACGCGTGAGCCTCTGTCTGTCTGTGGGCACGTGTGCGGGGATGCCGCGTGCAGGTGAGCCTCGTGGCGGGGACGACATGCAGGACATGGCTCTGCACGCTCCCTAGGACAGCCGCCTCTGGGCTGGCTTCTCCCCCAGCGGGCATTCCCTGAGGGTCCCTCCTTCAGTGTGTCTGATTCCGGCGCGGCAGAAACCTGCTGTCCTGGGGGCCCATTTGCTTCCTCCGTCCTGACCCTGAAGGAGGCAGACAAGAGCGACTACGCTGTGTCAGGGTCCACAGTGTGCCGGGCAGGGCCCCTGAGCCCGGAGCCATCCTGCAACATGGGGTGACCCCCATTTTTCAGGTGAGAAGAACGTGGAGTTCAGATCCTCGAGCACGTTTGTCCAGGGTCACACGGGACTACGGGACAGATGACCTGGACCCCGGGAGTGAGTCCTGAAACCAGCCCTGGTCCCTCTGCTACTCCTGTCCTTGTCCCGCTCGGCCTCAGGCGTGCAGGTACAAAGGTCAGATCTGTAGGTCGCCTTCCTTTGTCACACCAGCACCGGCGCCTCTCCTCCCTTGACCCCGAGCCACACTCTTGTTCTCCGTGTGTCTCTGTCTGTCTGCAGGGTGGGCAAAAGCAGGCTTACAGTTGTTCGTATGGAAAATAATACAATAATTAATCAAGAATAATAGAAGAATAAACTCTGTTTTGTGTGCTCACAGCAGTAAGCCTGCTTTTTCCTGCCCTGAATAGACACAGCCGCGTCTACTGTGTATAAACCTATTTTGTATAATAACGTCACTGCAGTGTCTTCCCACTTGTAAAATGTAGAAGCCTCACTCATGCTCTCATAGAGTAACGGAGCGCCACTCATCATAGTTTGCTTTCCTGTGTCCATACTGATCTTTTAAGTCACCCAGTCATGATTCCAAAGTCTCAGTGCTCTGGGGGCGATGCCAATCCTAAGAGCTTCAAGAGAAAACGATGCCGGGACCTCCACGTACCTGGTTCGGCCTCTTGCGTAGCCACATCCTACCAGCGGAACGTCCCTCTGTGCCGTCCCTGCCCAGCGCTGCCTGTGGGGACGTTCCGCTGGAACTTCGGACAGCCTCGCGGTCATGTTGATCGTCCGCACGATGGAGTGTGGAGCTGGGCCGGGGGGTGCCCAACGTGGCTGCATGGCCAGCCGCTTCTGCTATTCTGATTGTTTTAAAAACCAGGGCATCTTCTGATTGGTAAGAGGAGACTAGCCATCCTTCTCACCCACTCAGCCGTGCGGATGGAATGCTAAAAGGCAACGATGTGGGCAAAGCTTCCTGGGATCTTTTTCTTTTTCATCTGGAAGACTGAGCTGGCTTTGTGCCTGAGTCCTGCGTGCTGGCGGTGACAGAGACATATGGTCGTGCCCTCTTGGTGCCGGGGACGGTCCGCTGGCATCGAGGATAGGGACTGTTTTGCTTTGCACCTGTAGGGGCATCTCCTGCATCGTCAGCATTAGCTAGAAGCGCACGCACTCGGCCACGCTCCACAACCCCTCAGTCTGCCTCCCTGGGGCGGGCCCCGTGATGTGTTCGGCTCTCTGGGTGATTCTCCCGCACACTCGAGTCTGGCAGGCGCGGGTGTACACTAGGCAGAATGAACAGACATCCACAGCCCTGCCTGGAGCCCCTCCCTGTCTTAGCCCAAGTCCCTGAATGTCATTCCTCATTTCCTGAAACCCAGTTATGCGTCCTCTTTCTTCACCAGACTCTGATGTGGCCGGGCACCTGCAATGTGCTCTCCCAGCAAGTGCTGCGGCCAAAGGGAGTGCCCCTGTGTCTGGTCCCGGCACAAGATGGTTATGCACTGTGACCTAATGTCATTTTTCCCAGGAATGCAAGGTTGGTTCGATAGCCCAAAATCAAACCATATCATACAACACAGCAATAGAATGAAGGACAAAAGCTACATGCACATCTCACGAGATGCAGAAAACACAGCTAACAAAATTTGATACCCTTTCATGATACAAATACACCGCAAAGAAGGACTGAGAGGAAGCTCCCTCAGCTTGATAAAGGACGTCTCTGGAAACCCCACCGCCGATGTCATCCTTAATGGTGCAGTGCCGAGGGCATCTCCCCCGAGGTCAGGAGCGGGACGAGGACGTCCACTGTCGCCACTTCTTCCAACACAGGCTCAAAGCAGGAGAAGGAAACCAAAGGCCCCCGGGTGATAAAGGCAGAGGGACAGCTGTTCACAGGTGACGTGGTCTCGTGCACAGAAAACCCGGGGGGACCCCCAGCACGCCATCGGGACTAAGGAGTTTAGCAAGCTCGGGGCATACGGACCAATATACCAAGTCAGCTCTGCTCTTACACACTAGCAGCGGACACCTGCAATTACAGGGGCATCAGAAAGAAGAATGGGCACAGGAGGAATTCAACCTGTACCCTGACGACAGCAAAGCATCGCTAAAAGAAATGAAAGATGACCTCAATAATTAGCAAGACATCCAAGTTCAGGGATCGGAAGACTTGATATTGTTAAGATAGTGGTACTCCCCCAGGTTGAGGTATAAATTCAGCACAATCCCTTTCAGAATCATAAATGGGTTTTTTACAGAAATAGACCAGCTGATTTTATAATTTATATGGAAATTCAAGAGACCACTCCCCACCCCCGCCAGATAGGCAAAACAATCTTCAAAAAGCATAACAAAATTGGAGGACTCATACATCCCAATTTCAAAACTTACTCCAGAAGTAGAATAGCCCAAGACCGTGTGATCCTGGCCCAAGGACAGACGTGCAGACCAATGAAGTGGAGTCAAGAGCCCTGAAGTAAGCCCATAATTGGTTTTCAACGGAGACACTAAGAAAATTCAGTGGGGAAAGAATTATCTTTTTAATGAGTGTGCTGGGACGGCTGGAGATCACACACAAAAGAATGAAGTTAGACCCCGAACTCATGCCATGTACAGAAATTAACCCCAAGTGAATCAAAGACTGAAGTGTAAAAAAAGAAAAGAGACGTGAATCTTCATGATCCCTAACGCTCAAACGACAATAAAAGAACAGATAAATTGGACTTTATCAAAATTTAAAAATGTAGTGTTTCAGTGGACAAAAGAAAGGAAAAGGACACACACAGAAGGAGTGAAAATACTTGAGAACCACATGCCTGGTAAGAGCCCAGCATCCGGAATGTATAAAGAATGAGTACCATTCAGATCGATTTAACACGGGAGGAGACAGATACCGTGTCACTCCCGAGTCGGACTGCACAGCCATTCTCGGCGGTGCAGATAGACTCTTAAGAAGCTACACCATCGTCTCTCGAGACGGACGGCTGCCGACGACCATTCAGCGGTCGAAGCCAGATAACTCCATTTACAAACGCCCGACGATCCGAGTAGACATCCCCCTGCAGAGGGTGCCCAGGAAGCCCAGGAACACGTGGGAAGACGGCAGCTCCACTGCTTGCTGGGGAAGGCCACGCACACCGTGCCGGCCGCTGCTCCTCCCCCACTGGGAGGGCCAGCACGGACGGGGCACGGGGCAGGGGCAGGTGTGGATGGGCACGGTGGGAGCCCTCCTGCTACCCGTGAGAACGCTCTGGAAATTCCTCAGAAAGCAAACCACAGAGTCCCCGTGGGACCCAGCAGCCCCCTCCTGCGCAGACGCCTGAGAGAAATGCACGCACGTCCACGCGGAAACTGCGTGTGAGCTCCTAGCCGCCGTCTCCACCGCAGCCCGAGCGTGGCAACAGCCCAGTGTCCGTGAAACGAAGCCGGGTGAGCAGGAGGCGGTGCGGCCACACATCAGAGCATTCCTGTTCAGGCACAAAGAGGAGTGAAGCCCCACACCCGCCACAGCACGGGTGACCCTTGGAAGCGTCACACTGAGTGAAAGGAGCCCCATCTCCTGGGATCCGCCCCCGGGGGAACGGCCAGAAGAGGCAGGGCCGGGGGCCGGGGGCGGGGCAGTGGGGGGCAGGCAGTGCCTGCGGACCCGGTGCAGGGCATTCTGGGGCGGAGTGACCGCGAGCTGATTTCCGTGGTGATGGCGCTGCAGCCTTTTAACTACACTAAAAACACGGAAGGGCAGATTTTACAGTGTTATGAATTGTGTCAATTTTTTAAAAAGATGAGGCATTTCCAAGAGGAGACGGGAGGGCATTGCACAAAGCGACCCTTCTGGGCAAAGGGGCAGAAGCCCCCATCAGGGCGGCCGAAGCCCAGGTGGGGACAGGTCAGATGGGCGAGCACGGGCCCCTCGCTCAGCTCAGGAGCCCGAGGTGAGTGGATCCAGCAGAGCGCCCTGAGCAGGGTTTGTGCTTCAGCCTAAACTGCCTGACTTGGGGGCAGGGGGAACAGGTGGACAGTGAGGCCCCATGTCCAGAATGAGCGGGTCTGAACCAGTGACAATCGCCACCAGGTCCTGAGGGCCTGCCGGTGGGGACGCATCACAGCCACAGCCTCGGGGAATCCGCAGGCCACATCAGCGTCAGGTCTCCTCTTCGATCAAAAAGGCAGCCGGCTTCAGTCCTCCTGTTCGTGAGTTCAGGGGCCAGAGCTTGGCCGGGGTCCTGCGGGCTGCACAGCCCTCCCTGCAGGGAGTCGGCCAGAGGGGCCTGGGGCCGTCCCTCCGACAGGACTGACTCTGGCTGCGGAAGGCACGCACCCACGGTGGCAGCTAGTGACTGTCCTCTCTCGGTCCTTCGGGCGGATGGCGAGGCCTTTAAATGACGAGCAGAACAAACAAAAGGTAATTTCAGCCGTAAAACCCTGACAGTTTGATGTCATGTTAATAAAGGTAACAGCACGCGTTTGTGACCAGCGACATGGACGAGATGGGTGCGCAGAGGCCGGGCCCTGCAGGCCCAGTCATGGCTCCGCAGCGGGGTCTCCGCGCCTGGGGGCAAAGGGTCCAAACCCAGCGGGACAAGCCAGCCTCCCCGGCTGCGAGCCCCGATTTCTCCGAGAAATGGCATGAGGCCCTGGAGAAGGAACAGCAGTGGCAGTGACGCCATTAAAGCTTCAAATGACTAAATGTCCACAGTGACTCATCCGGACTTCCACCTGCCGGGCGTCCAGAAGATGAGCGTTACCTGGAGCCTCCATCACGCTCCATCTTAGGGACTCGTGAAAGAGCATCTCTAACGTGCATGACCTAACACCGTGGCGCCGGAGGAAGAAGACGGTTCTGGTGGCCGGGCTGCGACTCCCCCCCCAGGGCCACCACGCCCTGCCTCATGTGTCTTCACCCTGACCCTCGGGATCTGAAGAGAACTGGGAGACGTCTGTTTTGGTCGGAGAAGAGGACGCTGGACAGGATACATGCTTGCCTGTAGTCTGGCCGTAACGTGGATGAGACCTGAGTGAGCTCACAGACTTGTCACCCAGAGGCCCCTAAGGGAAGGGGACCACGTGGCTCGTGAGCGTGGAATTTGACCTACAGGGGGCTGCAGTCCTTTGCCAGCCCTCTCTTCCTGCTGGGCGGTCCGCACAGGGAGCATTTGTAAATGACCGTGAGGCGGGGAGGGGCAAGGGTGTCAACTCGCATTTAGTGCTGGGGGCCTAAGCCCCAGACGGCCCAGTGAGAGGGAGCATTGCTTTGCCTGAAATGCCAGTAGCAGGAGAGGTCTGGGGACCACGGAAGAACCAACCAAAACCCAAACCCACGCCGCTGCCGGGTGAGCCAGCGCCGGACCTGGGCTCGGCTGAGAGGGTGTGCGTTCCTAACAAGTCCCCGGGCGGTCGCTGGGCACTGGGACCAGCTCAGGTCACTAGCGTCACCCAGGAGCCCTCACGGCCCAGGCTGGGCCCGCCCGGAGATGCCGATCAGGCACAAGCGAGGGCGGCACCTGGCGGAGTTTCCGAGGTTCCCCGCGCGGTGCGGACGGGAGCGAGGTCCTGAGGCTCTGCCTGCACCCACTGCGTCAGGGTGTGGGGAGGGGCGGGGAGGGGAAGCCAAGGTTCAGAAAGAAGCCGCAGGGGTCACTCCCGAGCCTGCGCTGCCTGAGAAACGGCTGGGAAGGGCCAGCGCCCGGGGAGGTGGCGTCCGGGTCCTTCGCGGGCCAGTGGCCCCTCACGGGGCGAGCAGGTGCAGCCCCCATGGGCCCTCCCGGGTCTCACTGGCCCGCGGGCAGCCCAGTGCTAGGTTATTAAGAACTCTGCCTCTGCAGGGCGTCTGGGTGTGAGCGCCGGCCCCCCAGCGGCCGGCCATGTGACCAGGCATGTCCCCATCCTGGCCCTGAGAGAGTGTCTGCTTCCTGGGGCCACCCTGAGCCCCTCGGCAACCCCTGGGTCCGAACGTGGTACGCAGCCTCACGGGCTTCCTGCGCGCCCGCCGCCAGCACGCTCCCTGGTCCCCATGCTGGTAAAATACCTTCTATTTGATCACCTTCCTGAGCCCGGTCACAGGCTCACGCCCGTCCCGGGACAGTTCCCCGGGCCCCGCAGACAGAGCCTCAGGCGTGAATCGCCTCTTCCCTCGCCGTGCAGATCTGATCCCCCTCTGAAGCTGTCCCCGAGACCCTGAACCTAACACATCCAGACTCGAAGTCTGTGGCCACAGCTCCCCGCCCGCCTCTGTCTGCCCCCCCAGGCTGCGCACCCCAACGACCTCCAGCGGCACACCCTGGCCCTTGCCCCAGACACGTTCCTGGGGTAACAGCCCCGGTACCGGCCAGGTGTCGTATGTACCTGCTGACTCACTCCCAGAAAACCAGAGCTGCGGCTTCCCGACTCCCCCGGGCGGGCCTCAGAGCGGGGAGGGGATGGTGCAGAGGTTACGGGCTTCCCCGGGAACAGGTAGCCCGTGACTTCTGACTTCCAGGCGGTCCTTTAGAGTAGACAGCCCTCCTTCCCACTACAGACCCGGTGACAGTTTCATGAGAGGTTTGTCCCAGTGTCCTTGATTGGGAGTCCTTTGCAAGCTGGTCCTACGGCAGCTGCACGGATGGAGCAGCTGGATAGAGCGGGGACCCCAGTGAGAAACGAGGGGCTCTGGGCCCGCCTGGCGGTGGGTCAGTGCAGATCTGTACCTTCTCCCGGCATTGTGTCCTCTGCGAAGGGAGAGGTCGAGCAGAAGACCACCAAGGAGCGCCTTCGGTGAGAAAGTCTGCCGCTCTGTCTCCTCGGCCCCCCATTTTTCATCAGCGACGGGAGGTTCGGGTGTCTCTCTAGTGTGAGTTAGTCTGACTGCAGATTGAAGACTCTTCGCTGATCCTTCCTGCAATCCCTGTCACTGCCTCTTCCTAATGCAGCAACTTCACGGGCCGCGGCATAGAGACCCATTCTGCACGGAAGGGAATGGAAGGGAACGGTCCGTTTGTAGCTGGCACGGCACAGGTGTTCTTAATTTCCAAAAATTTAAACTCAGCCATTTCAGGTTCATTGTAAAAATCCAAAGAGCCCATTTGCTCTTACCAAATAGGAGGCCACATAAAATCTGCCACCGAAATACAGCAGGTGTTATTCTGAGCCAAAACAGACATGTGGAAACGCTAATGAAAATTTTCATCAAATTAGTTGAACAGTGACCAAAAATTACCTCAAAGCACCCCTTCCGGTGAACTTCGTGTTTGGAGCTCCCACTTTCATTGACTTAACAGACAGCAAAAGGCGAGTCCTTTGTGGAAGGAGCCAGACGCAGAAGGCCGACAGAGCGTGTGGTTTCATTTCTCTGACGTGTCTGGGAAAGGCCAGCCTAAGCCACAGACGGCAGCTGACGGCGTGCTGGCGTGGGAATGTGGATGGGCCGCCGTGGGCCGGCACGAGGGATCTCTGCGGGAGGTAGAATCGTTGCGGGACGGGATTGTGATGGCTGCGTAGTCCTGTGGATCTCCTAAAAACCGCCGAGTTGTCAACTTAAAGCCGGTGTAGTTGATGGAATGCAAATCCGGCCTCCGTAAAGCTGTTGGGGAAAAACAAAAATGGCTCAGTCCTCGCTGGGCCCTGCTGGGGGGCTTCCAGGCTCTGAAGAAAACAGACAAAAAGGCTGCGGAGGGGGGGTGCCAGAAAGGGTCCTCGGCGGCAGGTGTCCCGGGAATGTGTTCCAGCCCAGCACGGGGACGAGGAAGCCAAGCCCAGGCCTCTTTCCTGGGTGGTCAGAACCTCAGCACGTAAATACGGAACCCGCTGGGGCATCCTCAGTCCAGAACCAGCCTGCGGTCTCCCTCCAGGAACCCCCGGGGGGAACGCTTCCCCTCGGCTGTGACAGCAGGCCTGTCTTACCTTCTCGTGCTCGTCCCAGGCCTGGGCGACGCAGGCTCTGAGCGAGGCCTCTGACGACAGGCATGACCGTACGGGTTGCCCGGCTTGTCATGAAGATACCTCCATTGGTGGCAGGTGTGAAAGCTTGTGTCTCGGGACCTGAAATTTATTTGGAGACAAAAGCCCACCGGAGGCTGCTGGATGGCAAAGCGCAGCCGTGGCTGTGGGGCAGAGCAGTGCGGTGACAGGACGCACGGGCCTCGGCGCCAAGGAGGCCACGCCGCCCCCGCCCGGCACCGGCCGTCCTTCATGCACACTTCTCAGCGAGGTCTAGAGAGGGAAGACGCGGTCGTCCGCACAACCGGGAGCTCCCTGCGCGGCTCTGCCACCGGGTCTCGAGAGCATCTCTTTCTTACGTGTCTTACCCCTGGCCGTCACCCGCCCAGACCTTCTCCCGCCGGGAGCCAGGAGGCTGCGGCGCAGCTGTGACTCCCACCGCGTCCTCCTGTAAATTTCAGTTCCCGCAAATGACACGAGATGTTTCTGGAAAAAGAGGTGTGTTTGAGAACTGCAGCAAACGAACAGGAAGTGGCTTCTTTCTGGGGTGCACAACCTCCGAACCAGTGAGGGGCAGAGACTCTGAGCCAGGACACTCCAGGCGAGCGCGGGGCTCCCCAAGCTCGCTCGACAGGGGAACGCTTCCCGAAGAAATACCCGCTCAAGATCAGTGTGTCCCCCAGACTGCACCATCCCCAAGTGCACACACTTATCTGGAAGTCCACCCCCAGTTCACGTGTGTGTGTGTGTGTGTGTCGCGTAGAGCCCTCCTATGCGGCATTGTTGAAAAGAAACAGTGCTTGAGACAGGCTCGCATGGTGTCAGGGCCCTCTTTAAGTGCCGCGAGGTCTCTGAAAGCAGTGTTTCGAAAGGCATCACAATAACTCATCCCATGACTGCATTGTCATTCCGTTCGCCTTCGGACACCGGGAACGTTCGCAGGAGAACCCTGAAAGAGTGCCGGGGTGAGCATGTTTGCGGATTCATCTTACGAGGGAGCCTGTGACTCATTGTTTTCTAAGGGTGGCTTCCGAGAGGGAACCTAAGTGGGTCAGAGCCGTGGACCAGAGGGATGTCGTTAGCGTCATTGAGGTGCACCGCAGAAAGGGGGCCCCCACATACACATATCCTTTCTCTTCTTCGCCTCACGCCCTCGCACCCCTGAAGCCAGTCCACGTAATCACTTCCGGCTTCCAGGCTCAGGGACGTACAGCGCAGCTCGGATGGGGACACTGCTCCCCTCGCTCACCTGCTCTATCAGTCAGGGTTCCCCAGAGGAGCAGAAGCACACGCGCGTGCACAGATTTATTTTAAGGAGTGGGATCACAGTTGTGACGGCTGGCCCATCTGAAATCTGCAGGCTGGAGACACAGGCAGGTGTTTATGCTGCTGTCTCAAGACAAAATTTCTTTTTCTATAGGAAACCGCACGCTTTTTGCTCTTGAGGACGTCAGCTGATTAGATGTGGCCCACCCGCATTGTCAGGGGTGATCTTCACTAAGGCAGCTGATCATAGGTGATGTTAACCATTCATGCAATGCCCAGATGCCCCTTTGCTTAAATCACTGGGCATCACAGCCTGGCCAAGCAGACGCATGAAATTGACCGTCCCCCCCGCCGCAGCGCCAGCTGCCCAGAGAATTCCATCCCAGCAGAAGCCACAGCTGCCCATCCACTCCCTCGACCACACAGCCTCAACCTTCTTATTTAAAAGAAAAAAAACAAGAAATGAGAACAATTTTTGCCCTACCTTCCACTAGATTATGGGGAAACTCACCTGAGAACTGCCGGGGGTGCACTTCTGAACCACACTGCATTTAAAATTCTGTCACTTTTTCTGTCCCATTTTCATACCTATCATGTTCCCTCCACTTGACTGAGCGCTCCTCTGTGTGTCAGGATCGGGGCAAAGTGTTGACCAGTTGCCAGGCAGACATCACGTGTCCTGGTCAAAAGCCCCCAGATCATTAGCGAAGGCTCCTCCGGTGGAGACACGCGACCTCCGCCATGAAATAACTTACGAATGAAAATATGGGGACGGCAGGAAAAATGTCATGTTTCCGTCTGCTTCAAGTTCTGCCGTTTTTTGCAGGGCAATTATCCATAAAAAATACTTCTTTTTTTCTTTTAAGTAGAATCCTATTGCTAATGAAACCATATTTTGAACATGAAATTGTTACAAAGGAGGAAAAAAATGTCATTATCCAGAAAAGCAGCAATAGCTCACACCTTTGACGGTCTAAATAGAATATTCCTCTTTTAGGGGAGATGAAAGCGGTTCCCTCGTATCAGCCTATGAAATTATTTTAGAATTGAGTTTTACTCCCCGGACCGAGGAAGGGAGACGGAGCCCTGTCTCGCGGGTTCCAGGCACGAGAACTCAGGCCGGAGAATCAGAGGCGGGCTGTGTAGGAGATCATGCCTGGTCGGCACCCCAAACCAGATATGAAAGCGGGGTGTTTGAATGCCGGGAAAAGGCAGCTTGAAAGGTAAGGCTTCCTTCCTGCTGTTTTCCCCGGTGCCCTCTTCCCCTGATCACACTGGTGCAATGTCCATTTCTGTAAGTTTTCCCTCTAGAACAAACCTATCATTTTTCACCACGGGATATTTACAGCTTCAATCAGTGCCAAATTCAATTGGCTTCTGAGCTCATCGCTGGAAGTTATAGATGCAGATATTATTTGCACTGCGGTTAATTATGGGGCAATCAAACTTTGGCTTTCTACTGTAATTTCCTCTGCCAGCTAATTTAATTAATCACCCCCAGCTCAGCTCTTCCAGCTGCGACCAGCAGGGTCATTAATTAGGCGTGTGGCGGTCCCGAGACCAGGTCCTGCTTCCAGCCTGATGCCCATTTGCTCCACGGGAGGGAGAGCTTTGCCTCAGTACCCAGGCCGGATTGGGGGTGGGGGAAGCAGTTCCTTCCCCTCCAGAAGGAAGGTGGCCCCCGACAGGCCTCTCTGGCAAACAGCGCACCTGTGTGTGTGTTTTGGGGGGGTGATGGGGGATGGGGGAGTTTCTGATACTTGCCCTGCTGAAAAAGGAGGCCTCACCTTCCGCGCAGGCTGCCTCTGACTTGACTGAGGAGTCAGCCTGTGGGTTCCCAAAAAATGCAGCCAAAACTGTGAAGATCAAGTGTGCTCGTCCGCCTCCCTCCCGGGCTCATTATGTCGGGAATGTTACTTGTGAGACTGGCTTTTTCCCTGAGGGAACCGGGGAAGGATTGTGTTCGTTTTGTCAAGGAAATGACTTTTTTGGTCTGCGCCCGTCAAAATGATGTCTAAATGCCTCCGCGGGTCACACCGATTTGCCCGCAGAGCCTGCTTTCAGGCCGTTACCAGCTTACCTTGGCTGCAGAGGAAACACCCGCCCTGAGAAATCTCCCTGGGGGTCTGTACAGCCTGCATGTGCACACGTGAGTGGCACATAACACACGCACCTAGAGCAACAGCCACGCCAACTTGGGAGGCTTCCTTACGATTCTTCATCAGTAGAGTCTCTTTTTATAATGACATGGGTTTTTTAAACGTAATGTATACACAGGATGTCTTTCGTTAATACTTGAAAGAAATGGGATATTAATCTGTCTTGTTTGTTTTTTACAAAAGGATAAATTGATGAACAGGTGTTTGTAATAAATCATCCTGGAACAAGGGCTGCCTCTCCGGAGCTCCTAGCCAGTGCCCTGCCTTCAACTCAGTGAGTCAGAGGGAGAAACGTGAACACGTGGGCACGCACGCACACACCGGCACACGCACGGACACACCGGCTCACGCACGCACACACCGGCTCACGCACGGACACACCGGCACACGCACGCACATACCGGCTCACGCACGCACACACCGGCACACGCACACACACACCGGCACACGCACCAGTTCTAGGCGGGAGGGAGCCAGCCGTGTGGGTCAGTAATTGCAGGGATAACAAGGACAGATTGTGCGCCAGGGGAAGACACCGAGCTGAGGGCCTCCCTGTCTGTGCAGCGGGCCGGAAGCAGCCCCCGTCGTAAGCCTCCACGGCCTGGGTACCCCCGTGTCCATCCCTCCCTCCGGCCACCCGAGGGGCCGGGGAGGCTGTAGCTGCGCCTTCCTGAAGAGGGGGGTCTGCATGGGCACCTTCAACTTAAGCACATGCATCCAGCCCTGAGGGTCAGCCCCAGGCCCCGCCGGCACGTTGAAATTTAAATGCACAGTGGAAGGAAGGTTCTGGAATGAGTTCTATGTGGCGGCTCTTCCCCAGCGTTCCTACTCTGCTGTTGGGAATGTGGGAGATTCTTGAGACCGGTCAGGAGCACAGGTGCCATTTACACGGCCCTGTTCTCAAAGAAGAATGTAGCCAGGAAAAAGGAAGATTGGTTTCGAGTCCCTTTTGCTAGAGAAACCTCTGTTTGGGCCTCCGTCATCAAGGAGCCCGAGACAAATCTGCCTCCCTGTTCCTAACCCCAGTGGCCGTGGTGACAGTGTTCGTTTACCGGACTCGTGACAGCCCGAACGAGCCTGTGCGCCTGCGTCTCTGCAGACCCAAGTGCCGTCAGGAAGCTCTCTTATTCCTGCGGCTCCCCCCACCCCCGTCACAGGGGTGGCTCTGCTGGGGAGGGGGGCCCTCTGCCAGGCTGGCTTTGTTTTGCTGCCCCGTCTCTGATGGTCACCTCAGTGTCCCCACACACAGAGACCACAGCCCCCATCCCAGGAGCCAGGACCAGCTCCAGCCGGTCCCAGAGGCCCAGCCTGCTCACACCCCGCTGCTTTCTCTTTTCATTGTTTACAGCCCTAAAGAGAGCTGGGATGGGGGTCGGCAGGCCTAGGGCGTGGCCAGGCCCCTGCAGTGGCCCCTGAGGGCACCCCGTGAGTTTCCAGGCCCCGGGAGCTACCCTGCTCAGAGGCAGCCCCAGCCTGTGGCCCAGCCCAGCCGGCCCTCCGAGGAACTCCCGCTGGGGACAATGGCTGTCTGTCAGGGATAACAGATCCCAGTCCTGGCCTCGGGTTCATCAGACCCACGGAGGGGCGGGGGGAGGGGTGACAGCAAAAACCTGGTGGCGTTTGTCCTTTCTCTGGCCTGACAGCAGCCCGGGAGCAGGACAGGGACCGTTCCCTTCACTGCGCCTTTAAAGCCTGCCCTCATCTGCCTGGTTTTGCCTTCCTCCTGCTTAGAACCGGGCTCTGACTTCCGAATGTTGGAAATAATTGGACCCTACGTTCTATTTCATCTGTAAAGTATTCGGTGATTAAATTAGGCTAATAGATGTTGTTTCTTACGTGGCTTCGTAATTTTACCCCGATCACGCCTCAGTGGCTCTAACCTGCCCCCCAGCTTACTATCAACGTAAAAGTCTCAGAAGGCAAGACGTAGCCGGGCCTCCTTTGGTCTGTTTCCCAGGTTCAGAGTTGGGGTCGGGGGTGGTGCGGGTCGCCTTCCTGCTCTCATGCAGCCGCCCCATGTAGATCGCTCTTAGGAAGCGCAGCAGAAGGAAAAGACTATGTTATGTCATTCTGCATCCTCTCTTCTGCTCAGACACTGAGGCCGGCTGGCCTGAGACTCCGGGCAGCACTTTCTGTGGGCCGCATGGGTTTTTCAAATAGTTGGAAACTATCGCAGTAAAACTTCGTCATTCCTAACACAGGTCTTGTAAGTGTCAATACAGCCCCAAAAATCTCAGCTGGGGCATCTTGAACTGTTTTTTGTAGAGCCGGTTAAATTCTTGCTCAGGAATTGGGCGTGGGGGAAGGCCTGGCCCGGAGTGACCGACAGGCGGGTTCCTCTGCCGTCCATTCTTCAGCCTCATTTCTTTCCATGAGTTTAATTTCTTCAAGTATGTACCCCTCCTCTCCCCCCTCCCCTCCCCCCACCCTGCCTCCCTCCAAAACCTGCCAATAAAATCCAGGGCTCCCTTCCTGGTTCAGGAGCTGGAAACAGCTGGTGGGTTTTGTGTGGGGACAGAGCCAGAGGGGGAGAAGTTTTGGCAAACACTGGGGAGGAGGTAGGTAAACTCAGGAAACTGTTTTCATGAGTAAATGAAGGAGACAAAGGCAGCTCAGCAGGGACAGAAGGGACGCGCGCTCCCTCTGAATAGCTCCCTAAAACGCCCGCTGAAAAGGAAGAAGGCCCATTTGCTTCTGGGAATCCAATAAATTGTTTCAGGAAGTGAAAGTCTGTCCGGGCTGACAGAGCCCTGATTGACAGCGCTTCTCATTACCGAGCCCATCAGGGGACGGGGCAGTCAGAGCTATTTAGGGGGGCGCAGTGGGAGTGAGGGGGCCAGAGCCCAAGGCGGGCATTCTGTGTTCGCTCAGAGGGCTGCGCCCCCACAGCCCCCCTCCAAGAGAGATGAGGAAAGAGCCCAGCCCAGCTCCAGGAGCATTTACCTTTTCCTCTGGGACCTCTCGTCCTGCCTGCATCGCTCCCAAACCTGCCCCGGCACCCTCCTCCCGGAGAAGCAGCCCAGCCCAGAGCTCCTGCCGGCCGCGGCCACTTCCTGCCTCGGGCCCACTGGGGACCCCTGTGATGTTCAGGACAGGGGCCTCCTGTAACCGCACAAGCTGACCACCCGCCTTTTTTAAGGCTGTCTTGCATGTACAGGAGATGTCGTGAGTGTTCCGTTGAGGCCAGTTACAGGGACATATTCCCTGTCGGTGACAGCCGAGGGGTAGCCGGGCTCTTTGTCCATGAAGGAGCAAGTCAGGGGTTGATGAGCCGCTCTCCAAGACCCTGGACCGGGCGCTGGCAGGAGGCGGTAGAGCAGCCACCTCTGCGGGGAAGGGACAGCAAGGCTGTCTCTATGAGACCCCCCACCTGCTCGAAGGTGTGGAGAGACCTTCAGGGCTGGTCAGCCTTCACAGAGGGGAAGTGACCGGACATGGCAAGTCACTTTAAACATCAGCACCAAGCTCAGGCTAGGGTCGGAAAGGCACGTAAGACGCACTCAGTGTCCCCTGGCCCGATGGACAGATCATGAGGGCCTGGCTGTCCAGATGTGCTGATCTCACAAGACCCACCCTGCCCAGGGGCAGGAGAGACCCTCAGTCTCCAGGGTGGTCACCCAAGACCCCCAGCACTGGTTCCTCCCCCGGTTCCCAGCCTTGCTGGGCCTCAGTGGGGCGAGACTTGGGGTGTCTCTCCCCCCACTGAGTTTCAGTGGCTGGGGGCCTGTGAATTAAACTGACGAGGTCACCCCGACTAACTGTCCATCGTGCGTGCAGGGGCATCAGAGAAAGAATGGACTACCAGCAGGCCGGGAGGCGTGAGAGCTTCCATGTCAGTGTCACGGGGACGGCGGGGAGAAGGGCAGTTCACGGCCGAGCTCAGGCCCTCGGGAGGGGAGGTGGGGACAGGGCAGCGCGTGGCAGAGTCCGTGCGGGCGTGGTGCCGGCTTCTCTCCTCCGCGCCCGCGGTCACTGTCAGCCGCCCCGGTCAGTGAGAATCCCGGGAAGGGGACCTGTGACCGTGGAGCCCTTTCTCACAGGGGCTGTTGTAGGCAGACAAGTGTGGTTCCGAGGAAGCCTCTTCCTGTGCTTCCTTTTGGGGGTTTTTTCTTCCTAATCCTCCCCTGAGGATATGCTTATTGATTTTAGAGAGAGAGAGGGAGGGAGGGAAGGAGAGACAGACATCGACGTGAGCGAGAAACATTGACTGGTTGCCCGCCCCCCCCCCCATATGCACCCCAATGGGGATTGAACCCGCAACCTAGGTGTGCGCCCTGGCCAGGGATCGAACCTACAACCTTTTGGTGCACAGGACGACACTCCAACCCGCTGAGCCACGCGGCCAGGGTTCCTATACTACCTTTTTTTTTTTTTATCCTCACCTGAGGACATTTTCCATTTGCTTTTTTAGAGAGGGAGAGGGGAAGGAAGAGAGAGAAACATCCATGTAAGAGAAGCAGCGATTGGTTGCCTTTGTGTGCACCCCAAGCAAGGGGTTGCCTGCGCCCAGACTGGGGATGAACCCCCAACCCTTTGGTTAAGGGGCAAGGCTCCAAAGCACGGAGCCACGCCGGCCTGGGCAAGGCTCCTGTCGCCTTAATCTCAAGTGACGTCAGCCCACAGTGGCCCTGTGCCCTACTGGCATGTTTTGATGGTCTACACAGGGAGTGAGGGGCCCTGGGAC
Source organism: Furipterus horrens (assembly GCF_987537825.1). Lineage (NCBI taxonomy): Eukaryota > Metazoa > Chordata > Mammalia > Chiroptera > Furipteridae > Furipterus > Furipterus horrens. The sequence goes on from NW_028327171.1 coordinate 215,872,212, forward strand.
TGGACCGTGGCGTCTTTCATTCACCTTATTAGAGAGGCCATCAGTATTTTCACTTCAAAACTGGCAAAAGGCGCACTCGGTGCGGTGCTATGAAGGGGCGTGGGGCTCACTGAACAGCCCCCGTCTGGGCACGTCAGGCGCTCTGGGGGCCATGGCAGTGCGACGCGTTTCCACAGAGGTCGTCGTGGCCGTCGAGCTAGCGGACGGCAGGCAGGTCTCCAGGGCGGCCCCCCGTGGCCTTGGTGCCCCAGCTGTCCGCCGACGGTGGGGGCTCTGGCGTCTGTGTGTTCTTCAGCTGCAGGAAAGGAGGTTCGTTCTTTGTCTGGATTCAGCTGCGTTTAAATTTTGTAAACTGAGTCCAGGGCTGTGTGCGTAGCGCAAACCACGAGAACGCGCCTTCCCTCGTCTCGCTCCATCTGTGTTTGTCCTGTGACGGACGGCGGTTTGCGTCACAAATGGGGTTCTCTCCCCCTCGCGAGGCGCTTTTCCTCCCCTCTCCTCTGCTCACCTGCAGCCCAGACCTAACACGGAGCCGAGCCTCACTCCCAGCGAGGGCTCAATTGATATTTCCTGAAAGAATGAGCGCTTAATAGCGCATTTGATGGCGGTGGTAATCGAAGCAAATTCAAGGAACTCACTTCAGCTAAGAGGAAAAACTGACATGTTTCAAAGGACAGAGATGGAAGGGACAGCGGCACGGTCCCTTGGAGGCGTGGGAACACCAGGGGCGGGGACGGGCCCGGGGTGCTGGGGAGAGCGGGACCCGCCCAGGAGCGGAGCGTGCAAGCCAGACCCCGGACCCGGGCGGCAGCGTCCGCGTCCACTCTGTACGTCCCCACGCGGCCGCCTTGGACTCAAAGACCACGCGCTGCTTCTGTGATTTTCTAAAACGGGTGAGCCGACCTCGGCGCCTGCTGGTGTCCCAGAGGCCGGGGCGCGGGGGCGCCCAGCAGGTCTGACCAGGCGCGCACCTGCGAGGCCCGGGTGCCAGCCCCGGAGTCTGGGGCCTGGCTGAGCACAGGGACACCAGCGACCCTCAGAGCTCCCGGTGGCCGCTGTCCGGACGGGAAGCCCAAAGTCCGGAGCGACTCTTGCTCCTTCCGGATTCCCCACTCACCCCAAGTTTTTGTTTACCACCGGAGAACAAAGGGCCGCCTGCACAGAAGGAAGGGGCGGCTGTGCGGCCGGAGAGGGCCCCTGAGAATTTCAGGTTCCTGGCCAGTCAGCACTCGCGGGCCGCTTTTCCAGCGCGTGAGCGTGGGGGTCGGTTGGGGGCGGGGGCCTGCACGCTGTCGGCAGTCCCCGCTGCGTCTGCGGCCGCGCGCCCGGCCGGCCCCCCTGCCTTGGGAACGGCTGACGCGGTCTAATTGGCATATAACGCCCTATAAATTTGTTAGCGGACCTCGCCTCTCATTGGTGGACCATCTCCTGTTAAGCACCAGGAAATTACCAATTTTCGGGAGTTAGTCACTCAAGTCGCGCTGTAACTAGGTAAAAAAAAAAAAAATTCCCCGTGGCTCACGTTATAAATCAGGCTTGTGCCGTCGAGCGGCTCTGTGGCTGCAAATGAGCCCCCGGCAGGGGCGTTCGGGGCGCACGGACACGCGCCCCTGCCGCCGGGGTGCCCGCCGCTGCGCCCCGCCCCCGCGCCCGTGCCCCCGCCCCCCTGGGCTCCAGCTGCCCAGGCCGCCCCAGGCCGGGCAGAAATTGCAGCTTTGAGGCCCTCCCGTCCCGGCTTTGAAGTGCGGCGTCCACGCCTCGGGCACCTCGCGCGGACAGGGCGCCCCCACCCTCTGGTTGCCAGAGCAGAGCAGAAATATCCAGGAGCAGACGTAATTATTTCAATTACTTCTCTCTGGTGTTTGAGACACACTCAGGAGTCACAAATTAGAAAATAATATTCACATGTTTCTTCTAATTGGTAACAGATTAGAAGCATTTTATCTTTTTAAATAATTTCCAAATGTGCCCCAGAGAGACTGGAGGAGTGGGAGGCCGGCTGGCTCTGCCTGCCAGTGGCAGCCCCGTCTGGCCGCGGCCTCGGGCGTGATGTGGGGGGGCCCTTCCCTGCCGCCCCGTGTTTCCAATTGTTCGCAGGTTTGGCCTTTCATCACTTCCTTTCTGTTGAGAGCCAGCAGTTGTCTTACTGACCGGCTTGTAAGCTTCAGCCTCGCTTCTAAACGTATCGATGGGCACATTTTTTGATCCCTGTACACCGTTCCTTCAGCCACGTTTCCCACACACACTCATGCACACACACCCACACACACTTGCACATCTGTCCATTTTTATGTCCCATCTACTTCCAGAAACAAATTGGAAGTCCCTGTGCTTCCATCCGGGAGGGACCACAGCCGAGGTGGGCAGGTGGTCTGGGTCCTGCAGGGGGCGGGGTCACGTTCCTCTAAATGACGAGAGCCCCGGTCCCAATTGCACATTGATAGTGGGGTTTGGTTTTACCAAATATTGTCTTAAAAACTGGTTGCTTCCATTCTGCAAAGCAGTTTGGCCGTTTCTTAGAAAACCAAGCAGCGTGAACGGGCCCCGCCGGCCAGGCCTGCAACGACGTGGGCGTGGGAAAGCACGATGCTGCTACCGTGTCACATGGCGCGTGTCACTTTGTTTAGAGATGGCGGGTCCACGGTGATGATCCAGAAAGAAGGCTGGGGCCGGAGGCTCTTTACAGAACGTGCCAGCCGATGAAGAGAGAAGGAGTAACAGGATGGGAAAGTCCGTGTCTTGCTTCTGAGGATGAGCGGGGATCCTCAGCCCAGCAACGGCGCTGTGGGGTGGGGGTCAGAGGGGGGTCTTCGTGCAACAGGAGCCAGCATCTTGCAGTGGCAGCCCCCCCAGGTCACGTGTTAGTTATAAAGGGGGGCGGTTCTGGATGGAGCACAGGGCAGGGGGCCACCTCTGTAACCATGTGCTCACACTCAGTAGGGGGACCACCGCAACGTGACGTGGGGAACACTCATGCTATCCTCACCGAAAACATAGGACCCAACTGAATCAGACCAGATGTGGTTGGGGGGCGCTCTGCAGTGGAAATAGCCTGGACTCCTCAAAATCTCCCTGTAATTGAAGACGGAAAAGAGGGGGGGCCTGGGGTGCTGTTAGGTTAAAGGAGGTGAAAGAGGGGGCGACCAGGTGCCCGCAGCCTCGCCAAGCGGCTCCGGGGCTGGAAGGACAGTTCAGCGCTGGAGGGTACTTTGGGATCAGCTGGGAAAGCGCAGTGAGGGCCACGTATGGCTGCTGGCGGACATTAATGTCCAGTCCCCTGGGTGCAGCGGTGTGGGCCGCCAGGGCGTTGGCCCACGAGCCCGGAGAATCACACGGTGGTGTCTGCGGGAGGCAACCAGAGAGCCCTCGGTTCTGGACGCTTTTTACCTGCAGGGAAATGTCCGTAACGTAACACGTGCCACTTAAATCAGCTTTCAGAGCCCAGTTGGCGACGTGAGGCACGTTCCCATCATCACGCCACCATCGCCACCCTCTCCCCCAGGGCTTTTCCTCCTCCCAGACCAAAACCCTGTCCCCACTGAACAACGCTCGCTGCCCCCGGCCCCCAGCACCCACGCGTCCACCTTCTGCCCCCCGGGGAGCCTCACGCAAGTGGGTCTCACAGCGTCGTCCTCCTGTGACTGGCCAGTCTCAGCGCAGTGCCCTGCAGGTCCATGCAGGCGGCAGCAGGTGTCTGGATGTCCCTCCTCTTCGAGGCTGAGTGACACCGCGTTGTAGAGCCAGACCTCCCCGCGCTGGCACGTGTGGGTCATGCCATGCAGGAGGAGGCCAGGAGGACCCGCCGAGCCCTGGTTGGAAAACGCGGACCAGGCAAGGCCCCCCAGCCACTTCCCCGCCACGTCTATGTGCGGCGGCGAGCACATGCCGGGTCCCGATTAGATGGGCGGCTGCTCAGCGCTGCGATGCGCTTTATGGATTTATTTGTCCAGACCAACAGCTCGGCAGAGGCGTTGCTTCAAGTGGACCCGGTGAGAGAGACCCTGGCGCCCATCGGCCGGCAGTGGGGGGTGGGGGTTGGGGCAGTGCTGGCGGGGGTCGGGCCAGCAGTGTGGGGGTGGGGGGTGGGGCCGGCAGTGTGGGGGTGGGGGGTGGGGCAGTGCTGGGGGGGCATCGGGCCGGCAGTGTGGGGGTGGGGGGTGGGGCAGTGCTGTGGGGGGGGTCGGGCTGGCAGTGCGAGGGCGGACAGGGGACAACGCAGGGCTCTCCCCGTCCCTGTCCCCATATCTGCCTGCTGAGTAGGTGGCTGCTGTGCAGATGCCCAGCCTCCCTGGTGTGGAAGCCCAGGCTGGGGACAAGGTGCCGCTGTGCCCGGGGCCCGCTGCGGCCCCGCCCCGGAGGCTGGGTCCGTTCTTCCCCGTGAGCTCCTCGCGCATCCCAGGCGCCTGACAAGGCGCGGCGGGGGGCTGGCTCTGTCCCTTCACGAGCCGGTGGCCAGCCCGTAGGCCCCCCACACACCTGCCTTGAGGTGTGGAAACCCAGATGCAGTTGCCTCCGAACTTCAGGGGGGTGACGCTGTGTTTGCACTGTGGCTCGTGTCCTGGATGTTCTCTCACGCGCCTGGCCGGGCTCCGCACAAGCAGGGGTTAGGAGGTGTCCGGGGCTAATGGCACAAAGCGACCAAGCCCCATATCTCAACGTGAGCCTTAGACCTCGGTATGGGGCAGCGGGGGGCGGGGAGACCCTGCTGTGCCCACCGTGACTCAGCCCCTGCCTCCTGCAGACGCAGAGCCACTGGGGGTGCACCTGAGCACGCAGTCGCCCTCCTGGGCTACACGGGGCCACCTGCCCGCGGGGCCACCCCCACTCCCCTCCCCCAACACCTGAGGCCCACCCCAGGTGACTGCAACTCACAGAAATAATAAGCCTAATACGGTTGACTTTATTTAATTAATAATGATCCTGTTCTGTTCCTCTGAGCTCATAAAACACCCTGCAGGTTGGCAAAAACACTCATAATATTGATCAGAAGTCAGGCGGGATATTTATTTTGTCTCTGCCCCACGAGCATAAATCCCAGTCCCTCACCTCCCGCTCTCTGCATGCGGGATTTACAGTGGCCAGTTTCTTAAAAGCTTTTGGTAATTAAAAAATAAATACCCACTGGGCTTCGCCGGTCATCCTCCATCCGGGGCCCTTAGCAACGCGGCCGGGGAAGAAGGCATGCATGCCAGGGGCAGCCAGCTGCGCGGGGCCGGCTCCCGGCCGGGTGTCCCCCTGCAGAGAGGAAGCCCCCTGTTTTCCCAACATATTGTTCCAGCCCCCTCTTCCATGCCTCCCCTCCCAGTTCCTGTTTGGCTGGAGGCAGAAAGACACTTTGCAAATTCCTTGCTGCTAGCTCGCCCTTTCTTCCCTCTTCCTCTCCTCTGTCACCTCGTCTCACATGTCACAGGGCACAGGCTCCTCCAGTTTCTCCTCCTCGCCCCCAAGGTTCGCCCTATGCTACCGGGCGCTTTGCTACAGCATGTCCTTTAAAATGGCTGCTGACGCACCCTCCCCCACGCTGTGGCAGGATGGGGGGAAGGGAAGGTGTTTGTGGAAGGAACAGTGTGACAGGTGACAGGCACAAAAAAGTTACTGGCCTTTTAACACTTGGGATCAGGGGTTCCCTCAGAGATGAACCCATTACACTTGACCCCAAGGGGGTTTCGGAAGGGCTGTTACTGCTCAGTCTTTTGTAGACCTGTCCAGAGAAAGCCTTGTTTATGGAGACCGGACGGCAGGCCGAGCCGGGACCACGCAGAACCAGTCCCACCCAAATGACGGCCCCCCCAAATCTGGTGTCGGCATTCCTGATGACCCCCAAGCCCCACAGAACGGGGTGCACAGCCCCTCAGAGGCTTGGTGGTGATATATCAAAAACTTTCTTTTCTGGGAATCCAAGCCATTAACCTCGTTAGTCCTCGGCTATGGGTGGGGACCCCCCCCCCCCCCCCGCCAGGCCCGGAATGCGGGGTGGCAGTCCAGGGTGACGGCATCCTGGCAGCTGGAAAAGCATGAGGAACAGACAGTGTGCTTCTAAGGACGCGGCTCCGGGGCTTCCCAGAGGGCTTTTTCAGTAGGACCCGCCCCCCGGACTGCGTCAGAACTAAAGCAGGCCTCGTACAAAAGGCTCGGCCGCCCGGTGGCTGGTGGCTGGCACCTTGGAAGGACTTCTGTGACCCTATTGAAGGTGTCCTGCTCTGTACCAGTCCCACTGTGTCTGTGGCGGCTCTGCTTGTGCATAAACACGCGTCTGTGGGCTGCGCACCCGAAACCCGTCCTCGGGCCGCGGCAGAATTGTAAATAAAGGTGGAGACATGCGAGGCTTGGGGTCCGTTCTAAAACAGCCAGCGTTGCCGAGGACAAGGTCCTAATCAAGTCACAGGGAGAGGAGGGGCCAGTGCTCACACTGGGCAGCGTGACCTGCGGGGGACGCCCACCCTCCCCGTGACAGCCTTTCACCACCACGGCCGTCAGCAGCGCCCCGTGCCCTGGCGGAGTCCTCGGCTTCCGGACGCCTCCACGCCAGACCTCCTGTGGCTCATCAGTGACCCTCAGATGCCTCCTGCAGCCGAGCTCTGCGGCGGTGGGCTGGCACCAGGCACAGCAGCCCTCACCTGGGGCTGAACCTCCTCACAGCCAACGACAGCCCAGAGCAGCCCACACGTGCAGCGCGTCACCCCAGGTCCCTGCCGCAGACCCGGGAGCACAGCCCTGCTTCCCACAGCCCCCGCCTCGGGCCCTTCCTTTGGCAAACGTGACTGCTGTGTTCGCCCATCCCCTCCCCGTCTTCTTTCCTTCTCTAACCTTGACCTTGATCCTTCCTCCAAGGAGTTGGTCTCCTTACCACCGGCGCATCACCTGGTTGATATCCGAAGTCCTCAGGGAAGGGGGGGCGGCAAGTCTGCCCACACCAGCAGGCCCCTCCAGGAGGCCCTCCTACCCCCGCCGTCCATCCTGTGCAGGTCGGAAGGAGCTCAGAGTCCCTTCTCCAGAGGGGAGAGCGCGGCCCAGCCAGGCGCCAGCCACAGCAGGGCCCTGAGCGCTCAGAGCCCGGGGCCAGTCCCGGAGCCTCGCGCGGACCCCCAGCCCCGCCCTGCCAGGGGCGCAGGCTCCTGGGTCTCCCAGCCCCGCTGTCTGGTGTCTGGTATCCATGCCAAGTTCTCTGCCCTTTCTCCTTGTCTGAAACTGGGAACAGAATTGACCGAGTTCTTTCTTCCCCCAAAACCTTTCCTTTTTGTCACCGTTTCTCAAAACACGCTCAGTGTTGAACGTGTACCGTGCTCCAGGGTCCCTTGAGGAGCCCGGTCTTATCAGGAGTTGTCAGTAAAGCGATTACCATCGTCACGACCGTCACCCTCCGCACCGTCACAGTAAGCGCCCCGTCCCTGGGCGCCGGGCCTCATCAGCTGGCCCACGCGCTCTCGCCCGGTGCCCGCAGGTGACTGCCAGGCCCCAAGTCTGCAGGGGGGAGGTGGGACGTGTCCCAGGGATCATCTTGGGGGGACTCACGGAGCCTTGACCATGTCATCGCCCCTCAAGGTCAAGTGTGGCAAAGCCTCACCTGTCAGGCTGCAGGCAGAGCCCCGTGTGCCTCAGCAAACACATGGCTCCCGCAACCTGCCCACCCCCCCACCGTGGATCCCCAAATCCTGTGCCGGCTGGCGGCTCACACACCAGGTGGTTTCCTGGACAGGGCGTGGGGTGGGGGGGTGCGTTCCCACAAAAGGGCTCCATTATAGGCAGGAAGGGAGGCAAGTATTTACTGTTGTGCCTTGGGTTGCGTCTTTATTTGGGGGGATTGGGTCAGCGTCTGTCTTCTGATTCGCGGCCGGTTCTCTCATTTTCTCTCGCTCCCGTGCGGCTGATTCATTTAAAGGTGTGTCAGCAAGGGGCCCAAACGAGGGGCCGGCCTCCTCCTTGCTGCTGACGGCCGGCCAGGCCAATAATTCACGTTTTAGCTCATTAGCTAACAGGGGCTGTGAGCAGCGGGCCTCCGGGGGATTGGAACGAGGGCAGGTGATGGACTGCCGGGCGCCTCTGCTCTTGAACTGGCCTTCCTGGGGGGAGACACCAGTGCAGCCGACACGGGCGGGTCCCAGAAGGGAGCCTGGGGCCCGGGGCACGGATCAGAGTGTCGTGCCCCAGCAGCAGGGCCGTGCGGGGCGAGTGGCTGGAGACAGAGTACGTACGTGGCTGCAAGCAGAAGAGGCCCGGCCATCAGAATGCCCGCCTTTCACGCGCCGTGAGCGCAGAGCATGAGAGTGACGGAGAGCTGGGGGCTTAGGGTACAGCGCAGGCCTTCCCATAGCTCTGAAGGCTGGAAGTCCAAGGTCAAGGGGTCGGCAGGGTGGTTTTCCGTGAGGCCTCTCCCTGGGTGCGGATGGTGACTCCGCGCTGCGTTCTCACGTGGTCTCTTTCTCTGCGGGGGGTGAGGAGGGGTCCCATCGGATCGGGTGCAACCCTCATGACTTCATTTAACCTTAATTACCTCCTACACACTCTGCCTCCAAATACCTCACAACAGGGGCGTTAGGGTGTCAGCCTATGAATTGGGGGGGGCGGGCACACAGCTCAGTCTGAACTTCCAGGAAGGCTTTAGGCACCTGATCAGACTTGGCCCCAAAGGCCCTAACAGCCATGAGTCACGTGATCCCGCTGCGCACCCCAGCCCCAGTGTCTCGGGGCCTCTGCACTCTGGGGACCAGGATGGCCCACAAGACACGGATGGGTTTGTCAGGGCCCCGGCCAGGGCCACCCCCATTGCCCGCCACGTTCGTGGGGAAGCTCATTTCTACAGGCAATTGGGACTTAGAAACCGAAAGCTTCCAGCAGGCCTCTCAGCAGCCCCGGGCCACCAGCACGGCTGTCACACTCGCCACCCACAGGGAGCTCCCACGTGCGCAACGGCCCCGTGACATTACAGGTGCTGGTCTCTGATCACAACACCGACAGCTGCCATTTGCAGACTGACCGCTGTTGGCCAGCCCATCGCCCAGACACGAGTCACCCCCTGCCGCCCCCAGAGCCACCACGCCTGCTGCAGGCAGACACCACAGCACCTGCTGTGCGGGGGAGGAGCTTCCAAAGCGTCCCCTCCAGGGAGAAGACGAAGCAGACATGTGGATCCCACTGTCTCTGACGCTGGTGTCACGCCTTGTCCCTCTCCCTGAGGCCACAGCAGGAAGCACCCAGTACTCAGCTCCTCCTGGTCTGTCAGGGTGGGCAGCAAGCACAGGAAAGGATGTCTAAGGAACAGGAAGTGCCGCTGTCTGAATTAGCCCCCACCCCACCACATGTTCCCGGCTGCGTCCACGCCCCCACAAGCCGGATCCTGGCTGCTGAGAAGACACCCTGCAGACCCGGGGCCCGGGGGCTGCCATCCTGAGCTTTCTGGCTGCCTCTCAGGGTCTGAAAAAACGTGGAGACATTGCCGTCCTGTGGGGCCCGGGGGCCAGAATTGAAATTTTTATAAAAACATGTTTATTGATTTTAGAGAGAGACATCAATCGGTTGCCTCCCCTATATGCCCCGACTGGGGATCAAACCTGCCACCTAGGTATGTGCCCTGACCGGGAATCGAACCCAAAACTCTGTGGTGCACGCTGGCAGCCAGGGCTGGAATGTCATTTCCTAGCAGCATGAGGAGTTCTGGGGACGAGCCATGGTTCTGTCCAATAATAAAGGTACTCCTTGAACAGATCTGGGGGGCATCTCAGTTGAAGGTGAGGGGCCATGCGGCTGTGGGGCTGGGAGAGGCAGCCCCCCGGAAAGCCTGGGGGCTCCACACCTGTTCCGTCGCCTGGCAGTGTCCTCAGGCGTGCGTGACGTCGGGTCTGTGTTCCGCAGTTGTCACTGGAGATGCTGGAGCCCTTCCCAGTAACAGCCGCCCCGCCGCAGCCCCTGCAGGCGGCAGGCGGAGCCCCCGCAAAGCGAGCGCAGCCTCCCCCACACCCTGTCCCCAGTTCATACACACGATTAGAGTCTTTCTCCCGAAGAAGGCACCCCAAAGAGCGAGCGTTTTCAGCCCCACCCAGCCCGCCCACCTTCAGCACTGACTTTTAAAAGCAGAGCGCAGTTTAAACGGGATGTGCATCCAGATGGGGGTCGAGTTCAGCGAATTCAGGTGGGCTTGTCTGTGCGGTGACCAGGTTCAAGGGCACAGGGTCAGCCCGCACGTCCCAGGGACCACAGGAGAGGATTCCAGAGCTGTGGGCTGGTCCTCATTCTTTGGGCTGTTCGAATATCTCACAAGAAATGGGCGTCGCTGCAGTTAGGACTGGAGCTCGGACCTCACCCCGGGCACGCTGGCGGCGCGGGTGAAACCCGAGCGGAGCAGAAGGGGAGACCGCTCTGACTTTGGTGCCGGCCCCCAAGGGGAGCCAGCCAGTCGGGACGGGCGAGCTGGACGCAGACCTCGCCGTCGCTTCTTCCCTTCGCGTGGCTCACCCTCGTGGGTGATTTGTGAAATGCGTCAGCCTCGGTTTAACACATTTTAAAGAAGGGCCTTAAGGAGCGGGGGGCGGGGGGGGCCACGGTTCGCTTGGGGTTTCTGTCTTCCGCCTTCACTGCTGTTTCCGAGCCGCTGCCCGTGTTCTGGGTCCTGTATTCTGGCCCGAGTAGGGACACTGCGCCCGTCCCCACCGCAGCCACGTCTGCGGGAGCTGGGGCGGCGTCTCAGGGAGTTTGGCCCGGAAATCTCCGCATGGACAGGGCTAGGGGTCACGCTGGGGTCGCCTGCACGTACCGGGAAGTGAAGCAAAACTAATCCAGGTTTGCTCCTGGAAGGTCTGTTTGCCTGAGGATTTAAAAACAGATTAGGGCCCAGCAGACACCAAGCGCTGGGAGCAGTGTCAACACAGGAAAAGGTGTAAACAGGCGCCCCTTCTGTGCTTGGGCAGGAAAAATGTCACGGGTGACGAGTTTTCCTTCCGAGGGTCGAGGATCGGGGCGGCCCTGCAGGACCCGTACCCTGGCGATCCCGCGGAGAAATGCTGGGTTTTGGAGGGGCACTTGAGCTGCCCGCGCTGTGGGGGATGACGGTCGCTCCCCACCTGCAGGGCCCTCCTGTCCTCCCTCGTCACCGCCCCTGCCCCCCTGCTCCCCAGCCCTCCCCAGCCAGGAGCTGCCTGCCACGGTCCCTTGCCTCTTCCTGCCCTGCTTCGTTGGTTTTGCCCCCAGCAGTGCTGCAGGGCGTTACAGTGCCGCTTGTGTCTTTTTTGAGAAGCCCAAACCAAACGCCCCCTCAGCAGCCACGGGACGCGGGAGTCCGTGGCGGGGGCCTGGCCCATCGGGGTGATGGAAACACATTGCTTTTGGTTCCTTCCATCTCATCCTGTCCCTCCTTTTTGTCCCCAGCCCCGCTTCCAGGTGGCACAGGCCGTGTCCCGTCCATCCCCTTTGGAGCTGGGGGCGGGGGTCCCTGTCGCTCATTCTCATCAGGCTGTGTCATTGGGGGCGGGGCGCCAGCTTCATCGTCTGCCCTGCAGCCCGAGCCCCCACCTCCCCAGCTCCGTCCTCTCCTCTGTACCCCAGCTCCGGACTCGGCCACCTGTCCCGGCCCCTGGGCTGGGCCCTACACACTGTCCTGCAGAAAACCCAGCCATTTTTTCTCACTTACGGAATCCATGACATTCTCCACTTGAGCCATCCCCAAGTGCCTGGAGAGGTGGCAGAGTGCGTGGGGGGACAGGGGCAGCGGGGCCAGCTGTGTCTCCTCTCAATCTTGGGGGCCAGTAGCAATATTTTCTTCAGCTGCAAGCGTTTAGAGCCCCGGGGCTCCTAGCACCCCGCCCCCTGCCCCCCGCAGGTGGGTGGTAAAGAGCTAATAGCAGGTGACACCCGGGCGGGTGGGGGGGGGGGCGCCCCAGTCCTGCCCGACTCCAGCGTCTTTAGTCCTCACTTACATGGTCCCTCCTGTGGTACAGACCCCCAGGCCTGTGGTGTCCCGGGCAGGAGGGGCTCTCCCGGGCCACAGCTGTGGGGCTCACACCGCAGGGCATCGGAACCCCCTGCAGGGTTGGTTAGAACACCCTCCAAGGTCCTTATTCAGGGTGCCTGAGAGTGTGCATTGCTAACGGGTTCCCTGCGGGGGGCCGGTGCTACCGGGGGATCCCCACTCTGTGAACCACAGGTAAAGCTCCCCCCAGGGCCTCCCCTCCCTGGTGAAGACACTTGTCCCCTGCCGTTCGGCTGCCCCCGCCCCCACATGCTTCCTGGGAAGGAAGGCGAGGCACAGAGGGTGGCCGCCCCGAGTGCCCGCCTGACCGGCCGCGCCCGCCCCTTGCAGGGAGGAGAAGGAGCGGTGGATCCGGGCCAAGTACGAGCAGAAGCTGTTCCTGGCCCCGCTGCCCTGCACCGAGCTGCCCCTGGGCCAGCACCTGCTCCGGGCCACCGCTGACGAGGACCTGCGGGCCGTCATCCTGCTGCTGGCGCACGGCTCCCGGGACGAGGTGAACGAGACCTGCGGCGAGGGCGACGGCCGCACGGCGCTGCACCTGGCCTGCCGGAAGGGGAACGTGGTCCTGGCGCAGCTCCTCATCTGGGTAGGTGGCCCGAGCGCGGCGGGGAGCGGGGCGCCCGCCTGGATGTGGGGAGCGGCAGGAACGGGGTGTTGGGACTCGGTGTGGAGGCCCCTGCCCTGGGGCGTCCCCCATGTGAGGCCCCCACTGAGGGACTGGTCGGGGGCAGGAGCGCCGTCCTCGTGTGGGGACTTAAGTCCTCTCCATACAGCATTGGCCAGAGTTTCTGCAGAGCTCATCTTTTCAGGGTGCCCCTGGGGTCCCACGTGGTTGGTGGGGTCTCTCGTTTGTGCACAAGAAAAGCTCCTGTGATGTGGGGGTTAGAGGTGGACAGGGAGGATAAAACTGAATGGTTTTATGGTCCCCACCACCCATCCTTGGGGCTTTTCATTCAGGGAACACAGATTCTGCTCCCTGAATGGAGAGATTCGATTGGGAGGGTTTATCCCGGCCTCTCGTCAGGGCTGGCTGTTTCTTTATTTTTTTTTTTTAAGTGTATTTTATTGATTATGCTGTTACAGTAGTTTCAATGTTTTTCCCCTTTGCTCCCCTCACCCAGTATCTTCCTTCCCTCCAGCAATCCCACCCCCTTAGTTCACGTCCATGGGTCATGCATATAAGTTCTTTGGCTTCACCCTTCCCTATATTATTCTCAACTTCCCCCTGTCTGTTTTGTACCAACAATTATGCTTCTTAGTCCCTGCACCATTTCCCCATTTCTCCCCCTCCCTCCTCCCAGCTGATAACCCTGCAAGGGATCCCCACACCTATCATTCTGTTCCTGTTCTGGTTTGCTTAGTTGGATTCTGTTTTTAATTTTTAGATTTAGTTGTTGATAGTTGTGAGTTTGTTGTCATTTTAATGTTCATAATTTTGTCCCTTTGACATTTCATACGATAATGGCTTGGTGACAATGAACTCCTTTAGCTTTACCTTGTCTGGGAAGCACTTCATCTGCCCTTCCATCTAAATGATAGCTTTGCTGGATAGAGGAATCTTGGTTGTAGGTCCTTGCTTTTCATCACATTGAATACTTCTTGCCAGTCCCTTCTTGCCTGCAAAGTTTCTTTTGAGAAATCAGCTGATAGTCTTACAGACATCGCTTTGTAGGTAACTCTCTACTCTTCTCTTTATCTTGAACCTTTGGTATTTTAATTATGATGTGTATTGGTGTGGTCCTTTTTGGGTCTAGCTTGTTTGGGACTCTGCGTGCTTCTTGACTTGTATGTCTATTTCCTTCACCAAATATAGGGAGTTTTCCTTCATTATTTTCTCACATAGGCTTTCAATTTTTTGCTCTTTCTCGTCTCCTTCTGGCACCCCTATGGTTCAGATGTTGGCACATTTAAAGTTGTCCCAGAGGTTCCTAAGCCTCTCATTTTTTTTTTTTTTTTTTTTACTTCTTGCTTGCACATTCTGCACTGGTTGACTCTTTTATCTTATGTTCCAGATAATTGATTTGAACCCCGGTTTCTTTCCCTTCACCATTGGTTCTGTGTGGATTTTCCTTCATTTCACTTAGCATAGCCTTCACTTCTTCCCTTATGCATTTGCTGTACTCAAGCATATCTGTCAAGCCTGTGAGTATCTTTATCACCGGTGTTTTGAACTCTGCATCTGTTAGGTTTGCTGTCTCCTCATCACTTGGTCCTCCCACTGGAACCTTGATCTGTGCCTTCTTTTGGGCCATACTTCTCTGTCTTCTCATCTTGACAGGCTCCTGTGTTTGTTTACCTCTGTGTCTCAGGTAGAGCTGTCACACCTGTTACATTGTAAGGGGTGGAGCCTTAGGGATTAGTCAGTACAGGGCAACCCGTTTCACCACGTTGTGGCGCTGTATGTGGGGGAGGGGTCTGAGAGGGAACAATGCTGCCTGCCCAGAACTCGCCCCTTTTCTAGGCACTTCTCCCACTTCCGTATGGGACTGTCGCCTCTCTAGCTGTTGCTCTGGCCATTGTTCCCAGAGTGGGTGGGTCTGAGGACGTTCTAGGACCGTGGGGGCCCTTTAAACAAGCGGACTCTGCTGAGAGACCGGCAGTTTCTGCCTCCACCCCAACCCCCACTGGTCTGCAGTCAGAAGCAATGAGGCTTGATTTTCCCCGGTGCTGGGACGGTGAGCTGCGTGGTCTGGTCAGGATTTGGGAACACTCCCCAGGTGTTCCTCCTGACTTTTTAAAACATGACTGCACTTTCCACCGTCCTGTCGCTGCCACCGCTGCAGCCGCCACCACACCACGTCCTCTCCACCCCGGCTCCGCCCCACCTACCTGTCTGGATGAGTATTTCTTCTTTATCCCTTTGTTTGCTGGACTTCCATGCAGCTTGGTTTTCTGGAACTTCTGGTTGTCTCTAGTTCTGAGGTCGTTGTGTTTCTTCTTAGTTGTGGAGGGAGACACAGCGTGTCTGTCGAGGCCTCCATCTTGGCCGGAAGTCCCAGGGCTGTTCTGATTAGTTGTTCCTGGGGGAAGTTGTTTTCTGATTCCCATCGAAGCATTTGTCCTGAAGCCGGAGCAGGGGGATAAGGGAGAAGAGGCGATTCTGTGAAGTCTAGGAGTTGCTTTGGAGAGTCCCACACCCCGCACGCACCCCTGGGGCCTTCAGCCTCAGCTGGGCCGTTTGAAAGGGGGCAGAAAGCTGCCTGCCAAGAGGGTTCCTGGGTAGGAGGGGCGCTGCGCAGAGGCGGGTCACCCTGCTGGGGCTCTGCTGTCGGCACCCCTGGCGGGAAATGGCCCCGCCCAGCACAGCTGAGCACGGCACCACATTCTCCGTATTTTCCCCAATGCGTGTCCTGGGTGCGGCCGCGGAACAGATGCCCGGACGCCACAGTCGCTCGAACGCTCAGCTTCCCTTCAGCGGCTGTGTGTCCGTCAGCTCCGGATGCCCTGACAAAGCACCGCAGATGGGGGACCCAGTAACAGAAACTCCTTTCCTTGAAGTCCTGGCAGCCTTAGAAGCCCAAGATCAGGGGCGGCAAGTCCCTGTCCCTCGGGCCTCTGTGCTTGGCTGCGGACGGCCGTCCTCTCCCTGTGGCCTGTGTGCACACACTCATGGCGTCTTATTTTCTGCTTAGCACACCCGTCGTGTTGGACCAGGGCGCTGTCCATATCACCTCACTTGCCCCTCTGAAGGCCCCGCCTCCAAAGACAGTCACACATTCTAAAGTCCTGGGGCTTCGGACTCCACCCACCATGTGGACTTGGGGGGGACCCAGTTCCCTAACAGAGGGCATACCATCTCCCCCCGCCCCCAGCCATGGGCCCAAAGCCCCTTCCCTTGCCGCAGTCCAAGCTGACGGGAGTGGGACAAGGCTCCCAGGCCCTGGGGTGGGAGCCGGTCAGGCCCCCCTTATCTGAGAGCAGGAGCCTGGGGCATGTGAGGGCCGTGTGACCTAGCATTTCCCCTCCTTCCCGCCACTCGGTTAAGCAGAGCCCCCGAGAAATGCCCTGTGCGAGGCCGCGTGCCCCAGCGCTGCTCACGCCCGCGGCCGTTTTTACAGGGAACAAGTCCCCAGAGTCCCCAGAGGGGTTCACAGGAGGGATTCTGGGTAGCCATGATGTGTTGTACTTTTGTGTAATTTTTAATGATCAGAAAATGATCCCGTACAGTGTTCATTAAAAAAAAAAAGATGCACACTGTTTGTATTTTATCTCAACGATGCATTTAGGCTCACCGGGACTGCTAAACGAGATCACCTGTAACTAAGAAGGACAGGGGACGACTCCTTATGCCCCCTGAGTTAGCTGTGTGTGCCCCCCAACGGCAGTCCGCTGCCTCTGAGCGCAGAAACTGATCAGTGTTTGAGTTTCCAGCTCAGGCTGAGAAGCAAGAACGGCGAGCAGTGTCCGGGCTCGTCTGCTGCGCGGGGGAGGGGCTGCAGCTGCAGGAGCCCGTTCTTGCCTTAAGCGCAGACACCTCGAGGCCCGGGGGCGCCCCGGACGCCGGGACAGAGGGCCCCTGTCCGCGGCTGCCCTGTCCCTCCCGGGACGCTAACGTGGCTCTGTTGCCTCCTCAGTACGGCGTGGACGTGATGGCCCGCGACGCCCACGGGAACACGGCGCTGGCCTACGCCCGGCAGGCGCCCAGCCAGGAGTGCGTGGAGGTGCTGCTGCAGTACGGCTGCCCGGACGAGCGCTTCGTGCTCATGGCCACCCCCAACCTGTCGCGGAAGAGCAACAGCCGCAGCGGCGGCGGCGGGCGGGTGCCCACCGTCATCTGAGGCGCGTCTGCGCCCCCACCCGCCGCCCCGCCCTCCTCCCGGCGGTCCCCAGCCACCCTCCCTCACCCGCAGCGAAATCACAGAAGCTGGGCAGCCCCCGCGGGGCGAGGACGGGACCGGACGGAGGCTGCAGGATCGCCCGCTTCCAGGGACGCCCCGCACCGGCGCGCAGGAGCGGCCGCCGGGCCTCGGTGGGTTGACGATAGCACACGGCCCCGGACCCTGGTCCCGGCGGCCCGTAGACAGAGCATGGCACAAGGGACAGGGGCGGGCGCGAGGGGAGGGAGGCAGCGGCGCGGCGAGGGGCGCGCTCCTTCGCCGGCAGTTAAGCACATCAGTACATTTCACCTCCACCGAACGGAACACTTGCATCCCGCGCGTCTCTTCTCCGAGGAGCCTGACGGCGTAAATCAGAAGCGAGCCGAGTTTGTCAGGTCTGAAGCCCCTTCGATGGTGTGCGTCAAATCAGTTGTAGCTAATCTGTCCCGGGAGGACGCTGGCTTCATTACACTCGTATAGCTGAGTTCTTGCGGCATTACCGCCGTTTAATAGGAGCTGATTCGTCATCGCCGGGAAGAACGCACATTAGCCGGGAGGTGGTGCCGCAGCGCGCTCCGGCGCTGGCCACGTGTGATTGCAGGACCCTCGGCGCGGCGCGCTGCCCCGGACGCGCTCCTCCGGGCCCTCGGAGCCGTCCTTTCTAAATTCACTGTCATAATTCCGTCTCCGTTTAATTTTTCAGTCCAAAGAGGGGAAATCAGTTGCTGAGTAGTATTTCACTGCAGTCTCCTTGGTGCAGACACCAAATGGAAAAAGATAAGAGGAACTCAGAAATTCAGGAGGAAATCACAATTTCAGCTCACAGGGACACTCCGGGCGCATTTAGGAAACCGATAAAACGCACTAAAGGTCATTTTTATTTCCCCGAACAGGAGAGAGGTGTCCTGTGCTTTGCCAAGGTGGACTCCTTGGGTCTCAGTCACTCCCGGGCCACGGTGCCCAAGTCACGCAGGCTTCTGTGTTACGTCTTCAGACAAGACGTGTAGAAATCTGTTTGAATAAAAGAAGTTCATAAATATGCATTGATTTTTGTACAGGCGAATGGCACCTCTGTTAATTTATAAATTGAACTGGATGTGAACTAATAATGTGCAGCTGGCTGAGATGAGCAGTTACAGATCGCTGTACAGGCAGGGTGTTCGCCGCGGTAAACACTTCCATCAACGTGATATACAGCTTTTCAAAGGGGGCGCAGCAGAGGAGGAACGGCAGTACAATTTGCTTATTAAAATCAAGAAAGGAAGAGAAGACCCAAGCGTAGTAGAGAGGGGGGAGGAGCGTGGGAGTCCTTGTTACCGACAGCGTGGCTTAGATTTGATCCCGCTTCTGCCGAGAAACGGGGAGGGGCCCCGGCGGGGGGGCGTGATGCCCAGTAGCAGACCCAGTGCATGGCCGTGGTTGATGGTGGCCCCTGCCAGTGGATCTGTGGCCCAGGCTGGCTCACGAGAGTTCCCCAGGCTTTTCCTTGGTGGCCGGCCACCTGTTTTCGTACGTCACCTCTTTGCCATCATCGTCTTAGGCTGCTTCAGATTTCAGCCACCTCCCGCGTGGAGGCCAAACAGACACCCTCAGTTTTAAAGGAAAAAGTGGCTGTGCCCAGAGTCCACGGCAGTGTGACAGGGCGAGGGGGGATGACACAGGACTGACGTCCATGGGCCTCGTTCGCCGGGCCGCCTCGAGAATCTCCTTGCTCTCATATTAACCCTTCTATTTTGTAAGAGGTTTTCCTCTTTCACTTTTTTTTTGTTTGTTTTTTAAAATTAAAGTAGGTAAGAAAAAGTAAAGCTTTACACAGAATCGACATGTAGGCCCGTGTTCCCTAGACACTTCTCACCTTCATGCAGCTCCGTGAAACGTGGCAGTTTCCGGGCACAGCGGGCGCAGAGGGCAGGGCGCAGTCCCGGCACGCAGTTCTTGTGAATGTGAGCAGGGGGAATAAAGTCATTGCCTATTTTTGAAGAAGCATTAGCGTTCTAATCCCGCTGCACACATTCGCCTCCACACAGCCTCTAGCGTAGACGCTACGTAGTGAGCACAGGTAGAGTCTAAAAGAAATTCTTAAATTATTTCACGGTAGTGAGTTCCCCGCGTAGGAATGCTTCGGGAAACGGGATTCCTCGTAAGGCTTCTCTTTGGGATGTATATGAGTATGTACATATTATTATATGTGTTTATAATATATTTTCCCAAATGACTTGTTTTTTCACAGCCTTTCACGCCCTGAATGCTAGATTGGTTTTTCCCCTTCCCTCCCCCCGGCACGGGGACCTCATTGATCCCTCCTCAGAAAGCCCGACCCTCTGCTCGCCTTGGCGAGGCTGGCGGCTCTGGACGGTGGCCTGCGGCCCCGGCTCTGGCCGCGGAGGGGAGGCGTTGGTGGCGCCCGGGGCTTCATACCGCGTCAGACCGGAGGCCTCCTTTGGACCGCTCCCGCTCCCGCCCGAAAGCCTCACCAACGCCCAGGCTGGAGAGGCAGGACCCAGAGCCGGCGCCAGAAATAACCGGCTTGGGGCGGGGCCTGAGCTGTCCTCGTTCGTTTCCTTGCGATGTCTAGGAGGGGACGAGGACTGGAGATGCCACTGCTGTAGCAGCCACACAAGCCTTCTGTTTCCCATTTCCCCTTTGACGAGGCGCGTGAGCAGGCGGTCACAGAGAGGGTGGCCGCAGGCGACCTCGCGGGGTTCCTTCCGTGGCCGAGAACACCCCGCAGAGGAAGGAGCCTGGACTCTCCCCCCGCAGGGTGGACAGATGGTTCGCCAAGCTCAGGGCTCTAGGCCCAGTCCCCTGTCCCTTCCCTCTCCTGTCGTCCTTGGAGGGGACATGCCCGTGAGTCTCGGGTAGGTGCAGTTTTCTGTCTTCGGTAAGCGCAGCAGTGAGGTTACCCCGGAAAGCAGGTGACAGCAGCGGGGCTTTCTGGTCACGGGCCTGCGGGTGCAGAGCAGGGCAGCTCGTTCCGAACTGCCCTGGACTGGAATTCCGACGTGAGCCCGGGCAGCGCGGGGCCTCGGTTCCCTCGCCACCTCCTGAGGTCTCGTCCAGCCTGAGGAGGTCTGCCCGGACCTGGCCGGCCTCTGCCCTCTGGCGCACACGCTGGCCCTTCTTAGTTTCAAGAGACCTGCCGGTATTCAGGGACTTCCCCCACGTTTGCGAAGGAGCTGTCGCTGACGGCACTGGGGCAGGGCTCGGTCCCCCCGGGAAGCCCGCCCAGGGGCCACGCAGACCTGCATCAGCTGGCCCTGCTGACCCCCCGCGCGGCCTCGGGCTCTGTGAAGCTGACGCGGCCTTGCAGGGTGTGGTGACATCGCAAACCGTGTGACAGGTGCGAGCCCGATGCCCGGCCCAGGACTGGCTGTTTGGAGGCGGGCGTGTTCTATTGGGAACAGAAACGTGGGCAGGACCAAAGCCAGGGCCCGGGTCCAGGAAGCTGCCCCTGGGCTGGCACCGGGTCCCCAAGCAGTCGGTGACAGCGCCACGCCCGCCCCCTCCCTGGGAGCCTCTGACGCTCCTCTCTGCTGAGCCCATCAGTGCTCTGAGGTCCCTGCCCCCGAGAGCCCCTCTGCGCAAGGGGGGAGCCCGAACCGCCCCACCCCCACCTCGTCAGCCCCTTACCCAAGTGTGTCCCCCACTTTGTCAGTCTGCTTTGGTTTTCCGGGGGCCCAGGAAGGGCCAAGTCTCACCTCGTGCCCCTCAGTCAGCGACCGTGACCCGAGATGATGCCTTTGCCTTCAGGGCCGCCTCTGGGTGCCGAGGGGCCTCTTTTACATCCTTTGAACTTCGGAGCTTGCTGGGGGCACGCAGGCTGGGCTCTTGGCCCCACTCTCTCCTCCCCTCCCTCCCTGAGCTCCCACTGTGTAACCCGGCCTCCGCCCCGCCGGGGGGGCTTCCTGTTCAGAGGGCCGTGAGCTTGTCCTGTGCCTGCACTTGGCCATCAGTCTGCCCCCTGAGAGTGGCCATTGGGTCCTGCCTGCCCCCCGCTGTGCTCATGCATTGACATGGGTCCCCATGGCTCCTACACTGCCAGCCCTTTCTCCGAGCATTTAGAATGTTCTGGAAATGAGGGGAGTCCACATTCCCACCTCGGGAGGTTCGGAAGCCTTGCAACAATGTAGATACTCTTAACTTCCCCAGAGGAAACGGGGACTGGGAAGCAGACCAGGTACCTGGGTGGGCTGCTTCCCCTCCCCCACATCTGCTCTGTGTCTGCCCCCGCCCCCACACACACACACTCCCACAAGGCCGGCGCAACTTTTCTAGAACTCCCCTGGGTTGTATTTATGTCCTTCAAGCAAACAAATTGAAAAGCAGTCAGGAAGGGATTCAGATAGAAATGTGCAGAAGGTACACATCTTTCTCTCCCAGGAAATATAATTTATTCCTAACGGCTCCTGCAGCGTGGGCTTCACACGTCGCGAGGCCGTGCGTCAAAGTGATTCACCCTCATCCTTCACCAAAAAGCTGAACGAGGGCCTCCGGCATCCAGACTTGGTTTTTCTCTCTCAGCCACTCTCGTCTGGTCCCCAGGCCACCCGCCTCCAGGCCCCAAGCGTGCTGCCCCCCTGGGCGGGGCCCCCCACGGCCCACGTGGCCTGCAGCGAGGCAGGGGGCCACACTGCTCTGCGCCACACTCCCGCGCCTGGCGGCCTTTCAGCCCGAAGTCAGGTTCCCCCCGGAGACGCAGGAGCAGCGGTGGCCCTTGGGGTGGGTGCAGACGTCACTGCCAGGCAGCAGTCACGGGAGCCCGAGGGGCCGCGACATCCGCGGTGAGGGAGGAGCGAGGCCGCCGGGTCAGCACGGCCCCGCTGGGCCCCTGACCGCTCGCCTCACCGGGAAGAAGGAACCACTTAGACATTCGTCTGTCCGCAGCACGTGCTCCTCCCCTTCGAGAAGGAACACTGTCCTTCAGCAGGGTTTTAAAAACAACCTCTTGGGTTCCCTGTGTAATTTCGGATGTCTGCTGCTCTTTTTTAAACATAGACTGACACTTTTTCCCAGTGTGGGTGCAAGTTGAGATTACAGGACATTTCACCAGTCAAGGTTTCTGTCTGTTTCTCATCCATGCTGTTCAGAACTCCCGGGTTCTAGAAGTGTTTCGCTCTCACCAGTGTGGAGCAGCCCCTCCTGAGGCGGGGGGCCCGGCGACCGGAGGTGTGCGGTCTCCTCCCCGGTGCCGGGACGGGGGGCTCGCCCGCTCCCAGACGGCAGCGGGGTTTGCCCCCCGGTGGGTGGGACGCTCCTGGGGCCCTCGTGGCACCTGCAGGACTCCCGTGTGCGGAGGTGCGCAGGGGCGCCAGGCGGTCAGGCGTGCGCTGCCCGGGTCAGACCGGGGGACAGGCTCAGGCTTCTCGCCGGGGGACGGGTGCAGGCGGGGTGCCTCTGTGAGTGCGTCCGGCTGCTTCTGCCCTTCGGCCTGGCCTGCGGCATCTCTAGGGAGGAACCCCCCCCGCCCCCCGCGCCTCCCCAAAGGGTGCAGATCAAGCCGCGGTGTCACAGAGACGCGCCACTCAGGACTGGTCTGGAGCTCAGGTGTCCGCGGGATGGTGTGATCTCTGTCTCGGGATGCAGGTGAGAGAAAGGAGCCAAGCCAGGTGCTGGGGACCGTCCCAGGAGGGAGGAGCGAGCCCCCTGAACAGCCCAGCCACCTCAAATCAGATTCTGCTCCCGTCTCCCCCGTGCCAGGTGGTGCCCACCCCGGCCTGGGAAGCTACCGTCCCAGCTGGTTCAAAACCCCGTGAACAGAAGTGGTCGCCCCACCCCTAGAAGCTCACTCAGTGGGTGGCGGCTCATGTCAAACTGAAGGTGCCTGTGCTATTCCCGGGCAACACCCAATGCGGAGGCATCGGACCTGCCTGGGTTCTCCGGGCGGGAGGGTCGAGGCCGGGCCAGGGGTGCGTGACCTAGGGCCGTACGGGGATGTAGCGCTCATGTGAGCTCACCCTGCACCCCAGCCCCACCCACGGGGTCCGCACTGCTTTCCCCCCACGGCAGACTCAGGGTGCACAGACGGACTGGAGCGAGGGTCCGTGAGAAACCGCTCCACAGCAGGTCACGCGTCTCAGTGTTAGAAATGACGCCCCTGCCAGCCTGGAAGAGCATCACGGGTTCCTTCCCCAACCTGGGTTTGGTGTCTAAAATAGATCAAGGTCTGGAGGTCGCAGCCCTGTCCCAGCCTGGGCCCCGCAGGCTGAGGAGGGTGCCCCGTGCTCCTGCTCCCAGGCGCTGCCGGGCCCTGAAGGGAAGCAGCTGGCCCCCCCCCACGCCCCCCCCCCACGCCATCCACACCAGCCGCAGACACACCCCGTGGGCCCGGGGAGGGGCATTGGGTCCTCCTCTGGCCCCAGGTGTGTTTCTGAATGGGGAGCCCCAGCAGGTCAAAGGTGACCGCCGAGAGACATATCCGGGAGGGGGCAGGGACCTCGTAGGATGTTTTCTTGTTTCTGTAAATAGCAATGTATAGAAACTGGAGGAGCAGCCTGGGGTTCGTCCGGAGGTGGGTGGGCTTCGTCATTTTTAGGGTTGTTTTGATATTACCTCATTCAGCAAGTTTCTGTTTCACAATGACTCAATGATACTTTATTTATATTGTTTGTACTGTAATTAAAACCATTGACAGACATTTCATTTCACTTGTTCCTTCATATGACCTTGTTTCGATTAAATATGCCGGTTTGTATTTTCCTGCCCTGGGTTTTTGTGTCCGCTGTACAGTATTCTAAGGGGAGAACAGAAAGACAAACGTGTAAAGTATGGAGCGGGGGCTACAGGGAGAGGCCTCCTTCTAATAAAGAAAGCAGAATATGTCTACGCCACTTCTGTGCAGGTTTTTGTTGGGGTTTTATTGGGGGGGGGGGGTGCTGGGCACTTACCGTGACAGTCGGGTTTCTGTTCCCAGGCGAAGTAGATTGGAGCGCACAGGGGCAGGTGACAGCTGACTGGAGGGGCCACGTTCTCCCAGGCCACGTGAGGAAGGTCTCAGCCCACGCGTGCGCACGCAGGGCTCGAGGGAATGATGAGGCACGTCCGCCCGGACTCCCTCCTGTACCACAAACTCTGAGAGGCCTGGCAGTTCCAGGCGCGGCTCCGCCCCAGACGTGTGGTAAGGAGTCAGTGGGCAGCTGAGCAATAAAACCATTGAAGGACGCTATTAATACTCGTATTACTAATATCATTAAATATTTCTCAGACAAAATACAGAGTGGGGCGAAACAGTTTGTTCTTGTATTATGAACAACTGTAAACCTACTTCCGCCCCACCCTGCATGCCTTGTCTTTATACAGAAAAGTATAAAGAAGGGAAGACACCCCAACTCCCCACCCAGACATCACTGGCCTCTTCGCTGGGAAGACCCCACTCTTGTGACCAGCTTCTCACCTCTGGGGTCCCAGATGCGATGTGGTCCCTTCCTCAAAGTGGCCTCACCCTGCTGGGTCCACCCCGCCCTGCACTTGGCGTGCTGCGTGACCTCCACGGTGCCCTCCTCCCTGAGCTCATGCCCCCTCCCAGCGAGCGCCCCACTTGCGTCCCACGGCCCGGGGTCTGTCGGGGCCACCCCAGCCCACGCGCCCACCGAAGGAACGTGGGCGCGAAAACGGAACCAACTGCAGCCCACCGGCCGCCTTCTCGGGGTGGTCCTGCTTCTCAGGAAACCAAACCTGACAGCGTGGGAGGGCTGAGGGAGTCCGACCTGGAGGAATCCCCAGGCACACAGACCTGACCGCTTCCTGCCAGGCCTGGCCTGTCCCCCCCAGCTGTCCCCAGGCAGTTCAGTGGAACCTCGGTGGTGGCCCACACGCCCCATGGCCAGGACCTGCTTGTCGATGTGCGGGGCTCTCGGTCCTCCGTCATGTGGGTCCCCTGGCGTGCCCTGGCTACCCTCAGCTGTGGGGGACAAAAGCCTGCCATGCTTGCCAGCAGTGAGCGCAGGCGGCCCCTGCCCCACTGAAGCCAAGAAGCCGCTGAACCACCATTTGTCACCGCGCAAGTCCGGGAAGGCACCTAATTGGCCCATAAATGTGGTCGGGTAAGCGCACCCGACGCCCAGAGACACCGCAGGCAATTAGCACTTATTTATTTGTGTGCGGTACTGACCGAGTGCGGGCTGCACGCACCCTCGGGGTCTGTTTATTTCCCAAGCTGGGGGGAAACGGTCTCGTTACTGCGCCACAAAGGGCACGGCGCCCCACGCACTCCCCACATATACTACACACAACACACGCATCACGGTACACAGCACATGTGTGTGACATGTATGCATGTGATGCTACATACACGCATGCACCCAACACACATCTATGCACTATGCACACTACACACACAGCATGCTGCACACATGCACCGTGCTACACGTGTGTGGCACATGCACATGACACCACATGCATGCATGTACCCAAAATGCATCCATGCACTACACACACTGCACTTACACACACACCATGTTATACACAACACAAATGCACCACGCTGCACATGTGTGTGATGCACATGCACACAACACTACATGCATGCATGCACCCAACATGCATCCATGCACTGCACAAAATACACTACACATACACGCCATGCTACACACAACACACGTGCACCGCACTACACACAACACAAGAACCCCGCATATACTACACACAACACATACCACGCTATACGCAACACATGCATACCAAACCACACAATACACATACATACCACACCACATATAACACATGTATACAACACACACCAAACTACACACAGCACGCATGTATACACCACTGCATACAGCGCACATACACAACACACAGCATACATAACACCACACATGCATGCACCACACTACACACAACTCAGTTTCAACACAATACACACAACCCATGCACCACACTGCATCCAACACACATACACACAGAATATGCACACCACACTCTACACATACACGCCCCACATACATACACATTGTATATATACATGCCCCACACATACACACATAAATACACTCCACACATACAACACACATATAAACACCACACACATAGTAAGCATACACACCATGCAATCTACACACACATACCCCACACATACATCACATATACATGCACAGCACAAATGTACACACCAGATGTATACATCCCACACACCCACACGCCACGCACACACGAGCAGGGATGACGGGAGCCTGGCGTTGCCCTGCTCCTGGCTGAGGAATTCCATGATTAACTTGGGAGCGTGGCCGTCTCTGGCGAGATACTCAACAGCCCACGCGCTGTTCGCACCCATGCCATCTGTCCCGGTGACTTTGCCCAGCGGGGGAGGGGCTGCAGAGGGTGGAACGGACCAGGCCCTGCGTCCCCGCCATGTGGGTTCTCAAAAGGCACAGAGACCCGGCCGCTTCCACTCCACGCCGTGCATCTCGGCTTTGCCAAACCGCACCGGGGAAAGGACTCTCCGGAACGTGAGGTGCCGAGTGCTCCCGACGGCTGGTCTGCAGCTCCTCCCACACCTGAGCCGCTCGGTGTGGGAGATGTGGCGCTGCTTGTCATCACCCTAACGCCACGCTCATCGCCAAAGCCATGTGCACGCAGTCGTTCGGGCGTGGACTGCACCAGACGGCCCGGGCCTCCTGGGGCCTCGGGCACCCATCTGGGAGACGGGTGTAATCATGCTCACCCGGAGACTGGCGAAGACTACAGGGTCCATGTTGGGAGAGAACCGAGCACCCCATCCTTGGCGGGCTCACGGTAAGTATGGCCACCACATCACCCTATCCCAGGGAATGCGGGACACCCCTATGCGCAACGCACCACGCGGCTGCGTCCCCAGCCACGTGCAGGCAGGAAACACTTCGTGGGAGGTGGGACAGTGTCGGCACCCGGGGGTGTGTGCGGAAGCCAACACACATGCCGCAAGTCCCATGTCAGCAAGGACAATAGTATGTAGGGTTACATGTATGTGTGTGCGTATGTGCATAGAAACACTCCAAGAAAACATGCAGCAAATGTTAACAGGTGTTCTTTCCGAGATGAATCTTAATTCTTTGCTTATCTGGTTCTTCTGATTCACCTGAACGTTTATCGCTTCTGTAACTTTTTTAAAATAATGAAAGGAAAGGAAATGAGCAGTTATCAACCCCCTAGATATAGGCACTTCGTATTGGAATGTGTGTCCTTTCAGCTTCTAACAAATACAAACATGCTTCTATTTTAAAAATAAAATAACGTTCTTTCATCTACTTTGCAGCCTAGTCTTCCCTTCAAATATTTGTTTTACAATTTTTCAAGCCTCCAGAAAAGTTGGACAGAATATTTCAGTGAACACTCAGAGATGCCTCATTTGTTGCGCTGTTGTTCACATTCTGGCCTGCTGGTGAGGCCGTGGACAGATGAGAGAGAGAAGATGTATTTGCCTTGATAGATGATAGATGATAATTATTGATAATATGATTGATGGATGATAGATAATAGATGACTGATAATATGATCGGTGGGTGATAGATAATGATTGATAATATGATCGGTGGGTGATAGATATTGATAATATGATCGGTGGGTGATAGATAATAGATGATTGATAATATGATCGGTGGATGATAGATAATAGATGATATATAGGAGGTAGACAGGTGACAGATGACTGACTGGTAGGTGACAGACAGACAGATACAGAGAACCATTTGCTGAACCATTTGAAAGGAAATCACCAGCCTCGTGTTTTTTGCCCTTAAGTAAGCGCGAGACCTTCTCCGCTGTCGCTGCTTGGCCATTATCACTCCCAAGGCAGCGCCCTGGCTCTGACAGAACACGCCACCCATATTCAAGCCTCCTCAATCGTCCTGATCATGTTTTCTGCAGCTGATCGGCCTCTCATCTGAGAGCCAATCAATAATCACATGCAGCCCGTAACTGTCGTGATACCCTACTTCTTTAAACATAAATGAGCAGGAACAACTTTTCACGACCAGAAAAAAAAAAAAAAAAAGCTAATACGATGCAAACCCTCCCAGCCGGGCAAGAGGCGGCCGGGTCCCAGCCCTTTGCCCACGTGGCGCTAACACTGTATTTAGGTTTTGTTTCCAATTAGGCAAAAACACAGCCTCTCTGCTGACCCACGTTCCTCCTACCACTGTCGGGCGGAAGGGTCTGTGTCTGATGACAGTGAGCACCTTGGCGTGGCGACCCTCGCGTGTCCTCTGCTCCCGTGGCATTCGGGGCGCTGTCTTCACCTTTCTCTTAATGATGTGGAGACATAGAAGGTATTCACCTTTTACATGCTACGTGTTACAACATGTTTTCCACTGTTTCATTTTTTTTTCATGTTATAGTTTTTTAAGGTACAGATTTTAACACTGTGTCACCAACTCAGAATCCTTGCCTAGTGCTGTGCTGAGGAGGCCTGTCCTGCCACCCCCACCCTCACCCCCCCTACCCCCACCCCCACCGATGACCCACAGCTCCGTTCCTCTTCCAGGACATTCCTCTTATTTCAGGGCACTTTGTTCCATTCACGCTTTTCACCCATCACTCATTTGTGACATTTTATTCTTCCCAAGTGGTTAGCCTATCATGCCAATCTTATTAAAAAATAGAACCCCCTTTTTTTTTTAATTCTTACCCAAGGATATGTGTATTGATTTGAGGGGGGGGGGCATCGATCACTTGGCTCCCGTACGCTCCCGAGCGAGGGATTGAGCCTGCAGCCTAGGCATGTGCCCTGACCTGGAATAGAAGCTGCAGCCTTGCTGGTGCACAGACCAGCACTCCGACCCACTGAGCCACCTGGCCAGGGGGGAAGTCGTTTGAAACGTATGACGCATAAATTATGGAGTATCCACAGCATAGACTAAGATCAGCCACCGAAAAGAACAGGGGTGCCCGGATGTACCGACCTGGAAAGGTGTCCGTGGTGCGCTGTCAAATTAAAAACCCAGCTGGCAGAGCAGTGTACAGACATGCAGCGTGTGACCCCAAGGCAAAGGTCCTGTGTGTATATGTTTGTGTGTGTCCATACATACACACACACAACACTCTGTTGTCCCTCCTGGTCTCCTCCTGCTCCTTGACCTCCAACCGTCGGAAGTCTCAGGACTCAGCCTTGAACTTGGTATATTCCTACCCACAGACCTTCCCAGATGGTTTCTTCTAGACCTAGGGCTTTCGGCATTTGCCTTGACTTCCAGACTTATATTTCCAGTCTTACCTCTCTCCTGGGCTCTAGATGCGTATGTGCACTGCTGAGCAGGCACGTGGGTCTTGGTAGTCAGAAATGCGTTGGGCTGCAAATAATAGAATCCTCAAATAACGGAAGATTAAGCATGAAAGACATTGAATTGTGTCACGGAACAGAACAGTTAGAGGCGGGGAGTCCAGGGCTGGTGACACGGCTCCGGCGTGTTATCTTTTTAAGACGTCAGGTTCTTTCATGCCGCTCCACTCTTGGTGGCAAGAGACCTCACAGTCAAAACGTGGCTGCCACGGCTCCAGCGGCTGCATTCCTGTTACGGAAACACGCCCAAGGCCGTGCGCTAGAGTTTGACGTGGGACCTGGTCAACCTTGAACTGCGATGGCGACGTTCCAAGGTGAGTGATCCAAGCGCTGCCTCTGGGGTGCACACCCGCGTACAAGTGCTCGGTTTCAGCCTGACGCAGCAGCAGGTAAAAACACAGAGAGGGGAATTCCCATTAAGTTAAAGTCAGGAAAAAACCAAACACGTACGTCATCACCGCTATTACTGAGTGCAGTGAGGCAAGGAAAAAAAGGTATACATATTGGAAAAGGAGAGGCAAAGCCCACATAAAAAGTCAGTTGCATTCTGATAGCATCACTACTGAATAACTAGAAATTTCCATGTCAGAAAAGGCTCTCATTTATGACAGCCACCAGCATTTTTAAAAGATTGGGACGAACCCTATGCAAGGTAAAAGGTTATCAGTGTTTAGGGGTGGGTGGCAAGACCTGACTCACAGGCAGCACAGGCCATGGTCCCGTATGACAAGAATCAGGATTGCAGAGATGTTAGCCCTCCCCCTAAATGCCCTGTCAAGTCCAGGCAGTGGCCATCCAGATTCTAAATGGGTTTTTCAAAATAATGGGAAAGGATGATTCTAAAATTCCTTTGGAAGAGAAAATATAACACATTAGCTAAGCAAGTTTTCTAAATGAAGTCACTACACCACGTATCAAAACGACTACAGAGACGGAAGAGAGAAGGCGTTAGAGTGGGGAGTATCGAACAGACCGGAGTCACAGCGAAGTTCTGGAACACGGGCTGTGGTACACGGGGATCCGGAGCAGGATAAAAGTAGCCTTCACATCAAGGGACAGCTGGCTGTCATCTGCACAGAAGTGTGCTTAGACTCTTACCCCACCCTGTGCAAAAATAAATTCCAAATAGATGAAAGCAAAATGTAGAAGCAAATGGTACAAAAATACTTAAAAATAAAACATTTTATGACCCTGGGCTAGAGAAGGATTGCCTGCCTCGTCAAGTTTAAAAAGCAAAAGCCTGGAAAAATGGACAGATTCGATGACATAAAAATGTAACATTATTATCCAGGAAAATGCATAGTTTTCCTTTCCTTAGAGGCTCCCGCGCCCAGCACCTCGGTCACCAAGGGGGGCCACACAGGAGGGAGAAAGGAAAACCCCTCTGACAGATGGAGTCAGGAGCTCCGGCTGTAAACATGTTCACCGGAAGCCTTGAAATCTTCACGCCGTAAATAGTGTTATTCTGAATGAAGAGAGGCTAAAACTCATTGTGTCCAAGTGCAGTTTATGGGACTTGATTGGATGGTGGTTTCTCTAGAAAGTATGAAATATGAGACAACTGAGGACTTCTGCATCCGCGGTGGGTGCTCCTGGAGAACTGCTGGGAACTGCCTCGGACAGGGGACGGTTTCCGAGAAAGGTAGCCAACGTCTTCATTCTCAGAAGACACAGAAGCTCTACAGCGATTCAGTAGCAAATAACGACATGAACTACTGTAAAATGTAGGCAAAGGGCATACAGACGCTCGCTTGCTGTTCTTTTCATGTCTTCATGTTCGAAAGTTTCCAAAATAATAATTGGAGCGAGAACACACGGAATTAGATCAAATGTGACAATAAAATGGCCTTTCGGTAAAAGTGAACGGCAAAACCCCCCAGCCCGTTCCGAGAACCAGAAAATCGCCAGGGCCCCTGGGTGTGTCTCCCGCCGGAGGCACCGTTCTCTTGAATGTGTGCGAAGTGCTCCCTTGCTTTTAAAAACCAGCTTCGCCATCTTCCACGTTAGTTTTGCTGGTTTCCAAATCTTATAACACTTGGATCCTTTTTTTCCCCATTAAACAGATTTTCCAAGATCTGTCCGCACCGTGTGTCCCTGAAGTTCACGCACTGGTATTTCCCAGAACGTCAGTAGGCCGCGGTTTACTTATTCATTCTCCTCTCTCTTGATCAAGGTCCTGGGGGTGTCCGTCCCCATCCAGGCTGCCAAGAATATTCTCGGTCACGCTTCCGGCACACGTGTTCCAGGGTCCCGCTGGGCCCCTGGTCTTCGACTTTCCCCATGTGCGCTGTCCAGCAGGATTGGAAAACGTGTGTCCTCCTGCGGCTTTTAAAGTTGAAATCTCCATTGTTTAACGTAACGTTAAGAGTTGAAAAGGATGTACGTTTGGCACATTATAGGGAACAGGAACTTTTTTTTTTTTTTTTTTTTTGGTGATAAAGGAAAGGAGTCTTTATCGAAAGGCTACACAATTTTGGAATCACAGCTTTCCACACACGTCAGTCACTTAAGCTCTTTAAGGCCTATCAGTTCTCCTAGCATTCCCTCTCTTAGTTTTCAATTCTTATTTCAATAGGGTTAGTTTACAAACTAAAGCCACATAAGATGCAAAAGCTACTCAGTTTTAGAAGAATGGCAGGCTTCTACCTCCAAGCCCGTCCCCTCGAGAACACCCAGAGAATAAACCTGCCCCCCTCTGCCAGGCCAGCCCAGCCCAAGGCTGCGCCTTGAGTTTCTTCTCCCACCCGAAACCCAAACAAATTACCATCCCATGGGAAATGCAGCACGATGATCCGGGTGTCCTTCCAGGGAGAGGAGGAGCCATAAGCAGGGACATTTTTAAATAAAATAGTTACAGTATAGGCTCTTTTCATTTTTTGAGGTAGTTTTCTTTCATCGTACTCCAAATGCAGTGCACCTAACATTCATATTTTACAGCCGTCCGTCTCGAGAGACGATGGTGTAGCTTCTTAAGAGTCTATCTGCACCGCCGAGAATGGCTGTGCAGTCCGACTCGGGAGTGACACGGTATCTGTCTCCTCCCGTGTTGAATCGACATCTTGCGATGACGCTGGAGTGTCCTCTCCAGTGAAGCTGAAGCTACAGAGCCTGGGCAGGGTGATATGGAGGGTCTGCTGTTGCCCATGCAGCAGACCCCCCCTCTCTTCGCAGCTGAAGGGTCCAAGGGAAAGACGGAGTCGATACAGCTTGGCTTCAGGTGCGCCGCAGGAGTTG
Source organism: Furipterus horrens (assembly GCF_987537825.1). Taxonomy (NCBI): domain Eukaryota; kingdom Metazoa; phylum Chordata; class Mammalia; order Chiroptera; family Furipteridae; genus Furipterus; species Furipterus horrens. The sequence continues at coordinate 215,904,472 of NW_028327171.1, forward strand.
CCGGTGTTGACTACAATGTCAAACCGCCTTAGGGACTCCGGCTCCGGATTTTCTGTCGGGGTTTACTCCCTTAGCCTTTCCCCTGAAGAGGTATGCCGCAAGGCAGCGGAGGTTTTTTGGAATCAGAGTTTTCCTTCTCTGCATATTTTACAAGGAATGTAGAAAACAGTAGAGGATTTTGTCAAAGCTAGAAAGCAGAAGGCGGCCCAGTCCGATGGCCGGCAGCTAACAAATATCTCATTGTCTGCCTCTCTTCACAGGGAGCGCTGGGAGGCCTTCAGGCCACAGCACCTTCCAGGGATGTGTCCCATGGGTGCAGGCCCCTGACAACTTGGCGTCCGCCATCCTCCTCCTCAAAGTCCCATGAACGGCAGGCACTTAAAGTCCCATGAACGGCTCTCCGACACTCAGAAATCTTACTCTGCTCCGTTTTTTTTTTTTCTTGAAATCACTTGTATTCCATTCTCCCACAAGATTGTACCCTGATAGTTGTACCCATAAAGGTCCCTTACTGATCACCGTTATACGTCTCTGCAGGGCCGCTGTGTGTGTGACGTGGAGTTTTACCTTCCCGCGACCTCACTTCTCTGACTGCCCAACGCCGTCCGTAAGGACGGACCTGCCAGCTGACGACTGGGCTGGGCCCTCTGCCCTGCCGCTGAAACAGTGAGCTGGAAGCTACCTCCTGACTCGGGAAAGATTCGTTAGACCGTCATCTGTCACTCCTTTTCAGCACGGACGTCAGGGTCTCTCTGGGCCTTTGTCTGACAGTCTAGAATGGCTTTCACAACCTGGGGTGAGGCCCCAAGGCAAGGATGTGGGCGTGGGGAAGGGAACGTGGAAGGAGGGGCCTGTGAGAGGGGGAGAGGTAGGAAGGAGGGACATGTGGAACTTGGTCTGAAAAGACTTCCTTAAAACCATCAGTGTTCCCTTTACCGCTGGGAAGCGCCGTGTGCACCCCCCTTTGAGACCCCTGTTCTGGAATACACCCCTGCAGGCGAAACTGCCGTGTGGCCGAGTCCGCGGCGTCTGACTGACGGACTTCACAATGTAACAGGCAAACTGTCTTCCAGCGCTGTCCAGAACTAGCTCCCCGCCACCCGGTGTGCGCGTCCCGGCTGCCACCTGTAGAGTCGGACTCCTCAGACGTGGCCCCAGTGGGTGTGAAAGGGAGTTTCCCTGTGCCCTTAGGGACGTGTCTCTGCCTGAGCACACACCCCTCGGTGTACCCATCAGTCACGTGTCTCATCCATGCGATGCCTGTTCGCGTGGGGGTTTTTTTCCTACTTTTTTACTGATTAATTTCTGGGTCTCTTTCACTAGCAGCATCCATTGTTCTAGAATTTTTGTAATTTAGACCAATTTTTTGCCAAGATTTTCTTCTCGTTTGCGGCTCTTTTTTTAACACTCTCATTGTTGAACTGGTTGGAGAAATCCTTTCCCTTTGAAAAAAGATTCTTCTGTATTTGCTTCTAAGAATGTTGTCTAATCAACATCTTTAATCTACTCATAATTAGTGTGTGTGTGTGTGTGTGTGTGTGTGTGGAAAGCATTTCATTTCTTTTCTTTTTTCTTTTTTTTTTTTTCCTGGAGAGATAATCAGTCCCCTCAGCACCATTTACTGAAAACTCTGATCAGTCAAGCATACATACATGCATGGGGTGTATGTCCTGGGCTTTCAGTTCTGTTTCACTGCTCAGTGTGTGCATTCCTGTGCCGATAGTACGTCGCCTTCATTACCAGAAGTGCACACGGCCTGGCCTCTTGTAAGATACATCCTTCACCTTATTTCCTTCCTCAGGTGTGTCATGGGTGTTCTTAACCCAAGTTCTTCAAAATCCTCATGGGGTTTTCACTGAGTCTGCTAGACCGGCTGGGGATAGCTCACCCATTCCTGACCCTGAATCCTTCTCTCCCCGACCACGGTGTTTCTCTCCGTGTATCTGATACTCTAAGCACCTTACAATTGTGTTGTTCTTCAGTGTCTTCCGTAAATATGTTTTTGGTCCCCTCCTCATGCTTGAGTCACCTATTTATTTTTCTTATCTTACTGCTTTGGTTACAAGGTTGAATAAAGGTAGTAATTGTGGTTCTCTTGTTCATTTTTTATAGTAATGTGTAGTGCTTCTTGCCTAACAAACGTAAAAAATACGGAGAGAACACTGGGTCTCCATCGGGGGTGTGGGTCCCTGTCCCTCTTCGTCACAAGTGCCTCCCCAGCCGCTTGAAGAGCATCTGGTTCATGGGGACCTTCCTCTAGTCATGAAAGAGTGTCCACCTGATCTTACAAACCTTTTAATATTGAAAATCCTTACATTATTTTTTATTATAAGCTTTGCTAACTTAAAGAGTCACATTGGTACTTCGTTTTGGCTGTAGCGTGTGTCTCTTTGAATAATGTTACATGCTCGTCAGCAATTAAGGAAGAAAGCATGCACTCCCCTGCTCTAACCCCTCCAGTGGCTTCCTGTATCATTTGGATTTTGAAATAAAACCCAAAATGTTTCCCAGATCCTCCAAGGCCTTCCACGGTCAAGTGCATGGCTATGGCTGCCTCTGTGGCTCCACTGTCCCCCCACGGTCCTTGCCAGTTGGCTCAGGTCACAGGAGTCTCGCTGCAGGTCCTTCTGCCTGGAACACTCTCCCCCCAAAGCTGCATCTCCTTTGCTTCTTGCAGGAGCTGCCCCACGGTCCCCCAATCAGCCAGGTTGTCCCTGACCTCCCTCTCCCTACCTCCTTGCTCCGCCTTCTTCTCCTTCCCGTCAGCAGTATGTCTTCTAACCCCTGGCATTACATCACACGCGTTGATTGGTTTGGTTTGTGTTCACCGCACCCACAGAATGCAAGCTGCACCCCGAGACCAGAAAGAGCATCAATATTTGTGGAATCCAGGAGCCGGCATCTCGCCTCCCACGAACTGTCCATCCGGCCCTTTCCCAGCTCCCTCGCTCTTTTCTCCTAGTTCTTTGCATGGGCGCTCGTGACTCCATCTTGTCGTGTTTCCGACAAGTGTTCCTCCCAGTTGTTTCCTGCCGTTTTAATTGTTTTCTGACCTTTTTAACGAATAGGCGCCTTGGTTCTTCAGGTGCTGTCTGTTCCTCGTGTGCCCCTCTGAGCAGATAATTACTCAGGTAATCCTCTTCCCTAGGGTTTGAAGGGTTCCTTTCGTGCCCTGAACCCTTTAATCCACCGGTAACTGATCTGTGGGGAGGTGGGGGGGCGTGAAGGGCTGTTCTGTCCTTTCCCCTAATTATCCAGCTCCCCCAAATACCACAGGGGTGACGTCTTCCTTCTCTGCAAGTTGATGGGGCTTCCTTTAGCATAGATTACGCGTTCACATTTTTAAAGTCTGTTTCTGAGTCAGGTTTCCCGTTGGTTATGCAACGTAATCAGATATGACCTAATGCAGCCGCCTCCCTGCATGTGACCCTGGGTCGGCCACGCGTAGGCGGCGTCGCCGTGGGACAGCGCTTAGCCGCTCTGGGCCCCAGTTTTCTCACTTGCTGCACGTGGGTGACAGACACACAAAACTGCCACTTGGTAGGTCCAGAAATTCTAGCAAGTCCCAGCAGTGCTGTGTGCTGACACGTGATACCTAGCTCATGGGGTTGCAACGAGTGTTCAGCCAACTAATGAAAACGGCAGGTGCTCAGGAGAAGGCCCCGCCCGCTCCCACGGACATTAGATGCCAGCAAGTGCCCGTCCCCATCAGGCTCCTAGTTAACCCCTCCCCCACCCCAGCCACGCTCTTCCACTGCTGCTTCCAGACTTCCGCGGGAATCGCACGGTCCGGTTTCAGGTGCTGCTTCTGGGCTTCTGATTGGGACCCCATCGGGGCGATCTGTAATGTGGGGGAGCACTGACGTCTTGGCCATCCTTGTCCTCCCACCAGCCACACGCCGGCCTCCTATCGGCTCGGGGTCCTCTGATGTGTCTCCTCAGAGTGAAAGGTCAAGGGCAAGAGAGGGGGGAGCAGGATGCAGCGTCTGGGAGCTACCCCCCCCCCGGCCCCCTCTGTCCCAGGGCTGGGGGCGGACAGGGCTCTGCTCCCGCTGAACCGTTACTCCAAGACCAAGGCGGCCGGGCCACAAGGAGATCACGTCGACGCGAGATTTTCCCGCGAGCAGCACCTGTTCCTCCGGCAGCGGCACAGGACGCGTGGAGAGGTGGGCCACTGGCCGAGTGCCTCGGAAGCTGCGGGCTGTGGTCACGGCTACACGTCTCCAAACTGGGCCGCAAAGCCCTCCGCGTCCTTGCTGGTCAAATGGCCCGAACCGTGCAGGGTGGAAGAACTAGTAGTTTTTTGTTTTTTGTTTTTTTAAGCTTTATTTTAACTTTATTACTGCTATATTAATTATTAACAAATATTTCTTTGCATTTGGCCATGAGAATACATCTTGTAGGTTTTTAACTATAAGGCCCCCAGATATTTTATTCTGAAAGCCATTTATGCATTTGTACTGAAGCCATCATGCTTCCCATGAACTGCTCCTGACCAATAACTGAGCAAGACAGAGATACTAAAACAGACTTGTTTCTGGCTGATGTTGACCTCCTCTGATGGCTAACTTTGTGTCAAAAACTGCCCAACAGCCTTTCCAAAACTGTAATCATTCAGCATGGGGTTCAGCTGGTTGTTGTCCTAATACATGACCTGAAGATTTGTGTTGAAAGAAACAGGTTTTTATTAATAGTGTTCCAATTTGGCAGGGAGTGGGGGTGGGCATTGAGAGCACTCCTGCTCTTAGCCCCTCTCTCCCATGAGACTCAGAGCTTGCCTTGCTCCCCAAAAGATTACAAGCCAAAACCGTGCCCAGAAGTTCATTTCCTTATCTGTCCTTTTAGGAGCTTAAACCAGTCATGAAAACAGATCTCCATTCTCTCTGGAATGTGCACGCGTGGGTTTCATAGTCGCCATCCTCCCACAGCAGCTCTCGCCTTCAGGTCTGGGGTGCACTGCTCTCAGTCCCCACGCAGCAGTCAGGACAGAACTAGTAGTTTTTATTATTATTATTAACTTGCTCATTCCTTCCTTTTGCGAGCGCACGCCGAAGGCCCGAGGGGCTGTGCGGAGACTGGAGACCAGCACCCCCTCGAGAGCTCTGGGCTCCCCCGGAAGACCACCCCAGCACGCACTGGAGGGCGTTCAGGCCCTGAGCCCAAGGGAGGGGGATGCTGAGCCAGCGCAGTGCTGTGCAGCCTCTGCAGAGGGGCAGGGGGCTGGGGAGGGGCGGGGACTCCCAGGAGGCAGGGTGGCCCTGCATTCGCCCTCAGCTCTCCGCCCGGTGCCCACGGCGCTGCCATCCGATGCCCGCCGGGCGCCCCGTGGTGGCCGGCGGTGGCCGCTGAGCTCCAGGGAGTGAGATGGCGCCTCCTGCTTCCAGAGAGGATGTGGCTCCTACGTGGGAGCAGGAACTCGAGCCGAGGCGCATCTGAACTGAGGAACGAGGTGACCCCGGGGGGCACCGGGCTCCACGCAGCTGATCTGGGGCAGAGGAGCTGCCCTGTCAGCTGAGGCCTGGTCCCCAGCAGCTCCAGTGTGGAGTCGTTGCCTGGGGCTCGGGATAGGCCAGGTTACTGGGGCCCCTCCCCTAGGCTGCTCTCCCTGAGCACACCCTGGGCCACTCTGGCTGGGGAATGGTGACCTCCCACACTGGAACTAGCTGCCTGCCCCCTTGGCTCTGAGGACCCAAGGGTGTGTTCTGCACCCAGGTGCCTTTGGGGTCCTGGAGCTTAGCACAGTGCCCGCAGAGGACAGCTTCGCCCGCTTTGAGGACACTTTCGGCTGACACATGACTGGGTCACAGCTCTGGCATTCATGGGACAGTCCCTGACCAACTGCAGTCAGGGGGCCTCTGCATGCAGGTGGCCGGAGGAAGGACAGGCCGCCTCCCTAGGGTCTCTTGGGAACTGGCTCCCACTGCGGTCCCCTCCTTTTGTCTGGGGGCCTCCACTTGGCTGCAAAACTGCCTTCTGCAGAGAGTAATTAGAGGAAAGAATGAAAACTCTTGACTTTACAAATGTGATTTTGCAAAATGAGGCTGAAAGATGAATCTGTCTTCACTATTATTCATTAAGGAAAGCCCTTTATAAATCCCAAATTAACAATTTCTCATTTAAAGATGGGCGATTATCATTCTTTTCTGGTAATTTATAGCTTTCAAAATGCTGAAACACGAGAATCATTGGCGGGGGTGGGGGGGGATCTCAGCCATGGTCATGGAAAATGGAAATCCACTTTGACACTATTGATAAACATTTAAAAAATGATCAATACTCTTAAGTCCAAAGGTGATCATCACACACAAGCGTGTTAAACAACTGCTTTGGCAATACACCGGTTCCGAGGGGCCACAGGAAGCCCCGTTTCCGGTGTCCTGGCGGCACGGTGATCTGGTTGGTGTGCCTGCCCGTCTGGCTGGGTTTGACCCGGCTCAGAGGTCCTTTGACGACAGAGTGACGACAGCTGACATTCTTGTCTTCGCTTCCACAGTGCCTGGGCCCCGACGGCTTGCTGAGTTATCCCTCTGGAAGAGGTAGGTGTCTGCACAGAGGAGGAACCATGCGAATACTAGGAAGCACTGGGAAGGCCTTTCCGAGACAAGATTGATGTCACCACTCCTGGGTGACACACTTACTGAGAACTTGCCTGCTGGCGTCAGGGCACGCTCCCCCCACCACCCCAGGCCACCCTCAGGGGCTGCGACGCTGGGTCTAAGCTATAACAGCAGGTCCCGTCCCATAACACATGTGCGTACCTGAGGCCGTGCAGTTTTATGGGAAAAGACTGGGCTGAAGAGGCAAGGAGTCATCCTACCGCGGCACCTTGGCTCGATGGTCACTGGCCCACATGACTGTCACCCCCCATGGCCCCTGGGCTCTTCAAGAGCATGGACACAGAAGCATGGCCTGACACCTGTTTGCTGAGTGAGTGAGGAGGGTGCTGCTCACCAGGCCCATCTCCTCCAAGGACAGGCCCGAGGACAATGCCTGAGCTACAGCAGGACAAACCTGGGGCTGGGCAGGTAGACGGACTGTCAATAAAGCACCTGAGCTACACACAGCAGCCTGGACCCCAAGGAAGTGCTGCAGAGGGGGAGCGGGTGAGGTCCTCATCGGGGAGAAGGAGGGAACCCCATGGGGCTCATGCTAGCCAGGTGTGCCCAGCCCACACGGCAACCTTGCCCAAATCAGCTGTTGTCAGCCCCGCTGGTGCCGAAGGGGCAATTGAAATTGGAGCATTAATCGTCCAAGGACGGGGCCCAGGTGACCTGAGACCGCAGGCCTAAGCGAGCTGCTGCTGTGGTCTGACATATGACCAAGCACTTCACCCGTGTCACATCGCTGACCTCCCAGAAACCGAGATGCCTTGAAGGTCAGGCCTGTGCCAGCCAGGTCATCAGGGGCAGAAGCAAAGGTTTGGATGGGGAACTGCTTTGGTCAGGGTTGGCTAAGGAGGGCTCACTAGGATCCGGCTGCCCACCAGTGCTCTCTCTCCTGCAAGATCCACCCGATTTCAGATAAATACATGGCCTCTGCTCAGAGGGGAAGATAAGGGAGACTGGAAACAGGGCCACACGTCCCAGGCCCCCACCCACCATCCCACAGCCACCAGCACGAGCACTAAAGCTCTGCGTCCCCACCGCTTTCCCACCAGCAGCCTCTGTCTCCCACCTCTTACCCAGCAGCTCCGTGGCTCGGCCTGGCGGGGACCCCGGGCCGGAGTACGTACCCGTGGCCTAGGCCTCAGCACGCAAGCCTTGTGGAGAGAGGGAGAGAGATGGGGGTTTGGGGGTGACCCAGTCGCCGTGCCCCAGGCCCCTTTCTGGAGGTCTGGCTTCTACCTCTGCAGATGGGGAGCCTCCTGCTTTCACGCCCGCCCTGGGAGAGGTGAGCGGGCAGGAAGACGCTGGGTACAGGGTCGGCTTTGCCCAGTTCTGCTTGCGTCCTAGGCCCCGCTACCTGGCTGCCGCGCTGGTGGAGGCGGCCTGAAGTTGTCACACAGAACCGCCCTCGGGGTTTTCGACAGCCTGGCTGCTCCCATTCCTGCCCCAGGAGGCCCCTCCAGGCGGGGCGAGTCAGCTGGCTTTTGTCATTCAGAGCCGGTGCGGAGTTCCCTCCCTAGGGGTTGGGCGGCCACTTCCAAACCCCACAGGCTCTCCGCTCCCCGCGGAGCCCCGGCTGGGCCAGGTGCGTCTGCGGAAGTCGGGCCGGGGCAGGGATGCGGCCCGGGTGGGAGGTGAGGGACCGGAGTCAGCCCGAGCCAGGGCAGGAGGCAGGCCTAATAGGACGCGTTGTGTGTAATCCCATTTCGGCCTTTGTCATGCGGGGCGGCCGCTGAGCCCGAGCTGGGGGGCCGCGTCCTTTAAGAGGACGAGCGGCCACACCAGAGACGGCCGGCAGGACAAAGACAGAGAGGGACCCAGCGGTGGGGAAATAAAGAGATGAAGGCTTGCCGGGGCGGGGTTGGGGGGGTGGGGGAGCTGACGTCCGCCTCCAGGGCTGCGCCCGGCCCCAGGCGTTAGCTCGGACCCTAGGCCGCGCTCTGGGAGCCGGCGCGCCTTTGGACCTAACCCGATTTCGCGCTCTGGCCCGGGGGCGCTACCCGAGCAAGGTCGCGCGGGGCCGGGATTCGCCCGCGGGTATGGCGGCAGCGCCCCCGACGGCCTCCCGGTCTCCCTCAAGCTGCGGGACCTCTGTGTGACCCGACCTCTTTTCCCTCTCCCTCGAAGCCCACGCAGCCCACGACCGTCCGGGCAGGCCCAGGGTCCCCGCGTGGTCTAGTGGCCTCTCCGTGAGCTGCCCCGGCCTCAGTTCCCGGTCCCTAGCCAGGCCTGTGGCGCAGGACTCGGAGGGGTCCTGCTCCATGCAGGGCGCGGAGGGGGGCCTGAGCGCAGCGATAGAAGGGGGCAGTCCAGGGCCCACACCCGTGTGCGTCTGGGCAACTCCTCGCGGTGGAGGCCGGGGCGTTGGTGGTGGGCCGCGGGGTGCGGATTGGTTTGGCCTGCCCGGGGAAAGCTCACAGGCCAGGTGGGGGCGGGGGGCGAGGCGGGCTGCCGTGGGGGCTATCCCGAGACCGGAATGGGTGGTTCCCCAGGGTGGAGGTTCGGGCTGTGTACGGAGAGCTCAGAGAGCAAACAGGGGGACGTGGTCTGAGGAGTGGGGTGTGGGGGCCAGACACAAGACCCGGAGTCTCCACGCTGGGTGGGTGGGGGGGAACTGGGGGTGGAGCGCAGAGGCGCAGGCCCAGCGAAGGGGCTTCCCGCGGGGGAGGCGTCGCCGGGAGTTCGGGGAGCCGAGAGGCGCAGGCTCGCGTGCACAGTGGACGCGCCGCTTTTCAGGGCGCGCGGGTCGGCGTTTTCGGCTCCTGCAGGGGGGCAGAACCCTCGGCTATGCGGGACCCAGGAAAGCAGGGAGACGGGGGCAGGCGGGGTTAGAGGCAACGCTCTCCCGCGCTCAGCCCACGCCCAGGGCGCACACGGCCCTGCTCACCACAGAGCGGCTCCCTGGGGAGGGGTGCCCTCCCAAGGACCCGGGGCCGAGCTGGAAACCTGCGCCGCTTTGGGGGCAGCAGCACCTCGCGCTGACCGAAGAGCCCGCGACGAGGAGCCTCCTCTCTTGCTCCGGAGTAGGCCCGTCCTACTCCCCAGGCCGGGACTTGACCCCCAGCAGCCTGAGACCGGCGGCACGTCTCGCCCAGCCCTCGGAGGGCTTCCCTAGGGGCGGCCGTCCTCTCCTGGGGCACGGAGCCGGCAAGCCTGCGTCGCGATCGCGCGAGGAGGCCGCAGTGCTTTCGCGATCCTCTCCGCCAGCGTCTCGCACCCGGCGCGTCGAGGCGAACGCACTTCCTGACCGTTCCCCAAAGCCGCGGAGGGCGGAAGTCAGCTCAGGTCTCTCACTTCTGCGCTGCTCAAGTAGGCAATCAATTCTTATGATGTAATTGTAATGGACGCAGGGTGTCTTCACACATATGGCGTTGCTTTTGTGTCGAGGTTTCAGGTGCTTTATTACTCAGACGGTGCGATTTGCATTCATGTTTGGTTACAAAGATCATATTTCTCCTGTTTGCACCATAAGGGCCTGGAATGAAGATGGATGTCACCTCCCGTCAACCAGGCCGCTCCAGCAGACCCCCAGCCCCAGACCCGGGCACGGCAGAGCCCCAGCGCTGGCGCACAGCTTGCGGAAGGGAGGGAGGCGGTGCTGTGAGGTGGCCTTCCGGGAAGCCCCAGCACACCAGAAGGTCCAAGCAGAGGCCACCTGCTCGGGCTGTGTGCATCTGAACAGAGGCCCGAGGTCCATGGGGACAGAAAGAGGGACACGTGCATAGGAGCCTCCTTCTCAAGGTGGCTACGGGGCTGCGTGGACACCATGTCTCCCACAGGCGCGCATCTAGCCAGGGCCACGAAACGCGTGTGCAGGCCCGGCACTCCCCACCGCCGCCAGATCCCAAGGCCACCTGGACATCCGTCCCAGCTTCCGGACCCCCGTGCCGAGGGGAACGGGGCGGCTGGGCTGGGGAATGGCCGCGGCTGGAGGGAGCAGGCGCGGAGGGCCTCTGCTAGGCCTGCCTGACGCAGCTCGGACGATTAAGCTAATTAAGCCCGAACAAACGGACGCGAGACCCAGCTGACGCTGCCGGAAGAGAAAGGGCGTCGTGAAATGCAGGTGCCCCGGTCAGCTACCTGCCGAGTGGAGGGTCCTGGCACAGACAACCATTTTCCAACCTGGCTGTTCCTACGAGGCACGAAGTCTCCAAAATTCCAGCTCGGATCAGGGTTGGGGAAGGTTCGGGAACTGCTGACCCAGGCCCTCCAAGTGGTACCCCTGGCCCCTGCAAGGTGCCAGGAGGAGGTTGCTTGGAACCCCAGACCAATCTCAAGAAGGTCCAGCCCAGGGAAGATGGAGATGTGGCTGCTGGTTTTCAAAGTGCCCTCTGTTTTCCCAAGCGGGGAGGACAGTTAGAGCAGGGAGTTGCCCGGTGGAGTAGCTGTTCCCCTGGGGTGGGGGTGGGGCGCTTGAACCCCTGCTTGGGTTGGTAAGCACGGGTGGGAGCAGCCGAGAAGGCCCCAGTGCATGGCGGGGGTGGGGGGCGAGCGGAGGTCCACGGTGCTCCCAAGCGTAATTATTTGATCTGCAGATGTAAGTGGAATTTATTGTAACAACAAATATAGTGATGTCAAAACCCAACCTTGGATTAAAGCCGGCAGCCAAAGGGGAAGTGTATTAATTTCCAGCAGCATCTCGGGCCAGAGCCTATTAGAACAAGCCATTCTTCAGGCCCCCCCATCAGAATTAATCATTGGGAGTTAATTTGAAGCTCAGACAAGTTGCTGTTAATTTAGTGCGGGGAGGACGGGATGGAATAAAAAGCGGAGGTGCTGGCCGAGCCTCGTGGGTCTCATTAATCAGCCAGCTGAGACGGCCTGGCTTGATTACAATTTGCAAAAAAATTCATTAGGGCCCGAGCGATTGACAATTTTTCTCTCTGCCTGTGATGTGACTCATTAGGCAGCCAAATGAAAGCCGTGATGACGGCCATGATGAGAGCGGCCATCAAGGGCCGCTTGTTTATCTTCCCTTGGTCTGTCTCTCGGGCCTCGGCCTCAGCGCCCGCTCTCGAGGGCGCCCCAGCGGTCACGGATTTGGGAGGAGGGGGCAGGAGGGTGGGAGGAGGGGGCAGGAGGGCGGGCGGAGCCCCCGGCCCTCTCCTCGGCCTGCTTCCAAAGGGCGAGGATCACGCAGGCGGGGAGGGCAAAGGAGTTGGGCCCCCAGTGGGGCTCCCTGAAGGCGCCCCCCTGTCCCCACCCGTCCTTGGGAGCTTTACCTTTCCGCAAGGCTTGTGTAGACGCGGCTTCGGACCTCTTTGTGCCCGCCCCCCCAGCCCCCCGGTCCCTGCCACAGTCTTTTGGAGGAGGGTAGGCGTTACACCTGTCATGGAGGAAGGGCATGGGGGGGCACTCCGGCTCTGTTAGCGTGCGCTGTTCTCAATCCCCAGGGTTCCTCCCCCAGGCCCGGAATGTTGGGTGGCGGCGCCCCCGCCAGGGAGGGTGCAGCTCCCCAGGTCCTGCCTTGGTGGAGACCACGCGGCAGCCACAGCTCCGGGGTGGGGGCGCATTTCTGGCCGGGGACTGATCGGCCCAGGTGTGTGTGGGGTGGGGTGGGGGTCTGGGTGCGGCCAGTGTCTCCTCGGGTCTCGATGGCTGCGGCCGCGGGCGTCTGGGCGGTGGAGACTGGCCCGGAGCAGATGACGCCAACCAGCTGCCCGGGTGCGCTCGGTGGCGGGGCCTTTACGGACCTTGTGCCGGGGCAGGCAACACCCCGGGCTCACCCACCACCTGCAGGCCTCAGGGGGCTGGGTGGGGGACAGCAAGGAGCCTCTGCACCTCTCCACACCCCAGAGTCAGCTGAGGCCCTCGGAGGACCGGCCAGTCCGTTTTATTGTGCTCAGACCCCAGTTCTGGGCCATTTACCACCACGGGAAATCTGGCAAAAGCGGCGGGAAACGGTAGCCCGGCTGCGCCTGGCTCTCCCGTGGCGCCGGAAGGTCGGCGGTGAGCCTAGGTGCCCGTGCCCCTCTGCCGCGGGGAGCGGACGCGGTGCAAGCCGTATAAATTAAGTCAATATTAGTATTGACCCAAGGCGACGCGTTTCCCCTTCGCCGTTTGAGAATCTCGGAGGGTGCTGTGCGCACCTGCCTCTCAACCCTCTCTCCCGGCCTCCTTTCGGAGGCTGAGTTTGGCGACGCCACTGGCTTCTCTACGTTCTTTGGACTCCTGGCGTGAAGGCTCCAAGGGCTCCGACACCACGGTCACCCTCTCCACGCCCCTGAGTCACCCGCGTCCTGTCCACGGCAGTCTTTGGTGGGCCTAGATGCTCGAGCCTGGTCGGGCGCTTCGGGGTCAGCAAGGAGCCAGCAGAATGGGCCGGGGTCGGGCATGCGGTACCAGGATTGGGGGAGCGCGGTGGGACTGGGGGTGCAGGCACAACCCTCCCGGCCCAGTTGGCAGCCAGCTCTCCGGGACCCCAGCCGGCCTGCGTCCCTCCCCGCTTCCCGCTTTGTGCTGCTGACCGCCCCAGCGCCCTAGCGGTGGGTGGGTGGTCGGGTCCCGCCCCCTCGGACCCCGCCCGGAGAGGGCGGTGCCCGGCCCACGAGCGCTTCCAACCCCCTCCGCCGGGGAGCTGAGCGCTGCCGGGAAGGCCAGCTTGGCTGGCAGGGTTTCCGCGAGCCTGATTTACGGGCGCTCGGCCCTGTCCGGGGAGCGAGCGCGACTCCTTTTCGGTCAGGGATTTTTGTGAGGAAAAGCGTTTCCTCCCCGTCTGCGGTCGGTTTAGAACATCAGGGGTTCGGGCAAAGCCCCCAGTACTCACACTCCCTCCTTCCGGCGCCAGCCTCCGAGGGACTGAATAGGCTGCAAAAAGGGGGCTCTTAGATTTCTAACGTGAAAAATTGGTTTTCTTAAATGTATCGCCCAATTGGAGGTCTGGCTCTCTGATTGAAAACCTGGTAAGGTGCCGAGCGGCTGACTTCCAGCCAGTCTGAGAACTAGCCAGGGGCGTTCCTCCCGGACAGGTACGGGACCGGCACCCCTCGGAACAGCCAAATCTGGACACACTCATGAGAGCCAGGCAGCGGTCTTTCTTTCCCTGCTCTCTCTCTCCTTTTTATTATGCACAAGACTGAGATTGTTTAAATGTCATAAGTTATAAGAAAATAAGCTACACCGAAATAAATTAAACACAGCGGAGACGTGCTTCGGATAGGATACGCGACCCTGGGAAAGGAAGCCAGGCAGAACCAAAGCAACGCAAATTTCCAGACTGCCCAAGACGGCGGCTTCTCTGCCAACTCAAAAAGCCAGGACAGAAACAAAAGTGTCAACCCCAGCGTGTGTTCTTGCATGTCACGTTTACCTTTGGAACAGTGTGGACAGGTGCGGGTTACAGCAGAGGGTTTGTTTTCTTCTGGAATGTGGGTGGAGAATATTATGAGTGGTTTGGTCCTACAACTTTCAAAATACTGCCGCCGAGACCCAGTCTGTATAGATATCTATGTACAAAGCAGGGCAGTATAATAAATATTTAGTGCGTCTTCAGCTGCGGCTGTAGTCCCTTCGAAAGCAGTCTCTTAAGCCTGTGTAATGAATATACTCTGCATTTACTTGGGATGTCCAAAGTGGGGGGTGACCGAGTTTCGCTCCCAAGGCGCGCAGCGGACCCTGGGTTCCCTCCAGCGCTGCCGCCGTGGCCTGGGCCCTCCCAGGGCCCTCAGGGCCGGGCCTGCTCCAGCTGCTGGTGCTGACTTCTAATAGCGAACCTGCTGACATGGACGGGGATGGGGACGACGATCTTGGGGTTCCGGGAGGGCTCCCCTGTCTTGGAGTTGGCATTGCCGGCCTTCACACGTTTCCACTTAGCCCTGCGGTTCTGGAACCAGATTTTCACCTGCACCTCGCTGAGTTTGAGGGCGTGGGCGATCTGCGAGCGCTCGGTCAGCGACAGGTACTTCTTGCAGTGAAACTCCTTCTCCAGCTCCAGGAGCTGCTCGCTCGTGAAGGCAGTCCGCCGCCGCCGGTTCTTGCCCGTGGACGTGGTGCCGCCGGCCGTGCCGCCGCTGGGCGTGGGCTCCTCCAGCGCGTGGCCGGGGTCGTCCTCCTTGTGAGCCACCTGGCCAGGGAGATTGTCATCCGAGCTGTAGTCCAGATCGCTCTCCAGCGAGAAACTCTCCTCCTTGCCCTTCGGGTCGTCTTCCGCCTTTGACTCGTCTTTCGCTGGCCCTCTGACAGCCCCTACTGAAAGCAAAACCAAACGGGGTTTTATTACATCGCCTTCCCGCGGTGACCGGGGCGTTTTCTCCCTCAGCGAATTGTCTTTCTGGGACATTAACACTTTGCAATTTCCTGGCCTTTGGGGAGGGGTGGGGGCCGTGAGAAAGCTCCAGGGACAGGAGGGGACAGGACTGGCGAAGGCCCTTCGCCCAGAACCATCACTCAAGGGGCTGGCGCGCCTCCTCTGCACCCTCCCAGCGTCCGGCAGCATAAGGCCACAGTAACGGGAGGCGTGAGGCCCAGGAGAGCGTCCTCTTTGTCCCCAGGGTGGAAGCTGGGCGAGCGCCGAGGGGAAGTTCACGATCCCACCCCCAAACCTCAATTTCGCCGCAGCCAGAGTTGGGGCTTAGGGGGCTGCAGATCTCAGATTATGTTTTTTGTGTTTTTTTGAGGGAGATAATCTCGGTCAAAGGGAAGTTTAGTGGCCTAAGGAAAAGTTCCCACCAGACACCCCAACACACCCACCCGCACGCAGATGCATAGCCTCTCAGGGCCGCGATCCCCCCAGGGCGAGCGGGACGCCCCGTGAAGGGGTTAATAGATGTGGGCGCCCTGGCCACAAGCACTGCTGACACTTGGAGCCCAACACGCCCTCCAGGCTGAGACCTACCCGGGACCTGCGCGGGGGAGGGGGTGGGGGTGAGACTTCGCCCAACTCACCGCCAGGCAGATAGGCCGCCCTGCGCGGCAGCTGGCCCGGGGAGCTAAATGCCAGCCCCCTGCCCAATCCAGGGGCCGTGTTTGTTGCGTGGCTTTAAACTCTCCCCAGGGTCCCCGCGGCTCATCCGGGCCGCGTCCTTCCGCTCTTCGGGCGTGGTGGGGTAGCTAGGGCGAGGGTCGGGCGGGGGCTCGGCCTCGCCCCCTCGGCCCCAGCGAGAACCCGGAGTGGCTCGCCCCCGCCTCCTCCCGCCCTCGCGCCCGGGTTACGCGCGCTGCCGACTCACCGAGCGACGCCTGCACCGCCTCGGCCGCGGAGAAGGCGAGCAGAGAGCCCTCCTTGGCCAGGAAGCCTTTGCCGTCCTCGGCGTCAGCTTGCAGCGCCTCCGCCTTGTCGAAGTTGCCACTGCCCGGCAGCGGCTGGGGGGCGAACTTGCGGGCGGCCGCCGCCTCCTGGTGCTGGGGAGACGCGGAGAAGCCTCCGGGCAGCGTGGCCATGAGCGTGGAGGTGAGCGCCATGCCCTGCGCCAGGCTGGAGCAGAAGCCGGTGGGCAGGCTGGGGATCTGGTGGTGCGGGTGCGCGGGAGGCAGCGCGGGCTGCAGCGCGGCCTGGGGCAGCGCGGGCGGCGGCGGCGGCGGCGGCGGCAGCACCACCGGACGGTAGGGCATGAACATGGGGTAGCCGGTGTAGACGAAATGGCCGGGGCTGGGCTGCGGCGGGCTGCCGATCAGCGAGTCTATGCTGAAGGCGGTACTGCTCCCCAGCGGGCGCTGCATCATCATCAGCGACGGCGGGAACGCTGCGCTCATAGACGCGCTCGGGAGAGGCCAGCCAGGGGCGAGAAGTCTTTGCGCCGCGTCGCCGCCAGGCAGCCCGCCGGGCACCTGGAGCACAGTCGGGCAGCGACGGAGCGGCCGCCGGAGAGCAGACGCCGCCGCCCCTCAGCCCTGGGCCTGCTGCATGCCCAGCGGCTGCGGGTGGTACGCGCGGTGAGGTCGTGCGCCCCGGAGCGGAGAGGGCGCCCGGGCTCCGCGGACCAGCCGCAGCCACTGCCAGCCGCTGGCCCGCTGGAGCCTGCGCGCGTAGCGTCCGCGGCCCTGGGTCCCGGCTCACAGCCGTCAGTGCGTCCGTCTGTCCGTCCCGCAGCCCGTTGCCTCCGGCGGGCCGCTGGGGAGCGCGCGAAGCCGGCGCACTTGTCCTCGGCGGGCGCCGCCAGCACCTTTAAATCGCGCTCCTCTCTCTCATTCACATTTTGCCTGCTACCCGGCCGGGCTCGCCTCACGTGGGGCCGACAGCTGCCGCCTATTGGCTGCGCTCGGAGGGGCGGGGGAAGGCGGAGCTCCGCCTCTTCCACCCGGGCTGGCCGCGAGCGGGCAGCGGGCGCCACCGGCGGAGTGCGCGGGCGCGAGAGCCAGCGGCGGCCGCGCTGCGCAAACTTGGAAGGGGCGGTTGGCACCCCCAAGGCCCGAATCCGGCGCCCGGCAGCTTCATCGAGGCTGCCTCCAAGGGCAGTTTCGGGGCGTAGGGTCCGCCTCGGCTGGGCTGAGGGCGTTTTATTCCTTTGCCTCGGAACCAACCAGCTCTCGCCTCATCCTAGCTCTGGGTTCTGCTGCTATTGGGTCCCGGCGAGGTTCCCGAAGTTGGGGACATGGTCTTGCCTCTTCAGATCCGCCCCTAGGGCTCTGGCCCGGAGCTGACATCCCCCGTCCGCCACGGGGAACCCGCGGGGTTGCTCCTTGCGACCCCCCTCCCCCACACTGCACTCTTGTGATAGGGGTGGGGGCGGGGAGGCTGCTGGCTTCCCCGTCCTGAGCCGGGCCCTCCCGTGAGCGATCCCTTCTCATTTTTCATGACATTCTTAATCATCGCACCTATTTACACACTTTGTCCGCGCGCACCAAAATAACAGCCACGATAATTATGATAATAAAGAGAGTCCTTTATCTCCTCCATCCTCGGGGAGGAAGGGGGGGAGTTACCGTGCCTCCAGATTGTATAACGTGAGATTATCCTGATGAAAGCTTTATGATGTTTGCTCAAATAAAAGCTGCGTTTTGTAAATAGGCGCTAATTAAGCACGTTGAGAACCGAGCGAGCGCTCACACCGGCGCCAGCGCCTGGTTTCCAGCGTGAGGACTGGAGGGCGCGCTGCTGCCCTTTGCCTCCTGCAGGATGGAGCCGATTCCCTCCAGATGTTTCTCTCGCCCGGACGATGGTAAAACCCCAGAATTTGGAAGCAAGAGAATTGGCGGGGGAAGGGGGTGGGCTAGGAATGTTCTCATCCCCCTCTCCAGGATGAAAACAAAACTTTCAGCTCTCGTGTTCCCTTTAAAAATGGAACCATTTCATCTCAAGGGCAGACCGTGCAAAGCGCGCCAGCGCGCGCGCGCGGCTTCCAGGCGCCTCCAGGCCTCAGCTCCAACTTCCCGGGTCCAGACGTTCAGCACCGGGCTCGGGAGGAGCGGAGCGAAGGGCATTGTTACACCGGTCATTAAAAATCAGCTCACGCCAAGGATCTAGTGGTCGGGGAGTTGGCCCACGTTGGATGTGTGTTATGTATCTCTTACAAGCACGTTTAATTGGGAGATAAAGATAAATCGATCTTTATGAATTTATCGACCGGATTCTTTGAAATTCTTCTCTCTTTCTCTCGCTCTCACCCCAAGGTCCCCCCCACCCCACCCCCACGCGGACGTCTTAATCCCAGACCACCTCCTCATCTACGGGTCTGGCCAGAGACACACTGCCCACCCAAAGGGTCCTGGAGGGGAAAGGGGAGGGTGCTGAGAAAAGGAGGGCCTTGCGCCAGCCGCCCTCCTCCTCACCTCCCCCCTCTCACCACCACGGGACAAAGACGTCTGGAGCGCGGTCCCCCACTCCAGGCCGCAGTAATGGATGGCTCTGGCAGCAGGCGGTTTGAAAAGAATTCATTAGGTCGCTGCCTGGCTCTCCTCTGCTCCCTTCGCGCCCAGACCCGGAGGTGGCTGAGGCCGTGTGGGGGAAATGAATTCCCGTTGGGATCCACGGGAAGGAGCTGTCTGTGGGGTCTCTATGCGCTTGCCCTCTTTCTCCACTCCTACAAAAGGAGAAAAGGAAAAGGAGAAGAAGAAAAAAAAAGCAGCCCAGAGCAAAAGGCTGATTTCTTTATGAGTATAATAAATACTCCCTCTCATACGAGATAGTTACAGACTCACAGGCTCCCGTCTGGTGAACTTGTGTTTTTGAATGCTGGGGGGAAAGGCTCGATTCCTGGCTTGATTTACGTGGCTACAGCGGGTCCCTTCGCTGCCTGACGCTGGCAGCCTGTGCAGGCTGTTAGTCATCTCCCCGGCCAGGTTTGCCCTCCACTCTGCTATTTCGCTGTAAAAATATTGTTCTGGGGACTTCCGTCACCTGATTACCCTCGGAGAGCCAGGTCTCCCTTTGATTATGTTGATGATAATTCTACATTTAAAGTTCAGCAAGATTTAGGTCCGTTGAATTATAGCTACACTTGAAATAATTTGATGGCATATTATTTGCATCCATAAATTGCTGTGCAAAGTATTGACTGCAGGGGTTATAATACTAATCTTCTTTTATTAGTGAGTTCAGAGAATTCTCATCAATATGAATTTTATTTACTAGTGGGCTTTTGCTCAAATGCAACGCAGTAATATTTTCTCATCTAACGCTTAACTGCTTAGAAAACGACCGTGCGCGCCGTAAAAGGACCCTTGTGTTTCGCCGTGATTAACAAGATTCACCGGGGCCCCTCAGCTACCTGCACAGCGTTCAGAGCGTGGGGACTGCGGGTCATAAAAGCCTTTAGAGTTTTTCCTCGGCTCCTCAGAGGGATTTATGGGCTGCGAGCGACAGGCACATGTCCTACCCAGCCTTTGGGGTCCTGCCTGCTGAGCTCCCCACTGCCTCAAACTGCGGAGTCTGGGTGCCTGGGCTGGCATGGGGCCGGGAAAACCACCAACTTGGCTCTAAGAACCCCTTTGCCCCCTGCGATTGGGAAGAATGAAGGACGCGCCCAAAGGGAGGTCTGGGTCCTCCAGCGAACTTCCTAGAACTTTTTTTCCCCAGGGCACTTCCCTCCGGGTGGGAGTTGGCCCAGCCCCAGGCACTTCCCTCGGCCGTGCCAAGCTGGTATCAGGATCGTGTTAAGCCACTTAAAACCTCAGGCGTCAGAACAAGGGAAGGTAATTAAGTTGTCTCCAGGCTCAGGGCCTTTCCCAATCAGCGGTCGCCTGCAGGTGTGCGCAGCCCGAGTCAAGGACTAACCATGCAAATGAGTGAACGTTCTGGCAAACTTGCTTGGGCCCGCGGAGGACGCACCGCGAATCGCCTGCTTCCGTGCTGCCGCCAGGGACGAGGTCGCGGGTGGGCGTGGAGAGGGGGCGGCGTGGGAGCCCCCGGCCTCGGTAGGTGCGCAGCACCCCGTGGGCCTAGCAGGCCGGCGCGCTCATCCGCGGTCTGGTCCCGGGCAACAGGCTGGTTTCTCGGGTAACGGGGGGTTGCTGTTATTTATAGGGACTGAGTGGCCTGATCATTGGGTCATTGCCGCGGCTTTTGCTCCTGGCAATAGTTGGGAAATAGCTTGGGATGGGTTTTATTTATGGAAGGGCAATTGGGATTCACACCCAGCTAACCCAGAACAGTCCTCCACCCCAGCCCAAGACGCACTTACAAAGGGGTTCTTGTGTAACGTCCCCCATCAGACACACCAATTTGCAAGTAGCAGAAAGCATCGAAGCCTCATTTTTTAAACTATTTTATTCAGCTTTTTTTTTTTTTTTTTTAATCTGAAAGCCCAAAATAGACTCCATGTGGCTCTAAGTGAAATCAGCCCTTGGCCGCCTTTGAAATAGCTCCTGCAATTATGTAAAAGAGCCATTCACCGACAGGACGGAATTAAAAGGAACCTCGCCCGCTTCCCTTTCATTGCCAGCCTCTCATGTTTGGCTTTTCAAAGCACTTCCAACACGATGTCTTTCTCCAGGACAAAAGGCAGAACAAAAAAAGTCCCCAAACTTGTAAATTGAACGTCAAGGGAACTTTAAACAATTTAAAGCCCATAAATAATGATAAAGGGGCCTGGCAAAAAAAGGCAAACCCATTCAATTAATAGAGTTTCCCAAGCAAAGATCAAGTGGTTTATAAAATAAAAGTCTTTGGTTTCATTATTCTGCTCCCTGACCATGCAGAAAGCGGGACAGGGGGGGTTTCTAAAGCGCCCTGAAGAAGAAACACTTTTCAGGACTCTCTGCTGCCACATTCTTATGTAGAAAGTTTTGCTTTTTGTCCCCCACCCTCAAAGCAGCAGAAACAAAACCCCCAACCTAAAGCGTGAAGGAGAGGATACTTTTTTTTTTTTTTTTTTTTTTTGCATTTCCTCGGGGGAGTTGGGAAATGTTCCCCGCAGGCCTAAGGCTGGGAAACCTGACCTTTCACACCTGCGCTGCGCTCCCCACCCCGGCACGGAGGAGCAACCGCCGCTTGGCCCGCCAGCGAGTCCTCGTGGTCTCTGGGGACCGGGGTGGGAGTTCCTTCACCGCGCGGGACCCCCGGGACTGCGGCCGTGGACGTGCCCACGGCGCACCTAGGCGCCCTCTGCGAGCGCTTGGAACCCCGAGTTCCCTCGCTCCCCACAGCCATCTCCGCCCCGGAGCGGGGACCTAGGCGTCCGAGGGCGCAGGCGGGGGTCCTCGTCTCTTTTTTGAATATCCCTCACGATTGGAGTGGGGAGTTTGTTACCACTGTGGATACTAAATCGCCCGGCGTCTTCGCCGTGTAAGCCTGCGATCACCGCGCGTCTCCCCGGGAGCACCCAGCCCGGGCCAAGGGGGATCCTCAGCAGGGACCGAGTCGCCCACCCCGGGTCTCCCAGCCTCTGGGAGAGGGAGCGTCAGGTGGAGGCCGACCCGGGAGCCGGGGCCAAAGACTGCGGTTCGGGGCGGAGGCCTGGAGCGCGGGCTGGGAGGGACGGCGAGGGCACCGGCCCGGATCAGGGAGGCTGAGCGCGTCTGCGAACAAGAGGCCCTGGGGCGCTGGAGCGGGAGACGCAGGCCGCTGTGCTTCTCACCTGGCCGTGCCTCCTCCCATCGGCCCCTGCATTCCCGCGGCCCCACCTTTCGCGGACTTCAAACGCACCCCGCCACTCTGCGCCCGACTTTCATCTCCCCGCACAGCGGGCATTGTTTGCGGGACTTCAGAGGGATGCTAATCCCGGGGCCGCGTTAACGGTGGCCTCCCAGGCCGGCAGAGGGCACGGAGAGGTACAGGGGTGCGCATGCCGGGGCTGGGCTTGGAGACCACCGATCGGCCAGCCCTCCTGGGACGCCAGGGTCCGATGTCGTCCCTAGATTGCATTTGCCCACCTGTCCCCGAAGGCAGCGGGCACGTGGTGCTGGTTCCAGGCCCGATACAGCCCTGGATCAGTGGATGATGAAGGAGAAGGCACTGGGCCAGCAACCGACGGCCGGGGCCCAGCTGTGCCCCCCGCCCCCCCGCCCAGTTCACCGTGTGTCGGGGAGAGCCCCACCAGGGACTCGCTCAGTCCGAGGCCCTCTCTAACCAAAGCCCCCACTGCCCCCTCCAGGGCCCAAACCCCCTGCAGGGTGTTGTCTTTTAAAGAGGAAGAGGTTTACCTCGAGGTCATCCTTTTAACCCTTGAGAAACCACACTGGAGGAACCAAGAGGGATTTTGGATCACAGCCACCCTCAGGGCTCCGTGTCTGCGGGGACCCAATACCAAGCAGCAGGTGCTCCTGAGCAAGCACCGTCTCTCCTTCCTAAAGACACACTTGCAAGGCAGAGCCCACGTTTCCTGTGGCTACGGCCCCCTCGGATAAGAAACAGTGCAGGGGTGGGGCGCGGGGGATACCGCAGGGGGAGGATTCACAAGACTGGGCCAGGGCATGGTGCCAGCCCAGGGGAGAGCTGCTGGCTGAACGGGCAGAGAGATTGGGATGGCAGAGGCCCTCCCATGGATTCCCGGGAAAAGGTTGCTGTGAAAAGTTGGCTGAGTGATCGGCTCACCTGGGAAACTCAAGGGTAAGTGTGTCTGTAACTGAGCAACCTGCCCGGTGGAGTTTCCCCAGAGGACCCCGTTGACAGTTGGGGAAAGCTCCTCAGAGGGCCTGCCTTAAGTGACAGACCTTTCCAAGGAGAGGGCAGGGGTGTGTGTGTGTTGGTGGGGGTGGGGAACAGCCGTTCTATTAATCAACAATTAATGAAGGTCTCCATAGATGCCACCCCCCTCTGAAATGGTAAGTGGGGGCACCTGGCTTACAATGGCGCTGACCCTAAACCACTGGGCGGGCCTTTCCCACGGTGGAGGAAAAGCTCAGTGGAGATCTTGGTTCTCCTTGGAGGGGCTTGTGAGCATCTGGGAGCAAACCAGAGCCAGTGGGAAGGACAGTCAGTGGAGGCTGGCTGCAGGGCCCAGCTCACCCTCCCCCACCCCCGGAGACTCTCTGAACCCTCAGCTACTGGGTGCTCCTTAGCTCACTGGCCATGGGCGCCCAGGTGGTGAGCCAGTTTCCTTCCGTGAGGCCTGAGAAATGAAATGCAGGTGGGCACTTGCTTTTGCTAGGCTCGAGCCACCTAACCCTGTCCCCTCGTTAAATCATACAGACCCGTTGTCCCCGTCTATGCAGGTTGGCATGGTACAGGAAGGACACCCTCGTTTCCAGGTCACTGCCTCAGGTCCCCTAAATATACAGCCCCTACTTGGTGGGGATCGCAGACCAAGTAGGAAAGGGTGACCTGAGCCTTTGAAACTGAAGAATCTTTGAATGGGCTCCACTTGTCATCAGGAGAAGCACAGAGGACTCAGGTTGCGTGACTTTGCTGCCAACAATTCCGCCTCCTTTCCCCATGCAGCCTGAAACCCCCAAACTTTAGAGAAAGAAGGAGCCATGGGCAAGGATAGAGAGCCAACTCGCAACCCCAAGGATTTTCATCCAGGGGCTGACCTGCTGGAGCGGATGTGAGCCAGGGAGGAAGAAGAAGGAATGAGGAGAGGTGTTCCTTGAGGCGCAGTGGGAAAAGCCCAGAGAACTTCAGAATGCTGTCCCCTGTCCCCACCCCTCCCCAGGGGACACTTCTGGGTTCTGTAGGTAGTGAAACCATTCTGCGTGGGCCATGTTGCCCTTCTGTGTGTGTTGAGTCTTTCTTTGTTGTTTAATGATGAAGAGAGTTAAGAAAAGGGTGTTCATGCCTTGATACCCCAGTTCTTGTTCCACAAAGGGGGGGGTACTCCTGTAGCATCTTCACCCACACACTGAGAGGGCCATGCTGGGGTGAGTGCTTCCCGCAGGGGACATTGCCAATGACGCCAGGAGAGGGGCTCCCATGGGTGTTCGGTGCCTGTTCTGAGCAGGCCACAGCAGAGCCACCATTGAGGATGGTGACAGACCCTATAGCAGGACAGAGGTGAGGCTGCCTCCTCCAGGCAGTCTGCCCATCAGCTCCCCTTTCTCCTGGGCATGTGAGAAAAACTAATCTCTGCTGGGAAATGAACCAAGGTCAAAAGCAATCCTACGTGTCTCTACCCGGAAAAACCTTCTGTTCTTTGAAGTCTGTGACAATAATGAACATGAAGCTTTAGGAGGAGCAGAAGTTGATCACAGTGGCTCAGAAAGTGAGGATGATGGGACATCGTGTGACCACTATGCCATCTTCACCAAGTTCAGGGGTTCCCCCTCCCCCTCTTTACGACGCCACATTGTTTGTTTATAGAAGATGAGTGTTGTAGGATCTATTTCTTGCTGTGATAGTTCTAGCTTATCTCTTGGTTATGATAATTCTCCCTTCTCAAGTTCCTCTTAGACCCACTTAAACAGCAAACAAAACAAAACAAAAACCCCACAAAACTAAAGAAATGAGAGATGTCCTTAAATTCAATTTCCAACCCTCACCTTTAGTTCATTCAGCACAGTGTTAGGTCATCTGGATATTTACACTTTAAAATGCAATGACCTGAATAATTCATCGTACAAGCCAGATTTTACACTGCACATTTTTATTTTAATAATCTAATGAGGTTTTTTTCATAACTGTAAGCAGAACTCACCTAAACACTGTGACCTTTCATCAAGTAACGAGGGAGTGGCGGGAAACCGTTTTGTTTAAGGCTTCACAATTTCCAAAGTCTTAGCCGGAAAAGCACGTGGGTGAGCGGAGCGCGCAGGGACCTGGAGCGCCCCCTGCGGGCCGTGTGACTAGTGGCATCGGCTGCAGAGCTGGTTCCGGGGAGTCGGGGGGTGGGGGGTGGATGCCCGCGGAGCTCCCCTTCATCGCGGAATGACCGGGCCGAGACGTCTTTTTCATGCCTGCAGTTGCACAAGGAAAAGATTCCCAATTTCTTTTCATTATAAACGTCTAGACCACAAGAGAAGCCCTTGTCACAAACGAAGGTAAGAACTTCAGACCTCCATGATTGCCCAAGGTGTTAAATACTACCCGGACTTGGGCAGGAAAATAGGAAACTCACCTCGACTCCCTTTAGACCCACGAGGTGCCTCCTGACTCTGACTCACCCTGAGCAGGGCCAGAAAGCGGATGGGAAAGAAACCCTTTGACCGCTGAGCTGGAGGGGCGTGCGCGCACCGCCGAGCTCGCCACGGCCTCTGCTGCGCCGTCTGCGCAAAGGGTGGGAACCCCGGCCCTCTCCCACCAGCGGCCCGACGACGTCCCTATAACGCGAATAATTAACACTGGGCTGTGCCAAGTCACGGAACTCGCTCTCGTAGCGCTCCGGGAGGGCGCGCGGCCCAGAGAGAGGTCCGGAGGGCAGCTCCGCCAGCAGGCCCGCCATCCCGGGCGTCGGGGTGCAGGGTGGGCGCGGGGCCGCCAGGGGCGCCAGCCTGTGCGCTCGGAGTGAGAATGCAGCCTCTGATCACTGGCTCTCGAGCGTCTGAAAACAAACCGCAGGCCGCCGACCGAGCTGGACGCGGTCTCGTATTCAACAGCGCGCGGGGCTCCTGGGAGGACAGGGGCCGAAGCCCCGCGCCGCGGGCGCAAACGGGGGCTCAGACGGACCCCGGGGCGCTCATCTGCCGTCGCGCCCGGACCACGGTGAGCGTCGGAAGGCGCAAGGCACGGCCTTCCCAGAGAAGTGATTGCCGAGTCATTTTGGATTATTTTATTTTAAATAAAAGATATGTTTAGGTGCTAAACAAACCTCAGATACATTCCTCTTTTTGGGGGGAAAGGTAACCAGCGCACTTCGGCTTCTTGCTTCACCCCAAACTGCGTCTCCCCAGGGTCCCACCCAGACCCCGCGGGGCGAGTTTTAAACCCCTCGGGGGCACCGCGGGCGGACGCCGCTGGGAGGAGGAGGGGACGCGAGCTGCGGCCGAGGACCCGGGGCTGACCCGCCCCCACCCCGCGCCTCGGCTTTCAACGCAGGACTTCAGTTCAAGCGCGCCCCCTGCGGGGCGCCGTCGGGACCGGCCCCTCCGAGCCGAAGAGCCGGTCTTGCCCGACCACGGCCGAGCGGCCACGCGCCCAGGTCCCCGCGGTGACCTGGCCCGCGCGCTCCCCGGCTTCCGGTCGCTGAGTAGCCGGGGCCTCGTTTCGTCGTTTCGAGTCCAGGGGGAGCGCTTTTACTCCCGCTCAGCTTTAATTTTTTTGGGGGGTGGGACAAACATTTCCAAGTTTAATGTGGCCCAATTATCTCGTTCGCACGACTTAAAACGTTTCTCTTGAACTCATTTCAATCTAGTAAATATGCTTCGGCAAGGAGCTAATTTCTCAGGGATGGCTTCGCCTCAACATTTGCATATAGAACGGGTTGGGAGCCGGCCAGTCTCCGGGCGCGCGGGTCGCGGGCAGCTAGGCCTCCTCCTCCGGGGGGGACGCCTGGGTTTGTCCGGAAGGCGGAGGCCCGCGACGGCGCCCTGGGGCGGGTGGGGGGCGAGCGACAGGGGGGATGGGCACCGCGGCACCGAGGAGGGAGCAGGCCCTCCGCGTCCCCCACCCCGAGGCCCCGCCTGGCTCTTATCCCGGGGAGGGTCGCCCCCCGGAGCCACATGGGCGCGAGCGTCTGGGGGCGCCTCTATCCCCAAGTGCGTTTATTAAATCGTGTCTGGAGACAGATGGACGTGGATACAGGAGAGAAAATCGCAGCGCCCGGTCGAGCAATCTTCTGGCTTTAAATTCCGAATAAAAGTCTCGAATATTCCCGGGTCAGGGGGCACCGTCTCATTAAAACCGCTCGCGTCTCGAAACTGCAATGCAGACATTAAAGTGCAGTATTTTTCAATTAGAGCTGACGAATTCAATCAAAATTCCATAGATTAGGATGAAATGAGGCATGGGTCATTTACAGGGGAATTTAATTGCCGAGCCATTAGACAAATAGTATATTTGCCATTCCCGCGTTATCCATCATTTTCGACATCAATACCGGGGCTGCGTCTCCCCGTCCCGCAGCCGCCCGGCGTCGGCTGTAAACTCTCCCTTCTCGGTATCTTCTGATTATATCTGATTTCATTTAGGGCCACGGGGGATTATAAATGTTCACGCAATCAAGTTCATTAGGACTTCAAATCGCATTTCTGATTGGGATCGCTCTGCCGCTGTCCTCCGTGCGCCTTTCAAACCCCGGGACGAGGCTTTCAAAAACATCTTTTTGAATTTAAAGCTTCGCATCCCTTTGTCTTCCGACGCACCCCCACCTCGAGCGCCTCCGGCCTGCTTCTCGGGGGAGCAGCCCTGAGACCCGCTGCGCCGAGAGCGGGGCTGGGGGGAGGTGGGGTGGACCCCCGCCGTCTCCAGGCGCGAAGGAAACGGGCGCCCCTGCCACGCCGAGACCCACCCCACAGCGCGGGGTCGAGAACCCACGACAGAATGGGGCGCTTAGGATCCGGAGGACTGAGCCGAGCTCGGGGGTCGGTCCCTGCGTGCTCTCAGATCGCGGGTGTGTGTGTGTTGATCATAGATCTCCGCCACCCCCACCCCCACCCCCCCGCCGGGCACCCTGGAGTCCGGTGGCTGCAGGCCTCTGAGCAGCGACTGGGATGGACCCTGGGGATTGATGGCGGCGACCCCCTTCGGGGCTGGCCCCTTTCCCTCCAGAGACGGGGTGGGGGGCGGAACCCAGCGGAGCAATGCTCTCTTCCTGTTAGCAAACCCCAGAAACAAAGAACAGACTCTTCTGGGGCGAGCCGACAAGAAAGGCTCAAGATATCCCTTCCAGCACAGTTGAAAAATAATAGCTTAATATTAACTGCTTCTCATAAAAATATACTTTCACAGAGATACAGTTACAAGAAGAAAATCCTCATTTTACCCTCGTACTCGGTGTTCATCCCTGTTAGCTGCCTCAGTAATTTAATTGGAATGAAACGTGAGAAATGTGTCATTTCTGAAGCATTTATGCATCGCTTCCTAGAAATCTCATTGTGTTAACTAGGAGCCTACTGCGTTCTGTTTAGAACCCATAATCACATTTTTATGTGTCTGTATTACGAGTTAATGTGACCTCCTGTCTTTAGCAGATTAAAAAAAATGTTCTCTTTCCCTGACATCTGCATCCGACTCTGGGCTGCAGGAAGATGCGGGAGCCCTGTTCCCCAAGGTTCTCCAAACTTACCAACTTAAGAGCCGGGGAAAAGCCACGCGCACGGAAACCCGCCCACCGAATGAATAATTACACACCGAATTAAAACCCTGCATTAAACACAGTCGACAGCCAACACCGCATTCTCAATCATGTTTATTGCTTACAAATTGCATCACAAAGAAATCTACTCTTTTTATTGGAGCGATTAAGCAGGGCGCTAGGGCTGCAGAAGTACTTTCTGGAAGATTAGATGCAAGCGGAAAGCCCGGCTAGTTCCATCGCAGCGGTGACCGTGTCGTTTTGCTACAGAACACGTTCCACACACACATGAGGACTGGGCTGTCATTACAGCAGCATACAGGAGTCAACTTAAAATAACATTTATTTATAAACACGTGGCCTGTGAAATGTGCATATTTAATACAAAGGAGGCAATTCCATAGTCAATATTTTAATTACTCAGGTTTTATTATAGCAGCACAGTACTATACGATACGTCACGACCCTATAGTTCTTTGCCCCTCCTCCGCCTTCGCATGTGAGCTAAAAGGCTGTTTTCCCTGATTCTGGAGTGAGCAGGTGGGGGAACGCGGGCCAGGCGTTTGCTTCGGGCGCCACCTGCAGGACTCGGAAAATCCGTTTCGGTCCTGCGATCCTCCGCGGGGCTCTGGAAATTGAACCTCAGGCTTATTTTAGCAATTTAATGAAATTCCTGTGTGTTTTAAACTAGAAAGATGCTGGCAAGCTCAAGGAAAATCCTGGGTTTTAAGAAGCATATTCAGGTCCAAACAGAAGATGCCGTATTGACCACAGGCGAGGCTCTGGGGCTTCTGAATATCCCAAGCGCACAGAGCACATTTGATGGAGGGGTAGTTTATTCTTCGAGCCACGGAGTGAGAGAGGCCATGGCCCCGCTTTGTCCCTTGGTCCTTGGGCAGCCCCGGAGAGGCGAGGAGCGGCGACTGAGCTCCCGGGCGCACGCCAGCCCGTTCTCCAAGCCCGGGCTTTACAGCATTTCCGTAGAGGGCTGGCTGTTCCCTGCCAGAGTCCAACAGCCTCCCAATCCATGTGTGACGTCAAAAGGTGCTTTCAGAGACAGGAAGTGTGACGATCAGATTATGTACAGTTACCGGGGTTAGCACATGATTCTCTTCAAGAGTCACTGCTTTTGATTTTCTGCAAAACAAGCTGAGTTGGTGATCATCATGTAACGTAAAATTAAACAGACGCAAACATGCTAAAAGGGGAGGCCCAAGGCTGTGCTCAGAAGTTTAAACGGGAGATGCCACAGGGTGCCCCGTCCATGTACTGACTGCCTGGCGGCCGTCCCGCTGTGCTGGGGACATGTCAGCCTGTCCCGGGGTACAGGCAGGATGGAGGGGGCCGGGCCCCGGCTGGAGGAGAATGTCACTTGGGTATCTGGGAATTCTCTGTGGTCAGATGACAAGTCGTACAGTCAAAGATAGTCAATAAAAGTGGGAGGGAAAAGATCCCTCTGCTACGTTTTTTTTTTTAGTAGAAACAACATTTACCCTTTGGTTCCCTTCGGAATCTTGAGCCACATGAATGCATCTTTAAAAGCTACATTTGAAAGGAAAGACAGCAACTTAGGTCTTATGGAACTGAGGTTACGGAGTACGCGCAACAGGAGAGGTGATGATGTCCGCTATGAGCTGTAAGAGAACAGAAAACAGCTTTAGACCCTTGAACAAAAGAAATGCCAAGGTGCGTTTTGCTCACTGGAGAATGTCTTTCGGAAGTTTGGGTCGACTGCCTTTCCTCTCCCCGCCCCCCCGCCCCCGCAGTTCCTTCCCCTCCTTTCCTCAGCCCCGTCTCTTAGCCTTGCCCTTCTCTTCCTGGCCCCCAACCCCCCCTTTTCTTTTTCTTATCTTTGTGGAATGGTGCAACCCCCTTAATTTTAGAACTTTCTAATACACGCAGCACAGATCACACTTAGACACAGTCATCGAAACCACACATTTGTGACGGCTATTTTTTGATTAATAAAGCAAATTGCTAGCAGTCACTAAATTCTGAAAAACTAATAATGGATTAGTATTCATCAGATTTTTAGGAATACAAAGGTAACATGTTTTCAAAGAGTTCTTTGTTCTAGGACTCTAAAAACATTTGAAATTTAATGCATTTCAGAAAAAGAGCCAAACTGCTTCCTAAGGCAAGGCGAGGGACGGGGTGGCTGAAGGTGGGGGGTCGGGGGGCGGTCAGGCCTGCGTGTTTACGATTCTGACAGCCGCATCCAGCGAGGACAGGGTGGCTCAGGGCTGTGGCTGCCTTTTTAAAAAAAAAGATTTTATTTATTTATTTTTAGAGAGGGGGGAGGGAGGAAGAGAGGGAGAGAAACATTAGTGTGCAGTTGCCTCTTGTGCGCCCCCAACTGGGGACCTGGCCCACACCCCAGGACTGTGCCCTGACCGGGAATCGAACAGGCGACCCTTCGGTTCACAGGCCAGCGCTCCATCCACTGAGCCACACCCACCGGGGCTGTGGCTGCATTTTTAAGCTCCTGGCCCTTTTATCTGTTCTCATAAGTAACCCCACTTTGCTTTTCCCTGCTCTACAGTCTTTATCCAAATATCAGACTATTTTCTTCTTCTAATAATAAAACAATAATAACAGAAGGAACAACTTATTGGGGTCCTTCTCTGGGCTGGCTGTGGGATGGGAGGTGACCAGGAGGGAGGTGTCACCCAAGCTGGGGTTCAAAGGCACCGGTGCCTTCCCTTTCCAGGCGAGCGCGTTGTCTAGGTCAGGTGCGCTGTCCTGTCTCCACGGGCCGAGGTGGGTGGTCCGCTGAGGGCCCTGGGGGCCGCTGCCCTGTCCCTCGCCCCCTTGCAGCCCCTCTGTGTTGAAATCTGACCGTCCGCCGAGGCTCGGCCCGACCACCCCCGTCACCCCATGGTGGCCTCGCCCCAGCTGGCTTCGCTCCCAGTGCCCCGCGCCGCGTGGCAGTGGAGGCCTGCCCCCCTCGGGGGCCAGTAAGGGGGCCGCGCGTTAAAACACGGTGTTGACCAGGAAACTCGCGGTCAGGTAAGGCCAGCAGGTCAGGAGGCGCCTGCCGCTGGAAATAGTTTATTGCTCACGGCTCCCAGGAGAGGGGTCATGTCTCCCCATGGTGGCCGCACGGGGAAGGCCCGGGTTTGGTCAGAGGTGCTGGGGGCGTGGGGGCGAGAGACCTGACTGGGGTCCTGGGGAAGGAGCGGGCGACGCAGGGCAGACAGGCGTGGGACTGGCTAAGCTGAATAACTCCGGGCTCTGGCGCAGCGGCTGTCCCTGTCGTCTGGTGCCTGGTCGTGGGGCGGCTGGTGTCTGGGGCACGAGCACCCTAATAAAGGAGGGGCTGGGGTGGCTGATTTGCATTCACAGAGCATGCTGGCTGGCAATCGTCTGCTGTCTTAGGGACTGGTGACCTGGGTGAGGGGCAGTCTCTGCAGTCAGCAAGGCCCGAGCAAGCAAAGCACCAGGATCCAGAAAACGCAGGCCTGGGTGCTGCCGTCCGGCCCGTCAGAACACCTCTCGCGACGGGTGCTGGGCTGAGCTGACGGCAGCCTCTGCCGGCCCGTGGCTTCCCGGACCCCGCACTAGCGCCGGGTCAGCCGGGCTTTGCTGAGAATGTCAGACGGGAGACCCCCAGGGGGGAAAACGCCCGGCCCACAGCCCCTCCAGCGTCCTTCCGGGGAGCCCCGGGCCGCCCTGCGCTGGGAAGCACCAGTGGGCTCCTGGGTAGGAGGTTTGTTATGGAAGCGTGTCCTCCTCCATAGGCACGTCTGTCATGTTTCGGGGACCGTCTTTCCAGGCGGCCGGGCTCGCAGGGACGGGTAGGGCATGTTCCCCGAGGCAGAGGGTCTGAAGCCTGGGGCAGCATGTACGCCACTCAGTCCTGCCGGGCAGGGGACTAACCTCGGGAAAACAGGCCAAGCCTTCAGTTCAGCCTCGGTGGACGGGCCCTGTGACACAAGTGCTGCGTGGGTCACCCTGGCACCCTCGGAGGCAACCCGGAGGGGCAGGGGCTGCTACCCGCCACTGCATTCCCGGTGAACTGAACCTGAAGGTCCCGCCCGCCCCATCCCAGTGCTCTCACCACCGCAGGGCCAGGACGAGACCGAGGACAAGTCCAGGTGCTCTGCTGCTCAGTGCAAAACGCCCTCTGGCTCCAAAAGCAGGTAGCTCTGCAAGGACGCCGGCAGGGGCAGCCGGGGCACGAGGCGGGCGCAGTCCTTGCCGAGGCGGCCGCGGAGCGCACAGCGGCAGAGGTGCTGCAGGCGGCGCGGGCTGCCGGCCATGGCGAAGAGGGACTGGTAGAAAGGCTGGTGCGCCTGGGGAGGACGGCAGGTGACATCAGCCCTTGCCCACGGACCCCCAGCCGCGTGTCCCCTCGCTGGAAGACACTGAGGTCCCTCTCCGGGGCTGCCTGGTGACACTGCTTGGTGGCACGTGCCCTCCCCTGTGGCCCGCACTTCCCTCCAGCATGGCTCCTGCCCAGGCCCGGAGAATGTGTGGGAGATTCCATGCGACAGAGGTCGCCTGCTTGAGTTCCACTCTGCCCCGCTCCTTTGCACAGCACGACATCTGCTGAGCAGTAATGAGCACAGGACTCGGGCAATGAGGGGAAATTTTCTAGAGGTTTCTGGAAAGAAATGCTCCTTCTTAACTGAGTCACCTGTGGACGGCGCCGGACATGGCCGAAGCCGACACGCCGGAGCCAGAGCCCGAGGACTCAGGGGCTCGGACGCCCACCCTGGCCTGCACGCCGGGTCCCTGAGCCCTGCCGTTCCTCAGGCCAGCGTGGGTCTGTCTGTGCTCTGTGTGGCTGACTGCACCCCAGCTCTAACACGGGCTCTTGGCTGGGTGGCTGCTGAGCCCCCCGAAGGGAAACAGCAATACTGGAAGGTGCCCCCCAGGTCCCCTCCTCGCTCCTTCTCCAGAGGCTCTCTCCTTACCTGGGAGCTAGCGCGGACCTCCTCACAGGGGTGGCCAGACACAGAGGACAAGGGACAAGGCCGTGCTAGAGCGGACGGAGGGCGGCGCCCTCACCTGAAACGCCTCCTCGGGAACTGCCGCCCTCCAGGACTCGGACACGCGGAGCTGCGGGTAGGCATTGAAAAGGACCTCGATGACCCCGGGGGCCGGCGCACACGTCCTCAGCACCTGGTGGGAAGCGGGGACACCGAGTTCAGGCTGGCGGCACTTGGGGCCCAAGTGTGGAAACGGTGGGGACGTGGAGGTGGGTCTGCCCCCCACTCCAGTCTGTGGGACCCCACCATCCTCAGTCCTGCTGGGGCCAGTGGCGACCACAGGCGCACACAGCCAGGCTGTGGTGGGCGCAGCAGTGACCCCGCAGAGAAGCAGAGGCGGCGTGGCCGGAGGGCCCGTCTGGCCGGCCGCCCAAGTCCGGGCCTAGCGCCCTGCATTCCGGTTCCAGGGGACCTGCGGATGCCTCTGGGGAGCTGCGCAGAGACAGCGACGAGGCTGTGCCGGGAGCAGGCCTGGCCCAGGAATGGCGTTCCCAGCTCCTCACCTCCGTTTCCTAATGTGCCAGGACACTGGGGAACCAAAACTGCTTTGCTGGCGAGTTTCCTCTCTACTTGGCTTTTCCTTTTTATGTTCGCTGTCCTCACTGTCAAAGGGCTCCTGGCTCATGATTTGCAAATTTAAAGCTCATCAGCATCGTAAAGATGGGGGCGCTTGGCTTTTAAAAAATAAGCTTGTCTGTTACAGAGAACTTTGAATGGACACAGAACTGGACCCAAAGGTATGAAAACCCCCACGTGGCCACCGGTAACTCGCGGTGAACCCTGCCCACCCACACCCGCAGCCCATCGCCCTAGTGTTATTTTAAAGCAAGTTCAGTGCTGTCATTTCACCTGCCAGAATTGCATTGTGCCTCTTAGAGGAAACACCAGCCCAGAATCACTCCAGCCCCTAAGGGATTAACTAGAGTTTCTTAGTATCGGGCAGTCAACACTTAAATTCACAAATTTCTCTTAAACGCCGTTATATAAAAATAGTCTGTTGGAATAAGAATCAAAGCACACGTGGGATCCGTTGATATGATGTAGTTTTAGTTTGTTCGTTTTTTTTTCTCTTGTGTGAGTTATTTCTTGAAGAAACTAGGTTACCTGTCCCGCAGCGTGTCTCCCTGCATGCGTTCCGCGCACTGTGTCCCTGTGGGTTTGGGGACACGCCGCTCCTCCCCTGCTTTCTGTAAATAATAGCTGGAAGCCCTGTCACATTCGGAGCTGACCCTGGGGAGGGGCAGGGAAACCTCACAGTTCTCTGCTTCTGAGGCTTGAGATTGACCAAGTGTTGTAAAATCGTTCTTTGTATATTTTGGGGTTGAGCAAACCGAGTTTAAGCACGTGTTCCAAGGCCAGGCAGCAGGCCCCGACGGCAGACTGCACAGCGGTAGCCGGCCCGGCTCGCACGCTGCCCGCGGGGCTCCCTGAGCCCAGACAGAAGAGCATCGACGTCACTGCCCCCTTACAGTCTGTCTGGGTTCTTTCTCACCTGGAACCCCTTTAAAATACGGAAAACCAAATAAAACGTTCATATTTCTTTGTTCAGATATAAGCCCTATTAACATTTTGTGTACACTGATGTTTCATGCACTTAGGCAAAACATTAATATATGCAACAAAAAAAGGGCGAACACTTGGCATATTATTTTGAAACTTGATTTTTGTAGACTTGAAATAGATGGTGAACAAAAATTTTAAGTGGGTATCATTTGAGTGGCAGTATAATATTTTATCTTATGACTGCAGCATCTCGTAGTCAGTGAACTAACTGCAGTGAGGTGATATTTAAACAATGAACATTCTTGATCATAATTCTACGTCCTTCCGCCCCTACCCTTCTTGAGTAATAATTTTGTCCCCTTCCTACCTTGAATTCCTGGAAATAGAAGTGTAGGACAAAGGGTAGGTACAGTTTAAAGCTTTGAAAACATATTTTCAAATTGTGTGTAAATTGCTATATTTCTTGAAGAATTGAGTATGAGGGTGCCTCCTTCTTCCTGCCCAAATCAACTCATTAATTATTTAAGTTTGAGCCCCAGCCAGTGCGGCTCAGTTGATCAGGCATCATCCTGCAAACCGGAAGGCTGCCAGTTCGATTCCTGGTCAGGGCACAGGCCTGGGTTGCGGATTCAGTCCCCAGTCAGGGTGTCTGTGGAAGGCAGCCCATCAATGTCTCTCTCCTTCTTTCTCTCCCTCCCTTCCCCTCGCTCTAAAATAAAATAACTGAATAAATAATTAAAAAATAAGCTTGATAGGTACAATATGGAATATTTACACTTGTTTTAGTTGATGATTTGTCTTTCTTCTTTTCTGAATTGCTACATTATGTCTTTTGCTCATTTTTTCTGGTGTGTTCATTGTTTTCATTGATTTGTAAGTACATTTTATTTATAAAGGCTGTTTTTCAGGTAGACAGTCATTTTTGCAAATAATGGTATTTTCTCCTCCTTAATATTCGTATTTCTTATTTACTTTTCTTGTCTTATTACATTAGCTAGAGCTTCAAAGTTCAACATTAGACAATATTGATAGTAGGCATCATAAGCTTATTCTTAAGTTTTTAAAAATGATTTTATTTATTTTTAGAGAGGAGAAAGGAGGGAGAAAGAGAGGGAGAGAAACATCAATGTGTGGTTGCCTCTCACATGCACCCCCAACTGGGGACCTGGCCCACAACCTAGGCACGTGCCCTGACTGGGAATCGAACCAGCGACCCTTCGGTTCTCAGGCTGGTATTCAATCCAGTGGGCCACACCAGCCAGGGCTTATTCTTAATTTTAATAGGATTGTCTCTAATGATTCACCATAAATATAATCTTAGATATTAGTTTCAGATACTCTGTTCAAAATTAAGGAAATGTCTTTCTATTCCTAGGTTACTATAAATTTTAGGGTTTAATTTTATTTTTGCCTTTTTTAAGCCAGGTTGATACTAAAAGATTTTCTAATATGGACCCACTTTTGCTTTCATAAAACAGACTTTATTTGGCTATTCTTCTAAGTAAAATGGCAGATTTAATTTACTAAGATTTTGGTATCTCTTTTAATAATGAAATTTGGTTAAGAGTTTTAGTTTTTTGGGCTGTTCTGTCAGGTTTTAATATCGTTTTCTGTTAACTTAGTAAAACTCTCTGAGAACATGTCTTTCTTTTGAGGACGCTGAAAGGGTTGGAAAAGCAGGTCCCTACTGAGTTACGAAGGCACGCTTGCCCTCGCACGGGACCTTGCCTGAGCCTGTCATTTAGTTGTAGGCAATCATTTAATATTTTCAATCTCCCCCCGGTTCCTGGCATATTTTGTCTTCATTCCTTCTTGAATCAGTGTTGTTAATCCGTATTTTCCTGGGAAACAACCTTCACTGTGCATGTATCCGTCCGGGGTCCAGGAGGGAAGAGGTGGCCTGTCCGACATGGGACGATTTCAGGAACGTTTACTGATACAGGGGCTGCTGAGCCCTGTGGGGGTGCAGGGGACCACCAGGGACAGCCATGAAGGTGGCGCTGGTTGCAACGCCACGTCCATCCCTGGGACAGAGGGGCCGGTGGGGTGGGCTATCCTA
Organism: Furipterus horrens; assembly: GCF_987537825.1. NCBI lineage: Eukaryota > Metazoa > Chordata > Mammalia > Chiroptera > Furipteridae > Furipterus > Furipterus horrens. Next base: position 215,941,112 of record NW_028327171.1, read on the forward strand.
CTGGGGCAGTGCTCCTTGGTGGGGGACACACAGCCAGCCTGAGGCGGACAGGGGGCCAAGTGGGTACTCTCTGAGCTCACTCTCTTCCCCTCCCTCCTGCCACTGGGAGACGGCCCTGGCCAAACCCAGCAAAGCGGGGGCAGCAGCCTCGTGGGGGTGTCCACCTATCTGGACGGGAGAGAGCTCCTGTCTGTATCTTCTCGGGAAATAATTTTGGTATCTGCATTCAGTTTTACAACGTGCCTTACAATTATTTAAATAGGCTCTCTTGTAACTGGCTTGCATGCTCACCACCTGTGTGCTAAGCCAGTCAGCCCACAGTGTCCCTCACGCTCTGACCAGAAGCCAGGGAGTGTGTCAGCTGTGTGCTCAGTGGCGAGCCCTGCCTTCGTAGAACTTCACTGTCCCGGTGACACGGTCCCAAATGCTAATAAATAAGACCCAGGGGACGCAGCCCGGGGGCCGCGGAACCACAGGGGCCAGAAATGGGGTGGTGAGTGGCTCAGGGAAAGATTTCTGGGACAAGTGACATTCAAGCTAAGACCTGACTGTGGAGGGGGAGTGACGAAAGGTACGGAGAGCTCTGGGGGCGAGTGTTCTCGGCGGAGAAAACCTCTAACAAGCTGGGGAGGTGAGAGGGGCCGAGCACTGTCCTCCGGGGCACGGGCTGACACCGGCGCTGACCCCCGAGGCTGCAGGGCACAGTGGCTTCAGGTCACGAAGAGCGGTGTTGCTGTGAGGAGGGGGCTGGACTTCATCTGGAGGGCGACCCTGAAGGGTTATGAGCGCAGAAGTGACAGGACCAGATTTTAGCTTAGACGTGTCACTGTGGCCGCCATGCTGAGAAGAGCTTCGAGGGGCCGTTGCTGGAGGCAGAGAGCCGGGTGAGGAGGACGTTCCTGCCATCTAGGGGAGAGGCGGTCGTGGCCTAGCCTCGGGGGCGGGCACACAGGGTGGGAAGCGGGGAGCGATTCTGAGAGCTGTTTAATTTAGGAGGCAGAGGGAGAGAGTCTGTCGATGGATTTCCCGTCCCTGACATGGCCTTTCCCGCACCGCTTTGTCCGATGGAGCGTGGCCACCACGCCCAGCGCGGCCCGTGGCCCCAGTGCTCTGCGTCCAGGGTCTGGCCGCGCCCAGTGGCCTCGGGCAGCAGCAGCCACGTCTGACACAGTTACTGTGTCCTCCACTTCGACACAGTCTTCACTTGGCTTCCACAAGCCACGCTCTCCTTGGTGGCCTTCCCGACTCTCCATCTTCCGGCTGTTGGAACAACCCTGCATTCTGTCCTGATTCTTTCTTTTTTAAATCCGCAGCTGAGGATATGCTTTATTGATGTGAGACAGAGAGAGAAACATCGATTGGCTGCCTCTCGGATGCGCCCAACCGGGGACCAAACCCGCAACCTAGTTATGTGCCCCGACCGAGGATCGAACCCACAACCTTGCAGTGTTCGGGACGATGCTCCCACCAGCTGAGCCGCCGAGCGGAGGCCAGTCCTCAATCTTCTATTGCTCTCACTCCCTGGGTGTGCACTCCACGTCCAGTTTCCTGGCTTTCCATACCACCCCCATGCCACGGACCCTCCAGGAGTGTCTCTAGGCTGGTCACACCACAGGCTTGGCCACCCCCCTGCCGGCTGGGTGTCTCCACGTGGCCGCACCTCACACTGAACATACCAACGCCAGACTCCAGAGCCTCCTGCAGACCCTGAACTTTCTCTGCCCACAGCCTTGGCCACCTCTGCTGAGAGTCCCCGCTGCCGCGTCTCCCCCTCTCACCGCTCACGCCCCGCCTACCAGGAGGTCCCGTTGGCCCCACCTCCCTCCGCTGTGCCGCCGCGTCCTCACACCGGCCGGGCGAGTCTCCTGACCTGTCTGCTCACTCCCAGTCTCCTCCTGCTCATGTGTTTCTCAGCCTGGAAACCAGAAGACCCTTACAAATGTCAGCCAGGTCACGTCGAAAGGCATGACGACACCTGGACCTGCCATCCTCAGGGCCCCTCGCCGACCTCCCCGATCTCGGCTCCTGCCACTGTCTCTCCCTCTCTCCCCGCTCAGCCCTGCTCCGGCCACAGGGCCACAGGCTGGCTGCTCGTCCCCTGGTTCTGCCTCTCTCCAGTCCTTCCTCCAAGGTCACCCACCCCGGTCACCCCTCTTAGAGCTGCGACTGCCTCTTGCCCGCTGCTTCTCCCCAGAGTCCCTATCACTTTATTGGTCTCTTTACTGCATTCCCTGTTTACTGTCTGTCTTTCCCATGAGACTGTAAGCCCCACTCATACAGCTGATCGCTCAATAAATGTCTGTGGAATAAATCAATCGAATAAATAAAAGCATGTACTTCCCCCCTTCCACATAACGCCTTAGGAAGCCTTGTCTTATGAACTCTTGATACCGAAGTGCCGTTCTTTCTCCGTCCAAACGAAAGCTGCCCTGGCTGAGCCTAGAGTGCCAGTGTTCAAACTTCTCCTTTAAAACCTGTAGGTGGTATTTCCTTGTCTTAGGACATCATTGCCGCAGAGAAACCTGAGTCCAGCCTGACTTTCACTCCTGTACGAATAACCTGTTTTCTGCTTGGATATGTTGCAAGATTTTTCCATGCCTTGTTTACTTTAAAAATTTCATTTATTCATTTATTTTTACTTTTAATTACAGTTGGCAGAGAACATTAGTTTCAGATGTACAACACAGGGATTGAACATTTATGTACCTTACGAACTACCACGCCTTTCAAGAACACTTTGGCTAGAATGCATGTAGGCAGGTGTCTGCCACCACGGGCTTGCAGAGAACACCCACGCAGCTTCTCGAGGGTGAGCCTTCCAGTGCAGCCAGATTTGCTTCCGTGACGTCTGTGAGGATGATTTCTGATCCACTGTGCAGGCTCTCCTCTGGTACTTACACCGCGGGTCTGCGGGTTGGCCCCGGACCCTCTGTCGCGGTGACCATCGACTTCTCTTTTAGTTTCTTGGCTTTTTTTCCTTTTGCATTTAAGCAGAGATCAAAACAAATTTATTTTATCCTCACCCAAGGACATTTTTAAATTGCTTTTAGAGAGGAAGGGGGAGAGAGAAGCATCAATGTGAGAGAGAAATATTGATTGGTTGCCTCCCATAAGGACCCAGACTGGGGATTGAACCTGCAACCTAGGTATGTGCCCTGACCAGGAATTGAACCCCCAACCTTCAAGGCAAGAAGAGCTTTTAACTTTAGTCCTTTGTCATGAGTATTGGAGTTGATTTCCCAGCACCCCACATGCTTAGATGACTCCAGTCATGGCAATTCCAACCTTTTTGTCATTTACGGGTGTGGGGCAGGGCCAGCTTCAGCCACTGGGGCCAGGGAAGCACAAGGAAGGACTTTCGAAGGGAAACGACTTCTGGGGAAAAGCGACGGTTCAGCTCACTTCTTGCTGGAAGTGTCTTGTGACCAGGGGAGGGGCAGTTTTGAGGGCAAAGCTGGTCACTGAGGTTGGAAAGCACCGGGTTCCGTGACTGTCACAGAGTCAGGCTGAAGCGGGCTTCAGGGACGGGGAGAGACCACGTGAACACAGGAGACCGAGCAGAGGGAGCGCCGGGCAGGTGTGTGCCTCGGCCTCATCCCGCCCCCCAGGGGGCTCCTGACGTGTTGGTATTTCTGGCCAACACAAGCCACATTAACATGCGTTTCCTGGGGTACGGCCGTCTCTCTGATGCCAGTCACCCTTGTTTGGTGTTGGGGGAAACCGCGCCATTAAGGCAGGGTTCACCCTGGGCCCCAGGTGGAGCCTGGTGACAGACAGCCGGTACCCCAGGGAGTGCCTGCCCCCCCCCCCCGCCCCCCTCAGGCCACTGCCAGTGTCCAGCCGCCCTCTGATTAGCCCGCTCGCTTCTCTCTCTCAGAGAGGACGTTGAAGGCTTCCCAGTGGCCGCCTGCAACAGGAAGGGCTCCCTGTACGCCCCCCCACCCCGCCAGCTACCCTCCCCCAGCTATCGCGCCCCTCCCCCGGGCCCCTCCCCCCCGGGTCACAGACTGTGACAAAGCCTTATTGCCTGTCTCTGGGAATTCATTTCCTGTCTCTCTTCGGTTCCACCTCTCTGGGGTCCCCGGGCCCTCCCCACGCCCTCAGCGCTGTGCCCCTCACGTCTGCCAGGCAGCTGGCTGCCTTCATTATTTTTACGCCAGCACAGTTTAAAAATCTCCGCTGCCTCCTTGCTGTCTGCGGAGGAGCGGCTGCCACATTACTCTGACATGCTGATGTCATTAGAGTCCACGCGCACTCTCTCCGGCTAATGAGGCGGCAGAAAGAAAATTAAGGGGAAAAATCACACAGGGCACATTGCTCTGTATGTAGACGGAGAAATAAAACGAGCAAGACAAACAGAGGCCTGCTATTTATGAGCGCTCCCCCCTCCGCCCCCGGGGACAGGGCGCACACGCGAGCCGAGGAGACAGGCGATGGAGTCCTGGGTTTTGACTATTGCTACCCCAGCATTTGTCCCCTAAAAATCTGGCGTCGTGGGAGCAGTGTGAAGTCACTGTACCTAATTCTGTAATTAGGCAAAAAGAAAACACGTACAAACTTTATGTCCATATTTCCAGACGTCCGTATGCCCAGAAGCTGAGGCAAGACCAGAGCTCTGCAGACGTGTCTGGGGTCTGTCCCTCTGGCCATCAGCCGCCATTGTCCCTCTGTCTGTAGCCCTCGCCTGGACTGTCACCAGGCCCCCACCCCAGCGTGCTCTCGCACTTGAGCGGAGAAATCACTTCCTGTCACGTCTCTGCTTAGAAGGATCTCCTAGATTCCCCATTGTTCTCGAGACAAAGGCTCAGACCCTGAACAAGGGCCCTGGCCCCGTGTCACCTGGCTCCCTTGCTGCTCCCTCTCCAGCTACCGGGCCACCTCTCCACTTCCCGCGTGGGGCGCTCTTTCTGCCCCAGGACATCTGCCTAGACAGCTCCTTTTGGCCTGGAATTTCCTCCCCTCTTCACACGGCTAAGGCTTCGGCCTCCAGATCTGGGCCCACTCACATGTGCTTGGGGGTGCCTGTGACCCCTCCCTCAAGCCAGTGTTCGGCACTGACAAGGTGTGGAGGGCCTTTGCCCTGCACCTGCTGTCGCCGCAGCCGCATCACATGGGTGTGCGGGGCCGTCTTACCCTCCTGGGGGGCGATGCCTTAACCACACGACCTGAGTGCAGATGAAAAATGCTCAAGGAAGGGGGTCCCCTTATGTATTGAGGGGCCCATAAAGCTCGCCTCATCTTTGGAGAGGTGAGTCAAGGGGGCTCCCAAACGCTGCCCGCAGACGCGCGAGGCAGGACAGGGCAGCCCAGGACGTGGGGCTCCCCCTTGTAGCTCTGACCGTGGGCGGCCAGGTCACGTCTCAGAGAAGGGCCAGACTTGCCCTCCCGCACCATCGGGGCTCCGGCGCTCTGTGAGGGGCCCCGGCCTGAAATGTGCTCCTCCAAGATGCGGGGCGAGGAAAGCGGTACCCCAGTGTGAACAGGAAACACGGGGCTTGGTGACCGTCCATGAATCCGGCTCTGGTGGGGAGAGGGAGGCGCGTGCAGACCCCTTACTGCAGACCAGGCATCCAGCCCAGCCCGTCAGCCAGTGGCCGTGGCAGGGCGCGCTGGGACCCAGGTTCATCTGGTTCTCTGCCTCCCCGCCCCCCACGTCTGCTCTCCTCCAGGTCGGCCCCACAGGCCCCGACCACTTTCAGAATCCAAGCCCGGCGACCGCCGGCCACCGCGCCCCCATCCCCGGCTCTGGTGTTAACTAGAGGTCAGCCAGGCACAAAGGCCTGGCATTGTCAACACGCTTGTTTCCCGAGCAGCGGTGCCGCTTTGATTCCCGCCGCAGAGCACTGTCCTCGGCGCGGACGGATGCTTGGAGTCCGCCTGCCACGGCGACGATGCCTTTGTCTGGGCAGGAGGGAACTGTGATTTCTATCATGCGCTCGCTGTGAAACCTTTTGCCTCAGTAATTCTGAGCTCCGTGGGTGTCTCTTTACATCTATTTCAAGTGCGGCTGTGGCCCACGGACCACGTGCTCTGTGACATGCCCAGGCCTCTGTGTCCCCTTGCCACGGTGCGGAGTCTCGCCCGCGGTGCAGCTTTGTGGCCCGGTTCATGCGTCTGCTGTGCGCACCACGGGGCTGCTGAGCAGAGCTGGTCTGTCCCTTTGATGTCAGGTGCGATGATTAGACCCCTTCGCCAGTGGAACGCGCAGGTGGCCCGGTTGGAGGAAGAGGCTGCGGCCGGACTTCCAGAGCGTGCGCCCCGGCTGTCCTGGGCCCGGGCTGGGACATCACAGGCACTCATTTCTCAGCTCAGAGGACGCGCAGCGTGTTAAACGCAGTCCGTCCGCACCCTGCTCCCGGCCAGGGGTCCCATGGGCGCCCCCCAGAGGTGCGGTCGGCCTCAGCACAGAGGACAAACTCAAATCCCCATTTCCAGGGCTTTAACCTAACTGCAGGCCGCGCGCCCTGGAGTCACCAGGATGCCCTTCATTCCTCAGCGAGGACTGGGGTGGGCAGGGCCGGCTCTGCGCCCGTGCAGGGGAGGAAATGGTGGTGGGCAATGCTTTTTGGTGAACGCCTCAAAGTACCAAGAGTTCTCGCGGAAACTCCAATGCCCCCCACAATTTCTGGGAGAGTCATCGTCACTTCTCATGGCCTTTTGTCCCCCGCTATAGGGAACTGCCCCCCCCCCCCCCCCCCGCACCTAAATCCAACTTGTGCCTCCACTCACCAGGCTCCGTCCCTGTGTGGCTGACATAGGGTGAGGCCCCTGGAGTCCCAGAGGGGAAGGCACTGTGCCTTGCCCCGCACACCAGGGTCCACGTAGGGTCACTCCCCCAGCCTTGGAGACCGTTCAGGCATTCAGGCGCTGGAGGTCCTGTCCCCAGGGAAGGCGCCTAAGGGGCTACACCTAAGGCCTGGAGACCTGGGCCCATCCGCTCACACAGAATGACTTCAAGGCCAACAAAGGACTATTTCTAGTCACTATGGACACATACTGACCCCTTTTTTTCTTTAAAATAATTCGCCCTGGGTACTTTTCACTGGTGGCCCATCTTGTCCAGCCCGTCTCCTTTCCCTTTGTGGAGGAAAGGGGGGCCACCTACGACACCTGATGAGCTCCGGGGAGGCCTGCCTGGCGGCCTGACACACTGAAGTAACCACGTAGGTCAGCCCACAGGGCAAACGGCCAGACTGAGAGCAGATGCTGGCTGGCAGTCCCGTTCCGGGGCGGTGTCTTTTTACACGAAGGTCAGTTGCGGCCTTACCTGAGCCTGTCCATTGCCTTTCTGCACCTGCACGACATGCCTTTGGAAGGTCAGCGTCGTTTCCTTTGTCTAAACCCCTCGGTGCACCATCTGCCACCAGAGGAGACCACAGAGCCCCTCACTGTTACTCTTACTGTTACCCCGTTAACTGTTAACTGTCACCTGTCCCGTGACAACCTACGTATGAGAAGTACGCGTCTGTTCATTTTACTTTTGTATCCAGGCTCAGGGAGTTCCCGCTTTGCTTCCTGCTGCCTCCCTGATCCACCGCCCCCAATGGGTTTCACGTACCCCTCTTACACCTCCTCCTGTGGCTGTCACGTATAAAATAAGCTGTAAAACTCCCTTCTCCGGACCCTTTTCTCAGTCTGTTGCGATTTTGCTTCCCAGCAACTGTGGTCACTTTGGCTCATAAACATTCGTATTACAGGTTTGGATGTTTCTTACGCAGACACATTCTTTATGCACTTTCCCATAAGGGTTGGCATGCGCATCTGGGTTTAAGGCAAACACCGTGTGACCCGGAGGGGCGGTGGGTGGGTCCTGCTTCCATGTTACGGGTCGATGAACAAAGGCTGCTGATACTGGGACACGTTAACATGTACGTTCGGGCTATGAAAGGCAAGGGCTACAGCACATAAGAGCGCCGGCCCCTCTTCCCTTTCACGGGCACCACATTGGAATCGCTGCGTTCGTCGGGGCCAGGAGAGAGGTGCTCAGAGATGGTGTGAGAGTGAGCACAAGGCGTTCGCCACGTTTGCCCAGAAAACGCTCAGGGAGTTGTCGGGTGGATTTCCCACTTTTCCCGTATGTTTTCACAGACACAAGCTTCACTCTGCATGCATCGCAATGCAAAGGTAGCCTCTGAGAGAAACGTGTGACTCACGATTTCAGACCGTCTGGAACACTGTCCTTTCTGGATAACAGCCCACATGTTCAAAACGCTGTCAGGCCAACCCGCGTCTCCTGCCTGGGACTGGGGGATGGTTTCTGAGTTAAGTGCGCCCGGTTTTACATCTGATGGAATGAGTCCCCTGCAGGGAAGTCTCTCGAGCAAGACAGACTTACTGTAACCAGTATTTTGGAACCTGCCTTTTGGAAGTGTTTTCTGTCTTTTGAGTGATGAGAAGTTGTTATTCTCCCTTTTTATTATCTCAGGCCAGACCTGACACGTGGAAAAGGTGACAATCTGGTCAGAGTCAAGTCGGCCACGTGGGGCTGGGGTCCCAATACAGCCCTGACTCTGGACAAGTCCCCTCACCTGGCTGCAGCCCCGGCGGAAGGAGAACATCACCTGCCTGGTATTTCACAGGAAATGCCGTGAGGACAGAGGGAGGGAAATCTGCAAACATGTGACTAATCTCATTAACCAGGTTGGGTATTTCGTTTCAGATCAAATGCCAGCAGCGACAAGGAATTGATGTTCATTGTTCCGAAAATTACAACAAAAGATGCCATGACAGTGTCATCGAAGTACATGCGTGGAGTCCCCAGGTGAGGACTTTGAAAGGACACACGCAGGCCAGGCCCTGCCAGGCAAAGCTTGGGTGGGAGGTCCCCGGCCCCCTCTTACCTTGGGGAAGGCGTCGGGCCACACGAGGGGGGAGCCGTGGTTGAGCAGCGCCTGCACGATGCGCTCCGGTGCCCCCGGGGGCGCGCAGGCGGCCGCCTGCAGCACGCGGGCCAGCGGCGAGGCGCCCCCGTAGTCGAGCGCGGCCGCGTCGGCGCCGTGGCGCAGCAGGAGGTGCACCAGGTCCGGGCGCGCGTGGCCGCAGGCCTTGTGCAGCGGGCTGCGCTCGTCCTCGTCGCGCGCGTCCGGTGCCGCCCCGCCCCGCAGCAGCAGGGCGCACAGGCGCAGGCAGCGCGCGTGCTCCTCAGGCCGCAGCGCCGCGCCGCATGCCGCGCTCAGGGCCGTCTCGCCGCGGCCGTTCCTCGCGTCCACGCGCGCCCCGCGGTCCAGGTAGAGGCGCGCGTGCTCATCCAGGGCGTGCTGCGCCGCCACGTGCAGCGGGGTGTCCTGGCCGGCGCCGCCCGCGCAGCGCACCGAGGCCCCGTGCTCCAGCAGCACCTGCGCGCACCTGCGAGGAGGCCAGGACGGGTCACGGGTGGGCAAGGCCTGACCCCCGACACCCACCCCCTGCCGCCGGACTGCCACGCCCTGGCTGCCGTGTCGGGGGCTTGGGACAACCCACGGAGCGCGTGGGCGCCCGGAAGAGCGAGGGTAGCCCGAGAGGAGGAACATCGGTTCAGAGCTCCTGCGCCCAGGCTGCGGGAGTTTAAACTGAGCCGCGAAAAAGACGCGGCCGAAACCACAGTGCGCCCGCCACCGCCACACGGTGGACGTCGCTGGGAAGGTGCCGGAGGACCTACGCTCACACAGTGGTGACACTTACGAGTGATTTGTAACTGCCTGGTGCTGCTTGTGGTGCTGACGGGGCTCAGATGGCCAACGACCAGGGCCCTTTGTCACCCGCGGTGGTGGAGGACTGGCAGCCACCATTCTGAGGAGAGTCCCTTAGACCCCCGGGTTCTTTCTCAGCCAGCAGGAACTCTTCTGTGAGCTGCTCAGCTTTGGTGACCCGTGGACAGTGTGAGGCAGGGTGCCTGGCCCTCACAGAAGGAGCCTCGCAGCCCCCAAGCAACGGACACAGACTGGCCCAGGGCTGGACACAGGGTGAGCACGTGACCAGGCCCAACTGTGGGATGACCTTTGCATCAGCGGACTCTCCTTGAACAGACTGGTCCCCAGTATTCTCCTGGGGTCACCCCCAGAGGCGGGTGTCTTCTGCTGCCCCCCTGTCCACCAGCTGGAGCCCAGACTGCCCTGTCCTCCAGGCCTGTCCCAGGAAGGAGGCCTCCTCGGGGCCTTGGTCACACCTGGGAGAACTCGAAACTCTTAACCGGAGCTCAGGTGACTGCTGACCAGGCTGCTGGCCCCCAGGGACTCGGGCCCTGGTGGAACCTCAGTCTGGCCCAGCCTGGAGGCGGGGGGACTGCCGCCCAGGCCCTTCCCCACTGTGCTGGCCCCTGTCCACCATGGGCACTCATTTCTGCCTGACAGCAGCGACTCCAGACATCATTGCCAGCGTCCAGGGGTGCTGTCTCTCCCGTCCTCCCTCTCAGCGTTTCCCGGGTGCTCCACTTGGGGCTGAGGGCTCCCCCAGGGGCCACCATCCTTCCTGCCCCTGAAATGCGCCTGCTCCGGCTCCCGAGCGGGAGTGTTTCTGTGGCACTGGTTCCCCCTCCCCCACGTTCTGGGAAAAGGCGTCCCTCCCGGTCACCTTGCCCTGGACGCAGCCCTCTCCCACTTCCTGGGGGTCTTGCTCTGTGAATTACTTGTCCTTTTCCTTTTTCCTGCCCCCTTCCCAGCTGACACCCTCAGTTGGTCGCCATCTATAACCACTCGAACTGCTTCTTCCTTTCCACTGTCCCTGTCATTTCCTGTATAGTCCCTGTAATGACAGTCTCCCAATGTGTCCCCTGCTCCGATCTCACAAGCTCCATGCTACCCGGAAAGAGCCTTCCTGTGTGAATCACATGACCCGTGCCTGCTGGACAGAGCTCCAGCCCCTGTCCCCAGGACAGAGGGCACCGAGAGACCCCGCTCCTGGTGTCCTCACCAGTCTCATTTCCTGAGGCTCCGTCCTCCCGTCCTCTGCTTCAGTCCTGCCTGCCCAGGTGCAGTTCCCTGTCCCTGAGACTCTGTGTGCACTGCTCCTCCCAGGATGTTCTGCCTCCCGTGAAGGTGGACACATGCCTGTCTCTCCTTTCTCTGCCTGTCGGGCGCCTCCCTCCCCGGTGCCACTGGCGGGGGGCCACACATCTGTGTTGTCCTGTGCCTCGTGCAGAAGCGCCTGGGCACAGCTTCCATCACACCACGGGCCAATGGTGTTGGCACGTGGGATTCCTCTCTTAGACCGCTGGCTCCTGGAGTATAGAAATGGGGCTTTGGTGCAGCTTGCTTCTCGGTGCGCAGCGTGGGGCGGCCCGCTACTGGTGTCCCCTAAAAGTGCGGGGAACGAACGCATGTCCTCAGTGAGCACCGCTCGGCTCTCCTGCCCGTTGCTGCTGGCCGTCCTGTCCCTCTCGCTGGGGCTCTGAATGAGGTCAGCCGCGGCGGGTGTCCCGGCTGCAAGCAGCCGTCATTAAATCCGCCGTGTTTCCACGCAGGGACGCTCAGTGCTGCTCGTGGTCTCTGCGTGTCCGTAGCCCCCACATCAGCCGTGTTGTGGGAAGTGGTCTGTCTTGGGTGAAAGAGCTTTACAAACAAGTAGAATCTGATGTGAAATGTCCTTTGGGACCATAAGCAGCAAAGGGGGGTGCACATTTCAGCATCACGGCGCTTCGGACCGCGTCCTCCCTGTGTCTCTGGGAGGAATTTTGAACAGCACAGCAGGGGGTTACAAATCAAGGGATCCGTCTCGTTTTTTGCCCGTGAGCCCGCGCGTGCCCTCGCAAACCATTACAAAACATTTGCTTCTACTTTTTTTCTTTGAAAGCAGCCCAGCCTCTCCACACAGGTCCACGAGGGGCCTCCTTTCCGCGGCCACAGCCTGTCTGGCGGACGGGCCAGGTCAGTTTGCAGCCAGGATGCCTTTCAGAAGGACAAGGACAGTGGCCCTCCCTCTGGAGGGCTGCCGACGCCTGCTCCATCGTTAATGAAGAGCTTCTAATTGGCGAGACCTTGGCACTTCCTTGCAGCAGGTAATGCCATGAGCTGCCGACCCCAGGAACGAGAAAACACAGCACAGCCCCGGACCTGGCGCGCCTCTGCGGGCCCCCGCTGGGCAGTCATTAAACCCGAAGGTGCGGGAGCCCATGTAATGACAGGGAAAGCTATTTGCCATGGTTATGTGAAAGATCAGGTTGCAAAACAGCAGTGAACAGTCCCATTTCTTTTTTTAAAGCAGATATGTATGTGGGTTGAAAGCAAGCCTAGGAAGACGCAGGCCCACGGGCGTTTACCTCTGGCTGATGGGAGCCTTTATTGCCTTTTCTGCCTGCTTGTATTTTCACACTTCCCAAAAGGAATTGGGTACTAGGGGAAGGAGGCACAGCAGAGGACATTAATAACCCCCCCACCCCACCCCACCAGCCACAGCGCGTGGCCTTGGGATGTCGGCTAAGCTCCCTGGATTGTCCCCGGAGCTGCCCAGGCGTCCGCGGCCCCAGTGAGGGTGTGCGGCCGTGCCGATGAGGAGGTGAGTCCAGAGGAACGCACGGGGCGCACTCTGTGACAGGCAGACAAGCGGCCACCGTCCCGGGTGCCGCCAGGACCTGACCTCGTATTGCCGTGTCTCCCGTGGAAGAAGAAACGGCCCCGCGGGGAAGACCCGCCCAGGCCGGGCGGCCCTGCTGCACCGAGCCCTCCCCTCCCAGGGCAGGTTGTGTTAGGCTTCCTGCCGCCCCGAGACACAGGCAACGCAGGGAGGCCCGGAGCCACAGTGGGGCCGTCACTGTCAGGACCCAAGGGTAGATTCCCATCGGAGGAGGTCAGAACGATTCCTGATCCTCCCCGTCGATAATGACCGAGGCGATAGGCCGTTCTAGGGGCACGAAGGTGACAGGATGTGGGACAAGTGGCTTGAGCCACAGGCAGGAGTTCACAGAGGGGAGCCCAATAGGGGCTGCTGAATGGACGTCATTTTAACTTAGTCCTGCACGAGCCACACCCCCCCATCCTCCAGGTGCAGAGGGTCCATGGGAGACCTCAGCCGGGGCTGGTCTACTCTCCAGCCCTTCCCCCGCCCCCGCTCCCCCCCCCCCCACGCCACGCCTGCCCGCGTCCCCGCACATGGCCTGCGCCGGCTCTGTCCCTGCCTCCCCTCCGCCACTCACTCTGTTCCCACAGACCCGTGGGAACGGTATTCCTCACGCTCTGCTCTTGCGCTGGGGGCTCCCTGCTTCCCGGCTATTTGGTCTTGTTACTTCTTTATTTATTACTTATTTTTTAAAAGGGATTTTATTTATTTATTTTTAAAGGGAGGGGAAGGGAGGAAGAAAGAGAGGGAGAGACCAACCCATGTGGGGTTGCCTTCTGAGTGCCCCCAACTGGGGACCTGGCCCCCAACCCAGGCCCGTGCCCTGACTGGGAATCGAACCAGTGACCCTTTGGTTCACAGGCTGGAGCTCAATCCACTGAGGCACGCCAGCCAGGGCTTATTCATTTATTTTTTAAATGCTGTCTTATGTCCTAGCCACAGATCCGCATGGTAGGTAGGATTTTACAGGTGGGGAAATTGAGGCTTAACAGACCAGGGCTTGCCTGCGTCCCCAGAGGCAGGGCACGGTGAAGCAGAGACGCTGATGGCTGGGTTTGCCCTCAATGCCCTCAGTGCCACCGCCGCCTGCCGGCTCTCCCCACTGGTGGCATCGGAGAAGGACCATCAATGAGCCAGTCGCGGCACAAGGTGTTTTCCACACGTCACCTCTACATGTCCCGTGCGCGTGTGTGCGTGTGCGTTTGAGAACATCGCCTGGGTTCCGTCGGCACCAGCCTGGCAGCTCGGGGCAGCATTTCTTCTCTGAATCCTCCCACGGGGATTTCTGGACAGACTCGCCTGCAGGACACTGGAGGCCGTGGACCCGTGCTGGGGGCAAGCCACCGTCGCCGCGTCCTGCCCAGTCCTGCTGACCGTCCTGCGTGACCCCTTTCCTTCTCCGCAGTTTTCAGCGAGGGTTCAGTTTCCGAGGTTTGAGCAGCAGCCTCACGGGTAGGGACCTGGGAGGAGACGGTGACCCTGCCACTAGAACATCTGCTTGGGGAGAGCCCCACCTGCCACTGGACCACGGCCCCGTTCAGTGACCCCCAGAAGGTGAGGACAGAGCAGCGTGCAGCAGTGACACAGCCGTTACAGGCAGGGCCACACTCAGGAGAAGCCACTTACGTTTTCTGTGGGGAAGCAGACATCGCTTGCCAGTGCTTTGTGAGACCTCGAAGGCATCTGTCCGGTTGCTGGAGTCCTTGGACCATCGGACAGTCCTTCCCTGTCCTCGTCACCTGGTGCCGCCCGAATCCCTCTGACACGGAGACCACGTGTCCAGTGAGAGAGCGGCGGCTGCCAGGAGCCAGTCTTGTTCAGCCATCAAGGCCACCACGTTTCCTCTCGGGAGCCGACATGGAGGCAGGCGTGCTGGGCCGGGGGTGGGGGCAGGGCGGCTGTCTGGGTGCTGGGCAAGTGCCAGCCTGTGGCAGCAGGGACATGGGGGAGTGACCTGGGAGGAAAGCCGTGCCTTCTAACAGCGCCCAGGCAGGAAGGCTCCCTCCTGAGCATGTCACCAGCTGGCTCTCCTGACGGACGGGAAGCCGCCGCCCCGAGACTTTGATGGAGGAACCATGCCGCTTTGCTTCCCTGGACCTTCTGCTCAGCCTCTCCTTCGGGGACCCGTCACCCACCCCTTTCTGTTCCCTATTTTCTTCTCTCTCCCTTCCCCTGGGGAGCGGAGCTCTGAGACTGTCAGGCATCAATGTTTCCATTTTGAAATGGCTGATGTGAGCGGATTCATTCCTCAGAGTGGAGGGAGGCTGGTCACCTCTGTCCTGACGATGTCCCGGAGCAGCGGCGGCCACTGAATTATTTTCTCAAGTATTGCATGGCTGTGGCTGGTGATACGCTGGGCACATTCTCTCCAGCCTGCAAACAGAGCCCTGCATTTTGGTGACTGAGACAGGATTTAGGGGGCATACCTGGAGAAGTCAGCTCCACTGGTTAGCCCCACTTGCCCACGAAGGAGCCGCTCACTTTCTGGAAGCTTCTTGAAACATAAATGGGTGCCCATTTTCCCTTTTCCCAATACAGACTGGAATTACTGGGGTTGAGAGGGGAGAAGAATCAGGAAAACTGAAAGGGTTGGGGGTGGTGGGGAGAGGGTGCTTGGACTTGGATGAGATAAAAGTTTTATGGGTTTACATGTATGTATTTTTTAAAGCGAGGTGAGTTCTGCATGCAGATAACCGTGTGGGTCTGAAGAGTCCAGCTGTATGAACCTCTGCAGAGGAACACACCTGTGCAGCCACACCCCAATCGAAACGCGGCACACGCGCATTTCCGTCGCCCCGAGAAGCTCCCTTGTGTTTGCCACCAGTCAGTCATCGGCCCCGAGGCCGCGCCGTCCGAGTTCTCTCACCATGGTTTAGTTTCGCCTTTTCTAGAACTTTCCACGTTTTGGGTCTGGCCTCTTCCGTTCAACATAACGCCTGACATGCATCCAAATCGTTGCGTACACGCGACACTCACTGTTTTTATCTCTGAGTATATTTAACGGTGTGGCAACGCCACAGTTTTCAAATGCGTTCTCCTGTAGACATTGGTGCGCAGGTGGTTATTTCCTGTTTGCTGTTATGAGTAAAGCCGCTATGAACATTTTTGAATCAGCCTTGTGGGCATAAGTTCTCGTTCCCCTTGGGTAAAAGAAGTGAGGTGGCTGGTAGTATATTTCACTTTCCAAGAGCCTGCCCGGCAGTGCTCCTGGGTGATCGTATCATTCTGTGCTCCTGGGACCGATGGGGGCGTTCCAGTGGCCCCCCGCTCCTGCCAGTGTCTACCGCTGCCGGCTTTCTGACGTTGGTCGTCCCGACAGGTGTGCGGCCGTGAGCCTTTCTCCGCGGTTGTCCTCGGCAACACTCTCACGCCGCACGCTGTGGGGTGCCCCTCCCTTTGCTTATCCGCGGTTTGCCCATCTTCCCTGGTGCATCGGGTCAGGCTTTGGCCAGACGGCAAAGGTCTGGCTGGGCCTGGATTGCTTCTCTTGATTCCCGACCTGAGGGGCAGGGATTCCATGGGACTCGGCAAGTGAGCAGAAGGCTGAGCCTGAGAGGCCGTGCTGGGGCAGGAGGGAAAACCCTGGGGTGCACCGTGTTTGAAGGGTGCTGATGAGGACAGGCAGAGCCCCTTCCTGACCACACACAGCCTCGGGGAAACAATGAGGGTAACAAGAGAGAGGGAGCTCTCAGCCTGAGCTCTCAGGTGGCATTTGACCTCTGGGGCTCGGTCTGACTCTTTCTACCGTGTGCCGCCTTCCTGGCAAAATAGGGGCGCTCCGCGAGCCTCGGTTTCCTCATCCGTAGGCTGGGCATGAGCACGGGTTACAGGCCTGCTGGGCGGAGTGTGTAAGACCCTTGCTCTTCAGTATTCCCTCGGATGCCCCACGCCCCCATTGAACGGGACCCTGCCTTCTCCCCACCACTGGAATGACGAATCCGCCATTCGGCTGGGATGTGGAAGCGTGGACTCTGCCTTGGGTTATGTGTCAGTGCCCGTGAGCCTCTCAGCTCAGGCAGGTGAGCTTCCTGATGCCAGGCGGAGGCCCCTGGGGCTGGGGTGAGGACTGCAAGCTGCTGTCATTCCTGCTCCCAGCCTTTCCTTGCCTTTCTTCCTCAGGAGAAGCAACAGGTCCTTGCTCCCCACCCAGGTGTCAGCCTGCCGGGTCTAACCTAGAAAAGAATTGCCCAATGATTTTCCTCAATTATTTTTTCCCCCTAAGATACGTAGCTGTTTTCACAGAAGCGACGCTGGCTTACGACTTATTTTTGATCAACCTGAGTTGGCACAGCTGGGGCAGAAAAGTAAACTCGTCAGCTCTGTGCTAACGCGTCTGTGAAGAAAGCGAGCCCTCCTCGCTTCGGCCTAAATCAAGGCAGCTTCAGCCGAGAAAAAGCATCGGGACTTGACTAATTCTTTTCTCATTTTAATCATCTCGGAATCTGAGAGAAGGTCAAGGAAAGGACTCCGGTAATAAATAGGGCGAGGCAGGCAGGCAGGCTACTGACGGGAGGACAGTAACTTTCCCGGAACTTTTCTTTTGGGGAAAATCTCTTCAAAAGGCCCCTAGATTAAAGCTCCGATGCTCCTTTTTGTGTGTTGAATTCCGAATTCTGAAGCTTGCTGGTTGGAAGGAAGCAAGACCATTTTTTTTTTAATCCCAGGAACTCAGAGACTCAAAGGTTTGAAAGTCCTGCACCCACGGTGAATTGCCGGCTCAAAGAGCGGTGACAGAACTGGGTCCCTAGGTGTGGAGACTGTTGTCATCAAGAATAAGAAAATGAAATGGCTCCGCGTGGAGGTCAAAAACCCCCCTCTATGGAAAGGTTAAAAAAAATTAAGGATGACCTAAAATCCGGGTGTGAAAAGATCCCAGCGAAGGCAGCTCTTTCTTGTCAAAGTGACAATGTTTATACCACGTGAAGGCAGACCGCCTTGGAGACGGACTTGAGGGGACTCTTGAAGCGAAGATGCGCTGGTCAGAACCTCAAGCCCTTCCTGACATCTATTAACTTTTTATTCTTCAAGGCCCTTGGCGGTGTCATCGTGGGCCTTGCCTGGGATCTGGCAGCGTTTCCATTATAATCACCGAGATGGGAGGGATTCAGAGTCGGCCGCAGCCTGAATTCCTGGCACACTCGTCACATCTGAAACTTGTCCCCAATAACCAGGATTTAAATGAGTCAAGATGGTCAGATTAAATTGGCAGGCAGGAAGAGTCACATAGAGAGACCCCAGACAGGTGGTCAGGTGAGGAGGAAGGGCAGGAAGAGGAGGCGTCCTTGGAAGACAAAGGGGTTCTCTGGGCCCTGCTTTAACACAGAGACGTTCCCCGAGTCCTTATTAAACAATATCCTGGACCGGTATGATCTTTGCGAAACCGGCCGAAGCCAGGAAACTTGTGTCTGTCGCCCTGCATGTAAGCCGAGCGGCCCCCACGGCCCGTGTTTACCGCAGCCCCGCGCGATGCCCCGCTCAGGCTCACGGGCCGGCGACGGGGGTGTTGTCGGGACTCACAGCACGTGTGCGCTGAGCAGGAGCTGCAGCCTCATGACCTCATAAAAAGCCATTTTTTTCTAATACGGCAAGTGGGAGGCTGGTGCTCAAGGCATGATTTTTAGTTTTTTTTAATTTTTTAAATTGTTTTAGATTTACAGAGGCATAGCAGGGATAATATGGACACCTTTTACCCCGCTTCCCGTAACGTTGGCTTCTTACAGTGTGATGGTACATTTGTCTAAATTAAGAACGTGACGTTGGTACAATTCCATTAACTGAACTGATGTCAAGATTTCTCCTAGGGCCACAGTAGCCAGTACAAGGTAGTCCTGGTGGCAAAAGGGACCGGTACGTCAATGAAGCGGAACTAGGGGGGAAGAACTCTGCCGTGGGGCCCTGGTGGATTTGCATGTGCCAGCACAGGCCACGGGAGAAAGGCATGACCCACTGCCAGTCTAGGTCCCGGGAGAACACCCCAGGACCCTCCGGGACGTGAGGTGTGTAAGGGGCCGCTCAGAGCCCACCTGCCTCCCTGCGTCTCCCGAGAAGCGTTTGCTGGGCAGCTTCTCGGCGCCTCCTGGGCCCTCCTGAGGTCGGAGACTCCCTGCCTCGCCGGCTCAGAACGCAGCTGCAGCCTGTGAAACCGCTCAGCTGAGGCCGAGGTTGGCTGCCTACCAATGGGGTCACTACAACTCATATTGCCACCAACTGGTCCCTTGTGTTTAGGTGTTGTCCTTTGTGGGGTGTGGGACAAGGACTCCTTTTCACTGTTTGTGTAGGTGATAAAGGGTCTGACCCCAACCTGGGGACTCTGCCTGGTGTGTACGTGACAGGAGTCCCGAAATAAAGCCCCACATATGTAGGCAGCTGATTTTCAACAAAGGCGCCAAGTCCAGTGAGTGGAGGAAGGAAAGACTTTTGAACAAATTGTGCTGGGCCCGCTGGACGCCCACGTGCAACAAACGAAGAACGGCTTCAACCCGTACCTCACACCATATTCAGAGATGAACTCAAAATGGTTCCTAGACTTAAATGTCAAATATAAAATTATTAACTGTATAGAGGAAAACATGGGAGAAAATCTTTGTGGCCCCGGGTTAGGCAAAGGTGTTTCTAGTTAAAATAACCCAACACAATCCCCCAAAGAAAAAAATTGATAAGATGGGTCCCACCAACATTAAGAACGTCTGTTCTTCAAAAGACACTTTTAAGAGAAGATAATGAAATCTAGAGACTGGGGAATTATATTTGCAAATCACATGTCTGACAGGGGACTTGTATCTAGAGTATACGAAAGAAATCTCAAAATTTAAGAACAAAACCCACCACCCAGTTTTTAAAATGGGCGCAAGATTTGAACAGGCATGTCACTGAAAAAGACGTGGATGGCAAGCAAGTCTGTGCAAAGACGCTCAGTGTCACTTGTCACGGGGGAAATGCCAGTCGAAACCCCACACCTGGAGAATGTCTACAGTGGAAGAGCAGCCAGACCAAGCACTGGTGAGGGGGTCACAGCGGAAAATAGTAACGGCGGGGAGCGGTGACCGGCCCACCGTTCCTCTGACAGCGTTGCTGCACGTGCCGGCTCTGACTAACACGCAGCAGGTAGACGAGCAGCATGTTTGTGTAAGAACCCTGGGGACCAGCTGCAGAAGATACAGGCCCCAGCCTTCCAGCATCCCAGCTCCCGGGGATCTGCTGACCTTCCACCATGGAGCCAGGGTGACGTGGAGCCAGGATGACACACACCGGGCTGTCACTTGCCCTATCGGAATGGACCGAGCTCGTCTGCACATAGAGAACTTTGCAACCCCTTCCCTTGATCTCTGTCTGTTCCCTCCCCCTCCTTATAAAACCTCTGCCTGCCCTGAGAGGTGGAGGTGGGCTTTGAGACGTGAGTCCCCACCTGCCAGGAGATGGGCTTTGAGACGTGAGTGCCCACCTTCCAGGAGATGGGCTTTGAGACGTGAGTGCCCACCTGCCAGGAGATGGGCTTTGAGACGTGAGTGCCCACCTGCCAGGTGGGCAGCATCTACAAATGAATTGCTTTCCTTTGCACCGGCACCTGCCTCTTGAGTATTGGCTTCTGTACTGGCCGGCAGCCGCTCCTGCATTCGGTCACAAGGCTGCAGAGCAGCGGGACCTCCCGAGTCGCTGGTGGACCTGTACAAAGGCGCAGCCACTGTGGACACCAGTGTGGCAATTTCTTAAAAGGTTACCTTTCAGTGCCATCACCTGACCCAGCCATTCCGGGCCTAGGCACCTACCCAGGAGAAACGAAAGCAGATACCCATACAAAGCCTGGTGCACAGACGCTCATAGCAGCTTCATCTGCAATAGCCGAGGCTGGAAGCAAGCCTTTCAACACAGGGACAGAGGGACAGCCACGCCCTGGGACACCCGCACTGCGGAGCCACGCAGCGACGACCGAGAGGGAGTGACGCACACACAAGGACAGGATGAGTCTCAAAGTGACGACGGGGAGTGAACGACGCCAGACACAGAAGAGTACCTTCCATTTCCATAGGATTCTGGCCAATTCAGACTAAACGGTAGTGAGAACAGCAGATCAAGGGGGTCGTGGAGGAGGGATGGGGGAGGTAACAAAGGGAAGGGGACCCTTTTGATGGGGATGGGTGATTTCACCCTCTTGAGGACAGGGATGGTTCCGTGAGTGCATAGATGTCTGCCCAAGGTCATCACATGGGGGGTTCCCCCGAAAGAGGCGCAGCCCGTTGCATGCAGGTGCGTCTCGGTAAGGCTGTTTCTAGAACAATGTACTGGTGCAACCCTGTTTCCTTCAGTCACTCTCCAGACTCCTGGTGGCCGGCCTGCCTTTCCAAGTCCCGACCCTGGACTCAGGAGACATCTGTAGGAGGGGCCCGTCTTGGTGACATACAGCCCAGGACGTTACTTCATACAGTGATGGTGATTTTATTTAATTCTGAGTACAGAGAGAGCAGGCCAAGAAATTACAACCCCAGGGGTAGGGACTGGGACAATTTGACTAAAAGAAATGTCAAGATGACACATGCCAGCCGAGAAACGGAACATAAGTCCTGTGCGTTGACACGGTGGCCTCTCCCGGGCCTACTGGGCCCCATGGGGACAGACACTCTGCAAGGACAAAGGTGGGCTGGACGCAGCCGCTGCAGAGTCTCAGGAATCCCGGCACCTGGGCGGGCCCTGGGCTGGGGCTGTTGCACCCGGAAAAATCCCCCAAATGCCGGGCCCAGCTCTGCTTCCTAGTGGGACTCCAAAACCCAGCCCGAGGAGCTAGCCATTTATGTCACACTGTGACAATTATTCTGCATAAAATTATCATTAAAAACTCTAATTTTTCAGCCTCCCACCCCGCCAGTGGCCTTTTAGCGCTCTCTGCGCGCCTCCCCGTCCTGATCAGCCCGCTCATTAGCTCGGTGTGGCGCCTCGCCCCTCGCGCTCGCAATCAAGGCTAATTACACCCCCGGGAGGGCCCGAACGGGGTCCAGGGGCCTGGGGCGGGGACGCGGTGGAGAGGCGTGGCCGGCTGGGGGCGCAGTGGCCAAGGCCGGGTCCTGGGCCTGGGTGGGGTCGGGGCGCAGGAGGTGTCAGGGGTCCGGTTCGGGCCGCGGCCGGCTCCGGGGTCCGGGGGACGAGGCTGGGGTTACCGGGTCTTGGGGCCCCGGGCGGGCGGGGGCGGAGGGGCGTGGCCGGCTGCGGGAGCAGCGGCCTGGGCGGGGTCCCGGTGGGTGGCCTGTCGCGGATGCCACGTCACTTACCCCAGCGAGGCGGCCGTGCGGCAGAGGTGCAGGGGCGCCAGGCCCTCGGCGCTGAGCAGGTCGGGGTCGGCGCGGTGCTGCAGGAGCAGCCGGGCGCAGGCCGCATGGCCCCCCAGGCAGGCCTCGTGCAGTGGCCCGCGCCCGCCTGGGCTGGCGTCGGGGTGGGCGCCCCGGCAGAGCAGGTGGCGCACGCAGGCCGCGTGACCTCGGGCTGCGGCGATGCGCAGGGGCGAGGTGAGCTCGCGCTTGTACTCCAGGGTCCAGAGACCTGGCAGGGGGGCAGAGAGGGAAGGTGAGTGGGGGCACCGCTGTGGGGCGATGTCCATTAAAGCTGAAATAGGGTGAAACCGTGTCTTAAATGTAGGTACCTGGTGGGCATGTAGGGAGATACACAGAGACCTGAGGGCTGGGACAGAGAAAGCGCGAGACCCAGGGGGACGCACGGAGGAGGGAGCGGGGTGGGGCAGCTAGGGAGATGGAGGGGGCAAGGCGAAGGCGGAGAGGGGCAGAGAGGGCTCTCAAGGGCCGAGCCAAGTGGAGGAAGAGAGAAAGAAGCACGCGCGCGCACAGGGAACAGTGGGACGCGCAGGGACGGAGACAGAGGGGAGCAAGGAACCAGAGAGAATGGGGGGGAGGGGGTATCCAGAAGCAGGAAGGCTTTGCCAAATGTGGGGGTGACTGGGGCCTTGGGTGCCATCTGAGCAGTGGAAGGCTGGCCAAGCAGGGCGGACCCTGGGAGAAACTGAGGGAAGAATTCACCTTTTCCAGGCTCCGAATGCAGGACAGCTTAAGGGAGGAGAGCTGGCTGTGGGCTGTGGATTTTTCTGGAACCCAGCTCGCTCTCATCCCCCAAACAGACCCTTTATCATTAAGAGGAGGCCACAGGAGACACGGGCAGACCACGGTGCGACGACGCTGCTCAGGAAGGGGACGCGAGACGCGTGTGCGGGGAAGGGGCCCGAGTCAGCAGCGCGCTTTGATGCGGCGGCCGCATTCAGCACGCTCCCGGCTTGTTTCTTTGCGCTTTTTAGGGTTTTGTGTGTGTGCGCGTGTGCGCGCGTATAGATTGCTCTTTCTCGCAGGATGAATGGAGCAGGTGCTATACATTTTACTTCTCTGAAAACTTTGCGCTTTCAAAAGGCCTGGGGAAGGTTGTTAGCAGGCAGGAGCGCTTGTGGCAACGAGGGAAGCGGTCCCTGGTGAATATACTTCAAGGGACAGGATTTCACATGGCAGAGATGCCTTCTGGTAACGATGGAAGAATCGATACTGTGTCTGTAATGAGCTGCCGAGGAGACCCTTTCCACAGGCCACCTCCTTCCTGGGACCCATGCTGAGCCGTTTTGAAAGACCACTCATAATTACCTCCCCGCTGAGCCCTGGCCTGCCCGTGTCCCCAAAGCCTGGCCTGGAGGTGGTGGCATGCTCCGTGGGGCAGTGTGGGGGCCTGCTGTCCTGGCAGTGGGTGACGGTGGCCAGCGGCCCAGGGCCCAGGGGCCGGCACGCGTGGGGGCGGCATTTCCAGTGAGGACTGAGTCTGATTCGGAGTCCAGAGGGTGGATCTAGTCCTTGATGATAACAATGACCTACATTCCTGCAGAGCCGGCTCCTGGTTCTCGATTCTGCTCATTTTTCTGCTATAGGAAGCCTGCCGACTGCGGGGCAAGGAAACAGGTGCAGGGGCGTCCCATTCTCTAGGGGATGCCGAGCCCCCAGCCCAACTCACACCCCCGGCAGCTCCGTTCACCTGTCCCGATTCCCCAGTCCTCCCATGGCGGGCATTTAGCTCAGCCCTAGATTAGGGCCAGCTGGCTTGACCAGGTCCTAGGAGATGGTGCTGAGCATCCGGCCTCCCCGAGGACCCAGGTTCTGAGACAGCTCTTGGGGCCAGGAAGCCTGACCAGCTTCCTGCAATTCGCACCCCTGCAGAGCAGGAGGGCTTTGCCAAATACGGTAGGGTGACTGGGGACTCGGGTGCCACCAGGAGGAACACAGACGTGTGCTCCTCCCACGGGGCACGTCCTGCTAAGTGCCGGCTCCTCCGTGCCAGTGCCCCTCACTGGGCTTGAGCTGGATGGGGTCAGCACTCCATCAGGGATGCCGGCCCAAGGGGCCGGCCACGGCGACCCTGCTGGGCGTTCCCCAGCCCCCTGGAGGTGGCCACCAGGAAGTCATCACGTGAAAGGGGCAGAGGTGGAGGGCCCACTGTTCTCTGACGGCGTGTGGTCATGTCTACTGCTGGGCCAGGTGGCGGGGCTGGAAGAGCAGGATCCCAGCGGCCCTGAATGCTTCCCGCCCTGCACCAAGGCTATGGGGCAGCCCCAGCCCTTGGGGCGGCCCTTTCCCCTCTGACAGCTCATTGTCCTCCCTGTCGGTGTTCCCCAGCTTCCTGTCACACAGGTGCGCCATGGAAACACAGCAGCTCTTAGGGGTGGGGAGATTCAGGAGGGTTCAGGGCATAGGTGACAGGAATATGTATTTGAAATGGTGACATTTGCGCATGCAAGGGGGCAGGGCTGGGAGGCATGACTTAAAAAAACAAATGGTCACCGAGCATTCACACAGCTGCCTTCTTGACTGAATCGCCACCCAGCCCTTGGGGGGATATGTGCGCCCCAGCTGGGCCGGATGAGGGAGGGGAGGCCCAGGACGGCTCCGGGACACCGTGGGCGGGAGGCGGTGGGCCGGACAGGACGCAGCTGCCTCCCCACAGCCGGCCGTCACGGGCGCTGCTGGGACGGCATCGCGGTTTGTCTCCCGTGTGCGCTACAAGCAGAACTGTGTCTGTGCTTTGGAGGCCGGCCAGCCTCAGCCTTTGCCAGAGCTCATGAGTTGGGGACACGGGACACTGGCCCTTGGCCCGCTGACACAGAGTCTCAAATCCGCTTGGTCTGGCAGAGCTGCTGTGGTTCCGGCACATGACCCGCCTGGTGAATGTGTTGCATCTGGGCAACCGGGCGACGTGTGCCCAGGGCCGAGTGCCAGCCAAGAAGTCCGGCTGCAGCCTGGGGGTCAGCAAGTCTGCTCCCCCTGGGCTGGGGGAGGGGGCATCGCCCCCCATGAGGGCTCTCTTGCCTGCCCAGCGCCTAGTGGTGTCCAGGCAGCAGGAGCGCACGGAGGCACACGCCCCGGGCCCTTGGTGTCTTTGCTCCTCCTCCCCCATCTCGGGCTCCCCTCCTTTCCAGGAGCACCTGCTGGGAGCTCTCCCTTTGTTGACACTGGCTGTGACCCAGCCACCCTGCTGTGGGCACGCTGTTTACAGATTCACAGAAGGACCTGGCAGAGCTGCACGCCAGGGGCCGGCCCCAGGCGCCCTCCCAGGAGGGCCGTTCCTCCTCCATCTCCCACCTCCGAGCTGCCAAAGGCAGGTGCGGGCTGAGAGGTGCCCAAGCTGACGCTCTTGCTTTAAAGACGAGAGGCACCTGCAGCATCAGGTGGGTACTGCTCCCCACCCCCTTGGCCTTCCCAGTGGGACCTCTCGCACCCCACCCCCTAACACCTGCGTCTCAAAGCTCACGCCCACCGAATGCCGTTGGCTTGCGTGTGTGAAATGCAGCCCCTGAGAAAGCGGCCTCACACACGGGGTGGGGGGCTCCGTTCCGAGGACTGTTAGTAGCTCCTGGTCGAGGAAATCCCTCAGCTGTAAAGGGGCAGGGCTACCTGACAGGCCGAAGGTGGCCAGGGAGCGCACCCGCCACTCCGTCTCCTCCCTCCTGATCTCGAACACCACGCCGGCATCCTGGAAGAACCGGTCCAGGAGAGGCCCCAGGCGGCGCAGGTCGCCCGCGAGCAAGGCAGCGTGCAGCTCACGCAGCGGGGACCCGGCTGCCCCGGAAGGCTCTTTGTCCATCCTCGCCACGGCCGGAAGCTTCCCCTTCACTGGCTCCGGCCACCTCTCCATGGCAGCGCTGTTGACTTGGCCACGTTCTTCAGGCGAGGACGGATGGCCTCCCGGAGCGCGAGCTATTTCCATTGTCATGACTCCTTTGTCATCCAGCGGGGCCTGGTGCTGGAGTATTTATAACTCCTGTGGGCTCCAGGGTGACAATGGTTACTCAATATGACCCGTGTCGTGTGACCGCCGAGAGACCAACATGCTCAGCCACCCCTTTGTGATGACACAGGGGTGGACAAGGGAGGTTCGCAGCTGGAAGGAGACACATACACCAGAAGGAACGGTCCTGCGTCCTCCCAGTGCGACCCTCCTTCTGCCCAGCCCTGTGTAGATGTGAACTCCACACACAGACGCATCTGTGTGTCTCCAGAACAGTTCTGCGCGCGAGAGCAGACACCCTGACGTGTGCGGGCCTTCTCTCTCCTGCTTGCGGGGTGCCTTCTTGCTTGGTCCCTTCCCTTCCTTGGCTGCGGTGACCATGGTGAGTGGATGTGCAGCCCGAGGGCTGTGTCAGCCCCGAGGACGTGCGAGAGGCCCAGCTGGAGGCTACAGTGAAGCCCTGCCTGGGGTGGGGAGGAGGTCCCACAGGGCGGCGTGTCACCTGGGCCCAGTGGTCATCTGTGAGTTCCTCCCAGTGGCTGAGAACGGATCCCAATATGCACATTCCTTGCCGGAGACGAGAAATGCCACGATTAAAAAGAAAAAAGAATGGTAGGTTGCCCTTGATGAACAAGTCACTTGCTGTAGTTTAGTAGAGGGCTTCCTTTTATAGTCTAAAAATTAATAAGGTCATTTCTCTTATAATACAGAATATACACGACTCTCCTGTCCTTTCCCCAATTCTTGCTTTTCTCCTCCTGGAAGCTGGAACGGGCCAGTGTGCTGGGCTTCGGGACCCCTTGCCCTGCCTATGTGTGTTGTGATAAAAAATCATATGACCAGAGGCCAGCGCGGGGCACACACCCAGGAGAGTGACAGAGACTCTGATGCCAGTGTGAAGGACAGTGGCCACCACCCACGAGTGCCAGCCTGGGACCTGGGGCTCTTGGGATCCTGTTGCCACATGCCCTGGAAATCAAACAGCAGAGACACGGGACAAAGGTCTTGGAGCCCAGGACTAGGGCTCTCGGGCAGCGCCTTCTTCGTTACGGCTGAGCTCCTTAAGCTCCCGCTTTTCCATGCGCCCCTGCGCCCAAAGCTGCCCGTGACTGGCCCCTCTTCTCTCTGAGCCCCCGTGGCCTGAACAGGTGCCCGGCGTCAGGGCCTTTGTTGGGAACAGTAAGCTGGCCTCTTTCACTGGGGTTTTCTGCAGCACCTCAGGGACCCAGCAGAGTACCCTTGACCTCCCTTAGGAGGGGAAATGGGAGAAGGGGAGTGGAATGCATTTATAATGTAACAAAGACGTGTTTCCCCTTGTTAGTTACAGACCGGAGCTGCCGGCTCAAGTGTATGTGCACCGCGTGGCCCACGTCCCAGATGGCCCCCAACGGTAAACCTCCGTCCCAGTGCAGACGAGGGCTGCCGGGGCGTTGGGGTGGAGGCGTGTGGCTGTCTGTCTGTCCCTCGCCGGTGCCGTCAGGCAGGCACAGAGCATGCTCACTGGGCCCTGAAAGCTGACGGGCTCCTGTGGGTGACAGAGAGCGCGGGGCGGGCGTGGCTGCCGCGGGGCCCAGGTCTGGTCCTCCCACGGCCGTCTGACCCCTGGGCTGAGGCTCCGTGCAGAGGGGGTGGAAGGGCCCCGGCTTTTAGCCGCCAGGGTGCAGGGCATGCAGCGGGGGGTGGCGGCTGCTGCCTGCACACCCCTGCAGTGGCTCTCTGTCCCGGGGTCCCCGTGGGGGGCACCTTTGGCACCATTTTCAAGAGACTGACTTGGGACTGAGAGAGCCCGGGCGCTCCCTCAAGGCCTCTCAGTCCTGAGATGTCACCGTCCAAACACAGCACTGAGTACCAGGGCGTCCCACCTTGTCCCTCGCCGCTGTTTCTGAGCACAGGGATCTGCAAGGCCCCGCCGCGTCTGCCTTGGTCTGCGCATGCTGTCCCCTCTGCCTGGCATTGTCACTGTCCCCTTGTCTTCGACACTCCGCTCGGCTTCCCTTCACCTCTGTGGTTCGTCCCGATGTCCATCCTCATACCTGGCCCTGGTGCCCGGAGCATGGCTGGTCCCTGCTGGTGACTCGTCCGTGCCTGCACTTGGCCACGGGCTTCTGCTTCCTCAGCTCCGTGAGGTCCTCGGGGCCCGGCCCAGCGTGTCACCCACAGCCGGCCAGTGCCCACGCGAACAGGCGCGAGGACGGATGGGTCCGTGTCTTTGAAGCGCGCCTCACCGCTTTCCGCTTCCTCGGCGGCTCTGCCTTTCTTCCTCAGCCCTCTGCTCCCTTCTCCCCTCAGGGAGGGACGCGTGGTAGAGCCAAGGGCAGGGCCTCCGGGGTGGGGGTGGGCTCTCCCCGAGATCGTGGCCTCCCTGCACAGCCCGCTCTCCCCGCGTGGGAAGGCACCGCGCCAGGTTTCCCAAGGAGGCCCAGCCTGCTGTTCCCTCCACGAGGGCTCCCTGAAACCTCATTTCACAGGTTTTCAAGTTTCCCTCCCTGTCTCTGCAGCAGCAGCAGCGAGGACAGACCAGGGCCGTCACCGGGAGCAGCAGGGACTTTCCCAAAGGCCACTCAGTGCCTAACACACCGCCGGGCGCTGTGGAACACGCACCGGCAAAGCGCGTACGGGCCGCGCTCGCAGGGAACAGGCAGCTTCATCACACGTGAGAGGCAGGGGCGGGCGGAAAGCGAGGGACAGACACGCCATGGAGGGCACTTCTAGTCCATGTCCCCCGGGGGTTCCCCTGCTCTTCCCTTGGCTGACACATTCTGCACGTGCTCAGTCCATTTCAGTAGCCACGCTAAGTCTCCACGTCCTCCATCCATGTCTCTGGGCATCACCCTCTGCCACGGCCTCTGTCCCCGACTGTCCCCACATATGTCTCCGAAGGCTTTGTCCATACACAGCCATGCACGATCCAGCCCGAGCTCGCATTTTACTTCAGACTGGAGAAGTCTCTTGTATCTGCTGTGTCTTGTCGTGGGTTATTTTTAAAATGGGTAGGACGCTGGGTTGAGTCCAGAAATAAGAGCCATTCCACCTGCATTCTTCGCTAAATTTAGCTTTCCAAGTATTGTGTCTGTCAACACCACGCCCACTGCCCAGGCCTGACTTCGGCGCGCAGGGAGCCGTCGGCCAGAAGGAGGTGGCTCTTTGTAAAAGCTTTAAAAACAGCTCATGGTAGACGTGCTGGCCTCCCAAGTAGGACAGGCGGGTCACTTCAGGGCCATGGTGGAGGTGTCTTTTTTTTTTTTTTAATCCTTCCACTCCGGGAGCTGGGCAAGGGACCTCCTCTGAACAAATACAGTGCTCTTCTTGAAAGAGGGGGATTCTGATGAATATAATTTCCTCTAACTCAGTATGTTTCATACTTTTAGTTCTTTAGACGCACCCTCAAATGGTGCCTACAGGAGAGAGGAGCCTCATTTGTTTAGTGGGCCATGCAGAGCACTAAAGAGATGCCCTTTCTGTGGCCTTGTGTGGCAGAGCGTAGAGTGACCTTGGAAGACAAAGGTCCAAGCAGGAGAGGATAGCCAACTTTTACCTGGTTGGCCAAGTGTGCAAACTAAACCTCTCTAATAACTAGCCACGTAGTCCGGCGTGTTTGAATATAATTTCGTAAAGAATATTTTTGGGACTTAAATGATAAGCATGATATTTTGTCTGTAAAAGACATAAAAAGTGGTTCTTCACCCCAGGTCTCGGAGTGCCGAGAGCTAACAAGAGGGAGTCTTTGCTTCTGGATCAAATGAGATGAAGAAAGTGAAGTTCACCTTGAAATTATATGAGGTACACAAAAGGTCATGTTCAAATGGTGACCGTCCTTTTCACACGCTGTCGAGATCTTCGCATCCTGCCGTCGCATCGGCGAAGGATTTTCTTGGCCGCAGAAGCATTGGAGGAGGAGCTCAGCGGGTGTTTGTGGAATAACTCAGCGGAGTCTGTGTGCGGGGTGGGGCCAGGCTGCCGCTCCACGCGTGTGCCCGCCATGAGCTACAGACAAGCAGCCGGACGCTCGCCATTTCCTGGTGTCCTCGGGGACGGGTGAATGTCTGGGCTCTTTCCTAGGCAGGCCACCAGGCAACCGTGTGGCTTCCTTCTGGGCTCGGTGTCCACGTGGAGGGACAAGCTCGGGCAGGGAGCCGTGCCCCTGCGGACCCCGTGAAATTCGTGCGTTTTCTCCAAGGGGCCGATGCGCACTGCTGTGCTGGTCATGAACTGCATGGTCGTGAACTGCTCCTGTACGTGGTCCCGCACACGGTCACATCACCAGCCCCCAGCACAACAGCCCCCAGTCTTACCACCATTTTCCATTCTCACGCTCCCCATTTAATTTCCAATGGCCACACCTCCTTCACCTCTGCTCCCTCCAGCTTTTTTAATTTACAAAGAAGATAGTGAGCCGGGCAGGTGTGTCAGACCCTGCATTGAAGAGCTTCAGGACACGTCCCCCATTCACCTGAGTCCATCACACACGCAGGCACTCATGTTGGAAATGTCCAAGCACCTCCTCCCTCTTCCCGAGTGACAGCGTTAGCACGGCACACCTCATTGAGCCCGGCAGGAACGCGCGTGGCTCCCTCGGATCAAGCGCCTCTGTTAATAATGACTTAAATCCTTGGCACTGATTTCACGTTAGTAAGAAATCTCATTCCCATTGTGCAGCAGAAGACCGTACAGGGAGGGACAAACCCCTCGCGAACCGAACCTGTTTGTCTGCAAAACAACCAAGTCATGTCTCATCATGAATGGCTCCTTCTCCGAAGGTCAAGTGCTGCCTTTGCATGGGTGGCCCTGGAGGCTGTTCTGGGAGCTCAGAGGCAAAGGTGCCGTTGAGTCTGCAGATCGGCGGTGCCCAGTGGGAAAGAGAGCGGTCCCCCCGCCCGCCCCCCCCCCCCCCCCCAATGGCCACCAGGACACAGCCCTGGGAGGACATTGACTGGTGCTGGGGACCCTGCTGGAGAGCATGTCATTGATGCTGCCCTGATAGAGGTGACGACGCTTCTTTACAACTGTCATGGGGATTTAATTACATGATAAAATTGCAGCTCCTGCCTCTTGAGACAGATTGCACGTTCAGACTGATTGTTTTTTATGAATCTCACGCAGGGAGCAAAATACTCTCTTGAAGTGGAATTGGTCTGGTTGCTATGCCCCTTCTAGGAAGGCGATGTTTACTGATCCTGCAGGTAAGCGGGGGGCGGGGGGGGGGGGGGCCTGGTGGGGTCTCGTGGCTGCTCTGCCGCTCTGCGTGGAGGAAAGAGAGGCCGGTGCTGTCGAATGGGTTTGGAGATCATTCTGTTTATTTTTCTGTTGGAAAAATAGGAAAACTTTGCCCTTCCAACAGAAAGACAGGAAACAGACATTATAAGAAGTATAAATAACTATTAAACATAGACACAATTTCCAATTTTACTCACTGAAAATGCAAATGAAAAAACAGATCTCTGCCTAAGAAATTGTGAAAGATTTTTTTTTAAGCGTTTTTGGAAGAGTTTGATGAGACGGAGTCTCTACCGGTTTGCATGTGGGAGGACATGTTTCTGTAGTGTGAGGGCGTGTTCTCTGTTGAGAGGACACGGAGAGGGCATTTTTCTTGTGCAGGAACCAGGGCAGACAGAGTAGAAATCCTTGCCGTTAAGAGGTGTCAGCCCTGGCCGGGTGGCTCAGTTGGTTGGAGCGTCATCACCGAAGGGTTGCAGGTTCACTGCCTGGTCGGGCACATACCTGGGGTGCGGGTTTGATTCCCAGTCGGGGCACGTGCGGGAGGCGGCCAGTCTCTCTCTCTCTCTCTCTCTCTCTCTCTCTCTCCCCCCCTTCCTCTCTCTCTCGAACCAGTGAGGATTAAAAAGAAAAGAACTGTTACACCAGAGTGGGGACAGACGGGGTTCGGGTGTGACAGGGAGCAGGGACAGGACGGGCTTCTCCAGAGGTGGCATCTGAGCAGAGGGCGGAGGCTGCTGAAGGACGGGGCTGGCTCGTGCCCTCCCAGGGCGTCTGTTTCCCCCTCTCGACCTGTGGCGGGGGGGCCCTGTGTCCTGTGACTCTGGGCTGAGCATGGGGCCAGGCTACGTCACATGGACCAAGGGGGTTCAGGAGAGCAGGCGGCCATCAGACAATGTGGGGGGCCAGGCAGAGGGGGCCTGGGCAGGAAACCAGCCTCAGAGGGCGGGCCCGAGGGAGCGGGGCTGCGGTGGGTGGCAGGGTCTGGATCCTTTGGTGGGCACGGAGGTGTGTCGCTCAGCCTCCCTTGTTAGAGAGGACTGGTTGCCCCGCGACGCCAGGGTTTGACTCGGCTGCAGAGAACTGCCTCACCCGAGAACACCCTTCCCGAGGCGGCCAGGCTTCACGGCCGATCAGGGGTGGGCACACAGGTCCTGCCCGTCTGACCCCGTGTGGGATACCTTGGACACGTGTATCAGCTCCAAAGCTCCCCACGGGTCTGGCCAGGGCACTGAGGGGCCTGTGTCACCGACCACCTTCTCATCTGCCAGTCACAGGTGTCCTTCCCAGGTGCTCATCCCCAGCAAGCCTCCTGCAGGGCAGACTCCACTCAGCCTCCAGCCAGGGCCCTTGACGCCCATGGGCCACCTGGAAGGCAGGCTGGGTGTGTTGTCAGAGCAGGTGGGGACAGGGGAGCAGAGAGACAGCCTGCCCACGGCCAAGGACGGTGAGGAGGTTGATGGCACGGACTTTGGACCAGAATTTCTCAGGTTCCTGAGGTAAAGGACCAGGAATTCGTGGTTTGTTTGTTTTTTCTAAGTCCCCAATTGTCACAGATGAATTCTTTTTCCAAATACATTGAACATTACTTGCAAGATAAAAGACGTACGATTACAAGTCCAGGAATCACACACGTGGGTGTCGTGTGAAAGTAACATTGCTGTCCACGTTTCTAAATCCTTACTGTCGATTTCCACAGCACACATGTGTCAGGGTCACCCCTGCGCCCCCCCCCCCAACACCTCATAGTGCTGAGACCCACTGGTCACTGGGGTACAGGGTTGGGGGCGGTGAAGGGACGCCAGGGGAGAGTTCGGGTAGGTTCGCTATAAAATTTGAAGTATACGCCATTGGACAGCGGTCACCAAACTTTTTCTGTCAAGTGCCAGATAGTAAGTATTTTAGGTTTTGTTGGTCATACGGTCTTGGTGGCAGAGACTCCTCCCTGCCATTGTAGCATAAAAGCAGCCACGGATACATGCCCGTGAACAAGCATTGGCCGCGTTCTAGTAAAACTTCATTCATAAGGACAGATGGCTGGCCTCCAGGCCATTGCTCGCGACCTTCTCTGTGGCCCCTGGGCACCCCCGCAGGTCTGTGGGGAGGAGCGCCACATGCTCCTGCAGGTCCGAAGTGCTGCTGCGTCTGTCTCTCTGCACACCTCTCCGTGCCTCTCCCCGCGGGGAAGCCTGCTCCTCCTCCGCGAGGCAACCGTGTCTCAACAACAGTTAGGGGGGCAGCCAGGCACCGAGGCGCACACCTGACCCCCTCCTCTCAGGCCTCTCTGCTTCCTCTGCAGCTGAACTACTGGGATCTGTAAATTTATATCTTTCATCCAATCTGGGAAATGTCTGGCAATTCTTTCCCTAAACATTTCTCCTGCTCTCTTTTCTTGCTCACATTCAAAGGGAATATGACAGACCTCCTCTCCTGCCCGCAATCCCTCTTCATTTGATTTGTGATCATCTGACTTTCTGTTCTCCGGGTGGCGTCCTTCCTGTGGCTCTGCTTCTAGACGCGCTGACTTTTTCTTCTGACGTCTTCGATGTGCTGTTAAGCGTGCTGTTGCCTAGAACAGGCCAGCAGTAGCTCCAGGGATGCCTAGGGGCTGTGAGGAGAGACAGCTGGCCACGTCTCCTGGCACCAGTCTGTCCATCTCTGTCCTTCCTACATAGGCGGACGTTTTTATTTTTTCTAGGTTACATGGACTCTGAATGGCTCCTCACTGTCTCCGCAGTGAACACCTGTGTCTAGAATGTGTGGCCTCACACAATACAGTCCCCACTCACCTGCCTGGATTTTCCTCTCCTCTGATCTGCACACCAACCCTGGCTGGTTTGGCTCAGTGGATTGAGCGTCGGCCTGCGAGCTAAGTGTCGCTGGTTCGATCTTCCAGTCAGGGCACATCAGAGAAGGAAAACTCTGACTCCAAAAAACCTCCGCTGCCTTGCGGCATACCTCTTCAAGGGAAAGGCTAAGGGAGTAAACCCTGACAGAAAATCCGGAGCCGGAGTCCCTAAGGCAGTTTGACGTTGTAGTCAACGCCGGCAACTCCTGCGGCGCACCTGAAGCCAAGCTGTATTGACTCCGTCTTTCCCTTGGACCCTTCAGCTGTGAAGAGAGGGGGGGGGTCTGCTGCATGGGCAACAGCAGACCCTCCATATCACCCTGCCTAGGCTCTGTAGCTTCAGCTCCACTGGAGAGGACACTCCAGCGTCATCGCAAGATGTCGATTCAACACGGGAGGAGACAGATACCGTGTCACTCCCAAGTCGGACTGCACAGCCATTCTCGGCGGTGCAGATAGACTCTTAAGAAGCTACACCATCGTCTCTTGAGACGGATGGCTGCCGACGACGATCTGCACACCCCACTTCCAGCCACGTCCGCATCCTTGCGCAAGACGGGGTGCCCCTGTGTGCCCCGCGTCTGCTCCCTCTGCTGCCTTTCCTTGGAGCCCCTGACTTTTGGTCTCAGATGGAAGGGCCATCCCAGGAGCTTCTGAGTGCCCATCATAAGCTTCTTTATTGTACAGCTACTGTGCGCTAGGATATGGGGAACAGGACGAACCCAGCCCCCGCCTGGATTTGCCGGATTCGCTATTAGAAGACACTGGAAGTGGAAACGGGAGGCGGAACCAGGCCGCAGGAAGAGCGCTTGCCCTTTCCGAGCCGTGCCTCTGCCGTGAGTGCCCCGAGCAGAGCCATGGTGACCCCGGGGAGGCAGAAAGCCTGTCCTCTCCACCCTCGTTTCCTTTTGTCCTTTCAAAGCGCTCCAGCGTGCTGGGCCGGGATGCTCCCCGAAGTCCGCCATCAGCATCCATTATTCCTTTATTAGCTTGTTTCTCCGCTTTGACGCCGAAAATATCCCGATTCAGTCTAATTGCAGTTTCGCTCTGTTCCACGGGCGGCGAGGGTTTTGACTTGGGGGAGCAGAGACGCAGCCCGGCAGGACTTTTCTTCCTGCGCGTCGGCTTTGAAGCTGGACCATTAGCTCCGAGGCAGGCCTCTCGTCTCCTCCCAGGGTCTCAGCTGCTTCTGGGGGAAAACAGAGCCTGGGGTGCTTGGGGGGAAGGAGAGCGGCACTTCCATTCTCGGTGGCCGGAGATGCTCTTCCGTCTCTCAAGCAAGGGCTGTTCCTGGAACCAGTGTATCCCTAAATAATTTAACTATATTCAAAGATAATCTGATGTTATTGTAGGAAAGTGTATTTCTAATAAATCCCACTTGATCTGGGCGAATCAATTCAGGCAGCGCATAATTGAGTCTGTTAGCAAGGACTTTAGCAAGAATTTTGCAATCAGCGTTAATTAAGAAGATGGGGCAATAATTTGTGCATAATTCCAGATCTTTCCCTGGCTTGTGAATCAAAGTAATAAGAGCAACGCTCTGGCTGGTGGCGGGATACTGTCATTAGGTGCTGATTTATAAGCACTTAGAAAGGTTTAATTTCATTTTGCTTGGAGCAGGGGCTCCCTGCCCCCACATCCTCTGCTCAGGGCTGTGGGCGGATGACAGAGAGCTATCCGTCCTATCCCTCCCTGTCACTGTGACCCCTGCTTCCCGCGGCTGTTTCTACTCTGCTGCCGAGGACCCCGCTCATTTGTCTGTGCTTTTCTTGACACTCTTGTTTGAAGTCAGGGACTCACGTCATGGTGGACATTTCCCCGCTAACTGGCTAGTGAGCAGTAAGGGAACAGTTGGGAACCTCACTGTCCCCCTTGTGAGATGCAGCCCCGGGACGAAGTGCCGGCATCGTGGGGCACCAGGAAGACCGCTGGATTCCTACCCCCCAGCGGTGGGGGGCTTCCTTCAGCCCCTCGGGAAACAAGTGTTGATGACCAGTGCTCGCTGCACAGTGAGTCCTCTCTCTTCGCCTCCACTTGGGGCTGCTCCTGGTCTCACGGGCTCTGGTCTGGGGATGTGCGCTCCCTAACAATCTGGACAGGGCGGGCTGGCCCTGGGGGACCCTGCTGCCTCTGTGGCCCGTTGGAGCCTCTCCGCCCGTCTCCTGCCAGCCTTTGTTCAGACAGTGCCTTCCCTGCTGCATGGGCGTCCGCTTGGAGGCGGGCCGGACGGGACGCACCGCACCTGCCAAGGCAGGGGGTTCGTTAATCTCCTCGGCACACCCACATCGTTGGTCCCAGAACCCTCACCAGCCCAGTTTGTCAGGAGCCTGAGAGATGGCCCGTTTTCTTCAAGGAGAAAAGCGAGGTTCGGAGAGACGGACTGACCGGTTCCAGACCACACAGGGAGCAGCAGGACCGAGTCCAGGACCCAGTCGCCCCGCGGCTGCTCTGCTGCGGCTCCCATTCCGCCGCCCGTCTCCGAGCTGCTGGCAGCACGCGGGCTCTTGTCCCGGGTTCCAAAGACTCTCCCGAGGTGGGAGCTGTGCTCATTTGCCTGACGCCTGGCTGGTCGGTGTTCCCTGGGGGCAGGTCCTCTCCACGGACAGGCCGGGAGCAATGGCTGCGGCCCTGACCTCAGGGCGCGCTCAGCGTCCACCCGCCGCAGGCGTTGAGCTAATGAGAAGTCGGATTCCTCAAATGGCCCTGGTCTTGGCATGTGTACACATGTCCGTCATGTGCTCACGCTCATGCCCCACCTACCCACGCTGCTGGGTGAGATCTCTTAATAAAAACCCAATTAGTAGTTCTTTAACTCGCCTCCAGATGCTTAAATGCCATGACCCCAAACACAACAGAATGCTCCTGGTTTTCCATTTCAATCAAGAATTCAAGTAGCATCTTGACTTGTATATCATGTATCAGCAGCGAAATCATGGATGCTGACATCCTTAATAATAGCAATTAGTAATCAGTTGTTCCTTAAGTAGTTTGATTACACCAGGCACCAGATTGTACAGCCGATGCATTTGGGGGCAAGACGGGCCTCGCCCCCCGCACCTCCCAAACGTCCTTCTGCCTCCCCGTGTTCTTGGTGGCGGCTGAGCTGATAGGCATTGGAAAGAAGGAAGGACAAACAATGCACCTGTAGTGAATATTACACAGCAGAGTTGGCTTTGCCAAGTGTCATCTTCTGAAAAATACCCAGAATTCTGCCAACCAGGTTGTCCTCGAGATGGAAAACTTCTCCTTCCCCGTTTCCCAGAATGCTTTTGGCAGCATGACACTGGGCTCTGCGCCCTCTTGGCCTGGGTGGGTGCCCCCATCTCTGGCCTCTCACTGGCCACCACATTCCTTTGTCTTCAGATTCCACCCGTGAGCGTCTAACTTCTTTACGGTGTCCGTTCCCAACACGGGCTGCATTTCAAGGCATCGCCCTAAGTTCTGGCCCCTCTCCAAACCGTCTAAAGCCCCCAGCTACGGGCCTGAATCCAAACACCTCTTGTTTCAGAGTCAGGGACAGTCCCTCGGGACTCAGTGGGGCCTCAGGCCTACAGAGCCAAGGTCAGAAACAAGGCGCGTTGCTGTTTGTTTGGTCATGACTCTGGGGCTCACCCAGGAATTAGGAAGGCCAAGAAGGAGACATAGGGGCTCGCCTCTCCCTGCAGCCTCGGGGGAAGGCGGCCTGAGGGCTCTCTCTCTGCTCTCTCCACGCGCCAGAGCTCCGGTCACCGGTAGCGACGGCCCCTGCCCACTTCCGTACGATGCCTTTCCTTCATGTGGGAGTATGTCTGTGCATGTACGCATGTGTATAACCGAGTGTGCCTGTGTGTTTATTTGTGCATGTACACGTGTGTGAGCGCGCATGCATGCACACATGCAGGCAAGTGCGCGCACACATGTCTGCAAAGTGCACACACGAGTACATGCACGCATGCGCGACTGTGCTCACATGCCCATGTGTGTGCACACACATGTATGTGCATGTGCATCATTGAGCATGCCTGTGTGCCCGTGTGCCTATGCATGTGTGTGCATGCATTGGAATATGCATTGTGCATGTGTACACACATATATGCGAGGGCATGCATACATGCACCTGTGGGTGTGCCACGTACACGTGTGTACTGTGTGTGTGCACGTGTGTGTGTTGGGAGGGCATCTGTCCAGTGGGCGGACAGGAACTCTGAGCACCACTTAGGGCCAGGACTAACCTTGTGGAGGGCACCTCTGACCAGCTAGCAGATGGCACAATACAGGCAAAAGTCAGTCTCAGGTCAGGAAAGAGATTTTCAGCAAGTGTGACAAAGCGATTTTACATATATATGTTATATGAAGAAGTCTTACAATAAAGATACAAAGAAACAGGAGATATTGCCCAAGGCCCTGAACAGAGAAGTGGCGTGTGAAGAGGCCTACAGGGGAAAACAGGATGCTGTGGACAGGACCTTGTCCTGAGCAGTGCCGGAGGGACAGAGGAGCAGGCCAGGGGGAATGACCAGGGCACCCGTCGAACCGGGGGGATCAGACACCAGCATCCGCCACCAGCAGTGTCAGGGCGGGCTGACACACACGCACGCACCGTCAGCGGAACCAGAACCCTCTCAGAGAGCAGCCTGGGAAACTCCCAGCCTTGCTCCTGCAGGATGGCTCCCGGGAGCTCGTCCTACGGATATAACCAAAGTAAGACAAGGTCCTGCGAACGCTAATGAAGACGCTAATTACGCCGTCATCGGC
This sequence comes from Furipterus horrens, assembly GCF_987537825.1. Classification (NCBI taxonomy): domain Eukaryota; kingdom Metazoa; phylum Chordata; class Mammalia; order Chiroptera; family Furipteridae; genus Furipterus; species Furipterus horrens. The sequence goes on from NW_028327171.1 coordinate 215,979,690, forward strand.
AGTAGCAGCGACGGAAACAAGGGTCCCCCCTTGTTGACGTTCGGTTTAAGTATTTTGTGACTAATCAGCTCAACAGGTGATTGAAATTAAGACAACTATGAAGCAACAGGGCAGACACTTCAGGGGCAGGGATCCAACCGGGCCGGGCACAGAATTATACGGACCGCACAGTTCCGAGGGGGGGTGACAGGCAGAGGGGCCAGCTTGGGAAGACACAGGCACAGCATTGGGGCGGTGGCACTGTGGACTTGTCTCTGTGTTTTCAGATTTTTGTGCGATGCTCAGGTTGGTGCCTCTGTAACACACGTGGACACACAGTCTGCACGGCACGTGTGTGCGCAGAGATACAGGATCGGACAGCCGGGCATGTACCGCTGGCCTTTCCAGCCCCCCGCGCTCCCACCTCCAGGACCGGCCCACCCATCACACTCACACGGGGGTTTGCGGGGGTTACCTACGAGCACCCCGGGGGGCAGCTGAGCCGAGGGGGCTTTCATCCAGTCGTCGTTGGCCAGCTCGATCACAGCGTCCACGTGCTGGACTCGCGTGCAGATCACGTCCTGCACGGTCTCGTCGTCCCCAGCATCCAGCGCGTACTTTAACCTCGTCACCAGCTCCGAGCCGAGCGGGTGGTCGGGCAGGCCGTCCGGGTCAGACATCGTAACGCTGTGCGTGTGTGACCAAACGTCTCTCAGCCGAGCCCGGCGTCAGCAGCTGCGCCCCGAGCATGGGGAAGCTATAAATAGAAGCGGGCTTGAGTTACAGCCGGCGGCCCCGGCCCTCCCCACCCCCGCCCGCACCGGCCCACAGACAGGAATGAATCTCTCTCCAAGGCCCCAGCTCAGGCTTCTTCTAGAGACGGGCAGCGGACGTGGGGGGGGGGGGGCAGAGGCAAGGGGGGCGGTGTTTGAAAAGACGGGCCTCACAGGTGCTGAAGAACACTGTCTTCTTCTATCAAAAGCGAGGTTCTACCCTGAAACTCTAAAGCTTCCTGAGACGGGCTTGGACCCCGCGTTCTGTTGAAGGAACCCTTTGTAGCGACCCGCAGACGGCTCCTTCGCTGCATCTGAAAGGGGAGGCCGCTTGGCTGTAAATTGGACACGTTTTTGAACTGGAGAGAATGGAGTGAAGTCTTTGGTTTCCAGATTCAGAGATGGACTGGCTGGTGCCAAGGAGACAAAAGCACCGCGTAAGTGAAAACAAAGATTCACCGGCACCTTAGCGGCGGCCTCCGCACCCCCCGGGGCTGGTCATTTGGCTTAAAGCCCCCGATTCCACGACCCACGGGAGTGCAAAGCCGCTCTTGTTGACTTCCGTGCGTTCCGGGGGCCGAGGGGGCTTTTTTTCTCATGACCTCTGTGTGTGGTGGCCCTGGGCGCCCCCCGTGTCAGCCTGGGTGCAGAGCACGGCTGCCCCAGCCGTTCCCCGTGTGTCCAGCTTTTAAGAGATGAATACATATTTGGATTCTCTTTGAATTGAAATACATATATTTGCCGTACGACACTGTGGAAGTTGAAGGTGTGTGCAGTGTTGATTTGATACATTTGTGTGTGGCACTGTGATGGTCCCTGAGTGTCAGCGGGCTCCTCTGTTGCCTCACGGGGTTATCGTTTCTTTTTTGAGGTGGGACTAATTTGATCCCGCCTCTCAGCCAGAGTCCCGGAGAGGAGGAGCAAAGGCACCAAGCATGAAGGCCACCAAAGAGCCGGCCACCAGGGCCTCCCCGAGGGACTGCCCTCCAGTGTCACCAAGACTGAAAATTACCCCGATGGGGACATTCACCGGCCGTGGGCTCTGCCTGGAGAGGAGGCCTGGCACACCTGGCTCAGGCTACTGCGCTTTGCCGGGGGTGTGGTTGCCCCTTGTTCTTTCTTTGGCCAAAGAGTTAGGGGTTTTGACAGAAATATTTGAACCTGAATTTCCAAGCGCCAATGCTTTGCAGCCCCAAATGCCTTACATTGGAGGGCACCTTGACACCAGCGCTTTGGGGTACATCCAAAAGGGGGGGTCAGTGACCACAGGAAAATGATAGGCATGTGGGTAAGGTAATTTGAAGAACTGAACCGAAAACGATCAGGGGCTGCTATCACCTTCAAATCAGAAGGGAGGTGAAGAGGGAGCGCTGGTGGGGCCGGTGATAAGGTGACAAAGCCCTCACCGGCCTTAATTACCGCTCGAGCTGCTGGGCGCTCAATCAGCGGCGCAGGCGCTATGCTAATGATCCCGGCTAATTTCGTTATAATGCAATTCTTTATCACCCTGCTCTGTATAAATTAGGAATTGAAATGTAACTAACACAAATTATATTTAAGGCAACACAAACTTCTTTATTTCGGTGTGAAACCTTCTCATTTCTATTTCTTTATCTTCTCTTTTCTGATGCGCTCACGGGCCCTCCCACTGCCCACCCTGCTCCGTCCCCCACGGCGGAGCCTCTGCTTGAGGGGGAAAGGCCCCGGCACCCATGCTTCCCCCTTAGCTTCCTGGAAGCCTCACGTTTGGCTTTCTCCTTCTGCGAGTGTCCTTGAAAGGCGCAGAGTGTATTTCAGCAATCGATGGCAGGCAGGTCCTGGCTTTCTCTGAATCGGATGGAGGGTCGCTTCATTGTTCCGCTTTAATTTTTAAGGAATCATCGGAGCTTACCACAGTTCACGTATTTGCAGTGATTTACATTGTACGGGACTTAGGGCAAGTCATGTTTACAAATGTGGGAGACAGAGGGCCCAGGGCCCCCAGAGCGTGGGCACCGCATGGCACACTCGGCCGCCGGCGCCAGCACACGCGGGCGGGGGCAGCCGGGTCCGCGCTGGAGGTCGCGTGCGCGTTTCAGAACGGGGCGCTGCACCGCCCTTTGGAATGGTCGCACAGTAAAGAGCAAACTGACCAATTCACCAACAAACCAAATAAACAAAAACCTTGGGGGAGACTTTCCGCCCTCGCGGTGACGCTGCCTGGCCATCTCTGGAGCAGGTTCTCCCCAGTGTGTACACTTCCGTGACCGGGAGGAAGGGCTGTAAGGATCACTGCGTCCTCGTGTGTCCGTCTTGGTCTGAAAACGCTGGGCCACAGACACACGTGACGGACCTGGGGGCCCCCCGCCGCCAGTGTGCACCCCGGTGCGATCTCCTCTTCCCTGGGGGCTGGGCTCTGTGACTTGCAAAAGGGATGCATTGTCACCTTGGCGACCAGGTGATGAAAAGGCCGTGGCTTCTGTTCTGGGTGATCTCTTTGGCTCTCTTTGCAATGGGTTTCCGGGGGACGCCAGCCGCCACATTGCAAGGCGCCCCGCGGAGGGACCCAGGCGCGTGAACTGGGAACTGTTACGTCGTGGGGTCTTGAGATGATGACACCCTCATGAGACCCGTGGAGCCAGAGCCCCCACCCCAGCTGTGCCTGGGTGCCTGACTCATAGACATGGAACAGTTGCACACGTGTGTGGTTTTAAGCCCTCAGGCCTTGGGGGTGGTTTGTGACGCACCAACACGGAAGAAATGCACCATGCGAACTGCACTCTAAGGAGGCCAGAGATCCCGTCCCCTCTCCGGGACGAGCAGCCGGCGAGCCCTGGTTCTGCACCGCACAGGGTGGGGGGGTCTGAGTCACCGGCGCCAGACCCTGTCACGGAGCAGAGTGGCTGTAAGAAACGAGAAGATCTGACAAAATCTCTCGCTCACGCTGCCATGGAGAACTGGGACGACCGTGGTGTTTGCGACAAAGGACATCCGGGAGGCCCGGGAAGTCGCGCTGAACACACACCTGGTTCAGATTTCAAAGTGAAACGGACGCAGCTGTGGGAGACTGCGGAAACCAATCAGTGATTCCCAAGACCAGGCAGGCATTTTCTCATCCTACACAAGGGACGTCAGCGCACAAATAAAGCAAAGTCCCCCTGAAGACAGACTGAGGAAGTTGGTGACATTTTCGGAGAAGTAAGAGCAGAGAAAATACCATAAACAATCAAAGACGTCACATAAAATAAGCGGTGCTGAGGACTCGGTCGTGCCTCTCCCCAAATTCCCATGTTCAAGCCCTAATCCCATGCACCCGAGTGCAGAGATGGGGCCTGTCGGTTGTAATTAAGGTTAAATGAGGTCGTGGGGGTGGAGCCCTGGACGGATAATGCTGAGGGCTTTATAAAGAGGAGGAGACACCTGAGCGCCCCAAAGGCAGGGAACAGGCAGTGTGAGGACACAGTGAGGTGGAAGTCACCTGCATGCCACGAGGAGAGGCCTCAGGATGAAACCCACCCGACCGGCACCTTGACCTTGACTTCTAGCCTCCAGACCGCGAGAAATAAAATCATGTAAGGCCCGTGGCCGATGCTGCGGTGTTTCGGCAGCCCCGACGCACTCAGGTAAGCTCCCCGAGCTAAAGAACATCTTCTCCCCAAGTTGAAACCCCTCCACACACCTTCAGACATTAAGATCTGTCTTTAAGTTGGAAGTGTCTCAAGAGACCTTCCAGAAAGATGGACACTTCCCGGAATGTACTCTGATGACACTTTGGTATTTTAAGGATAAAGCAGCAACTCAAAGATCACCGTAGATGAACCACCAGCCTCCCTCGTTGGTGGCAGGTTCCGTCAGGTCAAAGTGGCCCAGAGAAGGTAACAGAAATGTCTGCAGACGGCATGGGAATCAGAGAAGCCCCCTTGTCACCAACCTGGTGTTCACACCTGGGGACGCTGGAAAGAGACCTTCGGCCGTGTGGGACTCAGAGAGTATTTCATACAGTCACCTCCCGAGAAAAGTCACCGTCAGCACTGTCCCAATGGACGGAGAAAACATTAAAATTCAGGACCCGAGAACTGAGATGCGGTTTAAGGAAAAGTGGGTAAAACCGTCAGTACACAGTGAGAGTGACAGCAGAGGAGAAGGTGCCGGGAAGGTACGGCAGTCACCTGCACCAAGTGCTTGGCTGCCACACACGCCACGTGGAGTAAAGGACCATTGCCCAGCACAAAAGAGTGAGGACCAGATGTCACCAGGCAAGAGTGACTGTAGGGATGGAGGGAGGACAGACACTTCAGGCAGCGTGTCCCTTTCTGAGCTGGTTGGTGTTCGCGGGTGTGTTTGCGATGATCCATGGAGTAGTTACTGTGTGTGTGTGTGTGTGTGATTCTTCTGCATTTTATACTTTATAACATATAAAAAAGATAAAACTAGACTGTCTCCAAAAAAAAGCAGCTGCAATGGATACAGACAGAAATATTCAGAGGAGCTTGTGTTGAGTTTCTTCCCACTTCGAGACCAAGAAGAGACGGGGGTTGGGGAGGTGAACGTGGGTGGAGGGGTCCCCAACAAGGTGACAAGGAACGGGACTGTCCATCAGGGACACCAGGAAGCTGCAGAGGGACTGACTCAGATCCGAAGGGCTCCTCAGCCCACCTGCTGGACCCCAGGAGTGAAAGGTCCCCTTGGAGGCCAATGAGCATCAGGTCTGGAGGATACATGGTGCCCCCAAGACTGTCTAGCCTTGTCCTTCCCCCCATTTACTTGCCACCTGTGGGGAAACTCACTCTTAGTGGTCTGAGCACTCAGAAGCCCCCTGAAAAGAGAAACCCTCCAAATCCACTAGAAGAAGGTAGGCAGCCAGTAGAAAAATGGGCGAGACACTTGTAATGAGATTTTAATGTGGAGAAAGACACTCTTGACCAAGATGCGGCTCGACGGGAACCAGCAGGAAGCTCCCAGCATCCTGGGCCGTGAGGATGCATCGCCCACTCCTTTATAACAACGAACTAGCGGTGGTAGAAACGTGCTGGGCTTCGTAGCAGGCAAAGCAGCGCCACACGGTCTTTCTAAACGTCCACACGGCCTTTGTTGTCGCAGGGATGTTTGTTCAAGCCCTAGGCCATGGAGAAAATGTTACTACATTTCCAAAGGAATGTGCTTACCGTCTCTGCTTGCAAGTGAATAAACTGGAAATAGAACAACATCCTTCGTGAACGAAAATCGCGAAAGCACTTGGGCATTAAAGACAAGCGTGGGCCCTTTCTGCGCGTGACTCAGAGGCCGCCGAGGAACGCTGACGGGAAATGTTTCAGACAAGTGACCACGAGGGCAGCGGAGCGGGATCACGGGAGATGGCCCCGCGGTCTTCAGAGAAGAGTTCGTGGCCTTCGGTGTCTCCACTGTGAAATAAGAAGGAAGGGAAATAAAGGAACTGAGCCGTCACCTCGACAGCAGAGGAAGGGATATAAAAATAAAACCAAGACATCAAGAATACAGAACTGATAAAGTTAGAAAATAAGGGGGATAAATAGAAAAGTAGCCAAGATGACTTAAAAGTCAGCATTGTTTTGAAAAAACTGAAAGAAAAATCTAAAGCAGGATGATAAAAAGCCAAGAGAATAAGCGCAAGTACCTCACTTCAGGGAAAAAGGGGCTGTAACGAGCTAGGAAACTGGGAAGGTGTATAGGAGAGAACCCTGGAAAAATGAAGTCAGGCCCATGTTCAGGAAGCCCAAGAAGAGAAGGATGTAGAGAGAGAGCCTGCCTGGGCAGATGGCAGGACACGGAACGGCGCCACAGTAATTCTCCACGTGTGATTGCGACCAAGCAAGCTGTGGAGGTCCGGTCGGAGGGGACAGAAGCAGTCCGTAGGTTGGGATTATACAGCAGCAGCACCGAGCTCACCAGGAACGGCAGGGCCTTGAGTGAACGGAGTTGGCATGACGGGGAACATAAAGCGTTCCGTCTTCCACATTAGGCACCGGAAGAAGTCCCAGAAGACTTAACACATTAAATAATGAGACTAAAATCACGTAGCTGCTAAAGGAGAGCACAGATATGTATTTTATTACTTTGGGGAGAAGAAGGGCTCCCGATGTATTAAAGAGAGACTCTAGAAGACAGATTTGCCCAAACAAGCAGCTCAAACTCCTAAACATCAAAGAGCCCTGAAGACCAACGGTACAAGCGCCTGTGAGAAGCACAACAGAGGCTCACACCTTCCTATGCACAGGGCGGCTCAGTGTTCAGTAACACGGCACCATGGACATGTACAGCCATTTAACACACGAAGTTAACATGCCAACAGATCTCCCCAAAATAATGTTATCCGTCCTTGATCTTCAGATAACTGCTCATTAAAACAAGATCGTTCATTTGAAACCACTTTAAAAATGCAGGTGTTTGTGTGTTGAGGTGACAGTTTACATACATTGCTGGTGGGATAACCTTTCAGAATGTAGAGCCTGGCTTGATTTTAAAAAAAAATAATTTATTTGTTTGTTTATTTATTTTATTTTTATTTTTTTAGGCAGAGGGGAAAGGAGAAAGAGAGGGAGAGAAACACCACTGTGCGGTTGCCTCTCACTCGTGCCCCCCAACTGGGGACCTGACGTGCAACCGAGTCATGTGCCCTGACTGGGAATCGAACCAGTGACACTTGGCTCGCAGGCCGACGCTCAATCCACTGAGCCCCAGCAGCCAGGGCTCTGGCTTGATTTTTGATAAAGTATATGTGTCATGACTATTAGAGAAAAATTGGAAGGATGGGTTCCAAATAGTAACAGCGGTTATCTCAAAATGAGGATTTGAAAACCACCGGCATTTTCCCGGTTTTCTACAGCACAATGATTACTCTTGTAATCGTGCTGAAAATGTCCCTTTTTGTCCCTCGTATTGCACGTCATTACAGTGAACACCCAACAACTGTGGAATGGCCACCCGATCACACGTGACGTGAATGAAGTAAGCGGGGACAAAGTGTAAGGCGGAGGCGATGGGGGGCGCACAGGCACCGGTCTCAGGGTCTCGGGGCTGCCGGCGGCGCGGGGTTCCCGGGCTTGCGCGCCCGCACTGAGCAGCTCCCCGCGGACGCTTCCCGTGTCGGCTCCGGGGAGGCGTGGGCAGCAGTGAGTCCCGTCCTTCCTCGTGGTTTATTTAAACACGGGGGAAAGCTATTTTTAGAGAAGGAACGCCCACGCCAGGACCGCCGAGAGGGCTCCGAGGGGCGTGCGGAGGCCGGGAGCCCCCCTGGAGGGCGCGCGGGGACAGGGCGCAGGGCTGGGGACTCCCGGGGGCCACGGCTGGGGGTGCGCGTCGGGGGGCTTGGACCTTCAGGCCGTTGGAGCCGAAGACCCGCCGCGGGGAGGCCTGCGAGCCGCTCCTGCAGGGGGTTCTCTCCGGCCGGGGCCGCGCGGAGCCCGCGGAAGGTGGGAATAGCCCGACTCCCCGCCAGCAGGGAACTGGCCGAAGCAGCGACGGGCCCCGGTTCCGGGGCTTCTCCGTGGCCGCGCGAGCCGGCGCGGACGGAGCATCTGATGCGCGGACGGTGTTTGTAGTTCATCGTTGAGCGAAAATGGGCACCGGAGCGGTGGCTTGGGGCCCGGTATTTGTAAAACGAAGTATCAAGGAACGTTTTATTTTATCTTGGTCATTTATCTGCCTGAGTTTTCTACGAGCTTGTTTCTTTTATAAGAGAACACACAGTAGATGTAGTTTATAAAGCGTTGGCACGCAAGTGTAAAAAAGGAGAGAGTGCTTTTCGGCTCAGCAAGGCTCAGCTCTAAAATGACTGAATGAATCAGTACGTTCAGGAAGGGTCGGCGGGAACAGGGCGGGGTGCTCAGCACAAGACAAGAGAGGTCTCCTCTCAGATGCGGGGAACAGAGTGAGCAAAAGGATGTGGCGGGACCACCAGGCGTGTGTACCAGGCTGGCAGGACCGGCAGGCGTGGGCGTGGTGCCCGGGAAGGGGGCGCAGGTCGGCGCTTCCACGGTCCTAAACGCCAGGAGTCGGGTGTGGATGTATCACAACACTCCAGTTTTTTAGGGGAAGCTTGTGACGTGACCAGGGTGGAGCTTTAGGAAGATTGATGTGGCATCCTTTGTAAAGGAGGCGAGGAAGGGGCCGCCTGGGAGAAAAGAGAAGGCTGGGGAGGTGCCGACGTCTGTCCGGAAGGACTGGCTGAGGAGGGCAGGACCATGGGACCCAGCGTCAATGTGATTATGCAGTTAGATGCCTAATTTTAAACCCAGCGCCCTAAGTAAGCATAAATTATTTTGCCATACAAATGCCTTCTGGTTTGAAGCTCCCTCGCCGCTGGAGGCAGAGCGGGAGTAGCCACAAATCCACAGTCAGCCTTACCTGTGGTTTCTACCCAGGAGTCCCCAAGGCCGGCAGCCATTCCCTGGTCGCTTACCTTCTGGACTGTGCTTATCCTTTGCCCTCCAGACTGGGTTCTGCCTCCTTGGAGAGGCGGACGTTTTGGGTGCCTGCCGGGGACAGCTGGCGGACAGCAGAGGGTCCCGCCTGCACACAGTGTGGACACTGCCGCGGCCTCTGGAGTTAGCGTGAACCTGACGCTCCGAATCACTAAATCAAGACATCTGAGAAGCCAGGAGGGCAGGGCCCCTCCGCGGGGGCTCCAGCTGCCCCCAGGGAGAGGCGGGAGACTCGGAAGGGGAAACAGAGAAGGGGGCGCTGGTTTCACACAAATATGTCAAAGCAGCACGTGTTTGAGAACTTAATGTCCTGAGGTCCCCAGACCGATGGGTGTGAGGGACATGGGCCGTCGCCTCCCCTTTCTACCAGCCATGCCACGCCATGATGGGTGGGGAAGGCGTGCGCCTAGGAGAAGCAGGCACACACTCTTCGGGTACCTTGCCAGGTGACCTGGAGTTGCAGGGACCTGGGCCGCCCATGACTGAAGGCAGACTCCCTGAGTGGAGCCACCCAGGGGTGAAGCACAGGGCAAAACAGAATGGTCACATTCAAGGGTCTGCTCAGTGCCCTCTCTGTTCCCAGCTCTATAAGAAGGTGGACAGGAGACAGTGACGTCACATAATCCCACCTGCCTAGGCTCTTCAGTGTGGTTGACAAGGCAACCGGGCCGCTAGTCACACACCCAGAGAATGCTTTTAAAACAGGGCGTCCAAGGCAAGGGCGCACAAACGCCAAGGAAGGGAGGGGGCCGCCGCGCAGGTGTCTGAGGGAGGGGCCGTCCAGGCTAACGGGGCAGCAGGTGCAAAGGGCCCCGAGTGACAATCATGCCGGGGGTGTCGGCAACACCAGGGAGCCACTGGGCTGGAGCGCTCGAGCTGGAGAGCGAGTGGGGGCGACGTCATGGGGAGCTTGCGGAGCATCGTGAGGACCTTGGCTCTTCTGCTGAGGGAGACAGGAAGGTATTGGGGGGTCTGAGGCAGAGAGGTGACCCCCCTGTCTTAGCGGCTGAGCTCGGGGTGGGCTGTGGGGGCCGAGGCAAGAACCTGGAAGACGTGAAGTGATTGTAAGAATTCAGGTGCGAGTGGGTGGCTTGGACCAGGGCAGGGGCAGTGGCTGAGGGGACAGGAACTTGCCATCTGGGTACGCGGTGGAGACGGAGGAGCCAGCATTTCCTGGTGGGACAGGTGTGTGAGTGAGGAGTCAGGATGGCGACTCGGGGGTTGGGACTGAGCCACAGTCGTTCAGTAAGCTCCGCTGGTGTTCAGAGCTATTTCCACAGGTCACTGCACGGCTGTGGAAGGACCCACATCAACCGGGCAGGGACGCAGGCTGCCTCTTTCTCTAAAAGCAGCGCTGAATTTTTTAGTTAATTCCATTTAGTTTTTAAAAAATGGGGAAGCGGGCCAAAGACATGACCCACTTTTTCACAGAGGAGATACAGATGTTCAGCCCCATGAGTCATCGGAAAAATGCAAACGGAAGTGACACAGAGAAATCACGGCCACGCGTCAGAGTGGCTGAAAGAGGAAATACTGAGGACACCACGTGCTGAAGTGGACGCAGGGCGAGGACCCCTTGCCCCCCGCTGCCGAGAGCGCGAAGCGGTGCGGCCGCCCCGGGAAACTGGCCGGCAGTGTCTTATCCCCGCGAGCGTGCGGCGCCTGAGGACCCAGACGCTTTACTCCGGGCACTCGCCCCGGAGCAGCGAAAAGGCAGGTTCGCGCGGAAACCCGCGCAGGGGTGCGCAGCGCGGCCCCACTTGTAGCGGCCCCGCCCCGAGCAGAGCCCAGACGACGTCCCGCAACAGGAGCCACCGGGGTGCGCGCACAGCTCACCGCCGCTCAGCAGCGCCAGGGGACGGCTGTGGACGGACGCAGTGACGGCCCCCCTCCGGCCGGTCCCCACAGCACCAGCGGGGCCTGCGGCAGAACTTCCAGAAGGTCTCTGTGTACGGGGGTCAGTCACCCAGGGAGAAGCAGCTGCAGACTCTGGTTCAGTCCGTCTGGGCTGTATTTCTGACGTTTTCGGGCCCCAACGGCAGCATCAGGACCGGCTGTGAGTTTGTCAGGGATGCAGAATCTTGGGCTCCAACCCTGACCCCTCCGCTTGGAGAACGCATGGTAGCAGGATCCTCAGAAGGTTCACGTGCGGGCCAACAAAGAGGCCTGCGGGCGCCCAGAGCTGCAGGTGACCGTCTCCCCAACGGCGGCTGCCCCAGGTCTGCCTGTGAGCGTGTGGGCGCTGCGCAGGGTCTTTAACACCAGCCGGGATCCTCCGTTCTTTTTCCTTCAGGCGACCTTGATGATCCAGCCCCGCTTCCCCGCCTGCCCCCCCTCCCGGGGGTCTGTTTCCTGGCCGCATAAGCACGCCCCCCACCCCCTGCTGTGGGCCGCTCTGAACTCCTCCCCCATAAAAGGCATTTGTTCTGCCTTCTCCCCACATAGGACCTCTGTCCTCTCTGGGATTCCAGGGACCCCAGGCAGAAGTGAGGTCTGCAGGGCAGCGGGCAGCGGGCAGCGGGCCGTGTCTGAGGACGTTTTATTGACCCCTGGCTGCCCTAAGGCATTCTGGGGGTGGCTGGGGACACAGCGACTGTTTCTGCGGCTGCCACCTCTCCCCCTCATGGAAGCGGGGCCCTGGCTCCGGGTGATGGGTGGTGGGGAGCCCGACCATTTGGCTCATAGACTCCGAGCTGAGTTTATTGGCCTCATAATGCCAGCAGGACGCCTGGGTGAAAGCGCTCCCCCACTTGTCTCTGAGAAACCGACGCTCAGGAAGATTTACTGGCCCCAGAATGCGACCGTCTCCTCCGTTCTCTGGGTTGGGTTCCCTGTATCACCAAGCCAATCTCCATTCCACAGGGCTCACCGGGGCAACCGGAGGAAGGCTTTGTAATACGGCCTCCTGTCCCGGGGGCCCCGGCGCCTCCTTCCACCGTCGGTGGGAGTCACCGGGATGTAACGTGTCCAAATTGTACCTGTCAGCTGCGGGGTGCGTGCGCACACGCGCGCCTGCGTGTGCGGGGAGGTGGTGGGGTGTGATGGGTGCGCAGCGGTCATGTTGTAACATAATTGGCCGAGACAGGCAGACAGTCACGGGCCGTCACAGGCGTATTTAGCTTTGGGGAAGGCATGTCAGTCCCTACTCTGAAGAGGGGAGGAGAAGGGCAGACGCCACGTTTTCTGCTCGTTCATTCCCTCCAGGTTGTTCGTGGAGTCCGCCTGTCTGGTTGGCATTACACCCCTTAACACCTCTGGTCTCTGCAGCCTGAACCCGCGAATGTTACCGAGTGTACGTGGCCACAGAGGTTCAAACAGGTTCCCCGCTCCTCCTCACTGCATAGCCCTTCCCCCCCCGCACCCCCTTCTCCCCGCCCCTCCACCCCGTGCCCCTGTGGGGAAGGGGGGGCATCTTTAGGAAGCACAGGGAAGCGAGCCTGCACCGGTCTGCCCTTGGCCGTCAGAACTGCTTGTCCTCGGAGTTGGGTCTTGTCATCATCCCGTGGTGTACGTGCCACCCGGTCCCTTAGGGTGTTCAGGACTTGGGAGGGGACATTTAAATAGATCCACCTCTTCCTGGATTCTTGGGGCCAAGGGTTTGGCCCTTCAGCTTATGGCCTGAGAAGAGTTCCCGCCCCCCCCCCCCCCAAGCATCTCTCTGTCCTACTGCGCCAGCTGTAGGAGCGGGAGGAGTGAGAGGGGGCAGCAGCAGGGGGCACAGGGGGGGCCCCTCGAGCTAGCTGCCGTGTATAACACTCGCCGTTCTGTTTCAGGGACCCTTTAAATGCTCTTTTTAGAGTGTGTTTAAGTCTCACTGTGCATCGTCAGATGGTGACTTCCTGGCTCTCGAGGTTGAAACGTCCCCTCCCCGTCACATCATTAAAAAGAAATTATTTATTGTTGCAAGGACACGGAACGTGGGATCTACCCCCTTCACCCACGCAGAAGTGGGCGTCACGGTCTCGTTGGCAGCAGGCACGACACGGTACGGCCGAAGTCCAGAGAGAAGTCGTTGGTGTCACGGAAACTCCACGCCTCCCCGCCCCTCCCCCCTCCCCCCCTCCCCACCCATCACCTCCTCTGGGTGTAAACCCAGGTGTTTGCCAGCAATCCAGCTCAGCATCCCACAGCGCCCCATGGGGGACGGTGGCCGGGTACCCTCTGTGAGCGTCACGGCCAGGGGTCGGGTGTACACACCTGCCCAGCCCACTTCAGCAGGCTCCCAGGGGGCTGCCTTTCGGGAACGCCCGTCCCACCAGGGAGTGAAGACTTGACCGGGGCATTGCCCTGCCCCCGGGTGTTGGAGTTTAGTTAGCCTTGTCCTGACAGTGGCTTCCTTGCCCCTCCTCCTTCCCTCGTGGGTCTGGAGGGGCGGGGGCCTTTGGAACACACGGCCAAACAAGCCTCATGGCACCTGCTCTGCCTGCTGGAGAGCGGCCTCACCAATGACAGGCCCAGCGGCAGCCTCAGGGAACCTCTGGAGGCACCTGCAGACTTTGGGGCTTCAGTGATTCCGAGCCTGTCTCCCACCAGGTCTTGCCGTCCTGCTTCTTTGGTGGCCAATGAGTGACGGGCATCCTCTGCTGGGGGTGCGCATGACCCAAGCGACCCCACCTCCAGTGGCCACCGCGCTCCAGTGTACGACTTTCAATCCCCACCCCCCACTGCTTTCTGTGCGCACGGACTGTGACCCAGCCGGCCTCACGGGGATCTGCTGAGCAGACAGACGAAGCCAGGAACTCAGCTCCGCGTGGGAGGCTGTCTGGTGGCGCCGCCGGCCGTGGCCTCGCTGGCCAGCGGGTCTGCTGCTGCTGGCAGCGCCGGGGCGTGAAGAACGCCGCGGCCCTGGGCAGGCGCACCCGGACCTTCTGCCGGGGAAGAGCCTGTCCTCCCGTTGCCAGGGGAACAGCCCGCAGAAGCCTCCCACTGCTGGTTCCCTCACCATCCATCTCTTAGGCCACGGACGGCCACGCGCTCCCTGGCAGCTGCCGGCCAGTGACAGTCACCCGACAGACGCGGTCAGGGGCCCGTGGCCCCGTGAAGTCCGCAGACAGACTCGTGTTCCCTGTCAGACAGGAAAGGGCTGAGCAGGGGCGACGGCTGCCCGGCAGCTGGCCCGGACCTTCCATGCCACGGCCTCTCCCGCAGCCTGGCCCTGGGCCGCAGCTCGCCCGGCTCTCTGCTCACGTGTCGCCACGAGGCTGACGCTTGTCTAGTGACAGTCTCGTATCACTCTCAGTCGCCCCCCCCTTCCTCGTCTGCCTGGGCTTGTCCGTCCCCCCCGGTGCCAGGGAGGGGCACCCCGTGGGCACGGGCAGAACGAACGGGCGAGGAGGCAGGGCCCGGCTGCGCTGTGGGAGCACCGCACGGCTAACCGCAGCCGGGCCGTCAGCATCCGGACACCCTTACCTCCTAGGGACGCTGAGGGGCTTGTTCCTGACAATAAACGCACGTGCTCGTGAAGGACTCGCCGCCGTCTTTGCACGTAGAGCGCGAGGCTCCCGTGGCCTCGCTGCCGGCCCGGGGGTGGGGGGCCCCCACGCTCCTCTGCTGGGGGTGACGGGAGCAGTGCTTGCAGACGTCCACTTGAGGGCACTGTGACCCCAGCGGTGTGCTGGCGTCCCTTTCAGCCGGACCCCCTGGGCAGGTGCCCAGCGGCCACCTCTTCGTCACGCTTGTTGTGTGCTCCTTGAGGAACGAGAGACGTGTCCACGCTCAGCAGGGACGGAGGCCGGGAGCGCGGCGACTGGCATGTCCTTGCCGCTTGGTGCAGAGCGGGCACGGGCTGGCCTCGGCCCAGAGTGAACCTGGCGAGCCCTCTGGGGCCGCCCCGTGGGTGCGGGCCCCGGTGTGATCAGTTTTCGGTGGGAGAGCTGGGGTCTGTGCTGAGGTGCCCCTTGGCGAGGGCCTGCGGGCAGTCCGGCCGGCAGCAAGCTCAGCGCCCGGCCTAGCAAGCCAAGCCCACAGGTGGCAGCAGAGTCCCTGCGTGGTCTGCTTTCATCAGAGCATAGTTGACTTTGGACGTACTTACCACGTGTCCCTTTCCTCAGCCCAGGGGAAAAGGCAGGAGCGGGCGTCCCCAGGGCCAAAGGCAGCCGCGGATGGCCCAGGCCGTCCTCAGGGTCGGTGCTTCCCCCAGGGGACACGTGCTACCAGGCTCTGGGAACCAGTACAAAACCGCAGTCCCCCTGTTTCCATGGGCTCATTACCATCGGCAGCATTTCATCGAGCGGCATGCTCCCTCGCTCCCTGCCCGTGTGTGAGGACGTGCTGTGCACAATTCAGAGTCCCCAGGGGCCCCGAGGAGAGGAAAAAGGCTCTCTGCATAGGGCAGAAATAATTTGCAAGACCAACTTGGAGCAGAGGGTCCTCAAAGGAGCCCCAGCGGTCCCACGGCTGTCGGGTGGCCAGGCGGGCACCCCCTTTGAAGGCCCACGTGACAGAAGGCCCTGGCCAGCTGCGTGAGAATGTGCTCCGGCCCCTCCCACGGCAGTCGTATTTGCGGCGACGCGGGGATAAACATGGGCGTCGCAGGACGCAGGCACTGTGCTCCTCATAAATACGCAGACAAAAGCTAAGTGAGGAGCGGGGCCGGCTGCTGCGTGGCTGTACTTAAATTGGCCTCCGAGAAGCCTGTGAAGTCGGCAGTCGCTGCCTGGCACAAAGCGTCCCTCCGCACCCGCTGGCCCGGCGGTTGCAGGGTTCTCGCAAATTGGGGAAGGTGCTGAGGCAGAATCCGTTCATTTCCGCTCGGAGTAAAGCCTGCCTTTCGCAACGGCGGACGTCATCCCGCCTCGGCTGCCGGCGTCGCCTCCGAGGGGATGCTGTGTGCACGTCCCGGAAGCCACGGAGACCTGGAGGGCTGGTGGCTCTCAGCGTCTGCTCAGGGCCGGTGTTGCTGGAGAGCCACACAACAAGGGGTCCCCGCCCTCTGAGCCCCATAAACGTGGGTGAAGCGCCCCACGGCCCTGGGGAGACGGCGCTGGCAGTGGCCTGCCGCCCGATCCCCCATGGACCAGTGTGCAGGGCAGCTCTGCCGAGTCACTGGGAGCAGGGACTGCCGGGAGTCTGGGTCTACTGTGTGTCCCTACCCCAGTCGCAGGCCTCAGGGTGGGGCCCGTCTTGCGCCCCCGCCTCCATCATCACATCCTCCCGGTCACGTTTCTCCAACTGGCCGCGTTCTGCACCCAGCATTTCTACTTCCCTGGAGGCATGAGGGCCGCTGGGCAGGAGAAGAGGGTCAGGGGGAAGCGGGTGTTCGGGGCCTGGGCTCAGAGTCAGGACAAGACCAAGGACATGGGACCAGCAGACTGTGGGGCTGGCAGCTGGGTAGGAAGGTTGGGGGGGGTCTTGGGGACCCCCTTTGGCTCACTGGGTCTCCTATAAGGTAAGCTCACACCTGGACACCCAGCGTAGGCCGTGGGGTGTGGCACGAGGCCACCCAGGCCGGGAGGGGACAGTGGCTGGGGACGGGGATGGTGTGGGGGTTTCCGGTGATAAGGTGGTATAGACCCTTCTCCTGTTTCTGCCCCAAGGGACTCCTCTGTGGGCATTTAAGGCGCTAATGTCCTCTTCTGGGCCTGTGTTTCACGGCCTCCTATGATATTTTTCATCAACTGACTCCCTCTAAGTCCCATTTTGCACGGTTTACCACGTGAGGCGCTTCCTCAGACCTCACCACAGGGTTCCCAGTGGGCCCTCCAAGGACGCGGAGAGATTAGGTTTCAGCGCAAAAGTTAAAGACTGGCGACAGGACGGAGACGCCACAGACTCCGCTTCGCTCCACCGCTTACACGTGTGGAGCTCCTAAAGCCGGTTCCTCGAGCGCGGCCTTCCACGCGGCGCGTCAGTTACCGTGGCCCCAGCACCACCTGCAGGCGGCGACTCCCTCCCGTTCACCCCGCACTGGCTTGTCCTGGTTTAAAGCGTGTTTTATTCTAACGGCCGAGCCCCTCCCCAGGCCCCAGGGGCTCTGACCGGGCAGTGGTGCTGTGGACACCTAGGGCCCCCGCCCCCACCAGGAGGTGACCTCCCACCCGCCGGGGCTGCGGCGCGGCAGCTGCGGCTCCGGGAGCGCCCGTGTTTATCTTTCCCAGGAGCGCGAGGTCTTGCGTCTTTCAAGACAAAACTCGCCACTCAGGTGCCATTCATTCGCTGTGTGCGGGCTGAACCTTTGGTGGCCCGCGAAGGACTTGACCTGGTGGCACTCGGGAACCTTCTCGAGGATGTATGGGAGCCCCGCTGTTTGGGGGGCATGGTGATCCTGGCATGGCCCTCTTATCATAAGTGATGCTGATGGGGCTACAGTTGGGGGTTGGGGGTTTTCCGATCCCTCCTGCCCAGGAGCCTCTGTCCTCGGGGCAGCAGGACCTTGGAGCTGGGAGGGAGGATCATGTGGCATTCCTCCACGTCTTCCATGGACGAGGGAACACATGTGGCACCCCGGGGACTGCAGGACCGGCCCCCGGTCACCAGGTGCCCAGACTACTTCTTGCTCCTCCAAAACATACGCCTGGTCTTGCAGTGTCGGGAGCAGCTCTGTGACTCTGGGAGACCACTCACCTCCCTGAGCCCTGCTTGGAGGCGGGGACGGGGGTTTCGGTATCTGGTGGAAGGGCACCTTGGTGTGGCGACCGTGCACTGTGCTCTGGGGCAGCGGCAGTGGCCCTTCCTGTCCCTCCCGCCCCCGCAGGCAGCTGGGGCCCTGGGGTCTGAGTCAGCCTCTGCCCCGCCGGCTCCCTGAGGAGCAGGAAGCGGATGTTTTCACGGCACACTCGAGGTGTAGACAGTAAACACCGCCCCCTCCTCCGGGGCCTAGGAGCACCTGCCTGGGCTTCTCTCCATCTGCTGCTCTGGTCCCGGGGCCCCGGTGAGGCCTGAGGCTCAGGGATGCGGCCATGTGCCCGCAGCCCCACTGAGGAAGTGGGGGCTGCAGGAGGGGTGTGTGTGGCACGTGGGGCGTGTAGCACATATGCATGCATTTATTACATGTGTGCTTGTGTGGAATGTGTTTACGTGTGTGTGTGGGTGTGTATACCTGTATCAGTGTGTGTTTTTGAGTGTAGTGTGTATGTGCGTGCATGTGTGTGGCTGCACTAGACAAGGTCACACAGCCGGGCTGTGAATTAGGACCCAGCCCAGCCCAGGCTCCAAGACCCCACGACCTCTTCTCAGCTCACTGGCTGGTCTTTCTTCCCAGCCGGGCTGGGTGAGGCCTCAGGATGGGGGCAGCAAGGCCAGCTAGGGTGGGTCTCCAGAGATGGGGCTGGGGTCCCCCCGAGGGAAAGAGCTGAGTGGAAGTATTGGAGACGGAGGGTGGGGGGACCCCGCAGAGAGGCCCCAGCTTGTGCAAGGCCTCGCCCGCTTCTCAGGGACCCTCGCCCAGGCCCCGCCCCCCTCTCCATCACACTGCTGCATGGTCCTCGCACGGCGATGGAGATCTCCCCTGTGCACCTGCTGCCCTGGGCCGGGCCACTGGGAACGCACAGCCAGGCACGGGGCGCAGGGCAGCGGCCGCAGCTGGGCTGCCCCTCGCGGCTGCTGGGACGGCAGAGCCCGCAGGTGTGCGACAGCGCTTGGGTCTGGCCAGGCCTTTGCTTAAACGCGACGGGACTTCTGAGAGACTCGATCCCGAGGCCAAGGGAAGAGCTTGCCTGCCATCGCCGGCCGGGACGGTGAGCTCAGCAGGGGGGACGTCCTGCCGCTGCCGCCACTGAGCTCCGACGGAAGGAGGCTGCGCACTCAGGTGAAGGCTGCTCGAGGGGACGCGGCCAGGTGCGTGCAGACACAGGTTGGGGCTGAGGCCCTTCGGCTGTAGGTGGCTGCCGGCCGGGTTTCCTGCCGACTGCCTGTTGCTGTTGCCTCTGCTTTTGTTAGGGTCGCGCCTGCCGCCTGTCAGCGACAATCTTGCCCCGCCCTGTGGGTGATAACTTACAGGGCCACCACCCTCCGCATGATGGACATCGCAAGCCACGTCCCTAGTGGTTCGGGTCCCCAGTGTCATTTCTGTGGAAGAGCTCTGGGACACCTGGCACAACTACCATGCGGCGTTAACCGAGGACGGGGTTCAGGAGCAGACCCCAGCTCAGGGGGCTCTGACGCTGCCGTTCCAACCGGAGGTGTTCAAGCCCTGAGGGTGTCGATCTCTTCAGGGGTGTCGGGTCGTCATGAAGGGCTCTGGAGC
Source organism: Furipterus horrens (assembly GCF_987537825.1). Lineage (NCBI taxonomy): Eukaryota > Metazoa > Chordata > Mammalia > Chiroptera > Furipteridae > Furipterus > Furipterus horrens. Next base: position 215,999,045 of record NW_028327171.1, read on the forward strand.
TGGAACCTGCCTGTCCTCAGGGGTGGGGGTGGGGGCTGAGTGCCGAGCCCCTGAACTCTAATTCCACTCTGATCAGATTTCATTCCACCCAGCGCTTTCTCAATAAGGGCTAATGACATTAATTACTGTCCTCTTCACTGAAGAACATGCTCAGGAGGAGCTAATGGTCGCATAATGGCTCCAGAATGGCTCAGGCTTGGGTAGATCTCCCTGAAGAGTGCGTCTCCCTTTCTTTCTGCCAGTCCCCAGCCCCCCAGTCCCCAGCCCCCCAGCCACCCAGTCCCCAGCCCGCGCCAGCCCCTCACTTTCCTCTTTTCATACCAGGTTTGGCGTTTCTCCTGTCTTGGTGTCAGTGACCATGGGAGCCACAGCCCATTGTCATGTCCCCTGTCCAGGGGATCCTGCCCTGTGGGTGGTGACGTAAGGGGCAGCCATCCTCCCACGCGATGGTGGTGACAAGTCCCCCGCCCCCAGAGGGCAATCTGGCCAGAGCCGCCCAAATTAAAAGTCCACGAGTAACTGGGCCCAGTCACTTCTCTTCCAGGAATGTATCCTACAGACTTTGTCCGCTGGCCATGTCCCCGAAGGGAATGTATGAAGGAATTCCTTGTGGCACTGACAGGCTGGCCACGCGCCACACAATCTAAATGTCCGTCCCAGAGGGGACAGGTGAGTCAGTTACATCCTCTCCACAATGTGGTGTGTGGTGTAGTTGACACAATGGGGCCAATCGACACCCCCACGTATGTGACAAAGCGGAACGTGTGTCTCTGGGACTATATCTGTACACCTGCACACCGGCCACACACGCGGCGCAGAGGCCATGGGGACTCCATGCCGCCATACAGGGTCTGCTCTGCGCAGAGCCGGTGGCATCTGTGAGCAGGGCAATGCCGGCGGGGGAGGGAGGTGACATCGTGGTGCTTGGGAAGCAGAGGGAGAAAGCAGAGGGGCCAGTGGGGACCACGTCCTGGTGGGAGTGGGCGGTGAGCGGGTGGGCGTGGGGGACCGTGTTCAGGCCGTCATCCATTTTTAGGGCTCAACTCACTCTGAGCTGCACCGTTCCCTACGCTGGTCACACTGGCCACACGTGACTACTGAAATGCAAATGATCTACAAGTAAAAAATCCAGTTCCACCAGCCACATTTCAGGTGCTTAACAGCCACGTGTGACTATGGACGGCTCCCAGGGCACAGCACAGACCAGACTGTTGCCGACATCACAGGAAGTTTCCTGGAGGAGGCTGCTCTAACGCACACGGACCGGTTGAGTTTCTGTCGTTAATTATTAATCATTATTGTACGAGTTCTGATAAAGTGTGCTTGTCGTTAAACTGAGACCAGGTTCAATGGTATTGGCTTTTTAACATTTTCATAATGTGCATACCTTTACAATCACGCTATTCATTTTTTATATCCAGATCCTATCGTTGTGCAATGAACACACGTCCCATCCTAGAGTCTTGAAGTCATAACCAAGGGTCTGTTCCCCAGGATGTGTGACAGGAAGGGTCTTGGTGCAGCTGGCCCGGGGAGAGGAAACTGCTCCCCGAGGTTAGGGTGGGGAGTCTGTCGGCCCCGTGGGTCCCTCTGGGCCTTGGCCAGACAGTGTGACGTGGGTCAGGGGAGGCAAGCCCACTGTCCGGAAACTGGGGCCCTTTGGTACAAGAAGGCAAGTCTACAGCAGGGCCGGCTCCAGGGCCCCGGCTCAGGGGCGGCTTCCCGGCGTGCTCAGCCCGTGTCCAGAGCATGTGGCCTGCGGCTGTCTCTCTCCGTCCCTGTGTGTGTCCGTCTACTGCACAGACACAGGCGGAGGGGTATGTGCTGGTGGCCAGGGGACACTGGGAACCCCTGGGGGCTCTGGGCATTGAAGGTCCAGCCTGCGGGGCCCCCAGGAAAACCTTAACCTCTACTGAGGTCTTCAGAGCAGGGGACCGTGCCGCTGCTGGTCAGAGAGGGTGTTCCTGACCTTCCAACTAGATCCATCCCACCTCCACTTAGGTCCCCCTCCTCCCTGTTCCCACCACCACGAAGATCGCCTTTCACAGTCACGTAAGTCCAAATTTCTCTTAGAATCCTTGTTTTTCTCTTCTTCAATCGTTTCTTTGTCAGCATTATTTTTGCCCCTTCACCTAGGCTTTCTCTTCCCCACACTCACCCTTTTGTTTAGTGTTCACGCAGCCTTTGCCTGGCCACGTTCCGGCTGTGGGCCCGCCACGTTCCAGCCGGTGGCCCGCCACGTTCCAGCCGGTGGCCCGCCACGTTCCGGCCGCTTCGCAGGCGCAGCGGACTGGGACTTAAAGGGCAGCTGCTTGAGGCCCGATGTCCCAAAGTCTGAGAAGTCATGTCTTTAACTTAGGAAAGTTCTCAGCGAGGATGTCTTCAAATTATCGTTCCTTTGATACTTCTTCTTTTCTTCCAGGATTTCTGCCTTCAAAAGTTCTTAATTGTAGTTTATAGATTTTATCGTCTGGTTTTTCTGTGCTGCCTTCTGGGGGAATTCCCCAAGGACCGTCCTCCAGTTCACCGACTCGCTCCTTGACCATGTCTAGTCTAGAGTGCACACCTCTTTTATTTTTCCCATTTAATATAAATTGCTATACTTTTAATTTCTGTTTTCTTTTTGTGATTTTTTTCATAATGATCTCTTCTTTTATTCTATTTCTATGCCTAGTTTCCCAATCTTCATAGTCAAAAGATTGACACAGTTAATTTTAAGGGTTTTTTTTTTTAGTTCGAGCAACCAAATTACTGAGTCAGTTCTAGGACAACAAAATTTTATTCCATTATATAAAGTCTATTAATAGAGCAAAGAATTAATTTATTAAAATACATGCAAGAGTATCTACCATCTATATGGGTGAATAAAAAGCTAGCGTGCTGGTAACGGACTCCAGTGAGTTACTGGGTGTCAAACGAGAAAACTCCCCCCTGACCACATCTTACATCCCGGAAACAGTGCCGGGGAGAGAGCGTGTCTGACCTGCGAAGACCGTGGCAGGGATCTGGGCCACGTACAAACTTTCCGCGGGCTGGGGAACGATGACGAGCTCTAGGACAAGCGCTGGGGACCGTGGGAGGGCGGCGGCCCAGCAAAGGCCTCACCGCGCGTGTCCGAGGAGGGTGGCGGCGCTGTGCACGGCTCGGGTCATCTTCTGACGGGAGTGGTGGGTGCGGCCATCGACCAGCGAGACCCAGGATGGCCCTCGGGAGGCACTACTTCTTCCTTTTCTCCTTTTTCCCTTTCTTTTCCTTCTTTCCTTTCTCCTTGGCCTTCCCCGCGCTCCCTCCCGTCAGGGCCAAGGCGCGCTTCCTCCCCATGGGGGTTTTGGCGTACCAGTCCTGGAAGAAAGCAGACGTTGAGGAGAGTGTCAGGCGGGAATTCACTGGGGTCCTCTCGAAAATAAAGGAAGTGTTGCTCAGACGGAAGGAGCGCACGGTCATTCACCTGCGGGCATGGAAGGTGCGTGTCTAATGGAAATGCTTCCTCCCCTGTGTTCCTGCACAGTCTGGGACTTCTCAAGTTCACCGTTTCCGAGAACCGCAGGCCAAATCTGACCCACACGCTTCCCTATGGAGTCAGCTATCTCCCTGGTGGGGGGTGGTCTTACTCTGCCCTGTGTGGGGGCGGGGTTTTCCTTGGTACCGAAATGGGACTGGTGGTGTGTGCGCGTCACGGGAGCCATACAAACACACCAAGGGAGACGGCCGGAACCACGCAGACACGGTGAAGCCCAAACACCCACAAAGTGCTTGGTGGTTGCAGCTGGGCCCTGGCGGTGTTTTCTGCCCCTCCCTCCCCCCTCCTCCCTCCCCCCTCTTCCCTCCTTCCTTCCTTCCTTCCTTCCTTCCTTCCTTCCTTCCTTCCTTCCTTCCTTCCTTCCTTCTTTCCTTCCTTTCTCAGCTACAGCAAAGGACCACAAACTTAGTGGTTTAACCCAAACGTTACCTAACATTTCTGCGGGTCGGAAGCCCAGAGCGGGTCTCGCCCCTGGCCTGGGCCTTGGGGTCGGGGCGCTAATGCTGTGCTTGGGTAAGGAGGGACCTAGGTCTCTGCAAGCTCGTTTCCTCCCGTGCAGGAGGGATTTGGAAGAATTGATTCTCAAAGTTTCCTCCAGATCTAGAAAATTCTGTGGACACCTCAGAGCGTATTCAGAAATTAGAAAACTAAATTTTGGGGTGTCCTCCTAACAGCCGGGATTTCCTACGGCTGGTGCCCTGGAAACTGGAGCCGACCACGGCAAACTCGGGACAGACCAGCACTGGCTTGAGGTATACGACTCAGGGGGTGGTCTTCCCTGTGCGAGGCTTGTTCCCCTGCGTGAAACGGGGCGTGACAGCCCCTGAGAACCGAGACGAGGGTACGTGTCCACACGCGCATATGCACACGCATGTGCGTGAATTCAATGGTTTTGAAGCTGCCACTCAAGTTCTGTAATCTGGCTGTTGATTGATAAGATCACGATCACAATGTTCTTAGAATCTGGGAGACACAAGTTTTACTGCTAAGGCTGGAAAGATCTTGGGATCCCGAAGCTCCGAGTTTCCAAGTTTCAGTGCGCACCCGGAGCTCAGGCCCCAGCAGCTCGGAGCCCCGGGGAGGGGCCCCGCCTACCTTGAAGCCGTCTTCCTCCGCCTGGTAGACGGGGCTCATGGCGCTCAGCGCGGCCACGAACTCCAGGGCGATGAGCGGCCTGCGCGCCTGCTGCAGGACCCGCCGCTCCGTGAGGACGCCGCGCGCCGCCTGCACCATGTGGCCCTGCGTGAAGCCGTCGCTGACCTTGGCCAGGCAGCTCAGGTTCAGGGCGCGCGTGATGACGCCTCCGCTGCGCTGGATGACCCGCTTCCACAGCGCTGTTGGGGGCGGGGTGGCGGGAGAGACAGAGGGGACAGCAGTCACTCAGGGCGGCGGCGTGAGCCCGGTGCTGGGCACAGAGGGGCACGGCCACCTGCTCTGCAGCCCTGACAGGCGGGAGCCGCGTCCCCAGATGCTTCCCTCCCGCACCACGAGGGTCACGGCGGCGGTAGAGGCAGGGCGACGGCCACGGCGGTGACACGGGACCCGCGTTTCATGCTAATGAGGATCCTAACAATGACCAGGCCAGGCGTGGTCTCTGCTCAGCCTTAGCCACTCAGGGGGGCGCCACCCAAGAGGGGCCTCTGCGGTCCTTCCTGGTTGGTCTTTATCCCCCGCTCAGACACGGGAACTGCCCTCTGTCCCCACACGTCACCTCCCGCTCAGACACGGGAACCGCCCTCTGTCCCCACACGTCACCTCCCGCTCAGACACGGGAACCGCCCTCTTTCCCCACACGTCACCTCCCGCTCAGACATGGGAAACGCCCTCGGTCCCCACACGTCACCTCCCGCTCAGACACGGGAACTGCCCTCTGTCCCCACACGTCACCTCCCGCTCAGACACGGGAACCGCCCTCTGTCCCCACACGTCACCTCCCGCTCAGACACGGGAACCGCCCTCTTTCCCCACATGTCACCTCCCGCTCAGACACGGGAAACGCCCTCTGTCCCCACATGTCACCTCCCGATCAGACACAAGAACCGCCCTCTGTCCCCACTGGTCACCTCCCGCTCAGACACGGGAACTGCCCTCTGTCCCCACTGGTCACCTCCCGCTCAGACACGGGAAACGCCCTCTGTCCCCACTGGTCACCTCCCGCTCAGACACGGGAACCGCCCTCTGTCCCCACGCGTCTCCTCCCGCTCAGACACAGGAAATGCCCTCGGTCCCCACACGTCACCTCCCGCTCAGACACAGGAAATGCCCTCTGTCCCCACAGGTCACCTCCCGCTCAGACACGGGAACCGCCCTCTGTCCCCACGCGTCACCTCCCGCTCAGACACGGGAACCGCCCTCTGTACCCACACGTCACCTCCCGCCCAGGCCCCCATGTGTGGACTGCGCTCATTTCTGTCCTGACAAACGAGGACCCTGGCTTCGCAAGTCCACGCTATACAAACACCGTGGGAGGCAGAGACGGCCCCGCGAGGAGCCGCCTCTGTGGCAGGAGCACCCCGTGCCGTCCACTGCCCTAGAGTCTGGGCTGGCCCTGTGACTGGCTGCGCATGGGGACAGGGAGTCGGTGTGACTCGGATGCTGGGTCACAAGAATCCCTCAGCTTCTGCCTGAACCTCCTGAGACGTCTGCTCCTAGGGTGCTCCCCTGCGGACCCATTGCTGGGCTGGGCAGAGCCACGTGCAGCGGGCAGGCGTGGGCTGTCACCTGGCTGACCCGCCAGCACCGCCTCTGTCACGGGAGCGAGCCATGTGGGTGTCCAGCCCTGTCCAGTCTCCCGCTGATGAGAGCCCCACCTGGCATCTGACGGCAACAGCCTGGGTGCACAGGGAGAGCCCCCAGCTGAGCCCCTGCACCCTCGGGACCACGGGAGGGGGCCTCTTGTTCGCAGCCACTGGGGGCCGGTTACAGCGCCAGGGAGCCCCCCATCCGCGGCCACCCCGCCCTGCTCCCCACCGCCCAGGTCTGCCTCCACCGCCCGAGCTCTGCAGGGTGAGCCCCCCCGACTCCACAGGGACGACATGGTGGCTCAGAGGGGCAAGGCCACCCAGCCGCCCCCCGCAGGGCTGGGGGAGAGCCGGGTCCGTCAGAGCCCGAGCCGCGGGGCCCGTCCCCGTTCCAGGGTCTCCCTCTGTACTGTCCCCGACTGGAAACGTTTCAGAAGAAGTGGCGCTTGAATCTGTCTAGTCGAGAATAAAAACGTTGAAAAAAGTAACTGCTGTTGTATCTCATGTTTGTTTTAAGCAAGTCAACACGCTCCCGGGCTCACCTGGAGGCCGAGGAAGTGAAACATCCGCCTGGTGGAAAGCGATTGTTTTGCATGAGAAAGACCCCGTCACCGTGGGCACGGGACCCATGATCCCAACCCACCCGTCGAAAGAAAAGTGCACATGCACGAGGGCTTTTGTCACCTCCCGGGCCCCAAATAATGTCCCTGTCTACCTTCCTGTGGTCTTGGGTGAAAGAAACATGTTAACAACAGAGCAGAGGTGTATGTTCTGCCCTGTGGCTCAGCGGTTCACGTCTGTGGCTCGGCTGACGTCCAGGTGCGCACGCCGCTCCAGTGACATCACCGGGTGCCGACTGGGTGACTGACGAGGGCCACCCTCCCAGCGCCCGGCAGCCCAGCTCCAGGGCCCAGGGGTACTTGCCGTATCTGGACGCGTAGTCTGGTCTGGGAACCAGGATAATTTTCTGGTAAACTTTGCAGAAAGGCTGCAGCTCAGCATCGAAGGGGCGGCAGGTGGTCCCCACGATCAGGATCCTGTCGTCTGGATTCAGGAGCTTCAGAATCTTGGGAAGCTGTTTTTTCAGGCGTTTGGGTTCCTTCTGGGGGAAGGAGAGAGGGGGAGACAGTGAGCCCCCCAGAGGGGAAAGAGGTGAGAACAGAAGGCTCCGCGGCAGCAAGGCAGCCATTGCCGGCTCTCCGATCCCCATTCCTTCCAGGTTGTCCCGGCTGGCCGGGCCGGGGACCTGCTCCCTGGATTGGGTGATTGTAATGGCAGGCGCTTCCTGTCCTCAGTCTCTGGAATTCAGATTTGGAAGAGGGAAGGAAGGAAGCACCTGCAGAACATTCTAGCACCTTGGCCCTGAGATCGGGGAAGAGTGGCAGGTTTCCAAGTGCCGGGGAGCTGGCTGGGCTGAGCCGGCCTGTGGGCCTCCGCCTTCCTCTGGGCTGTCCTGAGGGTGAACCCGAGGTTCCTTTGCTGGCTGCAGTGACACGCAGGGATGGAGGTCAAGGGTCTCCAGTCTGGAAGAGGCCCAGCTTCTCTGAGGCCACGTGAAAATGGTATAATCTGAGCCCTGATGGGGGAGAGACGCAGGATGCAGGGGCCGGGGGAGGGGCTCAGATGTGGCCACGTCGCCATGGAGACCCCCGACTCAGTCCCGGAGCTCGTGAGCAGGACCCGGCGTTGGGCACGGAGGCGGTGACTCCGGACTGTCCCCCTCCTCTACGCTGGGGTCCCCCTCACAGCAGGGGGAGGGTGCCGGGAGCCTTGTTCCCCTAAATCTCCTTCCTGGGTAAGGGCCTATCCCAACTGAGGGCTGCAAAGGACACTTAAAATATGTATTTATTATGATTATATCCTATGCTGATACATCCACTTGACTGAGACAGAACCCACATACCCACACTTCCCCTCGTGAAAGGGCATAATTCAGCGTGTTTTGGTGTCATCACAGACTTGTACAGTTGTCACCACAGTCCATTTGAGGACATTTCATCTCCCCCAGAAGATGGTAACCATTAGCAACCCCCTTCTTTAGACCTAGACAACCACTGATCCACTTCGTTTCTGCAGATTCGTATATTCTGCTCAGTTCATATACACAGAACCATACAATGTGCTATGTGCGTGTGTGTGTGCGTGTGTCTGGCTTCCTTCCTTTAGCACAGTGTTTGCGAGGTTCACCCATGTTGTGACGTGTGTTACTACCTCCTTGTCACTGCTGGGCAATACCCGCTGTACGGCTCCATCACGTGTTCCTTGCCCTTGATGGACACCTGGGGGGGTCTCCACTCCTGGCTATTGTGAGCAGTGCCACTAAGAAATCTGTGTAGACACGTTTTCATTTCTCTTGGGGACACACACAGGACTTGAACAGCTGGGTCACGTGGTTCCTCTGGGTTCACCTTTGTGAAGAAATGTCAGGCTGTTCTCCAGCGGGGCCGCCCCAGTCACCAGCCTAGCATCCGAGTACCAGGTTCAAGTTTCTCCACGTTCTTGCCAACCCTGTTTTCTTTTGTGCTTTTATTTAGCCATCCAAGTGGGCGTGAGGGAGCGGCTCACTGTGGTTGGATCTGTGTATCTCCGATGACTAAGGACTGGCATCTCTGCAAGGGCTTGCTGGCCATGTGTGCATCTTCTTTGGAAAACCGTGTGTTCGAGTCCTGTGCCCGCTCTTTAATTGGGTTACTCGTCTTTTTATTATTGAGCTGTAGGAGTCCTGCATGTGCTCCAGGTGCAAGTCACTTAGCAGACAGACAACTCTGCAAAGATTTTCTCCCGTTCTGTGAGTTGTCTTGGCACTTTCTCGATGTCCTTTATAGCAAAACAATTTTTTGTTTTGTTTTGATGAGATTCAATATCATTTTTCTTTGGTCACTTGTGCTTTTGGTGCCATATCTGAGACACCATTGCTACTATTTTTTTTCCCAAGAGTTTTATAGTTTTAGTTTTCCTGTGTAGGACTTTGGTGCATTATTGATCGATTTTTGTGCTCTGTGTGAGGTAGGGGTCCAATTTCATTCTTTTGCAGGTGGCTATCCAATGTCCCAGCACCATTTATTGAAAAGACAATTTTCTCCATTGCATTGTCTTGGCATCTTTGTCAAAAAACATCAGTTAATTGTAAATGGGAAGGTTGACCTCTGGAGTCTCGATTCCATTCCACTGACCTGTACGTCTCTCCTCATCCAATATCACACTTCCCTGACCGCTGTGGCTTTGTGGCAAGTCTTGAGCCTGGGAAGTGTGAGTCCTCCAACTCTGCTCTTTTTTAAGAGTGTTTTGGCTGTTCGGAGTCCCTTGACTTTCCACACGAATTTTAGGTTCAGCTCGTCAATTTCTGCAAATAAGCCAGCTGGAATTTTGATGGGGTTGTGTTGAATCTGAAGACCAGCCTGGGGATTCCTGCCATCTTAACAACAGTGCGCTTTTCAGTCCATGGATGTGACGTATCTCTCCGGTTGTCCAGGTCTTGAACTTTTCCCCACACTCTTTCGTCGCTTCCAGGGTAGAAGCTTTGCACTTACTTGTTACCTTCACTCCTGAGTATTTTATTCTTTTTGATGTTATTATGAATGGAACTGTTTTCTTCTTTTCAGGTTTTGATTTTTCATTGCAAGTGTATACATATTTTTTGTATATTCATCTTACATCCTGCAACTTTGCCGAACTTAATTATTAATTCTCATATTTTTAGTGGGTTCCTTAGGATTTTCCATACACAAGCTCATGTCACCTGCAAAGAGAGATCGTTTTTCCTCCTCCTTTCCACTCTGGATGCCTTCCCTTCATTGCCTTCCCTAACTGTCCTGGTGGGAACTCCAACCTGACGTTGGTAGAAGGGGCGCTCTCGCGGGAAAAGCGTCCAGTCTCTCACATTAATAGGGTGCCAGCTGCGGGTTTCCTGGAGTCGCTCTTTGTCAAGCTTAAGTTCCCTTCTCTGCCCACTTCATTATTTTTTTATTAAATCACAGAGAGGTGTCAGATTTTGCCAAACGGTTTTCTGCATCTGTTGAGAGGATGATGACGTGGCTTTTGTCCTTTATTCTAATGACAGAGTGTATCACCTTAATTGGTTTTTGGATGTTAAACCTGGGATCAATCCCACTTGGTCATGGTGTATAGTCCTCTTTCTCTATTGTTGCATTCAGCTTAGGGGAGGGTTTTTGTAGCGTAAGTCACAGCAGAGGAAGAGATGGGACTTTCACAGCAAAATAAATCTCACGAGCTGGGCCCGAGGCCAGACCACGAGGCACCTTCCTGTCCGGTCCTCTCCTGCACCCACGGGAGTCCATCCGGCTCCGGCCCCTCCGGCTCTGGCTCTGGCCCACCAGGAGGAAACAATGGCCCTGCACCATCCACCCCGGCAGCTCCAGGTCGGGGCTGAGAACAGAGGGGCTTGAAAGGGGGCAAAGTGCGGGGGAGGGACGATCTGGAATGAGACCTCCTGAAATCCAGGAATGGGCAGCCCTGCTCACGAGTGGGCAGCTCTGCAGCCCCCACCCAGGCCTTTGCAGAAACCTGCGCGGGCTCAGCCCATGTCTCTGGGCTGGTCTGGGCCGGGAGCAGGGCTTGCTGGGCCTTTACTGTGACTCCGAACGTCCCCGGGGGGGCAGGCTGTGTGTAGCGATGGAAAAGCCCATGGAAGAAGCACACAGTCACCGGCAGCAGGTACAGCACGTGGTGGAACGTGCAGGCTTGCTCCAGACGGATCGGTTCGCAGTCTCGGCTCTGCCCTCAACGGCTGTGTGGCTTTGGGCAGCTCACTCGACTTCTCTGAACTCTAGTCCCTGCCCCTGAGAAAGGGGACAGTGGCAGAACCTAACTTCCAGGGCACAGCGAGGACCGCACAGCATCACGTGTCTGAAAGAGTGCTTGGCGAGGAGCCATCACTGTGAAAGGCAGCTGCTGCTGGGAAGCAGTGCCAGGTCTGCTCCATGGAAGAGGGCGGTTTGTGCAGGTGAGGGCAGAAAACTGGGGGAAGCCAGCGATATTGCCTACTGAGCCCCAAATGACTGGACGGAAAGCCCCCACCCGTTCCCCTGCACCAGGCAAGTCTTCAGCTGCTCAGCTCTGAGGAGCGGCCTCTGGGCCCCTGGCCACTGGGTCCCGCCTGCTGCCGAGGCTCTGCAGGGTGACCCCTCACAGGACGGCCACACCTGGGCCTGGACACAGCCCGCGGCACCGGACGGGGCTTGAGGGTCTGGCAATAGTCAGCGGTTACCTTCCCAGGGTGGATCCACAGCTCTCATGAAAGGTGGCCACATTAAAAAAGTGAAACCACCTTCGGATGATGCAGGTGGAGCAGGAGCTGGGGGGGAGGAGGACATTTTGGGTGCGCCCTGCCGGGTGCGCTGCACTGGGGGGGAGGCACCCCGGGCGATCTGGGTGATTCCCGGTGTCTGTATCTGTCTCTCAGGGGACAGCTCTGAGCTGGGGATGGAACAGGGCGGGCACCGGTCTAGGGGTAGTTTTGAAGCCCCGAGACGGTGAAGGCAAGGAGACAGAACAGGGCTGAGGGCCTGGGATGGAGACTCAGGGTCACCAGCATCTTCCAGGGGTGGGTACAGCTGTGGGCAGGAGACACAGCAGGAGGAGCTGGTGCAGCAGGAAGAGGCCAGGAGAGGGCGGAGCCGGGACAACTGGGGGTGCACCGTGGAACGCAGCAGAGAAGGGGGGTGAGGGGACCGGAGGCTGCTGTGGAGCTAGTGGGCAGCAGGCAGGTGGCGGCAGGCTGGGGGGCGGGATGGTGAGAACAGCTGTCTCTGTAGGAAGCCTGGTGGAGCGCAGAGCAGGCGGAGGGGCGGGGACAGGAGGGTGCACCCGGGGCTGCCCAGAGACTGGCGGAGCGCTGATCCCAGGGCCTGGCGAGGGTGGGGACCGCCACCGGGAGTGTGGCAATGCTGGCGAGGTCTGAGCCCCTTCCTAGCTGCCTAGTTGCCACGGTGACAATGGTGCCATCCTCCCTGTTCTGAGGCAGAAGATGGCACTACTACCTGTCCTGAAGTGGCAGGGACATCTGAACTGCGTTAGCCTGTTTGGACAGCTGATGTCCATCCTGCGCTGTGTCCCTAGCAACCCCCCGCTGACAGGAGGCGCATTCCCGCTGGGAGGGGCGGAGCGGAAGGCGGGTCCACTCAGTAGGGCTCCCTGCCCTCCGGCCACCTCGTCCCAGTTCAGAGCCGCATCCACTAGGTGAGGTCCTGCTGCTCACCCATCAGCCAGCTGGTGTCCCCACCGTCCCCTGGCGGCCTCCCCAGCCCCGCCCCCACCGCCAGCAAAGCCAGGTGTCACGGCCCAGCATCCATGCCGCGATGTCACCACTTTCCCGCCATCAGCCCCACAAAACCATGCAGCCGCCACCCCAACAAGGCCAGCAAGTCCCTGTGGAGGCCCCACTGTGACGCCTGGTAGGCTCCTGCACAGTGACAGAAGGAAGGAGGGGTAACGGCGCGGAAGCTGCAGTGCAGACAGCAGCACCTCGTTATTCACACACGCGCGCGTGCTCACACCCACACGCACACCCGCCCACATGCATGTGCACACACAGGCACACACGCCCACACACATGCACACCCGCCCACATGCATGCACACACACGCCCACACACGTGCTGCACTGGAGCCGCAGGGAGGGCGGCTGTCCGCCCCCAGCACAAGGTGGGCGTCCTTGGAACCCGGGCCTTGCTGACTGGGCTTCTCGGGGGTGTGGCGGACAGAGGCAGGGGACATGGGCATGGTCAGGAGGGGGGAGGGCCTGGAGCCTGCCCCTTTGGCTCTAAGATGGGAGGACCCGCGGGCGGTTTTCAGGAGGTGGCCCTGAGGCTGAGGAGGGGCGGCCGGTAGACAGATGGAACACCAGGTGCTGGTGCTCAGGTGTCACCCCCAGTGGAGGTAAAGGTGCGGCCTCTGCCTCCAGACAGACCTGGGTCCGGGTCCCTGGGCTGCCCGGGAGCTGTGCGTCCTTTGGAGCCGTTGCCCTCTTCTGTGCCACAGGAAGGCCACCTCCCTGACGTGTGCTCCCTGGCGGCCCTGCGGTCCCTGCACCAGCATGCCGCCCGGCTTCCTTCCTCGCCTCCCTGCTTAGGACAGGAGATCCTCACGCACGCATTTCACCACTGAACGGCCCCTGCTGAGGTCTGGGCTCCCAGGGCGGAGTCAGGCGCTTGCGTGAGACTTTTTCCAAGTGTGGCTCTGGAGGCCCTGCAGGCCAGCGGGGCAGCCGCCCGGGTGCTGTCTGTGCTGTGATTGGCTGAGCAAGGGCGGAGGAACGGCTCAGAGGGGTTAAGTCACTTGCTCAAGGACACACAGCCGGTGTAGGTGCACGGACCGCAGAGCAGGCCAGGACCCCCGGTGTCCCGAGTCCCCACTGTCCACGGCCTTCCTGCTCCGCAGGCTGCTGTCCCGTGGCATCGGGCAGCCCTTGGCCATGAGTGACACGAAGCTTCCGATGGCGTCAGGCGTGGATTAAACACTGCCCCGCATCTCTCTCTCGATTTGCGATCCGGCTCCTGGTAAGGCCGGCCTTCAGGTTTGCATCGTCGCCAGCAGAGGGAGCGAGCGCCTGGGTTCGCAGGGGAAATAAAACGCGAGTCCTCAGGTTTCTAAAAGGACAGGGCGACCAAGGCTCGTCTCCAGGAGAAAAGGCTGAGCTTTCCTTCTTTATCCAGATCACCTCTCCCCGCTCACAGCGAGGTACGACACATGGGGGTCCGGAGCGACGACCGTCCTTCCGGGTTTGATCAAACCTCCATCAGCCACTGTTCGCTTCGGTGCAAGTCGATGCGGAATAACAACCATGTGCATCCGCAATGTTTTCTTTAACGTGTGGGAAATTCACTGGTGATTTGCGGGGGAAGTGCGGGGGAGGGGCGGCTGAGCGCAGAGAAAAGGAGGAAGGAAGCAATCGCAAGAAGGGCCCCCAGGGCCCGGGCGCTGCGCTCCCAGCTCCACGGGCGGACGGCCTTTACGCATAAATGTCAGGCCTTCTGCTGTTTATTATTACGGACAATAGGAAGCCCTAATAATAACTCCTGTGGGCGCCATTTTATTTTTAAAACAGTGCAGAGTTCTCTAAATGCGTCTTACCTGCGACTCAGGTGTCTGGGCTTCCAGCGCCCCCGACCCTTCTTCCACCCAGCCCTTCATTTCCTTCTCAGTGATGCCCCATAAAATCAGCCCCTGGATCCTCTCAAACACGGGCCAGTGCTTAGCGCAGAGGGAGGGGCTGCCCGCATGTCTCCTTTGAACAAGAGAGACCTTCTGGGAAAGCAGAGGCAGCCTGGCAAGCCCCTTTCCCCGCCCGCCCCCGCCGCCGTGGAAAGAAAAGCCCAGACTAGGATGCGACGGAGGGGCCCTCACCGTCCTCTCGGCGACGGGGACTTTCTTGTAGAAGGTTTTTTCCGCATCCCCGAGCCACACCACCGACGGCTGCAGCTGTCGCGCCACCTGCGAGGAGAAGGAAGAGCCTCGGTTAGAAACGCTTTTCCATCTTGGGTGGGTGGCTGATCCCCAAGGGGTAGCGGGACGCGAGGGCTCCCTGTGTCTGCTCTCGGGGGTGGCGGGGCCTGGCGGGCGCTGCTGCACGCAGGTGACTGTGCCCTCCTTCCCTGCCGCCCGCCACCCCCCTCACGGGCAGGCCACGAGGACGCCAGCATGCTCTGCTCAGGTCCCAGGCCTCGCCTCTGTTTGGCTTGAAATGAGCCAATAATGAGTTTTCTGCTGCCGACGAAGGGGAGCCTGAGCCTCGAGCTTGAAGGACAGTGGCCCGGCGCGCCCGGGCCCCGCAGGTCTGCGCACCATGAGAACCGCTGTTTCAGCACAAGCGGCCCGTGATGCCGTGTGCAGGGCTCACCTGGCCGTGCCTTTCGGCTGCACTGTCGCCCGGCAGGTGGCTCTAAGCGCCTCCTGGGCCGGCCGGGCTTTGCTACGGCAGCGGTGCGAGGACTTACCGAGGCCTGACCGTGGGCCCGCGAACAGCTGCCACCCACCGAGCCGTCTCTTCAAAGCACGCCCGGGACAGGCAGGTTCGAGCATTTCCACAGCAATCTGTGCTTTGTGTGGGAGGGTGACCGGTAAACACCGACCCCAGCCGCAGTGAACGGTGTTCTGTACTGCTATTACTACGGTTCTTAAAACATCGTCAACGCAGCCGGCGTGGTTTCAAACGAGGACGGACGTTCAATCAACGATGGGAGAAGCACCCGGAGCACCGGCGGGCCTGTCTCCCCAGCCCGTGGGCCCAGGGGAGCGGGGTTCGCACGTTCAAAGACAACGTGGGTTTCACTGGACGCCCGCACCGGGCTGCCTGCGCTCATGGCCCTGCACGGAGCACGGCCAGAGAGGAGACAGCACCGCCAACCACTGTTTGCCGGCCGCTGGTTTTTAGGATCAGAGCCAGAAAGCTGAAGGGTTCAGAACTGCGGGATTTAACCCCAGGGCCGAGGCGGGGGCCTGCTTTGCTAATAGCAGCAGCTACCGGGCAGCTGAGTGCCAGGCCCGGCCACAAGCGTCGCACACGGCGTCACAGGCACGGCCAGGGCCAGCGTGGACCCAGCGCGTCCTCCTGCAATAGGCACGCCACCCTCTCTACCTCCTGATGAGACAGGTACCACAGCTACCAGCCCCGTTTACAGACGGGGAAACCAAGGCTCACATGTTACATGATGTGTCTGGGGTCACAGAGCTGGGAAGTGACGGAGGCCAGGCTGATGGCTGCTGGGTCTGGGCTGACCACGGCCACATCCACAGGGTCCCTCGTGTGCTCGAGCCACAGACTGACTGTCCACCCTGCTCACAGCGAACCGTCCCAAAGGCCACCCAGCCCACCTCCCAGTCCCCTTTGACTCCACGGTTCACCCATTCTCTCAGCTCCTGTGTGAAGCCCCGGCTTCTCCCCAGGGGGGCCTGCTCTCCGCCATGAGAGGGACCCAGACCAGTGCCCGAGGGCACAGCTCCAAGGAACCATCGCTCCCTAAAAGTTATGAGTTTAAATCAAAAGCCCCCCCACTTCCCACAGGAGACAGGGCTGGGTGAGAGGGAAGGCAGGGCAGGGTCACGTGGAGGGGTCAGGGCTCGGGTGCCTGGTCCCACGGATACACGCAGGAGGGTCACAGGGCTGCTGACGCAGGGGAGGGACAAGGGACGTCTGCAGAGGCACCAGGCCGCCAGGCTGAGCTTTGAAATTGTGTCCTTTCTTACTGTGACTCCAAGAGCAGCCTTCGCCAGTAAGACTTCCAGATCACGCATTCAGGCGTCCGCCAGCCACGCCCTTCCCCGTCTCAGAGCGGGTCGCCCCATGCTGCCCATCCTCACAGACCCTTCCCAACACCCGGATCTGCAGGAAGGAGATGCCCCCTCCTACCCTTGCCACGAAATGCATTTATTTATCCAGCATCACTTTAAGTGAGGTCCCGTCACTGATTGACCTAACCCTGTGTCTTTGCACGCTGGGACGGTTTCCGCCTTCTTATTAAACCAAACGGCGTTTAGGGGAGGAGGCCCTTGGGCACCAGTGGTCCTGTCCGTGGGATGGTGGCGGAGGGGACGCCGCTGGGACGCAGGGCCTCTGTGTCCTCCGTGTCCTGCCAGCCTGGAGGTTCCGTTTACTCCTCCAGCCCCAAGGAAGTGGATCTGTTTTCTGTTCCTCACCTCAGTGAGTAGTAACAATAAAAAACTCTTTGCCAATTTGTTAATGAACAATGGCATCCTTTGCTCTTTTAATTTTCACGCAGCAGTGACAAGGCTCCGCTGAAATTACCCACAGATAGTTGGAGGTCTCGGACAATTAAATGTTAGTAACGTAATTAATGCATAATTGGACTTCATAGGTTACATGGGATCATTTATGCCAACAGCCACTAGAGGGCTCTTCAGTCCCATCAAACGTCACTGTAGCCTTCAATTTTGTGTCAGTTCTGGAATAAAGACCTTTCCCACCAACATGTGCCTTTTCAAAGTCTGAGAAGTCCCGTCAGAGAACCAGAGCTCTCCGTGTGCAGCCTCCAGAGAAGCGCTACCAGACGCTCCCGTCAGAGCGGGACTCCCAGGGGCCGGGACAGAGCGGCTCAGCAATGGAAACCCGTTTGGGTTTGGCTAATAAGGTCTGCACAAGTGAGCCCCGGAAGCTTCCAAGTGCTTTCTGAAAGGGCCCTAGTGGGCTTGCTGCAGAGAACCCAGGAGAAGGCTGGCCGTGTGCCAGCTCACCCGGAAAGGGCCGCCCAGCCATCCACCCGCTCACCTGCCCCTCCACCCACCCGCTCAGCCGTCCCTCCATCCACCCACATGTATCTGCTGAGCATCAGTGAGGGGTCAGGTTCCGTGGTGGGAGGCAGGGGACATCTGCGAACAGAGAGACGCGGTCCCTGCCTGCAGAGAGTGGGGCCTCCTGTCTGTGAACGGGAGTGGCGGGGTGTGCAGGGCACCACCAGGAAGGGGCTCCCATGCTGGGGCGCAGTCGGAGGGGAGTGGGTGATTGGGGGGCGGGGGCTCACTTTCCTGAGCTACAGTCACTGTGGTTCGGCTTAAATTCTAAACGGTAGGATGTTATGTATTTCCACTAATTTATCTTTCCTGGCATTACCGTCTACAGGACAGTGGGTGCTGAGACCTCAAGTCCTGACTGGTGTCAGCTGGGATAAACTGCAAGTGGCCGAGCATCAGGAGCTCGGCTGGGAAGGTAAACTGAGGCAGAGGAGGGGAGAAGGCTGGGGATGCAGGCACCATTGATGGACTGTGACAGGTGACGGGGGGGGTGCAGACTGGTCACAGGGACATGTGAGTGCTGCTGCTGCTAAGCAGGCTGTGTTCTCGGGGCAGGGGTCTGGTGGTGACGGACGTCAGGCTCACAAGGCACCTGGGTTTTCCTCTGACCCCCCTTCCGAGCCACTCCCCGCCACCTGACGCTGCCTCGGGGAAGCACAGAGGTTCCCGCCTGTGTGCAAGGCCCACCTGACTCCCAAGGCGCCTTCTGGCCTTGTTTCAGGCACCCCGCCCCCACTGTGTCCAAACGGATTAAAACTTCTTTCATGTCAGCGGCACTGACCCGTCCCAGCCCGTCCCCGCGACTCCAGCCCGGAGCGAGAGCCCACACGCCTGCGCCGACGGTGAGTCACAGCCCCCACGGCGCCCTCCCCGCGGGGCCGCCTGCGCTGCTGCTCAGCTCCCCCGTGAACCTGAAACTGCCCTCAAACGGAATGTCTGTGTTTGAAAACGCAAGCAGGGCTTGGAATGCCTGTGTGCGCTCCCCGCCTCAACCCGAAACTCCCCACGACACCGCGCAAGTGACCTGGCTCTCAGCCCCCAGCCCCCCTTTGTTTTCACACCTGATGCCGCACCCCCACCCCCCGCCCCTCGCCCTCACTTGAGCAGCTCTGCTTTCTGGGTCAGGTGCAGGTCTCTGCTCTATCCGTATTGAATTTCACCTTGTAAAGGCGGGACTAGCAGACTTATACATTTATTACACATCTGTGTGTGTGTGTGTGTTTAAATCACCCATGAAGGCAACGCTGCCTTTGTTTGGGTGACGCGCCCGGAGCAGAGGTCTGCGTGCCCAGCTCCGGGCCCCGCTGCTGACACCGGCGCGTCTGGGCACGCTCCCTCGGGGCGCTGCCGTGGCTGCTGGCGCGAGCCCAGCCCGGGGTGGCACTGGGGCAGGAGCGGCACCGTGGCCTCCCTTTGTGCAGGCGCTCGGGCTGCGTGGCCGGACCTGGCACGGCAGGGGCCTCCTTGGCCCATTCCCTTGGCCTCACTCCCATTCATGCAGAGAAAGGGAGGGCGCAAGGACCACAGGGGCAGAGAGAGCGTCCTCCGCGGTCCAGAACCCAGGACTAGATGTCCTCTGCTCTGGCCTGTCACCCTGGGCTCCACTGGTCGGCCCTGGCCTACTTGTGGGCACCCTGGAGGGTCACGGGAGGAGGGAGGCTGGGGGAGTGGGACCCTGCTGGAGGGCGCCAACGGAACGAGGGGTTTCCACTCCCTTCCCCTCTCCCACGGAAATGCCCCCAGCTGACAGTGACCTAGAAGTGGCCTTGCCCTTGGGTCACCAGGAGGACACAGGTCCCCAGGGCAGGGTGCGGGGAGCCTTCTGTCCCCTGGAGGCCAGCTGGGGCCATGAGTTGGCCGTGGAGACAGACCTTCAATCCAGAGGCCAGGCCTGCAGTTTCTTTGTCTGTTTTGGTTGAGGGAAGCACTTGGAGCCAAAGTTTTCTTGTTTGTAAAGGGGGACATTAGTTCCTGCCTCACGAGGGATTTGGGCCAATGAGCAGGGACTGTGTGTGAAACTCCTCAGCGTGTGCCGGACTCCCGGCCGAGGTCATGGCTGTCCTTCCCACACGCTCGTCCTGATGGCTGTTGTGAAAACCCAAGGAGGGAGAGGCTCCTGAGCGATGGCCTTGCCTCAGTCCCTTCTTTCATACACAAAATACGTATCAAAATTGGTTAAATGACGGTATCACTAATATTTCCTCACTAAAGAGCTATATATTCTTTTCCACATATAGCTTTGGTAGAAGAAAGAATTTTAAATCAGTTATTCAGTAGAAGAGGGCATTCTAAATAACAATAAACACATTTATAAAGGACTCCAAGTGGTTATGCCATGAATATTACTGTGAGTAAAACAAAGGAACCCTCCAGAAATACTGAGAACATAACGGACTTGAACTTGTGGTTGTAATACACACCAGAGACTTGTGTTCCCAGTGTGTTTCCATGCGTGCAGGGTGCGGGGGTGAAGCAAGGCTGCCAGTGGAAGTGAACTTGAGAAGGGTTTCCTAACTGCTGCAATCTTTGCTCTCCAGAGATTAACTCAGTACAGCCCGAAATTCTATACCCAGCAAAACTATCCTTCAAAAATGGAGATGATGTAAAGGCATTTTGAAATAAATAAAATGAAAGCGAAGGACATTTGCTGCCAGCAGACCTACGCTAGGACAAAGATGAAAGGGAAGTTACACCAAGTGGGAAGCTGGACCAACAGAAAGGAGTAAATGGTCCTGAAAACGGTAACTGTGTGACTGAGGGTAAAATATAATTCTTCCCTCCTAATTTCTTTAAAAGACTAATGACTCATGCAAAAATAACAACAATCTATTGTGGTGTTGATAATATTTCTAATGTAAAACATATGATAAACACATAAAAGATTATACTGTTGTAAGGTTTCACATTTTATGTAAAATAACACTATATTAACCCTACGTAGACTGTGATAAATGAAAACGGCTATTGTAATCTGTAGACTAATCCCTAATAAATAAGAAAGAGGTATTGCTAAAGTACAGGATCATCTAAACTGAAAGTAATACAGATAATGTTGAATGCAAACTGTAACTGAAAAAATAACATTAAAAAAAGTGACACTGGACTTTCGGCCAAGAGGGAGGCGTAGACAGACACGCTGCATCTCCCTCCACAACTAAGAAGAAACACAACTGCCTCAAAACCAGAGACAACCAGAAGTTCCAGAAAATCGAGCTGCATGGAAGTCCAGGAAACAAGGATATAAAGAAGAAATACTCATCCAGACAGGTAGGAGGGGTGGAGCTGGGGCGGACAGGACGTGGTGTGGTGGTGGCAGCAGCGGCAGCGGCAGGCTGGCGGAAAGCGCAGTCACATGTTTTAAAAAGTCAGGAGGGACACCTGGGGAGTGCTCCCAGGTCCTCACCAGACCATGCAGCTCACGGTCCCAGCGCCGGGGAAAATCAAGCCTCATTGCTTCTGACTGTGCAAACCAGTGGGGGTTGGGGCGGAGGCAGAAACTGCCGGTCTCTCAGCAGAGTCTGCTTGTTTAAAGGGCCCCCACAGTCCTAGAAGGTCCGCAGACCCACCCACCCTGGGAACAATGGCCAGGACAGCAGCTAGAGCAGCACCAGTCAGGTGTGAAAGTGGGAGAGGTGCCTGGAAAAGGGGTGAGTGCTGGGCAGGCGGCGTTGTTCCCTCTCGGATCCCTCCCCCCCACATACAGCGCCACAATGTGGTGAAACGGGTCGCCCTGTACTGATGAATCCCTAAGGCTCTGCCCCTTACAATGTAACAGGAGCAACAGCTCTACCTGGGATGTGGAGGCAAACAAACACAGGAGCCTGTCAGAATGAGGAGACAGAGAAGTATGGCCCAAAAGGATCAAGGTTCCAGTGGGAGAACTAAGCGATGAGGAGATAGCCAACTTCACAGACGAGGAGACAGACAACCTAACAGACGCAGAATTCAAAACACTGGTGATAAAGATGCTCACAGGCCTGACAGATATGCTTGAGTACGGCAAACGCATAAGGGAAGAAGTGAAGGCTATGCTAAGTGAAACGAAGGAAAATCCACACAAAACCAATGGTGAAGAGAAGGAAACCGGGGTTCAGATCAGTGATTTGGAACATAAGGAAGAAAAAAACAGTCAATAGAATGAGGAAGCAGAATTGAAAAAAATGAGGAAAACTTCCCAAATTTTGCAAAGATGGACATACAGGTCCGGGAAGCACGGAGGGTCCTGGGCGAGCTGGACCCAGAGGGGACCACACCAGGACGCATCATGACTGAGATGCCAAAGGTGAAAGATAAAGAGAGTCCTGGGGGCAGCAAGAGAGAGGCAGAGAGTTGCCTACAGGGGGGTGCCTATAGGACTATCAGCTGATTTCTCAGAGGACACTTTGCAGGCAGGAAGGGACTGGCAAGCAGTATTCAATGTGATGAAAAGCAACCTACAACCAAGATCACTCTATCCAGCAAAGCCATCATTTGGAATGGAAGGGCAGATAAAGTGCTTCCCAGACAAGGTAAAGCCAAAGGAGTTCATCATCACCAAGCTGTTATTATATAAAATGTCAAAGGAACTTAAGAAAAAGATCAAAACTACGAACACTAAAATGACAATAAACTCACAACTATCAACAACTGAATCTAAAAAGAAAGAAAGAAAGAAAGAAAGAAAACAAACTAAGCAAACAACCAGAACAGGAACAGAATCATAGGTATGGGGACCATTTGGAGGGTTCTCAGCTGGGAGGGGGGAGGGGGAGAAATGGGGAAATGGTGCAGGGACTAAGAAGCATAATTGGTTGGTACAAAACATATAGGGGGAAGGTAAGAATATAGGAAAGGGTGAAGCCAAAGAACTTATATGCACGAACCATGGGCATGAACTAAGGGGGGTGGGACTGCTGGGGGAAGGGGGTACTGGGCAGAGGGGAGCAAAGGGGGAAAAATTGAGACAGCTGTAACAGCATAATCAATAAAATATACTTAAAAAAAAAAAACCCCAACTAAAAAAAAACTTGACACTGCCAAAAAGACAACAGGGGAATTCAAATAAAATACTACAAAGTCCCGAGTCACCCAAAAGGAGGCAGGAAAGAAGAAACAGAAGGGAAGAGGGAAATGGGATAAATGGCGAGTAAACAGCAAAATGGCAGACCTGACCCCACCATCCGAATAATTGCGTGTAAGGTAAACAGAGCAAGTGCGCCCCGGAAATGGCCTAAGAAAGCAACCCACAGAGATGCACCTTCGCTATGAAGACAGTGAAGGTGAAAGAGGGCCAGGAGGCTGACGTGGCCCTGGTCAGACCAGATTCTTCGAGACAAGGTGTGTCACGAGAGACAAAGGTGACCTCTCAAGTGACAAACCACCAGTCAAGAAGACAGGACGGCCCTGACCGTGGTGCCTCTCCTAACAGGGCTTCAGTATCCGCAGGGCAAACACAGACCGCTTCAGGGAGGAACAGAGACTCCCACGATCCTGGCTGGGGTCTGAACACCCTCTTCAGCTGTTGATAGGACAGGTTAACAATAAAGAAAAGAGCGAGAACATGGAAGAGCAAGTCACCGAGAAAGTTCACAACACGCATGGCCGACGAAGGACTTGTACCCAGACCACGTAATGAACTCTGATAAGTCACGAGACCCACAGTCCAGCGAAAACTGGCAAATGACAGGAACAGACACTTCAAAAAAGGAGTAAAAGGGACCAAAAAGCCCATGAAAACGATGGCTCCGCGGCTGTGTGCATTTCCCAAAGCTCACACTTAAAATGTCTGCTTCAGATCTGCGTATTTTTCCGGGCACAGGTTTTACCTCTCTGTGATACAGCAGGAGAACAAAGAAAAGACGGACCTAGCTTTGAGGCCCCGCTTAGCCACTTGACCGTGGTGGCCTTGGGCAAATGGCGTCACCTCTCAGACCCCACATTTCCCTCTCTGTAGCACGGGGATAAGGATGAACCCCGAACAGAACGCTACAAAGGCGTGGACCACCTCGCCCGCGCGGGGCGCTCTGTTAAACAGCTCAGCACTCTTTCTCTATTTCCTACCCGCCTTCCCCTTCTCCCACCTCCCGACTCTTCAAAATTCTCCCCACACGCACTCCTCTGGACCAGCGAGAGGAAGAGAGAGGGACAGTCCTACCTTGCGGCAGGGTTGGGTCCGTGTGGCCAAGGAAGAAACCCCAGGGCCCTCACTGTGGCTGCTGGGATGATAGGGGCAAATGGCATCCCTGTGAGCCACTGTCTGCGGTGCCATCGCCCGCGCTCAGGGCCCCTGCGAGAGCCCACGCGCAGCTGACGTCCAGCCCCAAGTGCAGGGCAGTTCTTGCTGCGCTTTGATGTAGTGAAGGTGGCCTTATCGGGCACTGTAGCCACTAAAACTGAATTAAACAGCATAAAGTCAGCCCTGAGGTGTTCGACCAGATACAAACGGAGTCCTGTGAAGTTTTAATGTTGTATATAAATGTTCCATATCAAAATGCTTAAACACTTAGTGGTCCTGGTGTATATATGTGTGTTGTCTACCTGTTTGCTCACTGATCTGCCACCTCCCTACCTGTGTGTCTGTCACCGCCACCACCTACAAAGGACATCAGAGAACCGTCGCTTTGGGGGCTGAAGGAGCACCTCCCATCGTTTGGTTTAGCTTGTCCATTGGGGGACGACGAAATGGAGACCCAGGGAGGTGCAGGGCTCATCAGAGACTGCAGGGCTGGGTGGCACGTGGACCTTTGACGACATTGCATGTGTCGGCCCGCGACACCACTGAGCAGTGACCTCACTGTGGTCGGCTCGGCTTCCTGCGGGCACCCCTGTTCCCCGTGCGAGGAGCTGACATGGAGAGGGTGCTAGGCGGTGACAGCTCCCGCCATGTCAGAAAGGACCCCACAATGCAGGCATGGGTGCCACCGCTGGAGGGAGGTGCTGAAAGGAGGGGCTGGGCTTCATTTACAATGAGGGGCACCCAGGGGGCCGCTCTGGGGGGCACAGTGGGGCGTTCGCACGAAGGAAGGAGCAGCTTCTAACCGCTGGACGCCCGACGCAGTACCGGGAAATCTGCAGGAGGATGCGGTGGGGACCTCGGGGGAGGAGGCTCAGGTGGCCTGAGGAGGTGACCGTAGCCGGCGCTAGTGCACTTAAGGAGATGAACTGCAGGGTGGGAAGGGTCCCCTGGAAGGGGGACGAGAAGGGGCCCCGAGCGACGGGACGCGGGGCCAGTACCTTGAGGACCAGGTGCACCATCATCTGCAGGCCGCTCCGGCCGGGGTACTTCCCTGCGACGTTGTCTGCGGACAGGTTGAAGAGGTTGGCCCCCGTCTCGTGGCAGATGGCGTGGACCAGCATTTTCTTCCCGACCCCCGACGGCCCAGCCAGCAGCAGGGACTTCACCAAGGGCGCCTTCCCGTGCACCGTGGCGGACCCTGAAACAGCAGGGACCGGGCTCGAGATCCTGCCGGCAAGTCCGTGGTTCTGAGACTCGAGGCCCTGACTCCGCGGCGTGGCCCCGTTTCCGCCACCGCAGGGAAAGCGTCGGAGGCCCGGCTAATCAAGGGCCTGCCTTCCGGCTCCCCTGGCTCTGCGACACTCTGATTTGTAGTCAGGGCTCGAGGTGGAGCCGCGGGGTCCCCCTGGGTGTTCGACACATGGTTCCCCTGCACCCTCACCTGAGACTTTCCCCCAAACTCATAACTGTAGAGAACGCTCCTGCAGTAACTCACCTCTGGCATCTTCTCAGGGGGTGGGGGTGGGGGTGGCTGGGACGGGGGCTGACAGGTGTCCATTAGCATTTCTTAGGGGACAAGGGGGAAGTCCACCATCCAGTGGCCGGATCCAGACTTGCCCTCCTGCCTGGTTTCTGATGCCCAGCAGGAGTGACTTGAGTTACTGTGCTG
Source organism: Furipterus horrens (assembly GCF_987537825.1). Lineage (NCBI taxonomy): Eukaryota > Metazoa > Chordata > Mammalia > Chiroptera > Furipteridae > Furipterus > Furipterus horrens. The sequence goes on from NW_028327171.1 coordinate 216,024,453, forward strand.
CCGCCCAGGGGTCCGTGCCTCATGCTCTCCACCCGGTGGCCTGTCTCCTTCGGACGCAGCCCTGAGTGTCCTCCACTGGCCTGACCGCCGGCGGCACACGGCCACTGTGCAATCTACAGGGAGCGGAGTCGTGTCCCAGGAGGGGCCGCGGTGGACACAGCTGTCGCTCTAGTTTGCTTTTGCTCAACCACTGGTCACTTTCTGAGCAGCTATACATGTATCAATATGATGATGATTATGGTGCTTTTTTCTTTTCTCGTGTAATTGAAAAGGTGTTGTGAATTTACTAAATAATCAGAAACAATTTTTATGATTACTGAACACACTCCACATAAACTTGGACATAATTTGGAACACGTCCTCTGTCAAATGAAGTTGGATGGACACGCTTTATCCGTGGGGAGTGGATGATTGAGGAGACCGTGTTCCACGCAGGAGAGAGACGCCCATTCACTGGGCCTTCTCGGCACCTGGGCATTGAGGGCTGCTCAGTTCCCGGTCCGGCTGGTGGCCTTCCGGTTCCAATGTGGAAAGAGTCAGGAATTGCTGGAAAGACTGTATTAAACCCAAGTGGGTATGACTAGAATGGAAGGCAAATAATGCTAAGATCCGTGAGGTCACAGAGTTCAGGGAAGAAACTACATTTAACATGGGGGCCGGCTGGGTGGGGGTGGCTCAGGCAGACTTCCAGGAGGAGGCGGCGTCTGAGCCAGCCTGTGAAGCACAGGCAGAATCGGGGCTTGTAGTGAAGGGACCTGTGGGAGGACTCCGAGTGAGGGGGCCCGGTGTGGGGAGTCAGGGGGCTCTGGGGAGGGCAGGTATCTGAGTAGGGACGCAGTGGGGCAGCAGGAGATGGGGGCAGGCTGGTGCCTCTGGCTGCGGGGGTCCCTGGAAGGGGGTTGGGGCTGCAGACTAGCCAAGGGTGATGGCTGAGGCCAGGGGTGGGGTGGAAGGAGAGGACAGTGTTGGGGACAGAATCTGGGAGGGGACAGCGGAGGGAGGGTGAAGGTGGGGGGACCCAGGAGAAGGTGTGCATTTACCCCAGGGAAGTGACTTCCCAGAAGGAAGGGGGTGGTCGCCAAGGTCTCTCAGGCAGGTGACAAGGGGGACTGGGAAGAGGCCTTTGTCCCTGGGCCTTGATGACCTCTGAAGAGCTGACCAGTGGGGACAGGGGCAGGTGGTTGACAGGCACACACCTGCCAGAGTCCACGGCTCTCCTGCCCACTTCAATGTTCAGTGGCAGTTTTGAAAAAAAATATGAAGAATTACTAAGAGACAGAGTAAATTTCCAGGCTTTCCAGTTTCCGGAGGATTGGCGTCACGTGGGGCCAGTGTCCTGTGTCCTAAGCCAGCTCTGCTGCTTCCTAACGCTGGACTCCTGACGGCTCGCTCATCTGGAAAAGCAGGTTCAATGTCCACCGGGACGGCTCCGCTGGGAGTCCACACAGTCCCCACAAAACTCCGCGCAGCAGCGGCGTGGGCGTCCTGCTGCCTCGCGCTCCCCTGCTGCTGTGGGGACAGCAACATTTCCGGGAGGGGGTGGATGCTGAGCAGATGCATCCGGGGCCTTCCTTTACCTGCCCTGGGGGCCCGAAAGCTCACACCCCGTCCTGGGAGCCCGGGCGGCGGCCGCACAGCCTGTGTGCTGGGGCCAGGGCTGGCGGTGGCCTCGGCCTGTGTCCTCAGCGCCCTCCGCCAAGGGGCCCAGTGGGTTAGTCCTGTCGGTGGTGATCTGAGCAGTCGGGGTCACGGAACGCACTCCTTTTTGTAACTTGGGACTAGTTCCGACGGCTGAAATCTAGTCACGCACTTGAAAGACAAACGTGAGTACATCTCCTGTCTGCCCTGATTGTGCACGGTTCACACGTGCTGGGCACGAGGGTACACGCCTGCACACGCACGCCGGGCACGAGGGCACACGCCTGCACACACACGCCGGGCACGAGGACACACACCTGCACATGCGCGCCGGGCACGAGGACACACGCCTGCACACACGCGCCGGGCACGAGGACACATGCCTGCACACACGCGCCGGGCACGAGGACACACACCTGCACATGCGCGCCAGGCACGAGGGTACACGCCTGCACACCTGCGCCGGGCACGAGGACACACGCCTGCACACACGCGCCAGGCACGAGGACACACGCCTGCACACACGCGCCGGGCACGAGGACACATGCCTATCAGCCCGGAGAGACTGCAGGCTCCTCGCTGACCAAAGGAGGGTCCGGGCAGGACGCTGCCTGAGCATCCTCCTCCTGATGCTCCCAAGGCGCCTGGAAATGATGCCCATCACCTGGACCCAGGGGCAGAGGCGGCGAACCGCCTGGGCCCGTCTGTGAGGCCTTTCCATAAACACGCGCCGGTCCTTGGCGTCTCGGCTCCAGCGCCGTCTGTTCCCCTGGGGTGACGTGTGAGGACTGACCCATTTACTCGTTTACATGGACCGCAGACACCACGTATGTACTGTGCTGATCTCAGGCGCTGCCTCTTTGTTTATGTTGCATTTGTTTAATCAATGTCAGCCCCAAATTCTATTTACGATGCCAACATCCAGTTAAAAGAGGAAGGAGCTATTTCTTGCCATGGGTTGAAGTTCCTATTTAAGTCAAGGGGCCCACACTATTCCCATTTCATCTGAAAGCAAATTAAACGAACAAAAAGCAACTTCTGTTTCAGAAGGGCCTTCGGAGCGCAGCCTGGTTGGGCGCCCGCCCCGGCCCCAGCTGCCGCACCCACACGCCAGTCCTGAGCACAAAAGCGAGCAGGGGGCCTGTGGCACAGAGCGCCCACCTTCTCGGCACCTCTGGGCGCACTGCAGCGCCGGGGTCTGGGGTCTGAGCAGGCGTGACCGAGTCCAGCTCAGCAGTGCGAGCGGATCTGAGGGAGCCCACAGAGCCTCGCTCCCTCAGAGCCGAGGAAGGACCGAGGGACAGACGCCTCTGGGCGCTGGCAAGCCGTACCCTCGGCCCTCGGTCTAATCTGACGCCCTTTCGTCACAGGGGCCTGCCCTGGCTCTTCTCCCTCCCGATCATGGACGGACGGCCCATGGGACCTGCCGCCCACAGCGTGAAGCCAGTGCTCCGACGCGCTCCCCAGGGTGCTTCTCGGGGTGCTCTGAATGCACCATCTGATGGAACTACCCTCCCTCAAAACTCGGGAGGGAGCAGGAAGCCACCATGCACGGTGATGACACCAGGAAGCATGGCCCAAGCCAGCACGTGATGCCCCCTGGCTTCTGCTAAGGGCACCACAGGGCACGGGGTCCTTACCGAGGGGCAGGATCCCATACAGGGCGATGAGCTGCCTGACGTCCCGGAGAGAAGGCATGGGCTCCACGGACACCTGGCGAAGCGTGGCCCCCAGGTAGCTGCACTCCCCTGGGGACGAGAGAGGGCACAGGTGAATGGGAACTGCCGGTCTGAGCCGCGCGCTCTCGGCACGCGCCGGGCTCACCCAGAAGGCGACTTAACAGCCCCGAGCCGAGACCGCCGCAGGACGGGGGGCCAGGGGGAAGGACACACTTTTCTCGGAGAAAACGCTCCAAGGAGAGCTGTCCAGTCGTGAAAGCAGCCTGTGTGGTCCCGCGGCTGCGTGTCGGCCTCTTCGTATTATAAAAACATAGCCTTTGAAGAGGAACGAAGCTCTAAAACGAGGGACACGCAGAGGAGGCGCAAATACAGCAGCTCATGCTTCACTGATGTTCCAGGAGATTCTGCCTAACGTTTGCACGGACTTGAAAAATAAATTATTAAGACCGCCACACGAAATCTGCATGGGAGCAGTGTGAGTCCGGACCTGAAACACGGTCGTTTGAAAGGCAGGACATGAGCCTAATTTAGGATAAATAGAAACATCTCTTTTTGAGGGTAATATTCATTTACATTTTTAAAGGCTCACCAAAGGAATAATACAGAAATAAATCTCTACGGATTTAATTAGAAGGCATCAAAGGGCTTAATTGTAACTAGTCATAAATCTGAAGTGCTCTTTCCTAACTAATTTAGATAAGGTCACCACGAAAATGAGCTCGTCTGTCTTCATTTGTCAAGAGGATGGACCAATACAGGCTCGTAGCCCCTCTCGGTTTGTGCCGGGAGCGGAAGGGGAAATGTTAAATGACCGTTTTCCTGCCTTTATAACAAGTACAGCTCTTGCAGAGTTTTTGATGTTATTACGTACAAGAAATACGTTTATGTGTGTCTATAAAAACACGGAAAAATACACCTGTGTGCATATGAAATGCTGAAACCATCACACGCTTTAAAGCAGGTTCAGCTGCTAAGGGAACTGGAGGTAAAAGCCAGGTGACGCCTGCTGTTCTGCTGTGGAGGGCGGCCCTTCAGAGCCTGTGCCCGACAAAGTGACGTCCCTGGCAAGGACAGTGCTGGGGGGAGTGTGGCCGGTGATGGCACAGCGTCCGTTCTGGCTTGGGGTCCCGTGCTATCTAATGAGCAGGTAACAAGCAGAGCAGGGGTTAATGTCGCGGTCCCTGGGCCGGGGGAGGTCCTGAAGCCGTGCTCACCGCTGGGCACAGGGCGTTGGCGGGGAGGTCAAAGGGACGCCCTGCGTCTGCTTAGGTCGATCCACGTGACAGCCACTGCACCACATCTTCTAGCCCCAGACAGACTTCGTTGAGACAGATTATATGGGGCTGAACAGGGGGTGTGGGTTCGCACGGAGTGGGGGACACACTAGTCGGGGCGGCAGCCAGGGGACGAGACGTCCTGCCTGGGCTGTTGTCCAGCATGGAAGCCACCGCCTGGGTCACCTCCTCAGCCTGAATTCGGGGCTTCTCCCTGCATGGGGACCAGATGGCGCACGGCGGGCGGAGGGCGTCGGAGGGTGACTGGGTGCTGGGACAGAGGACAGGAGAAGGGTCAGGGGTCCTAGTGCCTTGGAAGAAAAAGAAACAGGGAGCGTGTCATGGGTTGGACCATGTCCCCTTAACCTCCTTATGCTGAAGTCTTAACGCCCAGGATCTCAAAATGCCACCGTATCTGGACACAGCATTGTTGCCGGTAGTGAGCTAAGATGGGGCCAGGAAGGCGGGTCCCGATCTGCCTGGTGTCCTTCAGGGGGAAATCTGCACACAGACGCACAGAAGGCCAGTGAGGAGGGACACGGAGATCGGGTGACGTGGAGGAAGCTGAGGGACACCACGGACCAGAGCAGGGACGAGTGAGGAGGTCAGTGCAGGCTGGAGCCCGGGGGCAGCTGAGCACGCAGGCTGGGGGGGCCGGGGGTCCGGGCAGCCGGGGAGGTGGAGGGGCAGGCAGGAGCTGCTTCTGCCTCAGCATCTGCAGAAGGAACAGCGTGGCCAACACCTTGACCTTGACTTGTGGCCTCCAGACTGTGAGGGGATCATTTCTGCCATGCATGCGCCCCAGCGAGAGGTGCTGACAGCAGCCCTAGAAAACTGATGACGCACGAGCCCGCTAACGGGGAGAACAGAAGTGGAAAAGCGCCGTGGGAACACGACGGGGAACAGCGGGAGGCCGTGAGGAAGAAAGGTGGGACCCGCCTCTAACGTCCCGTCTACCCCAGTCTGCGTTAGAAGGAGGATGTGGACTGGAGCAATTCATAAAAAAATATGAACTTAGGTAAGAGACCCAGAGGAAAGGGGCGAGCGAACCCAGGGGGCCCCAGGAAGACAGAGGACGCTGGCTGCCCTGCGGCCCCTTCCCCTGTGCCCCCAGCACCAGGACTGCACACAGCATTGTCTTCGCAGGACGAGGGCTGTGACTCAGGGGAGGTGGCTAACACCCAGGGGTACTGACCTGTTTATAAACATGTTTTGACATTAAAAGGAAGGTGCCCTTGAGATTGGCTGCCAGTTGATCCATGAGGAGCTATGATTTGACCTCTGACCTTTTTAGAAATCCTCACCCGAGGACATGTTTTAAATTGCATTTAGAGAGAGAGGAAGGGAGGGAGAGAAACACTGATGTGGGGAACACCGATCGGTTGCCTGCTGTGTGCGTCCCGGCCGGGGATTGACCCCGAAACCTAGGTGTGTGCCCTGGACCCCCGGGCCCCACGGGCCAGGGCTATGCAACGTCTGCTGAGCTCAGGCCGCCCGGCTTCCAGACAGAGGTCAGCAGGCTAGCTCTGTCGCAGCAGCTCTGCCCAGACGACGCACGCGCTGGGGCGCGCACCCGTTCCCAGGCTGCGGACGGGGCCTATTTAACACGTGAGTCACACCTTCCAAGGAGGGGTCCTCGGCAGCCCATCGGGCTTCTCACCTGCAGGGCAGGCTCTGAACGCCACGGAGATTGTGAGAAGCGCTCCCCCCGGCCGGGGTCCCTGCTCCCACCAAACGCAGTCACTGAACACGGGGGCGGGGGGGGGGCAGGAGAACTTAGGGGAGTATTGTGTGTGTATCTCCCCGTGACGTGGACAGGGAGGCATGGAAAGGCACCAGGGAGTCAGAGGCCCTCTCACTGGCCGGCTCCTGAGCCCACCACACTGGGCGGGACCACCACGGCCAGCGACATCGTGGACACCAGCCAGCTCTGTGCCAGCATGGCCCCCGGCGGCCTTGCCTCCTCACTCACGAAATAGTCACAGCCATTGAATGAGCCACTGGCTGCTATTAACCTCACAGCTGTGGAAACTGAGGCACAGCCACAGTCCATGAAGGACAAGCCTCCTTCAGGCGGTGGGAGGGAGGAGGGAGCTGGTCGTGGCTGCTGGAGCGGCGGCCGGACATCAGCCCGCGTCCTGGTGGCACGGAGGACGGAGCCGTGTTCCCACCAGGGCACCTGCCAGGGGCAGGCGGGCGTTCAGGGTCTCCCGATATGTCGCTGGTGAGGAAGCGCTCCCCTAACTTGGGAAGTCAAGGCTGCCAGGGCGGGGGCGCGGGAACCCCGCCACCACACAGGTGGGTGGACGTGTGCTCACAGGTGTGCGGGACGGCAGCCCTCACGGGTCAGAAGCGACCCCTCCAGCTCAAACTCAGGCTCATATCACTGAGTTTTATCTCACAGTTACACCTCTTCCTTCCACACGGGGACCCAAGGGACCCCACGCTGCTCCGTGATTTCGCATTTGCTCCATCTCACCTGACACCTGATCTCGTAACAAAGCCGGCCCTACGGGCACCACCTACGACGACTGAAACGGAGCCGCTGAAAACTGTGATGATGCTTCAACCTACTCCCCGTTATAAGCCACGTGGTCCTTCTTCCTTTTACTTTCCAGCCCGGTACATTCGTCAGAAAGTCTCGGCGCCAGACAGTGGGAGCTGACCGGCTGACCGGCTCGGGGACACGGGGAGCTTCCGTTACACGGTTTGCATTTCGGTCTTAGGGAGCTTTCCATGAGTGACAGTCCTCTCAGCAGTGGCTCTGTCCCTCCCTCCTCGTTTTCTTCCTCGGGGACGCGTTCTGTATGTTGGCTCTTCTCTGCCTCCCCTTTCACTCTTGCTCTTTGTCGCCAGTTTTACTTTTTAAAATTTCTGTCTTTCACATTTTATGTCTTTTAAAGCACTAGGTGTTGACTTCATTCATTATAATTTAGTGTTTTAATAGTTTTCCCTTTATCACTAACACTCCTCATAGCTGAATGGTCCTAATTCTATGTCATATCTTCTCACGCGTCCTCTGTAACTGTCCTCACGTGCGTGCGTGTTAGCGTGGTTTGAAAGGGTGGGCCCCACGCGTGTGGGCCGTATGGGCCTGTCTCTTTGCGACGCAATGTCTCCCTCTTCTTTCCTCTTCATAGACACCTTGCATGAGCTTTGACCATGAACACTGTCCATTGTTTAAATGTCCGTGAGGTAATATTCCTACCCTTTTAGAAGACAGACCAGAGGAGCTTCTAGAATTTCACAGCCTCGCCTGCTGCTGGCTTCATTTCTGCGGGGCGCGCGGTGGCCTGCCCTGCCAGGTGCCCTGCTTCGGGGTCCCGTCCCCAATTCCTCTGCACCTTCTCTTTTATCTCCATGGTCCCTGTCCTGGTCATTTGTCATTCTGTTCCCAAGAGTGTCTTCCCAGTGTAAGGCCACCGTGGAAGGGAGCGGGGCGGGTCAGAGGAGGTCGGGCCGCTCCAGCCACGACGTGTGCTCCTGCGTCACCCTCTGCGCTCCTCGGAGTTGGGTGCGCAAGCCCTCCCCCATCCCCGCTGTCTCTCCAGGGAGTGCCTGCTTCTGTCCCCTGGCCCCAGTGGCGGGCACTTTCAGGTCTGCGGGGAAACCTTGCTGTTTAGTTATGGTGTAAACGTTGTCCGCAGGTTTTTTACGTGCAATCCAGTCGCTCTGTGTATTTTCAGGAGGGGATGATGTGGGAAGATCTGCTGTTTCTTTTTGTGCGAAGGATCTTAACTGGAACACAGTACGGAAAACATGGCAAAGAGCGAAGGGGGTCAGGCCTCGTGGCGAGGTGAGCGGCTTTGTAAGACCAGGGCATCGTCATCGGAGGTCACGCTGAAGGGCTGACCCCCTGCCCTCTGGCCTTAGGCGCCTTAAGGAGACTGGCAGAGAGATCCCTGGAAAGTCCACATGGGTGGGAAGTTAATAAGAAGGTGAGCAATGGGCCCATTCTATTTTTTGAGACCGCCGCGTGCCAGGCACGAGGGGCCCAGCGGTGAGCCGGGCAGATGCGAGTGGGAGGAGAAGGCAGGCTGCGGGGGGTGGGGGGGCTGGCCTCATCCACCCCAGCCACGCGTGGAGAGACGGGGTTCTGTTAGCAATGTCACTTTTCATACAAACAGAACTAACAGAACATAATCAAGGGAATCTGGGCAAAACCCCATCTTACTTGAACAAGAAACATATAAAATAAACCGAGACCCACCACACAGTCCAATGTCTATCCTGGTAAAATTCTGACACTTCTAGGAAATACGGAGGCTGCCCCGAGAACCGGCTTCCGGGGATGGATCCAGTCATCATTCTTCGATCGAAGGGCGCCATCAGCCTTCTTGCTCCCGCAGACCCAACCCGGTGAGTGTAAGCGTAAGGACGAATAAGACGGAACTGAACTACGGCCCAGTTACACCAGAGAGAGCCCATGCGTCCCCACGGACACCACAAGGGTGCACAGCAGGCGGGAGGGACGTCTCCCTGGGAGGACGGGGCCCGCGGAACGCAGGAGGGAGGCTGGGGACAGAGCCTCCAGAGCCTCAAAGAACCCCGCCCCCGCGTCACCCACTATGAAAGAGTGGAAAACGAAGCTTCCCCAGTGGGGAATCTGGGGAACAGCTCATTCACCAGTGGTTACACTTGTCCCCGGCCACGGGACGCAGCGTCATCGTGTGTCCCCAGCGTGAAATGCAGGGAAGGACACGGCATCGCCTGGGTGGCTTCCCTGGAACAACACAGATATTTGCCAGGAGTCGCCATAGGCGAGCCCCCGAGCCCCTTCCGCCGAAGGACCGTCTGTAAGATGGCGCAGGCTGCCTGGGGGGGTCGAGAGCGTGAAAGACGGGCAAGCGGGCCACTGTCCCGGGCTGGAGGGGTGGAAAGGGACGGGAAGCAAGGGCTGTCACACCTGTGGTTCCTGACAGCATTTGGACTGAAAACGCGAACCGTACGCTGTACAGGACACTGCCAGGCCCCCTGGTGGGACCGAGGAGCAACGTTACGTGTCTGGGCGTGACTGTCCTTCTGCAGCTGAGCAGGAGCAGGTCCTCGCTCACCGTGGACACGTGACCGTGGGAACAACACCTGCAGCAGGACGTGGGACTGTGCAGTTTTAAGCTTTAATGGTGTTTTCAGGGCATCGTGTTGAAGACAGTGACAGCCAATGTCCCCACCACCATCCCCCCAACCGCTTCTGAGGTGGCCCCTCCGGAAGGGCCCCCCCCAGAGGGATGGAGCTGTGGAGGGGCCGCTGCTGTCCCCTCGGCACTCGTACGGACACAACCGCGGGTCCTCCCTTCGGCGCAGACCGGAGAGAACGCGCCAGGGAACCCGGCCCGTGGGCTCCGCGTCCTGCTCCTGCTACGGGCGGGAGAGAGCCGGCCCCCCGAGATCGCAGCACAGAATGAACCCACGTCAAGTCCAACACACACCACCAGCTCCTCTGGGCTGGGCTTGCGGGTGGACACAACCAAGCGGAGCCCAGGGCCAGCTGTTGGGAACCCCAAACCCAAGGGAGGCCCCCAGCCCCAGGCACGCGTGGGCCCTCGAATACTTTACCCACGTAGTCCGAGAGGTTGACCTTCTGGGGCCGGACCAGCAGCCCCTCCTCCACCAGCTCCCTGTACAGAGACTCGATGGTTCTGGGGAAGGGAGCAGACCGCCAGGGGCGCCTGTCAGTCAGCCCGTCTGCAGGCACGTGACCCAGACCTACTGCAAACCGCATTTGTATACAGGCGGAGAAAGGGTTTTTGAGGCACCTTTACAATTTGGGGATAAATTGGGCTTTTTAGAAACCACACTTTCCTGCGCCCACATGTACGTGTGATGCTCCCATTGATGAGAACGTCTCTGGGCGTCTGGGAGCCGCTGCGGCCCCCGCGGTCCGCCCTCCCGCCCACAGCGGCACGGGTGCAAACTAGCATGTACCCGCCCACAGTCACGCAACGAGCCCAGGCGGCGTCTGCAGGCCGTGGCAGGTCATCAATCCTTCACGGGATCGAGGCCTCCTTTTATGCCACTAGCATAACAGTTTAGAAGAACTATCTAGAAAGAACAAAGACTTATGGGGGAAATAGCTCTAGTCTGAGAGAGACCCTGTCTGCAGCTCGGAGTGCGATGACCGTTTGGGAGGACCCCGCACTTTTCCACGGAGTTTACAGATGTCAGAACCATTTGTCTAAGAGCTGCGTGGGCACGCAGCCAGCACACGGGTGATTTATACCAACTGAGGTAGAAAATGGAGGGACTACCCACGTGATGCACGAGACTCCCAGTGACGTTCACCGGCGCTCGGCTTGCAGGAATCCAGAGAGGTCAGGTTCAAAGGCTGTTTGGCATAACCCTACGAGATGCTTCGTCTGCCCCACCCCCTTTCGTTTCCTAGGGGCCTTACTCTTCGGTTCTGCCCAAGCCTTTCTTTTGCTTGAAGGATTGTAACTATGACTATATTGAAACAGCTCTTCGGCTGCTCCAGGATCTATGTTAGCATGATTAAAAGACACTCTAGAAGATCAGAATCAAGCCAAATACCATCGGGATACATGCTAATTCAATGACCTCAGTCTTTGATTGACTGGAATTTTATTCCACCAGAGAGATTTAAAATAGTGTGCCCTCTGCTGAGAATTCAGAAGGTTTTAATTGTGATAGAATTTGGGATAACAGTGTCTGACCTATGTCAAGGAAATACCAACTATACTAGTTTAACTTGAATAATTTGTTTAATATAAACATATAGCAGGCACAAAATATTAACATAAAATGGAATATTCTCTAAAATAACCAAAACAGTATATTAAGAAGCCCCAAACACAAACCTATATTTGGATCTTTCCAGTGAAATGAACTTTTGTTACAGAATACATTTTCTACTTTAAAATGACCTTAAACTATTATAAAAATACTGGTTTAAGGTTTCTATCAATTTGATGAAACAGAAGTTGTCCTACAGTGTCTCAGTATTTCCTCAAAAATTGGCAACCATTTCTTAAGAACCCCATGCGTTTTAAAACTTGAAAAAAAGTCGCAGGGGCTGAGGAGCAATGGGGCCCCAGTGTGCGCGGCTCATCTTGGCACATCTTCCCGTCAGGGCGCAGCTCTGTGACCGGGGCCGGCCTCGCGGCGCCCACGGGGGAAGGCGGGCTGTGGAGCCCCGATGGGCCCCTTTGCCGGACCGAGGCTGAGGACCTCTGCTGTGGCCCGCACCCTCTCAGGGTGTCCCCCACCGCGTTTTATAGCAAACACAGGTGTGCCCCTCACCTGTCAGCTGTCAGGTCTTTCTCCTTCCCCCTTTTCCCTTTTTTGCCTTTCTTCCCCTTCTTTTTCTGGAAGAAAATGGAAATATTGAGCAAGCTTGGGAAGAACAAGGAAGCAAATCGCCTGCAGAGATCAGTAACGACTGGTGTCGCAAGCGCTCCTCTCCCTGGGCCGCTCACGAGGGTGTCAGAAGGCTGTCCCAGAAGCGGGCACAGAGACATTTCTATGCGTTTCCCATCAGCCCCAGGGTCCTGGCAAGGGGACTGGGGACCCTGGGTCCCTCTGGCTGCCCCAAACCACTGTGATGTGGATTGGTGGCAATTTCACATCAAGTCAGCCCCAAGGACCTTGCTCACTGCGCCCCTCGGCTCTACCCACAGAGGGGGATGCAAGGGCATTTGGGGCACGTGCCCTGGCCCTTCTGACCGTTCTCGTCCCGGCGCGGGGGCCCAGGTAGTAGGATTCCGCAATGGGGAGCAGTCAAGTGTACCCCGACTCTGAGCCCAGAGCCCCGGGGGCTCAGCGGTGAATCAAGGTACCCTGAGGAGAGGAAGGCGCGTCCCCGTGGGGTGCGGCCTGGGGACAGCCGGGAAGGCCGGGCGGCACTGCTGGCCACGCGGTGGAGCTCGGGCAGGGCTCGCTCCTGCGGTTTGAACCTGACCTCGGCCTCAACCCCCCCACCCCCAGCTCACTCACTACTCACATTTTTCCCTCCTTTCTTCCTTTTCGCCTTGGCCGGAAGCTCCTTTTCCCTGTTCACAGCTAGTTTTAAGTTTTTCAGTTCCTGTCTCATCAGCTTGTCCACCTAGGTGAGTACAAAACATACCTCCTTTAGGGGACCCTGCGTGCCTCGTGCGTCCTCCGTGAGGTTAAATGTAGCTTCAGTTCGGGGTTGGTCCCAGGAGGAAACTGTATAAGAGCCGCACCGGCTGCCGTGAGTGGCGGGTGTCAGCCCCCCACGGGCGCGGCTCTACCTGCACCGGCTGCCATGAGTGACGGGTGTCAGCCCCCCACGGGCGCGGCTCTACCTGCACCCGGATCTCCAACTCCAGCTCCTTCCGCTTCTCCTCTTTGATCAATTCCGGGTCGTAGTCCTGGGGGAAATTCCACGACTCGTCTTTGTTCTTCCACGTATCTGGGCCCCAGAAGGACAGGGAAAAGGAAAATGAACATTTCCTTCCATATGAGGGCTAACGAGAGCAGTTGCTGCAACGTAACACACGTCTAATGTTCCCCCCTGTGGCGCAGAAGGAATCGGAGTCTAATGAAGAAAGAATAGGAGCGTGATGGGATCCATGTGTCTGTCCTTTGCTTCCACATCCCAAATAGAAGAAACATGCTTGTATAACGTCTAAGAAATAACCTAAACTGCTACCGTGGAAATATCAGATAAAAAGTGATACCCACGGCACTTTTCTATACACTCATAACCATGTGAAAACGCATTAACTGTGGGATTATACAATTGCGGGGTGACTTTTTGTGAAATGTTTTATATTACTTTCATTATCAAACGATTCACTAGAATGTGAAAGATTTTGCTGCGAATTCAACTCACCGGCGCTTCGCCCTGGCCCCCCACTAAAAGGCACCGCTGAGCACGACCCGCCCCGAGTGCAGCGGCTGGGAGAGGGGCCTGCCCTGCGGACGTCTGTGCGGCCACACACGGCCTCCGTCCCTGTGCCCTGCGCTGGCGCTGAGGGGCGCTAAGAGAAAGGGGACCCTGCAGAAAACATGGTTTGGGGTCAGGTGGGAGCCTGTCCTTATCAACGACCTGCTCCCCGAGCGAGGAACCCCGCGGGCCGGCTGCCACTCCGGAAACAACTGTGCCCGAGGAGCAGACACGGGCCAGCAGGGCAGGAAGCAAGTACACGGGTAATAACAAATGAAAACGTGCCATCTACTTATGACAGCCCTTCCCTAACTTGTACGATGACTGTCTTCTCCAACAGCAAAACTCACCTGTTTCATTAGGATTTTTTAAAGCAAAATGGTTATTTATTTACTTCACTTTTTCCCCAGACAGATTTACCCAGATTTGGGATGCAGTGCGTTTGGTAATGAAAGGAGCGCATCAACACACAGCACGTGCTGCTGAGCGCGTGGAGAGAGGGGCCCGCGTGCCCTGCTGGAGGGAGGGCAGACGGGGGCAGCCGCCGGGGGAAGCAGTGGGGGGGTTCCTCACAGAATTAGAAGTGCAGCTGCCTTATGACCCAGCAATTCCACCTCTGGGTATGCATCCAAAGAAACACAAAACACAGACGAATACACACAGCCCTCTGTTCACTGCAGCGTCATCTACAACAGTCAAGACACGGGAGCAGCCCCGTGCCCACCAACAGAGGAGCGGATGGGAAGCTGCGGCGCATGCACGATGGAATATTACTCGGCCGTAAAAAAGAAGGACCTCCTACCACTGGCAACGACCTGGTGACACCTAGAGGGTGTTATGCCAAGTGAAGTCGGTCAGGCGGAGAAAGACAACCGCCACAGGATTTCACGCAGATGTGGAATCTAAAGAACAGTGAAAACAGACAGGACAGAAACAGACTCACAGACACAGAGAACAGGCGCGCGGCTGCTGGGGGGAGGGGGTCGGGGGCTGGGTGATGAAGGGAAGGGACTGAGAAGCACACGCTGGTGTTACAGAGCCGTCCCAGGGGTGTCACGTGTGACCTGGGGAACACAGGCGAGAACACCGTGGTAATGATGTGCGTGCCGGGTGGGCAAAAAGTAACACAGAGAAGACACAACTGGAGCGAAGAAGGAGCCCAGCCTCGCACGCAAAGGGCGCCGTGAGCCGAATGCTGACGGACGGGACGGCCCTCGCCCGCGGCCTGTCCCCCCCCCCACGAAGCCCCGCCCACCTCACCTCCGACGTTCCCACGGGCCTAGCTTCCCCGGACCTGCCTTTCTCATGACACTTCTGCACGGGGCACCCTGCAATCCCTTCAAGAATGTCATGGGCATTTGTGAGCGCAGGGAGCTATTCACGGCCCTCAAAGGGCAAGCCCTGCCCTGCTCCTTCCGCAGCAGAGAATGAGCCTTTATGCGCACCCTGAAAAGCAGGCCTGGGCACTTTCACACGTCAGGGGGTGACAGGGGAGGGGGCTTCCTCCCAGTGATTAAAATGCTAATGTTTCATTTGAAAAGGGAAACCTTTGATTTTTAAGAAAAGAGATCCAAGATGAGACATTTCATTCCTTTTAATTCACCAGAGACGTGGCAGATAACACACGCAATGCCGCGACACCCGGCTGGGGCGGGGACACTGTGCCCTGCTCCGAAGGACCGCTGTGTGGGTTTTTGGGTTTCTTTTTAGCCTTAATGGAAACAGATTCGACACAAAAGTCATGGACAGTCTCGGGAGCTTTCCTGAGTGGGTCGGTGGGTTATAAGCCTTGGTTTCCCACAGAAACGTGAGATTCCCCCAAGTTAATGTTCGCTTTTACCGAAATAATGCGCGCGCTTTATATCACACAGAGAGCGCTGGAAGATTATAATAAAGAACTGTCCGCCTCTGCCTGCCTGGTACTCACTCCCACGTTCACTCATTCATTAGAAACGGCACTGAGTAAATTCAGATGTATTCATAAATCTGACTTGTTCATAGCTTATCTAATTTATAAATAACCTAGTCGCAAACGGTTGAATTTGTGACGGTACTGAAGAGGGGCCGGCGGCAGCAGGTCCTGCCCCTGGGGACCCGGCAGGAAGACAGTGGACACCCACATTTAGCCGTGACGGAGCGACGCTGAGCTGCGTCAGGGTGCGGCATGGGGCTGGGGGCGGGGGTGACGGAGGCTGCAGGGACGAGCATCCCAGGCAGGGAAGCAGCGGGTACGGGCACCCTGGGTGGGAGGGTCACTGGCTCGTGGGAGGAAGAGCAGCACCCGCCAGAGCAGCGTGGGGCGGGGAGCAGTGTGTTCTCTCGTGAGCTTTAGCTGTTTCTCTGTCCTTCTCCTGGGTCTAGTACGTGCTTGCTCCTCGCCCTGCGGACTTACCAACGTCAGCCACGAGCCTCCGGCTTCCCACGACTCCCCCCGCTTCTTCCCTCCCTCCCTGTGTTCGCCGCACGGCACCGTGAGAGCAGAGGGCCGGTGGCCCCCACAGCCGCGCCCGTGCCCCCGCCAGGCCCGCGGGACATTGCTGCCACCAGCCCGGCTCACACGGGCCACCTAACGGGTGCCGCTGTCCCCACCACGTCCACCGCCACCACACCCGGCAGGCACGTGGATGGCATGTGCCATCTGTGTCCCCAGCCGGCAGGGCACCGCACGCTGGAGACCGCCGATGGCCGCTGACTGAACGTGTGAGCGGGTGCCTCTGAGTGGCCGCTCCGCGCTGGCGTCGGTCGCAGAGCTGACGGACCCTGACTTCCGGTCACGATGGCGGCACAGGCAGACATGGCCGCCTCTTTGCACAACCACGTCAAAGCTACAACTAAAATACAGAGCAACCGCTGCTCAGGACCATCAGAAATCGAGATGAACGGAAGCCTGACAACTATGGAATTAAAGAAGCCGCATCCATCCAAACGGGCGGGAGGGTCACAGACATGAAACGGGCTGGTCCCTCACCCACGGGTGGTGGATAAAAACTCAGGAGGGACATCTCAGGAGCAAGGGGTCCCAGCCCCACACCAGGGCCCCAGCCCAGGGTTCTAGTGCCAGGAAGTTAAGTCCCCACAACTTCTGGCTGCAAAAACCAGAGGGGGGGTGAGCCGGTGGAAGAAACTGCTGGAGCCCCAAGCAGTTCCTCTTAAAGAACCCACACATGGACTCGCCTATCAGACTCTCCCTCTGAGCTCCAGCACCACCGGGGCAGCAGCTATAAAGGCGCCAGTGGCTTAAAGAGAGGAACTCAGGTGTCTGGCATCAAGGTGAGCAGAGGCCATTGCCTCTCTTCTAACCCCCCCCTGCCCCCCACAGAGCCAGCAAGCTGGGGCCATATCTGAGACTCCAGCAACCTGGCTAACACTGTTTCGCCCACCTTGAAGATCCCCAGAGACTCCTCCCCACCCAACTTATGGGCCCACCCAAGCTGCTTTTCCATATGAATGGCTGGTCTTGGCTCCTGCTGCAGAACTTCCTAAATCCTCCCAAACAAGCGAAAGCTGGCCTCAGTGAGCCCCAGGCCCAGCACTAGCAGCAGGTGGCCTAGATTCATGGCCTGGCTTTGCCTGGGAAGCTCCAAGCCCAGCACAGGTAGCAGCCATCTCAGATTGCTTTATAGCTCAGGCAGGGTGGCGCCGGGCAAACACAGGTGGGGGCTGACCCTGCCCTGCACCCCCTGGGAAACCCCAGGGCCAGCACACCCAGTGGACAGCTACAGACCATGGTGGAGCACCACCACCCTGCCCCTGCACAGCTGATCCTCCACAGAGGGCAGGTGTTGGTGGTCAGTGATCATAGCCAATACTTGCAGCTGCCTGGCCTGGGTAAATCCCTCCCATTGACCTGCCAGCAGCAACCAAGGCTCAGCTACAAGAGGAGGGTGTACTCAGCCCTCACGAAGGGCGCACCTCAAGTACCCAGCCTGGGTGACAGGGGAGGCTGTGCCACTGGATCCTACAGAACACCTACTCCATTAGGCCACACGACCCAGACATGGAGTCAGAGCAGCCCTACCTATTACATAGAAACAAACACAGGGAGGCTGCCAAAACGAGGAGACAAAGGAACATGGGCCAAATGAAAGGATAGATCAAAACTCCAGAAAGAGCTAATCAAAATGGGGATAAGCAATCTATCAGATGCAGAGTTCACGACATTGGTTATCAGGTTGCTCAAGGAACTTAGTGAGGGCCTCAACAGCATAAAAAAGATCCAGTCAGAAACGAAGGATACACTAATCTAAATAAGGAACAGTTTACAGGGCAACAACTGTAGAGCGGATGAAGCCGAAAACCAAATCAATGATCAGAACACAAGAAAGCAAAAAACAAGCCATCAGAACACGAAGAAAAAATAATCCAAAAAATAAATAAATAAATAAAAATGAGGATAGGGTAAGGAGCCTCTGGGATAATGTCAAATGTACCAATGTCTGAATCATGGGGGTGCCAGGAGAAGAGAAAAAGCAAGAAATTGAAAACTTACTTGAAAATATAATGAAAGAAAACTCCCTAATTTGGTGAAGGAAATAGACATGCAAGTCCAGGAAGCACAGAGAGTCCCAAACAAGGTGGATGCAGAGACCCACTCCAAGACACATTATAGTTAAAATGCCAAAGGTTAAAGATAAAGAGAGAATCTTAAAGGCAGCAAGAGAAAAGCAGTTAGTAACCACAGGGGAGCTCCCATGAGACTATCAGCTGATTTCTCAGAAGAAACTTTGGAGGCAAGAAGGGACTGGCAAGAAATGTTCAGTCATAGAAAGCAGGGACCTACAGTCCAGACTACTCTACCCAGCAAAGCTCTCATTTAGAATCGAGGGGCAGATAAAGAGCTTCCCAGAAAAGGAAAAATGAAAGGAGCTCACCATCATCAAACCACTATTATTCGAAATGCTAAAGGGACCTATTTAAGAAAAAGAAGATCGAAACTATGAACAATAAAATTTCAAAGAAATACGTATCTATCAATAATTGAATCTAAAAAACAAACTAAGCCAACAAGAACAGAGACAGGATCATGGATATGGAGAGCGTTGTGACGGTTGGCAGACGGGAGGGGGGGGTGGGGGGTGGGTGAGGAGGGGAGGGGACTGAGAAGTACGAACAGGTAGTCACAGAACAGCCATGGGGATGCAAAGTAGGAAATGGAGTAGCCAAAGCACTTACACACATGACCCAAGGACATGAACAATGGTGGGGGGACTGCCTGAGGGAGGCAGGTGCTGGGTGGAGGGGGGCAGAGGGAGAAAAATCAGGACAACTGTAACAGCATAATCAATAAAACATAAGTTAAAAAAAGAGCTGATGGACTTCCAATTGGAATGCCGGCAGGCCTTCCATCAGTCCCTGCCGGCTAGGGGACAGAGATGCTCCCCTGTCCTGGTTGTGGGGACTAATGGAAACCGGCACAGGAGACACAAAGCTCTGCGTGTTGTGGGCTCTTGGTGAGCAGGAATTCACCGCTTCCACCCCTGCTTCCCCGAGGAAAGCGGCCGCCCGGCTGCCCACCGCGACCTCTCCTCCGGGCTTCTCCCGCAGGCAGCACACGGGCGGGACCCTCGCGAGTGGGCGTCCGTACTTTGTAAAGCTGGTGTATTAAACCCCCAAGGATGCTGAGGCTGAGGCTGAGGCTGAGGCGGAGGCTCAACTCCCTGGGCAAACCCGTGAGTCAAGCAACAGCACATATGCCATCCCCACGGGACCCGAGTCAGGAAGGACGCGCGTGTGACCGACGCCGGGAGACGTTCTGCTTTGCGTCCTTGGGTGTTTCCCAGGAGTTGCAACCAGCCGGCACGGAGGACCGGAGTCGCGGCCGGTCCTTCTGTGCTGCGAGGGCTGTGAGGGCCACCGGATGACGGTTCCTGTAAATCGTCACGGAAGTCACCAGAAGGCTCACTCCCACACGCAGCTCTCGCTGAGCTGTGGCCGCGCCGAGCACGCCAAGTGAGGGGCGAAGAGCTGGGCCAGGGTTCGGGCGCCGGCCTGCGCAGCGGGACTAAAACGTTCTGTCCCTACGGCATTGGTTTCTTAATCAAACAGCCCAGGACACACCCTTTTGCCCTTTCGGGAGGCGGACACGTGCGGGCTCCTGACCAGAGCAGAGGCTGAGCTTGCGCTCCCGTCCTACTATGTCCTGCTTTCTCCCGCCATGGGCCTGGAAGGCGCCCAGGGGAGTTTTAAAACAGGCGGGCAGAGGCCGGGTCTCCCAGCTATATACTCCCAGCCTCCCCGACAGGGCCCTGGGTTTCCTGACAGGCCGGGCGCTGGGGCCGGGCCGACAAAGGGACCCCACCCCCCCCATTGTCACACTTACTCTCCTAAACTGACCTCTGTACATGTTGTTTCCTTCCTCCATGGCAGGGAGGAAAACGCTCGGTGACATTTTCCACGTTTTCTCTTCTTCCTGTTACGGCAGAAGAACGTTCCGTGAGTGGCAGGCAGGGTGTGTCTGCCGAGGCCTGACAGCGGAAGTCACGTCCACGGGGAGTCCGTCTCCACGGCCAGGCGCACCCCCTCTCCCCTGGGCTGTGCGGCGAAGGGCCGAGCCCTGCCTGCCCTCCTGGGCAGGATCCCTGCGGGCACAGGACATGCAGGGTTCTGGAGATGTAGCTCTGTCTGCCGGCCTATGAGGGGCGCCACCCCCCCCCACCCCGCTGATACCGGCTCTCCGCCTGAGTCGCCTTCCCTGTGGCCCCCACGCCCCGAGTCTGGCCCTGTCCCTTCCCTTGAGCCTGCTCTGAAGTGGCTCCTGTTTGCTCTGCCACTTGCCACCCTGCCCCTGGCTAGGCCTTCCTCTCGCCTGCCTGTCCCCTCCCGGGGCCAAGCTGGGCAACGACATTTCTGGGCGATGACATTTCTCCTGTATCAGACGTCAGGTGCCTGATGACACTACCACGCCTGTCCCCCCACCAGCGGCGGCGGAACGATGTGGTCTGCGTTGCATCCACATGGAGTTTTCCACAGCACGTGGCACTCCCTCCACAGCGGAGAGCACGTGCGGCCACCAGACGCAGGCCCCTCCCCCTGGGCTCTTCTGGGGCAGCACCCGATGGGCACGGACGTGTCCCTCCTCTCCAGGCCCCATGCGCCCACATACCGCGGGGGCTGTGCAGCGCCTGCGTGCCGGCTCCCACTGACCGTCCTCCCCGGCCCCCGTGGCCGGAGGGGAGAGGGGGGCCTGTGAACCGAAAGCCACGAGGAGGAGTCTGGGCGCTGGAGGGCGCGTCTACAGAAGGCCTGGTGGGGTCGCAGCGCGCACATCACACAGGGACTGCTGCAGCCCGCAGGGAGGCCGTCTGCCTTGCAGAACCAGGGAGAGGACTTGGACCCAGCCAGAGACACGAGGGGCTCAGCCCAGGCAGCCCCTGCCCCCACCTTCCAGGACCCCCCAAGCTCGTTATGAAGACGCCCCCCTGCAGTGCCCAGGGCTGGCCGCTGCCCCTGCCCGGTGTGCCTACCCCAGACCCAGCCATTTGAGAAAATTCGAGAGAGCAGCCAGAAGACAGGCACTGGGGAAAGTGTGCCCTTGGAGGGAAGAGACTTTAAATAACCGCAGTTAGTATTCTCTGAGAGGGTCTCCATCCCTCTCTTCAGGCGTCCCAAAGGAAGGACTCACGGGGCTTTGCTCTGTTTCATTGTCTCGCTAACCATGGCTGGCATCTGGGATCTGGGTACTCCGACTGTCCTGTGTTTGGCCCCTGGGAGCCCCTGTAGGTGTGAGTATGGGCCTTTGTGTGGCGGGTGGGGGGGCAGGAGGGGGCAATGGGGGAGGGGAGGGTGCTCCAGGCCAGGGAGCGTAGCGGGGAGACTGCGTTCAGCGAGGGGACACGGGTGTGATCTGAGCTGGGAAGCCGGTTCTGTCTGTGGAGCTGCGAGCTGAGAAGGGCAGCAGGTGCCAAACAGGACGAGCAGACCACCCTGAGGCTGGGGAGGGAGGGGAGAGGGCACAGCCTCGGACGGCCTCTGAGCCTCGTTCTTCAGACCTTGAACTTGGTTTCAGGGCAGGGCAGCTACCGCGGTTCCGAGCACACGCCGCGGTCGGAGAGGTCCCTGGGTGATGACGCAGAAAAGCCTCGGCTTGTGAACCAACCGTGCCGCAGGGGGGGACAGGGCTCTTCCCAGGAGGGCTCGGCCCTCAGTCAGGTTTCTTACGGCTGGAGTAAACTCAGAGAAGACGCTTCACTAGGCCCTGGTCACGTCTTATGGGACAGGTCAAAACCACCTGAAACAGTTCCAGGAGGCTTGACAGATGGCTGGAGCCAGAACACACTGAGAAGCGCTGTAAGAATGAGCTGCACAGACTCCTCTTCTCTTTTGTTTCTAAAGCTGACGCCAGGTGCACGCCGCTGGCCGGGGGACAAAGGAGGTGACGTTGGTATCGAAAGCGCAGGGGCAGACTTGGGGGACAGGGCGGGGCAGGGCAGGGGCAGCCCCCGGCGCTCCAGCAAAGCGCTAACAGAGGGTCCCCTCACCTGCAGTCGTTAGAGGTCGGCTTAAATCCACCCTCCAAAAAACAGACTCATTTTTTTTTTACTGTTGAAGTCTGAGAGTTTGTTGTATGTTCTAGATGCAAGTCCTTGGTCAGACGGACAGCGTGCAAACCTTTCCCCGCAGCCTGCAGCGTCTTTCCCTCCTTCACGGCGTCGCTACACAGCAAGCGGCTTCACTTGGATGAAGGCCGGCTGGTCCGTCCTTCCTTCCAGGGCCTGCTTCGGGGGCCAGGCTGGCACTCCTCGCCCGCCTTGGATCCTGGAGCGCCTTCTCCGGCTTCCCTCCCCGGGTTTTGTCGTTTTACACTGAAGCCCACGAGCATGTGGAGTTGCTTCCGGCTGTTGCTCCGGGTGTGAAGTTCAGGCAGACGCTCCCTTTGTGCCTGTGGATGGAAAGCCAACCGCTGCAGGCCCACCTTCGAAGGGGCTGGTGGTGCTTTGGGGTCTTCCCGTCCGCTCGCCCCAACCTGAGGAGTAAAATCCCTGACTGTCCGTTGTCCCTGGTCCTTCAGCACATCAGATACACCCAGATAAACCTCTGAAAACGCTCACACTTTACGTGGTAACTGGTTTGTGCTGCTCCTTATCGAAGGAACGCAGGGCTACCAGTCGCGGGTGTTCCACTGTAAAGCGTCCTGGTGCGCAGTGACAGAGACCCAGGCCGCAGTCCTCCCTGCTCCCCACGCCACCAGCCTGCAACCTGCAAGCTCTCGCCCCCAGCCTCTCCCAGGCGTGGCTGGCCGCACACATCCCAAACCCTGCATCCTGAGGCTCCTGATGAAGGGAGCGCCCCAGGGGTGCGCTCCCCGCTGCTCCGAGGCCAGGGGGCGGCTGCGCAGGCCGGCGCCCACACACCTCAGCCCCTGCTCTCAGCCTCGCGACCGATGTTTGATTGTAGATGCTTTCCCCGTGAGCAAACTTCTGAAGGCGCAGACCCCGGCCACACGGGCCCCTGCTCCTGGGCTCACAGCTCCCCCGGCCCATCCCACAACCTGGCCGCACAGCACGGCTCTCAGACTGCAACTCGCTGATCCCTGATCTGCTCTGTCCTCTCGGGAGGCACCAGGCCCGCCCACCACCTGCGCCAACTTCCCCCGCTGACGGGCGCTCTGCTGCCCTGGCTGGGAGGCTGCGGGAACCCCAGCCCGCCCCGGGAAGCCCCCCGCGCCCCCCCACAGCGGCTCCCGGCTCCCTGAGCCCGGCTGCCACACCCACGCACCTGCAGAGCTGGCAACTGCACACCTGCGGGAGCAGAGGGCAGAGGAAGTAGATAATCCTACGGCCGTTTTGAAATATGAGGCCTTTCCTAAGTTTTCTGACTACACACACGGGGCTGGCAATTGATCAACGACAAAGTGTTATAAACCCCTGAGGAATCACCGCGGCTCTGCCCCTGGGCGAGGCGGCGTCTGCGCCCGCTGAGCAGAACTGGTTTCCTCTCTCCCGGCCTCGCCCTTTAACCAGGATGCGGAACGGCTGTCCTTGTGCTACAGGTCAAGGTACCAAGTCTCACCCGCGACGCGGCCCGGCTGGTCTCAGGAATGCTCCCAGACTTTCTAGAGCTGATTCTAAAATACCTACAAAAGTCAACGGAAAAGGTAATCGGATCTCTAAGAAGCCTACCCCCATAATTTAAATACACCGATTTTTATTAGTGGTTATTGTTGATTCTTTTTTTAAATAATTTTTTAACTTTATTTTATTTTATTTTACAACGGTAGTTTATTTTATTTATCTGTTTTTAGAGAGAGGAGAAAGGAGAAAGAGAGGGAGAGAAACATCACTCTGTGGTTGCCTCTCACGAGTCCCCAACTGGGGACCTGACGTGTAATCTAGTCATGTGCCTTGACTGGGAATCGAACCAGCGACACTTGGTTCACAGGCCGGTGCTCCATCCACTGAGCCACAGCAGCCAGGGCTCATTGATTCTTTTAGTGATCACGTCACCACGTGGTCGCGCTGTCCTTTTCAGGAATAATCGTTTCTGAGCAATTCTGCGGAATCCCGCCCGGCACGTGCAGCTACCTCATCCACGCGGATCTGCCCAGACCCGGCACCTAGTCCCCCACTGTTCAGCGTCGGGGCTGCGTCCACGGCTCGCTGACGAAATGCCTTCTCTCGTCACAGGCTGGGCTGCGTGGCTGAGAACTTCGTGTTTTAGTGGAACAAGCGTCACAGCAGTGGGTTTTTACTCTGCGAGCGTCGGGCGCCCTCATGCTGTCGAGAGGAAGCCGAGCGTAGAATAAAACAGAAATTCGTCCACTTGTCCTCATTCTTGGGCACGGCTTTAAGGGATCTTACCAAGTGAGAGGGGGATGATAAACATTCTCTTTATCGAGTGTGCTGTCTTTTTTGGGGGGTGAGGGAACAATTTAGAACTTTTAGGGTACAGGCAGATTAGTAAGGCAACAGGTGGTCCCCCGAGTTGGGGTCCCTGGAGACACGCAGATGGTTTACTGGGAGCAGCACCCACGGGAGGGGGAGCAGTTCTGGCAGAGGGAGCCGCTGTTCCAGAAGCAGGAGGGAGCCTGGGAGCAGGGAGCCCTCAGCGCCGTCCCAGTGAGGTGAGGGTTGGGGTCTCTGCACCCAAGCGTGACTTACCCTTGGGTGCAGCTGCCCTGGGGGTGGGGGTAACCTTGCGTGGATTGGCTTAGACCCGGAGGTCAGAGCAACCTTCCGGGTCGTTGGGGACTGAGCGCCTGGGTCCCCACCTCGGCATCACTACAGCAGAGTGGGGGTCCCCAAGATGAGCAGTGAGGGGTCTCTCTTCTTCTGCTCCTTCAGTGAACAACAACGGGGCACGGTTAGGGGAGGGCCAGGGACGAGGGGGCGGGTGGAACGCCACCACCGCCTGCAGCTGGCAGGCGCCCCCGTGTGAGGGTCTCCAACAGAACGTGGCTCTTGTCCCCCCACCCCCGGCCCCACCTCGCATCTGCACAGATGGCGGGTGTTGCCATTTTATGTTCCCCATTCCCCCGCCCCCTTGTTCGCTGCTCTGACGCCTGTTCCCTCGCGCGTCCTCAGGATGACACGGCCTGTCCCCTTTCTCTCTCGCTGTGACGTGGTGCCGGAGTTCCCAGGACCAGCAGACTGAACCCCCCTCCCCCCGGGGGCTCCCCACCAGAGAAGCCCTGGACCAAGTGTCAGTGGGAGCCCAGCTCATGCATGCGAGGAGTATGGCCGCGGAGCTGGGCCTGCGCCTCGGGACAGCCCCGGGGGGACAGAGCCTTTGGAGACCCAGCCCCCCGAGTGGGTCAGATCGGGGCTCGGCAGCGGGGAAGACGTGTCTGCAGAAACACTCCTCTAAACACACCCACGCCTGGGAGGAGCGAGCTTCCTGCCCGAGCTCCACACCCTGCGGAGGGCGTTTATGCCGAGCGAGGAGCCCTGGGGGCACCTTCCACACGCTTGAGGGTGAGGCCCCAGCAGAACACCCTGCCGAGCCCACCCACAGCCACCCCAACCCCACGGCCACCTGTAATCCCAGGGGCACCCCGAGCCCCACCGCACAAGGCAAGACCTGACCCGAAGCGACTGAGGCCTGACTTGCTCTGGACGGTGAGGAACAAGCTTCCATGGGGGTACGTCCAGGACGTCAGTGTTCAGTGACAGATTGGGGGGGGGGGGATGGGGGGGGCCGCTCTGGCGGAAGCAGACACAGAGATCTGACTGCACGGACCGCCGCGGTTTTCCTTATCTCTGCCCCCGAGGACAGACGCGCGGGGCCGTTTATTCTGAGGAATGAAAACTCAGGGCGGTCGCACGTGTGGCCTAACGCGGGGAGCATCTGAGCTGTTGAAAGCACTTGTCACCCTAACAGAGATTTATAAGTCACAGAAAGAATGGCAGCCGACTGCCCGTCAGCGTAAAAAACACGGGAAACCCGCTGGCAGGCGGCACCGTCCCCAGGAAACGAACAGCTGCCACCCCCACAGATCGGCCGTCTTCCCACCGCGTCAAAGCGGAGCAGCGCACAGCCTTGACCTTCTAAACTCCCAAACTCCTTACCTTATCTTTCTCTTTTGTTCCTTTCCTCTCCTTGGCTTTTTCGGCTTTCTTTTCTGTTTTCTTCTTTTTCTTCTTTTTGTTTCTTTCCTCTTCTTCTTGGTTTGCAATAATATCCTCAATCACCTGGTCAAAGGATGAAACAACGGTAGCGCTTGCACGGTGCCTGTCGGGAGGAGGGGTTTGGGCTGTCGGGGTCCCCTCTCCGCCCTGCTCTGGGCCCCGGATGCGGACCCCTCCTGGGGACATCACGGCCCCCGCCTGCCCCTGCCCTCGGGCGGCTTCATCAGTGGGAGGAGCAGCCGCAGCCGCAGAAGCACTGCGTGGGGGGAGGTGGCCCGTGCGTCGTGCGTGCTTTCTGGGGATGAAAGGGCGTCTCTGGGCAGGATCAGCAGTCCCTTGCCAAAAGAGCAACGTTTCCTTGGGGATCGGGTTCACCGCCACTCACGGAACCAAACCGCGTGCCCGGGGGGCGGGGTTACGATCAGAGGCCCTGGGAGGCACGGGCATGTTTTGGTTCTTGGAAGTTCGCTCACTTTCGGAAATGTCAGGACTTTCTGAAAATATATGTAAGTGTGAGCAGTTGAAAAGCAGATGAAACCTTTGTTTGTGGAGCACGCAATCCAGCCCGTCTTTTAAAGCCTCATCAACTGTGTCATTAATTTAATTTTTGACCAGACGATACATACATGGTTCACAAATCAAAAATGACGAAGAGCGTGTAGTGACGGGTCTCCTCCCCGGGCTGTGACCCAGCCAGCGACATCCACTTTAAAGCCAGCTCACATCCCTCAGACACGCTTCCAGAGCCACTGACTATGGATACATGCAAAACCATGTATGTACACACACCCATATACTCATACATGAAACACATGAACATCATGTGCCAGACGTGTCCATGAAAAACAGTATGTGATTGTGGCCGTCTGCGTTTGAAACCAACCCTCTGAATTTATCTTGCTTATGTGCTTCAACTGTAGCAACATCCTCTAAAGTGCACACGCATGTGCACATGTATGTGCACACGTGTACACACGAATACGTATTTTAAGCACACCTCTGTCGTTTTGTAGAAACGTTAGCACAGTGTACACACTGCTCTTGCTCTGCATTCTTCTCTTAATAACATCCTTGGCCATGTCTCCTTCATGGAAGAGAAAAAGCTTCCTCGCCCCCCCTGACGACAGAGGCACGATGACTTATTTGGCAGTTTTCCTACCAAGGGCAGGTCATTCCCGCTCTCTTGCTGCCACGTGCAATGCTGCCACCACGAACGCACGCAGGAACCCTGTGCCCGAGTGCGAGCATCTGCAGGCCGCGCTCCTAGAAGGGGAGACTCCGCACCAAGGTCATGTCCGCCCGCTGCCAGGCGAGCGCCCGCGGGGCCGCCTGCAGGGACTGCCTGCCTGTCCCCTTGCTCACTGACACGGTGCTGTGTTCCCAACCGAGGGGGCCGAAAACCAGTACGTCGCCGTGGCGGTCCTGGGCGGGTTTTTCTGATGCCGGTACTGAGCTGATTTTGCTGCTTCTCTTCAACTACAGCCAAACCTCCCACAGCTAGAAGGGCACTCGGTGCCTGTTAAACCAGCCATTCCTTTGTTTTATCTGTTCGGTAAATTATGGGGCCTGAAGGCCAAATCTGGCCCGTCACCTGCTTCGTTTGTTTTTTTTAATGCATTTAATTTTATTGGGGCCTATTTTACACACTGCACACTTACCCATTCCGGCGTACAACTCACTTTTCAGTAAATTCGCCCGCTGGGGCAGCCGTCCCCATCGGTGACTTTAGAGCGTCTCTGTGCTGCGTTAGGACTCCCTCACGCCTTCCCCTCCTTCCCAGGCAAGCGCTGACCTGCTTTCTGCCTCTCTGGGCTTCCTTTTCTGGACATTTCATGTAAATGGAATCATATCCTATGCGGCCTTTGGTGTCTGGCTACCTTCCCGTGGCACCGTGTTTCTGAGGCTCACCCACGCGGTAGTGTGTTCCATGTGTCCGTTGTTGGTGCCTTTATGTAAGGCCGGACAACGCTCCATTGCGTGGCTGCACCCCATTCCACCTCGCCGTTCGCATTCGCCGGCTGAGGGGCATTTAAGTTGTTTGGGATTTTCGCCTGTTACGAGCAATGCTGCTACGGGCATTCATGCAGTTTTGTGTGCGTGTGTGTGGATATACATTTTCATTTCTTTTGGACAGAGTCCTAGGTGTGGAACTGCTGGGTTATTTGGTCAACTGGTTTAACTAGTAAGAAGGAACAAACTTTCTGCGACACTTGACCTGCCCCCCAGCAGTGGACGAGGGCTGCCTTTTCTCTGCCTCCCCCCCATGTGCCCGCGGCGGCCCTCTCCCAGCAGGAGAGAAGCATCCTCGCGGGCACAAAACGGTTTCTCTCTGTGGTTTGCATTTCCATTTTCCTAATGACTAATGATGCCGGGCATCTCTCCATGTGTGTATTTGCTAGTCACGCATCTTTTTTGGTGACTTGTCTATTCAAGTCTTTTGCCAACTTTCTGATCGGCTTGTTCACCTTCTCATCGAGACGTGAGGGTTCTCGGTCCATTTAGGACGCAAGTCCTTCATCAGGTGTGCGTTTTGAAATCTCTTCTCCTAGTCTGTTCTTGTCCTTGCCTTGCGGTTCCTTAGCGTGTCTTTAGAAGTACAAAAGTTTTGCATTGTGATGAGCTTCAACGCATCAGTTCTGTCCGCCGTGTGGCTTTCCTCTGCGTTTCTCCTGTACGTGTGAGGCTCCCCGTCTTTTCACACGTCCAACATCCTTTATTGTGTTTCGAGTGCATGCGGGTGTTCTTTTCTGAGAACTGTCTGGCTTTTTACTGGTTTATTGATCTTTTTCTCATAGAGTGGTAGGAGCTCTTTATATTCTTAGAAAAATGACCTCTTATCGGTGATACGCATTACGAATAACTGTCCCAGGGTTCATCTGACGTTTGCCTTCACTTGGGGCTGGCGTTGCATGCGGGTTAAAAGTAGTTCTTGTATGTAGTTTAGTTTATCGTTTTTCCTTCTAAAGCGCCCGGGCTGAGCAACAGAGAGGTAGAAGGGTCTTGTCCGCCCTGAGGTTATGACATATGTGTCCCTCCGCTTCGCCAAGTCCTTCTGTTTGTTTTGTTTGACATTTAAACCTCCGATCCATCTGGAGCCCTTCCGGTATAAAGAGACATTTAATCTTCCTTTTCAGATGACAGCCTGGTTATTCTAGTCCACATACTGAACAGTCTTTTTTTCCCTTTTTACACGAGGAAAGTGAGACACCGCATCTGTTACGTGCCACGTTTCCTTACGTGTTTGGGCCCAATACAGGCCTGAACCCCTGGCAGGGCCAAGCGCTCCTCAGTACACTCTGTTTTCAGAATTTTACTGGTTGTCCTTGGTTATTCAGTTTTTACCTAAAATTCAGAACCGGGCTGGTTTCGCTCGCTGCGCCCCCCGCCCCCTTCCCTGTTCATGCTCCAACATAATGCTGTCGGTTTTTGTCGGGTTTTTCTTGGGTCACGTGACCTTCATCACCGACGCCGGGGAGAGCCGAGGTATTGATGATGGTGACTGTTCCTACCTAAGGACCCAGGTGCTTTTTCATCTTCTTGTTTGCACCCCTCAGAATGTTCCAAGCTCTTCTTCCCATTAACACCCCTTTGTTATTGCGTGTATCCCTGAGTATTGTATCTCTGTGCTGCTGCTGTGACTGAGCCCTTTCTCCCACCTTCCGTCCAGCCGCCGTTGGCGCACTGAAGCTGCTGCTTTCTGCACATTAGCTCTGTAACCCCCACCCGGCCTCTCCGGTGTCTCAGCGCAGAGTTTCCACCTGTTGTCTTTGCTGTTATAAGTGACCACGTGGCCTCTCCCTTTCCAGTCTCTACATCCCTACGTTCTTTCTTCTGTCTGACGGTGACAGTGGCCGCCCTCGTGTCTTTCATGATGTTAGGGCAAGTGTTTCCGGTGAATTTCATTAAGTGTGACCTTGGCTTAATGTGAGATGAAAATATTTTGCCCTGTTAAAGAAGGGCCCATTTATTCCAATTGCTTTGGTTTATTTTTAATATCAGGAGTGGATGCTGAATTTGTCAAATGCCCCCTCAGCGTCCACAGTGACGAGGTGGCAGTTCTGGGGCTGGATCCCTTTATATGAGGCGGTGCATCCATGCACGCCCTGAGCCGGAGGCAGCCTCTCACTCTGGCATAACGGGCTGGGCTGCGGTGCTTTGCTTACGAACGCACTGCTGGCTTCTGGCGAGCAAACACTGAGTGTCCACGTTGGCACGAGTTCTCAGTGAAGGCTGATCTGTGGGCCGAGTAATATTCCATATTTTGGGGGGCTTATATCAACGTGATTATGCTCGTTCCATTAAAAGTATCTGTGCTGTGCTTGTTCTTGACAAATACAAACCTGACTGTGCACCTCACTGTAGCAATTAGACTGGCCCCTCTCCACCTCCCATGACTGGGGTCTGTAGTAACAGCCGCTCAGACTTCCGGGAAGCCCCGCTTACAGTGCACTATCGTCTCTAATTAGCACCTCAGACCCAGGAGCGGGGTGTGGCTCGGGTCTCCAGGTGCGGGCCAGACGCCGGGAGGCGGGGACCAGCCGGCCTCAGCCTGCGGGCCCCCCACATCACGCCGGGGCGCCGCGGCCCTCCATCCCGCCAGCCTGACTCCTCCGTCAGCCGCCCCGGGGCCTCTGCGTCGCACCCTAATTATTAACCAGACGTCCTCAGGTCTCTTCTGTTTTCAGTTCGACGAGATGCTAACGCTGCCTTTGGACGTTTCTCATGTATGACTGAGACATCCCACTGACATCCTTAATCCTGTAATTGTTACCTTTCCACACTAACGTGAAACACGCCTGGCGGCTGGCCACAGCCTGTCAAGACGGGACTCGTGCCTGACAATTCAGCTGGAGGGACACGACCTAAACATCAAAGCGAAGCAACAGCAAGTCCGTGTGACAGTCACCCCAGCAGGGTTGGTGACCTGCCATACAAGAAGGTGGATGGGAAGTGTCCACAGAGTTCAGAGGAGAAAGGCAGGGGTCCTCTGGGAGCTCTGGAAGGCTCTGGAAGGCTCTGGAAGTGGAGCTGCCATTGACAGGGAGGTGGGGGAGGAGCCGTGCTGCTGGCGAGAGGACGCCTGTGTGCTCGAATCGGGGCGCTCACGTGGGGGCGCAGGGCACAGCCCCAGCACGGTTCTGACCGCCGCCCAGCGCTTCAGGTTCCTGAGCTAGCCCCCTGCGGGAGAGCAGTAGCTGCTGTTCCTCTCTGTCAACGTGACCAACGACGCAGGCGCGGCAGCTCTCCCGGGGTCCGTGGCAGGCGTCCGCGGATCGCAGTGCTGGGTCCCGGTCGGGCCTAACGCCCATGTGTGTGAATAAAGCTTTACTGGCACACGGCCGTGCATGCCCATTCGTGGACGCACGGCCCATTTCTGCTTTGACACCATGTCAGCAACGCTGAGTAGTTGCGGCCGAGAACAGATGCTCCCCGGATGCCACTATCTACCGTGCGGCCCTTCATGGCAAAGGTCTGTCGACCCCAATCCATGGCAACTGGTCTTCTTTACTTAGTGGAAATTCCTTAAACAGCATTGACAGATCAAAGGGTATGCACATTAGAGTTTTTGATGTTCAATTCGTCCATGTCCCTCAAAAACTGTTATGGTGATTTATGCATCCAGCAGCAACGTGTGAGAGCGGTTTCTCCCCCCACTCGCTTCAAACTCCAGTTATTATCATGAATTTAAACTTTCACCTACCCTATATGTGAAAAGAGATATAGTAACATTATTTTATATTTAAATGTTCTCGTTAGTGACTTGTAAAATTCCTTCTATTAAATTTCTGTTTGCATTCTTTGTCATTTTTCTACTGAGGTGTTCATATTTTTCTTATTACTTTCTAAGAACTCTTTATATATGAAAGATGCCGACTGTCATATGTTATCAGTCTGTTCTTTCCCTAATACCACATTTTAATCACTTTATCTTTTAATTTGGTTTATAAAGTGGAGTAAGTTCCCTGTGATTATGATTCTTTTTCAAAAACTTTTTGCATATTTTCATGTATTTATTCTTCCATAAAACTGGGAAATAATTTTGTCAATAAAGTTGTTTTGATTCTATTGGAATTGTATTGACTGCATAGTATAATGGAAAGATAATGTGTATTCGTACTTTATGAAATCTTTCCAAGGAAATAATCCATCAGTTTATTTGTTCAAGTCTTCTTTCAAATTCTTCAGTATAATTTTGTCAATATAATTCTGCACAATTCTGCATAATATGTCAGTACAATTTTTGTGTATTGTGTTTTCTGGGAATATAATCACATCATCTAAAAACAATGACAAAATTATCACTTAAAAATATCTATGATTCCTTTGCTTTTTCTTATCGCATTAGAGAGTTAGAACTTACAGGAAAATAACTAGCGGTTCTGACAGCAACTATTTTTTTCTTGAGTTTCACATTTGAGAGCAAGGCCTCCACAGCTCCCCTGCTGGGCACAACGCAAATCTTCTCTTGGTTTCTCTGGTAACTACTCTGAGGTTAAGAAAAGTTTCCGTTTCTAGTTTACTAAGGCATTCCTAAAGCCAGCTCTCAAGGTGAACACCATCCAATGCCAGGGGCCATCTACCGAGGTGACCTGACGGGACAGGGGCCTGGCAATGGGTGGGGTCTCAGCAGCTGAGGGGACTAAGCAGACGAGGGGGGGTGGGCAGGCACCCGGGGGCGCGGCCCGGGTGAGGCCAGGAAAAGCAGGGCAGCTCCAGCGGTGGGCAGCTGTGGGAGTGCCTGTGGGGACAATCAGACTGGAGATGGGACCGAGGTGAACAGGGGCATGACCACAAGGGCCCCTGAAATCAAGCTGCTCAGAATTTACGAGGAGATGAGCCCCCTTGTGTTCTCGTGTGACATTCAAAGGCAAGACGGGAGGGGGGGGGCACGTTCGTCCTGGAACGGATGGAAGCACCTGCCCTGTTGAACAGCAAAGGCATTTTCACGTAAACACTCGCAGAGAAACAGCCATGACCTGCCGACTTCAAACTGCCAGGGAATGTAATCGTGACGTATTTACATGTGACCTCTCAGGCCCTATTTGTACCTGTTGTGGGGTCTTGTTCGAGAAGATGACAGAGGAGCCTCCTTCCTCTGCTTTCGGGTAGTCGGGGAAGGTGCCGGTTAAGTTCCTGAGGAGGGAAAAAGGGAATGAGAGAAATGGCCACAGTCCTCCCTGTTCCAGCTCCTTGGCCGGCTCCGCCCACGCTCATCCACCCGAGTGACGGTGACTGGGGGTGCGCCTAGGGGAGCTCCCCGCCCACCAGGGGCCGGACATGAGGTCCCCCGGGAGCTCAGGGGTCCGGCCCCCCCTGCCCCTGCAGGAATCGTTACTCTGTCTCTTTAAAGCAGGTTGTATATTTCCTCCCCTTCTTCTTCCAGTTATTGGGACACTTGGCGCTTGAGTGAAGAAGGAAGACAGAAGCACAAACCCCGCCTTCCTGTTTAAGGGTGAGGATAGACACAGCGTGTGACGCCGAACAGAAGGACGGAGGCGTGACCGGCACGTGCTCAGGAACGGGGCATGGAACCCGCGTGCGTGCTCCAGGTTTCTGCGGTTTGTGGGTGCCACGCAGTAACTGACTTCTGCTGGAACCACGGAATTTCTAGCTTTCAAAAAGCAGGCTTTGCAATTTAACGTCGATGGATTTCAGAAGGAATAGGTAGCTAGTATTTCTCAAAGACACTGACTGAGACCCAAGTGTGATGCTTATTCCGCCTGCAGAGAGAGATGACCGTTAGCCCCACTGATGCCCAGGGGCCGAGGAGACGCATGATTAACGCGACTCCCCTATGACAGCAGTTCTCAGCTTCTGTCCTCAGGGACCCTTGACATGCTTCCACGATTCTTCAGCATCCCAAAGAGCTGCTGGTATTTACTGAGTGAGACAGTAAAACAGACATCGCTAAAATGTGCGTCTCTCATTCATTAACAACGACAGGCGTAAACCCATCACGAGTGAATGTAAGTATCACCCTTCGTGAACAGCACACTCCCCAGTCAGACCCGCCCGTGGCAATCCCCGGGCCACCTTCAGGTCTGGCTCCCCAGAGGCCGGCCGGCTGCTCTCCCTGCTCCCAGGCTGGGTTTGTTCCAGGCGTCGCGCCTGGAGCCTCCGGAGCAACAGCTGGCCTCCCACGGCCGCGCGAGGGGCGCCGGGACGACAGGTGCAACAGCCGCTCGGAGGACCGAGAACAGGCTGCTTTGATGCCGCCCCCGAGCTCGAGAGGTGGGGGCTCCCGCCGGGCTGGTTGTGATGCAGGATCTGAAACCGCATCTGTGAGCGCTTCCTTCTGCGTCACGGGTTAGCCCGCTGGTCTGTCCGCCACGCGGGGCAGGCCTTGCGCCCACACGTGACTCTGTCACACCAGGTCCCGGCCATCCGGCTCCCTGCGCTGTGTGGATATTCACGACACTGACATGTTACCTCACATCAAAACCCCGTTCGGTGACTCCTCCACCTGCCTCCTCAGCAGAAGGCCAGGTAAAGGGGCGCGCGCGTGAAGGTCTCCACCGTCTGACTTCCGCGAGAACGCTCACACCCTGCTGTCGGCGACCAGTACGCCTGGTGGCTTTCCTTCTGGCGACTTGGTTTGTTTTTGAGAAAATGCCTCCCAAACCCAACTCTGCACAGTCAAGAGTTTGTCATTTCTTTTTTCTTCCAAATAAAAGTGATGTTCTGAGGTCCTGGCTGCTGTGGCTCAGTGGATTGAGTGTCAGCCTGCGAGCCAAGTGTCGCTGGTTCGATTCCCAGTCAGGGCACATGACCAGGCTGCACACCAGGTCCCCAGTTGGGGGCACGAGTGAGAGGCAACCACACAGTGATGCTTCTCTCCCTCTCTTTCTCCTTTCCCCTCTCTCTAAAAATAAATAAGTAAAAAACAAACAAACAAATAAATAATTTTTTAAAAAGTGATGTCTGTACAAGGCGGCTAGTTCAGCCCGACACCGGCCAGTCCCCGGTCCTCTCCCTCGGACGGCGGCCGCACTCGGTGCGCCGCGAAGGAAGGTGTCTCTGGGCAGCCCCGACTCCGTCTCACA
This sequence comes from Furipterus horrens, assembly GCF_987537825.1. Classification (NCBI taxonomy): domain Eukaryota; kingdom Metazoa; phylum Chordata; class Mammalia; order Chiroptera; family Furipteridae; genus Furipterus; species Furipterus horrens. Next base: position 216,059,517 of record NW_028327171.1, read on the forward strand.
GAATATCACAACGCTGTGTATCCGAGGGTCCAGACCCAATACATGAACGACCTCTTACCGCGTCCTCAAGGACGTTGTTCAGTGAAGCCTTTCCCCCGGCAGGTGCGTGATGGCAAGGGCTGCGGGGACTCTGAGCGGGACGCCTGCCTCGTTCTCCGCCCCCCCCCCCCCCCCCCCACTCTGTTTCGGTGGCAAAGCGCGGCTTAGTAGTCACAGGGAAAGAGCCCGACTTAGGACCCGAGAGGGTCCTGGAGACCCCGAGGTCACAGACGCACTTTGAGATCTGCCGCTCAGATGCCCCCACAAAGGCGGCTGGCTCGCTCTCCCCGGGGGGTCCCTCTGTTTCCGGAAGTCCTTTCCGACACCAGGCCAACTGCAGCCTGACTCCTGTGTCTTTGTCGCACCTCCTGGGGACAGACAGCACTTGACTTTCTTCCTCTCCCACAGGACGGCTCTGCAGACACTGGAAGGCCGGCGAGGCATCGTCGGGATGGAACAGCGCAGGTCTCGTGCATCGTTCCCGTGGCTCCTTCTATGGGAACACGACTCGGGTCCTCAGCACTGAACACGATGCTGCGTGGAGGTGTGTGTGCCGGGGGGTGTGGACAGAGGCACCGACAATGAGGAGGGCGGGGGATCCCACGCACTGCGTGTGACCCTCTGCCCGGGGAGCGACCACCATCCCGGCTCCTGCAGCGGCTTCACACGCTCCCCCGCCGGCCCACCCTTTCCAGCACTCCAGCCACCCATCCGGGCACCACGGTGGGTCTGGGAGCCGCGACGGGAGACAGATCTGGCGTGACGGCTGTCGACCTCGCCTGTGCGGGCCCACGCCCCACCGTCCCTGCGCACGATGTGGCGGACGCGTGCACTTGGCCTCAGACGCTGCTTGTCCACGAGGTCGTGCCGGAAGCCTTGCCACCCCGCCTGCCCACGTCTGTCTGGATCTGCGCGCCGCTGGCCCGGCCAGTTCCCGGGTGAGGCCCGAACGCGGCGGGGCCCCCTCTTCTTCATACCCGTCACCCTGTTCCTTCCCCGGCGCCCTGCACAGGCCACGCCACCGTCCAGTTTAGTTCCCTGTTTGAAAGCTGGAATGGTTTTGAGGACGCATAGCAAATGGGGCGGTTTATACAAACTAAAAACTGAAAGGATTGACGCGAGCCATTTACACAGTGGGATTCCTAATTCTGTCCCACGTCACTCATCATAGTAAGAGTTAATGACATACACTTTTCATAGTGCTCTTTGCAAAAATAATATTACGTGAAGATATTTAGTTCTTCTTAATCACAACAGTTCAAACAATAACCCAAAATTGAATCAGTCTCATCCTTAAAGAACATAAAAACCGTAGCAGGACACACATTTAAAAGACACCTTTTTAAAATCCGGTGTCCAGAAAGTGACAGTGTGACCCAACAGCTCTTTATCCTGTGCGTGGACACACGCGCTCGCTGTGCTGGCGCCGCCCTGCTCTGCGCTCTGTCCCCCGGGGCCGGTCCCCACGGCAGCTGCTCCCTGCTTGGCGGCATTCCGAGGGCGCCCTGGCTTCCCTCCAGTCGGACTTGGTCCCCGTGACGGCGAAGAGGAAAGAGTTTTGAATTCCGTTTGATATTTCCTTGGCTTCTGGACATCACCCCACATTTTCAGTGCAGGTTACGGGAGAGGTGGGGATACCACCGGCCCCTCAAGGCCAGGGTGCTCCGCACTGAGGGTGCACACCGCCCGGGGGCCGCCCGGGGACGAGTGTCTCAGAGCCGCGGACCAGCACCCTGAGAAGGTGCTCACCTCCAGGGAGAGACGCCGGCGCTCAGAGGTGAGTGAACAGGAATGTCACTTGGGCTTCCCCAGTGTTTCCAGCACAAATTGCCAGGGCTGCCAGCACCGCCGCAGGTGACAGCTGGCCTGGGGACTCCCGGGATGTCTGGAATTATGTGGTGTCAGGAAAGATGAACAGCCTGGGGGCACTGCTCTACCACGAAGCCCGGATTGTTCTGGAATGTCACAGAAGACAGAAGCCAAGGGGCCACAGCGCCCCTCCCACCGGAGAACCGAAATCCCAGCTTGTGGCTCCAGGAATGTGACATTTCTCCCGGCTGCTTCTGCGCACCCCAGTTCCTTTGACGTTTTCTTATTTGAGGGGTTGAGTCTCCTACTAGCCTTGTAATTGTCAGAGCAGAATTCACTCCATTTCCCTAGAAAATTTCTGGTCTCTCTAGTTGGAAACCGCAGCCTTTCTCTCGGGGGGTAACGGTCTCTGCTCTGCTCTGCTCTGCACACTCGCCTAACATTCAAGCAGCCCCGGGACCGCAGCTCTGTCTCCCCATCCTTCTTCCCTTTTTCCCTAATTTCCCAGCACCGTCTGCCTCCGCCTCCGTCGGCGCCTGGGCTCCGGGCTGGGTCTCACTGGTCTGCGTCTGTGTGCGCACATCAGCGGCACGCGTTTGCCTTATTTGTCTTCGTGATAAACCTGGAAACACAGGGCCATCTGTCCCTCCTTACCGTTCTCATGTTAATAGCAGTGACTTTAGTAATTATGTTTCGAGTTCAATAACTAATCCTGTTGGGATTTTAATTGAAATTGTGTTCTCGCTATAAATTACCTCGAGCAGCTGCGTCGTCTTCGCATAAACCAACCACACGGCACGTCCCGCCGCTCACGCAAGCGTGTCTTCATTTCTTCCCTTTAACACGTGCAGACCGTGCATTTTCCTGCCCTTCGCGTTCATATTAATTCCGTCATTGACTTAAAAAATAGATTTTACCTCCTTTGAAGAATATCTGTTCCTCTTATTTGCTTTTATGTCATTACAGTAACAATAATTTATATGACGGCACTAAGTGTCATGAGGAGCAAGGGCCATTCATATTGCTCTTTGCTTTCACGGGAAGGGACGCAGCATATTCTCGTTCCATGTACAGCTTTCTTTTGTTTTAAAAACTACTCAGTGCTTCACCCAAGCGTTCATTTAGTCATTTAAAATATGTCACGGAGTGTCCACTCTGCGGCAGGCACGCCGTGGGCCGCGGAAAGCGGTAAACAGAAGATATAAAAATCCGTCTTTTTTCAGCTGCCAGTTCATTACGCTAAGAATTCACCTTTGTCTTTCTGTTCTGAGGTTTTAGAAACAAGAAGTATTTGATTTCATCCCATGATTTTTCTACAGGAACCGAAGTGGTCATGTGGCTTTCACGGAGGTGGAAACGGCGGAGATTCCCTGCCACCCGACTGTGCTTCTGGGAACAAATGTCTGTGGTCTGACCTGGCGCCCCCGGAGGTCTCCAGCATCACCTGTGACCACAGCGGAGCCGGAGAGGAAGCGCCAGCCGCTGGCCTCCCTTCTCCCAGATCCCCGAGAAGGGAAGCAAGACGCACACGGGGCGGTTCTGGGGGCGAGGCTCTGCAGGTGGGTCTCCCAAACGCTGGGGGTCCCGTGCAGGACGCCCTGGGGCGGGGTCCCAGTGCCGCCCTGACAGGGGTGTGTGTCCCGGAGCAGGTCAGAGCCCCTGGGAGTCCAGGCACTCGCTGCCCTGGAGCCGCGGGAAGGCCGGAGCTGCCTCGGGCTTTGCAGGGAGGCCCTGGCTCTCTGTGGCTCGCGGACTCGGAGGCCGCCCAGGTCCCTGCTCCTGTGTTCACAGCAGCCTGTATCTCCGCTCCCTGGAGAGTGTGTGTGGGGGCTGTGGCTTGCCTGTCATCCACAGAACACAGTAGGACAAAGGGCTGCCCCCTCCCTGATTCTGTCCTATACGGCCGTAACTTGCACCTGCTCCCAGACTCCCTGGCTGGCTCGGAAGAAGCCAGCTGCCACCGTGAGAGGCCCACCTGGCGAGGGGCAGGTCCTCCCGCCAACAACCAGCAAGGTGCTGAGGTCCCCAGTCTGGCCGCCCCCAGGGACGGGATGCAGCTATCAGCTGTGGGGTGTGGGAGCAGAGGGGACCCTGGCCCCGGCTGATGCCCGTGCAGCCGAGGGACCTAGAGCGGAGGACCCGCCGAGCGGCGCCCACCCTCCTGCCTCCGGTCACTAGTGGGTGTGGTCTGGAGCCACCTGCTCGGTGGTGACACCTACTCAGCAACAGAAAGCGGGCGCTGCGTTACACTGGAACCGACTGAGGGCAGCCGGGGAGGGGCTGGCGAGGAGCGAGGGGCCGCAGGGCCCAGGCCAGCGCCGAGGGGCCTCAGAACCAGCCGCAGGTCGGGGACGCCGCCGCGGGAAAGCAGGCGGCTTTGGGGCACGTGCTGAAGGCAGCGCCAACGGCATGTTCTGACGGACCGGGAGCTGGGCTGAGCCTGGGGGGTGGGCACCCGAGTGGGGACACTGTCTGCACAGCTGGGGCTCCGCATCTGGAGTGGAGGGAGGCTGTCCGGACTGGAGGCTCCCCGGGGGTGTCAATGGTACGACGCCATGGACAGTGTGCACCCCAATGAGGTTGCCATGGAGACAGAGAAGGGGCAGCGGCCAGCGGGGCGAGGCCAGAGCAAGTGGGAGGGACGCGTCCAAGCGGAGCCCAGCTCTGAGCAGCCGGGGGACCTCCAGGCACGCCACCCGGGACTCGGGGGCACGGCCGAGCTCATGGCCACGGGAAGCACCCTGTCCCCCGTGGGTCCAGCAACAGGACCTGATAGAAAGGCCGTAGGCACGAGACGGAAGCGTTAGGTTAGGGTGGCTAGGTGTGTGACGACAACCGGATGTGACAGGAGATGAGGAAACCTGGGGCTCCTGCCACTGACGAGCAGTGATTGGAGCAAAACGCTCCCCTCAGTGGGAGCCTGGCCGGTGCCCTCTCTGCCACGTGGTGCAGTGCAATGGGGCTGATTCATCCCGTTTTAAAAAAATAAGTATCGTGCGCCTATGAGCCAGTTTCCAAAGTGCCTTTCAGCCCCCGAAGCTCCATGATTTACACGTGACACAGGCTGGAGGGGGAGGGGCGATCCGCGTTACTGTCCTTTCTCACACATGTGCGTGCACCACAGCCATCTATGGCCCGCCTGTTCTTTTCCTGAGGGAGCCTGAGGAGCAAATGCCCGAGTCTGTAGCTGCCGGCGAGCACGGGGCGGGGGAGGCGTGCGGGCAGGTCGGGGCCTATTACAAATTTACGCTTATTGTCAGAAGTTCTCGCACCAGCGTGAGAATGACCAGCTCCCGTGCGCCGCGATTCAGAAAGCAGAGCCGCTAACATGATACATGGCCCCCCTGGGGTCTGACACCGAGCTTCGACGGGTCCCCCCGTTCAGACGCGCGGGACAGAGATTTATCTGCATTTCGTCAAGTATGAGACATGGATGGATGGAGGGGTTTCCGGCCGGTCCCCCACAAGTCACCTAGCTGCCTCTAGGCATGTCAGCGGGCTCGTAAATTTCCCCCGCCTTCTAAAGCAGGCAGCTCATGCCACGCACAGGGGCCGCCAGGGGTGTCACTTGCTGCCTATAAATTCACTGACACCCAGTGACAGCCACTGGCCGCACATGGGCCTCGTTACCGCGGCCCTCAGCTCCTCAGAGCAGGCGGAAAATGGGGGGGGTGCGGAGCGTGGCCGTTTCCTCGTGGCACGTCACGAAATCTGGTGGATTCGTGGATGTTTCTACTTACGAGTGGGGCGTGACAAGCGGTTGTCATGCAAGACAGACGCTTCCCCGTCACCCGGGAAATGTTATCCCTGCTCATGCCTGAGCCCATGGGACCTCCCTGCCCAACGCCCCGCCCCCTTTATTTTACTCAAAGGGGCAACAGACGATGGATGACACAGTTGACTGTTGATTTCTGGTTACCCTTGTGTTGAGAAAACGGCGCATCTGCTTTATCTTCACCGTTCTCTTTTAAACAGTAACCGCGTAGAGACGTGAACACCCGGGCAGGAGCGTGGCCCTGGGAAGGAAGGGGGAGAATCTCCCGTTCAAGCCGGCAGCCGTCTGTTTGTCTGTTTCTCAGCACGTGCTCAAGTTACACACCACCCGCCCTCCAACCCTGCCCACGGGCGGGCGGAACCGGCGCGGACTCCAGCACCCAGGGCGGGTAGGAAGAGGAGGGAAGGATGAGCGAGCGAGACGTCCTCAGGGTGCGTTTGAGATGCCCGTCTCGGGCGCTGCTTCCACGGGTGACTGATCGCTCCTAAACAGCGGCAGAGCGAACGGAGACGAGGGCCGAGCGCGGGCCTGAAGCTCGCTGCTGATGGTCCTCGGGCCTCGTCCCGGCAGGCGGCCCGTGCGTGCTTACAAAACGCAAAGACACCGCGATTTTGCCTGAGTGACGCATACACGCTGACCTCCCCACGGGACACAGACATTCTGAGTGTCCTGAAATGAACCGGAGGCTTTGTATACACAGAAGAGTCTGTCCTCTGTCCTCCCTCGCGGAGCATGCAGGCGACAGCCCCAAAGCCCTCGGACGCTCCCGGCTACCGCGGCCTCGGCAGCGTGCGGCGGACGGCGTGGGTGTCACTTTCCCGCAGTGTTCGCTGCCCCACAGGGTGATCCCCCCGTTGCCTGCGCCCCAGGAGGCGTGCACAGGGCGGCGACCTCTAGCCCAAGGCTGCCGGGAGTCCGGTCCCGGGACCAGGGCAGCGTGTCTCCCGGGAGCTCCTGAGAGCTCAGACTCTCCTCCGGCCCAGCGGCAGCAGAAGCAGACACAGACAAGGGGGCCTCGTCAGAGGGGAAAGGCCCTCAGCAGCAGAGGGACCAGAGAGCGAAAAGGCAACCTCCGGATGGGAGAGAATCTTCGCACAGCAGCAAAGGACCAAGGGTGAACGCCCACGACACAGAGGGAGCTCCTACAGCTGGGTGGCAAAGCCACAGACAAAACAATAACAGCCCGATTTAAAACACGGAGTGGACATGGCTCCCAAGAAGACATACGGAGCGGCAGCAGGTGCGTGAAAAGGCGCCCACCACCCATCACGGTCAAGGTCACGCTCGGCAAATCATGAGGCAGCACCTCTCCCCTGCTAGCGCGGCCACCGCCGGAGACGGGGGACGACAGGAGCGGGGGAGGGGGGGCGGCGTGGAGCGCAGAGCTGGGCACACGCTGACGGGCACGTGGACGGGTGCAGCTCTCATGGAAAACCGCACAGAGGCCCTTCAGAACATCAAACCCAGAACTGCTGTACGGCCCGGCAACCCCACTTCTGGGCAAAACAAAATCAGGATCATGAAGGGTTAAATGCCCATGGCAAAATCACAGAAAAAAAAAAAGTCCCTGGGCCAGAACTGCAGCCTCTAACTTCCTGAGGGGCAAGAGCGCAAGGAGCTCGGATTTGGACTTCGACCCTGGCTCCGGACACCGGACTCCTAAGTGCCCTGGGGTTTCCCGGCGACAGGAGGGTCGTCTGTCCCACGAGGCCAGGCTTGGGGGTCTCCTGCTGGCGGCTGGCCACAGGAAGACGGAACCGGGACTAGGAGCAGGGAGCCTTCAGCCTCAGCCTCCCTGCTCCCGAAAGGCGAGAAGGACTGGAAACAGATCAGGATCAGTCATGGCTCCGTGGGGAAGCCTCCGCAGAAACCCCGAAGCGCGGGCTTCAGGAGCCTGTGGGCTGGGAGGGGGCGCCGGGCGTGCGTGCCAGCCTGCCCCTCCCACGGGCCTCGGCCTCTGCCTCGCAGCCGCCTGCCTGTCCGTCGGGGTCCTTCCTCACGGCCTTTTGTCCCAAACCGGGCATGTAAGCCAGGGTCGCCCCGAGTTCTGTGAGCCGCTGTGGGAGTTATGAAACCCCAGGGGGTTGGAGACACCCTGCTCTACAGCCAGTCGGTCAGAGCTGCAGGTGGCCGCGTCTGAAGTTGGGGGACAGGTTCTGGGACGGAGCCCTCAACGGTGGGCTCTGAGGCCGCCTCCCAGTGTGTCAGGACCCTGGCGACCTGTGGGCACGCGGCTGGTGTCCCAGGAAGTGCCCGATGGGTGAGCGTGAGGGCAGCGTGTGTGGGTCAGGGAGAGGCCGGGGGCTGAGCGTCGCCTGGAACACACCACGTTCACTGTGGCATCAAACAACAGCAAGACACAGAGCAGCCACCGACAGGGATACGGACACAGCGCGGCCGCAGCGCTCAGAGTGAGACGTGCTTTGGGAGCATCGTGGCTTTGGGAACCAAGACCCAAGTACGCACTCTGGCCCTGCCTCGTGTGAGCCACGAACCCCCAGGAAAACTCGCTCAGCCTTCCTAAGCTTGGGGACCCCAGGAGACACCATGGGAGGCGCCAGTACGGGCCCTCCCGTGGGAGCAATAGGGAGACAGGGCATCAGAAGACAGGCCCGTGTCTGAAGGAGGGGACAGCAAGAGGGGACAGCGACGGAAGCTGGGCAGGCCAGGGTCTAAGAGAGCCTGTCCCAGTCCCTCACGTGCACAGGAGACGCGCACTTCTCCAGGACAGCAGGAAACCCTGAGGCTGTCCCTCCGTCCCCACACACTGCTCACCCTCACCGGACGCTGTCCCCCGCCCGGAGCCTGCTGGGCACTCACTCTCCCCACCTGGGCCGGCTCTGAGTCCCCCCACCCCCCCGCAATGCCTGGGGCCCCGGCTGGCCTATTCTGGGGCTCCCCGGGCCCACCTACCCTAAAATGACAAAGCTTGACTTGCAGAACTGCCCACAAAGGGCGGGTGTGACTGCACTTAAAGTGGATCTTCATTTCAAAAATGAAAAAACAAAACATTCCAAGACCTCTTCTAGAAAGAATGTGCGTCTGCGTTTGCAGGTGCTCTGTGCGCGTGTGGCCCTGGGGCCCTGAAGCACATTCCACGAGGTCTGTGTTTTGTTTGCCTGCCCTGTTATTATCCCCTCAGCTCTACCTGTGCCCCCCGCCCCGGCCCCCGGCCGCCCCCCTCACAGCCCTTTCTCACCGCCTGCCCCCACCCCTAGCCAGTCCCTCCTCGGGTGGATTGGCACCCCAGCATTTTGAAGAGACACTTACAGGTGTGAAGAGCAAGGCCCCAGACGCAGGAATGAACGGCAAAATGCGTGCTGCATGTGCCGCCCATTGTTCAAAAGGCTTTATAGATATGACTCTCTATGATAGATATGACTATTTTAGATATGACTCTATTTTAGATATGACTATGACAGATATGACTATGACAGATATGACTATGACAGATATGACTCTCTATGACAGATATGACTCTCTACTGCCCCCCCGTGGGGTGGGTAGTTACTCCCTCATTCTAAGGTGAGTCAGTGGAGGCGCAGGCGGGTTAAGGGACTGGTGCAGGGTCACACAGCAAGGGCTCCGGCTGGGCTCTGAACCCAGGCAGCCTGGCGTGCAGGCCTCTGCGTGTGCGTGACCTCACGGCGTAATTTTCATCATGGACAACAAACAGAGCAGATTCCATGACGGCATGAGCTGAAGAGGCAGAGGTGCTGTCACCGCCAGCCAGGCCCCTGCTGGGGACCCCGGGCCTCCCCTCTTCCCCGCCCCTGCCGACTGCACGTTGGCTGGCAAAGTGGAACAAGGCCACTTCATCTGCCCCCCTTTCAGGTCCCTCAGAGGACGTGGGTTCCCTGGGGCCTGCAGAGGAAGGGACACCACGGGGCCCGCCCCAGAGCTCTCAGGCTGGCTGGGGGCGGCACTCGCTCTGGGCTGAAGGGCATGCAGGGTGTCGGGCAGGGTTCCCACAAGCTAAGTAACTAAGTGCAGGCGGGAGAAACGGTGACGCCCAACGGGACAGTCTGTAGAGACCGACGGTCGAGGAGTGACCACCCTGCTTTTCTGCGTTGACAGCCCTGCAGGAGGCGCGGATCCCCGTGAGGGAACCGAGGAAGAGACTGGCACCAGCTCAGTGACAAGAGCCCGGCCTCCCACGGACTGGCTGTGGGCAGGCAGCTCCCTCGGCTTCAGGTCCTCCTTTGTCACCCCAAGGGGCTGGAGGGATCACTCTTTGGTGATTCTTTCTTGCTTTTATTTATTATCTATCGCTCTATTTTAAACTTTTTGTTAATTTATTGGGGTAACAATGGGTAACGGCATTAAGTCCTGATCATCCGGATGCTGCATCACCACACACTTGAGCCCCTGCACCCTCTTTGTCCCCCCACCCCTCTCCTCACCCCTCCTGCGTCTGGGATGGTCTGTCACAGTGAAGCTTGTCGATGGACCTGGAAACTTAACGGACGGTTTAGAACAGGTCCCAGGCCAAGAGAGACAGCCACTGCAGCACAAGACGTCCCTTAAGCCCGGTGTCCCCGTGACTGGGCTGTCCAGTACGGTGCCCCCTCATCACGCGTGGCTCTCTGGCCTTCCACGTAAATAAAACAAAACTGGAAATTCGGCTCTTCAGTGTCCCTAACACGTTTGCAGTGTCAGCTCCCCGGGGACGCGTGACTGTAGACGGCCGCACCCCTCGGAGCCCCGCGGGGCAGCGCAGGTCTAGAGCAGCACCGCTCTGCAGCTGCCTCTTCGCTGCGGACTCCATCCACGAAGAGAAGGAAGGGAGGCCGTGCCCAGATCGGGGGCTGCTGAGGGAGGAGCAGGGTGAACGACAGGCCCAAAATGTTGTCCTGATCCCTGGAGGCTGGCAATGCTATCTTCCGCGGAAAAGGGGTCTTCGCAAATGTGATTACATCGGGGATCACGAGACAGGGAGATGGGCCTGGGTTATTTGGGTGGGCACTAAATACAATCCTAAGTGTCCTCAAATAAGAGGGGACAGGGGGAGACAGAGACACACAGGAGAGGGGAAGGCCGTGTGACCCCAGAGGCAGAGACTGGAGTGACGTGGCCACAAGCCAAGGATGCGGGCAGCCTCCTGGGGCTGGAAGAGGCGAGGAACAGACTCTCCTGCAGAGCTTCTGGGGGGCGCACGGTCTTGCCGACACCTCCATGTCAGACTTCCAACTTCCAGGACCGGGAGAAAACCCGCTTCTCCTGGTTTCAGCCGTGACGTCTGGGGTAATTCATTGCAGCAGGAAGAGCCAGTCACTACGAGGGTGAACTTGACGTGCAAAGCACTTAGAATTCCTTGTACACAGTAAGTGCTCAAAAAACGTTAGCTATTATTCTGAATTTAAATCACTACGTGCCTACTCTACCTCATCACCATGACGGCTTTAATGACCCAGGAGGCCAGGGGTCGGTCACAGGCAACGAGCCCCAGTCTGCGTCGGCCCTCTGGGCTCCTGAGGAAGGCCCGGAGCTCAGGGAGGAAGCTGGCGCTCGCTTGATGAATGGCAGTGCCACCAGCTGTGACCACGGCTCCAAGGTGGTGACGGCGGACGGAAATAGTTACTTGACTGACATCGACCAGCTGCAGAAGAACAACAACACCAGGGGCGCGCTGTCCAGGGGTTCCTGGCCCCCGGGTCACAAGGGTGAAGCCCAGGGAAACGCAGCAGAGGATGGGTGTGACAGTGACCCTGCCTGAGAGCCTGCTGTCCCTGGGGGAAAGCATTAGCCACGTCTCCCCATGACCATAAATCCAAGGAAGTCCCAGAGAATCAACTGGAAAGCCATTAGGACTAACCTGAGAGTTGGGTTAGGGAATGGTGCAAAGTATATAAAAATATAGAACTAATAATAACAGGAAATAATATTTGGAGAAAATCTCATTTAAAATAGGAAAACATGATCTGGGTGGCGTGGCTCAGTGGATTGAGTGGCAGCCTGTGAACCAAAGGGTCGCCGGTTCGATTCCCAGTCAGGGCACAGGCCTGGGTTGCAGGCCGGGTCCCCAGTTCGGGGGCGCATGAGAGGCAACCACACATTGATGTTTTTCTCCCTTTCTTTCTCCCTTCCTCTCTCTCTAAAAATAAAATAAATAAAATCTTAAAAAATAAAATAAAATAGGAAAACACCTCTACAATTCATAGCCTTAACGGGAAGCGTCTGACCACGTCTTTATTTGCCCCATCTCACTGTGTCCCCGTAACCATGTGGCCGCAGGGATGTTGCTGAGGCTCAGAGCAGGACGCCCAGGGCACAGGCCACCCAGCGTGCGAGGAGCCCTAGAACCTGGGCAGTGGGCCCTTGGTGACAGCTGACTGTCCTTCTTCTGCCTCTCTCTCTCTCTCTCTCTCTCTCTCTCTCTCTCGCTTTCCTTTTGGCCAGTTAAAAAATAAAAGGCAAGGGTAACCAGGAAGCCATTACTGCGGTAACATGGCAGTAAAGCTTTGGTATCAGCAACGCATGCGTAAGCACCTTTTAGATGGCACTTCTAACGAGGCATCGCAAGAGCCGGCACATGAATGACAGGGACAGTCACAGGAGAGGAAACGCTACTGACGACGAAACAAAACAAAACAAGAGCCCTTTCCATCCTCCCCGTTCATAAAACAAATGCAGACGAAGAGCACTGAGATAGCGTTTTCTCTTATCAACTGACCAAAGATTAAAAAGATAATAATTTTTTAAGATCCATGCAATAGGATGTTAACGAATCATTAAAAAGTTCTTTTGGAAAATATTTTAGGGACAGGGGAAAACTCAATATTAAATTTCAAAAAATTAGAAAATGACTTCATAAACCTGCAATTAAAACATATATGTGAGAGAAAAAGACCTGAGGGAAATTTACCAAAAATTTCATGTAGCTACCTCTGTTATAAAAACTTAGAGATGATTTTAATGTTCTTCTTTAAACTCCTCTACTTGTGAATTTTCTATAGAGATCATGGGTTACTTGTAAAAATACTTCCTTTAAAATAACTTAAAAATTGACTTAAATAAAACAAATCTTAGTCTAACCCTTTTTGGCAACTCTGAGTATTAATTAAATGAGCTAAGGCTCAGCATTCCAAATTGTGGGAGTGGGTACGAACCACAGCTTCAGTCATTCCTTAGGCTGTCACTGTGTGGCCTTTTGGAATTCAGCCTGAGGATGGATTGTGTTTCATGTTTCAAAAGACAATATTTGCTTTTTATTTGTCTTTGATTCAGAAAAGCAAGGAGAAGGATTTTTATCAAAGTCAATCAGATAAATGTAATCCAGTTAAGAAGATAAATTCGCCCTGGACCTCACAGGACTTCAAAAGAGGGACGGTTATATCTCTAAGAATTCCGTCCCGCAGGCTGGGAGCTGCTGTCACTGGGCCTCCAGCTGTCGGCTGAGCGACAGCTGGATGGATGTTCCCAAGGGACTGGCCAGCGAGGGCTGGGTCTTCAAAGGGAGGCCAGAACCCCGGGACGTCGGGAGGACCGCTCCCAGCTCCCAGGGTGACACCAGAGCCTCAGGTACGGGAACAGCTCCTGTCTCCCCGGTCTTTGATCAGAAGACGACTTCCCACGGTGTTATGCCGGTACTGCATTGATCTGCTTTTAAAACATGAGGGTGTTTTGAAATTTTAAATGCTTATTTGGGATTATCCCCAATTCATTGCTTGTCTTCCTTCTAATATGTTTTTAACTAGGCTATTTATTACAGAAATAATACTTATTGAATTCCTGGCTGGTTTAGCTCAGTGGATTGAGCGTCGGCCTGCGAGCTAAGTGTCGCTGGTTCGATCTTCCAGTCAGGGCACATCAGAGAAGGAAAACTCTGACTCCAAAAAACCTCCGCTGCCTTGCGGCATACCTCTTCAGGGGAAAGGCTAAGGGAGTAAACCCCGACAGAAAATCCGGAGCCGGAGTCCCTAAGGCGGTTCGACGTTGTAGTCAACACCGGCAACTCCTGCGGCGCACCTGAAGCCAAGCTGTATTGACTCCATCTTTCCCTTGGACCCTTCAGCTGCGAAGAGAGTGGGGGTCTGCTGCATGGGCAACAGCAGACCCTCCATATCACCCTGCCCAGGCTCTGTAGCTTCAGCATCATCGCAAGATGTCGATTCAACACGGGAGGAGACAGATACCGTGTCACTCCCGAGTCGGACTGCACAGCCATTCTCGGCGGTGCAGATAGACTCTTAAGAAGCTACACCATCGTCTCTCGAGACGGACGGCTGCCGACGAATACTTATTGAAAAAGACTTCTAAGGCACAGAAGTGCCTTGTGGCCAGAGATGGCCGTGCGGACAGTTTCTAGGGTTCACGCACATGCAGACATACAGTCAATAAGTTAAAACGTGTATATGAGCATATATGCACATCTATGCATGTGTAAATATGTATACTCTGTACATTTTAGCTTATTTGGGGCTGTAATTGTACACAGTGCTTTCAAGTTGGTTTTACCACTGAAAAATAAACTAGACTTTAAAATATCTGTGAAAAGTAAAGACTCACGTCACTGACAGAAAACCCTTTTGGACACCTACCCCCGACGTCCTGAGAGAAGAAGGGGGGAGAGTTCCCGGTAACGGGAGTTCGAGACCACGGGGCTTATCGTCTGCATTAACTACGAAAACGGGGGTTCAACCGCAATCCAACCAGATTTAATGAGAAGACTCCATTCCTTCGAAGCAATGCCTTTCTACCTACCTGCCCGCAACGGCACAAAATCGTCCCATGCTCGCGGCCTCCAGGCAGGGCCCCCGCCTGCGCGGTTCCCTGCAAACACGCGGGGTGTGCATGCCGCCGTGTCCCAGGCCAGGCCCGTCCGAACAGCACTGGTCACTCACGTCGGGGAGAGGCCCCGGGAACAGGCAGATGGCCACGACGCAGCAGGACGGCGAGGACCTACACGCGGAGCTCTGAGTGTTCTGCATTTCCTGACAACCTCACGGGGTGGTCAGCGTCCGGCCCCCACGGCCCAGATGAGGGAATGGACCCACACACACGCTAAACAACGACGCAGGCTCCGCAGCTACTTCTCCCGAAGCAAGGCTCCCATCTGTGTCCTTAACTCCTGCTCTGACAGCCTGGCAGGGCAATGGCGAGGCATGGCGGCCCACTCCGTGGGGTCAAAGAAGTATCACGTGGCCCACAGTAAAAAGGTAAATAAATAGAAAAGATACCAGCAATTTCACCACAAAACATCGGTTCCTGAATTCTCAGCTCTGACGTGTCACTTTTCCAAAACGAAGCCCCAAACCTCACGAGTATAAATCAACGTGCTCCTGTGCCTGAGACAGACAGAACCTCAGTGGCCGTGGTGGGGACGGGTGGGGTCTGCCCCTGCTCACTCACTGACGCACCTGCACTCGATGAACCAGCGCCGGATCTGGTCCTGGAGGTCGTCCTTGATGTCCGGGCCTTCGGTTAACTTCAGGCTGTCCTTGATGGTGACCATGGCTTCTCGGAAGCCCGCCTCGTGCCTGGTCTGCACCTCGCTCCGCAGGCGGGCCACCTTTTCCGCCTGGATAGTGGCAGCACTGACGTCATTAAAATGGGGAGGTGGGGTCTGAAAGCAAAGCAGAGAGGTTGGGGGGGCGTGAAGAAATGTCAGGCACGAAGGAGCTCTGTCAGCGTCTTCCCTGGTGTCGCGCCAAAGGCCTGGAGATGTCGCTACGGCACACAGAGTCGGAATTGGCAGGAACGCTTGGAAGTGCAATTCCCTGCCCGGCGAGGAAAAGAGGGGCTCCCTCCTCCCACCTCCCAGAATCTGGGAGGGGCGTCAGCTCCAAGCTGCACACCCATGCACTTGCAGGAAACCTTTTCCCAATCTTCTTGGCTAGGGGGAGGACCAAGACCATAGAATAAGACCGCATTTAAAGCCAAGAACTGAGGAAGAGAATCTGACTGCTCCGATTTCAAGAAAAACGAAACCAGAATCGGCTCTGAGAACATCTTTTCTATTGTTAGAGACCCCCAAGGACGAGAACGCGCTGCTGACTCCAGACGTTCACGGTGACGTTACTCTTCGTCTGCATGTTCTCCCTCAAAGTCTGCGGATGAGCAAGTCAACAAATGCCCGGGTACGGGGCACCCAGCCGGCACCAGCTCCCGCCCAGCCCCCGCGGGGCTGCGGGGAGAGAAAATACAGAGGAGGGTGAGACGTAACGCCATGGCTGAGAATCCCTAGGGAACGCGGTCGGCAGGATGGCAGTGACCCACGGCCCAGCCTGGAACGGCGGCCGGTAGAGATCCACAAAAGTGTGCCGCTGCGGGCGTGGACGGAAAGGGCTAGAAGGGACCCGGAGAAGGAAGCACGCACGGGTCTCGTGGCGCCGGCAGTCGCAGCTTCGCGGGCTGGGAGGCGGTCGCCCTTTGCAGGCTGAGGGTCTGCGCTGCACGGAGCTGAGACTCAGCCCGGCCACTCAGCACACGAGGGGCCGGGGCCACGGCGAGGTGGGGCCGGCCCATGTACATCTTCGGGAATCTTACGAGCTAGTTGTTTAACAGCCATTTTTGAATGCTAAATTACATAAACTTATAATTATTTTAAAAACCAGTGTCCTCAATACTAAATCCTCACCCCTTCCTAGTCGCTCTGACTGGATTTTACTGTCATCTATTCCGACGTCACCCATGCCGGCTGCATCTCTGTACGGCGGGGTGACCGCGGCTCTCCCCAGCGGCGCTCATTCAGGGAGGCTGGCTATGGTGGGGTATTTACCCCACGGAAACTAGCACATGCTGAAGCCAGGGCTGCGTCTATCGCTCTGACTTGACTGTCTAGGCTTAAGCGATAGGAAAATAACAACGCAGATAAACATAAAAATGGGCCATGAAAAAATATTTTTCCGGTTCTAAAAACAGGCATCTGATTCAGCCAAGGAGGACCCGACTTTAAAAAAGGATGACCGAGTGAAGTTCCAGCACTTTCCTGTCATCTCCCTGTTATCTTACTCATCAGCGCGAGTGAAAATAACAGCCGATGTCCATACAGAACGACATTCATAAATCAGATGCACCCGTTCACCAGGCAGACCACAGGTACGGGAGTTCAGAAACAATCAAGGCCCGTGTTTTATGAGACTCCGTGTCTGTGTGAAATCTGCAACGAAGAGGAGTGTATGTTTATTAGTTGTAACTTGTATGTACACATCCCATGTCCATGAAATGACACCTGTGCCCACTTTCCCAGAGAGTCGGGGTTAAGCATCACCGGCCCAGCGTTGGGCACATTTAAGACTAGAACCTCTTTGTTCTTGAAGGTCACCCTGTCCCTCCTTGGCCATCTGCATCCTGCCCGTTGCCCACCTTCTGCGAGCCTCCTTCCCCCAGAGGCCACGTGCTGTGGAAGGTCAAAGAGCCCGCAGAGCCCAGCGCAAGGGGACCTCAGAAGACTTCCATGCGGTTGGAAGCATCAAGGGAAACTTCTCGTCCTGGCCCGGAAGTGGAAGGGGGTCGTGGGCCGTGGGGAACCGTGAGACGAGCCGGGCAGGGGCAGAAGAATGAGCGGTTCTAACCATCCTTCGTCCCGATCAGCGGTTCTTAATCTGTGGGCCTCAGAGGCCTTTGTCGGGAAGCCAGTCCCACGGACACCAGCTTTGTCGGGGAACCACCAGACGGGGGCCCTGGGCTGAGGGGGGGACCACAGAGGACATTTTCAGCCCCTCCTGTCAGGAGTCCAGAGCGTTACCCGTGGCTGCCGTCCCCACCTCCCGCCTGCACGCTGTCCCCTGTGGAAGGAGGTCACTGAACATTCTGCTTCCTGGAGGGTGAGAGCCTGAAGTTACTAGGAATCCTTCTGCATAGAAGATTTTTCTCTTCTCCCACATCAGGTCAACGGTGGATTTACATCGGCTTGGACTCGTGGCTCTTCCACTTCCACTGGGGATATAACCCAACGCCACGTTGCTATTTGGTGTTCAGACTGCCCCAGTTAAACAGTGGTGACGGACACTGTACAGCCTACAAAGCCCAACCCGACGAGGAGGCAAAAGGAGGAAGAGGAGGAGGAGGGGAGGGTGTAGGTGAGGAGGTGGAGGAGGGGAAGAGGAGGGGGGACAAGGAGGCAAAGTCAGAAAATGGAATCAAAGCAGCAGCTGCAGGGGTCACCCCTGGGCTGCCCCCACCCCCACCCCATGCTGGATCCCCACACAGAAATGGTCTCCGCTCTCCCCACAGTCCCGCACGCTCCCACCAGGCAGTGTTCTCACCACGGAAGGACATGGAACCAGAAAGGCTAAGCACCTTCCCCACATGCCCTCAGCTGACGAGCGGCAGCGGCAGGAAACAGCCCGTGTATCTGACCCAAAGCCAGGCTCTGGCGCTTCGGGGCAGAACGCCCGGGTGTAGGTCTTGCCTGTGCCACATGCCCCCTGGGTGACTTCAGACACGGCCCTGGCTCTCTGAAGGCTTGGCTTCCTCCTCTGTAGGAGGGGACAGCATGAGGCAGTGAAGATGGAGGGGAAGTGTCTCCGGAAAGCGCTGTCCGGAGCCTGGCCCGGGGGGTGCGCAGCGTGTGCTGGCTTTGGGGTCAGCACGACTGCCGTCCCCGTTCCAGCAGCACCGACACACCCACGTGGACGGAGCCCAGGAGGCTAGGAAGCTACCTGGTAACAGAAAGTCCAGGAAAAGAGAAAAACGTTCCAGTCCATCTCAAACACTGCGCAACGAGTATACGCCCCAACGCAAGGCCTTGTTTACTTGGACAAAGTATAAATTTAAATCAATTACTTGGGGGGATAAAAGATAATCTGAACGACTAATTCATGTCATACCCTAAAATCAATTCCAAATGGATGAAACAGTTACAGGGAACAGGCGCACGCATGTGTGTGCGCGCGTGCACACACGCACACGCACACGCACACACACAATCCCCAAGAAATAACTAGAAACCCCTGGGGGTAATTTCTCAAGTTGAAACCACAGTCCAGATGCTGTTGGAATTCAGCATCCCCTTAATGACGCGGAATCAAGTTAAAAAGATGAAAAGGAAATCACACATAAGAGAGTTTATCAAAACATGCATTTGGAAGTCGAAGGAAATAAGCCAATTGTTTAAGTTTAGTTAATGAGAGCGTGTGACGTTTATGACAAGAAAAACCCTAAAACAACTCGAAACGTGAATCTGGAACCAGAATTACAGGCTCATTTGAAAGAACAACCTCCAGCCGAGTTGCCGGCCCGTGGAGGTGCGCAAAGGCCGGGCTCCGCAGCACGAGCTGGTGTCAGAGTGGAGACAGGAGTTTCTTTACGGAATCACTTAAAGAAGCGTCCAATTCTTCGGTCTCCCAGGTGCTGTTCTTTATACCTAGTGCCTACATCTTAAATGTACAAAATAGATGTTTATAGTTCTTGTGCAAGATTTTTCCCTAATTTCTCCAGGCACTATTTTAAAATTCATTGTTTTTGTGAATGTTACAACGGATCTCTGCTGCAGACAGCCCACACTCCTTGGTCTCTGATGAATGAGGAAAATTGTTTTGAAGTCTTGCATTAACATTACGAGTCTCAATCGATGAATCATGCGAATTGCTTCCACCCCTCAATTACATCATTGTCACGGTCATTTATCGCAAATTTCTCCCATGGATGTGCACACACAAAGTATATTTTAGCTGGGCCTTTCCCCGGTTTACTCCAGAAAATGAAGTAACGCATCGGTGGTCCATTTGTGTTCTGTCAATAGCGCTCTCCGAAGTGTCTGGCTAACCTCCTACCGCTTCCAAGGTCTGGGAGTGCGGCAGGGAGATCGCCCAGCTCTCCGCGGACTTCCGTAACAAGGCCACTGATGTGGCTTCTGTCCCCATGCTCTTCCCCTGGGGTCCTTACTCATGTCCACGCCCGCTTCGGTCGGAGGTAGAAATGAGGGTGTGACCGTCCCATTGGACAGACGAGGCCACTGAGGGTCATAACGAAGGGGCCCGCCCGAGGCGTTCTGCGTTGATGAAGCAGCCAGGGGGACGGTTCCCGACTCCCCCGGTTCCGAGTGCCTCCGGCCACCCCACGTGCCATTCACCTGTGCCTCGTCACGTGTTCCTCGGCATACTTGGTTCAACGGAAATGCATTTGAGGGTCATTGGGAGCTTCTTTCTCCAGTTCCTTTGGACACCAAGGTTATCATCCTTTCAGGTCCCACGTTCATGGGCAGCTTTTCCTTGCGGCTAAAACATCTCTTCCTCCCTGGTTCCTTTGGTCCTACGGAGTTCAAGTTCAGGAACGCGTCGGTGCATCAACAGCAACTCATTTAAAAATAAATTACGAATATTAAGGGGAAACAGAGAACGTGATAACATACGATGTATTGCAATCCATTAGCCGCAGAATTACGCGCCTTAATGAAGGCTTCCCGCGGGAACAAACCGTTACATTTACAAGCTTTCCGCAGTTAACAGCCCGGAGCCGGACGACGCAACCTCCGTGGGCAGCGAGGTCCTCTGTCAGCAAAAATACACATTTTAATAATTGATGCTGCTGTAAAAAGAGGACATAAGAGGACGCTTCCTGGTTTGTGGGGAAATAGGACTCCACGGTCCATTAACTTAAAATGCTTAGCTAATGTTTCATGGGCTTTGTCTTTAAAAATCCGTGTTCAAATTAGCCAGCTAAAATGGACATTTGTCCCAATGAAAGTCTGTCCAATTCATCAGCTGCAAATATACTCGCAAGTAAGTGGTTCGATGGGGGTGACTTTCTTGACAGGCGCATCTTCTCGCTGGGGGGTGGGGGGGCCTCGCGTCTTCACGATGCTTTGTTGTCCCCGAAGGCGACCACAGCAGCGGGGGTGGAGACGCAGCTACCGGAGCAAATGACCATCTTGCGGGATTTCGCGCTGTGGTCGACACAGGGACGCGCGAGCAGGGCGTCCCTGGGAACAGCGGGCGTCAGTGCCCGTTCAGACGCCCCCAGGGCCCACGGCGCCCCTCGCCCACCCGACCTCGCCTGTGGGCGGCACGTCCCGGGCTGCAGAGCAAACCGCTCTCCGGTCGGTCCATTTCAGCATCACACGCGCGTCCCTTAGTTTATGGACACGAGCCATTGGGTCTCGGCATTTCGTTCTAGGGTACCGTCTTCGTACTTACAGGTCCGCGTTTGCACCCACACACCTACTCACAGAGACGGGGCCGGCAGACGTGGGACGAGACTCTGGGGACCCAGAGCCAGGGCACGGTTAGGGCACATCTGCACTGGCAGAGGCCACAACTTGAGTGGGTGCCAAATGATTTAAGACTAAAAATTATCTAGCCCATTAAGCCTAATTTCTAAAAAATGTTTAGCAGTTTTAAAATTCACGTAATTAGGAGCCCGGCTAGAACGGAGTCTGGTTGAGTTTATAATTAATTAGTGGTGGAAACATAATCTGCTCCTTTTGTCTTTAAAAATGTTTTTAAATAAACACTTTGACAGTACCTACAGTTTGCAAAGCACTGTTTTAAGTGGTCTGCCAATATTAACTAACTTATTTCTCATAATAGCCTGTGTCAGCACCTCATTATTTTCACTTTAAATATGAGGAAACTGGAGCACAGAGAGGCCAAGGAACTTATCCAGGGTCACACAGCCAGGAACTGGTAGACTGGGGCTTTGACTCGGGGCATCTATTTCTAGGATCTCTGCTCTTACCCTCTCGTCTTTGCTGTGCTTCTCCACCGACAGGTTTCTCACAGCTTAAAACATTTTGTCTGAAAATGTTATTTCATGGGCTCTATGGATCATACGTTTTAAAAAACGTGCATTCGTAACGTCGGTAGATGCTGCTGATCTGCCTTGCAAAGAGGCTGACGAGCCCCCCTCCCCGCCGACAGTTTCGGCAGAGCTGGTTTTCCAGACCTTGTCAACGTTGTGACAGTCTCTTTTCTGATCTTGGCTAACGTCAACAGGTAGGGAAAAAATGGCAATTTTTAAATAAGCCCTTTTGGGTCATGAATGATGTGAACCTCTAAACCCATGATTATCAGCCATTGGAAGGAAACTATCAGCTAACACTCACTCAGAGCTGAGTACAACGTGCAAGACTATCCCGAATGCTCTGCAGGAATCAGTTTCTTCAACAGGTAACCCAAAGCCATGAGCGAGGTGCTAGGGCCGTTCCCCATGAGGACACGAGGTCAAGTCCCCGCCCAAGTTCACCCCGCCGGGAGGCGCCAGGGCCAGAGCTCACGGCCCCCAACGCCCTGCATGCCGCCTGCCCGGGCTCTGTACTGGGCCCTAATCTGAGGTAAATCAGGGCAGACTCCCCGCTGGAGGACGTAGGTATAGGAACCTGGGGACCAGGAGATAAGAGGGAGGGAATCTTTTTCATCATTTAATTTCTGATGACCTGGAGACCTGGGACAAGACTGAAGCAAAGTAAGAAGAAAAAGAGACTAACATCAAACTGAAAGTTCCCACATCACTAGACTGTAAAATCCAATTTAACAGGGGAAAAACCTGACTTTTCCTTTTCTTCCCCCAGGACCTCTTGAGGTGGACTTCCAAATTCACAAGGAGGACGCGGTCCGGCCCGGAGCTCAGCTGTCTGCTGGGCCCGCTCAGCGCGGTCTGTGACCTTTCCCGCTGCAGCACACCGGGCGCTGGTGTGTGGCCGGCACCTGCTGCCCCGGGGACCCTCCGAGTCCCCTGGGGCCTCCCCGCCCCGCCCCACAGCTGCACACTCGACTCAGGCTGTGGGCCGCTCCAACCCCACTGCTAATAAATCTGAATGACAAAGGTCAAGCTATTTTCTATTTTGAAATCAGTGGCCTGCTTTGAAGCATTTCATGTTTTGTGGCACAGAAAGTTATCACGCTTCTTGATAGCTTTCCATTGTATGAAATCATTCAGTTGTCATGACAACACACTGTCATCTTCCAAGATGATGAACGCGGCCACCATTCCTCGAAGGCGTGTCATCTCTTCTGAAATCCTTTTAACGGCTCTTCAAAACAGGCAGCACTAGCTGAGGCTCGGAGGGCGGCTGGGCGAGCCTCTCCAAGCCCGCGCAGTGGCCCACGAGGTGGAGCTGGGCACACGTCCCCAGCGGGCCACCCCGTGCCTGGTCCTTCTTTGACCTGGCGCGCAAACCCTCCAGCGCTGGGGTGGCGACGTGCGCTCATTTCTAGGACGCTGCCTCCCTCGGTGACACTTGGGAAACGGCTCTTTCGCATTTACAATATAAAACAAATCTAAAGCAAAGCAAAACCAAACCCCCAGATTATGGCGATCTGTTTATTGAGAATAAATTTATTTCTGGAGATATGCTATTTGCAGCCAAGTATAATGCATAACACACATGACCAGGCAGGACGACATGGCTTTTGGCTGGTATTAACGTGTGACCATACACGCGTGCTCCGTGCTGCTGCGTCGCTCATTTTGGCTTTGATGACCCTTTCCAGAGAGGCCCCTGCGGGCCGAGGGTGAGGGACGCCAGGGCACAGCCCCCCAGAGCAGCCTTGGAGGGAGCGCTCCTCCTTGGGGTTATTTGTTAATAAGGAAGACGTGTAATTGACACCAAAACATAATACCTAGTGCACAGCTTGCTTCACGTCAGGGTCTGGAGTGAGCAGGGCTTTCTGGCGCTTTGAGGGGTCCACCGATGCACTTCAAAGCGACAGTCCTTTCTCTTTAATAAGCAACCCCCCACCCCCCGGGTTCATTATAATGCAAACAGCGATCGCTTCAGGGTAACACAGAATATATGACGGTCGGGACCGCAGGGCAAATTATTTCAAAGGGATCCGGAGAACGCAATGTATTACATTCATTAAGTTTCCTTCTCCCGGATCCACCCCATTGGCTCTGCCAATTAAAGCCGCCGCACATGGAGTTGTAGAGCGCTATTCATTTTCCTTTGTAGGTTTTAGAATATAAATATTTAAAATGGCAACATCAAAAAAAATTTATGTGACAACGGCAAGGAAAACATTTGCCTGGGAATTGAAGGCCTAATGACGTTTCCTGCTTGAATCCCGGCATCAGGTATGAGATGGTCACCCCTGGAAACACGCCAAGCTTCCCATGCAGATAAGAATACACGTTTATCCGCTAAGTCAACCGTTTCTATAAGGGCATGACATACCAAAAGGCAATCATGGAAAGTGAAGTTTTAACACAAGTAGACAAAAATGTTAATTAGTGATGGAGTGGAAAATATACTCAATTGAAAACAGTTCTTGGATTGGGGGTAACGGATTTTTATGGTTCTCAGTCAGTGAACAGAAGATACCATTCTTTATAAATTGAATCCATATATTTCACAATGGTGTAAAATTTCAGTAGAGGATGGCTACCCAGAGAACAGACACTGGGAAAAAAAAAAAAGCAGCAAAGTGGGGAAAGTCACATTTAATAGAAAACAGACAGGTTCCACACTCCTATTCAAACTCCACACTGTGGAAAAACAGGCATTTTTATTTGAGCTGAGCAGATACCAATGGCAAAGTAAAACAGAAAAATCAAACTCAAAAACATGTCCCTCTGCCTTTATGTGGTATCAGTGCAAGGTATCAAGACTTTAAGATGGAAACAACATCGTCTGGCCATTCCCTAGGTTTCCGGAGTGTGAGTGCAGTGAGGCCAGGAAACGCAGGCTGGGCTAAAGGAAGTGGAAGTCGTTGAATTTAAGCAGCTGCTAATATAAGCTTTCATGCCCAACTCAGATGACCTTAGGTCGGATCTTCTGAGCCTGAGTTTAATTTTTCGGCAGGGAACTGGAGATAACCATGGTTTTGGTCATCACGTCTGGCGTCTGTGCACCTCTGAAGGGCGGCCCAGAGGAACAGAGACGTGTTGCTCCGCAGCGACCTCTCCCCGGACCCCGGACCGTTCGGAGATCTCAGGAGGAAAAAGTGACCAGATTCAATGGCTGCGTACCTTTATATTTAAACGTGTCCTGTTTTTCCAGTTAATGAAGCAAAATTCAAACACTTTAAAATAGACAATTCTGGACATAAAAATCTTCCCAAGTCCCCACCTTAAAAAATGAGCTCTGTTTGAACTGCGTGTATCCCCTTCCTTTGTTTGTATGTGAATGGATATATTTAGCTGAAATCATATTATCTGTGTAATTCTAAATTACATTGCACTCGGAGCCTTGTCAGGCCATCAAGAATCAGTCATAAACGCATGTCCCTAACGGTGGCATGTCACTCCGTTAACGGAGGCCCACTGTACATCGCGTGCATGGTTCCTCTGAACACTAGAATTGCTCATTTCCAATTTTCGTGATTAAAAAGAACACGAGGAAACGTCCATGCCCATAAATCTCTACTTCTGGTGGTTTCCTGCAGAAAGAGAGCCGTGGCTGACAGACAGAAACCCTGCAGCGGCCTCGTTGCCCCTAGCTACCCGGCGTTCCGAGCTGCAGAGTCCACCTAAGGCATCGTGGGTGGGAACCAGCACGCATCAGACTCCTGTCCACGGTTGTAACTGGAAAACAGACACAGCTTGGCCTGCTTCACCAAGTCACTTTCAGTTTAATGTGTCGGAAATTAGGGATGGATGCGTATTACCATCAAGAGTGGGTTTTGGTTTCTTGGACCAAATATTTTCTTTCTTTAGTGGCCAATAAAAATCATGATGGAGCTTACAATGGACACCATCTCAGAGTCCATGAAATACTGTATTTCATTTTGTTGTTAATTTGTGTTTGGGGGCGTCAGTGAATAGTTGTGATTTCCCGAGGAAACCTCTCAGTATGCAGTTCAGCATGCAGTATGGCGATTGTGGTAAAACACAGGAAATGTACTTGCCACTTCTAAGTGCATGGCTCGCTAGTGGTAAGTGCATTCACAATGTTTCCACTCTGCCAAACCAACACTGTGCCCACGGAAGACAGCGGCCCATCCCCCTCCCTCCAGCCGCTGGCGACCGCTGTTCTGCTTCCAGTTTCTATGCGTTTGACTCCTTTTTGTGACTGGCTTGTCCACTTGGCGTAACGGGCTCGCCCATGCCGTAGCCTGTGTCAGGACCGCCTTCTTTTTCATGACCGAATACTATTCCGCCCAGTGAGCTTTTAAATCCTAAAACTCCGTGACCACGGGCAGAGCTTGCTCCCCAGCACGCCCAGACTAGGAAATAAACGCCCACGCCTGACTCAGAGCTGCGGCCCGTGGGCTGCCCCCCTTTCCTTTGCACCCTCCAGGGCCCTTTAACGAGAACTGAGCAGGCCAACA
The DNA here is from genome assembly GCF_987537825.1 of Furipterus horrens. NCBI lineage: Eukaryota > Metazoa > Chordata > Mammalia > Chiroptera > Furipteridae > Furipterus > Furipterus horrens. Next base: position 216,085,293 of record NW_028327171.1, read on the forward strand.
AGCCCCCGCCCCTGCAGCGGCCGCCGGCTCTGATGGTAACGGGCATTGAAAAGAGCGGGTGGAGAAGACACAAGCGCTGCCTCCCAACACCTGAAGGGCTGTCACGAGAACGGCGGGCCAGACACGCTCCGAGCTACCACAGGGGACAGAACCCCAGCCAGTCTGCGGGAACTGGAGGGAGGCAACTGCAGTTGAGTGACAGGAAGAAGCTTCCACAGTGAGACAGGGTGGGCTGTCCTGGGAAGCAGGGCTCTGAGCTCAGGAGGGGCTTGGGTGGGGGACCCCGTTTAGAGGACGCGGACAACGGAGAAAACTCCCTAGCACAGACAGAGACTCTAAGACGGTCCCCAATTACCGCCACCTCCCGCCTGGTGTGGGTGACACTGTGACCCTGGGCAGGGTACGGCAGCTGCTCTTCCTCACCGGCTTTGGTGAACAAGTTGGCACATGGAGAGGCCCCAGGCTAACAGTGGCCCCGAAACCCGAGGCCTTCGGTCTGACAGCCCATAGGAGCTGAATCCCGCCAACAACCGCACAAGCCTAGAAGTGGGTCCTCCCCGTGCTGCCTCGGAGGGGACCCCAGCGCCACCCCACTCCCTCTTGTCCGTAAGACACCAGGCAGAGGGCCCAGCCGACCATGAACCCCTAACCCTCAGCAACGAAGATAACAGGTGTGTGTAGGTGTAAGATGCCAAGTTGGTGGCAATCTGTTACACAGCAGTAGGTAACTAATACACCCTTTCAACTCGGACTCAGTCATCACCCCCCAAAGGCAGCGCTATCAGTGCCAGCCTATTCTTGTGACCCTCACTGACGTCAAACTGCTGTGGGTGACCCTGTGACCCTTGGCAGGACCATCATCCCAGCGCATCGTGGGCAGCTCAGAGCCTGTGCCCACAGCCAGGGGAGTGGGCGGGTGCCCTGCTCTCTCCGACCCCCCCGCCAGGCTTCCGGACCTTGAGGCAGCTAACTTCACCCTCTGAGTCACCTCCCTCAAGAACTGTCTAAGGAAGACTCAAGCCTCGCACGGTCAACTGTCTAGGGAAACCGGAGGCACGCTGTGTGTCGAGGAAAACTTACCATCCCCAGGAATATCATCTCCTCTTCTCTCTCCCTTTTGGTTTTCCTGCTTTGATGGAAACCTCGCCAAACCTAGACACAAAGAAACGGTTACCTGCTGTGCGTACATAAAAAAGTAAACGCAAACATCGCCGTACGTCCTACCACGCAAACTGCACGTACTGAATGGCAGACTGCGCAGGCAGAATTGATGGCAGTTTTCCTTCTGGAATCAGAGGCAGAGTTTCTAAAGAAAGGATGAATCACAGGCATGCCTATACTGCTGTCTGAGGACACACCTGGGGACCCTGAGGCGGACCCTCGTCCCAGCGCCCCCCTACTTAACAGGGATCCTGGAGGCAGCCCCTCTTCCCAGGGACCGGACAGGATGCACACGCACCCAGGACCCCGGAGCAAACCCACTGACCTCAAACCCCACCGCAGACCCAGCCACAGCTGCCGGACTGGGGAGCGGCAAACAGATGAGCAATGACAAGTGCTGGCGAGGACGTGCAGAAAGGGGACCTGTCACTGCTGGTGGGAACGGAAACTGGGGCAGCCACTGTGGGAAACAACAGAAGCTACTAAAAATAATTTTTTTTAAAAAAAAAACAGAACTATCATATGGTCCAGCAATCCTGCTTTTGGGTGTTTATCCAAAGGCAATAAAATCATTATCTCAAAGAGAGCGGCACCCTCATGTTCACTGCCGGCAGCGTTATTCACAAGCGCCAGGACGTGGGAACGACCTCCGCGTCTGCTGTCGGAGTTGCGGATAAAGTGGTCTAAACACGCAGTGAAATATCACTTGGCCATAGAAAGAGGCAACCGCGCCATCGGAGGCAGCGTGGACGGGCCCTGAGGGCGTTATCCGCGAGCTAAGTCAGAGGAGGGCAAACGCCCGTGATCTCCCTTGTACGGAGACCCTAAAACTGCGGTCCCTGCAGGGACAGCATAGATGTGTAGTCTGTCGCCAGGGGCTGGTGCGGGGGAAGCGCGTTGGGACGGGCAAAGGTGCCCACTTGTGGGTGTAAGAGGAGGGCGCGCTGGGGTCTGACACACAGCACAGCACGGTGAGCACAGCCAACAGCACTGTGTTGGGTCCTTACAGATGGCTGAGAGCTCATCTTAAATGTTCTCATGCCAAGAAAAAAGGGGTCATTATGTAAAGTGATGGAGGTGTCGATCAATTACTGTGACAATTGTTTTTCCATATAGTCCTGTATTGTATTAGGACACAGATCTTAAACTTACACAGTGTTACAGATCAAATCTCTGTAAAGCTGGATGGGAAGAGAAGAAAAAGAAATGGCTTCTAATTCTCATTAGTGAGATGCCCCTCCCGGGGTTTCTTCAAAGGAATGTCCAGACCGCAGGAGCGTGGGGGCAGACGTGAGGTGTCCATGCAGGGCTTTAACAGAAACATTTCTGCAGTCACATGGGGAAACAGCACGGTCACGTGGGACTGTACAGCCAGCCCTGCGCGCCGACGCTCATTTAAAGCTTCATCTCTGCACGGAAACCCGACGAGAAACAGCCTCTTATCTGTCCCGGCCCCTGACCCCACGCTGCCGTGCAGACACCGTGGGCGACAAGCATCCTGACCTCCCTGCTCCATTCCGTGTGCTTGTGCTCTCTCTCCAGCCTAATTCTAATTTGTCACACGCCATGTCCTGCATCTTCCTGTGAGCAACGTCATCTTTGTTTGAGAAAAGATGGGGAGCAAATCCATGGTGCGCATCTGACAGGCAAAGACGCCTCAAGGCCCCCTTTTAAAAGGGAGCATTGAGCCGGGGCTGGTGTGTCTCAGTGGATTGAGCCCCGGCCTGCAAACCAAAAGGTCGCCGGTTCGATTCCCAGTCAGGGCACATGCCTGGGCTGCGGGCCAGGTCCCCAGTTGGGGGCGAGTGAGAGGCAACCACACATGGATGTTCCTCTCCCTTTCTTTCTCCCTCCCTTCCCCCTCTCTAAAAATAAATAAAGTCTTTTAAGGAAAAAGGTCGCTGGGGTTTTGTGTGAACGTGAGCATGTCAGCAAGCCAGCATGCATTAACCCTCCTGCAATTACACGTCCCTACGAAATGGATTTTTAAAAAGTCATTAAGGCTTTACAGCCTCATGAATGGTAGGCAACATTCTAATAATTATCGATGATTTAAAAAACATCTGAAGAAAACGCCTGTGCTTTATACCCATTTATAAGAAAACGTAAAAATCACCACCGAGCTCAGTTGCGGGTTTCCCCGGGGCAGGAAAGCCAGTCCCGGGCTCCCGGAGGGAGGGTTCCGGACCCCGCGGGCGCACCCCGGCAGGTGGGACCCCAGCCCCGCCCCCCGGCCGGGAGCCGCCCCGCCGCACCTTCTGGATCCGCAGGGCGGCCGCCCCCGCGTCCGCTTCTCCGTGGCCCCGGCTGCGGGCCTGCCGCGCCCTGCGCTCCTGGAGGAAGATCCGCTTCGTGAACAGCGCGCGCAGGCGGCCCTGCCGGGCGCGCTCCGCGGTCTGGATCAGTTTCACGGCCTCTTCCGGGGGGATGCTCCTTCCCGGCGGCTCCTGCAAAAGGCATCGGAGGCCCCTGTTTGACCACGTGACCGGCACCAACGCCCCGCAACCATCACGTGCTCCCTCCCGGCCCCCCCTCGCAGAGTTCCCAGGCTGTTGATAAGGGGGTGCTCGACCCACCATTGCCCCGCGAGCTGCGCGTGCTGTGGCCGGGCGCCCCGCTCGCGCCGCGGCCCGTGACTCAGGGCCCTGCCGCCTTGCGCCCCCGTCCCCAACAAAAGCCTAAAGAGCCCACGTGGCAGGCCGGCCCCAGTGACTCCGGAATGCCCGTAGAACGGACTCAGCGAAACCGGGAGTGGCCTTCAGTGTTTCATTAGGGTGACAGTGTAACGTAAATTAAAAACACATCTCCGAGAACGTAAAATGTAACATACGCGTGACGCGAAACGCCGCCTTTGACACCCGCTGCGGAAGGACCTGGTGAGCGCGACTGCCGCTAAAACTGGAGTTTTGTTTTCAGGGAGCCCTCGTCCTTCCGATCGGCAGCGCCCATATTTTCAGCAACGCGCGTGGCCCAGCAGAGCAGAAGGAACGTGACTCAGGTATTAAATCAGACGGAGTGCGTAAGAGCCCGTCACAGAGCAGGCGGCCGGCAAGTGGCAGGTATTAGTGCATTTGTTCCCTGTCGGTCCGCACTGTCGCTGAGAATAATCACGGTCCTTACTGACTCCTGAGGACGGGGAGGCTTCTGAACCCCGACGGAGGCCCCAACAGTGATGTTAAACAGCACGAACGCGGGAGTAGATATTGTACGTATTTTCAAGAAATATGCAGCTTAAGATGAGAGTGGGGGTCCGGCGAGACCCCAAAGGCACGGGAAAGTCACCCCAACGCCCGGGGCTGCTGCCCGCCTGTGCCATCGGGCGGCAGGCCGGGCGCTCTTTGCTTTCCCGGGGGATCTTTACGGACCTTTCTTTCCCCACTCAAGGCAAATCCCTGGGGAGATCCAGGGGCCACTCAGACTGAAGGGACAGAAGGCCCATCAGCCTTTTAAGAAAGCGTAGTCATTTCTGAGTCCCAGTAACGTATCTCAGCCCTCAGTCGTTCTACACGAGCAACCCCCGGCTTCTGACTCAGCTGAGGCAAAGCTGGGAGGCCAAGTTCGACGGACCTGGTCTCCACACGACCTTGGTGGTGCCGATGGACCCAGCAAAGTATTATGTTTGGGTCTCGGTTTCCAAGTTCTTGACAAATAATGGATATGAATCACCCAAAACTTCTTTACTGAATAACCAGGGTGGGGGGAAGGTGCTGCTCTCTTACACTGTAAACAGTCAGATGGCCTCTCACTTAGGAGCAGAAAAAGCAGGTTTTACAGGCAAGGGGATCACATTTGTTAAAATGATATACGAACCACTCCAGGTGTGTCTAATCCAGCGCTGGCTAATATCTGAGCAAGGATTTTCTCTCTTCCTTTTATCACTTCCAACCTCTCCTTCAGAAAGTACTTGGGTATGGGAATATCTAACTGTTGCTAGAGAAGGAAAAATAAGCAAAAGAGCATGTTTGTCACAGTTCCAGGACTCCAATCCAGTTGGGATACACAGTGAGAACATGGCAGCCTTACTTCCCGTCCCCATGGAAACGACAAGGCCAGCGGGGGGCGGGGGACGGGGTTGTTACTGCTAAGGGGACACCAATAAAGCAGGACAGACTGCCGCCACCTCCCTGGTTGCAGTGAGACTTCAGGAACTCACGTCAGGTCGTCTTCAATTAACTAAGGATAACTTCATGCATTTCTTTAAAGAACTATAATATCATCTCAATCTACCTAGAATAATAATGCAAATTACAATAGTAAAGTATTGGGCTGTAGAGATCTTTAAGTTAAACCTAGTAATTCATCATGAGCGCCATCAAACTTTGGACATAATGGTCACATTTTTCCTAATAATTGGTTTATTTTTACCTAAATTACCCCATTACAGAAACTATTTACAAAATGACTTTGCGTGATAAGGAAACTTGTTTTTATACAATAAATATAAACTTCTATTCTTCATGGTGTATATTACCAAATATTTCAAGTTAGATGACAAGTGAAAATTTACCAGTCCGAGTTCAATAATTGGGGGTGTACAAGGGTTATTAAAGCTTAGAGGTGGGCCCTTGGCCAACCCCACTGAGAAACACTGTCCCGGATACTCTTCGACCCTATTGGCTGCCTTCTGATAGACCAGCTGGCTGGTGTTCAGGGTCAACTGTCCTTTTTTCTATTCTGATGTGACTTCCTCCCCAACCAGGAATTTTGAACAGAAATTATTTCCCTATATAAACATTATAGCAAAAAGGGGTGTCTTTGTGAGGAGTTGGTGGGATGGTGTCCCCAGGACTTCTGGAAGGTGGCAACTGTGTTTGAAAACCAAACCTTTCTTAGGCTAATGGGGTGCTTGCGGTGAACTAAGCATGAGCTTCTAGGGTGACTGGCGTCTTGGGACAAAGACCAGTGTCTCCCCGGCCAGGACACTGTTCATGGAGTCCATGCTGCTGATGCTGGGCACACCCTCTGACCAGCCGGACCTCGGAGCTGTCACACGGCTCCGTTCACACCCTCCAGGACTGGCAGAACACACGCCCTGCCATGAGAGCGGCGCAGGGGCAGAGCTCACAGGGAGGCGTGGTGGCCACAGGTAGCGGCGGGAGAGCTCCAGGGCCTCGGGGACGGGGAGGGCGAGGGTGCGGGGCCGTCCCAGGTGTCTGAGGCTCAGAGGCCCACTGTCACACATCCTCGGAGTCACCATGGACCCACAACAGCGGAGGAGACGCTTCCCCCGGGGCGCAGGGGACCGGCCACCAAAGGCTGCTCATCCACAAGGGGACTGGGGGACACAGGCCAGAGAGGCACTGCTGCCGCACACCGGGGCGCTCTGTGCCGCAGGACCTTTGGGACGGGGTCAGCCTGCTCCCTTCCAGCGGGCCTGGACGGACGCCGTGGTGACCAGCACAAGTACCACAATAACGTCCGTGTGCCTCAGGCCCAAAGGCTGTAAAGACCCATGTGTGCCCAAAGGGGGGGGCCGCCCAAGCCACGTCCCTCGCACGTGGTCACCTGGAGGGCTGCGCTTCAGCTCGGAATACAACAAACAGTAGTAAACACGTCTAGACAGCCTGCAGAACACTGGCTACAGGCCTCCACGTCTTAGTTAAAGCAAAAAGAAACCAGTAAGGGAAGAAAACCGAGCACTCACGGGAACCAGCTTCAGGTCCTGTAAGATGTCGTCAAAATAATGAAACTCGCTTAGTTCCAGCTCCACCATCTCGCTCTTCAGCTCCAGGATGCGGCCCATCACCCCGTCCAGGACCTTCCGGATCAGGACCCGCTTCTGCGGGTGGACGATCTGGTCGTACACGCTCTCCAGGTTCCGGAAGATCTGCATGTACTTTATGTAGAAGGTGGCCAACATCTGGAAGATGAAAACCTCATTTCTCTGCAGCTCTACCGTCTTCTGAGACTCCTTGTCAAGCAAAGAGTTGAGGGCTTCTTGGGTCTGATGCCACATCTTATTATACATTCTGAGAAAAGACAGAGTTCAGACAACACGATGAGGGGACGTCACCGTGTCGGGCGCACAGACGGGCACGCGGCACAGCCAGGCGCGGAGGGCACTGCGTGTCCTGTGTGGACGGCCCGTGACTGTCGGATATGACCCTGCCAGAATCGCCCAATAATGGGTTTAGAAAGCCTCCCACCTAAATGACGGAGTGGTTCCTGGCTGTCCCCGTTCAGCCAGGACTGAAGCTCGTTAACCGACCTGTCCAGAGATAGAGCTGGTGGGGCACAAATGGATCAGCCACTTGGGACAGTAATTCGGGATGACCTTGCACCCTTGAGCACGCGCACACCCTATTCAGGAACAGTTACACCCCCGAGAAATGCCTGTAAATCTGCATCAAGTGAGCACAGAAACATTTCTTTACAATAGCAAACACCTGGAGGTGACCCAGGCATCTGCCCACAAGAGAAGGAATACGCAGATGGCAGCGTGACTACTGCCCAGCGGGGACACATGAGTGGCCACAGCTCTCCGCGCCAACCACGGACCTCACCAGCATCACGGTGAGGAGTGGGGCGCGGACAGTGGCTGGGAGGCTGACCTGGGCGGCTTGGTGCCCCCCACTCCAGGGGGCTGAGGTGGGTCTGAGACGGGGCTGGGGGCGGGGGTGGGGGGGATCAGGAGCCAACAGGGAGCTGAGAGTGGGGGCGAGGTGGAGCGCCCCCCCTCCCCGCCACTGCCCCTGGCGCCTCCTTCCCCCGAAGGCTCAGTCTGGCGACAGCAGGACTGACCGACCCCGGGACAACCCCACTGCCCGGCCGGTTCCCCCGGACTCAGCTCACACCTTAGTCACCGGTCCCTCTGTCAGTCCCCACTGCTGAGGGTGCCATTCTTTTCTCGTCAGGACTCATGAATGGCAGAGAATTTTCATAAAAAATGTGGGTGCCTTTGGTTCTTTTCTGATACGTAAGAGCCGGGACTCAAAATCTAACTGGACGTTCACTGTGTCTGGGAAGGGGCTTAGCCACCAGTGGGCTCCCCAGGGCGGGGGGGGGGGCAGGACCCCGGCCACTGCAGGGGGACGAGGGGACCCCAGAATGTCCAGCTCTATCTGCTGGGTCTCCCCTGGGCTGTGAGGGCAACTCCAACCTCCTGCTGGCAAAGCAAGGGGGTCAGGGGGGCAAGGGCTCTCGCTCCCTCTTCGTGGGAGCCTGGCCTCTCCCTGTCACCCTCCGCTGCGCCTGGCGTCCCCGGGCTGCCTGCACATGCCTCCCGGCCTGGACGGTCCCGATACAGATCTGCATTCAGTCGCACCCTCCGGCCCCAGCTCAGAGGGACTGGACCCTCCCGCATTCTTCCCAGCGCTGTGCCCCAACCTGGCTTGTGAGCCCCCCCGCCACCAGGTCACGGTCCCTGCCCTGCCTCCCCCTCCTCATTGGGTCTCCTCCCCACTCCTCCATTTTCGTGACATCTCTTGTCAAACACCCCAGTGCCCTCTCGGCCCTCATGTGTTTATAGCCTTTGAAGGTGAGTCGGGGGGAGGTGGCGGTCCACCTGCTCGTTCATGCCACCTGCTTCCCTGGGCACCCGCCTCTCCCTCCCGAGGTCACCTCCAGGCGCCCCATCTCCGTGCTAGCTCTGGTGTGTCCCGCAGGCCCTTCCTCTGCGCTCTGCACTTTCCCAGGAGCGAGAAGCCATGCCCATGCGTGTGAGTGTCACCAAGCCTCTGCCCACGTGTCACCTTTGTCCTACAGGTGTCCTGGCAACGGTCCAGGGAAGGGGGCGCCTATCGCCCTCACCGAGGTCAGGGGAAGGAGACGGCTGGCTCCCGAGTGGGAGTCAGTGTCTGAACCCCAGTTGGTGAGATTTAAGCTCAGACCACTATTCACATTGAGCTGCCTCTGCCCCTACCCGACGTGACAGGACCCCGCCACCGCAGAGGACACCGCTGTAACTCCTGCCGAGACTATGGCTGAGAAAGTGCATCATGTGACCCGGACATGACAGCCTCCGGAAGGACACAAAGATTTACAGCCCCAAACACCCTCCTTTCCCTCCCCTGGGAATCTGGACGCTGAATCTTGCCTCCGGGACCCTGTCTGCTGGGTTCACGTACCAGCTTTCCCCAAACTCAGCTATGGCCTAAAAGGGGTGCTGGGGAAGGGGCCCTCGGCTAGACGAGCTTATTAGAGACGAGGCCGTGACGATCAGGTAGTCAGAGCTGCGGTGAGCCCAGGACACCTCACCTCGTGAGGGACAACGACCAGAAGCCAGTGCTGTTTGCCAGGAACAACCCCACAGAAGAACTGTAGCGGCAACAGCAATGTCACCTCCTGGTCAGAGCACTGGGGACATTTCGGCAATGCCACTTGTCATGCCCCCAGAAGACAAGCGCACGAAGGAGAGGAGGCAGCAGAACGGAGCCGGGGCCGAGGCGCTGCGGATAAGGAGCCACGGAGGCGCAGCGAGCCCGCCTGGGGAGTGTGAGACGGGGATGGTCCGGAGACGCCGGGTCTTCCAGCACCGGAGTGGGGGGTGGGGGGCCGCGGCCCGGGGCGCTCGCTGACCCCGCGGGGACAGAGGCCGCAGGTTCCAACAGGCTCCACGAACGTGCACATAAAACAGAAAAACCGCCGCTCCTCCTGTGGACTAAATAGGGCTGAGGGGCTAAACCTGTCAGGACAACATCACAGAAGAAAATTACAGGCCAATTTTGTTTAAACTTGGATCTGAAATCCCACTTAGCAAACAGAACGCGGCGGCAGATCAAAAGAACCGTTCCCTGTGACCCGGGGCGGGCCGGCTCGGGAACCCGGAGAGTTCACCGTAACGCTGCACTGAACTCAGCCCCGAGCAGTAAACCCGGAGATTGTTTCCGCAGATACCGAGAAGGTGCTCAATAAATTTTAATTTACGGCACACTCTGACAAAGAGGAGGAGGATGCTTCAAAATGCTGAGATCCAGAGATCAAAAATAATTTCAGTAGAGAAACACTAGAAACGCACCCAGAAAAACTGAAGTAAAAAGGGCTGAGGCAGGTATGAAAGGGATTCATATAAAAGATTTTAAAAACTGCTCCTACATGACTCCATTGCAAAACCCAAGAAAATTGGTAACAAAACATAAACATCTGCTTTGGCTGACGTGGCTCAGTGGACTGAGCGCCGGCCTGTGAACCAAAGGGTCGCCGGTTCAATCCCTGATCAGGGCACAGGCCTGGGTTTAGGCCAGGTCCCCAGTTCGGGGCGCAAGAGAGGCACCCCATCAATGTTTCTCTCCCTTTCTCCCTCCCTTCCCCTCTCTCTAAAAATAGATAAATAAAAAAAATTTTTTTAAAAAGAACTCAATTAGTACAGCATAGTAGCAAGACATAGATAAAACCCACACCAAAGCTGAAGAAAATTCCAGAACGCTAGTGGCAGAAGTTCAGAGTAGGCAGAAGCCCATATCCGCTCCTGCTTGAAGAGACAAGATTTAAAGAAAGCAGACTCCTGAAACTGACATGCAGATTTAATAGTACCAAGAATTTGGTCATAATACAGGGCAGACTATAAATAATTGTAGTCGTCATCTTTCCACGTGGGGGTGGAGCTGATAAAAGATGAAGGGCACCTTATCAGACATCAAAGCATGGAACGTGCCCGCCAGCACTAAGGTTGTGCAACAGCTAAGGATGTTGCCTCCACAGGGCACTGGCAGGGCGACCTGAACCCCCAAAAGCCCCAACCTCATCAACAGCATGGGGTCTGGGGTAGAGGAGGCTGGCCCCAGGGGAACGGAAGGGAACACGCCCAGAAGTGAGGCCGCCCACGCTCGGCTTGGAGACGACCCAGGCAGGGCCTCGCTGCGCAGGCTCAGGGCACTGCATGGTGTCCCCCCAGGGTCAGCAGAGCAGGAATCCCTCAGGCCGTGGAGCAGCTGACCCCGCACTGGAACTTCTGGCCTAAGACCTTTGTGGTGGCTTGAGCCTTGCAAGCCCTGCCATTTGGGCTGCAGCCTGCTCTTCCTCACCTGCTCCTCCCATGGACCCTTCTTGGAGAGACTGGGCAAAGCTTGTTGGTTGATGGGAAAATGTTAATACTAAGTAGCTACTGGAGCACACCGACCCTGCATCCTGCCCCTTGTCCCGGAGACGGACTGTCTTCCGTGCTTTCCCTGTGTGGCCACTGGTCCCAAACCCTGAGCCCGGCCGGCCCGTGGACCCCCACCTCCCCGGAATCCGCACTCTGGCCCACCCCACCCCGCTGCCCTGAGGTCTCAGCATCCTCGGGACAGTGCCCATAAAGGTCACGCCGGGTAAGGGACGTGGCAAGATGACTGTTTAATAAGAGCATTATTGAGCTCTAAGCCACAAATCCCAAGTTCTCCTTTGTAAAGTGTGCCCCGTGGTGCTTTCTGGTGCATTCCCAGAGCTGTGCAACCATCAGGCATGTCGGACTCCAGGACATTTTCTCCGTTGCGTAAAGAATCCCGGACCTGGTGGCAGTCACTCCCCGTCTGCCATTGGGCACAGCTGCTGACTTCCATTCATCGCACCTCTGTCTGTCTGTCCACTCTGGACGCGACACATCAGTGGAATCGTAGGACAGACCATCTGGGCCCGGCTCCTCTCCCGAGCGCCACACCTCCAGAGCTCACCCATGCTGCAGCATGTATCACGCTTCCCTCCTTCATGGCGCTGATGCATGCTCCAGGGCACGCACACACCATGTCAGGGTGTCCGCTGCTGGACACAGGGGGTGTCTGGCCCTCGGCTGTTGTGAACGATGCTGCCGCATGCATTTCCATAAGGTTTTTGTGCGGACACGTGTTTGTATTCCTCTTGGGTAGGGCAAGGTGGTTTTCAAAGGTAACAGCGCTCCTAGTTTGAAGTCAGAACCCGCCTCCTGAGGTAGCTGCTCTCAGGCACTTCACTCAACCCCCCCGTGCCTTGACTTCCTCAAGCTGGATCCTGGCGCCCACCCCGGACACCCCGAAGGATTCTTGCGGGAGGGAGTAACAGATGTGGAAGTGTTCTGGAGAGTTTAAATGCTCCTTATAAAGAGAAGGTACTATTTTATCCATGAGAGTACTTAGCATTTTTTAAGTGCATGATTGGTTTCAGGCTTGAGCATATGACCTAGAAATGTTACCGAGATTGAAGTCAGGGGGATTGTGGGTGGAGGAGACTGAATCTGACAGCTGAGGAAGACCAGATTCTTCTATCTGTAGCCTGGCAGCTTTCCCCAGCTGAGGGGGGTGGTGGTGTGGGGGTGGGGAGACTGAGGGTTCAGACACAGCATCTGCTTCGATGGGAGAGCTGAACACTGCAAAACGGGAATCCTCACCAAGTGACATTATCCGTGATAACCCGTGCATGCTTCCAGTGCTGTCCGGCTGTTACTTCTTTCTGGAATATTCCCTCCACCCGTTTGTTCTAAGAGAGGCCGGCCTGGCTGTCCCCTCTCAGGGAGCTCCCTTTTTCCTGCGGGAGTGCGGCTGGGTCAAGGGCTTGCCTTGCTCCTTAGCGCCCCTTCTAGACCATTCTTCCCACCCCACCCCCAACACTCGCCAGCTCTGAACCTCATCTCAGCAGGAGGTGTTGCCCCCGTCCCTCCATGTCGCCACCGTCTGCCGTCTACACGGTCTTTCCTAGCCCTCAGGAGGGCACCCCCCGCTGGACTGGGTGTCTATGCAGAGACCCCTCTGCGCTGTCACCGGGTCCTGCAACCAACGTTCCTCTTTCTGAAGCCAAAGCCTGGAGCTGGGTCCTGTGGCCTCTCCAACGAGGACACTACCTGCTTCTCCCTCCTCCTTCCAGAGCACCCTGTTTCCTTCACCATGGACCACTCCCCCCAAATAAGAAATAGGCCATCATTTCTTGTCTTTCAAAAACAAAGTCTGTCTCCTGGTCCCGTTTCCCTGCCACCAGCTACAGCAAGACCCCTTCAAGAAGTGAGCTGTGCTCGCTGGCTCCAGTTTCTCTCCTGTCCTCTCCCGCACCCACTCGCCCCACTGAAGGTCAAGGTCGCCGGGGGCCTGCACACGGCCAAGCCAGCGGTCAGTCCCCAGTTCTCCTCAGACTTGTCTCAGCAGCATTTCCGTCCTCCAGGAAACGTCTTCCTTCCACCTGGCTTCCAGGAGACCACGATTCTGCTTCGTCCTCACCGATCACGCCTTTGCCCGCTTTGTCTGTGTCTCCTTCTGTCCCCAACCTCTTCCCATCAGAGGAGCCAAGGCCGAGTCCTCAGACGCCTTCTCCCTTCCATCGACACTCATTCTGAGCCTCATGAAGACCACCCCCACACAACAGATGTCCATTTATATTTCATACATGGACCTGCCTCCTGAACTCGAGACTTGAGTATTCAGCTGCCTCCTTGACCTCCACCTGACGTCCCACGGGCCACTTCCGACTCAACACGTCCGACACGGAACGCCTCACCTGCCCTACCTGCGAACCTCGGCAGGCCCTTAACCTCCCCGCTCTCACTTCCTTGCCTAGCAAACAGGGCTGGGAGCGGCGCGGCTGGGCTGCAGCGCCCGGGTTGGCACTAAACAAACTGCTTGGCCTCTTGGTACCTAAGTTCCCCCATCTTTAAAATCGACGTAACATTGCAGCTCCTCCATTACAGGGGTGTTGTGAAGATCGAAAGTTCTTCTATCTCAGGCGCTCAGAGCAGTGAGATAGCGGCGGTGCGTGTGCTGGGCACAGTGCCACCCTGTTCACGGCCACTGGACCGCTGTGGCTCATGCAAAGCAGAGGGTTACAAGACAGCTTCCCCAGAACCTTTCTTGACTTAATGTTGGGACCCGGGGCTTCCACAAAGCAATCATGTATTACTGTGAAGCGCTAACAAAAAGCAGGCAATGCACTGTGAAGTTCTGAAGGTACAGGGCAGGCCTTAGGGGGCACCGCAGGGGGCCTGGGGGGGAGGAGGGAGCTCTGAGTGTACGACGCTCCTCGTCCACAAGAAGCTGATACCCTCGCTGGTGTGTTTCTTCGCTATAATGTAAAAAGAAGGAAGGGGAGGAGGGGGGAAAGGAGCAGAAAAAAGCGAAGAAGCAGAGCAAGCCATCTTTCGGTTTGGAGAAGCCCCCCCCACGGCCATGGCCCAGCAGCCCGTCACTTGTCACTTACGCGCTGGACATGGCCGGCCGCTTGCCCTCCTCCCCTCGCCCGCCAGGCAGCTCTTCTGTCGCGTCTAAGAGGCCGCCGGGCTGCGGGGCTCGGACCCGTCTGGAGGCGCAGGGCGCGGTCCTTCCCGCGGGAGCGGCGGGGCTCTGGGGTACCCTCCGGGCAAGGAACGGTGACGGCCAGGTACGCGCGAGCACAGGCAGGGACGGGGTCGAGCTCGGCGGGACCCCAAGCCTCTGCAACTTCGCTTTGGCAGCGAGGCGGAACCTAGCAACGAGGCGCTACGCCTGCGCAGTGCGCTCCCTCTCGACGCGCGCCCCGCCCCCTGTGCACTGTGCGCCTGCGCCGCCGCGGTCTGCTGTTTCCGTGGCAACCGCACAGGACGCCAGATGCCGGGCGCCGCTGCTGGTGCTCGCGGGCGAGCGGGTGGAGACGCAGCTCGGCTGCAGGCCGGGGGAGGGGCCGACCTTCCGGGGCAGGCGCCCCGCGAGCGTTCTCGGGCCGCCCCGGGTCCCGTGCACTGGCCGGTTGTCCCGATTGCCCGTTTTCATCATTTTCCTAAATGTAGCCCTGCACAAGGCCTCGAATGCTGTAGCCTCGGTCTTCCCGTCTGTAAAGTGGGGTAACAGTCACCCCTTCCTTCGGAACGTCATTGGGCGTCTGCTCTGGGCCAAGCGCGGACGTCGGCTGGGGATCCGGGACAGATGGGGTCCCCGCCCTTCTGGGGCAAAATGCAAACGAAGCCTCCCGTGCTACAGACTGAGCAAGGCGCTCCGGTTGGCTCTTCCTCCTTCATCTGTAGTAACTGTTGGGATTTATTGGCAAAGGTTATGCTCTGCAGTTCGTACAAGAACATATTCAGAACGAATGCAGGCAAAAGAACAAGGACGTCCACGTAGAAATGACGGAGTCTGGATCACAGAGCCTCCCCCACAATTTGTAATGAAATGAACAGAAGAGTTAAAACCAGCAAAAAGTAAAGGAGCGACCTACCAAAAAATTAAGTACAACTTCGTGCAGTAGACTTGACAGATTGTACTGCCTTGCAGAATGGTCTCCGTATCATGCCCCCCGCCCCCGCCCAGTAACTCCCTACTGGGGAGAGGAACCAAGCAGGCAAAATACCAAGAGTCCTCACTCATAACTCTGATAAGAAGAAGACGCCAGTCTACGAAGTAAGAGGAAAGGGCAGAGTAAGCAAGTCAGTGCAGCGTAGATAAGCCAGGCCGCCTGGGAAAATCCGGGCGATCGTCAGTGGAGATCAGCCCCTCGCCCCCGCAGGGCCTGACCGGTGCTAGGAAAAGCACTCAGGTTTGTCCCTTTCCAGGGCCCTGCACTGAATAAAGGCAAAGAGTCAAAGCCGTAGGGCATTTCGTCAGAGGAAAAGGATACACTCCCCCAAGGGTGAGGGGACGGTGGGGAAGGGTTTACTACATCTTCAGAAGAAAAGGCAGAACTCGGCCCTGCGTGGATTCTGCAGGCTGTTTCTTGGCCTCACTGTGTGCAAGGCTGCGGGCAAGGAGCTGAAAGGGCCACCACGCCGCTCGCAACCTCGTTCAGAGGCAAGGAGAACTCGCTCACATCACATTTGAACAAGCAGAATGTTTGCAAAGAGCAGCCCATGTTAAAAATCAGTAAGAGGAAAGCCGCATGTTTCGTATTCGAACCCAAGACTTCGACAGGAGGGGAAGAATTAGGATTACCGGTAGCATGGGTGAGACAGGTGAAGAACCTAGGCCGGAGCAAAATGTAACCAAGTGGAAGAAAACTATACACGTGCGTTCCATGTAGTAGAATACGTTAATAAAACAAAACGATAGGATAAGAGCTGGGAGAGACTATAAAACAACACAAGGAGAAGTGACAGAAGATTACATAACTAAGGAAACCAGATGACAATTAGAAAGAGTCCAATATAGAAACCAAAGTAGAAAAACCAAGAGGGAGACCGGGCACAATCTGGCTGAATCCCTGGAGAGAGGGAGCGCGTAAGTCGATGGTAGCGAATGCAGGGGAAAAAGACGGAGGCATTTCACCCATGAGAGAAAGGTTAGTTGATATTCCTGAAAGAAAGACCCCGAATACTAATTTTTTCAGAGATGTAAGGAAACCCTTCTGGAAGAAAAGAACTGCATTTGCAGGTCAGGTCATAAGTGCTCATTCTGATCCAGGAAAAACCGATATGGAACAAAGCTGTCCTGAATATTCTGTTGAACTCCAACTAGAAGTGGTAAGATGTCCCCACAGTCGTTTTCAAATGTCAGATGGAAAAGTAGCGATATTTACAAAGTTCTTGGGGGAAAAACATGACCCACGCTATTGCTACTCACTGAAGTTAATATTCCCAAATACGAAAGCCCTCAGGAAATATAATGCTCATGTATAAATTGGCATGTTTTCAAATGCAAGTAATAAAAAACCCAATGTCCAAGGGCCTAAACAATAGGCAGTTTTATAACCTCCCTTAGCAGCGGGGAGGCTGCCTCACAGCCAGGTGGCCCAGTGGCTCAGTGACGTCACCAGCCCTCCTCGGTCTCTCCATCGTTTGTTTGCAGCCATCTTCCTGGGGATGCCGGAGGACGCCGCTGATGCTTGAAAACAGGTAGCGTCGTAGTCAGGCGAATTAGAAGCCCCCAGTTTTCACTTGAAAACGACCAGGTGCTTTCTCGGGACTGACGGACTCGTGGACGATCAGCGCTGCGGGCAGTCACCCCCACCCTTCCGTTCTCCAGCTGTGTGCCATGACGCGGCTCAGGCGTCATTTCCACACCTAAGTCCCTCTCTGCGCTCTGATAACACCCGCTCGTCACTCAGCGTGTGGGGTGTGCTGGAACCCGGGAGGGTATGACCCTGGCTGTGTACAATGAGGGAGATTTGGTTCCTGAAACGTTTTTCTGAAAACTCAGTGCGTGAGCGTTGCCAGTGGTTCTCTCATGTTCCTCCCGGCCTGCCACGAGGCTGCGGCAGGGGTCGCCCACGGGCGTGGGTCCTGGACTTTGAGGAGTGACTGCTCTGGTCCCACCGTGGCCTCGGGGGACTTCAAGGCACTCTGGATAGGACGTGGCACGGGCTTTGATCCGGTTCCCCCGCGTCCCTCTGGTAGGCCTGTGGCCCAGCAGAAAGGCAGGGCGGGCTCCATCCAAGGGAAATAGGTGCCGTTCAGATCCAATCGGGAGGCCGTCTCCCCTACACTCAGATGTGAGACGCGTTTTCTGGGCTGCTAAGTATTAAACGTCATTCTGCACGAGAGGTGTCTTTGAAAATGCCAGACATGAAACTTTCTGCTGCAACATGCTGCCTGTTAGGCCTGATGTCTGTCTGCACAGAAGCAAATTGATGAGGCTGCTTCTGACATTGTCTGACATCACTGGGAATAAATAAAGTGTGCATTCTGGTCATTCGTAATTATTAAAGTGACATTGGGAGACCTTTGGTGGGCATAACACACACAGTCATGACACTCTGCCCCCCCCCCCCCCCCCCATGCCCAGGACACGTAGAATCTGTAACAGGGACAGTCCCGCTCACCTCCAAGGACTGTTACAAGGGTGAGACGCAGAGCGTATGCAAAGGCCTTGGCACAAGTTAGCGCGCACACGCTAAGGCGTGACAGCTGCCACCCTGAGCTGCTGGGGTTGCCTAGGGGTCTGCTCACAACCCACATCTCAGTCAGCAGACTCCCTAGTTCGGGGGTTCAGAGAAGTCTTGGGGGGGTACCCCGGATGTCACAGATCTGCCCCTTCCAGGTTGTGCAGCTGAGGTTCACGACACAGCTGTTGGCTTAACAAGTGACCCCCCGAGCGGCAGCCAGGTGCCCGCACAGCGGCCAGTGGTGGGACAGCCTGTCTTCTGTCCCGTCCGTTACAATAACACAGCAAAGGAGACTCTGGCCAGGAAATGAGTTTTATTTCACAGATTTTGTTGAGAACACGCTAGCCAACTGAATTAAAAGGGATATGAGCAATCCGCACATGCCGTTCCGGGTGGCATCCCAAAGAGAACAGATGATACAAATTCCGACACTGTTTCACGTCAGACAAACATCCCTTCCGCTGGGAAGTGAGGGCGTGTGTGTGTCTGTGTGTATTTCTTATAAGCTGCTTTATTCTCTATAAATAAAACAGCCCAGCATGAGAAAAAAATAAAAAGGAACTAGCCAGAGGCAGGATGTGCTTTTTTTAAATTTTTATTATTATCCTGTTTTTTTTCCCACAAACACAGAGGCAGCTTTTGTCACCCAGGTGCAAAGGAGGTCACTCCTCATTGTTCCCACACCTGCCGTCTTTCAGAATGAACGCGGCCCCCGCCAGCCACGGAGAGCTTCGGTCTCTCTCAAGAATGACCTGACCATCTCCTGTGTTTTGATAATGAGTCTCAATAACTAAGGTGCCCTGTCCAATTTCTGCTGTGCTTTGTTTTGCCCAGCCACTTCCCTCCCGTTTTGCTGTTTTCTCAATGCTCACACTGAAACAATAGCTCTGGACACGCAGGCCAGAATGCGAATAACAGCTGCATTGTTCGTGAAACAAACGTGACGCACTCATGAGACGGACTTAGAGCCTTGAATCGCCAGCCGCCCTGATTATGTCAGTAAAATGCAGTGTCACAGCAGAGAAAACAGCTACTTAATCTATTAATTTAGCATCGTTTGCTGCCAGCCGGAATAGGAATATAATCTGGGCTTTTAAAAAAACAGGCCGAGGACTAGTAAGAGTTTTCATGTGCGCTGGCCTCCCCCGTCCGTCTCCCAGCTGTCTTTCTGCACGTCCTTCTCTGTGTATCCTCCCTCCTGGAAGGGCAGGCCTCGGGGACGCGCGTGGCCCCAGACCTGGGCTGCCACCCGCGGGATGCTCAGCCGGGGCTGGGGAGGGCCCGGGCGATACATCGTGGAGCGCACGTGCCTGCCCACGGCGCCCCTGCGGTTGTTTGCTTGCGCCTTCTATGCTGAGGAAATGGTTTCAGATTTTTAGTTGTCCTAACACATAAAATCCAGATACACACAGTGATGGCTACAGTGTTTAACATACCTTTTATTACAATCTAAGCTCAGAAAGCACGCGACTCTTAAGCCTCCAGCTGGATGAACTTTCTCAATCTGCAAACACCTGCACAGTCGGTACTTGGGTCTGGACACAGAAGAATCCGGAAGCTCCCCGGCGCCTTTCCAAGATCACCCCGTGCCTCCTTCCCCAAGGCAAACGCGCCCCCAAGGTTCCTTTTCCCTGCTGAAGGAGAAATGGTGTAAACCATGTAAACTTGACGTGAAAGGAATCCCACAGTGCGTGTTCCCTGGGGGGCTGGCGGTGGCCAACTTATGGGCGTGGGACTCACCCCGGTGGCTGTGTGTAGGTGACACTGGATCTCACTGCTGCTCAGTAGTCCGTTGTGTGAACAGACCATGGTTCATGGATTCTGTCTACGGTTGAGAGACCGCCACTCCCAGGCTGCGTCCTTATGAACCACGCAGCTGTGTGTAGGCTCTTGCACACAAGCATCCCCCTTGCCGGGCCAGAGGGCATGTGTGTGGAGGACGTATGTTCAACTTCAGCAGGTACGGCCAAGAAGTGTCCCACGGTGATCATACCCACAGTTCTTTAATTTTACCAATAGGGACTCTGGTTGCTCCACATGCTTGCCAACACGGGGTACTTTCTGCCTTTTTCTTTCTCTATGAAGTTGTGGTATTATCATCTCATTGGAGTTTTAGTTTGTATTTCCCTGATGAGCAGTAATAGAATGGAGAACGTTTTCATGTACCTCTTCGGCCATTTGATTATCCTGTGCGTGTGTGCGTGTGTGTGTGTGTGTGAAATGCCTGTGGAAATCTTTGCCCAACTTCTGTTAACCTTTTTGTCTCTTCCTTACTCATTTGTAGAAGGTGTGTCTGCATTCAGACACAAGTCTAGGTCGAATATATTTATTGAAAATATCGCCCCCCTTTCCTCTCTCATGATGACGTCTTCTCATGAACAGAATTTCCTCATTTCAATGAAATCGAATGTATCCACCGCTTTCTTTAGGATTAGTGCTTTTGGTGTGTCCCTTTCGCATTTCGGTCAAGACTCTATCGGGAATTAAGTTTCCTAGAGAGCGTGAAGCAGGGATGAAATCTCTATGAGCAGGGACCTCAGCTAGCCGTGCCCTTCCCCGCAGCTCTGGGGTGACACCTGTCTCATCAGTCACCTGTTCCTGCGTGTGTGACCTTTCTGGATGGTGTTGAAGTTTGTTGAATGCTTTCCTGCAGTTTTGGGGTGATCACATGATCCTCTCTTGGCATTCTGTCGCTGTGGTGAAGTACGTTGACTTTTTTAAAAAGATTATTTATTTATTTATTTTTGGAGAGAGGGTTACAGGCCGGCACTCAATCCACTGAGCCACACCAGCCCAGGTGTGGGGTACGTTGACTTTTGAACACTGATTTGGGATAAACCCCACTGGATGGATTATCCTTATCACACACTGTTGACTTTTTTAGGTGAGATACCCCGGAGGAATGTTGCGTCTCTGTTCACAAAGGATAATGGTGTGTAATTTATTTTTAATGTCTGTGTCAGGCTTTGCTTTAGGGTTATCAAGACCTCAAAAAGTAGTGGAGGAATCTTCCTTTTTCCTATATTTGCTACGAGTTTATGTAAGATTAGTACTGTTTCTTCCTGAAATGTGTTCTAGAAGGTATGTGTGCCTGAAATGTTCGTGGCATGAAGGTTTTTTTAAATTAAGAATTCAATGTCTTGCCTGGATTCTGTGGCTCAGTGGATTGAGCGTCGGCCTGCGAGCCAAGTGTCGCTGGTTCGATTCCCAGTCAGGGCACATGACTAGGTTGCACGTCAGGTCCCCAGTTGGGGGTGCGAGTGAGAGGCAACCACACAGTGATGTTTCTCTCCCTCTCTTTCTCCTTTCCCCTCCCTCTAAAAATAAATAAAAACAAACAAAAAACCAAACAAACAGATAAATAAATAAATTATTTAGAAAAAAAAGAATTCAATGTCTTGAGTAGAGATGACTCTGTTTGGACTTCTCATTACTTCTTAGTTTTGTCAAGTTGTGCATTTCAGGCCATCTGATCATTTCCTGTAAGTTGTGGAGTTTATTATATTAAGTTGTTTCTCACATTTCTCTAACATTTTTTTTTAGATTTATAGGTTTTGTGGTGATATCCTATTTGTCATTCCTCACGTTTGCAACCTGTGTTTTCTTTTCCCCTTGATGAGTATTGTTATTAATTAATATTCACTGACTGGCATTTTATTAATATATGCAAAGGGGAAACCCTCGGTTCTATTCACTTTCCTGCACAGCAGACCACCCAGAGGGAGTGGCCTGCTACAGCCCGCGTTTCCGCTCTCAGGCCTCTGTGGTTCAGACACGTCAGCCCAGGTCTGCGGGGACTCCCACGCCTCCGCGCAGGCTGGGCTGCCACGGAGGTGTCCGTGGAGCCGTGGTCTCATCGGATGGCTCGGCCGCGGGAGAGCTGGGGCTGCCGGCAGATCCAGTGACTCTGGAGTTGGGGACCGCGGAGTTGCGGTCCGCGCTCGCTGGTGGCCAGGGGCCCTCCTCGGTCCCTTTGCCCGCGGGCCTTTCCACCAGGTGGGCGGCTGGTGAGCTGAGAGCTGGCTGCCGTCAGAGTGAGCGAGCAGGAGCGGACGGGAGCCGGGTCTTTCTTCAGCGCAGTCTTGGACGTGATTCCCATCATGTCCCCTTTCTCTGCTCCCAGCCTCTGCACCACCAACTGTCTGAAAGGGCCTGAGTATGGCGCGTGCACACGTGCCGTCCCGTCGCACAGCTGTCTGTAGCGGGGTGGCTGGCCCGGCGCCACTGAAGTCATCAGGGCTGGGTGGACTTCTTTCTGTTTTACTGTCGTCTTCAGGCTCCTTGTTTCCAAGCTCTGATAGATGGTTCCTTCGCGGAAGAGTGTTTTTTATACATTCTGCCTCAGGACTTTTAGCATCTGTTTCTACATCTTAGCAACAATGTAGATTTAATGGCACAGCAAACGGTAACAGGAAGTTAGGAAAAAGCGCAGCTCCCCCCACCCCCACCCCCACTGTTCATCGCACTGACCACCTTCCTGAGACCCTGCGGACGGGCCCTAAAAACCATTCCAGCAGAGCAGGGGGTCCTGAGCAGTACACTCTGAAGGCACCACCATCATCCAGAATTTAAATCCATTCATTACTGTCCCTGTTCACGAATGCGCCTTTCCATCCTCCATGTCAAATCTAGACATTGCCTGAAGTGGGTGTTCCTGTCCGGTTTCCCTGCGCAGAGAAGTCCTACGCGTGCACCCCTTGGCTCCCTGAGACTCCCTGAGGCTCCCAGTCGGGCAGCCACCCTCAGGGTCCCTCTACAGAGGCAGCAGGGCCATGAGGGGAAGAGAAAGTGCCCCAGGGTCTCGGATGTGGCTCTGCGGGCAGGAGGCGGGTGGGCCAGCTGGGCCATCCCCTGCTGATGCAAATCAAGAGACTGCCTTTCCCGCCACCAGCCGCCACCACCGCTGCCCCTGGGAGGTTGACTGTCTTCAGACTCTGAAACAGGTTGTGGTTTCCTCCCAGTCAGCGCGCAGCGGGGAGGCCCGGACCCAGCACCGCGCACTGGCCAGGCGCCGGGCCAGGAGCAGCCCAGGCCAGTCCAGAGTTTCCCCCGAGCCAGAAGCCAGAAGCCAGGGCCGGCTGGCCTGGGCTTCCCCCTGTTCCGGGCAGGGATGGGTGGGCCAGGGCCGCCTTCCTTTGTGAGAGTGTGTGTGTGTGCGTGCGTGCGTGTGCGTGTGTGTGTGATTTGGAGGCTGCATGACTATGAAACAGTGAAAAGGTGCAGAATCCGGGCAGAGGCAACTGGAGAACATAAATGATCAGAGACGAAGAAAACAGAGACATGGATGAAATCAGAGATGTCCTCGGCGTTCATTTTCTATTGTGTGTGACAAATTATCACAAACTCGGCGGCTTCGAGCACCCGTGCCCCCGGTTGGCATGTCACGCTATGTCAGTCTGACATCCGGGCATGGCTTACCTGGGGTCTCTGCTCAGGGCCCCCGCGCTGGCAGGGCCTCTGGGCCCTCTGGCTGGCTCAGGCAGCTTGTTGACAGAATTTGGAGCCTGGCAGCGCGGGACTGGGCCCCAGGACTGGACTTCTGGAAGCTTCCCTGAGGTCCCAGCCCCATGGCCCTGGCCCAGCACGCACTCGCTTCTGCAAAGCCAGCTGGAGAGCCTCTCCCCAGTGGGCATGATGAGGGGTCTTGCAGACTGTAACCTGATCAAAGGGGCCACTGACCCCACCCAGGCACCAGCTGTCTGCCCCCCACTCAAGGGGCGGGGTTGGTAGGGGCCCGCCCGCCGGGGGTGGGTGTCTTGGGGGCCTTCTTAGAATTCTTCCTGCCACAGGCAATAAAATCAGGTGGTTAAAGAAAAACCACTTGGACTAATCAAGAAAACAGCAAGTAGACATTATTTGGGAGAAAGGTCTCCATGCGCAGCCTCTGTAAAGTGGAGAACTAAACCAGACCTTGTCCCATGTGGGTCGTTGCAAGGCTGACTAGGGTCATGCACGTGACAAGCTTCTGCAAAATGAACACTGCTCTGTAGTACAAGAAAATTAGAGACCATCTGTGTGTGCCTCTGCGTGTCTGTGTGTGCCTGCATGCGTGTCTGCACGTGTGTCTGCGCATTGCACGTGTCTGCCTGTGCATTGCATGCATGTGCCTCTGTGTCTGCACGTGCATCTGCGCATTGCACATGTGTCTCTGTGCGTCTATGTGTGTGCATGTGTGCCCACATGTGTGTCTGTGCATTACACAGTGTGTGCCTGTGCACTACACGGTGTGTCTCTGTGCGTCTGCATGTGTATCTGGGAATTGCACGTGTGTCTCTGTGTTGAGTGTGCATTGCATGTGTGTGCCTGTGTGTGCATTGCGTGCCCATGTGTGCAGTGGAACACTACATCACATGCTCCCCGCCCCCCCCCCCAAGCAAGCCCCTCACCTTTTCTGGCTCCCAATGCACATTTGTCTCTTCTGGAGCCGTCACATCCATTCACCCTGAATCTCTTTTGTACTTTGCCTCTATTTCCCACAATTTAGAGCTTGCACCCTAGTCGTGTTTGTGTCCACTTCGGTGTCATCAAAGAACATAGTGAAAATCATTCTGTCATCAGAGCCACGCGGTGCAGGGCCAAGCAGGGTCACCACGCAGTGGGAGGGGCTGCCGCTGGCCTGGAGGGGCCCCGCGAGCAGATGTCCCCCGATTCCTGCACCAGTGTGTGCTGAGTGACCGCAGCCAACGCGGAGAACCCCAGGCGGGCGCCCCTCTGAGGTCTCTGCCTTCCTGGGGCTGCTTCTGGGTGCCGGCGCGGAATCCCACCTGGGCCTCACTGTAAGACATACAGCCGAGCACGGACGTGCTTCAGACGTGCGCAGCGGGGAGCAGGGCCTCTCAGGGGTCTGCATGTGCTGGTGGCTGCTGGCCTCACAGGTGGAGTGGGAGCCGGCCGGCAGGCAGACCTCGCTGTGCGGTGTCTTCTGACCACGCCAAGGGGCGTGGGGTGACGATGCCGTCAGCTGAGCAAAGGCTGCCGGAAGGCTTGCTGCTCCTGGTGTGAAATCAGTAGCAGTGGTGGCACCCTAAGTTGCCCAGATGAGGGAGTTACAGGTGACCCAACATGAGCCTGTCACAGGCTACGGAGCATTGTTGGCAGCGTTCTCCTCCTCCGGACCCCCGGAGGGCCGCCCTGTGCTCAGGCGCACACACCCTCGGCCTGCCGTCTGGAACACCCGTCAGCCCCTCTAGGCTGGGACGGAGACCCCGCATGGTCGGGGTGTTGCTTGTGAGTGAGGGGCTGCGGGAGCTCTGGGGAGGCCGAGTAGGGGAGTCTCAGGCCGTCTGCCGGACCCTGGCTGGGCCTCACCTCCCACAGAAGCGCAGCCAGGAGCGCACCAAACCACCACGCTCTCCTGCTGCATTGCGGCCTCATCCCCAGAGACCCACGCTGTGGCCCGTTTCTTCTCCCCCAGCCAAGACCACTCACACACGGAGAAAGCTGCGTCCCCGGCTGCGCGCCTCTGTGCTCACGGGCCTCGTGTTTCTGTGACCGTCGGAGCCCGGAGGACCCCCGTCTGCCTGCCCCCGGCCTCTCCCAGAGCCCCGCCAGGACCAGGGCCCTCTCCCCTCATCTGAACTCCTGCAGGGCCGTTGTTTATTTTTGCAGGTTGTAAATGGCGGAGAAGCCACCTCAAATTGGCTTAGCGAACGAGGATGTTTATTGGCTTCTGACCCTGGCGAGCCTAGGGGTTAACTCGGTCTTCCCGGGAAGCTCAATCGGGCTTTGTTCTGTTCGGCAAACAGTAGGGTCTCTGCTCCCTGGCCGGTCTCATCCCCGCCTGGGGCACAGGGCAGAACATTCTTCTAGCTTAGCTCAAAGGCCATGTCCCAGCCAAAATCAATAATTAAAGAGTTATAGGGCCCTGAGCGCTCTCTGCTGGGTCACTTTATTTATTTATTTCCTCTGTCTATAAATGAGCAGATCTCGCCCACGTATGATCAGAAGGTCTGGATGCCGGAAAATGCCCCGATGATTTCTGTTATTAATGACTGAAAGTGATAGTCGCTGATTAACGAGGACTTTTCTCTTCTAGGACTTACAGCAAATGAGTCTGTGTGACTTCAAAGGGGTGGCATTTTGTGAGAAGGCTCTGTGGTCTCGGTGCATGACTCACAGAAGGAATGACAGTACGCCCCCCCAACATCTCTGCAAACACGCCTGTGTCCCGAACACACACAGCAAACCGCCCGCCTAAAACACCCAGACAAACCCTGGGCCGCAGCCTGAAGACCTGTGTGGCGTCTTCCTCCAAAACCCGAAGCGTGTGACAGTTTCCTTACAGCGTCTGCTCTGTGGGGCTGATTGCCTGTCTCATTCCGGTTTACGAGGAGGAAAGAATTCATTTTGCTGGATTTCTAGGAATATTTCGTCGTCGGCAGCCGTCCGTCTCGAGAGACGATGGTGTAGCTTCTTAAGAGTCTATCTGCACCGCCGAGAATGGTTGTGCAGTCCGACTCGGGAGTGACACGGTATCTGTCTCCTCCCGTGTTGAATCGACATCTTGCGATGACACTGGAGTGTCCTCTCCAGTGAAGCTGAAGCTACAGAGCCTGGGCAGGGTGATATGGAGGGTCTGCTGTTGCCCATGCAGCAGACCCTCTAGGAATATTTAGTTTGGTGAAATGAGGTCAAAGCATGTGCCCAAATCACATTTATTCCCGGTGTCAGAAAAATGGAACTGACAGCCACAATTCAAATAACTAAAACCATTCTTTTTTCTGAAGCAAAGAAGAGCTCTTTCACTTCGGCCAGTGAACCGAGCTGGAGTGGTAAAGGAAGAAAGTGCTGGCGTTTCGTGTTTGCTTTGAAAAAACACTGATCTGGGGGCGCATCCGCCCTTCACGTTGTGCCCGCTTCGGACGGGCCTCCTTTGTGCGGCACCTCCACGGTGGAGCCGGTCTGCCCTTGGCCTTCGGACCTCCCCAAGAAGAGGGGAAATGGCGGAAGAGAGGAAGTAGGGGGAGCAGCAAACAAGGAACAGGATGGCACCCAATCCAACCATGTCAATAACTGCACTGAAGGCAAACAGTCGGAACCCCTGGCCAGGGCGTCCCCTCGAGGCTCCTTGAAATGCCCTGTAGCCGCGCCTGAAAGGGCCTGGTGGGGGACCCAGGGCCTGCCTGCCCCCTGCGGTGACGCTTGTGTTTGCTCCAGAAGGAAAGCAAGCCCCAGATTCCTTCAGCCACCCCTGCTGTCCGCACTGCCCTCCCGCCCCCACCAGTGCAGACCTGTAGAAAGAGCCGGACCTGCGCCCGGCCTGGGCTGCGGTCCCAGTGCTGCCTCCACGCAGTGGGCAGAGCTCCGCGCTGGGCCGTGCCTCTGTGCTCCCCCGCTTCCTGTCACCCGAGTCCTCGTCCGGAAAATGGCTGTGCGGATATTTTTCTTACAAAACACTCCGGGCTGTTTTTAGGACAGAATAATATCCAACGATGATATATGGCATTTTATACTCGATAAGCACTCTGCATGCAGATCTCATTTAGTCCTCATGCCAAGGAGGCAAGCTTTGTTATTATTGCTGCGTACATTTGTAAATGAAGGTCACGGAACTTTCTCAAGGTCAGATGGATAGTGAGCAGTAAGCTGGGACCTGCCCTGACACTTTCATATTCCAGACACTCACACAACAGGAGGGGATTAGAGAAAACCTGTGCAGCGCCTGCCCACCGGATCCATGAGGTAGGGGGAAGGAATTGTGTGCAAACTAACTTACCCCCAAAGAGGGATTTCTTCAGAAGCTTCCAGAACATATCTAGAATCTAAGCTTCGCTAGACTGCACAAGAGCCGGAGTTCCAGAAAAACACCAGGAACAAGAGGCCCACCCCACTGAGCTCTCTTGGGGTGAGCCACGCCCCTGCCCCGGGTCTGTTCGGTCCTTCATTTGTGTCTCTTGTCAGACTTCAGATCTTAAACTTGGCCTCGCAACCCCTGGCTGTGCACAAGTAGCAAAGACATAGCAGATAAAATCCAGGGCACGTGGGAATATATTACTCACCAAAGAAGAACACAGGCTGCATAAAAGGGACATCACGATACGCTAAGTTCCAGCTGCGGAGCATTTTTAACAAGGTGACAGTGTTTTTCACTCACTGTCCCACATGAAATTTTGTAGACGCGTTGCCATGAGATTTACTCTCAAATTCTCAGCGCCTTCGTGTTTCCAATAGAATCTACCCGGGACAGGAGTTTTATATAGAATACTGATCCTCCATGTTGAATATCAGACTGACCCACACATCAAAAATGGGTGGATTTATGGGGGATTTTTTGTAAAAAAAACAAAACATATATAACTAGTAAATGAAAACTAGACTATAAAAGAGTAATGATATAATTTAGAAAATTCCCAAACGGGCATCTGCAAATACATGGTGACAGAGATGGCAGTTCCAGGAGCCTTCACCCTCCCCTCTCCCCGTCCCTCTGTCCTGTGGATAAAGACGCTTGGGACTCAATCGAGATTCGGGGCCTTCCTCAAGTGCCCTTGGGCAGCCCTCGGCAGGAGGATGGAGCCCCCAGCAGCCGAAAGGCGCAAGCCCAGCGGGCCTAGGGGTCACAGCTTGCCCTGGGGAAAAGATTCCACAAAACAGAGCTGTAGGTATTGGTATTGCATCGACAGCCATGCAGATCGATAAGAAGCACATCCAATTGTTGGTGAATACATGGGTAGAATCGTGAGTACACATTTTCACAGGAATAATGTTATTAGTAAATAAGGTGGAAAACTCTTCATTCCCAGGAGCATTCCAAGGGCATAATTAGGTCTTCTGTCCCCTGCAGGAAGTGATTAGGGACATTCTGATCTGTTTACTTGCCCTTGGGAGCTTCCTGAGAGGAGCGAATCTACCTACTAATTATTTTCAGTCAAGGAGCCACATTGCATGTTAGGAAAACAGCCAGAAAAATTGCACTATCAGCCCTAATAGAGCCGTTACGCAGTAATATTTGAAAGTTATTAGAAACATGGAAATATTTCTACCTGCATTTCCAGTGAAAGCATGAAGGGCGATGAGAAGCTCAGGGCTGAACAGGACGTCCCCGGCGAGTGAACACAGCTGCGTGAACGTGGCCCGTCTTCCTGGCACCGTCCTCAGCCCTGGGTGTGGGATGACGTGGTGTGGGCACATCAGCTGAAAGGGGCCGTGGGAACGTCATTTAGAAGACAGGCGCAACTAGAGGAGAATGCGGGGAGACCTCTGCGGGAGAGGCCAGGGGTCAGCCGGTCGGCATGGGGTGAAAGCAAACCACTCAGTAGGGGCACCTGGGGCTTTGATCCACTCACCTGGGGCCTTTGATCCACTCACCTGGGGCTTTGATCCACTCAGGTGCATTCCCTGCCAATGCAGGCACGTGTTTCGAACTATGAGAACCAGGAGAAAAGGCTTCCTTGCACCGTTGGATGCGTTCCTGTCTCCTCCGCATGGGGCAGGCATCAGTGCCCCGGCGCTGGCTGCCTGAGGAGGGGTGACCGAAAGACAGGGCCAGCTGCTCCCAGGCTGGGATCAGAAGCCACCTGTCAGCGCTCCCAAATCACACCGGGGCCTCTCATCACGCCGCATCACCGCCACCATCTCCCTCCTTTGAAGCTGAAGGGTCCTTCTCCCCGCCCCCTCCCCTTTCCTGAACCCTCAAAGCCTCATCCAGACATCCAGGTGCCGTCTGTCCGTCCGTCCGTGGGAAGGACTGAGACCGTCACTGCCCTGTTCTTCGGACCAAAGGAGCTGAGACCCTAAATACAAAAGGAAAGGAGACTTCCAGGCAGACCTGCCTGGGTCTCATGGGAAGTCATCTCCCGAGGACCTGCCGACGGGTGTCTCTCTGCGGTCACGGCTCAGCTCCTTCCCAGGCCGAGGGCCCCAGGTGCTGCCTTCCAGGTGAGTGGGTGGCGGCCCCTGCGTCTACAGATTGGGCTCCAGGAAGGTGGATTGTGCCATGAGGCGACTCCCAGTGAGGGGGCCACACATCAAGGGACAAGGGTCCACATGTCTGGCCTGCTGGTCCCCAAGCCAATGTGTGATGTCCTTTTGAACATTAATCCATTGGCTCATCTCCCATAGCCAGCGCTAGGGTGGCTTCTGAGCCAGACTGTCTTTTTTTTTTTAATCCTCACCTGAGGATATGTTTATTGATTTTTAGAGTGAGAAAAGAGAGAGAGAAACATCCACGTGAGAAAGAAACATTGATCAGTGGCCTCCTGTATGCACTCCAATCGGGGATCGAACCTAGAACCTAGGTGCGTGCTCCACAGCATTTTGGTGCATGGATGACGCTCCAGCCAACTGAGCCACCCGGCAGGGCTATCACTTCTGTCTTTGCCTTTCAAGACCTGTCTGTTTCAGTAAATGCTCTCCCGATGCTCTGTGTCAGACTGGACTCCCAAAGCAGATCCTAAGACAGGACGTGAGTGCCAGCCGCTTGTCTGAGAGGCCATCTCACACAGCAGCAACAGGGCTGGGGAGTGAGACCAAGGAGAGACAGCCCCCCGGAATGCCTGCTGTGTGCCAGGCCCTTTTACATGCATGGCATCATGGGATCCCGCCTGCAGCCCTGAAGTGGCACCTATCACTGTCCCCATTTACAGATGAGGACACAGAAACTTAGAGACCCTGGGTCACACGGGAGGTGGTACCCTGGGGCTCCTCACTGCCTGTCCTGTCTGCGTCAGAGGAGCGTAGCAATCCTGGCCCCAAACGCTCCCCATGGTGTCCCCTGGCAAGCGTTCTAGGACTCATGTCAGATTCCAGCAACTCTAGAGGTGGGGTACCTGCCTGCCAGCGGAAGAAGGGGTGACTTCCAGGTGCGAGAGACCATGTGGAGATCAGCCACGGGGAAGTGGGATGCTCGAGAGCTGGGTTTTCCTCCGCACAAGGATTCTTAACCCCGGCTCCAGGGACAGATCCGGGGGGCAGTCTCTGAACCCCTTGAGGTGGCCTGTGAAGTTGGGTGCACTTGTCCGCAAAGCGGGTTCATAATTTGCATTAGAGTCGTACCTATCCGCGACCAGATGTTTCGAACCCCAGCCGTCAGCCGTCCCAGCGCGGACACGGAGGGGCCGGGCCCCTGGGACGCCTCTGGAAACGGCGAGGCCCGTCTGGCCCGTCCTTTGGAATGGCTTGACTGCCTCGGGCTTTGGTTTTTTTTTTTTAACGTGGTCTGCTTTTAATTTCACGTTTTTGTCTTTTTTGCTACCAGCGTTCATGAGCCAGCCTGAGTTATTTTCTGTAGAGAACGCCGGGGAGGGAAACACAGTGTAATTTTATGAGCAAAGTGTTCCTCCACCTCCTTCATTGGTTTTCCCACTTTCCCCAAAAAGGGATAATTTCCTTATCAAATTTACGTTCTTTCACGGACACACAGTCGCTGCTCTTTCAAGCGAGGGGACATGCTTCTTTCAGGGGCCTGGCACGTGCAGATTATGCCTCTTCAGTGCTCAGGCTAGAAAGGAAACCTATTAAGGAAGTGTTTATGTTCAAAGTAGGTATTCTAAAACAAAATGCTTCTTTAAAAAATAATTCCCCGAACAGCTCTTAACAGGTCCTGATTAAAAGGTCTTCTTGTTACGAGTGTGAAAAGCAACCCCAGTAGCTCTACTCCCTGCTGCTGGCTGGCCGGGGGCGGCACACCTGGGGTCTGGCTCCCCGAAACCTGCCAACAGCCGGAGGGGCTGTGATCCCTGACCCGATGACCTGTGACTGAGTGTGTTCCGCACAGGCCCGGGGCTTCAGGCGTCCCGGAACGGACGAGGTACGCAGCACGAGGGGCAGGAAGGAAACAGCCACACGGCAATGACACATTTTCCCAACTGGAAATCATGCCAGTGTGGCCCACAGGGTCCATTCGAACCAGGGACTGGGCTCTGTCTGTGGCCCGAGGGGAAGCCAAGTGTCCTCCGTGGGGGAGCCCCTCCCCAGCTGAGAGGGACAGCAAGACTCACGCCTCCCGGAGAAATCAGGGGAGGAGAAATCAGGGGAGGAGCTGGCCCCGAGCCCGGAGGTGGCCACTGGGCCGGGAAGGGGGACTCTTATTTTCCCTCTGGTCTGGGGAAAGGCCATGGGTTTTCAGGCCAGGCCCAGTGGGCCTCTTGGTCAGTAGGTGTCCTGCCCTCAGAGAGGTGACAAGAAACCATGGCGTGGGGCGGCCAGATGAAATACAGGACGCCTAGTTAAATTTAATTTCAAATGAACAATGAATACTTTTTGGTATAAGTATGTCCCCTGCATGTGTGGGCCAGGCACGTCCCAAATAGCGTGTGGGACATGAAAAAATTATTGGTGGCTTATCTGAAACTGAAGCTCAACTGAATGTCCTGTGAGCCTGGCCACCCTAGCTCAGGGCGAAGGGGGCCCAGACAGGCCCCGGCGGACCGAGCCCCAGAACAGCCTTGGCGCCCACGTCGGGAGTGGCAGCTGGTCAGTGGGCGTGGCCAGGGGCGGGCCGCTCCGGGGCTGCACGTGCTCGCGGGTGCCTGCCTGCCCGCCTGCCACTCATTCCGTCCAGCCGTCGCCAAAGACAAGGGTTCCATTTTCAAAATTGCTACACCTATTTATGCAGGGGCACAGGCCTGAAAGTGCTGGAAAATTTCCCAACTAGCTGGAGCTCAGTAATTGCCCCGGAGCACTTGGACTCTCTCTTGGGTCTTTTATGCCATCAAAGCAAATTGGCAGCAAGAAGCCTATAATCCCATTTACATGTGTTTCGGGTTAGGAAGGAGTGGTGCAGATTTCGTTCTGAGCAGCATTGTGGTATTTGCAAGAAGAGCTGCGCTTCAGCTGGAATTAAGTTTCCATGTAATGAGAAAGTATGTGACGTTTCTGATCCGCTGTGTAAACCTTACAAGGAGGCAGGGTGCCCTGAGCGAGCAACAGGGAGTCCCCGCTGCGTTCCGAAGGTCTCTTGTCTGTACCTGGGGCAGCCCTGACTCCAGTGCTCCCTGTCATGGTTTCTGTTCCCTTGGGAACCATTTACTTGTCCATTCGGGACTGTTTGTCCAATATCCACTATGCAGGCTCTGAATGTCGCCGTTACGGAGAGTATGGTTCTTGCCCTCCGGGGGTACACATCGATTGTGGGAGACAGAGAACATACACAGTTACAGTACAGGGTGATAAATCTCTTACTCAACCCAGAAAGAAATCAGGGCGGCTTTCTGGAGGAGGTGCTATTTGGAGTGTAAAACTATGTGTGGGAACTCCTCTAGCGGATAGGGGAGGGAGGGAGGAGCGCGTGCCCAGGAAGAGTTTCATGCCGTTGGGGGTCCCACGGGGGCAGAGCTGGAGCAGGGGCGTGCTCCAAGGACAGGGCTCGTGTGCTGCGGACCCTCAGAAATGGTGTGCGGGGGGTGCGTGAGTGGAATCACTCCGTTTGTTTCAACTGAGACCCCGAGAAATGGATGTCCTGGTCAAAAATGGAGTCTGAGGCCGCAGGGCCACGTGTCCCTCTCATCCCACCCCCACACCGGATCGGGGTTACAGGAAAGGGGGCTGCAGGGGACTAGAGAAGAGTGGTGGACATGTGTGTGTCCCAGGCCCACCTGGGGGGTGGGTGGCCGAGTGTACACTGCGGGGACACAGAGGCGAAGCCCCTACCTGCCCCAGGGCGCAGGGGCTTCTCCGGGGAGCGATTTTCAACGAAATTGCACGTTCTAGTCAAGTCATTACACTTCCGTTAACGTTTCAATTACTGACTGGCAGGGGCACGCGTATTGTCAAAAGAGATCAGAATGGGGACAGGGCAGGATGTAAATCCCATCCCGGGGCAGGGGGACCCTCAGCCTCTTACAGCAAATCGAAGAGACAGCAGAACCCAAAGAAACAGGAACGTGTTAGATCCATGAGTTACGCTGCTTTGGGACAGTGGGTACAGACAGGCAGGTCCCCTCGCCCCCTGCCTCTGGGGAAGGGAGGGTGGCTTTATGTAGACACAGAGAGGGGTTCTGGGAGGTCTGAGCGGCTGCTGGAGGCAGCAGGTCGTCCCAGCGGCAGCCTGGTGGTTTCAGTGGCTTCCTCTGGTGGTGGGGCAGCTGGTCTGATGGGGTGGCCGCAGCTCCCGAGGCCGGGAGACACCGGCTCCGCCCTGGTGAGGGCTGGGAACCGGGAAGGTGGAGCTGAGAGCAGATTCCAGAGATTTCCAGAAGAAAAGAGGTCAGTGGGAGCAGGGAGGGCGCAGGTGCCGACTGGGAGGGACACGAGGAGTGAAGATGTGTCTCCTCACTCTGGAGGGAGCAGAGGGACAAGCCACAGGCTGTGACTCAGCTGGGGACAGGCGAGGAGGAGCAGAGGTGAGGGCCAGAGCATTGGCTCAACCCACGAACTTGAGGTGCCCCGAGGGAGGAGGAAGCATGGGTCTGAAGCTTGAAAAAGAGATCTGGGCTGGCTTTGGAAGGGAGTAGCGATGCGATGAGCAGGCAGCTATTTCAGAAACCTTCGAAAGCGTGGCAGAAATCTCAAAGACAGAGTACGGAATTTACTTATACTTATTGTGTTATTTTAATCCTCCTCCAAGGACTTCATTTTCATTGCTTTTAGAGAGAGAGAAAGAGAGAGAGAGAGAGAGAGAAAAACATCAATTGTTTGCCTTCTTATAAGCACACCGGGTGGGAATCAAATCCGCCACCGAGGCATGTGCCCTGACCAGGGATGGAGCCTATGGCCTTTCAGTCTGTAAGGGGTGACGCTCCCACCAGTTGAGCCACACCGACCCCCCTTCGTCCTTTCGATTCGTTCTTCTTTTCTAGAAGCCTCAGTGAGGCTGAAAGGCTTCTCTTTTAGCCACTGAAGGACAGAAGATGGACATCTGACCTTCAGGGGCTCTGTCACCAGACAATTGGGAATTTGTGGCCGATGGTGTCACTCACAGCTCTGACATGGCCACTGTGCGGGGTACCCAGGGCCCCTCCTCTTGTCACCGGCCTAAGAACCCTTCCAGGCTCCCGGCTCCGTCACCTTCTCTGGTCCCATCAATACCAGCGCGCCCGTCTGCTCCTTCCTCAGCACATGCGCACAGGTCCGTAGGTCCCTGGGCCCCCCTGCCAGTGCTGTGTTTAAAGGGGAGACAGGGCTACTTCATGCAACTCACACCCCACGATCAGGGACTAGGGCGCCATTGGCATAACAACTATGTTGAGAATGGCACTCAAGATATGGCAGTAAGGGGGGGTTAGAATGTTGGGGTTCCAACAAGGGGTGAGTGTGGACTTATCGCCAGAGATAGAAAAGTGGGAAGCCGACACCACCCATTTCTCTTTTGAGTGAAGTTCAAACCAGCGAAGGTCAGGAAGGGCAGCTGGGCCTGGGGGTCTGCACCCCCCCCCCCCATGGAGACGTGTGTCTCCAGCAGGAGCAGGGCACCCAGGACTCGGCAGGGACCCTAGGCTCAGCACAGCGGCTTTTCAATGCTCCACTTTACAACCCGGTTATAAACCAGGAGGGGTTCACGGCATGGGGTACGGGCCTCTTCTCTCTGGGGAGGTAAGACAAGACCCCTGGGAATGGTTTACAGCAATTATGGGGGGCGTTCATTGGGGTTTCCAAGCCAAACACCCTTCTGTTACTAGAAAGAGAAGGGATGTTTATTTATTAAAGCATTTGCATGGCTCAGCGCGTCCCTGCGGAACCTCGCCCGTCCGCGCCGCGCGGCGTGGCGAGACCCGAAAGCCCCGAGCCCCTGGCATGTGAGAAAGGAAACGAAGCTACGGCAGAAGGGCTGCCCCCTGGCTCCCCACGCAGCCCGACTACAAAGGCGGGAGCCACCCTCTGACCACAGAGTTTTGCTTCCTTTTCAGAGATTCATTCCATGTGTGACCGGGGGAAACACACGGCGGAGCTTTGTGCATTGTGAGGCCCCGGACGGCAGCGAGGGCCGAGGGCCGCACGTGACTTTTTTCTGGTCTCTCGAGAAACTAGATACCTGGCCGAGCGTGTTGAATTTCCCATAGGAAGATCGCTTCTTCCTCGGTTAGAGGTAAAAACGGTTGCTTTGATGACGGCATGCCCAGGAGGTGCGCTGGCCTCTTTCCGGCTCCATCGGGCAGGCTGGCCTCTCCGGACCACCCACGGAGCCACCGGGCCCCACCTTGTGCAGAGGCGCAGCCATTCCACGGTGTTCTAGACACAGCTCCTCTTTCTCTGCAAATATAATAACACGTGTTGTCAGACCTTGGGGGTTACAGCGAGGAATCAGATTTGAGGGCGTAAGAGTGCCCTCTGAGATTTGTTATAAAATGCAAGGAGGAGCCATCCACGGACCTGGGTGGGATGGGGGTGGGATGCTCAGGCCTGCCAGCGTGGCCGCCTCCGGAGTGCAGGCGATGCGTCTTTTCGTATTTCAGACCTCAGCCATAATGGTTCCAGAGAACACAGAAGACATACTACAGTATAAAGGAGAAAACAGAAATTGTCCAGAGCCTCTCCACACAGATAATGACCATTTCAAAATATTATATGTATTTTTTCTTTTTAACGTAATTCAGACCATACACTATAAAAAGGTGAGCACAGTTAGTAAAGTTTAGGTCCTAAATAAAAGATGCCCCAGAGAGGCAATTTGTCCCTATATATCTGCAAAAAATTATATTAAGAATAAGCTCCACAGATATATAATCAAACTTTGTTTAGATGGATGCACAGGTGTGTTATTTTCTTTGCTCATCGTTTGTTTTTAAAATATCAAATCTTTTTTTTTTTTTCTTAGAGAATTTCTTCCAGAAGTAGACCCTTTAAAGAAATTCCTTTAAAGAAGGCTTGTTGCTAAAAAACTCAATCTCTGATAGCCCAGAAGATTTATTTTTGACTCGATAAACACGTGATACTTTATTGTCAAAATGCTCTTTGGGAAATGAGTCATTGAAAATAATTTTAACCATTAAATGTGTCCCCGGGCTCATGAAAACATCCTGCCATTGGATTCTGGTGACGGTCTGCAGATCACTAGCGACCACTGAGCTGCGCAGGGGGCAGGGGGGCTGCCTGGGGTGAAGTCCGAAAGGTTCTGCTTTGCGCGCCCTCTGAGTAGATAACTCTCCCGGGTTTGCGGTTCCAGGTTGGCAGCTGCTTCCCTCCGTGCTGTGAAGGTAGCGTGGCCCTGACCTTGGGGCCCATTGTTACAGCTATCGGCGGTTGCTTTGTGCTACGGTCTTGCCCCGTGGCCTGCCTTTAAGATGGTCTCTTCTGACTTCAGTGCTTTGAAATTTCTTTGTAGTGTATGTACCCACATACTCTTTGTATATGTTCTGCTTCAGAGTTATTGTGCTTCCTGAATCTGAGGATTTGTGTCTGTCATTAATTCCGGACAGTTCTGAACCATGCCCCCAGTGATTATGTCGCCCCCGTTCCTGTAAGTCTCCCCTGCGGGTTCCACGCGGCAGACCTGGGACGGTCCCACTGGCCCTTCCGTTTTTCATTTCCCATCCCCAGGCAACGTGGGCACATCATCGCAGTGCCAGGCACACCCAGGGAGTGCGTCCGCCACGTGGACGTTATGTCTTGTGTTTGGAGGAAGACAAGCAGCGGTGGTCATGAGTCAGTCCACTCACCTCCAGAGGACTGATGGGTACAAGCATTTGCAAATCATGAGTTTCTCTAGTACAGCCAAGGAAGCCTCCGCCTCTAGTGGCCCTGACATGACTGTGAGGACCGGCCACCAGGGAGGCCCGCTGGTCTCCTGACAAGCATGCCTTGGAAGTGGACAGTCACGGCGCCAGCTCTCCAGCAGTGGGGGTTTTGCGTCACGCCCTGTCCTTTCCCGTGCCCTCGCTCACGAAGGGGGCCGGCTGCCCCTGACCGGTTCGCGCAGTCTGTGGGGTGTGGGGGCGCCGTCAGGACCGTCCTTCCTCATGCCCACGCCTGGGGTCCAGGGCGCCTGGAATGCCAAGCACTGCTTTGCCAGATGAAGTCCCGGCAGGAGACGCTGGGGGTCGGCCCGACACCCCGCTGCCCACACATCTGCCAGGCCAGCGCGCTGACCCGCAGGGCCGGGGAAGAGAGAGTCTCAGTTTCCAGCGTACAGTTAGGACTGGTGTGTCAACATTCCTCCTGTCACCGGCCGGCTGTCAAGTGTCAAGTCTCTGTTGACTGATGGCATCAGCTCTCAAGGAAATTCAAGCCTGTGCAGAGCTTTGCTTTGTTTCAGGCAAGATGCCGCCCAGACGCGCTCCAGGCAAGGTGGGCTCTCCAAAGCCAGGACTCGGCCCCCCTCTCGCCGGGCCCCAGGTTGCTCCCCTGTGAAACAGGTCTATTGATATACATTTTTAATACTCTCCGCAGGGGTACCACCAGGGTTCAAAGGGACACATGCAAAGTCTGTCTTAAAATAAGAGCAGATACTCAACGGGTATTTACTCGTTAAAGCCCTTGTAACTTTCACTCTTAACAAAACCACCGTACCTGCCTGCCCCTGAGCGGCTCCGTGGCTCCCGCCTGCTCACTCCCTTGGCTGGAAAACCTGGGGCCCTGCTCCTGCCGTCCGATTGCTGAGCCTCCACCTCGTTCTCAAATCCTGGTTTCGGAGATGGTGCCTGTTTTCCCCTGGGAGTCCCCATCGCGGGTCTGCGCCGCCCTCAGGACTGTGGACCCGCCTGTCTTCCCCCGTCCATCCACACATCCATAGGGCACCCCCCGCCTCTGCCTCTCCTATCCCCCCGAGGGCTGCGAGCCCTGCTCCCCGCTTCTCCCTCATTCTCCCAGCGCTTGGGGTCGCTCCCAGGCCCCGCCAGGATGCTGTGTCTTCAGGCAGCAGGGCCTGGTGCCCTGCCACCAGCCAGCGGAGCACCGTGCTCAGGCGCCCGGAAAGCAGCCCCACCTGTGACTTTGAGCCGTGTGGCCACAGGAAGGAAAGTGTGCTCCTGGCCCCCAGGAGGAACTCTGAAAGCAGGTTCCCCAAACCTCTGAGGCACAGCAGTGCCTGCTGTGAGGGGACCATCCTGCCAGCCACCTCCCAGGGTCCATTGTCACTGCGGGAGAACAGGATCCAGGTGTCTGCTGATCTCAGGTCGTGAGGGGACTGGCTCCTGTTCTCGGGGTCCCCTCCCAGTTAACCCACAGAAGGGTGGCTTCGAAATGGCAGATGCAGAATTGGCAAACAACAGAAGTGTCTTGGCGGTTGGAAGTAATGTTCCTCTCATTGCTGGTGTCGAAGGCGGTGGTGATGTGTCCCTCAGCCCAGCTCCGTCTGCCTGGGTCCCTGTGCCCCGGTGCTTCTGTTCTGGCTGCTGGGACCTGCCAGCCTGCTCCGGTCCCAGCGGAGCAGGGAGCCCAGCCTCAGCCCCTCCCTCCTGCCTTGGGACTCAGGGGCCAGTAGTTGGACTCTGGCCTTGATCCTCATGATCAAACTTTCCCTTCTAGACCTGACTACAGACTCACAGTAATTTCCATCTTCCTGGGGAGACCCCAGGGACTTTCCAGAGCAAAATGGTGATGAGCTTTTAAGATGCAAATGTGTGTTGTGAAACCCTGTGAGGAGGTGTGAGGAGGGAGGAGACCTTCCTGGAAGGCAGCTCTGGCCTAGGACTTGTGAATGTGTCCTCAGGGTGATGAGGGGCCAGGAGGGGACAGATGTGGGTCTGTTTCCACCTACCTGTCATTGATCTGTAGTTCATTCAACCTGTTTCTAACTCACAAGGCTAACAACGGAGGCAGTGAGTACAGTCAGAACCTGGGGAACACAGCCCCCACCCCCCAAGGAAAGCCACATGTAAGGGGCTGCTGTTCCTTCCGGTCCTGTCCCCTCCCCCTGCCCATGCGTCCTGCCTGTTGTGCAAGGCTGCAGTGACCCCAAACAACTTCCTTTGGGTGTACGTGTGCGAGGGGTAATATTATTGGGAAAAACAGTAAAAGCCTGCTTTTGTGGAAGAATCAGAAATGGAAACTGTATGACACCCTCAGAAGGGAGGCGTGTTTGCCCACAAAGGGCATATGTGCAAGGCACGCGTGTGGGGAACCTGAGGGAGTGGGAGGACACAGACAGGCACGCAGCCACCACGTGGCCTTGGAGCAGGCGTGCCAGCGTGTCGGGAACTGAGGAAGTAGCCCACCAGGTAAACACCTTTCCCCTTCTGAGTTCAAGTTCCCCTTGGGCACGTCCCCCATGCTTGGGGGTTTTGGGTGGCACGGGCGTTTTGTCTTTGTAATTATGTGTCCTTCCTCAAGCTGAGTCAGCTCCTGGTCCCGTGACACCCGGACCCAGCTTCACGGAGAAGGAGACAGAGCTGCCCGGTGTTGGGGGCTCTGCGGGGCGCCTGGAGGACGGAGGGGCAGCAGAGGAACATTTCCCCCCAATCTGCTGCGGATCCCGCAGGAGCCAGCGCGCCCAGGAGCCGTCGACGTGCCCACCGGGCCGGCCTCCGGGGAGAGGGCAGGTGGACGGGGGCGCAGCGTGGCTCTGAGGTAGGGAGCCGTAGGTCTCAGCACCCATGCGTCCTGCGCCTAGAAATAGCCCTGGTGACACCGGGCATCTCTGTGTCTGCAGTCCTTTAAGGGAGGCCGAAGAGGCCCAGACGCCCAGAGGCCAATGACGAAAAGGCAGGACCGGCTCCGGAGGGCCACAGTCCAGGACACTGCTGGCTGGGCTGGAAAACGAGCTGTCCTTTGGAACGGAATCACGAGTTCCGTCAGGGCAGGCTCAGCTAGAGAGGGGAGGGCAAGTCCTCGGCCTTTGGCCTTACGACGCGGTCCAGAGCCCTGCGGGGGCCAGCCCAGAGACGCGGCAGTCAGGGCCGTGGGGCGCTGACCCACGCCGGGGGGGGGGGGGCAGGGGCCGCGTCTGTCCGCAGCAGCCTCTAACTGGAGGGCGGAGGGCGCAGCTGGGCGTGCACCAGGCGGCAGTTTGGTTCCTCTGCGCCTGCCGCAGCGACGGGAGGGCAAGGGTCTCAAACAGTGCAAGCCTCACACAGAAGTGGGTTTGGGGTGATGTTTTCATCATGCCCTCTCAACCCACGCCAGTCGTTTGGGGAAATTTGTGCCGCGTCGTTACTCCATTTGCCTGGGGCCGCGTCCCGACTGTGTCACACCCCCGGGGACAGCACACAGTGTCCTCAGGGGCTCTGGTGACCCACGGCTGGCCGTCCCAGGTGGACTCAGCCCTCCGTGGGACTGAGCCGCAAGATGGGAAGTGTAGTTAGACAAGGCGCCCAGGTGATTCCACACCTGCCCCCGTCCCTCCCTCCGTTCTGGGAAAGCAGGTGATTCAGACCCCCCCCCACCCCCCAGAGGGATCCATCGCACATTCCTTCATGTTACTAACATGAAGCATGATTGAGGCTGACGCCCCCACATCACAGGGGCGTCTCTGCACCCATGAGGGATGGCGGATTCCGAGGCGAGGGGCAGAGGCTCTGTGAGAAACAAGGCAGGGGGATGCTTCAGGGTCCAGGAGAAACCCCACAGTGACGTGACCTTGAACGGGGAAGACTCCGTGTAGATGGCTGACTGTGACAGAGGGCTGGAGGTGGGGGTGGCGCCTAAGAAGGAAAGGGGGCGCGAAGGAAAACAGGGTTGGCAGACAGGGACGCAGCCGTGACCCCAGGGCCGAGATCCGACCTCACTCAGGAGGACACAGCCGGGCTCCCCTGGGGCAGGGATGTTGCCATGGTGACGCACCATTGGCCTTACCACGGCTGTCCCTGGGGTCTCGGGAAAGCTGCTCATGGGGAAATCTCCCCTCAGAGGGCACCAGGTTTAGACAAAATCCCACCCCGGGGTGCTGGGGGAGGCGCCCGGCTGCCTCCGGCTGCCATAAGCGCAGGAGACTGGGCATGTCCTCCTGCCGTGTCTGGCCTGCTCCGCTGACAAAGCTGACTCTCATGCCAGCTGGCAAAGTAACCCTTTGGGGCTCATGTCCCTTTTCACAGAGCAGGCAAAAGGGGGGAATTAGCAGCTGAGAGGCTCCACATGTATGGTCATCACAGCCGGGCCTCACGCGTGTCAGGTTCGGAAGGGACTTCAAAGGTGCTGTGGGCTCCCACGGAGCGGTTGCCAGGCCGTGAGGCGCCGTGGGAAGGCCGCTAGGTGCTCCTGTCTGTGCTGTTGGTGGGAAGCACGCTCTTCTACCAGACCGCAGGGGACGCGTTCCAAAGACCCACGCGCGGGAGACTTTTCAAACGGGCGCTTCGAAAGGGCAGCCTCTTCCTACCTGGTGATGAAGTGGAGATCACAGGGAGCCGAGAAGCTGCCTTCCGCCCCGACTCCAGCCTGAGAGAAGGCGTCCGGGACAGAGAGGCAGAGAAAGGAAACCGAGCGGAAGTGCTGATGCCACCGGGGTCCGGGGTCCGCCCCCCCGAGGTCAGCTCCGGGTCCTCCTCGCCTTGGTTTGGCTGTTGGAGCCATTCAGTCCCTCCTTTCTGCTTCAGCTAGTTCAAGTTGGGTTTCTGGCAATGACCAGCCAAGACCACTGACCGTAGCCTTCCTAACCTAACAAAAAAAGAGGCAAGGATACCATTGGATCGTGTCTTCGGGACGGGGTTTCAGTGGAAGTTGATCTAACTTTAAATAGAAACGCCGGACATTTGTTGTTAATGAGTTTTAAGAAAAGAGTCTTTTGAAAGTGAGGTCTTGAGCTCTGCCCCATTTCTTCTTTTTTCTTTCTGAACAGAAAAATAGGAAGGAAGGAAGAAGGAAGGAAGAAGGAAGGGAGAAGAAGGAAGGAGGATCTTTCTTACTAATCAGAACTGACATGGCATTTTTAAGCTCTTCAGAGGTCTTTTCAAACATGAGCAGAAAGTAAAACATACAACTCTATTAGCATATATAAAATTTCTAATCTTAACATCCATATCCACTGAAATAATTTTACAAGACACTCAGAGGTTTCTTCTTTGTCTTCAGGGTCAGATATTTTGAGCTGCATTGGCGTTAGGTTTTGAAGCTCAAATCTCTACACTGAAGCGTGAGGAGTGTGCAAGGGCGGTACGGGAGAATTCTGCCAACGTTTCAGAAAAATGAGGCTTGGCTGTGACCTGAGGTCCCCCGTATCCCATTAGGCCCGCGCGCCTTGATGTGCTCCCATGGGAGGCGTTTCCTGGGCTCACTCAGAGATCAGACAACATGTTTTTCTGTGTCGGACTGGACAATGGAGTGGAAGCAGAGAAAGCGAATCTTCACCCAGAACCTGCTATTCAAGATTTTTTCCTTTCTTATACTTTCAAGGCTAAAATAAAAAATGTCCACCTAGAGAATAGCAAGTCATGTAGAGTATACTCGTGTGCCACCAATGAGGCCTCACGAAGGTGAGCATTTTGCCTAAAGAAATAACACTATTCCAGAGACGGCGGAGACGCTCCGCGGGCCCTCTCTGCCCCACGGCCTGCTCTCCTCAGAGGCCAGCTTTATCTTCACGCAGGGGGAAGCCTTTCTTCCATCCGCGTATAATTTGTGCAGTTCCACAAATACTATGTGCTTTTCATTAAGTGCTTTACACTTTTAAATGAATGATATCATTTTTTGTGTCTATTCTACAACTTTTCCAAGGTGAAATGTAGCAAAAAGCACACACCTCAGTGTACAGTTTGATGAGATTTGATAAATACGTACACCCATGTGAACACGAGCCCAGTCAAGATATGGGACATTGTCGTCGTCCCAGAAAATCCCCTTCCAGTCAGCCCTTATGCCAGAGACAACACCTGACTTCCACCTGATACAGTGATATAACTGTTCCTCAGTGTTGCTAATGGCCGTGGTGCCTTTGGTGAATATCAGTTGACTGTACAGGTGTGAGTCTACTTTTGGAATCGATTTTGTTTCCTCGCTCTATTTGTTTGTCATACCAATGCCACCCTAAGTGGATTGCCATAGCTTTATAGCAGGTCACGAAATCACAAAGTATGGGTCCTCCGATATTCTTCCTTTTCAAAATAGTTTTTGTTATTTTTATGTCTTTTGAGTTGCCATACAAATCTGAGAACCAACTGGCCAGTTTCTACAAAAGAACCATCTGGGATTTTGACGAGGACTACAATGAATATATACATCAATCTGGGGAAAACTGACGTATTAACAGCATTGCATCTCCCAATCCATGAATATGGTATACCTGTTTATTTTGGTCTTTGTTTGCTTCTCCCA
This sequence comes from Furipterus horrens, assembly GCF_987537825.1. Taxonomy (NCBI): domain Eukaryota; kingdom Metazoa; phylum Chordata; class Mammalia; order Chiroptera; family Furipteridae; genus Furipterus; species Furipterus horrens. The sequence goes on from NW_028327171.1 coordinate 216,129,168, forward strand.
GGGCTATTTTTGTAGAGGTCTCCTGTGCCTTTTGCGAACTTTCTTCCTATATATTTTGTAGCTTTTGATGTTACTATAATGGGATGTTTAAATTTTACTTTCTAATTGTTTGTTGCTTAGAGAAATACAATTGACTTTCATAGACTGACTTTATATTCTCTATAGATCATCAGCTGACAATAAAAGTGATGTCACATCTTTCTCCCCAATGCGTATGCCTTTATGTCTTTTTCTCTTCTTTACTGGCACCAGTTAGGGCCTGCATTGCAATGTTGAAAGGAAGTGGTAAAAATGATATCCTTGCCTTGTTCTCAATTTCACCATTAGGTAGGATGTTAGCTCTAGGTATTCATACATGTGTGACTTTGTCCTGTATCAAATTCATATGTGTCCTGTATCAAATTCATACCTGCCCTATATCAAATTGAGGAATTAAATCAAATAGAAATCATTCTATTTTTTGATTGAAATTTGTTATCATGAATTGATTTTGAGTTTTTTCAAATGCTTTATTAATTTAGTAAATTATACAGATATTCAAATGTCAAGCCAGCCTTGCCTTTCAAGGATAACCCTTACTTAGTCAGGATCCTTTTTTAAAAGATTTTTATGTCTGTGTTCATGAGAGATATTGGTCTGTAGTATTTTTTTTCTCCTGCTAATGTTGAGTAATTTCCAGTTTGGGGTTCTTATAAATAGTCATAAACATCTTTGCATATTTTTTATAGGCAATATCACGCCTTTAAGCTGGGTAGACACCTTGCGATTAAATTTCTGGGTCACAGAGCACGTGTATGGTCAGCGATGGTAAGTGCTGCCAAAGTGGTCGTCCCAAGTCACACTCACCATCAGCGTACAGCGGCGTCACCCGAGGCGTGAAACATGAGGAGCACAAAAACCTGATTCAGAAGTGAGGTGCCTCCAATGGACAGGAACCCTTTCCTTTAACCCTGAGAGGCACCTGCCAAGCATAGAAGGTTCTAGTATAATTGACTTAAAGATAAGACCCTAACGTTCAACAGGGCTATGCCCCCCGAGAGCCATGGTGTGTAAGTTGGGGTTCCAAAACGGAGCTGCCGGGACAGGGCCCAGGGGTCCTTGGGGCACGGCTCGGTTTCGACGCCCAGGTCTCTCCTGGAGGAAGCCCAGTCCTTCCTGGAAGAAGAAGCCCACGTGTCTGTCATTCAGGGGAGAAGGTCCAGCCCCAGCTGAGATGACCCCCGCTAGGCCGACCCTCTAGAGGAGCGGTTCTCAACGCGTGAGTCGCGACCCCTTGGGGGTCGAACGACCCTTTCACAGGGGTGGCCTAAGACCATCGGAAAACACATATATAATGACATATTGTTTTTGGGATTAATCACTATGCTTTAGTTATGGCTGGGGGTCACCAGAACACGAGGAACTGTGTTAAAGGGTCCCGACGTTAGGAAGGCTGAGAACCACTGCTCTAGGCGCTGAAGCTTCTGCGGGGACAGGGATTCCCGCTCTCGGAGTGAGGCCGGTTCTGGGGGCCAGGCAGGAGGCTGCTTCAGGCCGCCACGCCTGCACGCAAACCTGCCGGGGGCGGGGCGGGGGGTGCCGGGGCGGGGCGGCCGCAGGCAGGGAGGGCGCCGCGGGGGGCACGGGGCCCCGAGCCCTCCCGCTTCCCGTTTCCCGTTGGGGTAACCAAACAAACTCCTCCCAAGCCAACCGCGTGTGGGACCTCCTCCCCCCGCTGACAAATGCGATCGTTCCAACAGCCAGGGGTGGGCTTCCCAAGGGTCCCGGGGCATTTCAGGTCCTGGGGCGGCGCAGTCTTACTCCCTTGGAAGCCATTGGTGACTTCCCCTCGCGTTTCCCCCAGGTCCGGCTCAGGGGCGGTGGGGGTGTGGACGCCCGGCCTTGGCGGGCCCGGGAGGGCTGCGGGCCGCCTCCCGGGGCGCAGCGCACGTGTCCCGCCGCCCCTGCACCGCGGCCGGCCGCTGGGGGTGGGGGCAGGAGGGCCCCGCCGCGGAGGAACTGAACTGGGTTCTTCTTTTTACAGCTACTTTGCATTTTCCTTCCTCCGCGTTAGCCGCCGCATCCTGTCGCAGGTTTCCCTTCAATGCCCGTTTTATTTTCGAGAGCACACACGTGATTGGAGCGCATCCTGGGTTTCAGTGGGGCCCCGGCCCGCCTCCCACCCCGCCAGCAGGGGTAGTCCTCCAGGGACGGGTCGCCAAGTTCACGGAAAGAGACCGTCAAACCTGTGGTCAGTGTCGCGGAGAAAACCTCTGCTCGGGGGTCGCGTGGGTACGTTTCCATCAGGCTCAGACGCAGGGGCACCCACGAGAAGAAAACAGGACCCCAAAAGTTATGAACGAGCCTCCTTGCAGCCTCCCTGCGCCCTGGTGTGCGGAAGGAGCCGCCTGCACTTTCCCGCACGGCGGCTTCCTCTGGGCGCCTGCAGGTGGCCCGCCCGATGCCCAGGTGACAGGCAGCGTTGGCCCCGCTCCTAAGGACAGTCACTGGGTTGCGCAGGGGCGGGGGGGGGGGGGGGGTCTGCTGTGAGCCGAGAGCCTCCGCAGAGCAGAGCAGGTGTGGCCGCGGTGATGTCCACGCTGTGCCCTGAAGGTTTATGTAAACAAAACGTTGCTTTTGTTAGGGGCTCTCTCCACGCGGGGCCTCCAGCCACAGGAGAGCGTGACCTCCCAGTCCGCCCGCCCCCGGCCTCGCATTTGGCTGTCTGCCCTTATTTTTAGTAGAAGTAAAAAAAGAATCTCAAAAAGGTTCCGCTCGGGAGGGAGAAAGCTGCCCTCCGCGAACCCCCGCGAGGCAGGAACACCGCAAGGCGAGCGCACTGGACTCCGGGGAAGCGGAGCTCCGCGGCGCGGTTTGAAAGGAAAAGTTTAGGTCGCTGCTTTGTGGTTACTCTTCTCCACAGGCCCGCGGGGGAGTGCTGCGCGGAACACATTTTCAGGTCTAATTCCCGCATGGACAGAACTTGAGCCGCGGGCTTCTAGAGGAGAGTGTAGATTTTAACACCAATAATAGTCGTAGCAATAAAGTGTTGGCTAAACGCGCCTCGGGAAAAGACATCATCAAAAGACATTTAAATAAATACTTCCAGTGTGTGCCTGGCACCGTGTAGGAGTTTCAGAATACATTCTGCTTAGGTTTTCCAGGGCTTTGGGCCTCAAGTCCTTCACAAATAAAAGATTCCAAATAAAATCGACTGAAATCTATTCTAGAAGGTCTTTCCCGCACTTTGGGGGGCATATCACGTGATACTGAAGGCTTTCTCCCACTGAAACTGTGACTTCTGTTTTGGAGGACCCAACAAAGAAAACCCAGGCGGAATAAATCAACACCCAGGTTCAGAAGTTCAGAGCATTTGTCTGGGGAACAAAGTCTTCCCCGGAGCTGAGAGGCATTCAAAGGGAACTCTCGGTGTTAATGGGATTGTTAAAGATATACCTGAGACCAGATAAATATTTGATGATTTCGCAAAGCACTAGGCTTTCTTTGCAGTTCTTCTTTTGCGGACACGGTTTCCCCCATGGGGTCTGGCTGGACCTTGCGGCTTCATGAGACTTCGCCAGTGCAGGAAGCTGGGGGTTTTCCAAGAGCGCACTGGTGTGGAGGAGCCTTGGGGGGAGCAGCAGACAGGAGTTTACAAAGCGGGGGCTCTGTGTGCCTGTGTGTGCGTGCGCGCGCGCGCGTGTCTGCATCTGCGTTGGGGGGTGTGGCGCGGGGGAGGGAAGGAGGAGATGAGGGTTACAAAGCTGCCATCTAGAGGCGCCTCCCCGCAGCGTATATATTGCAAGTCAGCAGCCCTGGAGCTCACAGTTGCTCCGAACTGCTCAGCCCTCAGGCGGGGAGCGCGGGAGGCAGCTGGGGAGGCGAGCCCTGAGCCAGCGCCCAGACGGGAGGTAAGGGAACCCGTCCTTCTGCAGCCCTGGTGGGAAGGGGGGGCGGGGAGGCGGCGGGCAGGGTTCCTGCGCTCACGCGCACTGGTCTTTGTCAGGCGCTTCTCTCTCCGCGCGGCGATGGGCGCTCGCGAATGCGCAGGTCTGCTTCCTCCGAGCCCGGCTGCATGGCAAAGCGTGCCTGCTGCCACGGGGAGGGGCACCTTTCCCTGCGGAGGGAAAAGGGCAGAGTCCTTGGGCGCTCGGGGAAGGACCTCTCGGAGCCTTGGTTGGCTTCAGGAATCTGGTGTTTATTGGCTGCTGTGGGTATTTAAGGTCCAGGGAGCAGAGGGCTTTGCCTGAATGCAGACTGTTCATTCTGCTTCTGAAAGTGGGCACGGAGTCTGCTTGGCACCCCCGCGTCCCCGGTTCACTTCTGGGACATCAGCTGGGAAACAGAGGCGGTGGTACACAGGCGAGTCCGGAAAGATGAACGCGGTATGAAGAGAAGAAGAAAACGGTGCTGAGAATCTGTGGAGCTGGAGTGTGTTTGAGTCCAGGGCTTTGGGGAGGGGCGGGGGGGTCCCCGGATTCTGGAAGCCAGAGAGCTCCGAGGCCGAGTGTTAAATGCAGCTAGCTCCGTCTCCTCTCGCGGTCGCTCACATCCTTGCTAATCTAATTTCTTGTTCCCTTAGAAGGTGCTAAGTCCAACTTCAGTTGGAAAAAAAAAAAAAAGGCACAAGCCTGGGATTTTGTCGTTTAAATATACTCTTCAGGTAAAACACGAGTTTTGTTCAGTGTTGTTAGCAAGCTCCAATATTCAGAAGGTGTCGGAGGGTAAGAACTTGGGGGTGAGGTCAGAGATGGGTGGGTAACGTGACTTGCAGTTTCCAGACGGAATGAGAAGTTGTAGCAGTCAGACTGGCTGTCTCTCTCTTTCCTCCCTCCTTTCTCTCCCCTTTCCTCTTCTTTCTCAGAATTCGTTAGCTCACCACAGAATAACTGCGTTTTCCAGAAGCGGAATGCCTCCCCAGCCCCACCCCTGACGGGGTTGGCAGCCCTTTGAAGGGACCCGGGGCAGGGACAGCTCCCGAGACTTCGTTCTGCGGAGTCTCGGTGTGATAACTTTTTGTTCTCTTTTTAGACGCAGATGCTGCCTGTGTGCCTTTATTTATGCCAGGAAAATGCTGAGATCAAATAAACTTTCCTAGAAAAGCGAGCAGGGGCTGCGGTGCCTGGCCGAGCTTTGCATAGATTTTCAGTGCGTAAGCAGCCAGCGTCCCTGCAGCGCCCGCTCCGGGGCAGGGCCCTCCCGGCGGCCGCGCAGCTGCACGTGGGAGCCGAGCTCGGAAACAAGCTGCTCTTTTTCCCCGGCCTCTGCCGTAAACACTTGACTGTGCACAAGGGCTAAGCTTGATGCCACACCTCTGGGGGTGGGGGAGGGGCGGCACGGGCGGAAAAGCGAAAGGAACAGGGAGACGTGCAGGTGGGAAGGCCAAACGAGACTGGAAGTGCCTGTATTTTGCAGCCCGTCCGACTTATTTTCTAAAGGGGCGTGCATTGCAATCAGAGTGGAGGGGAAGTTTTGGAAGGGCTAAAAAAGCCGCTGCCTGGGCTTTACAGAGAGTCAGGACCTTGGAGGTAAGTTCTCTGCTACTAGCAGCAAGTCCCGAGAGAGCTGAGGAGGTATTAGAGTTTCTAGGCGGGCCCACAACAGGCAAAATATAGGCTTTCTGGATGGGAAAAAAACCTCCACAGAAAACAAACAACAAAACCTATTTACTCGGGAACAGTGGCTTTTTGTGCGACGGGCTCAGCCGCGAGGCTCTTGTTTTCCAGGAGACACGCGGGAAGTTACTCAGGCCTGGGGGTGAAGGTCACTCTCTAAGCCCTAGGAGTGACCGATGAGAAGGAAACAGCCCTAAAGATTTCGGGACGAGATTTTTCCCAGCGATTTTGCAGGACATGAATGGAATGGGGGCTGGAAAGTATTTGCACTTTTAACCAGGCAACCGGGGAACTTAGTTTTCCTCTTGGGAACAAAAATGGTACCAGAATGCCTTCCAAGCGGGCAGGCACAATTTAGAAACAGTCACGTGCTTTTAAAGTCCAGGAAATTGTAGCTCCAGGACACGTATTTGCTATTAAATAAAGGCAAGCAAAAAAAAAAAAAAAAGAAGAAGAAGAAGAAAGAAACAGGAAAGGCTCTCTAATTTGGACTACCTGGCGGCTCTCTGCAGGGGTGTTTGATGGCTTTTGTGACGTAAGCGTGCACTAATTTAGAATTGGGAAAGACCCCTTATTGCTTTGTTATTATGGTGATGGGGGGGATTGCATAGTTGTGCAGTGAAAATCTGGCTAAGCCACGAGCAGGTTTGGAAGTTGACCCATGTTTTGTTCCAAGTGTCCAGAGGGTAGGGAGGCTGCGACCCTCTCAGATGGCACTGAACGTGGTTGGCTGAGGGCAGGTACGGGAGCCGTGGGCAGCGTGGGGCTCGGCCAGCTAGAGAGCTAGCATCTCCCAGCCTTCTTATTGTACCAGATACCTTTGTGAGAGTCTTTTCTCCGCTTGAATAGAAGAGTCTAAGATTGCGTAGCAGTCTCCTGGGAACCCATTGTGTGTGCGGAGAGAGAGCGACAGTGAGGGGATCTCAGGGGGCTGACCTCCCGCGGCTGGTCCAGGTCCTAAGCTGGGGTGGGGGGGGAGATTAGGGCTCTGGTTACACTCGGCCAACCCAGGCGGCAGCCTTTGTGGTTCTCCCTGCTGGGCGCAACAGGGCTTCCCTGGCGGGCAGCTGAGCACCAGGCCAGATCGGGTTTCTGGATGTGGGGCTCATTTTATCCCCCAGTACTTAAGTGGACGAGGGTGCCCCTGTGTTACTGATATGGGTCTGAGGACCCCGGGAGTGGGTGGCCTGGATCTGAATGAAGGCATGGCCCGCTCTTTATTCTTTCTTTTTCTTTCTTTTCTTCGCTCTTCTTTTCTTTTCTTTTCTCTTCTCTTTTCTTTCTTTCTTTCTCTTTCTTTTCTGTCTCTCTTTCTCTTTTTATTTCTTTCTTTCTTCTATTTTTGAGTTCTTAGATGATTCGGAACAGTTCTTATATAAACTAGGATCCCTCGGGGTCACTCCTAAGTGTGTGGTCCAGTGCATGTTTTCCGTCTGCTTGGTACTGGGGGATGGACCCGCTGCCCAGTCTGCTGTGGCCACAGGTGTCTGCTGGGGCTCATGCGTCCCTGGACTGCTCCGTAGATTTATTACAAGATTGGTAGCAAAAAAACTCCATAAAGCAAACACGTAAAAACCAAACCTCGGTCACGTGCAGCTGCCTAATGGCTCTTTGGGTCCTGTGGGTTCTCCTTAGCTAAGCAGCAGGCCAGCCTGGTAGAAGGGGCGGGGCTTCCCAGGAGACCCGAGCAGGGTTCCCACTGGATCGAGTCTCTGGAAAAGACATTAGCCACTAGCCTGAGAGAGCTGGCTCTTCTCCGACCGGGCCTCAGTTTCCAGGTGCACAGTAGTGACAGAGGCTGAGCAGGTGATCCTGTCTGGGGACAGCACTCAGTTGCTACTGGAACTTTTGTCCTGGATGGGACGCCGGTCGGTCCCAAGTTGCAGAAGGTCCCCTGAGGAGCCCAGAGGACCAGCAGCCTGTTGGTGTGCAAGCAGGTGCCCAAGGGCCCTCCTGGCCGATGTTATCCAGGATCGCTTTCTTTCCCGAGGTGGCCTGCCTCCAGCCGGCTCTGGGTGGTGCCACCACGCACTCCCCCAACACCGACATAGTTCCTGTCACCTCCACTCCCAGCAGCCTTTTCTGCAGCAAAGCCACTCACTTGCTCAAGACCGTCATGGCTCCTACAGGGACAGGCCCAGCCTGACCCTCACACCTGTGAAGTCCCGATTCTCAGCTCTTCTTTGTGGGGGCCTGGCCTCCACCAGGGTCGGTGACCCTCTTCGTGGCATGTCACTGGTCACCTCGGTGCTCCCTGCTTTCTCCGTGAAGGCCCCCACAGGCTCCAGGGCAGCTCCCACTGCCCTCTGCTTCCTTGCCCCTCGGTGAGCCTGGGAGCTCCTGGGGGGACGGGCCATGGCCATGCTGGCTCATGTGCCCCAGAGTAGAGCTTGTCACAGAAGAGCCACCGCAAACATTTAGAGGCATGAAAAGGGGCGATGTCACCTCCAGGGACAGCCTGTGCTCTCTGGTCTCAGTGGGGCTTGGGTTCATTGACTCCGGGCTCATTGACTCGGGGTTCATTGAGCATCTACTTTGGGCCAGGTGACTTTGCTGCTGTGTCTGTATGAAGACCAATGAGAAGTCACGGGGCGGGGGGCCTGAGCAGGCAGGAGAGACGGAAACCAGGCCAGGATGCCGCGTGCAGGTTCCCGGCCCCGGGTGCGAGGAGGCCGGGGACACAGGGGACATGTCTGTTATTTGGGACAGGAGGGGCCGAGGGTTAGTGGGGAAGGGTCTTCTGCGTCTGTGTGGGGGGGGCAAGCGTATCGACAGTGGTTTGGGTGAACGCCAGCCAGCTACCTGAGCACTTGGCCGTCTGTCCGGAGGGAGTGACATTGACGGCAGGATGACCTGCCACCCCGTGGGGACGCTCGGCTTCGAGGCCTCTCGCCCCGGTTGGCCCCCAGCGCACTGGCTGAGTCTGGGCAGGGCTCTGGGCTGCAGCTGAATGCCTCAGGGCTGGGCTGCTTTCTGGTCGTCAGGGACACTTGGTGGCTGAGTAGTGAGCCTGAGGAGGGAGAGGCACATCTCCCAGGGACGTCCGTCCTCGGGGACAGAGCAGGGCCCTTCTGCCCTGGGTGGATTGTGGGAGTGGACGAGGCCCTTTGCAGACCCGGGGCGGGAGGGCAGGTGGGCGGGCGCTGGTCCTCCGCAGGCCGGGGACAAGCTGTCGTGGTGGACCCGTGGCACCGTCTGCGTGCAGGCGTTGGGTGCAGACTCTGCAGAATCCGGGCGACTCGCGAGGGGAAACACGGGAGGAGTCAGGCGAGGGGGAGCGGACGGCGATTTCACTGCCTTCTGTTCTCTCGTGGTCCAGAAACGGGACCGTGAACCTGTCCGGTTTTCTGGGACATTCCCGTCTTATTAAAATTTACATAGGTATTTTATTTTTCAATTACGGTTGACGCTGGATGTTATATCACTTCCAGGTGCACAGCACAGCGGTCAGACGTTTATGTAACGTGTGGAGTGATCCCCCGAAAGCCTCGTTCGCACCTGGCCCCGTCGCAGTTGCGACAAGCTTATTGACTGTGTCCCCGGCGCTGTGCTTACGTCCCCCCGACCCCTCCGTAACCGCCAGTCGGTACTGCTTAATTAACATTTACATGATTCTGGATGTCATATTTCAAATAATACAGTTTATGGAGTCAAAACTGCAGTCCTCGCTTTGTTCCCTCAGTCCACCCTCCTGGCCCGAAGCTGCGCACGGAACGTGGGCGCTCTCTGCGCCTTCACACGTACGTGTTACACGTAAACATGCAGGCCGCTTTCCCTCTGGACACGGGAGAGACCGCGCCCTGCACACGTGCGGCTCTGCCCGCGGCTCTGATGAGCGGGCTGGGAAGGCCCCTCGTTCGCAGCGTCGGCCGCTCTGTGCCGTCACAGCCAAGCTGGGCCCCAGACGGCGGGCGCGCCGAGCGGCCGGACCGCTCCCCTCCCCCGGGTGCGCGTTTCTGCCTCCCGCTCCTGCGCTGGCGTAGGATCTGTGCTTCCGTAAATGTGCTCTGCCGGGAGGGGAAGTGAGTGAACTGGGCGGCGCTGGAACGGGAAAATCTGTTATTCTGCACCCCTCTTTCCCTCCCTCCAGGAAGTCTTTGCGCAGACGCCACCAAAGGCCCCCGTGTCTGGGAGGCGGGGGCTCGCGCTCCGTCCCCAGCCTGCTGTGGTTCCGGGCCTCGTAGGCCGTGCCAGCGCGGGCAGCGGAGGGGACCCCAGGCTGACGCCAGCAGGGTGGCGCTCTGTCCCCAGGTCCGGCCCACCTCTGTCTGCCTACAGGCTGGGGCTTGTCCTCCGGCCCGGCTCCTCTGCTCTCTCCATCAGCAGTGAGGACACCGAGGCCTGAGTCGGTCACCGGGAGGGGAACCCATGGCTACTTCCCGCTCAGCAGAGGAGGCTTTCCAGGAGCCAGCAGGAGGCCAGCCTCTGGTGTCAGGGGGGTCAAGGGCAGGTCGCCTGCTGTGAGTTCTGAGGCTGAGGAGCCAGCTGGTCCTGGGTGGCAGGGGGATGTTTCATTTCTCGGGGAACCTGTCTGTCGATCCCGAAGGTGACGCAGCTGCCTGCCTCTGTGTGAGCCCCTGCGTGGCCTCCTCGGGGGGGCCATGTATTGCTTTGCCTGGAGGAGGCGGCCGCAGATGTGCAGCAAGAGTTCAGTGAGGGCAGGCTGTTCACCAGAGGGTGACTGGGAGGGGGTGAGGGGGTGCTGAGCGCGGGCTGCCTTAGGGTCTGCGTGGGGGCCGGCAGCTCTCGGATGTGGGCGTCCTGAGAGGCAGTGGGCAGATGGGTTAACTAGGCTGCAGTTCACACGGGCAGATGGGTTAACTAGTCTGCAGTTCACACGGGCAGATGGGTTAACTAGTCTGCAGTTCACACGGGCAGGTGGGATAACTAGGCTGCAGTTCACATGGACCGACGGGTTAACTAGTCTGCAGTTCACATGGGCAGATGGGTTAACTAGGCTGCAGTTTACATGAGCAGATGGGTTAACTAGGCTGCAGTTCACATGGGCAGGTGGGTTAACTAGTCTGCAGTTCACACAGGCAGGTGGGATAACTAGGCTGCAGTTCACACAGGCAGACGGGTTAACTAGGCTGCAGTTCACAGGGTTAGACAGGTTAACTAGTCTACAGTTCACACGGCAGACAGGTTAACTAGTCTGCAGTTCACATGGGCAGATGGGTTAACTAGTCTGCAGTTCACACGGGCAGATGGGTTAACTAGTCTGCAGTTCACACGGGCAGACGGGTTAACTAGTCTATAGCTCACAGGGCTAGACAGGTTAACTAGGCTGCTGTTCACACAAGTGAGCGAAAAGCCAGACTCTTAACCCAGGGGCGTCTGCTCCCAGGGCGGGGCTCTCCCCAGATGTCACCTCACACCGTTAGCCTGTCCTCTGGGCACTGACCTCCCCCCTCCAGGGAGCTCACATGTGTGACCCAGAGTCCACTTTGAACTAACTTGGCGAATAAACTCAACTTGGTCTTTCTTTCCCTGGGACCGGTGAGAAGGGAGGACAGCGCCCGACCCTCACCGGGGCACGGGATTATTTTCCTTTCCCTCTGCCCCAGTCCCCAGGGTCTTGCCGACCCAGAGCCACGCAGAGGAAGGGTTGCAGGGTCCTTGGGTGGACGGGGCCGCGGTGGAAAGCAGCCTCTGGCAGCTCCTGTAGCTGGCAAATTTGTGGAGAAATCATTTCCAGGCACAGCGGTGCCTTGGGGCCGGCTTCTCCGTGGGCGCTAAATGGTGACAGTCCAGAGTGTCGGCTTCATGGCAGGTTCGCAGGGAGACAGCTGAGAAAGTCACTGCCCCCCCCCCCCAGAAACGCGGCAGGCGGTGATTTGGGGGCACAGTCGCCCTTGAAGCAGTTGGACAGATCAAAGAGGGAAAAGCAGGCGCCGGCCAGTGCTGGAGACAGCTGAGTGTCGAGGGGCAGACCCAAGTCTGCGGGCTTAGAGAGCAAGCGGTCAGTCTGCGGGGTGTTCCCCATGCTGACCACGTTTCAAGTAGTTTTCATGTCTGCAAAGGAGGGCGGCCTGAGACCCAGGTTTACATGCAAATTGTGCAGAAAAGTACAAAGCACTAGGCCCATTTTTAATGCAAATTCGGAAGAGAATCTGAATTGATCTCATTAAGACACCAGAGCAGGACACATGTAAGGAGCAAATCAATTCTGCCATTTTTGGGGGTGTAGGTAAAATGGCTCCTCTGTCCCCACGCTGAGAGCTAGCCAGCCATCCTTGTCACCGTGGCCACGGCTTGGCTGCCTGACATTTCTCTGGCCCCGGGACTGTGTTGATTTCACACCCTGGGCACAGCCAGGCTGGCGATGCCTTGCGCACACAGCCGCGAAAAGATAGAGGAAGCAAACACTGTTTCTTTGAGCCCCACATGGATTTAGATTCTGGGCGTGTTAGATTCTGTTTTGCACACTTCTGTTACGGTTGTTTTCTCTGCAAAAATTCTGCAGAGCTGAAGTGAAACAGCTGAGCCTTCGGGGCGCAGGAAAAGCCTTGTGACCAAGCCTTGCGTGTTTCCTAAGCAAGTGATTTTTCTCTTCCAGCTCTGCGGTCCGATTTCTCGTGCAGGCGCCCTGATCGCTGCCCCGGACGCCATGGATCTGCACGTCTTCGACTACTCGGAACCGGGGAACTTCTCCGACATCAGCTGGCCGTGCAACAGCAGCGACTGCATCACGGTCGACACGGTGTCGTGCCCCAACATGGCCAACAAGAGCGTCCTGCTGTACACGCTCTCCTTCCTGTACATCTTCATCTTCGTCATCGGCATGATCGCCAACTCCGTGGTGGTCTGGGTGAACATCCAGGCCAAGACCACGGGCTACGACACGCACTGCTACATCTTGAACCTGGCCGTCGCCGACCTGTGGGTGGTGGTCACCATCCCGGTCTGGGTGGTCAGCCTCGTGCAGCACAACCAGTGGCCCATGGGCGAGCTCACGTGCAAGGTCACCCACCTCATCTTCTCCATCAACCTCTTCGGCAGCATCTTCTTCCTCACGTGCATGAGCGTGGACCGCTACCTGTCCATCACCTACTTCGCCAGCACCTCGAGCCGCAGGAAGAAGGTGGCGCGCCGGGTCGTCTGCGTCCTGGTGTGGCTGCTGGCCTTCTGCGTGTCCCTGCCTGACACCTACTACCTGAAAACCATCACGTCCGCGTCCAACAACGAGACCTACTGCCGGTCCTCCTACCCCGAGCACAGCGCCAAGGAGTGGCTCATCGGCATGGAGCTGGTGTCTGTGGTCCTGGGCTTCGTCATCCCCTTCTGCGTCATTGCAGTCTTCTACTTCCTGCTGGCCCGCACCATCGTGGCGTCTGGCGACCAGGAGAAGCACAGCAGCCGGAAGATCATCTTCTCCTACGTGGTGGTCTTCCTGGTGTGCTGGCTGCCCTACCACGTGGTGGTGCTCCTGGACGTCTGCTCAGTCCTGCACTACCTCCCCTTCACCTGCCAGCTGGAGAACTTCCTCTTCACGGCTCTGCACGTCACGCAGTGCCTGTCCCTGGTGCATTGCTGCGTCAACCCGGTGCTCTACAGCTTCATCAACCGCAACTACCGGTACGAGCTCATGAAAGCCTTCATCTTCAAGTACTCGGCCAAGACGGGCCTCACCAAGCTCATCGACGCGTCCCGGGTGTCAGAAGCCGAGTACTCCGCTCTGGAGCCGAACACCAAATGATGCCGGGTCTGGGGACCCGTGTGCCTGCTTTCAGCAGGGCTCCCGCCGCCTCGTTTCCAAAAGGCTTCGGGGATGGGGACCCAAGCAGCCTGAAGGGGGGGAGGCACGTCACTGTGCTTCCTCCTCCTCTCTCGTGCCAGCCTGGCTGTCACGCGGCTGCGACCCTGGCAGTGTGTCACGCAGGGCCGTGCCGCCGGCCAGTGCCACTTGTCAAAGCCCGCGGCCCGGGGGCTTGCCCCCACCTCTGTACCATAGCACTCTCTGTGTTTCCTGAAGTTTTCTATGGCAATTTGTATTTAAATGCTAAGACTTTATTTTCTCAGTTTTGTGTTATAAGTATATTGGAAAGCTTAAATATATTTTAAACATTGTATGGGAACTATTATGCTGACATATACTCCGTGTTGTAGGGTTAAAGTTAGTTGGACGTCGGCTTTCACTAAGGATGACATTGGTTGTTAGCTGTTGTGAAATTATATATTCAAATATATATAAATACAGCCCGGCCTTGGCGGGAATGTGATGCTTACGACAGCTCCGTACCTGCACGGCGCTTCGTCCTGGCGTGGGGGGTGTGACGCAGTTTCCAGCGTTAACGGTATCTGTAAACGTGTGGGAGAAACGAACAGAAGGCGAGGCTGCTTCCGGCCACCACGCCGCGCCTGCAGGACGCAGTCATGGGTCCAGGAGTTCTCTCCACCTGTAAGTTATTTTTCTAAAAATAAAGATTGTTTTTTTTTTCCTAAAAATGCATTCGCGTCTCAGTTTTAATAGCATGTTTGGAATCGAGGTGACATGTATGATTATAACATACAAACACGCACAGCCTGTATAGGCCAACGTGCACTCAGGGCGGGGCCTAAGCCGCTTCCACAGCTCAGCGGTGCATGGCGCGTAACAGAAAAACGGAGTCCAGCCTCATCTCAGTCAATTCAGAGGAGCTCCTCGTCCCTGCCCCCCTTTGCCCTGCAGGATGGGGAGGGGGAGGGGGTCCTTGATCCTTACCTGTTGCTAATGCACCTGCTGAAATGCCTGGCGCTCAGACCAGGCCCCGGCCGGCCGCCGTCAGGGTTTCCTGTCGTTCCACGCCATGCCAGGCTCTCCGCGGACTCTCTAGCCCTTTTTTCTTTTCTTACTGCTCGCAGCCCACAAGAGGCCCCCGGCAATTTCTCCTGTGTGGAGGTGCAAAGGGAGGGGGGTGGTGAATGCTGAACTGAGTCTAGACTCACCTGCAGCACCTTTGGCTTTGGGGGGGTGTCCCATCTCCCCAAGGGGCCCCAGACTCTGTGTCCTCAGACCTCTGTGGGATCCCCAGGGTGCAGGCTCTTGTGATGATAGAGTCTCTCAGCCCCTTCGAGAAATCCCCTTCTTTGTGCAGCCTGGGGATTGAAGACTTGCTCTGGTCCATCCCGTTATCCTGCCTGGTCTCAGTGGTGATGTCCTCGCCAGGAGCAGGGAGGGTCATGGAGGCACGGGTCCCCTCCGCTGTGTCCGTGGGTGATGAGGAGTGGGCAGAGGACTCAAGCACCAGGCTCAAGATATGAGGGGGCCCAGTGGGGGCAAGGGCTGGGCAGAAGCCTCCGGCTGTCCCCAGATGCAGAGGACAGGGAGGCTGAAATCCTGCCATTCAGGTTCATTCTTTGTGATTTCAGTCCTTCCAGGACATGGTTCAGGGCTTGAGTTCGGTGCCTGGAAAGGTCTGTCTGGTTTTATGGAACATGTCACCCCCAACCCCCCATCCCTGACCTCCTGGGACAGCTCCTTCACCTCCTGGACGGGCGTGTACACACAGAGCCAGCCGGGATCCCGAATCTTCATACCAGCAACACCTGGCACGGAGCTCACTGTCGGCGCCCGCCTTTGCAGGGTTGGCCTTCTTCTTCCTTCCGGGCAGCTGACCGTGGCCTGACTTCCACTGAGGGCTAGTGGAGTCTGTGCACCAAATGCCACGTCTTTTGCACGCACACACACACACACACACGTGGTAACTCACCCGTGTCTTGGACACGATTTCCACGGGCACGTCTAGGACAGTCTTGGCCAGTGTCTGCGCCCCAGTGTTGAGGCCCACCCTCTAGAATCTGGGGTCTCTGCTGCAGCGGAGCCAGCCGAGCGCCTGTGGTCCACAGAGCCGTCCCTGTGACTGTCCTGGGAAGCCTCAGTTTCTTCCCTGAGGCTGGCAGCTGCTTCACAGGCCCCCATGAGGAGGGAGCCCCACAGTCCCTGCCGGGGCCCGTCGGGTACCTGGGCTCCCGTGCCACGTGCTCAGGCACAGCTGCCGGTCCTGTCTGCAGTCTCTCAGCACAGTCTGCATTTTCTTTGCAAGAAACGATGCACTTCAGAAAACACGGCGAGAGGCTGTCTGTCAGTGGGCAGCAGCTAAGGGTACGCAACACCTGCCACAGACAGTGGTTCGCAACAGGGGGCAACATTGTCCCCCAGGGGCATCTGGAAATGTCTGGAGACATTTGTGACTGTCTCCCCTCGGGGTGGGGGTGCTGCTGGCCCCTAGTGGGGAGAGGCCAGGGATGCTGCAGCACACGGATGCCCCATGACAAAGACTTACTTGGCCCCAAATGTCCCCAGAGTGCAGGCTGAGAGACCCTGCCTAGGATAAAGCCCAGCGCTTAGACAGAGTTCTGGATGCCATTCACTGTCTTACTGCGCTCAGCTCTGAGCAGAGACCTCGGACGGTCCCGGGGCTGGGGGGCATCCTAGGGGGCATCCGATGGGGCCCTAGAGCCCTCAGTTTCACGTGTGTGCCCCTACCCTCTGCAGAAGCTGACGGGCCAGGGCCAGAGGTACCATCCGTGTGTGCACAAGATCCACACCAATATCCTGTTTCAATCACACGAGTCTGGTTCATTAACAGCTCACGTAACAGACATGCTCACGGAACGGGCACATGCAAATAAAACGTTAGTCAAATTTTAAGTGTGCTGGGGAGGTTTTGACTTTCAATTGAATATTTACAATACGCACTTTAAAAGTCCCCAGAAATAGCACAGTTCCCGGCAGGGGTGCGTCAGAAGCCCGGGGTGACAGATTTAATTCTGCTTCTCAGTAGCTCCGTGACGTTGGCAGGACTCCGCCGTGCCCCTCGGTTGGCTCACCCTGACAGGGACTCCCCCACCTCCATGCAAGGCCGACGGCAGAGGTCAGGGGGGCATGTATGCCAATAAGTACTGTTGAATGAACAAATAAACGGATGAGTGAGTGCTCAGCATCCCGCCGCGGGCCACACAGAGGTCCCTAAGAATTTCCCAAGCTTCTGCACGTCTCATTTCATACCCGTGCTTAACTAACACGCTGCTTGGACAGCGTAGTGTCGACACTCACCAGACCCTCCTTCGGGCTGCCCTGACGTCTGCGAGAGGCGTCTGCTCACCTGCACGTCGCTGTGGGTCACCACCTACAGGGTCCCTGTCTAGCTGCCATGGGGCATGTTTCCCAGGGATTGAGATACGTGGTCATGGGGGAAGGAATCGTCCCAGTGAAAGAGGCAGGGTTGTCTCTATGGTTTGCGGAGCATGATGGGTAATTTTGGTGTTTTTCCGACGTTCAAAAGCTTCATTTTTTTGTTGGCTTTTCATATGCTTATGCCCTTGGACCTTTCCATGTGGGATTCCGAACGGCTGCCAATCATGTTGTT
Source organism: Furipterus horrens (assembly GCF_987537825.1). Taxonomy (NCBI): domain Eukaryota; kingdom Metazoa; phylum Chordata; class Mammalia; order Chiroptera; family Furipteridae; genus Furipterus; species Furipterus horrens. The sequence goes on from NW_028327171.1 coordinate 216,146,113, forward strand.
TCTCCCGACCGGGTGGGGGTGGGGGGACGCGGTGGCTCCATCAGCCATTTGTCACACTATAAAGCCCAGAAGCAGCAGAATGGGAAAATCTGAATTTCCACAGTTATTGCTGGAACTAAGCTGATTAAAACCATTTCCTAGGTGGGTCGGAATCCTCCCTTTTCACCATTTTCAGGAGGCAAAGGGAGAGTCACGGTGGCGATGGCATTAAGTCTGCTCGGGTGACTCCGAATGTGTGTTGGCCCGGCAACGTGTCCTGGGGCGCGCGGCAGACACCGGGCCGGTGGCCGTGGTCTGTGTGGAGGGGCCCGGGGCCCGGGGCTCCGCTGCGCCACGCCGGGGCCGCTTCCGTGGCGCCGTTCACACGCCAGCGCTCGAGGCTGGGTTTTCACGCCATGGTCAGTGGGAGGGACGCTGCCTTTCTCAGGCCGCGGTCACAGGCGTGGGGGCGCTTGGTGCGGGGCCTGAGTGGGAGTGAAGCGCCGTCAGCTGCCCAGCTGTGCAACCGATGACTGTCTCTCTCCGTGGTTTCTTTCCACTCCCGTCCCCGTTAATTTATTCACCCATCCAGGCCTTTGTTCCTTCAGTCACGGATCGGACAAGCTGTACCGAGCACCCGCTGTGTGCCAGGCACCAGGCTTGCCTCACTGAAACGTCCCGGGTGGCTCCCGGCCCGAAGAGGGACGGACACCGTGACAGGAGCCATCATTGCGGGGCAGCGGGGCCAGGAGCACCTCCTGGCTCTTCTGGAAGTGGCCAGAGCAGAGGGGTGGAGGGACCCTTCAGAGGAGGGACCCAGGGAGGCTTACTAAGAAGCGGGCCTTCCACCCTGGCTGAGGACAGCCAGGACTCAGGCAGGCCCAGGGGACGCGGTGGGCGGAGGCCTCCGGACAGCTTCTGGGAGGAGTGAGCGCTGGAAGGGAAGGGGAGGGCATCTCTCTGAGAGGCGTCCCGAGGAGAAGGGCGGCTGATGTCCTTGGTCACTGCCAGACGGGAGCGCAGGTCTAGGTGGGACTCAAAGGTCATGATGCGACTCCACCCTGAGGACGGAAAGGTGGCTCCAGGACAGGAAGTCGGGGTGGGTAGGGAGACTGTGGGCATCGGCCCTGGGCTCCCGCAGCCTGCAGAACGTTCCCTGGGCTCGGGTCTCCAAAAGGACCGGGCAGTGCCCCTGACCACCTCCCCTTGTCCTGCTCGGTGGCGCCCGCTGCAGGCTGGCCTGGTGGGCTATGCAGTGGGTCATGGAGGAGGCGGAGAGGAGCTGAGGGACCTTATGACTTTGATTGAATTTAGCTTTAAAATCCTAGCTCTATGAATCTTTTCTCTTTGTGTCTCTCATCTCTTCTCTCTCTCTCTCCACACCCCGAGAGACCTGGATAATTAGCAACCCCCGAGGCAGCAGAAGGCAGTAGCTGGGACAAACTGATGGTCACAGGTGAGGACCTCTGCGGGCTGAAGGTCACATCTTGGCCTAAGTTTGGTTTCAGCTCCTGAGCCCTAAGGTGGATCACCGGCTTCCGTTCTCCCGGGTGGCGCCCTTCACGACCAGGTGGCCCGCGTTTCTGCACCGCTGGGCTGGGTGCCCAGGGCTTGTTCTGTGCCGTGACAGGAGAGATGCCATTCCACACGCTGGGCTCTCACGGTCTCGCCACCAGCCGAGACCCCGCGTCTCCTCGCGTCCTCCCCTCCCACCACACACGGGAGCCCTTCCCGTCTACAACATGCCAGCTCAACCCGGACCCTGCCGGGCGCCCAGAGGGCTCCCAGAGCCCATGTCCCTCTGGTTTCATGTCCCCACAGCTCACACTTAGTCTCCTGTCCTGAGAGGGTGGCCCTTGACAGTGAAGTGGGGGTGGGCCAGGGGGTCTGAGGTCCCCCTCCCCACTGGCGGACCCTCTCCTACCAGGCAGCCGTGGGCCGTGTGGTGCCTGCTCCCTCTTTGGTCTGATCCCTGGGCCACCCACGGTCCCTGGAGGCTCTTTCAGCACCTCTTACCAAGGCCCCTCACTGCTCTCTCTCTACTGAACGACTGGTGGGCTCCTCGCTCCCGGCTGGACTCTGAGCCCTTTCCCTGAACTTGACCGAGTCTCCTGCTCTCCAAGGGACGACCTCGAGTCCCGCCCATCACCCTCTCTACTTTGCACTCGACACTCCTGGAACCCAAAGTGTCTTCTCTTTAGCTCTTGGGGTCCCTGTCCTGCACCATGGTGACCAGAAGCGATGGCACAGCACACAGCGCCCGGACAAACCAGCTGGAGACGGGGCACACCCAGTTGCCTCAGGCGGGCGGTGGCTCAGGGCCGAGGAATGCGAGGGGTCAGGCCCCTGCAGGCTGTGAGTAATGAGGCGGGGTCCCTGCTCGCCTGCCCTGGGGCTGACTCAACCAAACCTTCATCCGGGACTCCCCGCTCAGCTTACCGTACAGACTCTGCACTTTGGTCTCCCTTGTTCGAGTCCATGGCGGGGAAATCATCCCCCTCCTTGTCACCCTCGTCATCCTCCTCGTTGGTGACCAGACCTGAGAGCCCCAGCTGGCTGCCCGCAGGTCCCCGGGGGCTTCTGTGGGGTTGTTCGGTGTTCGACTCCGGGCTGAGGGCACAGCATGTGCTTTACAGGGAAGGGACAGACCCCAAAGACAGGTCTCTCGGCTGAGGTTGGCTCTTGGGGAAACGGGATTCGGGGTCCCTAGGCTGCGGGGACCGCGATGCCAGCCTGAGGATGCAGGATGGAGGGAAGCCCGCCCGCTGTGTCCTGGCAGCGTCTCCCCAGGGCCCAGCCAGGCGAACGCCCCCAGGGCTGCTCTGTCAACGTTCCACCCTGGGAGCCTCACAGGCATCTGGGCATCTGAAGTCCTGGGGCAAAGAAACCCTTTAGCTGGTCCCTGGAGCCCTTTTCTTCCAGGATGTGAATTCCAGGCCTGCTGAGCAGGCTCTGCCTGCAGGGCCAGGACACCTCGGCAGGTGACAAGCCTGGCCACGAGGAGGGGCCTGTGGCCATTCCCGGGGCCCAGCTGTGCATGTTTCTGTTCAGGAGCCCTGGGTGGACCCCACGAGCCACACTGACAAACTTCCAGGTGATTCTGGGTTCAAGCGTGGCCTGACAGACCCGTGGGAGCATTTTGAGTGGCCAGGGAGCCAACGGGCTGACTTTTGTTGTAAGTCTGAGCATCCCTGAGGCAAGCGGAAGATGGGGGCCAGCTGTGGCACCAATCCGCCCTGTGGGGTGAGCATCTGGGTGCACTGTCGCAGGGGTGACCCCTGCAAGGGCCAGAAGGACGGCTGCAGGGAAGTAGCCTTCCTACCTGGCTCTCCCGGAGCCTGTGAGCGGCACAGAGCTGAGCCGCTCGCCCGCCTCCCGCCCTGGGAGGCAGAGGAGGGAGAGGTCTCCGCCCGGGAACGTTCGTTCATCCTGGCTTGCAGGAGGTCCAGGCAAATGCGATGGTGCTTCCCCGCCATCCCGGAATGGCCGGCCAACACAGCACAGAGAAAGCTAGTCAGAGCAGACACGGGAGACCGTCCGGGGTCATGGATGACCCTCAAAGTACCTCTTCGTCCCCAGGAGGCTGTTACACTCGGGCAAGGCATCCTGGAAGGTGGGCTTGAGCTGGGAGGGGAAGGCAGGGAGCCGCCACGGTGCAGGACAGAGAGACCCCGTAAGAGCAGGGCTGCTCCCTTGGGTTCCAGCGGAACCAGAGCTCCTGGGAGAAGGTTCCGGAACCAGCGCCCTGGGCAGGGCTCCCGGGACTCCTGCGACCCTCGCACGGCCAACCTTGGCCGCACAGAGGAATGGGAAAGTTGGATGAGTAAGCTATGTCTAATAGCTGACCTTAGCTCGTCTTCCAATTAAGTTTCAGGGCTGTTAAAATGCATGAAAGTCTCGCTTACCTCACCAGATACTTCTTTGTACAGAAAACTCAGGGTTTACTAACCATGTTCTGCCTGGAGAAACTCGTTTTACCTCCCCACCAAGGTGCCTCAGGGGTTTTCAGTAGCAGACCCCGAGGTGGGCTGTGGCGGGAACTCGGGGGTCATGGAGAGGCAGAGCATGTAGGGAAACTCAGGCTTCAGGTTCCCGCAGACCTTGGTGTTCCCTCCACTGGGCTGTGTGTGACTCTGGGGAACTTACCCAGCACCTCGGAGTCCCAGTTCCCACGACGGTGCTGTGGTGATACTGCTGGTATCTTCTTCGCAGGCCCGTTTTGAGGATTAAGTCAGGGAAAGGGCCCCGGCTGGTGTGGCTCAGTGGATGGAGCACTGGCCTGCGAACCAAAGGGTCACGGGTTCAAGTCCCAGTCAGGGCACAGGCCTGGGTGGTGGGCCAGGTCCCCGGTTGGGGACGTGTGAGAGACAACCACACATGGATGTTTCTCTCTCCCTCCCTTCCTCTCTCTCTAAAAAATAAATAAATAAAATATAAAAAACAAACAAACAAACAAACAATAAACAGGGAAAGGGTGCCTGATAAGTGGACGCACTCCAGAGGGGGTGGGTACAGTCAGCAGGAGACATTTGTCCCTCTGGCTTCCGTAGTGCTTCCCCTGACTCCCTTCCCTCCTGTGTCCCCGGCTAGACCTGAGCACCTGAACCGGGCACCACATCATCTCTGCGCCACCATGCCTGGCTCCACGCCCCCATGCCCGGCATGGCACCCCCATGCCCGGCTCCACGCCCCCATGCCCGGCATGGCGCCCCCATGCCCAGCTCCACGCCCCCATGCCCGGCATGGCGCCCCCATGCCCAGCTCCACGCCCCCATGCCCGGCATGGCGCCCCCATGCCCAGCTCCACGCCCCCATGCCCGGTATGGTGCCCCCACGCCAGGCTCCGCACCTCCATGCCCGGCATGGCTCCTGGCTCTGACTTTGGCTGTTGAGTAAACAAATGAGCAAGAGCCAGAGGCTCTAACCCTCAGCCCCGAGCTCCTCATACTCCGCCATGTCGCATTGAGACGGAATGGGGCGCGCTCAGGAACAATGACGGAGCGGGCGCCGGGGCCCCCGGTGCCCATGCAGCAGGAGGCGCCTCCCCACTGCGCCCAACAGCGTAAGGGTTTCCTTTCGTCTGTGCGAAGGGAAAGGCAATGGCCCCACCACGGGACACCAGTGAGAAAGCTCCCGTGTCCTCGGTACGAAGAGCAGGCCGTCCTGGCAGACTTGCTCAAGCTGGGCTGTTCTGGGCGCGCCAGCGGGGCTGCCACGTGCAGGCCCTCGGAGACTGTGGAGCGGGCGGTCACCAGGGCCCCAAGCAGAGCCCGCTGCCACCCCAGGGGCTCAGGGCCGGGCCGAGCCTGTCACCAGCGCGTCTCAGTCAGTTGTGGCCAGGCTTTGGAGGGAGGAGCTTTGATCGCCCCTGTTTCACGTATAAAAGAACTGGCGCTTGGAGCCCTGGCTGGCGTGGCTCAGGGGGTCGGGCATCGTCCTGCGAAGCGAAAGGCTGCCAGCCTGATGCCTGGGCCGGGCACGTTCCTGGGCTTTAGGTTCAGTTCCCGGTCGGTCGGGCGTATGAGAGGCGACACTGACGTCTCTACTCCTTCTGTTTCTCCTTTCCTTCCCCTCCCTCTAAAAACATAAAACAACACTAATAATACTAATAAGAAAAAGAACCAGCACAGGAGTACAGGGCCGCAAGGCCTGCACCTGAACCCAAGACCAGCTGATTCTAAGGCCACTGCCCTGCGTGTCCCTGCAGCGCTACTGAGGGACCCGGCGGGCATTCTGGGATGGTCACCAGCTGCCCGGAGCAAGCCCAGCCCTGCTGGGGGGCCAAACCCAGGTTACAAAAGCATTTTTGTCTTGTCTTTCCTCTTTTTAGAACGGTGGGTTTGAGCATAAGACCCTGCGTCTTTGGTTTCAAGAACAGGCACCTGATGAAATATAAGTTTATTCTACAGAATTTACCAAAGTCAGAGGTCATCCAAGGGCCAAACAAGATTGCCGGCCAGGAATGTTATCTGAAAGCAGGAAATTGGGCCTTTGGGGTCCCTGCCAAGGGAAGAGCTGATGAGGAGGTGTTTACACCGAGCCAAGGACCCTGATTTTTACTGCGGGCTTCATTTCCCTTCTTTCTTTCTATCAGCCGGAGATGGTCTTCTAAGATTAACTGAAGGTTGTCAGACAGATAATTCACTCTTTTTCCTGACGGCACATAAAAAAATACTGATGGCCGCACGGATGGAGAGAAAGCTGATTTGCAGTCGCTGCGTCCCTGCCGCAGAGCTACGGCGCCTTGGAAGGCGGAACCCCCGGCCACGAGGCTTGCTGCGGGAGAAAAAGCCCGACATGTCTGACACTGGGAATCGTTTTTTTGGGGGGGGGGGGCGTTTTCACTGAGAGGAGGCCACGCTTCCTGCTGCAGTTCTGCTTGAACCGCCGGGCAGGTCTTGTCTCTAACGGCCACTCACGCAGGGCAGGGCCTGCTGCTGGTTACGGGTCCAGGAAACGCCCATGGACTTGAACGCTCAGCAAACAGTGCTTGTTTCCTCTGTTTCTCCACGGGGAGCGTCTCACTCAGGCGCGTTCCAGGACAGGCACCTCCACAGCTCGGGAGCTCCCGGGTCTCCCGCGGCGCTCGGCTACGGCCGGCCTAACAGAGGGTCGGTGACCCGAGCACGACGGGAGGAGGCCGGGGCCCCACTGACTGCTCTTTACGCTAACGCGTCCCTCAGTCAGACAGAGCGGACCCGTTTTGATTTTAATTCAGCTCCAAGAAATCAGCCAGGGCGAGAAGGAGAAGCTCACGGGGGCGGGTCTGGCTTCCAGCCAGAGGTCGGGTGCTCCACTCACCTTGGGGTGTTTCCCCGAAAGTCCCCGGCCAGAGGGCAGGCCAATGACACCGGCAGACGGGTCTCCCTGGATCCTGCCAACTCATGGCTGTGAAGCCAGGGCCCCTGTGACTCAGGCTTTCATTCTGAATTTCCCTGGGGTGGACCCCCAACTCACAGCCTGGCTCCTCCAGAGGCAGGTGCTACCTGCCCCCCAGTGCTGGCTGCTTCTGCCTGCCAAGAGGTGGCCACAGGGCTTGGCCGTCAGCCGTACCCGCCTTCAAAATCTCACTCCGGACAAGAGACTCAGCCTCTCAGCCTGGGTCCTCTCCTCTCGAACATGGACCCCACGCTCGTACCGATCTCAAAGTGTGCAGCGCGTGTTCATCGTGACAGGTCCGTGACAGCCCGGACCACACAGCCGGACGCGGCGCACCCAGGTTGTTCTTACATTTCCAATACGAACTTCCTTTCCATTTTAATAGCCCTCTGTGATGAATTTCTAAAATCCTGCCCTGTGGTTACATGCATAATATTTGAGGAATTTACATATTTCTAAAACTTGGTAATTGTGGGGAAAACAAAAACAAATTTTGGGCCCCACCTAAGATGACTCAGTTCCTGTAAACCTCGGTCTTAGCCAGGGCCTGAGTGAGTGATGAGCAGGCAGCGCGCCTTAGGTTGGTTAATTTGTGGAACATCATCAAGGCCAAGGGATGGGGCTCCAGCTTGCCTTACAGGCCCCGAGGGCTTCCTGGAGAAGGTGGAATTCTTGGGAGTACCTTAATCAGAACTTACTTAGCAAGCTCCATCAGGGCAGCTCTCCGCACTGTCCCTGAGCAGCTAGGCTCCTGATGCTCCGGGGCTTGTTCTCAATCTTGGATGTGGCAGAGAAGGGACAGCGAAGATTAGGAGCCACGCCCACCTGTGAGCACCTGTCATAGAAGAGAACGGGTGTGGGGTAGCTTCACCTGTGTGGCCTCCAAGCTCGACTCCGTTTGTCCCCTAAAAGGAGCAGCGCAGTGGAGCCACTGAACAGGAGGCCGCCCCGCTATCCGGGGCTTTTAGGGTCCTCACGCAGTGCCCGGACACAGCAGGAGCCACACGTACCAGCTCCGTTAAGCAGTGAATGAACGAGGCCCACGCCCTTTGAGGGGACAGAGACCCCAATCATGCAGACCCAGCCGGCGGATTTATGCGCGTGCATGAGACTCATGCCCTTGGCCAAGACTCACTCACCGCATCGACCCTCAGGGTGGGCTGGGTCTGGAGAGCAACTCTCTGTGGGTTCCTTAACGGAGACCAAAGAGGAGAGACTGAGCCAAGACTCACTCACAACAGTGCGGGGAGCCGGCTCCTTTGGAATTACCTGCCGTGTGTGTGCGGGGAGCAGCCGCCGCTGGGGGCGGGGAGCACCAGAGCCACGGGGCCCCGGCTCCAGGCGGACAACGGGGAGGCTCCCAAACCAGCCTCCGGCCCCACAACAGCCCCTGGCAGGGGGCTCCCAGAAACCTGGTTTTGAAACGTTTCTTTTTCCTACTGAGAACAGAACGTGCAAGCTAGAGTTACGCACCCTTGCCCAGCCCTGCAGCTCACGGAAGAGGGGAGCTGGGCTTCCAAACACTCCGTCTCGAACGGCCCCATTAATCACCAGACCTGCCCCGCACGCTGGGGTGAGAATTGATTTTTGCCAGCGGGAGCCAGAGGCGGGCGTGGGATGTTGCTTTAGTAAGGGAAACCTCCCGGGCTGTTTGGCTAGAGAGAAATATAGCTGTTTCGGTCACCTGGGTTCTGTGACCAGCCTGTTCCCCTCCAGAAATGTCACCTGGGGGCACTCATTTTACTAACATAACACCCAACCTTCAGGAGGGAAGGCCAACTTTATAGATTTTGAAAAGAAAAAGAAGTTGTTTTTCAAAATCCCCGAGTGACACCTCATACCTATTACGTTAATATAAACACTCACTTCTGAAATGACAGCTTTTAATAAGGCTTCCCTGAATGACTTTTTCACCAATTAGGTTTGAATAAATGGCAAAAAGCCCCGAGAGCACTGGGGATTAGGTATGAAAAGCTCACAGACCACAAAGATCCTTTCCGCCCGCGCCACAGCGGCCGGGCTGGGACGGGGAGGTGAGCAGGCAGGGAACCACGGGTCCCAGAGGCGCGCAGCCCGCAGCTGGCAGAGGCGGAGACCACAGCCCGCCGCAGCCAAGGGGAGCACATTTTTCAATCAGTCCAGGCAACGTCTTCTATGCGGTGGGTGTTCACGGATCCTGTGAATTGGAGCCTTCAGAAACCCCTGGCGCGCCCCCTGGCCTCCGTGTAATGGGAGGTGGCTCGTGCCCGGCCGTGGCATCTGGGAAGCAGACCCGTGCGTGTGTGAGCTGCGGTGCCCAGGGCCCTGGCTGAGTCTCCGGCTCGCTCACAGAAACCATTTATCAGCCATTTAACACGGGCAGCTTTCCACGACTTCCCAACCCTGGTTTTCCTTCTATACTTAGAATTCTTTTCCGTGGCTCCTTCCAAGACAATCCTTTTCCCTTCTTGCATCTAAACGTGTGCCATGGTGGCAACGTGACAGGCCTCTGAAAAGAGGGGTGAGTTTAAGGCCCCTTGACTTTGCTTGGGGTCAGTGGTGTTCCGGTGGCAACCTGGTGTCATGGACGAGGCTTGAACCGCCAGTTCAGAGGCCTGGCGTGGGCCCCTGTCCGCCTGGAGACCACATCCCAGCTTGGTTTTCTGTAACATGCATGTGGGGGAGGGGGAGTGGCTGCCCCATTGAAGGAGCTGAGGAATTTATTGGGAGTGAGCACAGGCATGGGGGGGAAACTGCCAAGTTTGCAAAAATGCATTTTGTCATCAAGAAAACCAGCGAGAGTGTGAGCGGACGGAGCAAGGGTGATTGAAGATTTGTCTGTAGACACGGCAATTCCTTTAGCGGCTCCTTCACGGAATATCTGTGGCGGAATGAGGCCCAGGAGAGGGCAAAGGGCTCATTGCAGCGTTTAATTAATCAACTGGCATCTAATCCTCCTGGAAGGATTTCTTTAAATCGCTGGAGCAAGGGCCCAATGATACGAGAAAGCGCCGCGCCTGCAACTTGTCCAGCTTACGTCTCTTCGGGGCTCTGGGAAGCTTTAAGAAACTTCAGAAAGCTGCTCGCACCTGATAGAGACATGAGATTCTTGGGGGGCACGGCGGCCTCTGTCAACTTAGAAGAGAACTTCCCAGGGGTCACGACTTGGCACAAACTCCACCCCTAAGAAGGCCCAGAGCACTTCCCGCCAGCCTCTAGCCAGGCGCCTTCCCCCCTGAGCAGTTTCATTTAGTGAAGAGAAATCTAATGATTCTAGACGGTTCCTTGGCCCGGATGAGGCCCCGGCTTGGCTTCCGAGGGTGCCCCTTGGCTCCAGCGGGCCTCGCCGTCCCTCGCCATCTCTGTTGCGCCCTGGATCCAATATGGTGGCCAAGAGCCGCTTGCCGTGAGTTAACTTTAAATAAAAGAAAAGGAAACAAGCTCAGGTGGTCAGCTGCCCCGGCTTCACGCGAAGTGTTGAGCAGCCCTTGGGACAGGCGGCTTCCTTACGGGACGGGCAGGTTCAGGGACCACCTCCTGCCCCGCAGAGGGTCCCGCTGGGCAGCGCGGCTCACAGCGTCCACACTGCGCGTGCCCAGCCCGGGCCTGCTACAAGGAGCCCCCGCCCCGTCCCACACCAGGCTTGGCCACCTTGCAGACTGCATCCCCGCCACCTCCCACACCAGCGTGCTTGGGTGACACTGCTGTTGGCACTGGAGCTGGGGCGGCTTGATTCCAGGGCCCCTTTCTTCAGGGCGCAGCAGGATGGGGGTTCCTTCTCAGGTGGTCTGGGGCGGGTTCAGAAGAGTTGGCTTGTGAGCGTCTGAGGAAGGCACAGGCTGACGGCGCTCACTCGTGGCCGGGCGCTCTTCTCTGCCTTCGTATCCCGACACACGCGATACCACGCGAGACCGGGAGAGCTGTCCCCACACCACGCCCCGTGTGCTTAACTTAAGAAAGGATTAATTTTGAAAAGGGGCGAGCAATGCCCATCAAGGGCTGCTCAGGAATTTGGATGTGAACCTTACCCTGTGCACACTTATTTGAGGAAGCAGTGGCCGGGGCCGGATTTCACATTCTTGCAAACAAGACACACTCGAAGGGCACCCAGGTGTAACCTGCTGACCGCCTGCGGTCTTAAAGGGGTAGAATTAGGGACGCGGGTCAAGGGCCGTTCTCCAGGTCACCGTGATAAAGGCACGAGCAGCTGCAAAAGCACAGGGCAGTCAAGCTCCGCGGCGTGTCAGCGTGATGGCACCGAGACGAGGTGGCGGCCGTGCTTTGGGCAGAGAGGGACGGGGACAGCTGCGGCCCGAGCAGCTCCCTGGGGAGGGCGGGGGTGGGGCGGAGAACCAGCCAGGGCGCTGTAGCCCGCAGAGTGGGCATCGGGCCGTGTCAGTAAAGAAGCCGCCACGTGTTTTGGCTCCTTGGAGCCCTCATGGAAACACCGTCACATTGATGGTGAGCCTGTGGCACTGGCCTTGGCTCCAATGCAAACGGAGAGAACACGCAAGTTGAGTCATATTTCTTGGCCCTTTGGAGGCAGTCGATGCTAACAAGTGCTCAGATTGCATAACTAATTACCTCTGGTTTCAGGAACAACTGCTAATCAGCCCCGACCTTCCAGCTTGCTTTTGGCTGGGTGGTTTGAGTGAGCTAATTAGGCCCAAATTAATTTTGCTCGCAATCCCAGGGGGAGCCGCGCCCCAGGGCCGGCATGCCTCCGCTGCTCACGCAGACCTGCGCGGCTGCAGGGGCGGAGGGGCGCTGCCACGCGATCGAACCAAGTCAGAGGCGCTCTGAAGACATTGGGTCATTCATTTGGGTCAGGCTGGCAGCCCCAAACCAGCTGAGCAGCAATATTAGGGACGTGTGCTGGAGACTGGGGCGCTCCCATTGGATCCAATGTGGGGTGGGGGCTGGGGACCAGGCAACGCGGACGGTGCCTGCTGAGCCTCTCAGAGTCTGGTCTCAAAAGCCATTGCTACTTAATCATGTGTCTGACCACAGGGACCGCGGGCTGCGGTCGCAGGTCTGTGTTAGGCTGCATGTTCCCCAAGGGCGGGGCTGTACGTCGCTTACCTCTGTCACCTGCAGCACCTACGATGGCATAGGGCCCCCCGGACATGCCTGGTGAGGCACCTGGAGTGGGTTGCCTAGGAGAAACGTGGTGAGTGGTCTTCTCAATGGAGTGCAAAAAAAAAGAAAAGGAAAGGAAAAGGATTAACCTTTATTTACTAAAGTTTAAGTTTTCAGTTATAGCCTTTTGAAGGAAGGACTGTTCACCTGCCACCTTTCTGAAGGCACCTCCCTGCCGGGGGCTGAGTCCCGCATGGGGAAGCCTGAGCTAAGCTTTGTGTGAGTTCTGGAACCATCCAGATCTCGTGAGCAGCCCCTGAAGCCCCCAGGCTCCTGGATCCCTCACACACATAGAAAAAGCACCCGAATTACAGCCTGTGGGAGCCCCCACATCCCCGCAGGGAGGCTCATGCACAGGGTCCGAGGGCAGCTGGGACCCCTCCTCGACCTCAGGCAGGACGCCTAGTGTGGCCCTGGAAGGCTGGTGGCATCTGCTTCCCCCCACCCCCACCCCCTGACCTGTCTGCTTGCAGCACCCGGCTCAGAAGACGGCTCCTGTGTCCACAGCTGCTCCCCCCGGCCCCGCCAGGCTGTCCCCCATCCAGGCTGCAGAGGAGGTGGCCGCCAGCCTTGCCAGATGCGCTCCGCCTGCTCTTCTTGTTGCCGTGGCCCTGCCGGGAAGGCCACGGGACGCTGACCCCAGGCTGCGTGTCCACGCTGGCCCGGCACCGGGCAGCCTCACCCAGCCCTCGCCCCCGGTGCCCTCTGGGGCTCCCCCGTCCTTGCCGGCCCCCACAGAGCAGGGGGTTAAGGAAAACCAGCAAGGACCAGGCTGTGTTTCCCAGGAGGTCAGGCTTCCCCGCGGGCCCTCGCCTAAGTGCAGGTTAAGAAGACCCAGGAGCACAGTGGCTCCTGCCGCGGGGAGCACAGAGTCCTTGAGGAGCCAGGGGACTCGGGGCTGTCCCCCGAGCAGCTTTTGACTGCCTTGTTGCCTTCTTCCGAAAGACCCAGAACAGTGTCTGTGTCATGGGGCGCGTGCCTGCGGGTGGAGGAGGGGAGTGATGCCCCGGACCATGTTTCTCCAGCCCCGCGCTGGGGGCTGGTTGGTGTTTGCTCACTGGGCCTGTCTCACCGTTATTGTCCGCTGTGTGGGGGTGGGGGGTGGTCTGCGGGCGCCCCGCTCGTCCCTGTGGGCTGGGGGGGGGGGGGGCTGCTGGCCCAGCTGCAGGTGCTACCCCCCCCCCCAACACACACACGCCCAGAGCTCTCCAAGCCAGGCAGGGGCCACTTGACGCCCGTGCGGTCTCCCGTCCCCGACCGCCGCCGCTCGTGCCCTGGTCCCAGCTTGACCGCGGAACCCGAGGCCATCACACCATGTGCCCTCGTTTTCGCTCCAGGGCTCCCCCCCAGGGCGGCCTTTGCCGGGGTCACCTTCGTTTCACATGGCAGACAACGCCATGCTGTTAGCAACATACTCTTAGTTCCCCTGACACAAAAGCATAATCCTTCTGAAGAAGAAATATTATTCTGACTACACTAGAACCGTTTGTTTTACTGAGATAGGTTTTTGTGTAGGAAGGGAGTGTGCGCAGGTGTCTCCTCGAGGGGCGGTGGGGGGGCACTGGCTGTCCACAGGGTGGCATCCCTCAGCACACCGCCGCGTTTACCACGCTCCGGTGGCTGGGTCTCCTTCCCACGGACCCCGGGGGACACCTGGGAAGGCCCTGGCGGGGGGTGTTGACTCCCTTCCCAAAGCCCACCTAGGTCCCCAGTCCTGCGGATGCGAGCACCGGGCCTGGCTGACACCGATCCCCGCTGAGTCCCTTTCCTCTGCCCCTCATCCCCCTGCACGCGACGCCCACGGTTCTCATACAAAACAAAACTTCGTGCAGTGGCCAGACTCTGAGCGTCTGCATGTTTCTGTAAAACCGCGATCCCCGAATTCTCGACGCGCGGCAGCTCCTTCTTTCTGCAGCTCCACCGTACGGGAAGCGCGTGGTCCCCCTTCTGTGGGCGCACAGGGCTGCGCCGCAGCTGCCGGGGAGTGGGGAGGCCGTGTGCTTCAGCTCCGAGCTTCTAGTAACAACAGTCGCCCCCCCCTCCCCCCCGAAGCCTTTGACTCGTGTTTCTATTCACGCTTCAGTAGTTTCGGGATTTATTGCATCTTTCTTGGTGTAAACTTCCCCAAACCCTCTCTGGAAGCAGGCCCCGGTTTTCCCCATCGCCTGAGTGGGCTGGCTGGTGGCTGGGGGGCGGGGGAGGGGGTTGGAGTGGGGAGCCCAGAGAGAGCACCCCGGAGTCCGCTGTGGGCTCGCCTGACTTCAGCTCTCTGAGCCTCAGTTTCCTCGGCTGCCAACAATGGTGACCCCACATTCCCCTTTCCGGGGCCTGCGGGAAACGGGACAGAAAGTTGTTAAGTGGCCCGGCCCACACTCCACAGACGCAGTGACCGTACGTTCTTCCTCGTACGGTCCTCGGCTCGGGCTGATCGGGGCGGCCTCCTGGGCGTGTGGTGACCGGGCCCCAGGCCTGTGCGCAGAAGGGCCTGCACGTGAGGTTTAACGGTTTGTAGGCGCCACCTTGAAATCTTTAATCATTTGACCTTTGAACTTCTGTTTTGTGTTTTGCCGGACCTTCCCCCACCCTGCCCAGCGACTTCTGCTGCCCTCCCCACCCCCGTCCGCCCCAGTGGAGCCTGGGTGGGTGCAGCATGGGTCTGGGCACCTCAAGGGCTGTGGCCACCCTGCAGATATCCCTGTGCCTGAGCGAGGGTGTCATAAACAGCAAGGAAAAGCCACCACGTGAGGCTGCGAGAGAGCCCGAGAAAGAAAAGGGAAAGCCTTTTAGCCCAAGAGCCCGCGCGTTCATCGCACACTGGGCCCCGCAGCTGTGCAGTGGCCCAGGCTGATGGCCTCTGCGGAGGGTGTGTGGGGTCCGTCTTGGGAGAGGAGGTGGTGGGTAACCGGGTTCCCGGACGGCACTTCCTAACCAGGGGGGGAAGGCAGGAGGAAGGGAGGATGGCAGATTCAGCTCAGACTGCTCTACCCACGTGCCACACGCCGGGGGGCTTCAGAGAAAATGAATTACCTCGCTGTTCCGGAGGCTGGAAGTCTGGAACTGAGGTGCGGCGGTGAGCAGCGGAAAAGCAGCCCCAGGTGCTAACCTCGGCTCGGCCACCTCGGGTCTTGGTTCCCGGCAAAGAGAAGTCAGAGCCAAGACTCCAATTATAAGAGAAAGCTTATTGAGAAAGTCACAGAGATAGAAGAAGTGAGCCGTGGAAGAAATGGGCTCAGGAAACAAGTCAGAACAAGAGAAGGACCCTTGGGGCCGAGCGGAGCTTAGTGGAGACGGGGAGGGAAGGGGATACGGGGACGGGAGAGAGAGCCTTACGCGGCCCTCCATCCTGAGCGCTTTTATCTGCGGTCTCCGGGAAAATCTCAACAGAATAGCCATCAGCTTTCCAGGTGTGTCTTCTCAGGCTTGCATTTTCCCTGATTGGTCGGCGGCGGCGCCGAGGGAGGGATGCTCAGTCGTGGCAGCTGGTTCTGCTGTCTGTCTGTCAGCCCTGGCCTCGCTCCACCTGGTTTTGTGCTTTTTCTGGGGCTGGAGCTGAAGCGCTGCTGAGGCCCGGGGGTCCTCTCCCGGGTTAATGCCGAGCAAGTGCTCCTGCGGGGGCTTGTGGTCCGGCTCGTTGCTAGGCACCGGGGTCCCCTGCTCCGCTCACGCCTGCTAACTGCCTCCTCCCGCGTCCCAGGCACCGGGCCCTCGGAGGCCTGCAGGGGGTCCTCCTCGCCTCCTTCAGCTTCTGCTGGTGTCTGGCAAACCCTGGCGCTCCCTGGCTAGAGGCCGCACATCCACCTCCTCACGTGAGGTTCTCCCACGTGTCTCTGCGTCTCTCCTCTTCTTGGGAGAACACTCGCTGTCTCAGCAGAAGCTGCTGTAACGAAGCACCCTAGGCTGGGCAGTTTATAAACCGCAGACAGTTATTCCTCCGTGTTCTGGAGGCTGAAAGTCGGAGCTCAGGGTGCTGCCATGGGCACCTGCTCTCAGGTTGTCCCTCTTCTCGTCTTATTCTCATGGGGCAGAAAGAGAGCTTCCAGCCCTCCAGCCGCTTCTTACAAGGGCACTAATCCCCTTTATGGGGCTCCACCCTCCTGACCTAGTTACCTCCAAAGGCCCCACCTCCTGGTATCATCACATTGGAATTATGATTTCAATATATGAATTTTGAGGGGGACGCAATCATTCAATTCATAACACCAGTCATATTGGATTTAGGTCCCACCCTGACCCAGTATGACTTCAACTTAACTTGATCGCATCGGCAAAGGCTATTTCCAAATGAGGTCACGTTCACAGGTTCCAGGTGGACACAAATTTCTGAGGGACGCTGTTCAACCCAGTGCTAACGGACCTGGCAGTTGAGGACCTTCGGGGGTTCCCGATGGAGGGTAAGTGAGGTAATGAGCCTCGGAGCCTGGCGCAGGACGGTCTCGGGAAACCCTCTTTTCTTCCTGCCTGCGCCGGCAACAGCTTCCGCTGGGTGGATGTAGAAAGACGGAGGTTGGTCCGAGAGCCCAGGTGTCAACACTGGCTGATATTGGCGCAGGAAACGCACGCGTGTAGACCCCAAGGACCGCAGCAGTGAGCTGGGTGCTGCCCGTGGGTGGGCGTGAGCTGCAAGAGGCACCCACATTGCCACATTTTGCTTGAATGTCCTTTGTTTTGCTGCAGTCAACAGCTGCTGCTTGACCGTGGCTCTATTCGAGCACCGTGCCAGGGGCGGGGGTGCAGAACGAGGGTCATAACGTGGGGAGGGCTCTCGGGACGGGGCTGCGTGCGCTGCCCTAGGAGACGCGTGAGGGCTTCGGTAGAGGCGTCCATGGGGCTGAGCGTGGAGGGAGGGGCAGGTCTGGCGGGGGACTGAGGGGCCTAGCAGAGGGCATCCTGTGAGGCCACCGCATGGGCCACGTCACGGCCGGGGAGCCTTAGCACCTGCTCAGGGAATGGCACGTGGGTTCCTGAACTGCTTGCAGGTGAACGTGGGGAGCGGAGTCAGGGAACGGAGCCGGAGACCAGCCTCAACAAATGATTACGGAAGTGGCTGGTTAACAAAGGCTTCAGGGACGCGCTGGCAGTGACAGAAACGGGTGGAGACAGCCGTGAAGCCGGCCGTGAACCGAACGGCCACACAACCAGGTCTGTCCCTCCAGCCGAGTGCCCTGCAGCCACGAGAAAGAGGAAGTAAGATCACATGTGCGGAGGCGAAAGGGAACCCGGCCCCCAACGTGAGCGGGTAAGCCACACTGTAAAACGGGCATGACCCGGGAGGTACATGTATGTAAAGGAAAAGTGACCCAGATACAGACGTCCAATGCACTTACACACGCCAATTGCTTTGTGTGCATCCGGCTCAGCAGCAGGGCTGCAAGGATGAGCCACAGTGGTTACTAAGGCTATTCTGGGCAGTGGGGGGACTGCGGGGAGGAGGAGGAGGAACTCACCCCATTTTTCACATACAGTTTGTGTTTACCTCCTGACCCCTGGGTGGGGACCAGGGTGGGAGCCAAGTGCCGCCCATCCCAATGCCGAGAATGAGCGTCGCTGCGGGTTGGGAAGGGCGCTTGTATTTTGAGTGGCCTCTCTCAATCTTCCCACATGTGGCTCTCCAGTCACCCAGTTTTTCATCTCTGATATGTGGCGTGCCCCTAATTACTCACATCGGTTCCCCGCTGCCGGGTTGGGGTGGGCATTAGCGGCAGCTGCAATTCCCAGGCTGATAAGGGAGGCGTCCCCGATCTGGGCTGTGGGCCAGGGTCCTGATGAGCACGCTCTTTGCCTGCACGCACGTTCCGTGGGCCCTGGGAGGGTTCTGTCTGGTACCGGAATGCTCATGGATGTCCACAGCGGCAGGCTGGCGTCTGGGTCTGCAGACAGACTAGGGCGAGGGCAGGCGTCAACCGCTCTTGCTTGGCAAGAGCGCGGACGGTGAGGGGGTGGCAGGCATTTGATCGCCAGACATTCAAATGTGTGTCCAGAGGCCCCGAGCAGGGCAGGCTTGGGCATCAGGAGACGGGGGTGTGGAGAGGCCTGCACAGAGATAGCCGAAGTTTTTACCTCCTTGAAAAAATAGGAGAAATACTCCTCTGGTGACATGTAGCTGTACGTGCCAGATGACACAGTCAGGGGCGGGTGCACTAGATGACATCTGGAGGATGGAGTTCCATGGGCAAAATGGACTGGGCCTCTGAAAAAACCCCACCACGTAGATACAGGGAAGAAGAGGCAGGCGCGAGGCCAGGAATCCTGGAATAAATTTGAGGGTGAGTCAGTCAGCCGCGGGCCATCTCCACAGAAGTGCGGAATTCATCCGAAGACCTGGTGATTCTGCTCATGTCCGGGCAGCTCACTTTCCTGGAACTGTTCGGAAGGAGTGTTTCCAAGGCTCCCTCTTGTAGACGAAGAAAGAGCTTTCTAACAGCAAGGGCTGTCCCAGAACAAAGCGGGCTTCCTGGATGGGAGTGAGCTGCCTGTCCCTGGATGTGTGCAAGCAGACGCATGCAGGGAGGCAGCTCCGCGAGCCCGGGCGCCAGGGCTGCTTCTGTCCTCTCCATCCCCAGCAGGGCACCGCGCCCGACTCAGACATGCGCCGTGTATTTGCCCCGTTAGCGAGCAGATGGATGTCGCGAAGCTGGTGAGAAATCAGACGGTCTGGGTGTTCCCTCCCAGCCTGGATCCTGCAGCACCGTGACATCCCACTTGAGGAAAGAGGCATGTACGCTTCTCACGGCTGTTGGGACACGTTCCCACAAACGGGGTGCATCAACACCACACAGATTCATTCTCTCAAAGTTCAGGAGGTCAAACTCAGTTTCATGGGCTGAAGGCCAGAGGCGGGCAGAGCTGGAAGCTGTAGGAGACCATTGGTTTACTGGCCTTTTCAGCTCCTAGAGGTGCCCCCATTCCTTGGCTGGTGGGCACTTCCTCACCTTCAAAGAGCACCCCTCCCACCTCTGCCCCACTCCTGATATGACCTCTCTGCTCGCGTCTCCCCCTGCCTCCTGCTTGGGAGAACATCTGTGCTTACATTTAGGGCCCGCCCAGACATCCAGCGCCCCTCACCCTCTCCATCTCAACAGCAATCACTGCATCTTAATCCCGTTGGCAAAGTCCCTTTGGGCAGGTCAGGAAACAGTCACGGGGCACAGGAATTGAGGGGGCGGGGGTGCTCTGTGTTGGAGGCACCTCCATGTTTAGGGAAGGGAAGAAAGTGGGGGTCAAGAAAGAGGCAGAAGAAAAGAGCCCTCAAGGTCAGAGGATCTATGACCACCTGCTGACCAGCCACCTGGGAGGGTGGGGGACGCTGGAGGAAGAAGGGGAAGCCCCAAGGTGGAGGAAGCTTGCTTTTGGCCTGACTTTTCCCCATAGCATCCTCAGTGCCTAGAGCTGTGCCTGGCATGGGGTGGTGCTCAGTACGGGTCTGTTGAATGAATGAATGAATGAATGAATGAATGAATGAGGGTGTGGCTACTGGCTGGGGAAAGGGCTGTGCTGAGTCTCGGTCAGCAGCTTCCCCAGGCCGGGCCGGTCAGTCCCCGTGGGAAGCTGAGATCCGGGCTGGGTGTGACCCACGGGGGAAAGGAGACCAGCCCGCAGACCGGCCACCGCCTGCTTGGTTTCAGAGGCTCGGGCCTTGGTCCGAGTGGGAGCTTTGTGTCAGGTGGCGTGGGACCCAGAGGAGCGGGCAGGGCACGCGGGCCGGCGCACCGACGGGGCTTGGCAGGCGGAAGGGGTAACGCGGCAGGGTTGGAGGCGCTGGGCTTTGCTCCACTCTCTGAAGGAGGAGATGGGAGGCGGAGAAAGCACCGGGCAGGTTCTGTCGGCCGAGGAAGGGAGCCCAGGGCCGCTGGCGAAGCCGATGGTTCAGGAAACTTCCCGCAGCTTCCAGGCTGGTCGGTTTCTGAGACGGAGCCCCAGTGGCCCTGCCGCCCAGCCGTCCCCCAAGGCCGAGGGCCGCCTGGAAGCGGTGGTTCCCAGCGGCCTTTCCTGTGTGCTCCGTCCAGCAGACGGGGCTTTTCCTCGCTGTCTATTCACGGGAGCTGCTGAGCCCTTCGCATGTCATTGTCCCTGTTTGCAGAACAGACACGAAGGCCACGTCCAGCATTTGCCTAACCTGGGGCTGGGGCCGGGGCAGGCCGGGAAGAATGCGGGTGCCATGCTGCTGCAGAGGCCTCCTGGGCTTTGTGGGGTGCACGGCCCCGCGGAGGCTGCGGGCCCTGGTGCGCCTCAGACACTCCCAACCCGTCGGGCACATGCACACGCAGCCTCCTGTTAAGCACTTTGATATCGGATTTCTTAGGATTCTGAGAACGTTATTTATTTTTCGGAGCCTGGGAGTTAGTGCAACATAATCTTTCTGTCAGACTGTTTACTTTAGGCAGAGGAGACCCCGGCCGCAGGTCCGTTCCCTGAATGGGTCATTCATGCGTGCACCCAGTACCTGGGGGTGTCCGCCGGGAGCCAGGCCCCGTGACGTCAGAGGTGAAAAGGGTCGGCCTCTGTCGGCTGGAGTTGGTGGGTGACCAGCACGCACGAAGGCTCCTTGGGCTCCGTGAGATTGGCAAGGTCTGCGCACAGCCCTCGGGTGCGCAGAAGACAGGGTGATCGTCCCCCCCGGAGCCGCCCACGGTGGGCGCCGGCGGCCGCGGACGGAGGATGAGCGGCTCCGTGTCCCAGGTGCAGAAGCGCTGACCGGGCGCCACCGGATGGAAGTGTTGAGCAAAGGGCCTCCCTACCCTGCGCTCCACTCTCCTTATTTTATACTTAGAAATAAAGACAAGGAACTTAAGTACAAACTAATACTCAGACCAGAAAAGAAAAATAAACCAGGAAGAAAAACCGTGACCCAGGCTGAGTGAAAGCCGGGAAGAAGAGGTTGAAAAGCGCACCCTTCAGTGGCCTCAGACGTTTGAGGGCAGCCTCAGCTCGATGGGGGGTGGGGGGGCTGGCCGCCGGCGCCCAGGCCCCAGGAGCACAGCCAGCTCGCGCTCTGCCATGCCCTGTGCCGAGGGTGGCGGAGTCACCCGCACTTGGCCCCCGCTCTTGGCCCCTGGTGGCCCCTCTTCCTCGCTGGTGGCTCTCCCCCGCCCGGGCCTGCTTTATTCCTGACGCGGACGCGCCAGGCAGCGTGACGCGGCTCCGGCTGGACGCAGAGCCCACACCGCCTGCTCCAAGTCACGCAGGACAACACCTTCTGAGCCCGCCTTCTCCCCGTCTGCTCAGCCCTGGCGCCAGCGTCGCTGGGTGCAGACTTGGATGGTGCCTGGATTACACTTCCCATGACACAAGGCTGTGCGTGACGTGTCCTTGGCTGGCTGGATCACGCTCCGAATGGAAGGTGCTGACGCGTGGCTGTGATGGGGCGGCCTCTGCATCCCAGAGCGCGTTCCAGACGGCTTCTCTCCACGTCTGGTCCCGACGCCCGGAGAACCCCACTGTGGCCAGTTTTCCCCGTTTCGTTACCTAATGGCACTGACAGAAGAAAGCTTTGATGCCTGTGCCTTTTTGAATTCCTGCCGGGAAAACGGTGGTCTTGACTCAGGCCTGCTGTGCTTCCCGTTGCCTGGCAGGGGGACCTGTCTTGTTTCCCTTTTTGCATTGTCTTCCAGGAAGCTCTGTGCAAAAGCTCGGGCAAATGTAACCACCATCGTATCCCCAGGACCTGGAGGAATAGGTCTGCTGTCCTTCGATGTAGCTGCAGCGTTTCCATTTTGCCCGTCTTGTGCATTGTTTCATACGTGTGCTGATTATAAGATATTCAAATATCTTTATAGACGTCGGTAGTGATTCTTTTAAAGTCTTGCACTGCCATCCAGAAAAGCCCAGCTGGCGCAGGATAGTTGGGAAAGTGTTGGCTTAGTAATAGCTCCTCTGAAAAACGATCCAAGAGAGCCCGTGGGTTGTAATCGCAGAGCGAGCCAGGGTGATGGCATGTTGCCCAAACACCCCGGCTCTGAGATGGAAACAGCCCATCACGTCATGGCTCCTCGGAGCTGAGCCCCAGTCAGATCACATTTTCACGTGGTCCTGGGTCCTGGAACGGATTTCAGGAGGCGTGGGGACAGGCCAGGTGTGTTCCCGCTGATGGGCCGTGTTGGTCAGGGAGCGAGAAGGAGGGACTGGAGGTGGTATGTGTGGATGTGCATTAGGCTGGTTCTATTGCTTCCAGACAAGGGGCCCAGGGTGAGGAACCAGGGGCTGGCTCAGTGTAGAGACTTCCCAGGTCATAAGCCCCTGTTGTGAACTAGTGGTGATGAGCTCCCCGTCAACAGAGGCATCCAAGAGGAGGCACTCACTCCCTTATCTTGGAGCGTGTGGAGGAGTTTTGTACCTAAAGGGGGGTTGCACATCCAGTTCTGAGAGTCAGTGGCTCCACATCCGATTGAGAACTGGCCTGGGAAACCTCAGCAGATCAGCCCCAGTGCTCCAGATTCCAGGTCGGTGAGGACCTTTTGGCGTCTGAGCCTGGCCTGGTTCTCCACTTCTCGGAATTAGCATCTTGCTTTACAGTCTCTGCTTGGTGGAGGTGGGAGCAGGTCTTGGCGGAGGAATGGGACATCCAGGACTTGGAAACCTTCCCTGGGTGTTTGGGGGAAGAGGAGGTGGTGTGCAGGGGTAGGGGAGAGCCTGTCAGCTTCTTGTTTCTTGCGCTGAGCCTTTCCTGACCCGACCTGAGGCGGGCGTGTCTGCTGGAAAGAGGAGCCTGGGGCTGCTCTCCCGCTTTACCCTGAATGTCCCCTGGTCCGTTGTGGCCTCTGAAAGGTCCCCGCTTTAACAACAGTCTGGCCTACTCCGGTGACTTTGCCTTATTAGCTACTGTGCTTTGGAGGTAAGAGGGAGCGTGGTGGGCCTATGGGTGCTAATGTCAGGGCTGGGACTCCAAAGCTCGAGACACATCCCAGGATGTCATCACGACACTCCACAGTCAGCTTCAGTCTCGATGGGGCTCCCAGGGAGGCACCCTGGGGTGGAGACCATAGCAGTCACTCGGGGCCCTGCACTGGAATGCTGGGTGGGGGCGGGGGTCCCAGGAAGCCCTGCTGAGCGCCCGTGTGTGCCGAGCACAGGTACGCGCTCCTACGCTTAAGGAGCCCAGGTGGAGGGCTTGGGGCGTTGTGGGAGGCAAACGCATGTCCAGAGAACCTGAAGGGGCTACACGAGGGGCCCCTCACCCCGGGACGTGCGGGGGGCCCCGAGCTGTGCCACGTGAAGTCCCGGGTCCCAGCAGTCAGGATCGGGGTGTGCAGCAGCAGGAGCTTGGGGTCCGGCGAGGGGCCGTGAGTGTGGGGGGACCCCAGAGAGAAGGGGACACCTGTGTCCCCAGGGGGGGTCTGAGGCTGTCCAGGCTGACGGGGCCCCGGCGCCAGCGCCCACTGTGCTGGCAGCGGGACAGGCCCTTCCTCTGCTTTCGTGCGCTTGCGACTCGGGTCTGTCAACAGCATCCTGCCCATTTGTTAATAATCAGGGAACCGATCGCAAGCGGGACCAAGCTTCCTGACCCTGATTTCCCTTTAATAATTTCCAGCTTTTTAATCCAGTTGCTCGGCCGTTCTGGAGCGAGCTCGTGGACCAGTGCAGGAAAGGCGGGGCAGTAACAGTAAAGTCCACGGGAGGAGAGGGGAAGGAAACGGAGAAGCCGGCCGGGGATTAGAGGTCCGACCACACCCACGTAGGGGCAGAGCCTTGGGGACCCCTTCTGGTGGCAGGCAGGTCTGGGGGGCCGCAGCGAGTTCCCAGGGGCCCCCAGCTCAGACCCCACACTTCAGCATCCCTGCTCCCACCCCTGAATCAAAGACTGCTCTTAAGTCCGAGGCAGCCCTGCCCACCGCTCAGACACCGGCTCGCCCACCTCATGGGCCCCTGGCTGAGTCCGTCCCCACTGGGGATGGAGCACGGACGGGTGAATAAAGGCCCGGAGGCGACAGGCCTGGGAGGCGCCTTTCTCAGGACCCCACTAATGCGCCATGGCCGGGTGCGCCCCGCGGGGGACGGCGGAGCCTTTCAGACAAGGGGGTCATTTGTCTCTGCCGTCGGCTTCCGCCGAGGCGGCCCCTTCCCGCACAGAGGTGCCAGGTCCTCAGTGCCTCCCCCTCAATGTGGAAGCCCCTCAGAGTGGGCAGGAAACGGGGACACAGCCCCCACGTCACTTAGAAAACCTGGCCAGGCCTCAAAGGCACCGCCAGCATCCCAGTTCTGCATGGCCGGGCTCTCGGGAGGCAGATGAAGTCAGGCCAGGGCTGTGGACCCGCACACGATGGCCGCGCTGAGGCAAGGGTCCAGATGTCCTTGGGACCAGGGTTGTGGCCAACAGACTGATTTCCCGCTGGGGTTCACGGATCCCCCTGTTTCACGATGGGCCTCAAGGGCTGCAGTGAGGGATGGGCTGGGGTACGAGGTCAGCCCACTGCGAGGACCTTCCCTTCTTCCATCTCAACCAGAGACCCTCCCCAGTGCTCCCGGATCAGCTTTATTTATAGCAATTTGACATGGGCTTTTGGGGCCAGAGGAAGGTATCCCATTGCTTACGACAGACGCTTTTGAGGCCCTTAGCGTGGCTGTGCGCGGTGAAGGCCAGCCTGGCTGTCCTGCCCCTGCCCGCGCGTCCTCACCTCCGGGGGGCGGGGCTGGACACGCGTGTGTCTGCAGCGTGCACTCTCCGCAGGACGTCGGCGCCCCAGGGCGGGAGCGCCGTGTGCTGTCCACTCCTGGGTCCTCTGCGGGGGTAGCTGGGCTCGGCTCACGCCGGCCTGTGATGTTTGTTACACGGGTGACCGACGCGGGAGTAGGACTCGGGAGGCCCAGGTGTGAAGCCGACCTCCCTCAGTGACCTGGACAAAATGATTTGAGCCCGAAGATGGGTGTCATAGCAGAACCAACCCTCTGCACTTGCAAGAAATGTGTCCCTGTGCTCTGGATGTCCCCAGATGCACGGATGTGATTTTTTCCCTGAAGTTCAGTCTCATGTCACAGAAAAGGAAACATTTAACCAGTTCATGAACACGGGAGGAACCCCAGGAGAGAGGCCCGTGTCTCCCCTGGCCCCGTGCTTCCCAGGAGCAAGGCTGCCCCTGCAGGCCCCCTCCCTGTGGGCTGGCTGGGAGCTAAGCCTTGCCCGGGCCACAGCGCCTGAGCTCAGACCAGCGGGCTGGGGACTCTTCCAAGACCACCGCAGGAGAAAGGCAGCGTGCCCCACAGTGTATGCGTGGAGCTGTCGGGGGGTGAGATTCTCTGAGCACACCCGGCCCAGGCAGCGTGGGACGATGCCACTGCATGGGTTTTAAGGTCGCAGGAACCAGGCACTGGGTGGCGTCAAACAACTGAAACTTAGGTGCCGTCCGCCGTGGGCGGGTCCACGCTCCCTCCGGAGGCTCGGGGCGAGGGTCCTTCCCACTCCTTGCGGTGTCTGGCGCTGTGGGTGCTCCAGGCTTGCTGCTGACCCAGCCTGCACAACCCCCATCTCCGTCTCTGGTCACACGGCCTCTCCCTGTGTGTCGGTCCCCACCATAACCCGATCTGACTGCATCTTAATTTAACTAGTGCCGTCTGCCAAGACCTATTTCCAGATCAGAGCCCACCCTGAGGTGCTCCTCCTGCGTGCCCCCCCTTCCCTGTCCTCTGCTTCGGAGCTGGGGTGCTGACAGGCTTGGGGTGGGCGAGGCGGGGGCACGGGCACCTGGCTGCCTCACCTGCTTCTGCTTCCTTCCCTCACTCGGCTCCTGGAGAGGGTCCCGGGCAGCTGCAGGGGGTCGGGCCGTGGGAGGGGGTGGGGTGCTGAGTGTTGCCTGCGCTAGTTCCCAGCAGTGATACCTTGGTGAGTCTGGTTTGACTTAAAGAAACCGAGTGTGTTCGTTCCCGGGGCTGCCATAATAAATCCCCACGCACCGGGCGGCTTAAAGCAACAGAAGTGTGTTCTCTCCCAGGCCTGGAGGCTCCAAGGCCGAGGTTCAGCCGTCCCTCCCGAGGTCCTCGGCGGGGATTCCGCTCCTCGCCTCCTCCAGCGTCTGGGGGCTCCAGGTGTTCCTTGGCTTGTGGCCACCTCACTCCCGTCTCCCCCTCTGTCTTCACACGGCCTTTGCCTCTTTCCCTGTGTCCCCTGCTGTCTCTTACAAGGACACTTGCCGTTGGTTTAGGGCCCACCCAGGTAATCTGGTGTGCTGTAACCTACTACATCAGCCAAGACTCTTCGCAAATCAGGTCCCACTCACAGGTGCCAGGATGTGGACATACATTTGGGGGGAGCCACAAACACAGCCTAACACAGAAATTGAGGTGTTTGGGGCTGGGAGCTACGCCCTGCTCTGCTGAACCTGCCTGAGTTACAACTTGCTCTAAGCGCCCCGGGGAGTGGCTGCACCCCCATGCCCAGGGCTGACCTGCCTGCCCGCCCCGAGTCCAGCCCGCCGGGAATCCCCTCTGCGACGCGCCACAGCCCGGCCGTGGGCTCTGGTGATTCAGAGCCGGACACAGAGGGACTGTGTGCTGAGGTCTGGGGCCGGCTGTCTGGAGGCGCCACTATCTTAGGTGCTTTCCTAGCAAGCGCCGCTGGGCCGGCACGGCGAGGCTTTGAACCTCCGAGTTCAGAAGCCAGGCAGCCTGGTGTGCCCGAGGCTTCGGTGAGGCACTCCCTGTCCTCAGCTTCATCCTGAAGGGCGAGGAACAAGCACCCCAACATTTCTTTGGCTCCTGCTGGCTGTACCCCAGCTGCGCTCAGGGAACACGGCTCAGGCCTTCTAGGGCGAGTGGCCGGTCAGGGCGGTGGCCCGGCTGTGCACAGCGGGCCCTCGGTGGGCAGGAGCCCACGGCGTGTCCTGAGGTGGGGGGGGGCACAGGGAGTCCACCAGATGTCTCTTTATTCCGTGCACAATGGCCCTCCCGGGGTGACTGTCCATCCATCAAGAACTCCCCAGCACCCCGCACAAAGCTGTGACACGGCCCTTGGCTGGGCCACCTTCTCACCGCTGTTAAGTGTCTTTTTGGGGGGTGAAGAGCTCTCTGACTCCCCTTTCCCTCCTGGGCCGGCGGTCCCAGGCTCCCTGTCCCTATTCAAGCCCTCACTGCACCCCCATTGTTTGGGGGCTTTGTCTCCCGTCCCCTTTCTGGGTATTGTTTGCCTGACAGACATTTGTCTTGGTGACAATAAATTGCTGCTCTCCGCACTATTTCATACCTTTGTGGGTACGGGTCGTAACTGTCACTTAGAAAGGGCTTTTTTCTTCTTAAAATGCGACTGGGGGACGTACCATTGACTGATTTTCTGCCTTTTAGCTTTCGGTGCAGATTCCTCTTCTCTTTAGTGGTTTTTTTGTTTTGTTTCTTTGAAGTTCACACAGGCACATGCCCTGCATTCGCTGTCCTTTGCCTCTGAGCACAGTTTTAAAGTTCACTTTCTTTTTTTACCCCCAGAAGAGGGAACTTTTGCTTCAAAACACATTATTATAATCTTTTTGGAACTGGAGGAGCGTCTTCTGAGCCGGCTGCTCCTGGCGGCTCTGGTGGCGATAAAGTAGCCGCGTCCTGCACGGCCCGGCGGGGGGAGCGACAGCGCGGGTGGGGGTGGGGGTGGGGGAGGGCAGGGGCTCCCACAGCTCACCCTGCCGCCCCACGGTATCTTTAAGCAAGGGCGGGGGGCGACGAGCATCTGCCCCGTGCCAGACGCCGCGCTCGGCCCTTCAGACGCGCTATCTCCTGTAATCCTGGCAGCCCTGGGGGGCCGGGGGCTGAGGGGCCCTTATCTGCAGTGTCCAGGGAAGGGGGCCCCGGCGTGGAGTCTAGCACTTTCTCAGAGTCCTGCCTCGGATGGGTGCTCGTCTCTCTGGCACCAGCGTCTGCCCACGTCACGCCCTCTCCCGCTCAGTGCTCCGTGCTGTGCGTGGGAACGGGCCGCTGGCCTGGGCCCCCGTTGAAGCGACCCCTCCCCCAGGGCTTCCAGGCTGTGGGGGGCGGGGTCAGAGCAAGAAGTCACCAGTGGCTTCGGTCCGGCCCGTGGCAGCACCCTGCTTCCGGTGGCCGGGCAGCCGGCTCTGGGGAGGGGACTGGGAGGGTCAGCAGGAGCAGGGCGTGTCGGGTGGGGGTGGGCGGGCAACAGAGGCAGAGTTTGGGTGTGGGAGAGGGGGCAAGGGGTCGCTAGGGAAAGCTGGAGGTGGGGGAGGGGTGACCCCTCAGGTCAGCACTTAGGGTCCTTTCCAAGGGCAGGGAGGAGCCCGGGGTACTTTCAGGCCAGAGAGGCTGGCTGTTAAAATCAGCCACCGTGCCTGGGGACAGGACGGGTGGGGGGCGGGGCGGGGCAGGGCAGCCGGTGACTGGGTCTGACTCGGGCCACAGCCCTCCCTCCAGGACCGCGGGGCGTGCAGGGCTCCGGCCTGGGCTGGGAGACCGGTCCGGCTCCCTGTTCATGTTCTTTCATGATGTTCCCGTCTGCATTTGCAGGGGCTTTGGGGGATCTTGTTGTGTGTTTTGTAGCATGTTCCTCGTGTTGGGGTTTCTGCTGTCCTCGTGGTGAGACTGGGGTTGTGGGATTTAGGGGAGCCCACCAAGCCGAAGTGCCCCCTCATCACGTCCTGCCGAAGGTGTGTGCTGTGCACAGGACGTGCCCCCAGGAGCTGGGGTGGTGTTCCCGTCTGGGATGCAGCCTGGGACGGGACTGAAGCGGGCCTGTGGCCACGCCCAGGGTGCCGCCTGGAGGGTTAGACGGGACGGGAAGGCGGGGGTGGGAGGACAGCGTGGGAGCTCTCCGTGGGAGCCGCTCAGGGAGGCAGGGGAGGACCTGCGGGTCAGGCGGGGCAGCGGAGACAAAGGGAGCAGAGGAGCCCAGAGATTCGGAGGAGACAAGGGGGTGGAGGGGAGACGGGGGACCAGTCTGGGATGCACAGGAAGGGGACGCTCCCCCTCCAGGTGGACAGATGTTGGGACCAACCTCCCCACTGGGACATGTAGGGGAAGGGCAGGTCCCAGGCGAGGGGAGCCAGAAAGGATGCGGCTCCGTTTGGACGTGGAGGGCGCTGGGCGCGTGTGTCTGGGGCTGGGAGCGGGACGGGACCTGCGGGTCACAGTCTTACGTGGTGGGGGTGGGGGTGGGGGTGGGTGACAGGCCTGGAGGGCGCGTCCTGCAGCGTGAGCATCCGGTGTGGCCAGGAACAGGGTGGGAGCTAACGAGCGCACACAGGCAGGCGGCCCGGCGGTGCGAGAGTGTCCCGGGTAAGGACCGTCGCCGGGACTTGGACATGGGAGGCTGACTCCGACCCTGAAACCACTTCCTGGGCTCTTTGCTTTCTCGTGCTTGGGCGTCTTGGCGGAAGCAGCTGCCCCCCTTTAATGGAACCCTGAGGTCTGTTGGACATCACTCAGCCCACCATCTCTGACCGGACGCCGCTGAGTTCTGCACCCACATGTCCGTGACCGACTGCTGGTGGGGGAGGGGCGGGGTCCTCGGCTCATGTTGAGTAAGGTTGGGGGGAACCTGGCGGCTCTCTTAACGGGAAGCCCAATTTTGGGGGGTAACGGGGTGAGCTGAGTCAGGAGTCCCAGTGTCTAACAGCGGCCTGGACTGAGCGGCAGGGCGACTCTCTGCTCGCCCCCTAATTTCTCTGGCCGCAGGTCCTCATATGGGCACCAGGAGTGGGAGTTTGGCTTCTAAATGCTTTTTGTGCTCGAGAAATGGCTCCTTTGTTCCCCCGTCACTCCCTTCCCATCTCCGAAGTGCAGGTGAAGGATTAGACACTTGGCAGGTCAATTACCTTCCTGTGTTTTCTTATCTCCCCGACTCCCCGCTCCTTCCAGGGGAGTGGCAAGTGCACTCTGATGATCTGTCCTGCGCGCGTCCCATTTCCTACTGCAGTGCCTTCGGTCGTGGATCGGTGGCTGGAGCTCTCGGGCGTCTGCGCCCAGGTCTCTGTCATTTTTCCGGAGGCCGCTTTGCACGCCTCCTCTGCAAGCATCAGGCCGGGCTCAGCAGCAGCAGCGAAGCGGAGCATCGGGTCCTGGTGACAGCTGACATATTCCCCGCCAGCTGAGCGCTGATTTGCGCTAAATGAGGATTTACGATCAGTCTTCCTAAATTAAGGCTGCCTCGTGAGCACCGGGTGAGGCTCTTGCCAGCGAGCTTTCATTCACCAGCGTGGAAGGCGTGTGCGTGTGTGTGTAAGAACCGCGTCTCTCTGTTCTGTGGTCGGTCACTTAGGCTCCTGTCTGGGTCCCCGACCCTGGCTGGGTGGGAGGTTCCCTGCTGGGGGTCGCACCATGGGTGGGTGCCCTGCGGTCTCTGGAGGGTTGGAACCAACACCATTTCGGGGTACTCAGCTTTGCTGGGGGAGTCCTCAGAAATCTACGCTGTCCGTCTCTGGAGTGCACACACTCACACTTGCACACACTGCTCTGCGCTCTGCGTCTGCCCGCCGTGTGTTCTCCCAGGTATCCAACTTCCCTCCTGTGTCCCCCTTTCCCAGACAGGGGTTGAATAGTGACCCTGACCCATATGCCCACGCCCCAACCCCTGGCACTGAGAATGTAGCCTTACGTGAAAGTGGGGCCTTTGCAGATGTAATTAGTTAAGAACCTTGAGAAGAGAAGATCGTGGATCAGGGTGGGTAAAGTATTGCATGGGGGTGGAGGGGTAGTTTACGTGTGCGTGTGATGGTTAAATTACCCGTGTCATGTAACCACATACAGTCCACATTCTTCCTCCACAAATCTGTTGTCAGCCCCAGGGAACCCTGCACTTAGCGGCTTCCAGGAAGCACGTCCTAGGCCCCTGGGGAAGCCCCTCGGCCTCTGCAGGACCTGGTCCGTGGGAGGCGTCTTCGTTGCCACAAGCCGCTTGGCCAAGCAGTCCCGTCGCCCGGGGCCCTCCTGGGCCTGACGCAGAAGCACCCCCTTTGCCCATGATCTGGGTTCTCGGAAACTGAGTAGACTGGAGGGAGGAAGCGTGTTGGGGTGCTGCGTCCAGCCCAGCCTGGGCCCAGTGTTCGACAGCCGGGGGGCCTCATCCTTCTCAGTGAGGGGTCGTGAAGGCTGCTCTTTCCCCGGGAGAGATGGCAGCATATCTGGGGGCAGAGGAGGCGCTCTGGCCTCGGCGCGGGACGGCGATCCTCCTGGAGGGGCCACCTCCCCACGGCCACCCGCGCCGCCCTCCCTTCTCACCGCCATCTGCGCCCCCTCCCCGGTTCTCCGTCTCCTGTGGGGGTCCACCTTCCTCTGGATACGTCTGGTTACCGCGTGGCCATGCCATCTCTCCCTCTTTGTTGGCTGAAGCAAGCGTGAAACCTTCAATGCTTTTTCACATCTAGTAAAGTCTGCATTACACACACCCCAGCTTCCCAGAGCCGGCTCTGGCCTGGCTAGACTTCAGGGCCTCGGGGCGTCTGGTGAAAGCATCCGTCACGCGCGTCCTTCTCTGCTGCGGTGAGAGCCGTGCCCAGCACGGCGCGCGTGCTCCCGACGAGTCCGCTCACGAGCAGACCTCACAGCAGTGCTGTGGGGAGGCCGGGTTTCGGGACTGGTGACAGACACGCAGAATCCACATTTTCCCCAAAATGACCTAATGGAAAATCCCATCTGCTCGGCTGAGGCGGGGCACCAGATTTCAAACACCAGGACGTTCTTAAGAAGAGGATGACTCCTACTTCAATATTGGAAAATATTCCTAACTTCCCTCCAGAGAGAAACCGTGGAAAATAACCAATTTCCAGAAAAGGCAGTCAAACGAAAGTGGAATTGCAATCTTTTGCTATAATAATTTCCAATAAGTGGATTCTTTCCATTTGTTATTAAATGAATTCCTCTTGGGCGCCTCAGTGAGAGTGGCATTAATATTCATGAGGGCGTCTGGATGGGCCGAGCGGTCCCCGAATGCCAGGGACGCCCCAGTCCCTCCTCTGCAGGACGGAGGGGCCATAGCAGCGTGCGCACGTCGTAGAAGTCTTTTAGAATAAGCTTTACAAAGTAATAAACTCCAGAGGGGCTTTTGGCACTTGTTTCTTGGTTGCGAACATGATGCCTGTGAGAAGAGCTCACCTCCTAGCCCGGAAGGACGTCGCGCCCTGAGACACGGACCTGCACGTGCTCCCAGAGCCAGCAGACCCTCGGAGGTTCCGGGAGGAAACGCACCAGGCCCGAGGGCGGGGTGGCCCGGAGGCGGTGGTGCAGGAGAGGCCGCAGGTACAGCCCGGGGCTCTGGCCCCAGGTGGGCATCCTGGCTGGTGGGCAGACACCGAGGCCTCCTGGAGGTGAGCCCTCAGGCAGGAGCAAGTCCAGGGAGGCACCCCGGGCCCAGGGCCGGGACCCGCAGAGTCTGGTACCGAGGCCCATGTGGGGACCCGGTTTCCGGGGGTGGTTACAGGTGGTGACGCGGCCACAGGAGGAGCTGCAGCGGTGCCCCGCCCTGGGCCTGGGTGGGCGGAGGACCGGCCAGCGTTCTCTGCCTCCCGGAGCCCGTGAAGGTGGGAGCCGGCGAGACAGGGCTGCGGGGCTGGCTGGCTGAAGTCTGGGAGGGCACCTGGCTGGTCTTGGCGGTGGTCAGGCTGTGAGATCTCACCCCGGCAGCCCCTCTTCTCCGAGGAGGGACCCGTTCGGTGTCTAAGTAAGGCACACGGGGCCGGCGGAGCTCCAGCAGCCGCCGGCCTGGTGGGGCCGCTGCGTGAGGCCCAGCCAGGGGCCCCGGGGAGGCAGGCATGGGCTTGAATCCCAGCTCTCCCGCTCGCCAATGCCACGGTCCTGGGTTTTTATCGGCCCCTCCGGGGCAGGGCTAATCAGGAACACTCGCTCTAAGGACACGCCAGACAATGTAGGCCGCCTCCGTGCGGGCGAGGGACGTGCCGGCGAAGGCATGTCTGTGACTGCGCTGGCGACAGCGGTCAGCTTGATGACCGTGACCATCTGCTGGTCCCGCCGCTCCCTGGCCTGCGTGTCGGCGTGCCTGAACTTTGAACAGACGTTTCTGAGTCGGAGACTCCCTTCCCAGCCTGGCGAAAGCCCTGCGTCCTCTCCCCTCAGATCCACGCGTGCGTTTTGTAAGGAACTTCGGATGGTCCGCAGAGTCCCGAGCTGAGAACCCCTGCTCTGGAGGATGGGGCCGCTTTGGTGACTGTCACTTTATCTGTCCCTGTGCCAGGTGTCAGTGGAATCTTACACACACGCTTTAGAATAAACTCTAAGTGGCAAAACTGACCTGGTGCCGCTGATACCACTGCGCCCCACGTGCGGATTAAGCCGCTGAGTGGGACCGTGCCTGGCGCTGCCCAGGAGGCCCTCTGCTACCTCTGACGGCTCTCGGGGAGGCTTCTGAGCCTGCGAAGACCCCAGCTGCTTGGCCATGAAGGGACCCCCTTCTCCTCTGTGTCCTGGCAAAGCCACTCCTTTGCCTGGGAGGACATGCTGCACGGGGCGACGTCACAGGTAGACGTCAAGCCGCCATTCCGGACCTGACCCACCCCCGTCTGTCACCGTCCTCGTCTCTTCTAACATCAGCTCCACGCCCCCCACCAACCGCTGCCCCTTCTCAGCTGACGTTCGGGTGCAGACTCCGTGCGAGGTGGGCGGGCGATCACGGGAAGGACGAGCATCAGACTCTCAGTAATAGGGACGGGCCCTAAGAGTTGATGTGATACCATTTCCAGAAGATATTGGTGAAGTGAGAATATGCTGGTAAGGTGCAAAAGGCTATTTGCATGTTTGTGCCAGAAGGGACCCAGACAAGATCACAAAGATCTGAGTGAAATCGGAGACCTTCAGGGATTGGGTAGGAAGGGGGGACAGGGTGGGGATGGGAGAAAACGCTGTGTGAGTATAATTTTGTATGTGATTGTGATTTTTTCAAATATATATTTTAATATTCAAAATGAAAATCTAAATACAAAAATGGTTTTTTAAAAAGCAAACCCTAGTACTGAAAAAACATAAACAAATGAATTAAGCTGTATGTTAAAGTGATAACCGTGACCAAAGGAAAATAATTCATTCGAATAATTTGAAACTTTACTAAGAAGATGTGTTATTGATCATGGCTGCCATAATTCTCATTTTTAGTTACATTGTAAATGTCATGGGAGAGATCAAATAAGTAGGTCTGTTGCATTGTTGGGACCCCAGGCTCTCCCCGTGGGAGACACAGGAATGGATGGGGTGTGAGGAAGAACCTGTAGTGCTGGGTTTAAATTAGAGGCATCAGAACGGATCATGTTTGCTTATGACCTGTCCCCAGAGCGCCAAGACGCAGAGACGTCCCAGTTACCGCGAGCATTTCTAGCCCCCAAACTTGGTGTCTAAATCCTGGTTCCACTAACAGGACCGGGGCTCTTTGACGGGCGCCCGTGGGAGGGCCACAGCTCGCACCCGGAACATCCCGCTTCCAGCACCCAGGGAGTGCTCGTGGCGGGCAGGCTTGGCCGTCAGAAAGAGTAATTACGTGCTACTGCGAATTCACCTTTCTGGCATTCTTCCCCAAAACGTTACTAATGAGGAAACAACCAGGCCTGCCAGACGGTCTGTGACACAAATAGCCCAGAGTCTGTTCCATGTCACGAAAACCAAACAGGCTCAACAAAGGGTGGCAGATGGGGACAGCCCTACAATAAAAAGTAAAAAATAATAAAAACAGAAGAATGCAGGGACAGAAGCGTCACGGATCCCGGAGGAGAGAGCGCAGTGTCCATGACAAGCCCGCGGGGACCACCGGGGAAAGGGGAGTGTGGACGGCAGAGCGGAGGAGAGTTACACTCACGGGTCTGTCCTTAGGTGCCGTCCCGCACTGGGTCACTGGGGACCGTCCTCGGGCCGAGCCCCCACCCTGCCGGAGCTGTGCGCTCCGTCTGTCACCCACGGGGCCAGGAGGCCGGGTGACTAGTGAGGAGGGGCCCATCCCGGCCAGAGCCTGCAGACAGCTGCCTTTTCCAGCTGTACCTCCATTTACACCCTGCTCGTTTATGGGGGAGCCTGGATCCTGTGGGTGGGCTCCCTCCTCTGTGTCGCAATGCCCCTCAGGTTCCTGGCATCTGTCGAAGAAGGTTTCACTGCGGTCTTCCAGCCGCTGGCCAGGCCGCGGCGGTGTCCTGAGCGGCGGGTTTCCGGCCTGCAAGCCCCTTCTCACGGACGGGCAGTGCTGCTTCTATCTCTTTTCACTGAATGGCCTTCTTCTGCTTTCCCCGCAGGGTTGGGCCCGGGGTGTCCGAGAAGCCGCCTGGGAGTCAGGGCCCGCCTTAGCGAGTTCCCTCTGGGGCATGGGGCGCAGTATTCGGGCCCCCTAGGGTCCCGTGTCCTAGACGGTTACCCCAGGTCAGGCACTCGGTGATTCTCGGCAGGCGGCACCCTCTGAGTGCCTGTGTGACATCGGAACAAATAAAAACCAAAATCGCCCACACGCACGCGGACTCCCGCTCCTGGGCGCCCTCTCCGGCAGGTCTGGGGGGTCTGAACACACGCACTTCTGCGCAAGCTCACAGTCTTCTGACGCCACCCATGGCGGGGGAGGCCCCGCAGACCAGAACGAGGTCCCATGGAGCTCCTTCCAGAGGACGGGCAACGGAGTGGCTTCCAAGTGCCGCCAAGGTTCAGAGAAGCAAGTCCGGAGAGGCTGACCCAGTGCTGGGGCCCTGCGTGGTCTCCCGACGCGGGGCCGAGCCGCCCAGAGCTGCCAGCCTCGCTCACATCTGGAGTGTCTGCACGCAGCCCCCCCGCACCCCGGGGAAAGAGTGTTTGCACGTTCTGGGCGCCCCGGGCTTTCTGCAGGGTCACTGGGACCTGAGTGGCAGTGAAGGGAAAACAGCTGCTGAGATGACGGATGGGTTTGATCTCCAAGAGGCCTGTTTTCTTATGGGGCGGGGCTGGCTCTGCCCTCGGAGCTGAGTCAAGACAGCTTGGCCCCGGGGCTCCCCAGCAGCCTCTGGGTTTACTTGAATCACGCCCTTTCCAAGAAAAACCCTCCGCTGGGCCTCGCTTGCTTTCTGAGTTCAACACAGAGCGGATGCTGCTCAGAGCTCGAGTGGACGGCTTTGGAATGTTGCCGGTGGGGGTGCCTGCGAATTCCTCGGATTTTGGATCTCGTTCCTTCTACGGTTTAATCCCTGTAAAGTTCTGTAGCCCAGACCGTTCACTGCCTCGGAGCACATTTACTAAAGCACCTACCTGTCCCCTGCCTGGCGTCCCCAGAGGCTTCTCTCTGGGCGCTCTCTGAGGAGCTCAGGTACGGTCATGGATGGTCCATCGGGAGGGACTTCACACTTGCCTGGGGCCCAGTGCTCCCTCCGCCAGCTGGCTGTCTCTGGCTTGCACGGCCCCTGGAGGCATATTTCTGGCCACTTGGTCTCTTGAACGACACCCCCGCCCTGGGCCATCCTTCCCCTCACTCGCCCTCCAGCCTCAGTCCTCCTGACAGGTCAGCCTGTGACCACATTCACTTCCCTGAGAAAGTAGAGCAAAAAGGTGTCATTAAAATACTGATGAAGCAGATGCCATGGGCTGAATGGTGGCCTCCAAAAAGGTAGGTCCGTGCCCTAATCCCTGGTACTGATGAATTTGATTTTTTAAAAATAAGTTAAAAAAATAAACAAAAATTTAAAAAGAATCCTTGGAAGTGTCATTAAGTAAGGAATCCCGAGGTGAGGAGATCATCCTAGATGATCTTGTGGGTTGTAAATGCAGCGACAAGCGTCTGTATAAGGGACACACAGGGGGGCAGGCTGGTGAGGTGCGGCCGCAGGCAGGGGACGCCTGGAGCCCCCAGGAGCTGGAGAGGCTGCAAGGACTGTCCCCGAGAGCTTTGCCCAGGACCCTTCGTACCCCTTGATCTGGGGCTCGTGACCTCCAGACCTGAGAGCTTCTGTTTCAGGCTGCCCCCTTTGCGGTCACGTAGTAGGGCAGCCACAGGCAATGCACACATACGCACACACTCACGCAGACATACATTCACACACAGAAACAGACACACACGCACAGACACACCCATACACAGACACACAGACATACAGTCACACCCAGATGCGCTCACACACAGACACACACACACAGACACATGCACACAAAGATACACACAGACACACGGACACACACATACTCACACAGAGAAGCACTCACACTCACACACACAGATACATGCTCTCACACGCACACTCACACAGACACACGGACACACACATACTCACACAGAGAAGCACTCACACACACACACTCACACACACAGATACATGCTCTCACACGCACACTCACACAGACACATGCACACGCAGACACACACACGCACGACCGAGCGAGATGCCGGCAGCATATGAGGCCGGCCTCCTGTCGGGGGGCGGAGGGCTGCTGGGGAGCAGCAGACGCGTCAGGAGCAGCGCAGACCCCGGGACACAGCTCCCTTTGGGTCCTGCAGCGCACCCCCACGCGGGCCCCCCTGTCTCCCGTGACGCCCCCCCTTCGGCCCGGTCTCCAGGCCGCTGCCCGCCCTCCCGCCTGTGCGCCCACCGACACCGCTCCTGCAGGGCTGGGCCCGAAGTCCGTCTCCCGACCGCAGGCGCATGGTGCCGCCCCCCGTTGCTCGGGGGCACGACCCCTCTGCGAGCCTGTCTGCCGTCTGTCTGTCTGGCCCTCGGATCCCAGGCGGCCCGGCGTGTCGGCCCCAGTTCAACCCCACGCCACACTGCTGTCCCCTCGACCTTGGGCCTGCACGCCAGGGTTTTCTCCTGGAAATGTGTGCTGTGACTCCTCTTCACCTCTTGGACTTCAGCGATGATTTGAACCAGTCTGGATTTTCCTGAAGAGCGTCTTCATGGTGTTTTCTCTTCCTCCTTTTGTGCCGACTTTGAGATGCTGGCTACTTGACAGCTGGTGCTCACCCTTCTTCTCCCACACAAAGGCATGCGGCACGTGAGCGCTGCTCAATATCGGTTAGGAGCATTTCTCTGAGAGTAGAAATTCTAGACTTAGTCTGCGTACCCTTCACTGTGGCTAGTGACGTGATCTAGAACACGGAGTGTCCGAAGGCAGCCCTGCCCTGCGCCCAGGCACCGTTTACCTCTTACCCTAGAGAGCCTGACCCGCCCTGCTGTGGCCGTTTCCTTGACACTGGCTGTCGATCAGCGAGCCAGACCATGCAAAAAGACGCTTCTAAGGAAATGCTGGTGCACAGGTAAGCCACGAGCTCTCGAGGACCCTGGACCCCCTCTTTTTTGTCTTCACGGCAACACCTGCCGTGCCCACTAGGGGAGCGGAGGCCCGGCATCCCTGCCTGTTTATCTTCTTCGTAAGAGCGCACGAAGTTTGTTTTTGGCTCGACAGTCAGGGTTAGCCTCACCATGCCCCCGCCGCCCCGAGTTCTCCTTCTAGCCGGGAACCTATCTCCTGGTGTTCCCCGCCCCTCACGGTGGGCTGCTGCCGCGGGGGCTCTGAGGACAAAGCCCGGAGGGCCTACCTGCTGGACGTACTACTTTCGTCAAATAATAACCAGAAATAAAATAATGGCAAGAAGACAGACAACAATTCATGACTCGTTACGGAGTAGGAACATCTTAGCATCATCCCATGTAGAGTTCAAGCTCAGGATATTTGGAAACTGAGTAGAATTTAAAAAAAAAGTTTATGTTTATGTGTGAGACATAGCTCATCTGTTCAGTGAGACCTCAGAATTGTCTGCCTTAAGGAGACGCTGGAGGAGACCAAACATAATTTCACTCTGCCTCCTGGGTAGCTCCACTCTCAAAATAACATCTTCCTGGGGGTGATGTCATTTAATTACTAATTAAAGCAATTCTATGCCCGCCTTGTGATGTTCCAGAATAGCTATACTTAGAGTCCTGAAGCTGATGGAATTCACTGGATTGCTCGGGCCTGGCGGCAGAGCCCTGAAAGCAATGACCGATGTTGTCCTTTGAGGCCGACAAACCTCCGCTGATGGCAGAGCCCCCTCGGGTGGCTGTGGAGAGGGGCTGAGGGGCAGACCAAGGGGCACAGGCCCTCCCCCGGCTCTCTCACTCACCCCAACCCACAGCCAGGACACTCCACTAATGTTGGTGGGTAGTGATTTGTTTATTTCGTTTGTGGGTCTAGCTTTTAGGGAAGGCGGAGCTAAGTTCCATAGTTATTTCATACCAGCTTCCTCTGCTCCTGGAAGGTGGTCCCACTTCTGTTCTGATCTTATTCTGTGTTTCATTCTGCAAGTGTGCGGGGACTCCAGGGCCCAGCTGTGGGGCTTGGCCTTCCTGCTTGGAAAGAAGAGGAGAGATCAGGGCACGTTTGGGTGAAGAGGCAGAAAGGGAATATTCTAGAGCCGGGAGGTAGTTCTGCAAGGGGCCCTTGCTGGCAAGCTCTCCCGCCCAAGGCCTCCAGATCTCCCAGCATGCCCTCCCCCACACCCCTGCCAGGACTGCACGTGGACACAGCTATTACCCTCCCTGCAGGGGGCCGACTGACCTCACTCATGAACCCTGGCTGGGCTGGGCTGGGACTGAAACCTAAAATAATGTGCGGTTTTATTACCAAATTCTTGCACAGTTTTATATGTATTTATAATGGGAGATAAGGTGGCTACAGTAACCCCGTGCCCATAATTCTTCTGAAACATCTGTTTTCAAAATATTGTTTTACCCAGAGGATGCCACCTTCAAATACTTGAAGCCACATCTAAAAGGGCCGGGCCGTCAAACTTGACTTTAATGCGTGAATTACAGTTGAACCCTGCAAGCAAGATTCACTCAATTGCAATTTCTTGCTTAATGCCTAGATTTCTTAAACAGCCTTTCCCGAGTGTGGTCCAGGACTACTCGCTTTAGAATCATCTAGAGATCTGCAGACTCCTGGGCTTGCTCCAGACCTACTCCATTAGAAATTCTCTGGGTAGAATTTGAGTTTAACAGGCTCCACAGAGACACTGAAGCAAAATAAAGCCGGAGACCCACCACGTTAGGGGTTGGCAAACGTTTTCTGTGAGGGGCCAGAGAGTAAATATCTTTTGGGTTTTGTGGGTTATCGGTCTCTGTGACAACTAAGCTCCTGCCATAGATGGTATGTAGATGGATGGGCCTGGCTGGTTCCAATAAAACTTTATTTACAAGAATAACTGGTGTGCTGGATGTGGTCCTTGGGCTGCGGTTGGCCAAGCCCGCCCTGGGCAGTGAGTTCAGACAGGGGAGACCGTAAAGTTCTCGCTTATCTCTGCACAAGGCCAGGAGAGTCTGCATCGTAAAATGGTCAATGGCAAACACGGGTCAAGGGCAGAAATGAAAGAACGGATGCTTACAACCTTGACATTTTCAGGTTGTTTTTTTGTAGTAGAATGGTTTCCTGGAGGTAATGTGGCTTTCCGATGCTCACTAGGTTTCAGGTGTCCAACATGGTAACTCGATGTCTGTGTATAGTCCAGATTGTGGCCACCCCCGAAGTCTAGCTTCCGCCTGTCCCCACAGAGCGGACCCTTTTACGGTGCCCAGTCACGTCACCGCCACTGCAGTCACCGCACGCTGACTGCCCTCCCGCTGTCCCTGGCAGCCACACCGCTCTGTCCTCCGTCGGTGGAGCTGGCCCTTGCCCAAAGCCGAGATAAGCGGAAGAATACTGTATGTAGGCGGCTGTTTGAGTCCGGCTCCTTCCGCGGACGCAGAGCCCCAGAGACGCGCGCACGGTGCGCTCCCACCGCCGGCTCCTCTCCCCGATGCGCCCTGCCCTGCGCTAGGAGGGCGACAGCCGCTCACCGCCCCCCCCCCCGCCCCCGGAAGCCACCGCGATTGGTTCTACTTTCAGCAGTTGGAAACAAGGCTGCTCCCGACACGCGTGCACCGGGTTCTGGGCAGCGCCGGGGGCGGATGCGGAGTCCCGCGGCGGGTGTCTGTCTCGCTGTTCCTGACAATTGCGCTGCCTTGAATGTGGCCCCGTTTTGTGGTCCTTGGGGCAACGAAGGGGAGTCCCAGTCAGTCCGCATCCGTGCGAGCCCTCAGGATGGCCGGTTAAAGGTGGCTCATCCATCTAGTGGGCGCGAATACCTCGGTGCGGCTTTGACCCGCGTTCCCTTCTGTAACAGCTGAACATCTGCCTTTCACGTGCTCGCTTGCCGTCTGCGTGTCTTCTCTGGTCAGGGGTCTGTTCACATTTTGTTCTTTTTTTTTTTTTTTTGAAAAAACTGGGTTTTGTTTCTGGTTGATCTTTTAAGAGCTGTTATATATCCTGAAGTTCATTGTCAGTTATACGATTTGAAAATATTTTCTCTCGGTAGGTGGCTTGTTTTCTCATTTTCTGCGGCAGAACAAATGTTTTAAAATTTGATGGTGTCCCATTGACCTGTTTTTTCTTTTACGGATTGTGCCTCCACCGTCCCACCTAAGGACGCTCAGCCTGACACGAACGAGGTCACGCATCTGTTTCCGAGGTGCTCAGGCCTGCCCAGAGCTGGGTTCTGGGACTGAGGGAGAAGGTGGTGAGCTCCTTGGAGACAGTGACACAGGACGGCGTGGGCGCAGCTCACGTGGGCGGGGACTCAGAGGGGCTCAAAGACACGATGACTGCAGCTGAGTTCAATACCTGTATAAACACTCCCTGCCTTGGCCGGGTGGCTCAGTGGGTGGGAACATTGTCCATGCACCAAAAAGTTGCAGGTTCGATTCCCGGTCAGGGCACATGCCCAGGTTGCAGGTTTGATCCCAGGCCAGGGCGCATGCGGGAGACAACCAATCAATGTTTCTCCTCACACTGATGCTTCTCTCTCTCTCTCCCTCTCTCTCCCTCCTTCTTTCTTTCCCTCTCTCCCTCTCTCTCCCTTCCTCTCTTTAAAATCAATAAACATATCCTCAAGCGAGGATTAAAAACCTCCAGATGAAGAAGGAATCTGAATATACACTAATTAACTGAAGCAGATGAAATGGCCTTTCCTGAAGACCACATGAGAAGACTC
Source organism: Furipterus horrens (assembly GCF_987537825.1). Taxonomy (NCBI): domain Eukaryota; kingdom Metazoa; phylum Chordata; class Mammalia; order Chiroptera; family Furipteridae; genus Furipterus; species Furipterus horrens. Next base: position 216,187,946 of record NW_028327171.1, read on the forward strand.
GACCTTGGGCAGCTTCGTCACGGTCAGGAAAACACAGTCCTGGCAGCTGGGGAAACGCCGTCCTCCCGACCCGCACCCAGGGCAACAAGGCATGTCTGTCCCCCACATGTCTCACAGAGAGAGCTGGCCCTGTCCCAGTTCAGGGGGCTCTCCCATAGCACATGACAACATGGGTCACACACGTGGAGGCCTGACCCTTAGGGCACCTATAAAACACAAGCCCGGGTGCTTCCAGAAATATTCCAGAGAAGCGTCGGCTCTTCTCCAAGGCAGCCGCGATAACGCGTTGAGTGCTCTTTTGGCTGAGATGCCGTCTACTTAAGAAATGAGAGCGCTTATCTGATACAAGGAGACTGAGGTCGAATCCTGTGTTCCTGCTGTGGCCCGTGGGGCCTTTGGCAGACCCCCTGCGAGGATGACCGGATCCTGAGGAAGCAAGGTGGGGGTTCAGGGCCCAGGGTTTGGGGGCAAGAGCTGCAGCCGGGTCAGCCCAATCCCCGGGAGGCAGCCCCTTCCTGAGCGTGGGAAGGAGGGACAGGCTTTCCGTCCGACCTCCTGGGCTCCATCTTCACCTCGTCCCCTTGTCCTGCGGGCAGAGGTCATAGGCGTTCCAGGGAGAGCTCCCGGAAAGAGCTTGGTCCTTCCCAGATTCCAGAATGGGAGGAAGAAACTGCCCAGGAGTCCTGCTCACGAAGGGCGGCTGACCCAGCCCACCGCCCCCCAAGGTGCAGAGATACGTGCCTACACCGGGCGCCGGCCACACAGCCAGAGGCAGAGGGGAGTCGCCCTATGGGAGTGCCCCCCCCTTCCCATGAGGCTGCCTCTGAGGACCCAGAACCGTAACAAGACTGTTTTCTCTCGACTGAAATAATACTAATTTCCCCCCCTTTTACTTGCTGTTCATTTTTATTGGCTCAAATGGAAACTTGATAGGATTATATTATTCTTAGATAATGTTTAGATTGTTTAAATGTGGCTCATAAATTAACTAATTTCCTTCTATTTTTTTTGTAGATAGTGCAATTACAGTATCTCAGTTGTTAACCAGTCAACCAAAGCCATCCAGGAAGATAACAAACATTTTATTTCGTTTTTCTTCTAGAATAATTCTGAAATTTTTCTGTGCTGATTTTTACTGTTATTATTTAAGTAATTATACAGCATCTCAGATGAAGACTGGAAAGAGTAACTTCTAGGAGAGCGTTCTATAAATATACATCACGGGAATGCGATCTTCTAATTAATTGCTTGCATCTTACCTGCCTTCTCGCTGGGGCAATAGTATGTTCGCTGTTGCTCCTTAACAATATCCCCTGTGGCTCCAGAAATGGGAATGTTGTCTCTCTTCTAAAGTAACGTTGGATTTTCTCTTATCCGATGTCGTTGCTCGAGTTAAATGATCACCCACGGCAGCCGGACAGAACTCTGACTCCCGGGAGAGCGCCGGAGCTGCCGTTTGTTTAGAAGGGGCCTCCCCGTACGGAGCTTCCCGTGACCCCTGTTTCTGCCCCTTTCAGGCGTGGCTGAGACAAAGCCCGCACCCCGAACTGTAGTGGGCATTTTATGGGAGCTGCCGCGCAGCTGGGGGTGTCCGGAACTCACAACTCATTTTCGTTTATGAAAAGGCGGATGTATCTGGTTATCAGATGCACTAAGTCTGTTCTGACCTTACGAGAGAGTTTGCAAACTCGGACCGGCTTCGGTGCTCCCTGCAGATGTCAGTGTGCCTGCAGGAGGGTGAGGGGGTCCCTGTGAAGGCCCCGATGTCCTTGATGTCCTTTGCCGATGTCACCATCAAAACTGGGGCACCTGCTTGGGCAGGTGAGGTGTGAAGGCCCTCGAGACCCTCATCAGTTCCCTCCAGGAAAGCACGTGAGGGGTGGAGGGGAGGAGATTGGGGACGGGACTGGGGAGGGGGAGAGAGTCGGGAGGTGAGGAGCAAGGCAGGTTGGGACCCACTCCGCGGCTGTGTGTGGGTGGGGGGCACCCACCACCACTTCCCAGCAGTGGAAAAGCAGGGCCCTCTCCTTGGGTCCGTCACACGAGTGGCCATTCACCAGTGACAATGCTCTTGCCTTGGGTTCATCCTGCCCACTTTGTTGTCCCTGGAGGCTTCTCGTAATGCAGGACAGATGAATGGCTAGTTATTCCCGAGGCGCTAGATCCGTAGAGCTCCGAAGCGCAGTTTTAATTTCACGGCAGAGGACACTGCCCCCTCAGCTCAGGTCTGGAGCCTGCGCTCTTGCTTCCTTGACTGGCAGCCTGGATTCCCGAGGGCCGGGTGACACCCGTCTCCAGGCCCTGAGCAGGAAAGGGCTCTCTGCGAGAGGACACCTGGTCTACCCTTCCCTTTAGAACGCACACACTAGCCAAACACTTTCCAGTCATCAAGAAGCAAAATACCTTGACTACGTGACCCCAGTCACCCGCCCCCCAAAATGTTTCCTTTCAGTTACGAAACGACGTGGAAATGGAGCGCACCTTCCAGGTGAGATTACCCAGGTCGGTGAGTGCCCTTTGCAGTTGGCAAAGCGCTTTCCCAGGCAGCAGCGCCTGGTTCGAACCTCGTGCGAGTCCATGGTGCGCCCCTGGGACCTGCAGAGAGAGGTGCGCTTTCGCCCACTCCGGCGAATGGGTTTTGCATCCCTGGATGAGGGCTCAGTTAAGGCCTTGGGTGTGGTTAACGTCAGGCGCTCTCCCTAGATGTATCTGCACGGGAACTTTGGTTTAGAAAACAACCACGCACCCTGGCCGGTGTGGCTCGGGGTTGGAGCGTCGCCCCATAACTGAATGATCGTAGGTTCAGTCCCCAGTCCGGGCACACACCTGGGCGGAGGGTTGGGTTCCCGGTTTGGGCACGTGCGATCCCCGCTCTGGGTGCAAATGGGCGATAACCAATCGAGGCGTCTCCCTCACATCCATGTTTTGCTCTCTCCCTTCCTTTCTGTGAGAAAGCCATGAAGAGTGTCCTTGGGTGAGGATAAAAAATAAATAAAAATAAAAAAACAACCACACACTGAAGTATTTCACTTCTGACTGGCCTTCAGGGACTCATGGCTAAGTTTTATGTTAATTCGCAATAATAAGCTCATGTCGGGGGTGGCCACGTCATCTTCTCTGCGTCTTTAAGTGGCCTCTGTTCTTCCTTGTAAGCCTCTGCATGGTGCTCGGTCACGCAGGGTCTCTGAGGCCTGCGAGGGGCTTTGCGTTAGAGCCAAAGGATGGCAGGAAGCCCGTCAGAGGGCTGACTGAGAATTTAAACGGGTCATTCCGGAATGGGGGACAGTTGGGCAAGAACAGGGGTGAGACCGGGTGGGGGACTCCGGCAGAGGCCGGGCGCAGGGTGGCAGCGGAGGGGACGGGCGAGGGTGGGCAGGCTCGAGACTGTTTGCGGAGCAGCCCCAGTGCTGGCGTGGTCATGGGAGGAGGCCACGGAGACAGGCCGATGGGTGGCCGGTTAGGAAGGAGGGAAGGGAGTGCGTGCAGGGGGAAGTGGGGGGGAGACGAGGGGAGCATTCATAAGGCCCCTACTTCACACCAGTCTAGCAGATTTCTGTTACCGAGGAAACTGCAGAGAGGGGGAGACAGTTCGTCAGAACAGGGAGGGAGCTTGGGGCCCAGCCCGCGAGGACACCGGGGGCAGGGGCACGGACTCTGGTTCCCAGCAGGACCCCTTGCTGAGAGATGGGGCCCCTTTCTGCGGAGCCATGCTGGGAATTCTCCCACCTGTGTCCCAGAGGGAGAAGCCCTGGGGGCAGGTAGGGGGGCAGGTGTCGCCCCCTGAGGTCTCTCTTTCTTATCACTCCCCCGCTCAATGTGAGACGTTAGGGGGCCACTGACTCAGTCTCCTGAACTTGGCCTCCCCCTGCTATCCCATCCTTCCAGCTGAGGTGCCCCCACCCCCGTGGCTCGTTCCCCTCCAGCTGTCAACAGAACAAGGCTTGTCGGTGGGAGCTGCGTGGGGACCGCCAGGGTGCCGCTTCTCTTTTCTCCAGGACAGCACTGCCCTCGCCAGGTCCCTTCTGGGGAGACTCCAGTCTGTCCCTCGCCTCGTGTGAGTCCAGGGCAGCAAAAGGGGCACGAGGAGCAAGGCACCCGGTGGCCGGGATGTCTCACGCCACCTTGGCGGGTCCCGGGGCAGAGCCGCTGTCTTCCACGCTGCACCGACCTCGGAGGGGCCCTCAGGCCAGCGAGCGGAAGGCTGTCCCAGACCTGAGCGCATCCCAGACGCGGCCACGTGGCATTCGCCCAACAGCGTGAGCTGGATCAACATCTGTTTCTACAAGATCCTGTCTTCGGTTTCACTTAGAGAGCTTTTCTAACCTAATTACGTGTGTCAACTCCGTGGCGGGAACCGGTGCTCCCAGGTTCACCTCCGTAAACAGTCCGATTTAGACGGCTTTACGGGCTGTCCGGGGGAGTCCTTGGGTTACCCGAGACAGGAGCAACGACCAGGCGGTGTCCCCGCACCGCGCAGCCTGCCGACCTCTCATCTCGCATTAGCGGTGATTGCGTCTTGGCACTGCCTTGCCGCTTGGCTCTCGTGTGGCTTTTGTACTTAAAGTGCAGATCATAGCAGACACGTCTAGCGAATTACCGAGTGACCCAGGCTGGTTCCAAGCGGTAAGTGCTTAGAGAGCTTGCCGAAGAGGGACCCCAGCAATGAGCGCGGAAGTGCATCTCTGGGGGGTGAACTTAAATTAACCCAGTTTGGTGGGTCTCCCAGATAAAGCCACACATGCTGGCTCCTTGGAAATCCCGAAGAATGAACGGGTGTTTTGTTTTTCTCTTTTCACTGTTTTTAGCTGTTTCCCATCTGGAATGGATGGGAGGGAGCAACGTGAGTGGGGAGGGGCTTCCCGGGGGCTCCGGTGTTTATGTTCAGTTATTTGATGGATGTTATTAAGAGCCTTTCCCTGGCCTTTCCAGGTTCCTACTGAGTTTCTCTTATGTTTATGAGGCCATTTCTCTTTCTGATGGCTCGTCCCAGAGTTCCCATCTGCCCCGCCTCCCTCCTCACCCTGGCGGGTCCAAGGGGCGTAGGCCTTCGGACCTGTGGCCGTCGTTTCATCGAAAGGGGTCACTTATTTTAACATCAGAAAGCAGTGACCCTAACGTTTCCAGTCAAGCTACGGACCCGCTCTCTCTTCGTTCTTCCCGTCACGAAAGACAACTCTGAGGTTGTAAAATCACTTCAAGAAGGGAGGAAAAGCAGAATCCGTGGTTTGGGGAGGCGTTATCAATATTCAACCCTCATAAAAAATTAACGGGGAAAGCAACCCTGACATCTACTGAAGACCAGTCTCATTTTACGAGGCAGGCCACTCTCTGGCTGCGAGGAGTCGAAGAAAAATAAACCGGCGCTGCCCCTTCTGAGATAACAGTCGGCCGTGTCTGATGTCGGGCACCGTGGGTATCTTCAGGGATCACAGCCGAGCGCATTCAGGTTCCTGCCCTGTTTTGCAGCTACCCCGTCTCCTCTTTAAAAAGGAAACTCAAATGTACTCAAACGCCCCTTTGCCTTCCCCAGAGCCAGATCGTCTGGTTCTCTTGCCAAAAATGTTTTTAGCCCTCTGGCATTTACGAGACGAGAGAAAATAAGGCACGTCAGCGCAGCGAGCGGGCTGGCGCGGCGCGGGGGAGGAGGCAGGGGCCCGGGGTGGCGGAGGCGCCTGCTGGCTTGCGGGGCTGTGTGTGGAACATTCGGGCACCGGCGGAGCTCTTGCTGACTTCACCTTGGCACCTCGACATTGGCCAACGTGCATGTGTTTAATTGCCGGACGGAGACCGGCCAGCGCTACCAAGCGGGCGCTCCCGCCCCAGCCACGCACGAGGTGAACGTCAGCAGCACACAGCCTGGTCTAGACTAGACGGCAGCCGGGCACGGGGCCTTCTCCGCCGCGAGCAGCTCAGGCAGCAAAGTGGGTCGTTTCCGAAATGCTCTGCAGCACAGAGAGGCTCGGGGGCGGGCCGGGCACCCCAGGGAGCTCCTCGCGCACGCCCCGGTTCTCCTGAGTTCTGGGGCCAGACAAGCGTTGCTGCTCTGGGTCCCTTTCCTGTGTTCAGAGTGGCCAAGCCTTTAACATGGAGACAGATGGGCGGGGCCACAGGGAGGGCCGAGCAGCAGGAGGTGACGCGACACCCAGGCTCGTGTTCTGCCACCAAGCAGGTCCCAGTGGGAAAGCTTAGGAATCGAAATGGGCAGGAACGTGTTCCAAAGCTCTCGTGCTAATCCGAGCAGCTGATCGGATCCCCCCAAATCAAGCTAAAAAGATGTTTCCGAGAGGCCCCAGCACGGCGGAGGGTGTAGTGCCTCGGCTTCCTATCCAAGGCCCGGTTCCGAGAAGGAAGTTGTGAAGAGGCCGGACATGGCGGCTCCCTGCGCATCCCTGGTTAATTCCAGACCAGAGCGAGACGCTGGAAAACCTGAGGTCAGGGTGCCTCCCCCCTCAAACCCACCCACCACCCGGCCGGGCCGCAGCCGGCGGCCGGCTCTCAGTTTTCTGAGAACTGGTTTTGCTTCAGCCAGCCAGCGTTTCCTTAAAGAAGCCGGAGGCCCGCTCTCCCCTTTCACCTCCTTTAGGGGTTGGCTCCTGGTTTTCTCTCTCTGCCCGCAGCGGGAAGGAGAGGAAGCCAGCATTCGTGGGCGGAAAGACCATCGTGTGACGTTCACTTACCAAGTTCTAGGCTGTGGCCGCTCTTGGCCAAGAAAGTCGGTCCTGAATGTCCGGCGCCCTGTGACCTTCCCCTCCACCCTGTTCCTTTCGTTTCCAGGGGGACGGGGCACCTTGGCAACGTCACGATTTCATCGTCACCGTTGGGGTCCTTTCAGGAGTGCAGCATCACCGAGGGCTTTCGAAGGACCAAGGTCTGCGGATGTTAAACACGCGTTACGGACTCACGATCTGAGCTCAGCAGGCGGTTCGGGAAAAGGTCGGAAATCCACAGCATCACCAAGGTTGGATCCCCGCAGTCGGAGGAACCCTGAGCAACCGGTCCGCCCTCGTGGCTGGTTCCCAACCGGGAGGACTCTGCCTCCCGAGGGACATCAGCCACGTTGGGGGGCACTTTGGGTTGTTAGCAGGGGCAGGAGAATGCTGCTGGCATGGGCCAGGGGCTGCTCAGCACCCCGCACTGCATAGGGCGCCCCGCAGAGAGTTAACTAACCGGGCCCAGGTGTTCTCAGTGCTGTAGCTGAGATGCCTCGTCCCCCCGGAGACAGAATCCCTTCTGGGCTCACACTCCTGATGGGAGACGCACCCACCCCCCGGAGCTCACCTGCCCCAAAGAGAGCAGGAGGCCCGCAGTCAGGGCAGAAGGGCCAGCAAACCTGAGGGACTTCATTGGGGGACAGGGAGGCCTTGGGGGTCGGGGGCTGTCTTCTGGGCTTTGAGGGACGTGAGAGATTTAGTGAGAGACCGGGCTGGTCTGGTCAGTGTGAGTCCGGGGACAGAAGCTTTAGAAACGTTAGGTCCAAGCTCAGCGGGTGTCAGGTTTGGCTTGGGGACAATCTCTCTAACTAAGGAACCTTCTCGATCCCCTGCGTCATATGAAGAAAGTCCCGAGTCTCCTGCCCTATGTTCTTGGGCAGGTGGTTTTTTTGGTCCCAGCACCATTCACACAGGGTTGGGGGAAGGGGCAGGCCAGAGAGGGAGGAAGTCCCGGGATCAGGCCTGCCAGACACTTCAGGTCCCCAAGTGAGATGTCCCTGGCTCCCCGCCCGACGGAACGGCCTCTGGGTCCTGTCGGTGGGCAGGCAGTCCTGCCAGACCCACGCACCTGCCTGACTCAGAGAAAGGAAAGGCCAGCCATTGAGTCGAAGTCTAGGGCACAAGTGGGGAACGCGTGAACGTGGGTGGCTGATAGGACATCCTGCTCTCCCAGAAACTCTGCTGTGACAGCAGGAGCATCCTGGCTGGGCGGGGAAGGGTTGGAGCCTCTCCCAGGGCGTCTTTGAAAGGCTGCCCAAACCGCAGCCTAATCACCAAGGCGCGTGGCTGATGGTCTCGCAGCCTCCTACGACCCAGGGCTCCCACCCAGTGGGGGCTCGGGAACAGCGTCCCTGTCTGAGCCGGGCCCTGCTTCCTCTGCCCCCCGACCCCCGCCGTGCCCCGCTTGGGCAGCTGTTGCGTCAGGGAGGGCTGTCTGCACCGCAGCCCTGGGCTTGCACCCCGGGCAGAGCTCGCCAGGCTCTCTGAGGGGCGGGACGTGGCAGTTTGGCACGATGGTGGCTGTTGATACAAAGATGATGTTTTACATTAATGGTTCTGCTTTCATCAGAGAGATTCTCCAACACTCCACGAGCTTTGTTAAGTAATTAGAACAAGTTACAACAACTTAATTGGTCTATCAGTGAGCGTAGTTTCTGGGTGAATCACGGGGATTTGGACCCCACGCAGTGGCAGGGTGCTGGTCACAGACGCTGCAGCGCGGGGGCCTCTGCCTCGGGTCGGAACTGGGGAGACACAGACCCCAGCTGCCTCTGGCTGTACCTGGCTGCGGGAGTGCCCACGGGGAACCGGCGGAGGCAGGGAGGCTGAGAAGCACTTTGCACGGCCCTGGGAAATATATTTTTTAAACCCTACAAAACCATGTGGAATCCTAATTTAAAAAGAAAAAGACTGAACAGGGCAGCCTGTGAGTATTGAGGGTGGAGACTCACTCAAGCGGTCGGTCCTCCAGGCAGGGGGGCCTCCTGGGTGGGAGCCTTCTGACTTCGGCCTCTACGTCCCTTTGAGGGATTTTGCTGAGGACGCTGAAGAGTCACCAGGAGTCTGTGCCCTGGTCCTTGCCACCTGCTCTGACTGGTTCAAAGCTTTGAACAGGCGCCTCCTGCACACAGGTATCCTGTCCACCTGCACACAGGTGCTTTCTGTATCTGCTCTGAAAGGCCCCAGTCAGGAGGACCAGATGGGTTCTGCTTGTTGCCCCTGCTTACTGCAAGGATGGGCTGGGGGGAAGGGAGAACCCCATCCCCCCGAGAAGCCACACAAGGGGGAGGTTCCTAGCAGTTTGCCAAGCTGGGCACAGTCACCTGTCTCCGCGCATATTTCTATAAGCGAATGGCCACACCCACCCATAAGGGGCCGAGCTCAGGTGTGGTCCTGGCGCCGGATCGAAGGCCCAGCACGTTTCTCTGTTCAGCACGTATTTGAGTCTCGCTGGCGTCACTGATGTGGTCCTAGGTGCTGGGCTGGGGCCCTGGACTCAGATGCCCGGGGGACAGACAGGTAACAGGAAGGAACGAGGGTGTCAGAGGGGACTGGGATGTGGGCAGGGATGACTGCCACCTGCCCCGGCTCCATCTGATCATCACATTGAGAGGACACAGGCCCAAGTTTGGGGGCTGCGTTCAACCCATTGGCCGCCGAGCCTCTGGCTAGTCAGCGCGGGTCTCAGAGACACTGGGCTGGATTCTGTTTGGACCTCGCTGTGTTCGCAGCATCTCGAGAACTGAGCAGAATGTTTGGGTGGGCCCTGCTCCTCCTCCCAACGCACAGAGGGTGGGGTTTGCAGCGCTGGGGCAACGGAGGTGGCGCACGTCGTAGGTGGGATGGAGCCACACTGAGGAAGGCAGCCGACGGACTCTGCACCTGAGTGCGCCCAGGGCCATCGTGTCTGGGGTCCCTCCCCCTCTCTCTTCTTCTTTTTTTTTTTAAAGTATATTTTATTGATTACGCTGTTACAACTGTCCCAATATTTTTCCCTTTGCTCCCCTCCACCCAGTACCCCCATTCCCTCCAGCAATCCCACATCCATTAGTTCATGTCCATGGGTCATGCATATAAGTTCTTTGGCTTCACCCTTCCCTATATTATTCTGAACTTCCCCCTGTCTGTTTTGTACCAACCGATTATGCTTCTTAGTCCCTGCACCATGTCCCCATTTCTCCCCCTCCCCCTCCCAGCTGATAACCCTCCAAATGATCCCCATACCTGTGATTCTGTTCCTGTTCTGGTTTGCTTATTTTTTAGATTTAGTTGTTGGTAGTTGTGATTTTGTTGTCATTTTAATGTTCATAATTTTGATCTTTTTCTTAAGTAAGTCCCTTTGACATTTCCTATAATATAATAGCTTGGTGATAATGAGCTCCTTTAGCTTTACCTTGTCTGGGAAGCACTTTATCTGCCCTTCCATTCCAAATGATAGCTTTGCTGGATAGAGTAATCCTGGTTGTAGGTCCTTGATTTTCATCACCTTAAATACTTCTTTCCAGTCCCTTCTTGCCTGCAAAGTGTATTTTGAGAAACCAGCTAATAGTCTTACAGACATCGCTTTGTAGGTAACTCTCTACTCTTCTCTTTATCTTGAACCTTTGGCATTTTCATTATGATGTGTCTTGGTGTGGTCCTCTTTGGGTCTAGTTTGTTTGGGACTCTCTGTGCTTCCTGGACTTGTATGTCTATTTTCTTCGCCAAATTTGGGGACTTTTCCTTCATTATTTTTTCACATAAGCTTTTGATTTCTTGCTCTTCCTCTTCTTCTGGCACCCCTATGATTCGGATGTTGGCATGTTTAAAGTTGTCCCAGAGGTTCCTAATCCTCTCCTCATTTTTTTTTTTTTCCAATTCTTGATTCCTCATTCTGTACTGGCTGACTGTTTATTTCTTCCTTATGTTCCAAATCATTGATTTGAACCCCAATTTCCTTCCCTTCACCATTGGTTTTGTGTGGATTTTCCTTCGTTTCATTTAGCATAGCCTTCACTTCTCTTATGCGTTCGCCATACTCAAGCATATCTGTTGAACCTGTGAGTGTCTTTATTACCAGTGTTCTGAATTCTGCATCTGTTAGGTTGGCTATCTCTTCGTCACTTAGTTCTCCCACTGAACCTTGATCTGTCACCCCTTTGGGCCATACCTCTCTGTCTCCTCATCTTGACAGGCTCCTGTGTTTGTTTGCCTCTATGTCTTAGGTAGAGCTGACACACCTGTTACATTGTAAGGGGCAGAGCCTTAGTCATTTGTCAGTATAGGGTGACCTGTTTCACCATGTTGTGGCGTTGTGTGTTGGGGAGGGGTCTGAGAGGGAACAATGCCACTTGCTCCGCACTCACCCCTTTTCCAGGCACCTCTCCCAGTTCCATATGGGACTGGTGACCCTCTAGCTGTTGCCCTGGTCATCATTCCCAGAGTGTGTGGGTCTGTGGACGTTCTAGGACCATGTAGGCCCTTTAAACAAACGGACTCTGTGGAGACCAGCAGTTTCTGCCTCCGCTCCAACCCCCATGGGTCTGCACAGTCAGAAGCAATGAGGCTTGATTTCCCCGGTGCTGGGACCGTGAGCTGCTAGGTCTGGTCTGGTGCTGGCAACACTCCCCAGGTGTCCCTCCTGACTTTTAAAAATGTGACTGCGCTTTCTGCTGGCCCGCCGCTGCCACCACTGCAGCCGCCACCACACCACGTCCTCTCTGCCCCAGCTCCGCCCCTCCTACCTGTCTGGGTGAGTATTTCTTCCTTATATCTTTGTTTCCTGGACTTCCATGCAGCTCGATTTCCTGGAACTTCTGGTTGTCTCTAGTTCTGAGGTAGTTGTGTTCCTTCTTAGTTGTGGAGGGAGACGCAGCGTGTCTGTCTAGGCCTCCGTCATGGCTGGAAGTTCCCCTCTCTCTTCCTGATATCGTTTCACATCACAATGCAAGCATTTTTCATGTTTGCTGGAGTGTGAAGATGTGTGCCCATGCATGTGTGCAAATGCAGTGACTACACGCAAGTAGGATGTGTACATGTTTGGGTGTGCGCCCCTGTGTGTGATGTGTGTGTGTGTGACTGTGTGCGTGTCTGAGTGTGTACATGTGTGGGGCACTCACCAGCTGTCTTCCTGCCCCTTCCCGCCGCCCTTCCACGAAGAAGAAGGAGCCCTGATCCTACTGTCACACTTCTCAGACTGTCAGACGCGGGCGAGGCAGGCTCGCCATGCCATGGCTGTGACCCAGGCACACGCTGAGGCTTCTGGGCCAGGCTGCCGGAGGGGGAGGGCAGCCCCGCGGGCTCTCCTGGAGCAACAAGGTGCGCGTGCCCTTTCCTCGGGACCAGGGACATCCAGGGACCAGGGTGCTGTCGAGAGGCTGAGTTCGCCCAGGAGAACCACACGAAGCAACAACTCCCCATGTCCTCTAGCGTTAACACTGCTGACCGCCCACCGCAGGGCACCGTGAGGGAGTTCGGGTTGGTTCTCTGTTACGGGACGAGGTCAGGGCCTGGAGTGGGCCTGACTCCGGCCCGCCTGCAGTGCGTGGGTTCTTGACTTCGCACAGGAAAGACCTCACTGATGTTGAGAGGATGCCTATTGAAGCCGGGGACAGGGAAGCAAACGAAGGGCTTCAGGCAGAAGACGCAACAGGAGAGAGTCAGGGAAAAGGGGAGCCTTGGGCACAGGGGCAGGGGCTGGCTTGGAAGGAGCTGCCGCCTCCCACTGCCGCCCTGGTTACAAGTCTTGTGGGCACCCTCAGAGTCTAGGCGATGCTGTGGGGGCGGGGGGCAGCCGGGAAGGGGAGGTGCTCCCGGGAGGGAGGGCGCGCCGGGATTCTTTGCCTTGAAGGTTTTTCTTTGGCCACGGGAACCCTAGGGGAGGTCTCAGGGGAGGGTCTGAGCAGAATATTCATTAACTTCTCATCAGAATGTGTGTACAGAGGGATCAGGGTTATTTTTCTGGTTAGTTTTATTTTTTAAATGTTATTAAATGTTATCGAAGAGGCTGGCCTCTCCCGGGGATGTCTGGGACACACAAGCCATTCACTCCTGAGTGTCTCTGGTCAGGGAGGAGAAACCCTTGGGGGCCCTTGGCTGGCGGTCAATCGCTCACATTGTTGGGCCTTGTTTAGTGATTTTGCCTCAGTTTCCCTTATTCCCCTTGTCCAGGAAAGTCCCCAGCGGCTCCCCATCCTGCCCCACAACCACAGCCATTGTGGCGGGGGCGGGGGCGGTGTGCTGTGAGCTCCAGGTGACGGACTGGGCCGCCTGCTGAAGAACAGGACTTCCGGGTCCTCCCACAACCACTGCCTGGGCTGCCGGGACGCCCGCACGGTGCACCAAAGGGGCCGTGGGGGCGGGGCAGGCGGGGATGCACGCCTCAAAGGGGAGAAGCAGCTGACGTTCCTGGTGGCCCATCGGGGCGTGAGAAGTGCCTGAGGCTGTGATTGAGATGGATCCCCGCGATGGCCTCCGTTCCATGAGCTGCTAGACGGGCTTTGGGATGGCTGACTTGGGAAGGCAGGAGAGCGGGGTGCTGCTCCCCATTGGGCGGACCTCTGGCAGGCCCCGGGCGTTTGGAGGGCCCTCTGCCTCATCGTGACCCTGGGTGGGACTGGGCCCTCTGTTGTCACCCCTCCAACAGGAGGGTGAGCCTGTTGACGTCAAACCCGGTGGCCCAAGTTCACGGCCAGTAGCTTCCTGAGTAGTCATGCATCCGACATTAGTCAGACTGTGCTGGGGGACAGAGAGCAGACTGTCCCCTGACTCCAAGCCCGGCAGTGTGACCTACACTCAGACTTGCTGCCCCGGCCGCCCCCTGTGCTGGGGCCCAGAGCTGAGAGCCAGGGAGCAAGGAGAGCCCCTGAAAGGCGGGGGCGGGGGCAGGGGTGCCCCAGGGGTCTGGCGGCATGCCAGGCTCTAATCCCCCCGTTTTCCTCTCGGCTGCCATAGTGGGCTTCTCGCTCCCATCCTGGGGTCAGCTAGAGCATTCAGATGGTTTTCTCATTTGCCAAAAGCATACAGTCAAGCAAAGCCTGGGTGTGGGCTTTGCTGAAATCATCTCTTGGACCTTTTACTCCCGCTGCTGCCCCCATTTACCCACCCAGAAACCACGTGACTCCTATTTTCACTGCCATCCATCACGGGGGAGTTAATCTCCTGGTAAGCCCAGCTGGAAACATACCTCCGGGTATTTATTTGGATGAAAGAATTAAACTCCGTGCTGAGTTTGAGCACAGGGGCTGAGGTTTGCTGCTGAAAACAGCCAACGGCATTTTGGGAACATAAAGTCATTTTCCTTTTCCTGGACGAGGGTGACGGGGAAAGACTGAGACAGTGGGTTTGATTAAAACAGGTCATTCCCAAACGTTTATTCCTGGGGATGGGTGAGGCCGTGAGGCCCCATGGGGGTCACTTCTTGCAGGAAGCGTCGCTTCTGGCTGCATGTGCACTTGGAATGTGTTTGAGAAAAGTGTCAGTTTGAGGCAGTGGGTTCGTTGGGCTGGGGCTGTCATCTTACAGATAAGGACCCTGAGCAGCAAGCGGGGGCAGGGGGTGAGGCTCCCACACAATTAGCTCAGAGCAGAAGGGAGCCCAGACTCCAGAGTCCCGACTGCAGGATCGGTTGGGGTTTTCTCTGCCCCCTGCGCTCTCCCCCGATTAATTGCCTGACATAGACCAAACGTGCTGCTTCCTGCCACGTCTTTCTAAAACCTCCGAGTGATAATGCGTACTGCAGGGCAGGGCAGAAGCTTGGGACGTGTGTTTCCAACACAAGGAAAATCACGATTTCTTTATAAGACGGCAGACCTTAAAACACGACGTCTGCTCTGGCTGCGGGCGGAGCCTTCGCCGAGCGGCTGGGAGGAGGGGGCTATTACCATGCAGGGGCAGCTCCTGCCGTGCGGGCACCCCGAGAAGGCAGTCTTGGTTTCTGTCCATGTCAGTCAGTCGGTGTGGGGGCTGGTTCGTGGTCTTTAAACCACTTCCATGCCGTCATGTGAACGGTTAGGAAGAGGCAAACAGGCTAATGGACCTTTGTTTTATTTTGGTGCTTTTTGCTTCCCTGTATAAGGCAACAATTTAGAGAACAGAACCACTAAGTGGGAGATGTGGAAACTCAGCTCCGCTGTTGGCTTGCATAATGGAAGCCTTTCATGTTCTCTCGCGCGTTCCCTATTCATGTACCAAGATGCCAAGTTTGGGTTAAGTTACAGCCAAGAATGTTGTCTTTGCCCATTCAATTTATTCTTGGCAAACTTCAGAGAGCATTTATAACGAAGTCCCATCTCGAACCTTCTATTGCCCCAGTGGTGTTCTAATAACACCGGGTATTTACTTAATGTCTAACTCCAGGAGTTCAAAGCGTTTTACAGACATTCCTTGACTGATCTCAATATCCCTGCAAGATTTACAGATTGTAAAAGTCAGTCGAGGCCCAAAGCCTGCCTGAGATCGCCCAGGAAGATCCCGGCAGCCCCGGTTCTCCGCGCGCCTCCGACGGTCAGCCCCGTCTGCGCTCAGACGGCCACGCAGCCCCGACGGCTGGCGCGTCTCCGTGCTGCTGACCGGAGAGCGTCTGTCTCTCTCCCCACGGAGACCCTTAATTAAGGAAGGCGGGAGCCCCACAAACCCTTGTGTTTATGTGTTCCGGCATTAACTGGGCAATGGCTCTTCCCCCCACTTCTGTTCTTTGGCAGGGCAGGCAGCATTTTGGTAGTAAAACAACAGACGGCAGGAGGCACCCCACTCAGATTATAGTGAAGGAGTGGCTTCCCATGGCCCCCACAAGAGATGGCGCCTGCCTTCGGGGTGCGTGGGGGGGTGCAGGGCTGTGGGGTGGATGGTGGAGG
Source organism: Furipterus horrens (assembly GCF_987537825.1). Lineage (NCBI taxonomy): Eukaryota > Metazoa > Chordata > Mammalia > Chiroptera > Furipteridae > Furipterus > Furipterus horrens. Next base: position 216,203,490 of record NW_028327171.1, read on the forward strand.
AGCCGTGAAGCAGGGCGTTCAGGCATCTCTGCGGCTTCTCCCCTCCCAGCGGCACCGCCACCCCCCTTGGCTTTGCTCAGGCACGGGTAGGAGGGGCTACGGGGCACTTTGGTGGCATTTTTCCCATTGGCGAGTCAGAGTTCTCTTCAGCTTCACCTTGGTGCCGAGAGGCAGGGCACGCCACCTCGGGCTTGTGGGAGAGGATGACAGGAACTTCAGCCACGTCTGAAGTTCAAGGTGGGCTTCCAGGCCTGCGTGGGGTGCACGGGTCACTTCACGGCCTTTCCCCGAGAATCACAGAGGAGGCGGCGGCTCCCACAGGCCTGGTATGCGGAGCGGGCGGCATCCCACAGACACGGCTCCTGTCGCTGCGGCCTGGTTACCTTTAACCCTTGTGGGGTCCGAGGGTCCTCCCGACGACTATTTGTGGGAGCCAAGGCCAAAGCCATCACCGCCATTTCCCATGCTGCTCCTCGTCCGTCCCTGGGACTCCTCCTCGTCTGTCCCCTGGGTGCCAAGTGGCAGAGTGCTGGGCCGTGCAGCTGGGGCCACCGCCTGTCCTGGACCGAAAGGCACAGAGGTGTGTCAAGAGGCCGACCCCGGAGCTGGGCGGCCCGTGATGTTGGCGCCACTCGGCAGCTGTATGCCCCGGAGCAATTTGCGTAGCTGCTGTGGGCCTCAGTTTCCTCACCTGTAAAACGGGGAGAATAATAATGGTACCCACCTGGTGAAGTAAATGGGCTGACGTATGTTCTGGGCCCCTGATGAGCGCTCCCCTCCTTTACCAGTCACTGCTGTGGATCCAGAGCAAGACGGGCCTCTTAGCCTCTCTCTGCTTCCTGGAAACTGATGGCAAGATGCCAGTGAGGCAAAACCGGAGGGGTGGGGGGCAATGGGGTCGGTTCCAGGAGTTGAGGCAGGGGACTCCGTAACCAGCAATCCTGCGGACTTTCTGCTGGAGGTGGCAAGGCGACAGGATTGAAGAGGTCAGAGGTCATCTCACCTTTCCCCAGACATCAGTGACGGCCACGGGTGTGGGTAGGGGCTGTCACAGGGGAACTCACCATTGCCTGGCTTGGGAAGGCAAGGCTCCAGGTGAGAATGGGCCACACAGGGACGCCTCTTAGTGTCCCTTTGCCCCTCCTTGAAGTGACCCTTAAGGAGGCCACACGGAAAACCTGCTGATGCGGAGCTTGTCTCTGAGAGGCCCTCCTGTCCCATCTGCTGTCATGGCTGTGACCCACAGTCTCACCCCTGGTGAGAGGATGTAATTCTCCAGTTTGGCAGGTGTGGCACGAGACAGGGCCAGCCAAAGCCAGCCTGGGTGCTGCGTGCTGAGCTGGCTGGACAGGCAGGTGCGGACACCTGGGGATCCATGTGACAGTCTCCCCGGCAAGAAGAGACCAAGGCCACACTCACTATTAGGGCCACGCGGGCCGGCACGGTCACTGCAAGTCTGCATCTGCCCAGTGTCTGGCTGAGCCTGGGTGTGTGTGAGGGTGTTCGCTGTGACTGGGCAAAGGGGGGGTCCCGGGAGTGACCCCTGCCGCTCTGGGTCCTCCCAGCCCCACACTCGCCCATGAGGAGATTCTGCAGCTGGCGTTTCCGTGGGCTGATGTCCATGGTTCCCATAAGAAAACTCTCCCCCCGGGGGTGGGTTGGGGGGCTGCTCCGTGGGCCGCGGCCCGACTCAGCTGCCTGGACCTTCAGGTCAAACGCGGCCTCTGCACGGCCCCCCGGCTGGATGGTAGTGAAAAGGGACTCGCCAGACGGAAACGGTGGCGGAAGATCTTTTTTGGTTTTCAACAGATCACCTAAGGAAAAAAACAAGAGTGCAGATTTACATATTTAATTAATAACTTTAAATCGAGGGCCACTTGGGTGGCTCCCCAAGGAAGAATTCGGCACCTTCGAACTACCCCAGGGGACATCAACATAAATTGACTGCATGGTTAACTATTTTTTAAAAACCCAGTGAAGAACAAAGGGCAGAAACAGAGCTCTCTGCTTTGTTCAGCAGAAGGCAGTAAAACCGGAGCGAACTAACGAAGACAGCAAACAGGAAACGTCGCCGCGGGAAAATGGAACAAAGCGAGACAAAACAGCACATTCCTGCACAGCGGCTGGGTCCAAGGTGAAGTCGACGCCAGAGTGACAGGCTACCAGAATATACGACGTTGCGCAAAAATTCAGCCTCGGCGAGGAGCGATTAAACCGTGACAGTGGGAAATGGAGCATCTGGACTAGTCGCGATGAGGGGCCAGCTCACCCTCCTGGCGTGCCCTGGCCCCGGCCGAGGACTAGCATGAGGCCAGGAGAGGATTTTTATTGGCACAGAACGACGTCCATTGTATTTTTGGGGTAGGAGAGCTGGGTTTGCAGAATCGTCCCCCTTTTAAAACTGCTTCTCTAGTCTCTGTGGGCGGCAGGGTAATAAGCCTTTTCTCCTGCTCACGGCTGTTTTCTACTCTGGGTGCGCACACACGTGTTCATTAGGTGTCACAGGAGATGAACACGTATGGAAAGAAGTGGGGCTGGGGCGAAGCGGTGGCCTTGTCACTAGGAAATCCGCCGTGACTTTATGCGGGCCTGTGAGAGGATGGAGTTCACGCGTTGCAGTCTTCCGAGAATTTATGCTCAGTGTACACCCACTCAGCTACATCTTCATTGGCCCTTTATGAACTTCCTCTGCAGGCCCACCCGAGAGTTCCCGCTGTGTTCACAACAACCGTAACCCGCTCACCAGGTGCTGGTGGTGCCGGGATCCTGAATCGAGCTGGAAGGGTCCCCCCTGAGTTCCAGAAACGCGGTGGCAGGTGGACACGACATGGGTCCCTCTGAGCCACGTTCCCAGGGCTGGCTGTGGTGTGGTTGCCCACGACTCCCCGAGACACACCTTGGTCCAGAGCCTACCTGCCAGGGGTTCTGACACATGGAGCAGGAAGCTGTCCTCCAACCTCCTGTGGGTCATCTCTGTCTCTCCCGAGACCGTAACCAGGATGACAGCTGTTAACACATCGGCGAACGCACCCACCCTGCAGCCCCCGCTCCCAGACAGCGCCCACTATTCTGTGAGCCGGGCCCCGAGCCACGAGGGCATGTGTATCTGGGCTGGGGTGGCCGCCACCGAGTTGGGCCGATGAGGAGAGGCTGTCCCCATAATTTGGCCCTGAGACCAATGACTAACTAGTCCCGATTGGTGCTTGGTGGTGGCCGGGGTGGGGGTGGGGAGAGGGAGCTGGGGAAGCCATGAGCCTTTTGAGACAGAGAGCACTGGGCTGTGGGCAGATAACTCCACGGAGACGCAGAGAATCAGTGGTGATCGATGGTGAGGGGAGGGAGGGAGAGAGAGAGAGGAGGGGGAAGGCGGCCAGGACATGGCAGAGGCCCCTCTGGTCTTGCCACTGAGTCCCCCGAGGCAAACCCACATGCCTCACCCCCCGCCACGAGCCCCATGCAGGCTGGTTGGGACCCCAATCCCGGCGCCAGCTCATAAGCGGGAATTTTGCCTGACTTCACAGGTGATGCCGAGGATGAGGCACGTCCAGGCTGCCGCTGCTGGTGACGACCTTCAAGTCCAGGTCCCTAGAGCTCTGCATGGAATCTCTGGTACCATCGAGGCCCCAGAAACCTGCCCAAGGGGCGGCAGGGGGGCCCTGGGAACAAACATGGAAGACATCAGGGCGGGAAATGACAGCGCAGAGAGGCCTCTGCAGCCTCCCGGCCCTGCGCTTCTGGGCCGCACGATCCTGGGCTTCGGACTGAGGGGCGCTGACTCAGAATAGAGAAGTTATTCTCGTCTCCATGGGCCTGAGAAATAAGAGTGAAGACACCTTGATCTGCCAGTGCCAGGAAAACTCAGCTGGCCTCGCTTCAAGAAGAAAACAAAGTGACCTCATCCCTCCCAGAGTTTTGGGCGGGTGCGTGTCCTGGAAGGAACTGCGCGGCTCTGCGCGCCAGGACACGGCTCGGTGCGGTTCCAGCTCTCAGGTCCCCCGCCTGGTGGGTGGGGCTCCCACGCTCGTCCGCCCCGGAGGTGAGCACACTTAGGCCGAGGGCTGAGTGGTGGCGTGGGGACGGAACTGTCAGTCTATCTCCAAACACGCCTCTTTGTCCACAGTCAGGGGCCGAATGGAAAGCCAGCGCAAGGTGGGTCCTGCCTTCCTTCTCCAGGTTGGGCCTCCCACCCACACGGAGCTCCCAACGGCCTTCTCGCTGAGAGCCCTTCTCCCCGTGAACACAGCAAGAGGATTCTCTTTGCCTGTCCCCTCCAGTGCCATGGGCCAATGTCCAAACTCCCTGAGCTCCTACATCGCTCTTCCCCTCCACCAAGTGGAGGTCAGCATGTCTGCCCCTTGGGGCTCCTGTTGCGGATTTAAAGGGAAAGTTCTGTAGACCTTTGGCCCGGTGCCTGGAATGAGGAAATTCAATACTCAGTAGATACCAGTAATAACACTGCTAGGTTAATAATGGTCATGGATTTCAGCCATTATTTTGCATTTTGAGCCTTTTTCCTGTACTGGGATTAAGAGACCTCCTGGATATAATGGGCAGTCATGTGACATGGGAACAAAGGGACCCCAATATCACTCGGTGAATAAGGCTAATCCCAAGGTGATAATCAAATGGCTGCACGACCCGGCATGACCCTGATGTCATAGATGCTGGACAACAGGGCTGTTTCAGGACATTCCAGCTGGATATGAAGCCTGGGCCCAGCCCAAGAGTCATGCCGGTGGCCAGCCCACCTCCCTCTGCCTCAGATAAGCTGGGAGCAGCAGGAAGCCCCCCACGCTGGCTGCAGGAGCCCTGGCTCTGGAAGCTTTGGTGCCAGGGACGACCTTTAACCTGAGTCAGTCAAAACCCCAGCCTCGAACGCTCAGAGCAGAAGGAGCAGGCGCACCCATCCCGCTGTCCCCTGGCCACCAGCCCCAGCCTGCCCGCCCTGCCCTACCCCCGCTCTGGCCTCCACCTGGGCTCCACCCACCTGGGTGCGGGAGGAGCCAGCCTGGAATCTGCCAAGCGCTTGGTGCCGCAGGGGCGCAGCTTGGCCAGCGTGCGGCGAGGGCAGGTCCGCGCCCACCCTGAGCTCTGTGTCCGTCCCTTTTCTCACCGCAGATACAGGTCTCACGGCCCCCCCAAACCCAGCTTCCGCCCTCAGGCCCAGCTCCCCTTTTATGCTTATTTCCAAAGCTGCACGCAAAGTACTCGTCAGGCGCCGGGGTCCCCTGGAAACAACACAGCCACTTCACAGCTCGTTTCTGTGCGTGCGTGTGTGTGCCTGCGCCTGCGAGTGCGTGCGTGTCTCTGTGTGCATGCATGTGTCTGTGCCGGCGTGTGCTTGTGTGTCTCGGTGTACACGTGTGTGTCTGTGCCTGGATGTGCTTGTGTGTCTCTGTGTGCATGTGTGTGTCTGTGCCTGCGTGTGCTTGTGTGTCTCGGTGTACATGTGTGTGTCTGTGCCTGCGTGTGCTTGTGTGTCTCTGTGTGCATGCATGTGCCTGCGTGTGCTTGCATGTCTCTGTGTGCATGTGTGCGCCTGTGCGTTTGTGTGTACACACGCACACCTGTGTTTTGTGTGCACCTGTGTACATGTGTGTTTGTGTGTGCAGTGCATGTGCGTCCTTGTGTGTCTCTCCATGTGCCTGTGTGTGCTTGTGTGTCTCTGCACACGTGTGTGCCTGTGTTTGTGTATGCATGTGCACACCAATCTCATCTGCTAGCCCACAGCAGCATGTCCCCTGCTGGAGCCACGTATGGCCAACCAGGACCTCTCACTGGGCCCTGAGACAGGCCCCGCCGGTGTGCTGGGCCCTCAGAGGAGGAGGCTGACTGCGCATGGGCAGGCGTGAACCCTGAGACGTGGGCAGGGCTAGTCTGGTGGCTGCACAGGCCTCAGCCCCACAGCAGCGCCTGCCCTGAGCTGCCTTCAACCTGCCGTGGAAGCTCCTTCACTCCATCTAGGCCCAGATGGGAAGCCGATTCCAGACAGGAAGTGGAAAAGGGGATGTGTCCATGGTCACTTGGGCTTCTCTGGGTGTGTGGAGCATGTCAGCACTTGACCAGGGGCCCAGGCAACTGGGGTGTCCTCACCAGGAACCGGCGGTGGCCACAGCTGGGTATCAAGGCAGAGGGCAGGGTCAAGCAGAGGCCGGGCGGAGCCAGGGCAGGCCCTACGGGGTGTTTGTGGAGAAGGAACAGGATGCACCCAGGCTTCACATGTGGGGTGTCTGGGCTGAAGGCAGAGAGCACAGAGGACTCAGATGGAAGATTCTAGAACAGAGAGCACAGAGTCAGGGTCTGGGGGTCCAGCAGTCTAACTTAGCGCGGGCAGTGGGCCTCCTGCGGGGACCGCTCAGAGACCACGCCTGCACCAGAGCTGCGCCTCCGAGAGGCTTGGAGAGCCGACACCGCCGGCAGGACGCTCTCCGGCTCCATCCCTGCGCACCTGGGACCTTTGCTGAAAGACGGCTCCGCAGGCTGCTCCAGAATGTGGCAGGCTCTCCTGGGGGCGTCACGCGGGCACGGCGTCCGTCTGCCTGCTGCTGTGGGACCTGGCGAGGCGGTCTGCTGGCGTTTGGTTCCTTCTCACTGCCAGCCTTGCCGCGTCAGGACCGTGCGGTTATCGGGGATGCCGGGGCCCTGCCTCTTCCCCTGCTCCCGCTCGCAGGCCTGTATCGGGCCTGCACATCTGGCCCTGGCCGCTGCCTCCCGCCCCTCCCTGTCTGGCCTGATCACCGGGACGTGCGGTCCCAGGCTGTGGGTGGGTCCCCGTCCGGGAGGGTGAGCTTTGCCCTCTCGTCAGCTGCGGGGAAGCCGCCCACTGAGAGGAAGCCGTGGAGGGTGGCGCCTTCTGCAAAAATGACCGGTAAGCCCCTGAGCGGTCTGTCCCGAGAGCCTGGGTTTCTAAGAGGAGGCGAAGCTGTAGTTCAGTTTATTATGGAGACTGTTGGTTATAGAAAACGCGTTCCCGCGCCTCCTTTCCACCAGCTCCCCCAGCTGTAGGGACACCACAAGGCCCCCACGCGTCTCCACGGAGAGTCCCCTGAGCGCTGTGGAAGCAGGAGGATGTTTGGGGACTTTCTCCAGTTTCCAGGGCAATGTCTGGGCCGGGTGGGGCTGTGAAGAGAAGCCGGGGGTGGGGTGTGGTGGGAAGGACTAGAGCCCTGACCTCGGGCTGGTGTGTCGTGGGCGCACCCTTGGTCAGTCTGAGCCCAGCACACAGCCCGCGGCAACCCTGCAGGATTTCCTGTCACCAGGTCAAGAGAGCCCACCCACCATGCCCATGGTGGCAGCTCACAGGGCACAGGGACTCTCCTGTCCTTTCTGGGCCCCATCACGCTCCCCACGTTCTCCGGGGTGCTCTGAGTGGGCTCCTGTGGTCGCCGGCCCAAGTCAGCTGCGCTCGTTGTCCTCAGACCGAAGGACAGGGGGCTGCGGGGGTGAGGGAGCCAGGCGTCTCTAACGGGAGTTCTGCACAAGGCTGCTTAGGCACCCCTGTATTTGTGATATTATAGTCTAACTCTTAGGGGACCCTGTGCCTTCCTTTTCCATTCCAAGTTTCCAGGGGATGGTCTCCTTCCTCAGTGGTCCTTGTGCTTGGAAAGGATGTCCTTACACTTTTCAAATTTTGAACCCACCCGTCCACGACCTGCTGTAAGGTACAGCTCTGGGATTTGGCCGGAGTTGTAGAATAAGGTAAATCCTGCGTTGAGATGTCAGGGGTCCCCAGCTTTAGCTTGCCTGTGGGAAGCTTACAGAGCCACGTGGCCAGCTGCGTGCTTGCTTGCTGCATTCCTTGGTTAGCATCTCTCTGAGGGATGGAGCCCCGGGCTGAAGCCTCGGCTGTTGGACGCGGTTAGCGGGAAGGCCTGTCTGCTTTTAAGGGCTGGGCCTCAGAATGCCTTGCTGCTGCATCTCTGCATTCCACGCGGGCAGAGGGAACGCTGTCAGTATGATAGTAATTGAAAAAGAGGAATGTTTTCCCTTCTCTCAGATTTGAGCCAAGACGTGGCGGGAACCCAGCCAGGCCGGCTGCATTCACATGCTGCCTTCCGTGGGGCCGGCCCCCGGGCCACTGATCACGTCCCCCGATGGCCACGCGCTCGTCTGAGCATTTAGATTCCTGGAATCTGAGCAGGGGGGGACCCCAACCATATCCAGTCAGGAGCCTCCCTTTCCAGATGAGGGCGACCTGCCAGGGGCCCTGGCAGGTGGTGAGCCCTCCTCTGTGACTTTGCCCTCTGTCTCATAACCTGTGGAATTTGGAATTATAATTTGTATTCTATAGATAAACAAACAAAAGACAGAGTTGGAGGGACTTGCCTGAAGATGAAAGGTAGTTATTTTTGGCTTAGAATTCAAAGGCAGTCCCTCAAGTGCATCCATCCACCACCCATCCATCCATCTACCCATCCACCTACCCATCCATCCACCCACCCATCCCTCCCTCCCTCTGTCCTTCCCTCTCTCCTTCCCTCCCTCCTTCATCCCCTCTTTCCCTCTTTCCACCCATCCACCCACCCATCCACCCATCCATCCATCCACCACCCATCCATCCATCCACCCAACCATCCATCCTTCCACTCAACACGTGTGCACTGAGGTCCTACTCAGGGACAAGTGACAGACTACAAGGAAACCTGGCAATCCTTCTCTGCAAGGACGTAGGCAGACGGGCAGGTCTCTGCACCCTCTCATTTTATCGAGGTTTCCTGGGGTTGGGATCACATCTGCTTTTGTCCTGATCTCTTTTGGGGGAGGGTCTTATTCACTGATGAATCAGTCCTGGCCCAGCACAGAATGAGTTTCAAATCCCAATCTGCCTTTACCTTGATCTGCTGTGGTCGGGACCACTGGGATTTCCAAGTGGGGCCCGCCCCCCATATGGCTCTTCCTCCCACTCTGTCCCTGTGCTTACCGGGGCCAACAGTGTCACTGCTCACCTGCCTCCCTCACCTGGGGCCAGGATCCACCCATCATCTCCCTCAGTCTCTACAGGTAACCCCATTGATACCAGCTCAGAGATGTCCCCTGCCCTAACCTGTGGTCCCCACTCCTGGGGCTGCTGCAGCTTCCTGGCTGGGGGTGGTGTCACCAGCCAGGTGAGGCCTTGTGGCCAAAAAGATCTTCCTCCCTTCTTCCACCCTTTCTGCTTTACTGGGTTGGTTCACAGAGGGGGGTCTGAGGCCCCGGGCTTGCACGTCTGGGCCTGTGGTGTCGGCTGGGCATTAAGCAGGTGGGTGGTGGGTGTGTAGCTTCTGAGGCGTCTGCAGCGGGGTCCCGGTGAGCCACGGGCCTCATGACAGGTGAGCAGTGACCGTGGGGACCTCGGGGACGGTCCTGCCCAGCTGCCTGTGAGCCCGCCACTGGGCGGGCCTTGAAAGTAAGAGCTGCTCGAACCCCGCTGGCCGGAAGGGGGTACAGATGGGAGACAGTGGATACAAATCTCCTGGAGGTGTGACCCTGCTGGGCAGGAGAGAGGTCTGATGAGGAAGCCTGCTGGACAGGAAGCGGGTCCGGGGGAGAGGCCCATGATGGTGCCTCCCGTGGGCCAGGCCCTCCCATGGGCCAGGTCTTTGCCTCAGGGGTTGGCGGTGGCTTGGGGAGGTCCCGGACACCCGGAGCTCCTGTGATGAGGAGCAGCCAGCAGCGTGGGGCCACCAGAGCTCATCCCACGCCGACCCAGGTGTCAACTTTTCTGCCATTAGGACCGCATACCAGGGTCCTTCTGTTTAGGTGAAGGAAGATAGCCGACTTAAAAACGGGCCAAGCAGAGAAGAATGCAGCCCTTCTGACCCAAAATTCTTGACAGAGGCCAGGAAAAAAGAAAGGGAAGTTCTTAAGAATAGAAGCTGTCCCGGCGGAGTATTGCTTTGGGGGGCCCTAAGGTACCCAGTTTTGCTGCCCAGGAACCCTACAAAGCGCTCAGAGCCCGGGGGCTCCGCAGGCCCCAGCTGGAGAGGCCAGGGGTAGAGGGGGCCGTGGAAGGAGGATTCTCGGAGACAAGAGAAAGCTCACTTGCTTTGTCTGCTCTAATGCGTAGGTTGTCCCCCCTCCTCCGGGCCTCTCTGCAGCATGTGACGCATGCCATCCTCTTAGGGCCTCTCTCCACCCTGACCTCTGTCCCCGAGTCCGGGGAGAGAGCCAGGCGTGACCCTGGACACCACACACCACTGCATTTGGGTCTCAGTCAGCACGAGACATGCACGAGGCACAGAGGCAAATACACCCATAGAGCTCGGGCCCCAGGAGCGGCTCAGTGGGCGGCAGTCCCCCCACTTCCAGCCCTCTTCCTACTTCCTCCCCTGTGCCCTGTGGGCATAACAATCAGGTCACCTACTCCCAGGGCTGCTGCCGGCTCTTCAATGGGAGGATGGCTGTGGCGCAGGAAGCGGCTCACGGTGCCACGTTGGCTCTCCCGCCGGGCCGCGTCCCGTGGCTCGCGCTCACGGGTGATGAGGTTGTGTGCTCTCCTCCTGAAGAGCTGCTGCGTGCACCCAGGCCACGGCATCTTTCTCCGGAACTCCGCGAGTGACCCGAGTTGTTACATGGTGTCCGGTCAGGGCGGCAGCCTTCGGAGGGCGCACAGGCAGTACGGTTTGAGCTCTGTCGTTTCTCCCTCACTTCCTGGCTTTTTGGCTAATGTCAGACACGCACTTAGCTTACTTGGACCTGAAAGGAGCAAGGCTCTCTCTGAACGTTTTAAACTGGCATTTCACGTGCCTTCAGGTGTCAGAATGAGACAGAATTAACCTCTCTGCCCCGTTCGCACGTTCTAATTACTACCACATTCCCGTATTTGTGTGCACCGTCTCTACAAGGTCTTAATCGAATGGTTGAGAAAACACATCCTGCCCCTGGTCTGTCAGCCGGCCAGCACTTTCCTATCACACACAGTAACGGCACGTACTGTTATTAAAGCAAAGCTGACCTTTCTAGAGGAAGGCCCAATCAAACGTCACGTCCAGTATTGCAAGGCAGCCTTGCGAAAACGCGTTCTCACCGTGACAGCCATCTTGGGAGAAGCTGTTTCCCGAGAAAAGCCGCCCCCGGACCCCAGGACACCTTGCTGGGCCCGAGTTTCCCCGATCGGATTACGCGCTGGGCTGCCAAGAGGCCTGCAAATGACAGACGGGAAGGAAGGCCTTTCCTGGGTTGGAAGAAAAACAAATAAAATATGCGAGATGTTTATGTTTCCAACAGCTCAAGTATGTACACACACGCCCCCGCCCCCGCCCCCGAGAAGGTCCGCCGCTTAACGAGGACCGGCCGCCCGTCTGTCCTCTGTGCGGGAGCCTTCAGCGTAAAGTCGGATGGCAGCTGGGGAAGTTCAGCCTGAGAAAGGAGTGAAAGCCACAGGGGTCCCAGCTCCCTGGAGAGACCGTGGCTTCTTTCCCCGCCCCGCCACCACCCAAGGGGCCATCTGCAGCCCCCCCGCTCTCACCTGCCCCAGGAGTGCGCTTACCTCCTGCTGCTCGCAGCACAGGAGCGCGGGGGTGTCTGCAGGGCAAAGAGTGACCAGATGCCTTCCAGGGGCGACATCGGGGTCCTGAGAAGATGGGAGCCCCAGTGAATGTTTGCACCCACCCTCGGCTCTGCAGAGGGACCACTGCCGCCTTCCTCGGTCCTTGCTGGACGCTCGGTTCTCAGCGACACTGACCGTGGTGTGTCTCTGAGCTGGGTATAAGGAGAATGTCTCAATCTGTAGACCCCGTGGCCGAGATCCAAAGACCTGTCTGCTTCACAAAACTATGGATCTGAGAGCGGTGTCCCTCCTCCTGCCAGCCCCCCACCGACCATCTTACTCTGAAATTCCCAGCCACTTGGCACCGCTGCCCGCCCGTCTCCCGGGAAACGCTGTCCTTCCGTGGGGCTGACCCTCCCTGCTGGGGTCCCTCCTCTCTGGCCATTTTGTTCTGAGGATGGCCTTGCTCATGAGAGTCTGTTTCCTGGCTCCCGTCAGAAGCTCTCACCCAGTGAGGACCCCAATCCTGCCCCTCCTCCCTCCCTGCCCCGGCCGCCCCCTCCCAGTGGAACTCCTGGGTCACCGTGTGCTCTCTGCTTGGAGTCGCGAGAACACTGGCGACTTGCGTGCGCTTACATGTTGTCCTCCCGCACTAGACTGTTTTCTCACGATGCTGTGCTCACCTAGCGCGTGATGACAGTATCCGCTTGACCTTGACTTGTTGACTGCATGGGGGGCCGCTTGTGCGGGTGTGGACTGACAGACCCTGTGCCTAGCTCCTGAAAGTGTGTGACAGTCTCCACGTCATCGGGTGTGGCCGTGGGAGCACTGGCACTGCAGGGCCCCCATGATAGTGAACTGAAAGGACGCGGCCGTGGCCTGGCGCACCGGGGACTCGGGGAGCAGCAGCTGCTTCCCCTGCGTCCTCGGCACCATGGTTTACACAGTTCCCAGCTGGGCCGAGTCTCTGTCTCCCTCGGGGACGGGGCACGTGTCCTACGCATCTTGGCATTTCCTCCCTCCCCAGCGAGCGCCCCAAGCATATTTTCAGGTCCGTGAGGAAGTGTCCCTTCGCCACCTCCCTCTCTGTCCTCAATGTCAGTGCGGGCAAGGGGTGGCTCTCACCTTGTCACCTCTGAGCCCCGCCTCCCGTGGCCCCACACTGTGGCCGCACCCAGGGCCTGAGCCACGATGAGGCCGCCCTCCAGGCTGCCTGCAGTCTGACACTCCATAACTCACCCCTAGTCTTGAGCTGGTGAGCGGAGGACAACCTCGGAAGCAGTGGCTCACACTTTCTCGGGCAAGATGTCAGAAGGAAACATGACAGAATGCCAATCCAGTCGCCTTGTCGGGGAGGGAGCGAGGAAGGAAGAAACAAGGGTGCAGTGGTAACTTCGCTTACGGGGCGCAGCAAGATCGGGGAGGCAAACCCTTGCTGGCTTCTTGTACCCACTCATTCCACGGTTCTGCAACTCGTTCAGTTATGAATTTGATTGACGGCTACCCCCCGGGCCTCCAGCAGGGACCGTGGTGAGCAAAGCAGGCCTCCCCTGGGGACACGCGAAGAGGCAGGCCCCGAGTCATCTCCCACGCACACGTGTGCGCACACAAGCGCATGCTCACGTGCGCTCTGACCCCCTTAACTGCTGGGTCGCATTGGTCAGTGTGCTGGTCACTTTTGTGTGCCTGCCTGACTGAGCCACAGGGTGCCCAGGCGTTTGGGTGGGTTTGGAGGGTGTTTCTGCGTGGGGCTCGTATTTGAGTAGGAGACCGAGTAAAACAGGTGGCCCTCAGCAGCGTGCGTGGGCCTCTGCCAGTCAGCTGAGGACCCTGGGAGAACAGAACCGCTGAGTGAGGGGAAGGTGCCTGCCTGCGGCCTTGGGGGTGGGGGGCCCAGCAGCCTCTGCCGGACTTCTGACCCGAACTGAGCGTCCAGCTCCCCGGGGTCCCACTCTGCTGCCTCGGATGGGAACCAGCCGTTGGCCAGCCTGGGCCTCTCGCTTGCCAGCTCAGATGTTGGGCCTTCTCAGCTTCCGTGACCACGTGAGCCAAGTCCTTAAATGAGTCTCCTTATATATGTGAGTGTGTACATGTACAAGTGCAGGTATGTATATAAGTGTACATGCGTGCGTGCATGTGGATGTATTGCTGTTTCTCTGGAGAACCCTGACCAATAGGTAAGCGTTTTTATCCACTGCCACCGCTCTGAGCTCTCCCCCTGCATGACTGCTGTCTCCCTGTAGCCTGACTTAGTTTCGCCATGCATTCTGTCGAAAAGGGGACTTAGCCTCACTGCCTGAGACTGCCAAGCACCGTCACCAGGAACGAAAGCCAAAGAATGCTGTCCCCGTCGGGTGGTGTCTGTGGTCTGCCTAGGCTCAGCCTGGGGCCTGCTCTTTCTCCACTAAACAGGGAGATAAGCAAATGTGGGGTGTTAAGGACAGACCAGCAAGCAAGAGCAGTGGGGAGCAATGAAGTTCTCGCCGTGTGATCTACGATCCGATGCCCCAGGCTTGTCCCACGCTCGAGAAGACCCCGAGCCTCAGCGTCCTTCAGGCATGGAAGTCGGGAGAAGGCATGGCAATGTTCAAACTCTCTTTTCATAAACCCCCGGGGAGTTAGTTAGCATCCCAGTTCCTAGGCCTCCCTCCCCCAGAGGCTCTGAGCGGGGGAGAGGGCGGGAGTTGCCCCGGGTGGCCGCTGTCCAGGCCGTCCTGGGGCCTGTGTGTGAGGCTGCAGACTGGGCAGCACAGTGGGGGGTCTGACCCTCAGTGGGCCCGGGTCCAGCGCGGTCCTGGGTGGAGGCCCCCACCGAGCACCAGTAAAGAGCTGCAAACCCACCTGAGACAGCGTCCTGGCTCCATCCTCGCGGGTGCGGTTGGAAGCGTAATCTATACACCAAGTGTGCACACAATCCCATCCCTTATAAGAGGGATTTTGGTTTGAGGCATTTTATTGCCGAATTCCTGGAGTGAGAACTCGCCCCCCGACTTGTGGCTTATGCAATAAATCCCGGCGATGAGCACTCAGCAGTTTCCTGCTCACCGGGGTCTGGCCAGCGGTCCACTCCTGTCCCTGAGCGGGGCTCCGCGGTGGCCCCGAGAAGCGGTGCCCGTACCAGGCTCCCAGGGCCGTGAATACTACCTTGTATGGTAGAAGACTGTGATTAAGCCAAGGATCTTGAGAGGAGGCACTTGCCCTCGAGTATGGAGACGGGCCCTAAATCTGATGGCGTGTCCTCATGAGAGTGACACAGAGGGCGATCACACAGGCAGGCGAGGCCACGTGAAGACACAGGCCGAGGTGGGGTGATGCTGTCACCTGTCAGCAAGCACCTGGGGCCCCCAAATGCTGGGAGAGGCAGGAGGGTCCTCTCCTGGGCACCTTGGAGGGGAGCCCGGCCCTGCCCACACCTTCATCCAGGACTTCTGGCCTCCAGAACAGCAAGAGAATGAATTTTTATTATGTGAAGCCATCTGATTTTGGTAATTTATTATAGCCACCTCTGAAAAGGAGCGCACAAGCCAGAGCGGGGCCCAGGAATGCCGCTCAGGGTCCGCCGACAGGACTTTCTCTAAACAAGGCCAAGCTCTGGGTTTCCCATGGGAGGGTCAGATCGAAGGACCGTTATGAGCCTGCACAAGAGAGCACCCACGTGCACGCACACAGTCCTCACATGCACACCACACTCTCATATGCACACACATGAGTATGCCACACATGCATACATACTCTCACGTATGCACACATGTTCTCACACCCATGCACTACCCTCACACATGCACACACAGCAAGCGCCATACGCACATGCAACACTCTCATACTCACATGCATGCATGAATTACCTCACACACTCTATCACACATGTGCAAACGCACACTCCCCATGCACGCGCTGCACAATCCTCTCACACGTGCACATGCACACGCAGCTTTGCTACAAAAACGCGCTGCTCCCTCCTCCCGCTGAGGCCGGGGAGCGGGAGGCCTTCCTGCCGGTGCTGAGTGAGCCCCGGGGCCGGCCACACGGTGCCCTCTGGGTGGGGCCCTCGGTCCTCAGGAGGCCTCCATCGCAGGGGCCCTGGCGGTCCCAGATCTGACGTGGCTCTAGAGAGGGGAAGGGAGGAGAGGTTGGTTTGACCACACTTGGAACGCAGAGTTAATTGCTTTTTAGAGAGTTGTGCTCAGCCCGAGGAGGACCACACAGAGGAGCAGGAGGCGTGGCCCGGGGACGGGAGCGTGGCCAGCTGACAAGAGCCGTCTGCTTTTCCGGGTTTGACGGACAGGGGGGCAACCCCGGGCAGGGCCATTGTGCGCACTGACAGCTGCACAGCAGGCTGGAGGGAGACGGGGCTGCGCCGGCAGTGGGGGGCCGCTAACACTGAATCCGTCACAGAAGCTTCGAGGGAGCCGGGCGCCAGACCGAGCCCGTCATTGTCCGGTCCTCCCCCGTCTCGGGCTGTCTGCGCCCGTTTGATGCCAGCGCGGCTGAGCGCTCAGGGCCGGCCCGCCCACGGGAGGGCGTGGTGGTCGGTCCCCCGGGACAAGGGAAATGTGATGGATATTCACCTGTCCACGGTGCTTGTCTCATTTATTCAAATTAGCTGGCACCCAGAGCTGCAAAGAAATGGATCTGGGCTCAGACAAAGATGAATTGCACGAAAAATGGAAATTACAACCCAGAAAACTAATATCATCAGGCTGCGGGGATTTTATTAGCTAATCATGACAAAGATATTGGGCTTCTGAAAACGTCGCTCTGATTGAATTTTCAGCTTGTTCCACAAGGACATGTCAGGGTGCGTGGTTAGTGGCGCAGGGACGGAGTAACACAGCCCGTAATGAGCTATTTCACGCCTTCTCTCTGAGGGTTTTGGGGTGTTGTTCAAGTGTCATAAGCTTCTTGCTGTTGACAATGCTTAATGTCATAGTGTTAGACCCAAGTGACAAGCCGCCCCCCAAGACCAAGGCCAAGCATTACTCAGATCTCTCGGGGATAGCTAACAGTGTTGTCCCAGGTTTGAGATGTGGGTGTTCGGGGGATGTCACCAGTGAGTACCCAGCCTGGGGAAGGAAGCGGCTGGGATGCTCTAGCGACGGCTGTCAGCCTCCATAGTGTGAGGACGCCCCGGAGGGCTGGGGCTTGGCTTTGCCCCTGAGCCACGTCTGCAGCGATGGGCTCAGGGCAAGCGCCAAGAGCTTGATTTCACCTTTACCCCCTAAAATCTCAGACTGGTCCCAGCCCGCCCTCCCTGGGTCTCTGCCTGGCTCCAAGGCCTGCGCTTGGTGACTCGCATCCTCCGGGTGCCCTTTCTGACATCCACCTGCAGATGCTCCTCACCTGGCAGCCTCCTGCACACGAAGCGTCTTCCGTTCTCTGCCTCGGGCTCCCCCAGGGGCAGACGCTACCAGGAACCCCTTTGCCAAAGCAGGAGGGGGTCGGTGAGGGCTCCTGGGGGGCAGCTCCGAGCCAGTGTGGGAGGGGCCAGGGGATGAATCCTTCCCCTGAGTCCCTGGGGGGACAATCGCACACTCCCCACAGAGGGTCCCAAGCAAGACCAAGGCGCAGGTTTCCTTTCTGAGCGGGCACCCTAAGAACATAGTCTTCTGGTGACCTTCCATCTCTCACACTCCCCCTGGCCCTTCCTTCCAGCTCCCTCCCACCCTAACCCAGCTCTTTCTGCTTTCTCGGGGGATATTCATGCCTTTGGGGTGACCTGAGACGTAGCCAAGCCCGGACCCAGGGGCATGGAAATCCACGGTAGCTCATAATCCCTGCGCTCCTCCGGGATGCGGGGTACAGTGCGGAGCGCCCCGCCATGTGCATCAGCATCT